>NC_047089.1:97269348-98701508 GCF_902459505.1 Geotrypetes seraphini
CTTCTGTGTCCTGTAGAGGGAGTGGGAGAGCAGAACTGCAGGATTCCCATCCCCCACGGAAGCCTAGAGTGATTAACAGGAAATCCCTTCCTCCTGAGGGTTTGGGGCGGGACTGCAGACTCCTTAATCTGAGAACCCAGTTCCTTGAGAGTCAGAAGCAGCAGGAACTTGGAGAGGAAAGGACACAGCGCTCAGGGCTGAGAGCTCTGAATGTCAGCCAAACTCCAGAGTCTATGGAGCTAATAGAAGCTGGTGAGGACATGTCTCTTGGTCTGTTGGAAGAGCCACAGGATATGGAGCTGGGAGACAATGCTGAGAGAATTGATGAATTGCCTATTGAAGCCCAGCCCATGGAGATATGCTGTGTGAGAGGCAAGTGACTGACTTTGTTATAATGATTTTTGAAAGTTTGTTTTTCTAATTACTTGATACCTTACCAGCTGAAGAGTTAAAGAAGTTTTATTTTGGACTATGTTTTGGGAACTTGTTTTCTTGCTGGAAGTTTTGTTACTTTCCCTGGGTAGGGAAAAGTGAACAGTTTCCCAGTCCCAGACAGTGGGGGGTTTTGCCCGTGTTACATGGTGGGATTGAGGGCCGATATTGGCAGAATAAGACCACATGGTGCACGCTGTCTGGCCAGCACTCTGATGCTGGAGAAGTCAGTGCAGTTACACTGACTTGGGTAGGATTGAGGCAACCCGGAAACTTGTGTGTTTAGAGTTTTGAATTTTTTCTTTTGTTTTGTGATATCTGTTAATGGACTATGAATCAAAGTGGACTTTAGCAACAGATTTAGTTTTTGCCTGATTGACATTAAGTCTTACTGATATACTGAAACATCCTGACAAAATTTCATGTTTAATTTTTACTTTGAAGAATAAAGCTCAAGTTTGTTTTTGAAAAGAACTTTCCTGGTGCGGTGGTGTCCTAAGCTAAATGCTTGGCTATTTTCCTTGTGCTGCCTGCGGCAGCTCACAAGAGATTTTCTTGTACCGGTGGCCCAAGACACCTTGCCCTGGGGCTGCCGGTTATAACATACACTTGAGTTTGCGGCCTGTTGCTTTCTTGCATTTCCTTCCCTATTGTGTCCCTTTCGATCTGCCAGGATTTCTGTCTTGTCTATGATCCAGTGAGTCTTCCCCGCTATCTTCCTGCACTGTATCATCCGGGTATACCAGTTCCCGAACCATCGACTCTCTGTCGACTGTCAGCTTTCCCATTCTTCCTAATTTAAAAACGTCTCAATTTCTCTCTTGATGTTGCTTGCAAGTAGCCTCATTCCGTCTCCGCTGAGGTGGAATCCATCCTTCCTGAATAGCTTGCTCTTTCCCTAGAATGTCATCTTCTTCACACCAGCGCCTCATCCGCGCATTGACTACTTGCAGCTCCATCTGCCTCTTCTCATTGGCCCTGTGTACCGACAGGATCTCTGAGAATGCTACCCATGGCATTTTGGTCTTAAGCTTCCTTCCTAGCATGAGGCAAACACCTGCTAAAACTTCCAACCTCATAAAAATTCTGACAAATACAGAACCATCAAAAGCAAATGCCATCGCAGCAGCCTTAATAAATGCCAGATCTGTAAAAGGGAAAGACCTCATCCTATTAGATGCTATAACGGACAACAGATGGAACCTCCTATTAGTGACTTAAACATAGCTGAAGGACAACAACGGGGCCACCCTAGGTGCTTTATGCCCTCAAGGCTACCAAGAAATGGCATGTTCCTGCCCCAATAAAAAAGGGGGTGAGGTGGCAGCCTTCACAAAATCCAAATTGAATCCACAACATATTAACTCTGTCTCACTAGAAGGCCTGGATGGCCTCATTCTCTCAATTGGCCACAACAGTAAAACCATATTCATATTAATCTACAGATCTACCTCCTCCCCAATTCGGTGCTCGACGAACTACTCAGGAAGGCTGACTCTTGGGCCTGGATTCCTGTAGAAATTTTTGGTGCAGAGAGGTAGATCTGGGAGTCATCAGCAGAGAGTTGATACTGAAAACCATGGGAAGACATCGGAACACAGAGGGAATGAGTATAGATGGAAAAAAAAGTGGTTTAAAGACAGAACCTTGAGGTACACTGATTGATAGTGGGATATCAGTGGAGGAGAATCCACCACTGCATACATTAAAAGTGTAATGGGAGAGATAAGAAGAAAACCAAGAACGAACAGAGCACTGAAATCCAAGTGAGGCCAGTGTATGAAGAAGTAGGTTGTGGTCAATAGTGTGAAAAGCAGCAGATAGATCAAGAAGGATGAGGATAAAATAGAGGCTTTTGGATGTGGCTATGAATAGGTCATTGGAGACTTTAGCAAGGGCAGTTTCTGTAGAATACAGAGGGTGAAAGCCTGAGTAAAGTGTGTCAATAGCTTGAGATGAAAGAAAGTCAAGTCAATGGCGATGAACAGCATGTTCAAATAGTTTGGATAAGAAAAGGAGGAGGGAATGGGGTGATAGTTGGAAGGGCAGGTAGGGTCTAGTAAGGGTATTTTGAGGAGTGGTGTAACTATGTCATGTTTGAAGACATCAGGAACAGTTGCAGTGGAAAGTGATAGATTGACAATATGACAGATAGTAGGAGAGATAGTGCTGAGTAGATGGGTAGGAATCGGATCAGAGGAGTAGATAGTGAGTTAAGAGGTAGAAAGAAAATGTGCATTTCCTCTTCAGTAATTTCAGAACAGGAAACTATTTAAGTTAATTAAGACAATTTGGGAAGTGCATAGATTTTAGTTAGGTGTCATTAATCATCCTCAAAGTAGGCATCTAGTGGTGCCTTAGGTGCCATTTATAGAATCTGGCCCTAAGTGCAGTAATGCAGTATGCTATCAGTGGTGGTTCAGCATTGCATCTCCCAATTCCACCCTACACTCCCTGACACAACCTAGTTCCCCCAACACCCCGGTCCTCTGACAGAAGCCCAATCCCTGTATAACAACCTATCCCCTTGATCAACTTCCTAATTTCCCCCAACACATTCAACGCAGAACTCCCCCTTCTCATGCCCTACCCCTGGGAAGAATCCCAACCTCTTAACACATAACCCTGACCCCCTCCTAACACAAACTCATCCTACTCATTATAACGCCAACACCTGACAGCTTGTTCTCAAAGGGAACCAACAATATACAAACCCCACCCATTCTTAAAACTCTGCCATCTGACCAAAATGCAATGACTATCCCAGAGACAACTCCCCCCACCCCCACCCCCACACACCAAGACTCACTCAAGAATCATCATTGATGAGGCAGTAGGTCCTAGGTGGCAATGATCAATAAAGAGATTAGGAGACTACAGATAATACAAAATACAGCAATAAAAATTTTAACAAATTCTAAAAAATATGATCACGTTACACCACTTTTACAAACTGCTACCAATCACACACAGATTGTGGCTACCAATCACACACAGAATAACTTTTAAAATATTACTGTTAACATTCAAAATTCAACAATCACATGCGCCATTATTTTTGGACCATTTTTTGATACCATATTCTTCATCTAGGACACTCAGATCAACACAACAACATCTACTAACTATTCCGTCTTTAAAAATAATAGGGACCAGGAGATCCACTATCTTTTCGGTCATAGCACCCCAGCTATGGAACAATTTACCACTATTTTTACGTAATGAACCTTCTTTAGAAAAATTCAAGCGCTCCCTTAAAAGCTTTTTGTATAAGGACGCTTTCAATGCATAGAAAACATTACCTACATGTACTAAATCCTAGTTTTTAATGATTTGAGATCCTACCATATATATCTTACATGACCCCACCATATGTGTTTTTCCTTAAATGTTTCTTTTTCTTTTCTTAAAAATTGTAGTTCACCCCCTTTGCCTTTTGTACCAGTTTGTAATAGAATGCCAAAATCTGTCTATGTTATCTTGTTTTGTACTCCCCAATTTATTAATTCTTATTTTAAAAACAATTGTTATACGCTTTGAAATATATGATATTGCGTAGATAACAAATCCCAATAAACTTGAAACTTGAAGCTTGAACTTGATCTCCTGTCTGAGTTGGTGCCTAAATATGAAATAAGGGGATATAGCAATGTTTTGTTAAAGGAACCCAAATTGACCATCCTTGTGTGCAAGGATGTATAAAAAAAGATGTATGGCAAAAAAAGTATATGTAATTTACACTAGTTGTAAATAAATTATAGAATCCATTTCAAATTCTTATACCATGCATCACTGTGGAATTAGGGCTCTTAATCCCAGGCATGCCTTGATACGCGCCTTATCAAGATAGTGTCACTGAAAAATTTACAGAATGTTTGACACTATGTTGATAGTGCCACAGTAGACCAACTATTCCACCTAATTGTATAGCTAGTCAGCAATATTTCACTGTGGGCCAGATTCAGTATGAGGGGGCCACTGAAAAGAGAATGATGTGGAGCCATGAAACGTATGAGTTATTCCATGCTTTTCTTGACACTTTTTGTTTCAAGTATAAGAAATGAAAAGTGTCAAGAAAAGTGTGGAATAACTCATATGTTTCATGGCTCCACATCATTCTCTTCTTGGTTGGATTGAGAACTTTTCAGCGGCCCCTCGTAAATAGCACCCAAAGTTAGGTTCCATAAAGATCCATTCTAAAAGCTAATTCTTAGTGACCTTTATAGACCAGCACTTGTAGTGGATTACCATGATCAACTTTGTGTGTACACCTGCTGAAACCTGAAGTAAATCTTTGTACCCATGGTGCCTAATTTCTGTGGTCAAGCCCACATTCAAGTTGCACGCTATGAAATTAAGGCTCCCATGTTATAGAATAGAGCATAGGGCAGATGTGCACATACCTAATAATTCATATCAATTAAATGCAAATTAGGTGATTGTTCCACCTAATTGACTAGTTTCTGCTCACCTCAAGGCTATAGGGCCAGATTTGGGTGACTGTAGAATCTGGTGGTATCTGCATATTAATTAGTGAATGACACAGGGAAAAAATTTATCACCGACCCCGCCCATCTCTTCGAGCTCAGTCCCTATCCCTGCCCTGTCCCCACAAGCTCAGTCCCTGACCATGCCCTGTTCCTGTGAGCTCAATCGCCGTCCCTGCCCCGTCCCCGTGAGCTCAATCCTCGTACCTGCCTTGCAAACTGTCAGATCCCATCCGCACAAGCCTCGAATAGTTATGATTTTATACCGAACTTGTTTTATTAAAGTATAAAAAGAGACAATATTCTGTACTAGTCTTTAAGCCCGTTAGATTAACGGGTGCTAGAACATATGTGTGTGTGTCTGTCTTTTTTTCTCTCTCTCTCCTTAGCCGCTTTCTTTCTTTCTGCCTTTCTTTTTCCTTGGCTGTCCATCACCACCCCTTGCCTGCTCCCCCTGTCCATTTTCCCTTCCTTTTACCTCCACTGTGTCCACCACCACCCCTTCACTGCTCTCCTTATGCAGCAGCAGCCCTTCTCCCTTTGTTTTACCTCCCCCCTGTCCAGCAGCACCTCTTTCCTTCTCCCCCTGTCCAACATTAGTCCTCCGTTCTTTTTTCTTCACCTCCCCTGTCCATCAGCATCTCTTTCCTTCTCCCCCTGTCCAGCAGTAGGCATCCCTTCCTTTTTTATCCTCCCTCCTCCTTCTTATCCCTATGATACTCTTACCTTGCTCTGCCCCTGATCAGAGGTTCCCGACAGCTGCCCAGTTGCACCCATTGGAAAAGTTCCCACTGCCGCATCCCGCACCCCTCCTGACGCGGCTCCCGCTGTCCTTTCTGTCTGTCTCTGTCCCTGGCCCCCTTTGCCTGTCTGTCTTTCTGTGTATCTCCCTGACCCTGTGTCTTTCTTCTTTCCTTTCTGTCTCCCTTCCTCCCTCTGTCTGTCTGTCCAAAGCAGCATTCCATCCCCCTCCCCCCACACCAGTTCCCTGTGCACCTGCCCCTGTGTCTTTCTTATTTTCTTTGTTTCCCTTCCTCTCTGTCTGTCCAAAGCAGCATTCCATCCCCCTCCATTTCCCTCCCCCCACACCAGTTCCCTGAGCACCTGCCCCTGTATATTTCTTATTTTCTTTGTGTTTCCCTTCCTCTCTCTGTCTGTCTGTCCGTCCAAAGCAGCATTCCCTTCCCCTCCATTTCCCTCCCCCCCCCACCAGTTCCCTGTGCAGCAGCATTAGCGTTTCCTCTACCCGCCCCTGTCCCTTCCCCTTCCCCTTCCCGCGGGCCGGACTACAAAGGTGTTGATTCCAGCAGCGCTTTTATCAGTCTCCACACGCTGCTTCGGGCCCTTCTGCCCTGATTTACTCTGGCACGTCCCTGATGACATCATCAGAGATGCGGCAGAGCAAATCAGGGCAGTAGAAGGGCCCAAAGCAGCGTGTGGAGACTGATGTACACGCTGCTTGAATCGCCATTCGGACCCGCGGGAAGAGAAGGGGGTGGGCGGCAAAGGAGAAACGGAGATCGGCGGCGGCGACAGGAGAAACGGAGAACGTCGTCTGGCTGCGGTCCGGCTTGTGGAGGCGATCGGGTGGTGACGTATTCGCGCGCATGCGCACTCCTTCGGCCACAGACCTACAGCGCACGGAACACGAAAATAGGACTGCGCATGCGCGAGTTAGCCTTTTATTATATAGGATAATTGTCATTTTATAAACACAAATAATACAGGGCAAGGATCAACAAAACCCCTGTCTCTCCTCCGTTTCACAAAAATATCCTCCACTATTGTGAAAACTGAATAAACCAAATTACTACAGAATGCTACATAGAAAAATCAAGCTAACAGAATACTTCAGTCACAAATAGCAGGAATAATGTTAGAGGAGTGCAACTAAGGCAACTGCCAACTGGTCAGAGAGAGCCCTAAGCCAGCTGGAAGCTATAGAAACAGAGTCTGGGCTTTGCAGTCCCCAGTTATGTCTAATACCAACTCTAGCAGGATACATATTTCAAATCTGAATTATTCTAATCACAAAATATAAAATAAATTTATTTTTTTCTACCTTTTGTTGTCTGGTAATTTTATTCTTCAAATCACATTGGTCTCATGCTTTGGTTTTGGATCCTTCTGTCTTCATCGTGGCACGGCTGGTTCCTGAAGGTAAAATAGGCCCAAGAGGAGCTGGGGAAGAGATGCCAAGTCTTACAAGGGCACAATTTTTTTAACCAGAGGAACAAGACTTTTCACCGCTTCCATGGGGCGGTAAAAGGTATTTTCCCTGTTCCTGCGGGATGGTGAAGGGTCTTGTTCCCATTCTTTCGGTAAACCAGTTGCAAATGTCTCCATTCCTGCGGATTTACTGCGGTGACCACGGTGTACCATGATAAATGGTCCCCATGTCATTCTCTAATATTAATCTGCAGATTAATTTAGGTCAGATAAAGGCTGTTGTCCTTAGAGCCATTGGCAATCACTGCAGACCACATATATTCAGAGCCACTTATTATCCAGATAACAATAGTAGATGTACACTTCATGGTCAGTGTTTAAAAAATACTGAGAACAGCATTTGAATATTGGCCTCATTGGTTTTCAAAATCGGACGCCAGTTGCTATGTTACATCTGACTGAGGTTACCAAACTGACATTAATTTAAAAATTGGATACTAATCAATAAAAAAATGAACAATTGCTTTTGAACAAATATCATAGTGGAATCCTAGAAAAGAAATGAATTATCCCGTTTCTTTAAATGCTGAATTTAAGTTAGTTCCCCTCTAAATTAAACACATCAAGCTTAATACTCTCAGCAGTTATAGGGACCCCCAGTTAATAGTTTCACATAAAATTCTAGCAATCATATTAAAGGGCAGTCCTTCGAGATATACATTAGCTGCTGATGGAATACCTTGAATATGGTGATATTTCAGCCAAGGCATTTCTTTCAGCTCAATCACTTTCCATTAATGACAATGCGGTGACAGCATGAATGGATAAAGTTGCCTGCACATTGGGAGAGCTTGGGGATATAGTAACTATTTGTTAAAGGAGCAGCAACATTTAATCAAAAGAAAAATCCATCCTCCATTAATAAATAATGGATCGGTTTAACATTATGGTCCAGCAAGAAAATACACTGCTCCAATAATGTTTCAAATGCATCTATTTGCCATGATTATGATTTTAATAGGCAGGGGAGACAGGTACTAACAAATATGAGTAAACCTTATCACACTTCTGTCACATTCTTAGTTGCTTGAGGCATCTTATTTTTTATTTATTTATTTGTTGCTATATGTGACAAGGAAAATAACAAAATATTTCAATATAATCAAGAAAAATGAACTTCAAAAAAGTTTTACATCTTGTTAGTCCACATTACTAAGGATTTCCTTGGCCTAAATACTGGTGCATAGGGGCTCATTTTCAAAGCACTTAAACACAGAAAGTACTATGAGTTACTATGGTACTTTATGGGGCTAATTTAAAAAAAATAGACATCCAAAAGATGGCATAACCTGGCACTTGGATGTCTTATTAATCAAAATGTCCAAGTGGGCATTTTCAAAACTGATTTTCTAGATCTCTTTCTTGTTGTTTTATCTCCAGTGCATCTAAATCTTAAGGAGGCATGGTAAAGGTGTGTTTTGGGCAGGATTGGGGTGGGTTTAGGACTTGGGAATTTTACAGCGATATAATCAAACATTTTACAAAGCGTCCAGGGCACAATTTGGACATTTTGAGCTAGACCTGTTTTTTTTTTTTTTTTCAAATGAAAAAGGCCTAAAGGTACCCAAAATGACCAGAAGACCACTTCAGGGATGAAATATACCTCTCCCCACACTCCTCCAGGGGTCCCTGACTGCCTACCATGCCCCTAAATAGTTTCATGAAACAGTACATATCTATTTGTATGACAGCTGCAGATACTATGGCCAGTCATAGTAGAGCTGCAAGCAGGTCTCTTGAGTAGCCTGGTGGGCAGTGCAGTGGACTGCAGAGAAGGGGACCCAGGCCAATATGCCACCCTAACTAGAAAACATGATGGAAAGTGTGAGTCTATCAAAACTCCACTGTACTGCCCTATAGGTGACATAGTCATAAGGGCTATTGGGGTGGTAGACAGATGGATATAGTAGGTTTTGAAGGAGTTTTGTAGGGCTCACCATATAATCTATGGGGATTATGATGAGATGTGAACCTGACACCCTTAATGTGAAGTTCACAGCAGTGCCCCACTGTTCTGCTGTTATGTCTGTGTGGGTAGTCTTTTAAAAATGTTGGCCCCCTCCTATATGCAAATGGATGGTTTTTGGATATTTTTAATTTGGACATTTCCTTCGATAATGACAAAAAAAAAAATAGATATCTAGCTGGACAAAACATCTAGCTGGGCCATTAAACCCACCTCCCCCCCCCATAAAAAACCCAACAACATTGATAGACATCTTGCGGGTTCGAAAATGAACATTTTCTTCACCCTGTGTTTGAATGTTTTTCTCAAAATGTCCAAAACTGAACTTAGACATCCTGTCGAACATGGCAATTTTAGACTTTACTGCAGTACAGAAATGATTCTAACTTCAGTAGTTAGCTAGGTGCACTCTAAACTCGATAAAATCTCTATAGCCTTTGTGGTTTCTTTAAGTCTCTCAGTTGTTTTTGATCTTGAGCATAATTTGTTATTATCCGATCTCACCTTACTTGGCTTGACAGGTACTGTATTTTCATGGTTTCATTCTTTTTTACAAAACTGTACATGTAGAGTTGTTAATTATTGAGATGAATCTGGTGTTAAAGCCTGCAATGTGGTGGTCCATAAGGATCCATCTTTTCCCCTGTCTTTGTTTAATCTGTTTATGAGTCCACTAGCTTCTATTATTCAAAGTTTGCTATTTCTTTTCATTGCCATAGTGATGATATTTTACTGGTTTCTAAGGTATTTTGTGTGTCTAAGTGCTTTGTAAATGATCCTCTATAAGTCTATATGGATCCAAAACCCCAGATTTTTCCACCCTACAAGGTTGTCTTAATTCAATAACACAATGGCTATAGGAACATCAATTGATTTTAAATCCAGATAAGAACATAGCTTGTTGGCTTATTGGTCATCAGTTCCAATCAACCCCTGACCACTTTTCATTTGGTACTTTTATTACTCCAGTTGATTCTTTCCAGTACCTTAGGGTCATTTGGGGCTATCAACTTTTTTTCCTGCCACAAGTGTCTTCATTATGTAAAACTGGGTTCTTTATCCTCTGTGCAATTTGTAGTTATTTATATCAGGACTCATTTCACTCTTTGGTAATTTCACTCCTTTTGTTATGCAGTGATAACTCTAATGTTATATATGCAGGTGTTTCTAAATCTACCAAGAAAAGATTACAGACTCTACAAAATACAGCCATACATCTACTTTGTTTCACTCGGGTAAATGTTCTTTAGTAAAAGAGCCCCTTTATAAGTCAGTAAATAAACTCCTAAGTCTTTGAACAGTTATATTGTGCTATGTGAGTATAAAATAACCCTTTCACTTGGATAAAGTAATATTGGTTTAAAACATGCCAAGTTGGCTAGACATACAATTGTGCATGTGCTAATTTCTTGTGCATTTCCAAGCCTAACAAGATGAAAATTGATCTCTTTCCACGTGGACTCAGAAGTATTTTCAATTTTATGGGGAGCTCAGTTCATAAGTGCTCAAAACAAGTTCAAGTTACCTTTATCTAAATGAATGCTTTTAATTTAAAGACTAAAATTATTACAGAATGAGCAAATCTGAAAGCTGAGAAAAGGATTTACCGTTAAAGACTTCAAAGATTATGTGAGTTATTAGATAATTCTGCATTTAATGGCAATCTGGTGGCCAGACTATTCCAGATGAAATGGCAACATAAAACGTGGGACTTCGAAGAAACTCAGCTAATGGGATACATCAGCAAGTTAAAATATATTTTTTTACCATAATTTAATAATGACTGATAGATTCATCAGTCATTATTTTTACTGTATTTCTTTTCAGTATCCTCATCCACATCCTAAATAATCATAAAAAGAAAGTGTGTGCTTTTGTTTTGTGATATGTCACAACTTCCTTGCTTTATATGCTATGTTTAGGTTGGTAACATCCTGGCATATCATCTTCTAAAAGTTTCCCATAATGTTACTCATCTGATGGTGCTGTAATGGAATTATTTCAACAAATCTCATTCCCTTACAAGAGACTAAAATAAAAGTAGACTTTGTTTTTGAACAACAGACAAACTGATTATATGGTCTATGCATGTCATCTTAGTGCTGATTCGATCAGGAGAAATTTCCACCTTCCTCTGTCTCCTTAACCAATGTTTCTGGACTTCCAATGATTCAGTAGCTACAGTAAGTGCCACAAAATTTGGACCTTGCTGTGGAATTTCCAGTTCTATGGGAGCCCCTGTGAGAATGTGGGAAACCAAGTTGGCAGGTGTACAGATCCCCCAGTTATGCCAAGGAGTCTTTATTCTTGAAATCCCATGTTATGCCCAAACTAGTAACAAATCACTTAAAGCATAATGATACTCTAAAAAAAAAAATTAAATTAAGCTAACTCAGTCCGTGAAGTTGTGTGAAAAGTGTTCAGTGTCCTTGTCTCCTAAAACAGAGCCGCTTAGAGATCAATGACGGGACTATCATCACACTTTTCTGTCCCTGAAATACCCAATACTGCCAATGCCTCTACTTAACTACTTGCATGATTGACTGTTATTAACAGCAGCACAACACTTATATGGATTCCAGGGAAGGAGTTGAAGATCCCAACTAATTGTTCAAACTCCACCGTGGCTCAGCAGGATGACAATTCACCATGCAAAACTTTGTGCTCCAAAATACTGTATATAGTTATTGCTCCTCTACCCAGACCTGAGTTTCGCCACAAAAGGCTTCCTCAGGAGGTGTACAGATCCAACATTTTAATTTTCTTTAGTTTCTTATGTTTTTATGAGAATTTTCATCTTGTATGTTTTTGAATTTTGGCAATTAGTCTCCATATATCCAAGCTAGTATCCTCTCTAAGGGGAGTGGATAAACCTTTACCAGTTGATATATTCAGTGATATAAGCAGGCAGGCGAGGTCAGTGGACTTACCACCTGTATTCAATGGCACTTAAATGGGCAATACCACTGAATATTGGCACTAACTGATCATTTTTAAGGTTGGCAGGAGAGATGCATTCCAGAGGATGAGTTGGAGAGGAACCAGCAGCTATAAGGGTACAGGTAATATTCAGTGTCACTGTCCACACAGCTAAGTGATAAAATAGTCCTAATTTTGGTCACTTAGCTATGCAGGTGCTAGGACTAAATATTGGGTGATACTTGCATATCTTCTAGGTAGTAGCCTAAGATATGCTCCCCTCCCTCCTTCCTATCCTCAACATAGTCTGACCCTCTCCCAAACCCCCCTGTCAACATCAGCCCCCATCCTGACCCCTGCAAGCCAACATCATGTCTCCCTCTGGAATCATTCTATATCTACCCTATAGAATCCCTCTACATCTACCCACATGAAGTCCTCCACTCAGAGTTTGTAATATATGGAAGCTAGAATTTTAACTGCAGTATTGCTAAAGCTCACAACAGCCATTTTCTAGATGGAGCTGCTGGAGGCAGGAGTGAGTAGGGATCACTTCTGATCAGGCTATACCACTGGACTGACAGGGTAGATATACTATAGTTAGTGGGCTACTGGGACAGATACTTGAGTACTTGATCACTATTCGTTGTAAACTGCTTAGATATATAAGTGGTATATAAATCACATGCACATTCACATTTGGTAGGCTCAGGGGGTAAAGACTGCAGATAGGTAGGGTATATGGGGCAGTTTGAAATTGGTAGGGGGGTCAATGTCAGCAGGAGGTTCAGGAGGGTGCTGGAGGGGCTGATGTCAGCATAGAGTCAGAAGGGAGAGTGTTGTCACCAGGGCATGGAAGAAATTCACAGATCCAGGTATGTGGGGTCCTGTGTAAGCTCAGGTAGCCAGCAGCAGTCTGGCCAGACCTAGATATTCAATGCAGGTGCTTGGATATGGCCTAGCATTGAATATTTGGGTTGAACTTAGCTGGTAATGCTCAGCATTTAAAAACATGCTGACTTTTGCCAACTGAATATTGACTGGTTAGTATTCAAGGCATGGTTAGAAGTGAAAACAACTGGTTTCAAAACAATCTTAGAAGACATTAACAAGTCTTTCTAGATAGGCAGGAAGGCTTAATACTCCTCTCTATAACAGATACAAAAACAAAGATGATTCCACCACATAATGCCCATCTTCAAATTCTCTAGTGCTGAGTCATAAGAGCACTAGAAAGTCCTTCTGGTTGTAGAGATGATAAGAGGAAATTAGAGATACACCTTCCATTAAAGAGAAATTGGAACTGGTTCTACTTTGTTTTTTTACTCCAATCTGTAAATTGATCCCAAATGTCACATAAAAATCATTGGAACAAATTTTCACAGCTAAGTCATAAATGCTAACTTCCTTAGCTTTAACATACCTTTTCCCCATTGTCTAAACCAATGAAAATTACAAAAAAAACCCAATACTCACAAACCAATATCAGCTGTCGCCTTTACATCAGTTCAACAGCTCTTCAGTTGCCTCCTCAATTGGCTCTGAAGGCCTGCCTCAGATCTTGTAGGAGCCTCTGGCCCAATGATGACATCACTAAGGAGTGCTGGGTCAACAGCAGCTCTGAGAAAGCATTTTTTCCTCCAAAGGCCTAGATGGGTATGCAACTGTTCCTTCTCATAAATACTCTACAGCCTGCCCCAAATCAAGTAAAAATCTCTGGCACAGAAATTACATCATTCTGGTACAGCTTTCCTGTTTGATCACCCAGTTAATCAGATTTGTCTGACAAGGCCTGCCTCTTATAAAACATATTGCCTTGGGTCCTGCAGTCCATTCAATTCTAGAAGTGTTTCCATTAGTTTACTCACTGCTAAGGTCAGACTACCTGGCCTGTAATTCCCAACCTCCTCCTTACTTCCGCTCTTGTGCAGAGAGACCATATCTGCCCTTCTCCAGTCCTCTGGGACTATTGCAGACTCTAAAGAATCATTGAAAAGATGAGACAACAGAGCAACCAGAACCTCTGAATTCCTTGAGTACCCTCAAATGTATCCCGTCAGGCCCCATCACTTTCTCTATTTTTAATTTAGCTAGATCTTCGCAAGCACAGTCTTCTGAGAATCTATCCTGGTCTATCACACATCCATTCCCATTTGTGTTTACTGCAGTCCTATCCCTGGCCTTTCGTCAGTGAATACAAAACAGAAATAATTGTTAAGCAGTTAAACCTTATCCTTATCAGTTTTTGCATATTTGTCCTCTTCAACCTTGAGCTTCACAATGCCATTGTAATACATTCCTCCCATTATTTACATATCTAAAAAAAATGTCTTGTTCCCCTATATTACCATATTAGCTATTTTTTCTTCCATTTACATGTTTGATTTTCTGATAGCTTTTCCTGCATCTTACAGCTTTATCCCATAGTTTTGCCTGTCTTCTTCTTCCTCAGTTCTATAAGTGGGCACCTCTATTTATGGGTTCTGATGCCACACGGTGAAACTGTACTCTATAACAGCATCTGGATACCTGGTGTAACTGCTGTTGCATAAATGCAGAAGTGATATGTGTACTTGATAGTATTTTGTTATTTGTGTATATCAGTAGGTGCTCTACCTATGTACTGTCAGTGAACCACCCGTGCATATGATCCATTTGCATTTACACACTATGCCACTTGTGCATACCATTCCAAAATAATAGATCCAAAATAGCATTTGCCCTGCTATCACTTTCAGAAGTAAAGGGAACAAAGTGTGCCCAAATGTAGACACCTAGTATTGAATCAGTTTTTACATTTTTAAGACATACTAATGAACCAAATGTATGCTAACAAATGCACATCTCTAAGAACCACATTTATGCATATACAAAATTTACACCATCAATCCACAACGGCGTATAATAAACTTCAAAGTGCCTACTTTCAAATCAATCTTTTTTTCTTCAGATAATACATTTCTTTTTTTTTCTTTAATCTTTTTCATTTTCAAACTTATAATAAGTGTGACAATATATTCAAACAAATTAACAATAAATATATCACTTAATAATCATCAATGGTACAAATGATATGCTCTTATCTCCCACCCTTTCTTATCATATAATCAAATACCTTGTACGATTTGTAATAATAAATTACTCTCCCTCCCCCCTCACAATTGGACTTGCAAATTCAAGGGAAAAAATGTTCTCTAATCAGTACAATATTTTGTTAATGGCTCCCACACATCTTGAAATTTCTTAAAACACCCTTTCTGTATTGCAATAAATATTTCCATTTTATATATATGACATAGAGAATTCCACCAAAAATTATAATTTAGTCTACTCCAGTTCTTCCAATTAAAAGTAATTTGTTAAATGGCAACCCCAGTCATTATAAGTAATAATTTGTTATTATTTGAAGAAATCTGACTTTTTGTTCTCATTGCCATACCAAACAGCACAGTATCATATGACAATGCCACTGGATTATCTAATAAACAATTAATTTGGTCCCAAATTGATTTCCAAAAAGCTATAACATATGGACAATAGAATAACAAATGATCTAAAGTCCCTTCTTAAATATGACAGTGCCAACATTTATTAGACTTAAAGCTATCCGATTTTTGTAATCGAACAGGGGTCCATAATGCTCTATGTAACAGAAAAAAACATGTTTGTCTCATAGATGCTGACATTGTACATCTCATCCTCCAAGTCCAAATTTGTGTCCATTTAGACACAGAAATTTGATGTTTGATCTCTATGCTCCAAATGTCTCTCAGACTAGTGTTTGGTTTCTTTTTAATCAGTCCAGTTTACAATTTATACCACTGAGCAGCCTGGTGACCCAGGAAGTCCGCCTGAAAGCATAGGAACTCCATACTATATTGATCATTAAGGTTTTTTCAATTCAGGGAACCCCGCCTGAATGGCCTGCTTCAATTGCAACCATCTAAAACTTACTGATTTATTGATGCCATATTTATGTTGCAATTGTGAAAACTCAAGCAGTTTACCATTAGAGCTAACATCATCCAATAAACGTATTCCTGCTTTCATCCAATGCTTCCAGGCAACCTTTTCTCTGCCTATTTGAATCTTGGAGTTTAGCCGTAAAGATTGATTTGTAGATTTATAAATTGGAATAGTTGTTAAATTACTTACATAACGCAATGTTTTCTATGTATCAGCTAATATTCTATTATCTTTACTGTATCTAGGCATTTTGATACTGAGTATATGACAAAGGCGCATTGGAGACATGAGTTGCCATTCTAACCACATCCAATCTGGAAGTTTTTCCATGAGCTCTGGGAGGACCCAATACATACTATAAATGATAACTCTCTGTTGTACACTCAGATTATTGAAATAAGGACCAGTGATCGGTGTTCAACTCACCAAACCTGATCTCTAATCAATATTAGTTTAATTTCAATTTTAAAGAGGAGGGGCCTCAGAACCCTGGTCCTTATTTCAATAATTTGAGTGTACAACAGAGAGTTATCATTTATAGTGCATTAGATTTTTTTCTCTCTGGTTCCTACATAACTTATATTGATTTGTAGGACCCAATACATACCCTGGTGCAAAATATAGGATTGATGATACCTATAAAAATTGGGAAAATTTACCCCTCCCTCTGAAATTGGCCTTTGTAAAGATACCAAAGCAACTCTAGGAGTTTTACCCAGCCAAATAAATTTTATTAGAATGCTATTTAATTTTTTATAAAAAGGCTCTTGAAAATAAACCGGCAACATACCCATCTGATAACAAACCACAGGCAAAATCATCATTTTAATAGTTTGTACTCTCCCCCACCATGAAAGATGTAAAGGATTCCAGTTCTCACACATTTCTGTTACTTTCTGTAATAAAGATTTTTCATTTATTTTCATTGTTTCTTCTAGCGTATTTTTAATCCAAATGCTTAAATATTTTATTCCATCTTCCTTCCAAAGAAAGGGAAATGAATCAAATAAACCTTTTGTACAGTGGACATTAAGTGGAAGAATTTCAGATTTACTCTAATTTATTTTATAACCTGAAAATTTCCCAAATTTTTCAATTAGTTCAAGTAAGCAAGGAATGGTTGTCTCAGGATTTTTCAAATAGAGCAAAATATCAACCGCATAAGCAGAGACATTATATTCACGATCTCTATAAGGAATACCCTATATCTCCTTCTCTTGCTGAATCGCTAATAACAAGGGTTCCAATACAATATCAAAAAGCAAAGGAGGTAAGGGACAGCCTTGTCTAACCCCCCTCTGCAATCTAAAACCTTCTGAAAAATTATTATTAATGTACAGTTTAGCAACAGGGGAGCTATACAATGTTTGAACCATTTGTATAAATCCTGGACCAATACCAAACCATTCCAACGCTTGATACATGAAGGTCCATTCAACTCAATCAAAGGCCTTCTCTGCATCCAAGGATACAGAAAAAGCCGGATCATCTAAGGCTTTTGATAAATTCAACATATGCAAGGTCAGCCTAGTGTTGTTAGAAGAATGTCTTTGAGCAACAAATCCTGATTGGTGCATTCCTCTTGTTTTTTCCTTTTTTGTGTGTTTTTTTCTTCTTCTACTATAAAAATTGTAACTTTTCCCTCCTTCCATCACTTCTCATGTTTGTCCTAGAATAAAATCACTTATGATATTATGTCCCTTTCACAACCTATGCTTTTATAAATTGTACATCGCTTAGCAAATTAAATAAGGGATTCATCAAATACTAATAAACTTGAACTTGAACTTGAGAGCTTTAGCCAAACGTATCGTCAATGTTTTAGCTAAAAGTTTACCATAAATATTAATTAATGAAATAGGCCTGTAGTTTGAAACCAGTGTGGGATCTTTATTTGGCTTTGGCAAGACTATAGTTAATGATTCCATCATGGTACCCGTAATACAACCTTTAGATAGCTGAGTCTGATATAAATTTAACAAATATGGTAATAGGATAATTTGGAATAAGAACATAAGAAGTTGCCTCCGCTGAGTCAGACCAGCGGTCCATCGTGCCCAGCGGTCCGCTCCCGCGGCGGCCCATCAGTCCCACTGCTTGAGCAGTGGCCCTTAATTTTTCTCTAACCTATCTCTACTCCTGTCCCTATATCCTAACCTCAGTCCTTATCTGTACCCTTCAATTCCCTTGTCTTCTAGGAACCTATCCAAACCTTCTTTGAAGCCCTGTAGCATGTTCTGGCCTATCACAGCCTCTGGAAGTGCGTTTGTAGAACTCTACTGGAAGTGCGTTTGTAGAACTCTACTGTAAAACCATCTCTACCTGGAGCGGATCCAACTCTAAGGGACTTCAATGCTGCTTGCAATTCTTTTATTGATATTGGCTTTTCTAAGCTTTCTTTTATATGCTCAGGAATTTTCGGCCCCTTGATTAATTTTAAAAATTCCATTCCATCCTTTTCTTTATCTAAATAAGACTCAGAAGAATATATATCTTTATATAATTGTAAAAATTGTTTTAAAATAGAACCATTTAGTGAAAAAGCATTTCCTTTTTCATCTTTTATCGCCACTACTTTTGTTTTTTGTTTTTTCGCTTTTAAATAATTTGCCAGTAATCTTCCTGCCTTATTTGAATTTGCATAATACAATGCTTGCTGAGAAAATAAATCTTTCTTATCATTTTAGAAGAAATCACATTATATTTCCCTTTAACTTTCAAGAGATCTTGTAATGTAGAGTATTCCCATTTGTCCATCAATTTTGATTCTTTTTTTTTTTTTTTTTTTAAATATCATTTTTATTAAACAAGAAACGCATGAACATCCACAAACAGCAGTGGTACATCGAGACACAGTGGTACATCAAGAAAGCAATGCATAAATGCGGCAGTAATCAGCTATGCACCTGGGGAGCGAAGACACATCCCAAGAATACAGTGTGCTCACCCACTCAATCAAACAAACAAAGCAAATAAAAGCAGATCATAATCATGAACGGGCTCAGAATATGCTCATAAAAGATAACACAAAAGAAGTACCTCGCACACCTTGGAGTAGTGCACAGTGGAGAAGAGAAAGAACAGTGAACTGTTCAGCATTCCTCGTTCCTATTTTTGGGAGGTAAACTAGAACAGCGGCGAGGATCCCCAAACGATCCTCCACAATCACACATCAGGCATACTACACTCAAACACACACAACCCAAGCGAACCACAATCAACCCATCAGGCACACTCTTATACTGCAGCATATTAATCAGAAGAGCTCTATCCGCCTGAGCAAGGATGGAATGGTATTTGGTTAAACATAACACTAATATTCAGTGAAGCAGATGTGAACTTGTTACACCCCGTTCGAGAGGAGAAAAGAATACATGAAATAAGCATGACAGTGCATTGTAAGGGGATACTGAGATATGATACACAAAAGTGGGAGTCGTGAGGGACTCGTGTAATACATAATGCAATACAGAAATGCTTAAGCCATCTAACCACCGAGAAGCTAAGTTAAGCAATCCGAGCCAAAGAGTCCTTCCAAAGGGAACAGTACTGCTTCCAGTGGGGCTGGGGGCGGGATCCATAAGTGTCCAATTCGAATTGTGCTTGAAGTTGCATCCTCGCTGTCCACATACAATAGGTCGGAACCTCTGCGGCAGCCCAGAACTGTAGGACGAGTTGTTTGCCCACAAGAATCGCGTGGAGAATGTATTTGTGGGCCGAAAACTCTAGTCCATTATGGGTAAGATCCGTGACATCTCCCAGCAACAGGGCAGGTGGGTTCCATGGCACAGCATGCTGCAAGACGGCCGCCATATGGAGCCGTACCTGACTCCAAAAAAGTAGTTTGGGGCATGTGAAAAAAGAATGAACGTAATCACCCCTAGCAGACGTACATTTAGTGCATGTGTCAGAGTCCCACAAGCCCATGTGATAGCCTCTCGCCCTGGTGAGGTAGTATCTATGTAATATCTTGTATTGTGTATCCTGCAGGCCGGATGCCTTCACATATAAGTACAGGGTTTGAAATAGAGGCCTAAGATCATCACCCGTCACCCGCATACCAAGTTCTGTGGCCCACTCTCCCCCCACAATACGTAGGCAACCCTCTCCTAGATGATCCCTCCCCGCCTTATACCACGTGGAAATTTTGTTTGAAGCAGTAGGGGTGGTGAGGAAGAGTAGATCCAAGGGGCCACTTCTCCAGGCCTCCCCATGTGTACGCGCCCAAGAGTGAAAATAGTGATGAATTTGTAAATAAGTGTACATGTGCGCTGGGGGTATTTGCCATGCTGTCCGCATTTGTGCAAAGGAAGGGAATTCCCCCCCACCCAGGGCTAAGACATCCCCCACGGTCGTGTTACGTGCGGTTCTATCCCTCAATCCCGCCAGACTCCCCACTCCAGACGCAAAATTAGGGTTCCCAAAGAGAGAAAGAAAGGGCGATACCGTGGGCGACCTACCCTGAAGAGAGCGCCACCAACGCCATGCCCGTCTGAACGGAAGGAGAAATGGTAAAGCAGCTGAGCGGGGTCGTACACCCCCCCTCCCCGCTCCATGAAGAAAGGACGAAAAGGTCCACGGAAGACAACAGTCCTCTAATAAAGAGTCAGGGGAATAGCGGCGTGAAGAAACTAGTTGCTCATGAATCCAGCGAAGGAGTGCAGCCACATTGTATAAGCGAAGAGATGGTAAGCCCAGGCCCCCACGTTCTCGGCTCTGGGACAATTTAATAGCATTTATACGTGCTTTCCTCCCCCTCCACACAAAAGAGCCAATAATGGACTGATAGATTCTCTCATCCGCACGAGTCACCCAGACGGGTATAGTTTGTAGGGGGTAAAGAAGTTTCGGGAACATCACCATTTTAACCAAGGCTACACGCCCCATAAGCGAGAGAGGTAACGAGTGCCATTTAAGGCATAAGGTTTTGATCTTTCCAATAGTAGCGGATATGTTAGCCTCGTACATTTTGCGTGGGTCCTGGAAGAGCATAATACCCAAGTATTTCAACTTTCCTGGTGCAATACCCACTCCAAGGTTCCGACACCATGACTCCTTCCGGGAGCCCCCTAAAATTAGAGCTTCCGTTTTCTCAAAGTTAATCTTCAGACCAGAAAAGACTCCATACGCCTGGATGATGGACATCAGGGCGGGCATCGTCCGGTCAGCATGGTTAACATATAAAAGCATATCGTCCGCAAACATGCTTATGCGAAATTCATTAGAGCCCACCCCTAAGCCCTCCAGCTCTGCATCCTGGCGGATACGCGCCGCTAGAGGTTCCAGCGAGAGAAGAAAAAGGAGGGGTGAGAGTGGGCAACCCTGTCGAGTTCCCCGTCCCAGAGGAAATGATTGGGAAAGTCCTCCATTCACCAAGAGTTGGGACGTGGGACAATGATACAGAGCTGAGAGCCAGGCCATGAAGTCCCCCTGGATCCCAAATCTACCCAGTGTCTGAAAAAGATGGGGCCAAGAGACCATATCGAACGCCTTTTCTACGTCCAAGCTAGTGATAAGTGCCCTGTCGGAGGCGGTACGTGGGTGTTGTAACACAGCGAGAACCCGTAGGAGATTCATGGACGCATGCCTACCAGGCACAAAACCAACTTGATCTTCATGAATGAGTATTGGTAAGAATTTATTAAGACGCGCCGCCAAGATGCTAGCCAGGAGCTTTACGTCCTGATTAAGCAGGGAGATGGGACGGTACGACCCCAAAGCATCAAGTGGGCGTCCGGGCTTAGGAAGAATGATCACATGTGCCCTATTATGCGAATTACCTGGAGGTCTGACGCTCCGTAGTCCCATAAAGTAATGTTGAAGAGAAGCTAGTGCCGGGGGGTCCAACAATTTATAGAATTCAGGGCCAAAGCCGTCTGGGCCTGGCGTCTTGGCCAACCGGAGCTTTTTAATAGCAGTCTGTAGTTCTTCTCCTGAGATGGGATCGTTAAGGGCTTGGCATTGCGCATCCGTCAGGGTCGGTAGACAGAGGCCCTGGAAGAAACACTCACTAGCGGTCTTGTCATAGGGTTGCGCGGAATATAGGTCCGTGTAAAAGCGTACGAATTGGTCTGTGACGGCTGAGTGGGTAACATGTGTACCGCCCCCTTTATCCTTGATGGAGGTAATGGTGTGGCGGGTTCTGTGTGGGCGCACCAGGTTAGCTAACAATCTCCCCGTTTTATCCCCCCAGCGGTGAAGTTTATATTTGTAACAATAGATGTTACGGGTAGCTCTTTGGTCCAGCAGGAGATTAATTTTTTGCTTAACGTCATGCATAGCCTGTCTGGAGGCATCGTCCAAGCGAGAGATGTGAAGAGAACGAAAGCCGGCGAGGTCCCTCGACAGAGCCAAAAGTTCCCCGTCTCGTTTTTTATTCAGGGACGCCGTGTATGCCAGTATATGGCCACGCATGACTGCTTTAGCCGCCTCCCAGTAGACAACAGGGTCCACGTCTGTAGGCGAGTTAAAGTTGTGGAACTCCTCCCATCGTTTGTGAAAGAATTCACGGAATTCCGCGTTTTTGTATAGGAAGGGAGACATCCGCCAGATACGCCCTTCAACCTGTGTCCCAAAATGTAAGTCAAGGCCGAGCATAGCATGATCAGATACAAGAGGTGGCAAGATAGACGAGGCCGATAGGGTCGAAAATAGAGAGGCGGAAATTAGGAAATAGTCGATGCGCGAGTGAGACTTGTGAGGGTGCGAGTAGAAAGAAAAGTCAAACTCAGTGGGGTGTAGTGTGCGCCATGTGTCCAGCAATCCAAGTTCCTTAATGAGGAAGTGTATACCCCTAGAGAAGTGGCCCCTTGGCACCGGTCTGGCCGGTTTACGATCCCATTGAGGATTAGCAACAAAATTGAAGTCACCCCCCATGATGGTCGGTTGGGGCATGAGAGGTGCCAAATGACCCACCACTGAGGTGAAGAAAGCATGGGTGTAATTATTAGGGGCGTAAATATTGCATAAAATTAAAGGTTTGCCCCAGAGTTCACCCACCAAAATTAGAAATCTCCCCTTGGGATCATCGATTTGGCTGTGGACATGGAAGGGTATGTTCCTGTGGATAAGAATAGCTACTCCGCATTTACGAGAAGTAAATGGGGCCGCGTGTACCTGGCCCACCCAGCCCCTGCGCAGCTTCCCGTGCTCCCCAGAGCTCAGATGAGTCTCCTGTAAGAATGCTATGTCAGTGTGTTCACGCTTAAGGTATGCTAGGATTTTTGTACGCTTAATGGGTGAATGAATGCCATCCACATTCAGTGATTTAACATGCAGTTGTACCATGGAACTTACAGAAGTGCATATAACAAACAATGAAAAACCATAGGATGAGCTGTGGAGGCCGTCCCAGCCAATGCCTCCACCCGCTCTCAAAATACCAAGTTAACCTGCTCAGGCTAAGCCATCCATCACACATGTCCCTCATACATACCCGAGCTATACACGTACACACTCCCCCAGTCATTCTCATTCGTCCCTCCCCTTTCCTTGCAACCTTCCCCAAAAAGACATACAAACCTTTCAATCCACAGGCACCCCCACATTCATTCTCCCACCCCTCCCTACCCACCCAATATGCTTCACAGCGAGGAAAGTCCTCGCTAATCCCCAACTGTTATGGCAAAAACCAACAGGTAGCCCCGGGCCACGGCAATACATGATAAGGGCAGATACATCATGACCAGGGCCCTTACAAAGATAAAGCGCGCCAAACCCAGACAGTATCAACAACAAAATAAGAGTAAAATAATTATCAGTATTGAGGTCAGATGGGGCCGAGATATCAGTCACTCAGGCCTCCTAGAAAGAAAGTGTACTTTGTTTTTTGTTGTGTACATGAGGACATACATGCTAGTCAGTCAGAGGGGAGCACCTAAGGCCGATAAGTTCCATAAGGCAAGTATGGTGCACAGTTATCATTGGGCAGGTACAGCAGAAACATTTGCACCACAGTGTGAGCAAGACTGAAAGGAAAACAGGGAGCTCGGTATAACAGTATAACAGTATAACAGTATAACAAGCAGCCGAGCCCGAGCATTATTGAAAGGGCCGAGCATTACCCAGAGATAGACCCCAATAGATCACATATGCCCAGGCTTAGCTATAAGGTCACCCCTTGCCGGGAACATGCAGGAGCTGGCAATCTCATCGTATCGCTGCCCAGCGTAGAAGTTTCGAAAGAGACGCCCCTGGCTCACCAGTGCAAAGTGAGGGGTCTACATACCAGCATCCACATCAGCAGCTCCCCGCCAGGCCGCTCGCCCAACAAGGATCAAGAGAACAAGGCACATGGAGGCAGTCCAGGGATCAGGAAAAGAAGGAGTCCCTCAAAGATCAAGAGATCCCCCGGTCCCCTCGTGCCATCGCAGGAAGGGATTTGATGAAGCCCTCCAATGCCTCTGGAGTGTCATAAAAGGTGGTGGTGTTGTTGTAAGATACTCGCGCCCTAGCTGGGTACAAGAGGGCAAATCGGATGTTGCGCTTGAAGAGCTCTCCGCAGTACGGCGCCATGGCCCGGCGTTTAGATGAAACCTGAGGGGAGAAGTCTTGGAAGAGAAGAATCTTTTGCCCCTCAAATTGCAAGGTCATATTTTTGTCACGACGGTAGACAGCAAGCACCCTCTCCTTCACAGCGTAGTTGTGGAACCTTGCAATGACCGGTCGGGGCCTGATGTCGTCCTCTCGCCGTGCTCCCAGCCTGTGGGCACGCTCAATAAAGAACGGCGCCGGTGTGTCAGGTAGGCCAACAGCCTTAGGCAGCCAGTCCTCCAGCCAACATCTCAGATCCACATCACGAATAGTGTTAGGGATCCCCACAAATCGGAGATTGTTACGTCGGCTTCTGTTTTCCTGATCTTCGAGGCGGTCCAATAAAGTTTTATTTGTAGATTCCAGAGTTCTCAACCGCTCTTCATGGTTAGCCACAGCGTCCTCCTGCTGAGCAATGCGGTCTTCAGCTCTCTGCAGCCGCCCAGCCTGGGAGTCAAGGCCCTCCTTAATGCCTTCCATGAAGGTGTGGATGGTGGCCAGCTTGTCCTCCATGACCAACGTGAGGGACCGGGTCAGCTCCTGAACTGCTGCTGCCTCCAGGGTGAAAATCGGCGCCTCGTGTCCGTCCGCCATTTTGGCGTCCGTTCCCCTCGGTTTGTCCCGCGCGGTTCGAGCGGGTTTAGCGGCCATCAATGCTTCCCGCTGTCAGTAAAAAGGAGGAGAAGGTATCGGTCACTTAAGCAGGATCGATGTCGCTCGTGGAACGGGATCGGCGCGCTCAAAAAAGCAGTGAGTTTTAGCGAGATGTGTGCACGCGGCCCGGAGCTACACAGAGGCACGTCCGATCACTCTCCCGGCATCACGTGCCCCTCCATCAATTTTGATTCTAATATCTTTATATCTTGTTCCAAACTATAAAATTGTTTTTTAATTTGTTTTTTAATGTATGCTGAAAAAGAAATAATTTGACCTTTCATGGTTGCCCTAAAAGCATCTCACAGCGTTTCCATAGAGATATCTTCAACTGTATTTCCTCTATAAAATTTGGTTCCGCCAGCAATGTATTATCAAATCTCCATACATGTCTACTATTATCTTGGTCAATTATTTTAATTTTAATCCACACCCCACCATGATCAGATAAAATAATTGGATCAATGGAGGCTTGTGTTACTTGCTGAATTAATGCATTTGAAGCAAATATATAGTCTACTAGCTGATGCCCCAGCATTGCACGGGTATTTAATTATAGCAATAACACTGTAAATGGATTCAAATAAAGATACTTTATAGTGGTGAATGAAAATATTTTTTTACAGCTTTATAAAAAGTACAATAATCAAATTATAATGTGAAATATTTGACAAAATGAATACAATACAACTAACACAAAACTTGATTATAAACAACATTTTTAGTTCCACCTCCAGAAGCAAGAACATATACATTCTTGGGTGAACTCACCCTTCCCACGTGTGCAGATGGGCCGCGAGACCCCCAGAACATATCACTCCAGATAGTGAGGGATCTGCATACCAAGTTTCGTTCAAATCGGTCCCACAGCTTCTTACATTTTTTCCATTGACTTGAATGGGTGAAATCTGATTTTCTGTTTGTAGCTCCGCCCACGTGTGCAGGTGGGCCGCGAGACCCCCAGAGCATATCACCCCAGGTAGTGAGGGATCTACATACCAAGTTTTGTCAAATCGGTCCCACAGCTTTTTACATTTTTTCCATTGACTTGAATGGGTGAAATCTGATTTTCTGTTTGTAGCTCCGCCCACGTGTGCATGTGGGCCGCGAGACCCCCAGAACATATCACCCCCGGTAGTGAGGGATCTGCATACCAAGTTTTGTTCAAATCGGTCAAGCCATTTTTGAATTACTGTGAGAATGGCATCTTTTTACATTTTTTCCATTGACATGAATGGGTGAAATGTGATTTTCTGTTTATAGCTCCGCCCACGTGTGCAGGTGTGCCGCGAGACCCCCCATAACATATCACACCAGGTAGTGAGGGATCTGCATACCAAGTTTCGTTCAAATCGGTCAAGCCGTTTTTGAATTACTGTGAGAATGGCAGCTTTTTACATTTTTTCCATTGACATGAATGGGTGAAATCTGATTTTCTGTTTGTAGCTCCGCCCATGTGTGCAGGTGGGCCGCGAGACCCCCAGAACATATCATCCCAGGTAGTGAGGGATCTGCATACCAAGTTTCGTTCAAATCGGTCAAGCCGTTTTTGCGTGATCGCGGCACATACACACATACATACACACATACCTCCGATTTTATATATATAGATTCTTGAAAATGATTTGTGAACATGGGAGCAAAGCAAAAATTCCCTATCATTAAAATGAAATATTCACCATATATCTTTAAGTCACAATTTTGTACCAAATTATCTAATCCTAATGATTTCATAATTCTGCTAGGTTTTTATATCCATTAAAGGATCCATAACAGCATTAAAATCCCCTGCCACAACTAATTTAGAAAATAGTCCACTGGATCAATATAATTCAAATCCAACTATTTGCTGTTTAGGACGCCTCAGCCCCACCACTCCACCACTGTAATAAATTTATTATAACAGCGGGAAGGCTGTGTGGTGCCTCATCATCGGCAGTCCATTTATTAATTTTTCATTATAATTTTGTTTTTAAATATTTATTAATAAATGGACTGCCGATGATGAGGCACCACACAGCCTTCCCGCTGTTATAATAAATTTATTACAGTGGTGGAGTGGTGGGGCTGAGGCGTCCTAAACAGCAAATAGTTGGATTTGAATTATATTGATCCAGTGGACTATTTTCTTATACACTATTGATTTACACGGGATTAAAGTTTTGTGTAAAAAATTGCAGCCAGTCACTATCAAACAACTAATTTAGAAGCAGCCAGTGGTAACAACAAATGTTGTAGAGATTTAAAAAATTCAGTCTGGTGCATATACATTAAATAGCACCATGGAAGTATTTCCCATGCTCATGTCTACATGTATCCATCTTCCTGCAGGATCAGCGGCAATCAACTTAAATGTAGCATTACATTTGTTATTCACTAATATTGCTACACCTGCATTTTTCTTAACAGCTGGGGCTAAAAGCAATGTTTTAACCAACCTCCTTCTAGCTTTTTGGACTCTATAGCTGATAAATGAGTCTCCTGGATATAACATATATCTATATTCTACTGTTTTAAAAACAAAAGAGTTTTCTTCCTTTTAATTGCATGGTTGAGGCCATTAAAATTTAACGAAAATAATTTAAGCTCCATTAGAGTAATTATTCCTATGACACCTAAACTTCAACAAATACATCATCTCCTTATAATTTTCCTGCATAAAACTCTTTTGCCTTAATCTATCTCTATATATAAAATCGGAGGTATGTATGTGTGTATGTATGTGTGTGTGTGCGTGTGTGAATGTGCCGCGATCACGCAAAAACGGCTTGACCGATTTGAACGAAACTTGGTATGCAGATCCCTCACTACCTGGGGTGATATGTTCTGGGGGTCTCGAGGCCCACCTGCACACGTGGGAGGAGCTACAAACAGAAAATCAGATTTCACCCATTCATGTCAATGGAAAAAATGTAAAAAGCTGCCATTCTCACAGTAATTCAAAAACGGCTTGACCGATTTGAACGAAACTTGGTATGCAGATCCCTCACTACCTGTGGTGATATGTTCTGGGGGTCTCGCGTCCCACCTGCACACATGGGTGGAGCTACAAACAGAAAATCAGATTTCACCCATTCATGTCAATGGAAAAAATGTAAAAAGCTGCCTTTCTCACAGTAATTCCAACTACCTGGGGTGATATGTTCTGGGGGTCTTGCAGCCCACCAGCACACGTGGGTGGAGCTACAAACATAACATCATATTTCACCCATTCATGTCAATGGAAAAAATGTAAAAAGCTGCCATTCTCACAGTAATTCAAAAACGGCTTGACCGATTTGAACGAAACTTGGTATGCAGATCCCTCACTACCTGGGGTGATATGTTCTGGGGGTCTCACGGCCCACCTGCACACGTGGGCGGAGCTACAAACAGAAAATCACATTTCACCCATTCATGTCAATGGAAAAAATGTAAAAAGCTGCCATTCTCACAGTAATTCAAAAACGGCTTGACCGATTTTAACGAAACTTGGTATGCAGATCCCTCACTACCTGGGGTGATATGTTCTGGGGGTCTCGCGGCCCACCTGCACACGTGGGCGGAGCTACATACATAGAATCAGATTTCTCACATTCATGTCAATGGAAAAAATGTAAAAAGCTGCCATTCTCACAGTAATTCCAACTACCTGGGGTGATATGTTCTGGGGGTCTTGCGGCCCACCTGCACACGTGGGCGGAGCTACAAACAGAAAATCACATTTCACCCATTCATGCCAATGGAAAAAATGTAAAAAGCTGCCATTCTCACAGTAATTCAAAAACGGCTTGACCGATTTGACCGCAACTTGGTTTGCAGATTCCTCACTACCTGGGGTGATATGTTCTGGGGGTCTCGCTGCCCACCTGCACACATGGGCGGAGCTACAAACAGAAAATCAGTTTTCACCCATTCATGTCAATGGAAAGGATGTAAAAAGCTGCCATTCTCACCGTAATTCTAACTATAAAACACTTTCTATGACACTATAACCACTAGGGACATCGTTTCTATTCTACCACGGACACCATACATATAGAGTTTGTATGTTCTAACTGTGTTTGTAACTGTTTCCTTCATGCACCCCTGTTCATAATGTTATTACATTACATGAGTACTCACATATGCTGAACTAGGAACACAGGTTCCATTCTGAACCGGGAAACAACTGCATGGAGTTTCTTTTCAACCTGAGTTTCCACATATTGAGTTGTTTTAATCAATACTGGAACTTTTGGATGCCACTTCTTCCAACAGATCTTCCTTTTCAGTTTAAGAGATTGCAAATTCCAGTGAGACTTGCATTCTCTATCACAATCAACAAATCACAGGGACAGACTATTACATACTGTGGAGTGGATTTAAGATCCCCCTGTTTTTCCCATGGACAACTCTATGTTGCTTGCTCAAGGGTGGGTTCACCCAATAATTTATATGTTCTTGCTCCTGGAGGTGAAACTAAAAATGTTGTTTATAATCAAGTTTTGTGTTAGTTGTATTGTATTCATTTTTTCAAATATTTCACATTATAATTTGAATATTGTACTTTTTATAAAGCTGTTAAAAAATAATTTCATTCACTACTATAAAGTATCTTTATTTGATTCCATTTACAGTGTTATTGCTATAATTAAATACCCGTGCAACGCCGGGGCATCAGCTAGTTTACAATATATAGCATCCTCCCTTTCCCTTAAGTCTATAAATTTTATATTTATAAGATTACAAAATCCCTTCCCTTCTCCCTCCCCCCTTATATTATGATAATTTTAAGATATAAGGTCAGACCAGCCATCCACCCCCTCCTCCAAGCATCCTACTGCACTATTTCTTTTTATTATACACATCAATCAATCTATATATTACAACCCCCCTAATTATTCCTTTAATTATATCCCAAACCCATTACATAAAAATCTACATAAATTCATTTTAGTAAAGAAATGTATATTATAAATTACCTTATGTTTACAATATCAATCTAAATATAAAAATGCATTCAAATTTCCTTTACCCTTCCTTTTAAAAATAGTAAATTAATTGCAAACCATAAATGCATTACAATATTACAATCCATCAAATCTCTTAAAACTAGGAATTCCATTGGATTATAAATGTATAACATTCTTTCAATCCTTCATTCAATATATTAAATAAATAATTTATATAAATTTAATTTTAACCATTCCTCCAATTCATTTTATGTATTCAGTTTAGGAAACAATTATATAATAAAGTATCTTATAAAATAAAACTTAAATGCATTATAAAATTTCATTCTATCTTCAATCCATTTGTTATACATTTCATATAACTCAACCATTCATACATTTCATTTGTCTATTCATTTAAGGAAACGAATCATAAATATAAATATATTTATAGATGTAATAAAGTATTATTAGAAACCATCCAAAACAATTAATTAATTTTGTTAATATATTGCTTATTATTAAAATCAGGAGTATGCTATTAAAAAAACCTATCATTTCAGTTCTACCTTTGAAAAGAGAATGTACGCAAAGATAGAGCAGTATGTCACAATATCAAATCTTCAAGGGCAACACAGCAAATCTTCTTAACATGTACACTAGTGGTCTTATATATTAGTATACAAGTCTGCTTACGGAGCATCTTCAGTTGCCAATAATATTGGAAGCCATTCTATTTTTCTTACTGTCCGTTGTGGTGGCGCCCCAGTACCACGGGTTAAGCTAAAATCTCCATCCAGAGGCTGTATCACTCAGGAGCTGTTCTTCCTCTCAGGACATATCCTCTGAAAATAACTGTGGAGCGGGTACTTGTCATTTAAAATCTGAAACCTCCTGCTGTCCAAAACAGTAGAAAGAAATGTTCATAACTCTGATGTCACTATAAAAGAGGACTGTAAGAGCCAGAGCCCCAGGTAGCACCAGGGGAGGAAGTGGCATCAAGGCCTGCTGGAAACTCCATCTGATGAAGTGTGTCGACCTCCAACAAACTCAAGAAGGAGCCGGACATCATGGAAGGGCCCACGACCACTAACAGCTGTGGGAACAGAACCGGGCACATGCACATCCGGCATGCTCCCGGAGCAAGGCCCTTCACTCTCCTCTCACATGAAACCGCAGTGGATCTGGGCCAGATAAGTTGCTTCTACATTGGAAAAGGGAGAATTTAGTCAAATTGGAGTGCAGACTAGGCCCGATCTCACCATCATACGTAAGTGGGCGCAGCAACATCCTCTTCCGGCGTCCATAGTAACAATTTAATCAACACCCCATCAGGCCCGAATGACCTGCCGCGTAACCAGGCCCAACTCTCCAGCAGACACCTGCGGGTGCAGCAACATCCTCTTCCGGCATCAACAGAGGCAGTGCAATCCATCCACCTCCAGACCTGAACAACCTGCCTCGGAACCAGGCCTGACCTTGCCAACAGACACAGGTGGGTGCGGCGGCATCCCCCTCAGGCATCAACAGTAAGAATGTGCCATAACTGGAGTTCGACATCCACAGGCAGGAGGACCACACCTGCTTCCCTACTTCATGTATCAACAGCGGTGGCTTCAACACTGTACAAGATCTGCATTATATCTTTTATCTGGTTTCTCTTAATAACCTCTTCATGTTTTATATATTTTCCTGTCTTTAAACACCATCCAGGACAGAGAGGAGGGATCAGACTTCGATGACCTCTCAAATCCACATTTAGAACTCCTAAACGTCAGATTAGTTCTGCATACATTAAATTACATCAGCAGGTATTTTTGTTAAAACTTAGAATCTTCTCCTGTTCTAAAGTACTTCTAATTCCAACAGTTCTAATTCAGTTAAAAGTCTATTGTAACGACCATCTTTAATGTTAAAAATAAAACTTAAAATATATATTCATTTATTTCTATAGCTCTGAATTTTTAATATTTTTCAAGCTAAATTTTTGCTCTTACCATTATTTTAATTCTTAGTTCATGGATGTCTCTTGAGAAGATAGGAACTCCTTAAGTTTTTCTGGGTCTTCAAAGGAATAAATCTTATCTTTATAGGTGATTTTCATTTGTGCTGGGTAGAATATTCCATATTTTGCTCCTATTTCTTTTAATGGTTGCCTCAGCTGTAAAAATGGTTGCCTTATTTGAACAGTTTCCTTTGCCAAATCTGGAGTAAAAATCAATTTAGAGTCTTTATATACTATATTTTGTGTTTCTCTAGCCGCTTTTAAAATATTCAAAACATGTTGGAATCACAATAATTTGAATATTACTGTTCTTGGCTTACCTGGATTTTGGGATTTTATTTCCTCCAATTCTATGAGCTCTTTCTATTTCTATTGGTGTTTTATACCTAAGTGAAAGAACCTTTGGAATAATTTCCTTTAAAAAGAAATCATATTTTTCCCTTCACTTCCTTCTTTTAATCCTATAATCCTCCAATTCTGTTTTGTAGAATGATTTTCAAGATCTATCATCCTCTTCTGCATTACTTTTAATATTTCATGATCTTCTTTATTTTCTTGTTGTATTTGTTCTATTTTTCCTACTCTGTTTTCCATGTTATCAGTTCTGTTGGTAATTATATCAAGTTTGCTGTTCATATGATTCATTTCCTTTCTGATCACCATCAGATTCAAATTTATGTTTTCCAATTTGTCCATAACACCTATAACATCCAATGTATCTATAGATGATGAACTTCCACTTGATGTCTGTGGATCCTCCTTTAATCTTTTGTTTTTTCCTACAGATTTTGTTGAAATTTCCTATTTCTTCTGTTTAGTAGATGTCATCTTTGAAGATTTTCCTACAAACAAGACAACTACAATTATTGAATATTGAATTCTTGTATTAGATGCTCAGAGGAGAGAGCTCAGTCTTTAGCCAGCCATTTACTCAGCCTCCAGGTTCCGGAATCAGATAATACATTTCTAAGTACCTCTATGGTCTACAGTTCCAGCCAACCACCAGCCAAATTATTTGAAGGCTTGTTTCTCTTTCTGGTTTTTGTTCATCATAAGACCTTAGTTTTTTTAAGTGCTTGTGCTCTATATTCTATGTTTTGTGCAAATCAATAAGCTTTTCTTATACAACTTTAAAACTTATGTACTTAGCTTTAGCTATTTTTTCATTCTTTTTTTGAACCTCAGGAAGGACCTTAAGGTTCAACAAATTTCGCCCGAAGGCTTTTTCAAGAACGGGTCCCCTGCAAATAAGAGGCAAGGGCTGGTAAAAACATCCGTTTCATTGTTCTAAATCTTTAAACTAATCACTTAATATCTTAGCAGTTCTAGTTTTAGAAGTATAATTACCCCTTTTGTTTTGTTCCACAGCATCCCGACGTGTGTTCTTATATGCAAAGACAGCTGCAGCATTTTTTGTTCTGTTTAAATCAGGTGACTCATTAACTACCTCACTGATGACATCAGTTCATTAGGAGGAGCCTAAACTAATGTCATCCATTCTATTTCCTAATTTAATCCTCCTGGATGCACTGTATTCAGAGTGTATATCCAGCGTTATTCTTTGAAATTTAATCTGTTCTCAATGTCCAGCACTGGATGGAAAAAGCTCACACCATAGATGATTTAAGATGGAGGGTCATAAATTGTATAAAAGAAGGGTGGAAGAGTGCTTACATTGAAATTAAATTTAAAGATTTCTTGATATCAGCTGTATGTCAGCAACAATTGACAATTGAATTTTTGCATTACACAGCATCTAGTTTCCTGAAGCAGCTCAAGGGGCCCATAATCAAAAAACATAGATGTCCAAAAGGCATCCTAAATCAGCACTTGGACATCCTAATCACCAGAACATCCAAGTGCCGATAACCAAAATGATATTTCTGTACATCTAGTGAGGTGTTCCAACCTCTGTACATTCAGAGAACAAGATGGGCATGGTGGAAGCATGTTATGGACGCACTTTGCGCAATCTCAAGGGTGGATTAGATACGGACATCTTGCAGTGATAAGCAAACATTCTGCAAGACATCCTGGACAGTTGTATTTTTGGGAAATAGACCTATTTTACAAGGGTCTAAGTGCCACAAAGGTGCCCAAACTGACCAGATGACCACTGCATGCATCAAAGTAAGACCCCCCCCAATTGCTTACAGACCCCATCACACTCACAAAGATCAGAATACAAATGTAAATATCCATCTACAGAACATCAGCACCTGGTATAGGAAAGTCTAGTAGAGCTGCACACAGGTGTCTTAAGCAGCCTGTTGGGTGGGCTACTGAATTATAGAGAGGAATGGCAAGTCCTATAAGCCACTCTAACCACAACATTTATGGTGAAAAATGTGAGCACACCAAATCCCTACTCTACTACCATATAGGTGCCACCTTCAGCCATAAGGGCTATTTGGGTTATAAAAAGATGGGTACAGTGGGTTTGGGAGGCTCACCATAACCTATATAGGAGTTTTGGTGAAATGTTTATCTTGCACCCTTTATGTGAAGAACATAAGAATAGCCTTACTGGGTCAGATCAATGGTCTATCAAGCCTAGTAGCCCGTTCTCACGGTGGCCAATTCAGGTCCCTAGTACTTGGCCAAAACCCAAGGAGTAGCAACATTCCATACTACCGATCCAGGGCAAGCAGTGGCTTCCCCCATGTCTTTCTCAATAACAGACTATGGACTTTTCCTCCAGGAAATTGTCCAAACCTTTTCGCTCTTATCACAACCTATGGCAATGCGTTCCAGAGCTTAAATATTCTCTGAGTGAAAAAAAAAAAATATTTCCTCCTATTGGTTTTAAAAGTATTTCCCTATAACTTCATCGAGTTCCCCTAGTCTGTGTAATTTTTGCCAGAGTGAAAAATCGATCCACTTGTACCCATTCTCAGGAAGAAAAATCACTAAGTAAATTTAAAGGACTGTTAAAATGCTGGTTGTACAAGGATGCTTTTGAGCCCTAATCATCGGAGTCTCCTTTGATCCCATCCATTGCTTAAACTCACATGTCCTCTGTCTAAGGCTCCGAGAAATTGAATTAAATTTTTTTTTTTTTAAGATCTTAATATTCTATTCCATTTTTATCAATACTTTTAAAATTTCTTACCCTCCTTTTGTATTTTCCTTTCATGTGTCCTTTACTATACTTATTGTAGTTCTCCCTACTTCCCTTATGTAATGGTACGTCATGTTTGTGTGTGTTAGTTGTAGTTAATAATTAAGACCCTGTTTTAATTGTAAATCGCTTTGGATTAATGATATTGCGATGCATCAAAATTTTAATAAAACTTGAAACTTGATTTTGTAGACTTCAATCATATCTCCCCTCAGGTATCTCTTTTCCAAGCTGAAGAGACCTAACCTTTTTAGTCTTTTCTCATATGAGAGGAGTTCTATCTCCTTTATCATCTTTGCTCGCTAAAAGGCATTTCCCACACAGGAAAGCTAGGGACTTCCTCCACTTCAAAATCACTGCGCTCTGGAACAACCTTACCTCCCCTCTTCGGAACTTGAGCTCTCTCCAAGTTTTCCGCAAACATCTGAAAACCTGGCTTTTCTCAAAAAATGAAAGTCTCCCTCCAACTTAGGAATCAAGGAAACTCTTATATCTTGGCATCCCAAGTCCTCTAAATTTTCTTCACACTTCTATCTCTAACCCTCTGTTGTAGTTCCTTCCTATTTCTCCTACTGTAAACCGCGTCGAGCTCTACGAACGTGGAGATGATGCGGTATACAAACCTAAGGATTAGATTAGATTAGATTCTTTGAAACCTTTTCTAGTGCCGCTATATCTTTCTTGAGATAAGGAGACCAAAATTGAACACAATACATAGTAACATAGTAGATGATGGCAGATAAAGACCTGAATGGTCAATCCAGTCTGCCCAACCTTACCCACTCTAAATTACCGATTTAATTTAAATTTTCCTACTTCTTAGCTATTGCTGAGCCAGAAACTAAAGCTCTGTCCAGTACTGTGCTTAGGTTCCATCTACTGAAGTCTCCATCAAGCTCCATTCCAGTCCATCTAAACCATCCCAGCCATTGAAGCCCTCCCCAGCCCATCCTCAACCAAACGGCCATATTTGGACATAGACCAGTACTGGCCTTAAGTTTTCTGATTCAAGTTCCTCTGTGTTCATCTCATGCTTTTCTTCTACTGGTCATGTCTCTCTTTATACAGCCCAGCATCTTTCTGGCAACAGTCACCGCCTTGTCACACTGTTTCTTCGCCTTTAGATCTTCAGACACTATCATCCCAAGGTCCCTCTCCCCATCTGTACATATCAGCCTTTCACCTCCCAGCACATACAGCTCCTTCTGATTACTAATCCTTAAATGCATTATTCTACATTAGGGGTGTCAAATGTCGGTCTTCGAGGGCCGCAATCCAGTCAAGTTTTCAAGATTTCTCCAATGAATATGTATGAGATATATTTGCATGTACTCCTTTCAATGTATGCTGATAGATCTCATGCATATTCATTGGGAAATCCTGAAAACCCAACTGGATTGCAGCCCTCGAGGAATGACATTTGACACCCCTACTCTATATTTTTTTGCATTGAATTTTAGTTGCCACTTATTAGACCATTCCTCTACCTTGGCGTCTACTCTATTACAAATCTTGGTATCATCCACAAAAAAGCAAACCTTTCCTTCTAACCCTTCAGAAATGTCACTCAAAAACATATTGAACAGGATTGGCCTCAGCACCGAACCCTGAGGGACTCCACTACTCACCTTTCCTTCCTTCGAGCGACCTCCATTAACCACTACCCTTTGGCGTCTGTCCGATAACCAGTTTCTAATCTAGTTCACCACTTTGGGTCCTAACTTCAGCCCATCAAGTTTCTTCAAGAGCCTCCTATGAGGAACCATGTCAAAGGCTTTGCTGAAATCTATGTAAACTACATCTAGCATATGTCCTTGATCTAGTTCTCTGGTCACCCAATCAAAAAATTCAATCAGGTTTGTTTGTCACGATTTACCTTTAGTAAAGCCATATTGCCTTGGAACCTGTAACCCATTAGATTCTAGGAAGTTCATTATCCTTTCTTTCAGCAACACTTCCATTATTTTTCCAACAACCTGTAGTTTCCTGCATCTCTGTGACCACTTTTGTGTATAGGGACCATATCCGCTCTTCTCCAATCCTCAGGAATCACTCCCATCTCCAGACATTTGTTGAACAAGTCTTTAATAGGACCCGCCAGAACCTCTCTGAGCTCCCTCAGTACCCTGGGATGGATCCCATCGCTTTGTCCATCTTCAGTTTTTCAAGTTGTTCATACTCCAGATGAGGTCGTACCATGGAGGGATAAAGAGGCATTATAACATTCTTAGTCTTGTTAACCATCCCTTTTTTAATAAATCCTAGCATCTGTTTGCTTTTTTGGCTGGCGCCACATTTTGGTCAAAAAGTTTTATCATATTGTCCACAATGACATCCAGATTCTTTTCTTGGGTGCTAACCCCCAAGGTGGACCCTAACATCTGGTAACTGTGATTTGGGTTATTCTTCCCAATGTGCATCACTTTGAATTTGTCCACATTAAATTCATCTACCACTTAGACGCCCAGTCTTCCAATTTCCTAAGGTCTTCCTGCAATTTTTCACAATCCGCATGCATTTTAATAAACAGTTTAGTGTCATCTGCAGTGCCTTCTAAGGTGCCCCATTGCTCTATTGCAGGGGTGTCCAATGTCGGTCCTCGAAGGCCGCAGTCCAGTCGGGTTTTCAGGATTTCCCCAATGAATATGCATGAGATTTATTTGCATGCACTGCTTTCAATGCATATTCATTGGGGAAATCCTGAAAACCCGACTGGATGCGGCCCTCGAGGACCGACATTGGACACCCCTGCTCTATTGCCATGGCTGGATGGACAGTCCATTACAGGACTGGCCCATCCAAAGTCCAAATGGTCTTGTTCTGGGTGTTTGGGACTTGGATAAAGCTGGTTTTACTGACAGTCTGGGCATCCCAATGGCCTGGATGTCCAGACAGAGGTTTAAAAAATATATATATATTTCTAGACGTATGGTGGTTTGCCTTTCAAAAACAGGCATTTTCTTACTTTGAATATCTAGCACCATACATCCAAATCAGACTTAGACGTATGTTTTGAAAATGCCCCTCCTGGGGTAAATTTGATTGCAAGACATGAGAAATGATGTGGTAAATATCTATACACACAAACATATATACGCAAAGACAAACACACAAACATAGACACACATGAATATCACACAGACACACAGAAACAAACATGCTTCTCATAAAGCCTCTGACACACTAAGGAGATACATTTTACCATGTCTTTTCACATCCAGTCCTCTATTTTGCATGGATTTGCAATCAGAGGAAAGAGAAATGCACTATTTTTTTTACACTGTGTATACTTTACAACTCATTTTGTTCTGTGGTGGAATTTGATATAATTATTGTGAGTGTGCATGGCTTCTGCAATAGTTTCCTAAAGCAGTACAACACATTACATACTTTTTCTTCAAATTTTGGGCACAATCAGTGTTTCCTTTCTTTTTAATAATGTTCTTCAAGAAATACTTCTGAAACATAAATTATACAATAGAGAATATAGTGCATGTTCATAACTACTGAAAAATGAAAAGACTTGCCTTGAATAGGAAAGTGCATTAATATGTTCCAAGAGAGTAGTAAAAGATACCGTTTAGCTGTGATTTTGAAAACCTTGGTTTAAAATTTACTTGAGATGGATTTGGATTTAATTCCTCACCTTTCCAAATCTAAACCGCAGGTGTTTACCTGTCTAGGAGACTGATGTAATCAGGAGCAATGAGAGGCACTTTTATTAAACATGGTAAAATTTTCAGTTACTGTAGCTTAAAGTACTTTAGCTACAGAGTACTGTAACTGAAAATTTAACATGGTATTTATTGAGGGTGTTTCCACAATTTTCTAGGAGGCTAAAACAAATGGCCAATCGGGGACTTCCTTAGACTCCTTCCTAAGGAAGTCCCTGATTGGTTCAGATGCCTCAGGCTCCGCCCATGGGAGGGGCCTGAGGCATCTGAGCCAATCAGGGTCTTAGGCCCCTCCCCGTGCATCACATGATACACCAGGGAGGAGCCTAAGGCCTAGTGTTATTGCTGGAGGAGCAGGCGCAGTACCTCCTACTCTCAACTTCAAGGGGGCCTGGTGGGGGAGACAAATCATTTGCATACAAACTTGATAGTGAATCAAAGCTGTTGGAAAATCGGCCAACAGTGATTGAGTCTCTATCTTTAGTGAATCTAGCCCTAAGGCTCAGGGCAGAAATTAAGGAAGGGGCCCCCGATAGCCCTACCTGCCATTACTACCACACATAAAACACCTTTAAATTATTTATTCACATACAAAACACAGATAGACTTTCACCAAATATAGAACATGGGATCACACATTAGAAATATGAAGAGCAAAACTGAACTGGGAGCACCATAAAGTTAAACTCAGCGAGTACTACAACACTAGAAAAATAAAAAGAGAAGTGCTGGGTTCTCACTTTGGGATTAGGCTCCACAAAATTAACATCTTCCTTGCTGTGGCTGGTGGGGATCCATAAGTCTCACAAGCTGATGACGACCTCCTCAGGTCCAACAACCAGAACTCTCCAAACTCTGCAGCTAGCAGCGGTATTTCAGAACGGCTGCCACCCACCCCTTCCCCATACCTGCTTCCCCATGCCACCCCTTCCTTATGCCTGCTTGACTTTTCTGCATGCATGAAAACTGAACATGCATGGTTGTTGGGTTTGTGTGGCAGTGGTAGCTCAGTGATACTGCTACCAGCTGGAATATGGAGATTTCTTGGCTGCTGGAGTGGAGGAGGAGGTCCTCAGTTGGTAGAGCTTGGGAATCCCCACCAGGTCAGGTATTTATATTTTACATTTGGATGGGGAGAAAATTTGGTGACCACCCATTTTGGGCTCAAAACTTTTCACCCAAATCAGCCATTGAATACAGTATTAAAAAAAACACTAGTGATGCACATATCCCAGTTAATAAATTCAAAATAAAACACTTTTTTCTACCTTTGGTTTCTGGACATTTTGTTTTTTTACCATCTTGATCCAAGTTTCTTTTTTTTTTTTTAGCCTGGCTTCTGCTAATTCTCTTTCCAGTCTGCTGTCCATTTTTCCTCTTCTTTTTCTTTTGTTCCATTCCCTCACTGTGCCTGTATCTAACATAATAATTTTTCCCTTTTAACTCTTTCTTCCCTTTTTTTATTTTCTGCCTTTGTCCTCTCAAATTTAACCCTCTCTTTCTCACCCTTCTCTTTCTTTCTAATTTTCAGCTACCTATCAATTTTCCATCTTATCTCAATCTCTAGCTCTCCAATTTCTAATCTCACTCATTTTCCAGCCTCCTATTTCCTTCCATATACTCCCCATTACCACATTTCTACTTCTGTACTCACCATTCTCCCCTCACTCATCTTCTTGCCATCCACTTTTGACCTTTCCCATATGTTTCCATCATTTCCAGAATCTCCACTACCTTTCTTCACTCTTGTAGCCCACCCCATTCTCAATGCCTGATAGCTCCCAGTCCCTTTCCCTCTACCCTCTTCTTGTCCCACCTCTATTCTCTCCTTCCCTCCCCATGGGTCTGTCTCTCTACCTCTCTTTTCTTACTCCCATGATCTTGAGGCTTTCAAAATGGGCTCCCCCAGTCTAGCATGAAAGCATTTGCTGTAAGGAGCATCTGTTGTAAGGAGCTTCTGGTGAGGAAGATACTGAAAGTGAAGTCCTCTGGAGAGATTGGACAGAAGCATTCACAACTGGAGGGAGTGGTCTTTGACCTAAGGGCCGCCAGGTGAGCAGACTGCTGGGCACGATGAACCACTGGTCTGACCCAGCAGCTGCAAATCTTATGTTCTTATGAGTGACAAAGAACTGAGGTCATCTGAATTTGTGCAGATAGTGATCCAGTGGCTTGAGACCATTGAGAGGAAAAAGTCCATTGTGGAATTCTGAGGTGTAGATATGTGAACAGAGTGATGTGTACGGTGGAGGCCATGTGATCCAGAAGACATAACATCTGGCATGCAGAAATGCATGATTGGGTGGAGACTTTCTGACACAGGTGGATAAATACTGCTACTATTTATCATTTCTATAGCACTGCTAGACATATGCAACACTATATATTAAACATGTAAGAGACAATCCCTGCTTATAGAGCTTACTGTCTAATTAAAACAAACAAAACAAGTAGAGGTTAGGGTATTTCTCACATAGGGAAATACAATTTCAGTCTTCAGCTGTGCTCCAACTGCTTCATCACAAATTTTTCTACTGCAGTTCTTCCTCTCTCTCACCATCATCTGATAACTTTCAAAATTCATCACTTCCCCCCTCCCCCCAAACTGGCCAAGCTCAACCAATACTTTTAGGATTCTTCAGGCTATTGACCCTTGCACTGTCTCCACCACTGTTTCACTCCTCCTCTCAACCTCTATGCTACACAAGTTTGCCAATGAGGCTGTCTCCTCCTATAATCCCATTCTTCCCTCTGCTCCAGATACCTTTGCTCTCCCCACTTCATGCTCTGTAAGGCGCACCAAACCCCAGCCCTGGATAACCTCTAAAATCCGCTACTTACGTTCTTGTGCCAGGTCTGCATTTGGATCAAATTCTACACTCATGCTGACTTCATTCTTTTTAAATTCCTCCTGACCTCTTTCCAGCCTGCTCTTTCATTTTCCAAACAAGACTACTAGTTTCAAGTTTATTAAAAATCTGTTGTACATGCAATGTCAAATATTTCAATGTGTATGACAATTTAAAAATAGGAGACAAAAATAAAACAATTGTACACAAATAGACATACAGTATTTACATACAAATAATTACTGATACAAAAGGAGAGGGGGATGAACTACAATCTTTAAAGAAAATAAAGAAACATTTAGGGAAAGAACATCTGGAGGGTAACACAGAATAATCATGAAGTTAAAGAAGGTAAAGAAGATTTCGACCTATACATAAGGTCTGATTAAAATTAGGTATTAGAGCATAAGCATTAATGATAAATGAATTATCCTATCTATGTCTCAAATGCATCCTTATACTACTCCCATTTGACTAATTTTCTCAGCTTCAACCCTCACTGTCTCTTTGCCACACTGAATTTTCTACTGAAAGTGCCCTCACCTTCAACCCTTCCATTACTTTTCTCCCAGACTATGGCTAAGTACTTCTATGACAAGAGTCACTAGTTTAACCTTGAGTTCTCTTTCAAGCCACCTCCACCTCTCCCTCCCCCCAGCCCACTCTCTTAACCCATCTATGGCCCCTGCTGTCTTTTCTTTCTTTCCTGAAATCACTAAAGAGGAAACTGCCCATTTTCTTTCCTCCTCCAAACTCGCTACCTGCTGCTCTGATCTGATTCCCACCCATCCTCTCAACATTATCTCTCGTACTGTCATCCCTACTATCTGTCATATGCTCAATCTGTCCCTTTCTACTGCAACTGTTCCTGATGTCTTCAAACATGCAGTAGTTATACCACTCCTCAAAAAAACCTCCACTAGACCCTACTTACCCTTCCAACTATCGCCCCATCTCCCTCCTCCCCTTCTTATCCAAGCTACTTGAATATGTTCACTACCGTTGTCTTTTTTTCATCTCAAGCTATTCTTGACCCACTCTAATCAGGCTTTCACCCAAGCACTCTACAAAAGCTGCCCTTGTAAAAATCTCCAATGACCTGTTCCTGGCCAGATCCAAAGGCCTCTATTCTATCCTCATTCTTCTCAATCTATCTGCTGCTTTTGACGATGGAGAACAACTTCTCCTTGATACCCTGTCCTCACTTGGATTTCAGGGATTTCTTGGCTATTTTCTTATTTCCACATTGCACCTGTGGAGGGGCATAATCAAAAAAACCTCCTAAGTCCCTTTTTGGCCTAAGTCCTTAAACATTCAAAGCAGAAGCAGGGAAAGTGTCCATAACCAAACCAAACGTCCTTGTTTTGATTATGGCCTTCTTCTGCCTAAACGCCCAATCACCACTACGTCTAAAAGTACACCCACACGACGTCTACACTTTTTAGTCATAATGAAACAAAAAAACGCCTAAGCCCCAAACGTCCAACAGAAGGGCTTTTAGGCGAAGGAGGAGCCAGGCCTTCACCTAAAAGCTGGATTCTGTAACCGGTGTCTGTCAAAAACAACACCGGTTACTGAATCCCCCCCCCCACAACAATCCAGGCAGAACGGTGCCCAAGCCCTCCTGCCATGTCGAACCGCCAACCCCACTCCAACAAAATCGGGAGGGAGCCCAAGCCCTCTTGCCCCGGCAATCGTGCCCCCCCGACTCGATATGGCCAGGAGGGAGCCCAAGCCCTTCTGGCCCCGGAGACCCCCACCTTTCGATACAACGGGCCAGGAGAGAGCCCAAGCTCTCCTGGCCCACAGCGACCCCCGACTCCAGTGGGCCAGGAGAGAGCCCAGGCTCTCCTGGCCCCGGCGACCCCCCCAACTGGATTGGGCCAGGAGGGAGGCCAAGCCCCCCTGGCCCCGGTGACCCCCTACCCCCACCCCCCACTACAATACGGGCAGGAGGGGTCCTCCTGCCCTCGACACAACCCCCCTCCCCCTAACGACCACCCCCCCAGAACCCCAATCACCCCCCCAGCCAACCCGCGACCCCCCCAGCCGACCCCCGGATATCCATGCATAACCCTAATTAGCAATTAAAATAATTTTTAAATGGGTTTTTAATGGCATGGTTAATTACCACGCCTTTTAACCCATTGAAAAACAAATTATATGTGAAATTAAGTTAGCTGTTGCTAGGTGCCATTTATAGAATCAGGCCCAGAGTATCTAAAACCTATGGTAACTTGCCTTGTACTTTATGAACAGGGATGGCAATCTCAAATAATTTTCCTGGTGAAAAGGAGTAAACAGTTTGTCTGGAGGGCAGTTTCTCCAAATGGGTTAGTAACAAATGGTGAGTAACATTGTTTGATTATATGTGTTGGTTTCACATATACCATAACAGGAATAAACCTCACTCCTAAGCTAGGGAATGTGGATTAATGATCTCATTCTCTCAGATTTACTGCCAACACTTGGCATAGAACTTGCATTATACCTAAGAGAGCTTCATTCTTATCCAGGTTATAGTGGAAACACTCAGAAATCTGTTCTGGGATTGGTATTTAATTTCTGCTCCTTGAAGCTATTGCTGAATAGGTTTCAACATATCATTTAGGCTTAACTCACTAAAATCAGAGGCCTTGTGGTTATACAAGAAAGCTATTTTGGTTTACGAGGGGGGGGGTGTTTAAAAGTTCTCAGCCCAACCAAGAAGAGAATGATGTGGATAGGGTTCAATCAATGATCTAAACCAATGTCTAAACATGGAATTTTGTTTCTGAAATTTGGCACTTAACAAGTTTTTTTTTCAGTTCAAAGATTTTATTGTTTTAAAATGCAGTAAGTACAAAAGTTTTAGTTTCTTATGGTTTGATATACTGCTTACAAATCCTAAGCAGTTTACAGAAAACATTGTCTAAAAGTTAAGCTAAGATAGGGGGAACAGATTTAGGATAGAATAGACAATAGAAAAGATGATATGATACGAAAGGAGAACTGTTTCAGATACATTGTTTCATAAAATAAAATAAAAAAATGGAAAGGGAAGGGAAGGGAAAGAGCAAATTGGAAAGGGAATAAAATTATTCAAAACCAGATTCAAACTCCATAGACATCTTTATAAAGAAAGGTTTTGAGGCTTGCCTTGAATTTGGCTGCGTTGGTTTCTTGTCTCATATTCTAGGGGAGAGAGTTCCACAATAGTGCTATCACTGAGAAAATTGTTTTACAGGTCATGTCGTAAACAATCTCTCCATTCTGCAGGTGAAGAGATTATATCTGCTCTGTTCCACTTAGAACGCTGTCATTCTGCTCTTTCTTATATGCTGCCATTTGATTCAAAATAAACTTATACTTTTGAGCAACAGCATTCTAGGTATGGTGTGAGTCCTTTGTGGTAAGGGTCCAAGCAGCCTGCCCTTTCCAAGCCCTTTTTAAAAATCAGCGTAACATTGGCTACCCTCCAATCTGCAGGTACTAAAGATGATTTTAGTGACAGGTTACAGATCACTAACATCAGGTCAGCAATTTCATGTTTGAGTTCTTTTAGTACCTTGGGATATATACCATCCGTTCCTGGCGATTTATCACTTTTTAACTTGTCAATTTGGCTTAGTACATCATCCAGATTCACTGAGATTTCTTTCAGTTCCTCTGCATCATCAACTTTGAAAACCATTTCCGGTTCAGGTAGATCTCTTACATCTTCTTCCGTATAGACCGAAGCAAAGAATTCATTCAGTCTTTCCGCTATGGCCTTATCCTCCCTGAGCACCCCTTTTGCTGCTTGATCATCCAACAATCCCACAGATTCCCTCACAGGTTTTATGCTTCTGATGTACCTAAAAAAAACTGCTATGAGTTTTTGCCTCTTTAAAAAAAATATATATATATTTATTTATTAATTTTAACAATTTTGACAGTCTTCACAGTCAAAAAGGAAAAAACTTCTTGTTGACAGACATTTATCAATGAAATTTAACATAATTCCACAAAGGAAAAAGAAAAAGTTTTTTCACAACAAGAAGTAGGTAGTCCACAATATATGGAGACAGAGTTAAACATTAGCTGAATTTTAAGTCCAAAAAAAGATAACAAGGAAAACTAAAGATGAGGGTAAGTGGTAGTGCTGCCCGATTCAGAAAAAAAAATTTTTGATTCGATTCGATTCAGCCTATTGAATTGATTTTTCGATTCGATTCGATTTTCCTGACCAATTGGGTGGTTTTTATTTCAAACATCCTGGTGGGTTTATTTTATAGCCTCTTCACTCTTTTTGCCTTCTCCTAATCACCTGGCACTGTGGTATAAACAAACAAAAAAGACTTTTCCTCTCTCTGTTAAATCCTAGCTCACGTTTGCGGTCTAACACCAGCTCTGGCTGGATACACGTTTCAAATCTGACATACTGTAATCACAAAACAGAAAATGAAATTAGTTTTTCTACCTTTTGTTGTCTGATCATTATTCAAATCTTGTTGGTCTCAGGCTCTGGTTGTCTTCTGATAACTTGCATGCCAGGGTCTCCTTATTTCTTCTTTCTCTGTGCTAACCATCCATCTGCCATCCCTGTCCTCTCCTTCCATTTCCCTTCCCTCTCCAGGAGGTCTGGCATCTTTCCCTTTTTTCATCTCCCTCCACAGATCCACCTTTTCTTAACTACCCTTTCATCCAGCATCTCTCCCTCCTTCCTCACCACCCCAGAGTCCATCATCTCTCCCTTTCTGTAACTTTCATCCCTAAATCCCATGGTCCATCATCTCTCTCCCTCTCCTCTATTTTCAGACCCATTATTTCTTCCCCCCCAAAGTCCGGCATATGCACGTCTCTTTGAAACCCCCCCTTCCCTCCCTCCCTCCGTGTACTGAAGGCCTGTTCCCCCCTTAAAGGTCTGCATCTCACCCCTTGAAGGCCTGCATACCCCCCGAAGGCCTGCCTGCCTGTCCCCTCTCTTGAAGGTCTGTCCCCACCGAAGGCCTGCACCTCCCCCTGAAGACCTGTTCCCCCTTGAAGGCCTGTCCCCCTCTTGAAGGCCTGCATCCCACCCCTGAAGGCCTGCCTGTCCCCCTTAAAGGCCTGTCTACCTCCCTTGAAGGCCTGTCCCCCCTTGAAAGCCTGCATCCCACACCGCAGGCTGCTAAGCAAGATGGAATCGATGGGGTTAGGAGAGACACTAACTGCATGGGTCAATGATTGGCTGAGTGGCAGACTTCAGAGGGTGGTGGTTAATGGTACCCTCTCTAAAACATCGGAGGTGACCAGTGGAGTGCCGCAGGGCTCGGTCCTGGGTCCACTCCTTTTCAACATATTCATAGGGGATCTGACTCAAGGGCTTCAAGGTAAAATAACACTATTCGCCGATGACGCCAAACTATGTAATATAGTAAGTGAATGCAGTTTACAGAATTATATGGCGCAGGACCTGCTTACATTGGAAAGTTGGTCCTCAACCTGGCAGCTAGGCTTCAATGCTAAGAAATGTAAGGTCATGCACCTCGGAAGCGGAAATCCATGCAGGACGTACTTCTTGAACGGAGAAACTTTAAGTAGGACTTCAGCAGAACGAGATTTAGGAGTAATCATCAGTGCAGACATGAAAACTGCCAATCAAGTGGAGAAGGCTTCATCTAAGGCAAGGCAGATATTGGGTTGTATCAATAGAAGTTTCGTCAGCCGAAAGCCTGAAGTCATAATGCCATTGTACAGGGCCATGGTGAGACCTCATCTGGAGTACTGTGTGCAATTCTGGAGGCCACATTACAGTAAAGATGTGCGCAGAATTGAATCGGTTCAACGGACGGCCACCAGGATGATCTCGGGGCTCAAGGGTCTCTCGTACGAAGAGAGACTGAACAAATTGCAGCTCTACAAATGAAGAGAGACTAGCGGGAGAGGCAAAAAATTTCAAATCATTCTTCAGGTACGTAAAGGGGAAGCAACCAGCGAGGGAGGAAGTGGGGCCCTTGGATGATGGGGATAGAAAGGGAGTAGTGAGGGAGGAAAAAGAAATAGCTGACAAGTTAAATGACTTCTTTACGTCGGTCTTCACGAGGGAGGACACATCCAGCATTCCGGAACCAGAGGAAATAGAAAATGGAGATCAAGATAACAAGCTGGTCAAATTAGAGGTGAGCCAGGAGGATGTCCTCAGGCAGATAGACAAGCTAAAGAGCGACAAGTCGCCAGGTCCGGATAGCATTCACCCAAGGGTGCTCAAGGAATTAAGGAATGAAATAGCAGAGACACTTCAGCAAATATGCAACCTATCCCTAAAAACTGGAGAGATCCCGGAGGACTGGAAAATAGCTAATGTCACGCCCATCTTCAAGAAGGGTTCGAGGGGCGACCCGGGAAACTATAGGCCGGTAAGCCTCACATCGGTCCCGGGAAAGATGATGGAGGCACTGATTAAGGACAGCATCTGTGACCATATCGAAAAAAATGGACAGCTAAGGTCGAGCCAGCATGGGTTCTGCAAGGGTAGGTCGTGCCTCACAAACTTGTTGTACTTCTTTGAGGGGGTAAACAACCAGGTGGACAAAGGAGAACCCATAGACATAATTTACCTAGACTTCCAGAAAGCCTTCGATAAGGTACCACATGAGCGGTTGCTCAGGAAGCTATGGAACCATGGGGTGCACGGGGAGGTCCACCGATGGATCAAAAACTGGCTGGCAGACAGGAAGCAGAGGGTTGGTGTAAAGGGCCATTACTCGGACTGGCAAGGGGTCACGAGCGGGGTTCCTCAAGGATCGGTGCTGGGACCGCTCCTGTTTAACATATTCATTGACGACCTGGAGGCGGGAACAAAATGCGAGGTCATCAAATTTGCAGATGACACCAAACTATTCAGCAAGGTTGAAACCACGGTTGACTGCGAGAATCTCCAAAGGGATCTTACGACATTGGAAGAATGGGCGAAAAAGTGGCAAATGAGCTTCAATGTAGGGAAATGCAAGGTCATGCATATAGGGAGAAGGAACCCGATGTTCACTTACAAAATGGGGGGATCAATGCTAGGGGTCAGTAATCTGGAAAGAGACTTGGGAGTGATGGTAGACACGATATTGAAGGCGTCGGCACAATGCGCCACAGCCTCGAGGAAAGCAAACCAAATGTTAGGTATCATTAAGAAGGGTATCTCGACCAGAACGAAGGAAGTCATCCTGCCACTGTACCGGGCTATGGTGCGCCCGCATCTGGAATACTGTGTACAGTACTGGTCACCGTACCTCAAAAAGGACATGGCAATGCTTGAGGGAGTCCAGAGAAGAGCAACTAAACTGATTAAGGGTATGGAAAACCTTACATACACTGACAGACTGAAGAAGCTGGGGCTGTTCTCCCTGGAAAAGCGGAGACTCAGAGGAGATATGATAGAGACCTTCAAGATCCTGAGGGGCATCGAAAAGGTTGACAAAGACAGATTTTTCAATTTGAAAGAAACCACAAGAACAAGGGGTCACTCGATGAAATTGAAGGGGGACAGGTTTAAAACAAACGCAAGGAAGTACTTTTTCACACAGAGGGTGGTGGACACATGGAACACCCTTCCGGAGGCCGTGATAAGAAATAGCACAGTACAGGGTTTCAAGGATGACCTGGATAGGTTCCTGGAAGACAAAGGGATTGAGGGGTACAGATAAGAGCAGTGGAAGGTTTAGAGATAACTGTAGAGGTAGGCAATAAAATTAGTCAGGGACCGCTGACCAGGCAATATGCCTGATGGGCCGCCGCGTGAGCGGACCGCTGGGCTGGATGGACCTCTGGTCTGCCCCGGCGGAGGCGACTACTTATGTACTTATGTACTTACACTCTTGAGGAACGTAGGGAGAGGGGAGACATGATCGAAACATTTAAGTACCTCACGGGACGTGTGGAAGTGGAAGATGATATTTTCTTTCTCAAGGGACCCTCGGCCACAAGAGGGCACCCGCTCAAACTCAGGGGCGGAAAATTTCATGGCGACACCAGAAAGTATTTCTTCACAGAGAGAGTGGTTGATCATTGGAACAAGCTTCCAGTGCAGGTGATCGAGGCAGACAGCATGCCAGACTTTCAGAATAAATGGGATACCCATGTGGGATCCCTACGAGGGTCAAGATAAGGAAATTGGGTCATTAGGGCATAGACAGGGGGTGGGTAAGCAGAGTGGGCAGACTTGATGGGCTGTAGCCCTTTTCTGCCATCATCTTCTATGTTTCTATGTTTCTATCCTACCCCTGAAGGCCTACTTGCATCCCACCCCCAAAGGCCTACCTGTTCCCCTTAAAGTCCTGTCCCCCCTGGAAGGCCTGCCTGTCCCCCTTAAAGGCCTGTCCCGCCCTGGAAGGCCTGTCTCCCCCCCTTGAAGGCCTGTCCCCCTGAAGGCCTGCCCGCCCCACCTCGAGGGCCGGCCCGCCCCACCCTGAAGGACTGCTCACCCCCCTGGCCTCCACGCACCGGCGTTTACCTTAACGAAGCATCTTGCAGCAAGATCACAATGCCAGCAATCTTAAGTTGGCACTGCTTCGGAGCTGTTTCCTCCAGGACTGCTCACCCCCCTGGCCTCCCCGCACCGGCGTTTACCTTAACGAAGCATCCTGCAGCAAGATCACAATGCCAGCAATCTTAAGTTTGCACTGCTTCAGAGCTGTTTCCTCCGCCATGGTCCCGCCCCTCCTCTGACATCAGAGGAGAGGCGGGACTGCTGCGGAGGAAACAGCTCCGAAGCAGTGCAAACTTAAGATCGCTGGCATCTTGATCTTGCTGCAGGCTGCTTCGTTAAGGTAAATGCCGGTGCGGGGAGGCCAGAGGGGGAAGTGATATACCGGGGAGGCCAGAGGTCTGATCACTACTTACTTTCGTTAACATATAGTTCTGTTCATTGTACAAATCAATCAAAACAACAGACAATAAACTTTAGAAACTATAATAAAATTTCTGATGATCTAATTCTTTCCTCTTTTGAGCTTGATTTTTCTCAATCCAACACTAACTCTCCAGAAGAATTAACAAATTTATGGAATATAGCTCTTTCTACATTCTTAGAAGAGGTGGTTCCACTTCAAACAAAGATAATTTCGGCACGTAAAATTCAGAACCCTTGGTTTTCAACAGAACTGACTCTTATTAAGCAACAGGTCCGATCTTTAGAGCGCGCATGGAGAAAAAATAAAACCTCAATAAATCTACAATTATTTAAAGAACAAATTGCATACTATAAAACAAAGATAAATCAAGCAAAAATGAAATATTATTCTGAGAAAATAATTAAGGCTAAAAATCCATCGATACTATACAAAATATTAAAAAGAATAACATTCTCAACCAATAAGGAGAAATTAAATGAAACCAATAATACTCTCACAGCCCAAAAATTGGCAGATCACTTTTCAGATAAAATTAAAACAATCAGAAAAACTTTTACACAAAATCAACAAGGTTCATCTGATCCTGAGCAGCTTAAATTGGACTCTTTGACTTCCAAATGCTCTAAATTCAAACTTCCGAGTCAAAAAGATATTGAGATGACCTTTAAATCCATTAATATTAAAAGTTCAAAAGCAGATCTTATTCCTCCTTTTATTTTGAAGCAATACTTTCATATTTTTGGACCATTTATTCATACACTAATTATCGAAAGTTTGACCCAAAGTATAGTACCAAGAGATTGGAAAAAATCAATTGTACGCCCAATTATTAAAGATCAAAATGCAAGTTATACAGATCCAAGTAATTACAGACCCATATCCAATATTCCCTTTTTGGCTAAACTAACGGAAAAGATTGTCTTTAACCAAATTTCTGATTTTGTAGAAAAGACTAATGTTCTCCATCCCAATCAAACGGGCTTTAGAGAACACCATAGTACTGAATTAGCATTAATAGGTTTGACCACTTCCATTCATTATTTCCTTGACCACCATCAAACTACTTTATTAATTTCACTTGATCTTTCGGCCGCTTTTGACACAATTGATCATCAACTTCTCATAAACAGACTTCAATCTATTGGGATCACAGATCAAATTCTTTCTTGGTTTATTTCTTATTTTACAGATCGTTCTTCCTCTGTTTTTTTTAAAGATTCTAATTCTAAAGTCACATCAACTACTTTCGGTGTTCCCCAAGGGTCTATTCTCTCTCCATTATTATTCAATATCTTTCTATCACCATTAATTACATTGTGTCAATCTATAGGTTTCCATGTCTTCTCATATGCAGATGATATTCAGCTTCTACACCCTATAGATACTAACAATATATTTGCCATTCAGGAGATCAGTAAAAAACTAGACCAGGTCTACCAATGGCTAAACACAAATAAACTGGCCCTTAATATAAAAAAAACAAACCTAATGATCTTTCCATGGAAAGAAAATCCGACGTTAATTGCTCCTATTACTATAGATAATGTTCCATTACAGATAGTTAATAACATAAAAATTTTAGGAGTAATTTTTGATCCTAAATTGAATTTCCACGATCATATTAGTTCTGTTGTTAAAACGTCCTTCTATAGATTACGACGGATTAGATCTATCTCAAAATTTCTCTGCTCAAAATCATTAAATATTCTCATCCATTCCTTAGTGATAGCCAAACTTGATTACTGTAATGCTCTCTTTAAAGGTATAACACTAACTGAACTTAAACGTTTGCAAATTATCCAGAATGTCTCCATAAAACTCATAACTAAATCTAAAAAATTCGATCACGTTACCCCTCTGCTAAAAAACGCTCATTGGCTTCCTGTCATCCATCGAATATCGTATAAACTTTGTCTACTTACATTCAAGACATTACTATATAAGACACCTGCTTTCATTTATAAATTACTAATACCGTACCAACCAATTAGAACATTAAGATCTATTGATCAAAATTTACTGACGGTTCCCTCATTAAAATTTATAAACACCAGACGACAATTTATATTTTCTGTAACAGCCCCACAAACCTGGAATGCTCTTCCAATTTTTTTACGTAATGAACAAGACTTGGTAAAATTTAAAATACAATTAAAAACATTTTTATTTAATGATGCTTTTAATACTTAATTTAATAATATTCAGACCAATAATTCCAATATTTTTGTACCATTCGTTTTAATGTTTCCCCTTTTGTGTTTTTCCTATGTATCTCTTTTATTTGACAAATGTATTTCATAAACCCCTCTTACCCAATGTAATGTAGTTTTTATTATTCATTGTAAGTATTTAAAGTTTGTATTGTATGTTTTCTTTTAATTATATTTTACTATGTACATCGCTTTGAATTAGATAAAGCGATTAATCAAGAAAAATAATAAACTTTGAAACTTTGAAGCAAGATGCCGGGGGGGAAGCGACATGCTGGGGGGGAAGCGAAATGCAGGGGGGGAAGCCGGACGCCACGGGGGGAACTGGACAGCAGCACTAACCAGCTGAGGCTTCCCCCTCGCCTTCTAAAGCAGGTTGGCAGCGGCTGGCCAGCAAGAGCAGCGCTGCCACTCCTGCTTTAGGGGGGCGAGGGTGGAGGGTCAGCCGAATCGGGAAGCCGATTTTTTGTTTTTATTTTGAGTCGATTCAAATCGATTCACCCAAAGTGAATCGGTGAACCGATTCGAATCGTGAATCGGGCAGCGCTAGTAAGTGGCTCTCGAATTATCCTAATTGAGCTAAGTAACATCAACAGCAAACTCATGTTATAGTAATTGATTGCCCTTTAGCAGAAACAAATTCTGATAAATGCTGTGGTTCATAGAAAACATATCTGTTTTCCTTAAAAATCAAAACACATTTACGAGGATACCGCAGAACAAATGTTGCACCCAACTGGAGTACCTGAGGTCTCAAAATGAGGAACTGTTTCCTTCTCTTCTGGATCAGACGAGATACATCTGGATACATTCTAATGACATTTGACAAAAAGGGAACATCTTTATATTTGAAAAATAATTTTAGCATCCATTCCCTATCGGCATCTAAAGCAAATTGTACTAACAATGCTGATGACACCTGAGTCTCAGTATCCGATCTCTCCAGGAAATTAGGTAAGTCCAAACTATCAGCAAACAAATTGTGCTGGTTAGGTAAATAATAAATTTTTGAGAGAGGCGAATATGAGGCTTCCAGTACTTTCAAAATTTCATTCAAATATATTTTAAACATAACTATTGCTGTTATTGAAGTTTGTTTAGGAAAGTTAATCATCCGCAAATTTGATCTCTTAGTAAAATTTTCCAATTTCCTGTTTAAAGTGCAAACTTGCACTATCTTTAACCGAAGTCAAAGCTTGGGTCTCCAAAAATTTAACTAACTTCTACTACATCCAATTTATTTTCCAAAGTCAATGTCCTCGTCTTCATTTCACGATTTTCTGATAGTACCATTGTACACTTTGAAGAAAGTTGCTCCATTTGATTACCTAGAGAAATTTGTAAATTAGATATAGCTTCCCAAAGCATTTCCATGTTGAAGACCTTGGGCCTCTGTAGGGCAACAATCTCAGTTCTAAGGTCCATATTAGAAAATACAGTACCTGTTGACCCAGCTACAATTGCTGAAATAACCTGGGTTTGCTGAAGTTCCCCCACTGACTGCATCGATGATTCACAGCGCTCCTTCTGCTTCCTTCCAGGGTCAGCACTCGCTCCCTGCTGGAACGGCAAGGGGATGTCCTGTGTCGGTTTAACCTCCAACCACTCTTCCGATGTTTCAGGGCGTACCGGCGGGCTCCGCTCATCCAGGGACAGTGTGGCCGCCTCGAAAGAGAGTTTGCGTGCTTCAGCCTGCACGCCCTCCCCAGCCAAGGAATTTCCCTCTGGCGATTGCACTCGGAAGCCATGCTCCAGAAAGGTATCTATCGGGCCGGTATGGACATAAACAGGCTCCTCTGGAGAAACCTGGGTCTTTGATTTTCTCTTCACTATAGGAAGGTAGGAAAAAAGTCCAAACTGAGCACAGCAGCGTCTCCGTGGAGTCTCAAACCGCCATCTTGGTTGAGCTCCGCCTCCAATCAGTTTTGGTCTCTTTTGCAAGTAACACATCAGCCTCTTTCAGTAAAATAATGCATGGTGATAAACTTTATAAAGGTTAGTTTAAAAAGAGAACATAAGAATAGCTATACTGGAAGGGGGTTGGAAGGAGGGAAAGACAGATTAAAATTATGTTGTGTGTATATGAAGAATGAATAAAGAAATTGCATTACACTTAGGACTATTATTATGGGGCTGGGGTCTGAGGTGGAACTTTGGTGGATCTAGAGTGGCGCTTCCCTCTCCCCCCTGCCAAACAATAAGATATTCTGCTGCCTATGCATATTGATATCTTCCCCCATCTGTGAACACTTGGTAAACCATCATGTGAGAATTTGACCTGCTGATGAAACACTGCTCCTACTCTTAGACCAAATACAGGCTGTTGATGTGGTTATAGCTATTTTGCAAAACAAGTAAAATGAAGACACTCATTAGTACACAGAATACACCTAATGAGAAACTAAGTATTTATCTAGAGGTCAGACTCTCTCTCACTGCGTTGTACATATTGAACATATCAGTAAGGTGCAGGTTTTACTCCTTTGAGACAGAATGATATTAGGCAGGACAAAGATGACTTTCTGGTGCATGTGTTATAACCTACAAGGAGTATCACTAATAGTTATGATACTGATCCCATAAGACCTGCATCAGGAACTAGCCAAAAGTCAAGCGGAGAAAAGCAATAATGGCAGCAGCTTTGTCCATTCTCGGTCAGGATTACATGATGCCAGATTCTGTGCGCTGTACAGATTTTTAGTGGAATTTTGCTGGAATACTCATGTGCATATGAGCTTCTGTTGGATACACATTAGGATTTGGTGGGGAGTTAGATCTGGTTATCATGAAGTAATGGATGGGGTAGTTATATGGCAACTTTTGTCTTAGTATGCAGGCTAAATTTATATGACCATTAGAAATGTTAAGTAGCAAGTTTCAAGTTTAGAAAAAGTTTCAAGTTTATTAGAAAAAATTTTTAAACCCAAACCTAAACTTGGATATCTCCCAGGAATCTTCTACTACTTCTATATTATTATCAAAATCTGACCCCCTCCTCTCCAAGCACACTACTAAAACCCTTATCTACACCCTTATCACCTCGTGCTTAGATTACTGCAACTTGTTAATTTCAGATCTTCCGCTCAGCCATTTTTCTCCCCTTCAATCCGTTCAAAATTCCACTGCATGACTGCATATTCTGCCAGAGCCAATGTTACCCCTCTACTAAAGTCACTTCATTGATTCCACATCTGTTTCCAAATGCAATTCAAACTCCTCTTACTGACCTACAAATGCATTCACTCAGCAGCCCCTCATTATTTCTCTTCACTTATCTCCCCCTATGACCCCCCCTCCATGAGCTCTGCTCATCCAGCAGGTCTCTTCTTTCTGTGCACTTCTCCTCCACTGTCAACTCCAGACTCAATCCTTTCTGTCTTGCTGCACCATATGCCTGGAACAAACTGCCCGAATCCCTATGGTGGGCTCCGTCTATGGCATTGTTTAAGTCCAAGTTAAAAGCCCACCTCTTTAAGACTGCTTTCAACTCCTAACTCCTCTCACCTTGTGTGCTGCATTCTTAACCCTATATGTCATGTCTATCTGCCCAAGCTAGAATATAAGCTCTTCTGAGCAGGGACCATCTATTAAATGTCAAAATGTACAGTGATACATATACCTTTCAGCGCTATAGAAGTGATAAATAGTACTAGTAGTAGTAGTAGTACTGCAAACAAATGCTACTTTGAAGGTTATATTGCATCTAGAATACTTAACCTGGAAACTGATTTATAGCACAGTAATACCCACTGGCCTTTTGATTGTTAAGTCAAAAGATCTTCTTTGGGAATGATTTGGATAATCAGTCCACAGCTCCTGTGACATTCCATAACCCCTCAGAAGAGATGTGCCAATAAGTTACTGAATAATGAAACCCCTTAACCAAGGAAAACTCCTGACAAGACAATGTATTTATTACAGTCTCCAAGGGATAACAGCATTAAAAAATATTAAATGCCAGCATCCATTTTATTTAAGCCATAGCATTCAATAATAACATTTGTTTTTTTTTTTTCAATTTGTTGAAATAAGTTTTATGATTAGACTACAAAAGGCCAGGCTTTGAACAGATTTTTTAAAAAATCAGCTGGTAAAGTTTTACAGAAAGAACAGAGAGATGGTTAAGCAATAGTACAAACCTCATTTTCTCAGTAGAAAAGTGTACTACAGCTAACAAGAAACCTCATATTCAGAAAGCAAACAAAGCATCATTTTTTAATGACTCTTCTGAATACATTTTTCTTTGCAGCCGCTTCTTTAGACCTGCTTGTCACGAAGGTTTCTTCAAATGCTTAGGAAAGTGTGTGATGTTCAAGGCCTTATCCTTCCCTTCCTCTTACATTGTTTTTATCTGTCACAGTTGTCAACTAAAATAGAGCACCTAGCCTATGTTTCAAGATAGTACCTGATCAATATCATCAATCCGTCTCCCTCCCTCTCCCTCTTCCTCTCTCTCTTCCTCTCTCCCTGTCTCTCTCTCTCTCTCTCTTTCTCTTTCTCTCTCTCTCTCTCTCTCTCTCTCTCTCCAGCTGTATCCATTTCCTCCTGGCAAAAAGGGACTTTATGAATAAATGATACTGAAATGCTGAGGGTTCAGATACTAAATAATGAATTTCACCACCAAAAACAGAACAACTTCTCCAATCATAAAATACCGCTCCTTCCATATTGATTGTGCTTTGGCAAGCAGATGCAGTGCTAGGCTTCACTCTGCAAGGTGTTTAAAAAGAAAAACAGGCTCCCCAGGATTTATCATGTATGGAAAAATGTAATATTTGAGTATGCTGCCTGCTAATGTCTGGCATAATGTTTCTTCTTAATGGGTGACCCTTTTTTCAGGGAGTGGAGTTATGCAAAGAGTGCCTTTCTAGATGGGAACTTTGCTTCATGGGACATTACAGTAAGTGTGTCATCTATTCTGTGCTGTTCTAAGGATGCTAGCTAACTGAGAGTGTAGCTCTGCTTTTGTTTTAGAAATCAGCTGTGTGTGGAGCTGCTAGAGAGAGGACACTAGATCAGAAACTTGTTCTTGCAATTTATTCCACTGTTGCCGACTGCTGGGTTTATAGCTCACTGTTGCATGTAGTGGGTCAAGGTTTTGCAGTATTTGTTGTCTACTCATATGCGACTTGTTTTCTTATTTTCCTCATGAATAGTCTCTGCTGGTGCATTTCTGATGTGCAGAGAGTGTCTGTCACTGCTTTCAGAGAAATAGCTGGGGGTCAAGGGGCTGCTTTCATGGCATGTGATTGCCAAAATCTTCCTTCTTCCATGATGTAGGTGAACTTTTGGAACTGAAATGTCCTGTTTGACTATAAATTGTTGTCACTGCTTGTTTCTGTCAGATAAGGTTTATTTTCTGATTAATTAAAATAGATTTTGCTTTACGAGGGATGCAGTAGGTCCCATCACTATGACTTGTTAAATATAGCTGTAATCCATGTCATCAGAGAATGATGTCTATCATGAAAATGTCAAAGTTGCTTGCATTTATCATCACCTGAACTTTTTCACAACTGCCAGTTTAAATAATTTTCTTTTATAAAGATGACTAAAAACCCACGTATTTATGGGGTAATTTATTGATATTTGAATATATAATAATGGCTTTTCCTTTATATTTATGAGATCATTTTATAAGCCAGTGTTCCCATTTTTTTTCAGCTTAATTTAGGAAAATCTAGACATTCATTTCAAACTAGTGATGCAATAAAAGAGAAGGATATGTTTGAGCTATTAGCTGCTTCAATCTCTTGGCCACAAATAATTAATGACTTTCTATTAAAGATTGACAGGCTATCAGACTGCAAAGCATTTTATTTGAAAATGCACCAAGGCTAGTGAACATGTCTTATACCTACTATTCAATTGCTTTTGGTTAACAGTTCTAGAATTGAGCTTTATGCCTCTATTGTTCAGCATTTAACTCTTTCAGGGTATTTGTATGCTTCACCTCAAACTTCATAAGTCGTTACCTTTCTTTACATAACATATTTTAAATGTTAGACATTTACGTTTATGTTGGCTTGCATGCTTGGTGGAAGCTGTAGGATTGCTTTGTGGGATTTGTATCAGTGTGCTCCATGGAGAGCCCAGGTGACACTTTAAGCAGACATGCAGGAGCTTCAAGTCAAGTAAGGGGTTAAAACTCTCTCCTCCATGCCAGTGATAATGGAAAGGCCAAATAGAGAGGCACCTTGCAGAAAAAGCACTGCTATGAATAACATACTCAAGCATCAGTAAATACAGTACAGTGTGATGTGACATCCTTTCATGCACAAAGTGCAGTTATGAAAACTTAAAAAGAAATTCTAAGCTTTATTCAATGGGCTCACTACTATGCTTTTGTAACATTTGTCAGGATTCTTCTGTCCAGCAAGGTACATTTTCCATGTAAACCTTATGTCAAACTGTACCTGATTTACATGGCCTTGGTTGAATCTCAACATAAAGACTCTCACATAAAGCCCAATAACTAAATCATAAAGCCATGAAGATTCAGAAATAAAACATCATTTATATATTTATCAGTCCCTTTATTTTGTTCATTCATTCTGGGAACTGTTATAGATTAAGAGCAACAGAAGAAGTTTAGCAAGAAAACGTGATGATCTTTTCATATCCCAGCTTCTATGGAAAAGAAATTGTCTAATATGAAAGTGAGTTAAAATGCCTTTTAAGGTATTCTGCATATAAGCAGCTAGATATACTGTATTTCCTTACAGTGTGCTTTATAAACAGATGGATGGATCTATATAATGGTGTACAGGAAGATGAGTTCTGTATTTTTTTTAGTTTTAAAATAAAATAACATATTACAGTATTGTAAAGGTAAGAGTTATGTATCTGATAATTTACTTCTTTGTGTGCCTTCCTCTTGGGAAAATGTCTAATAGAAAAAATGAAAATTTAAAGCAGTATGCCATACTTCCAATGACATATTGGATGGCATTTGTAAATTACTTGATTTTACACACACAGCACATATTAACCTATAATTAAATGGCAAGTCACCAGATAGACAAATGTATATAGCATACAATACACCTGAACATGTCAGAATATATTAGTTCTATTTTATAATGCTCTTTATGATACTGATCCTTTCTATGTAGACCATACAAGATCTTTTTTTACTTATTTGTGAAAACAATTCTAGCACAGTTAGAAAAAAATATAGTCAATTGAATTAGAACGAAACAGATTAATCTTGAGCATGTAAAGAAGCTATATAGAAGTAACAGACAAAAATTGGATTTCATGGAAATTTTGGGTTTATGGATATGACTCTGTAGGTTCATTTTGTGTATTTCTGAATAGATACAGATATATAGTCCCCCCCCCCCATGGTAAGATAAATAAGTGAAAATAGTTCTGCACTTTCTGATTTGTTTTACCTCAAGGCAATGCTTGGGGTTGCTGATGCCGACCTGACAAATGTGAAGTATGCAATGATGAAACATGTATTAACCCTTTATAGGATGTTCATTTTCATTTCTTTACTGGAAAGCCTGATGTATCATTCTGTGTTTGTCATTTGCTAAAAGAGATCAGATAATCAGAGGGGCAAATTTAATGGGGGAGATTTTATGGGAACCACTATAAATATTGTATGTCAGAGCAGGTGACTCCCAATATTAAAATAGTTTGTCATTGGGTAAGAAAAGTGCGTTGCATGTTTTACAGAAAACAAATCACTTTTTTTTTTTCATTAACTGCTTCTTTTTCTAATGGCTTTGTGGAGGAAAAGACGTGTGGGGTTGTAAGGAGAGACTATCACCAAGCAGAATTTCTGCAAGCTCTATTAATGTTTCATGCTAATCAAGGAAAGCAGAAAGCAGAGCTGACAGGTGCTTTCTACCCTGCTTATTTCTGTCTTCCTGCATTAGATATTACCAACTAAGAGAAGCCAATGTTGTTCTTTTTGATTGCATTGGGTGACAAGGGTGAAAATAAAATAGTTCCCTTCTTAAATTGACTGTTGCTTGCCATCCTGGTTAGGCTAGTGACATACATAGTTATATAAATGCATTGATTATTAATAGAGATTTTTACATCAAAGCAAGACCAAATAGTTTGCCAACCATACTGTATAAGGGCTATGATATCCTGCATTATGAATGCAGTGAAGGTTCAGATTGGATGAGTTTGCTCAAGTATATACAAGCTTCTGATTCATTCACTTATCTCTTAATATGCAATAAATTAAGACAGAGTTAACATTATGTGCTATGTGCATTAAGGCCCCCTTTTACAAAGCGTTTTAGCACAGGCCTGTGTGGTAAATGCCCTGAAGATCATAGGGATTTAAAGAGCTTCGGGGCTTTTGTTTTGTAAAAGGGACCTAACACCGTGAACAGGTTGTTAGTAATTAGACACCTATAGCAGGATGACTCAGTTACAGTTCTTAAGGTCCAAAGCAGGCCAGATTTTCAGGATATCCACAATGAATATACATGTACAGCCTCAGCATTCAGATCTCTTCATGCATATTCATTGTGGATATCCTGAAAACCTGGCCTTCCTGTGAAATTCAAGGACCAGGACTGAGTAACCCTGTCCTATAGCATAAAATGGGGCTTTAGGTAAAATAACATACATTGTGTTAATGCTAAACTAGTAGTACATGTTAGTAACTCTAGGCCTAAGTGTTTTATCATCAATGACACAGAAATCTCTTCCTTCCTCTTGTCTTCTAATCTTATCTACAAGGCTTCTCCTCTATACTATAATACTGCCAAGCTGCCCAGTTCGATGAAGAATATTTTAGGACAACCCTGGATTTCAAATAAACATGTTTGGTTGTATTTTGGATCCTACAGCACTGATTTTAGTAGGTACTACGTCTCAGAGCTCCTTTTACTAAGGTGCTCTAGGGCTTTAACATGCAGAATAGCGTGCGCTACATCGCTGAGCATGTTAGACCTTAACGCCAGCATTGAGCTGGCATTAGTTCTAGAAACGATAGCGCGTGGCAATTTCCTGCGTGTGCTAAAAACGCTAGCGTGCCTTAGTAAAAGAAGCCCTTAAACAACCATATAATTTTTGTATATAATCAAGGCAGGATTAATTTGTCGAGGGCCCCTAGGCACACAAGTACACTGGGCCTCCTGCCCCGCCCCACCCCACCATTTGCCCAGGTGGAAACAGGAAGCTGTGTCAGAGGGAAGCTATGAGCAAGCAGCACCGCTTGCACAATTACAGTTCCCGTTGCCTTTCTTACCCGCGTTGCTTGCTTGTCTTACTTTCCATTGATGGGGGTCCTTGTTGCCGATCGGGGGCCACGTTGCCTATCGGGGGGGGGGGCCTGCATTACCGATCGATGCTGGAGGGGCCCATTGCCATTTGGAAAAAACAATGTTGATGCCCTCCTTCATCGGGCCCCCCTGATCATTTCGGGCCCTAGGAACATGCCTACTTGGCCTATTGGTTAATCCTGCCCTGGATATAATTTCAAAATCTGGACTGGCCAAGAAGTCTGTTTACTGGTACTAGGTTACTTACAGTAGCTGTTCTGAGTTTATCTCTGTTTTTAACTGATAACCTCTTTTATGGCATGCTTAAAAAAAAAAAAAGAAATAATAATCTCATAGTATCAGGAGCAGGAAACATGTTTATTCAGAATTTCAGTATACTATATTTCTATAGAAGTAAATTGAGACCTATCCTGTTAATTGCTTCCAGTGGTGTAGTAAGGGGGTGCAAGGGAGGTGGTCTGTTCCAGGCATGGTTTTCCTCAGGGCGCCAGCAAGTTTCAAGTTTATTTAAAATTTGATTTTAATGCTTATCGGCATTTCTAAGTGTTATAATAATAATAAACTTGTATATTAATAAAATGGGATACAAATAAGTACACATGACAAACTCAAAAGACCTAAATAAACTTACAAAACCAACATGAGTGGGGGGGGAACTACAATATTTATAGCAAGAAAGATAATTAAGGACTGAGTAAAGGATAGCGGAACACCCGCGCCCCTTCCCCATACCTTTTTAACTTTGCCAAGAGCAATGATGAACTTGTGTCGGCTTTGGCACTTTCTCTGACATCACTTCTGGGAGGAAGTGATGTCAGAGAGTGCTCCAAAGCCAATTTAGACAGGAAATTTGTTGCTGCTCACACTGAATTTAAAAAGGGCACCAGTGTGTGCACTCATGGCAGTGGGGGTAGGGAAGAGGGCAGGAGAGTGGCACCCCCCCCCAAGACACCGATCACCCTCGCTATCCCACTGATTGCTTCATTCTTGTTCTAGGTCAGGGCTACTCAATTCTGGTCCGTGTGTTCCACAATCAGGCCAGGTTTTCAGGATATCCACAATGGATATGCATGAGAGACATTTTCATACACTGCCTCCTTGGTATGCAAATCTCTCTACTACTACTAATCATTTCTATAGTGCTACTAGATATACACAGCACTGATGCATATTTATTGTGAATATCCTGAAAACCTGGCCTGTTGACCTGAAGGACTGAAATTGAATAGTCTTGGATTAGGGCCTTAGAACATAAAATTTGTATACTGCATTAACCTGCAGCTCTATGCGGTTTAACCAAATGGAAAACTGCTACAAACACAAAATAAGTCTTTAACAATTTCCTAAAGTTTTGATATGATATAGGTGTAAAAAAATAACTGACAAAAGTCTGCATCCCAAATAATAATAATAAATTTATTATTTTATACCGCCATTACCCAAGAGTTCTAGACGGTTTGCATCATAAGAAACTGAACAGTCAGCGAAACATCTATAATAATAAAACGCTAAGCACGCATGCGCACTCGCGCCGTGTGTTCCCTGATCCGTCGGGATATGGCGGCACGAGTGCACATGCACTAGATGGCGCGGAGTAAGGAGCCGGGACTTAGGGGAAGGAAAGCAGGCCCGGGATTCAGCCGGCCCTGGCCAGGCAAGACCCCCCTTCCCCGCCGCACCCAGGCCCCAGTGGTCCCCGCCGGCAGAGGCGGAAAGAGATCTAAGCCCACAACTCCGTTTCTTTTGTACTCCCCAGTGGGGGGGAGGCGTGAAGGCTGCTGCGGCTTTCCTCCCCAGGTTCTCCCACGGTGATCGGCCTCAGTGTGTGAAGAGAACAAGCAGCGCTGAGGGTACGAAGTGAAGAAGCTGACCCGTGAGAGATGGGGGGAAGGGTAGCGGGGGGCATGTGAGCTGACTGCGCGAGCAAAGGAAGCCTCAGTGACACTGAACCACGAGGGAGAAGGGGAGCGGAAGGGGGAGCGGCGGAGAGGCATGGCCAGCCGAGAGTGGTCCTGGAGACCCTAACCCCACAGTGGCCTGGAGACTCTCAGGTGTGTGTCCTGGACAGGTCCCTGCTTTCCCTGCTTTCAGCGGTGAGGAGCGAAGGCCCGGGTAAGGGCTGTCCGTTGTTCCCGCAAAGCTAAATTGACCTCACTCCTTCGCCCGGGCCGGGTTGCAGCCAGGTGGGCAAAGTTTACGTGCTCGGGTTGGAGAACAGGCAGGTGGCGGACGCTGCCTCTTGGTGTGCTGTCCCGTCTACCCGGTCCTAGCCTCTGACTCGGATCCTATATTCTTCCCGGCAACTGGCAGGAAAATTTGTGTCACTAACTTACTGCCTGGCCATATGTCTGTTGCAGTTTCAGTTGGCTTACAGATGGGAAATGACTGGTTCGGAAAGTTTTTGGGAAAGCTGCACCAGTGTCCTGGTTAGAAATGTTGAACAAAATAAATAAAATAAAAATTGTGCATTGCTCTGCAGTTCCCTCAGGCGCCGTCTCCATCCTCACTCCAAATCCATACAGCAAGCTCCATCTCTGACAGTGTTCAAGGCCCAGTTAAAAACCCACCTCTTTTTAGAGTACTTTCAATTCCTAACTCCTTTCACCTTGGGTTCTGCATCCGCAACCCTATATCTTATATCTGTCTGTCCAAGTTAGATTGTAAGCTCTTCCGAAAAAGGACTGACTATAAATGTCAAAATGTACAGCATTGCACACACCTTTCAGCACTATATAAGTTATTAGTAGTAGTAGTTTACTGTTTAAGCAAGAGGCTTAATATGGAGGGCAGACGTGAGAGGAGGTAAGGGGTGCTGCTGGACAGGGGAAGAGGTGCTGATGACAGAGGGGGGGCAGAAAAAGGAAGGGAGTCGTACTGCTGGACAGGGGGAGCAGGGATGAACAGGTGAAGAGGTGCTCATGGACAGGGGGGGCAGAAAAAGGAAGGGAGACGTACTGCTGGACAGGGGAGCAGGAAAGAGGTGCTGATGGACAGGGGAAGAGATGCTGATGGACGGGGGAAGTAAGGGAGGCCTTCTGCTGGACAGGGGGAGCAGGAAAGAGATGATGATGGACAGGGGGGAGGTAAAACAAAGGGAGAAGGGCTGCTGCTGGATAAGGGGAGGGGTGGTGGTGGACACAGAGGATGTAAAAGGAAGGGAGAATGGACATGGGGAGCAGGCAAGGGGTGGTGGTGGACAGCCAAGGAAAAAGAAAGAAAGAAAAACAGAAATATAGAAAGCGGCTAAGGAAAAAGAGAGAAAGAAATAAAGACAGACACACACACATATATGCTAGCACCCGTTAATGTAACGGGCTATAAGACTAGTATACATATAATGAGGTAAAAACAGAGTAAAAGATTAAAAATTACAATCTTAAAACTACATAGTTAAGTGATAAATTTGTCAAGCAAAGCAGATTTTACTAGTTTACGAAAAGAACAATAAGACATGGCTTGATGGATGCATTCACTGAGCCAACATTGTAGTTTGCCTGCCTGGAATGCTAAGGTCCTTTCAAAAAAGGTCTTATATCTGACTCCATTTGGTTTAGGATAAGTAAATAAATTGGAGCTTCTTGTGATCCTTGATGGTCTGTAAAATTCAAAGTGAGAAAACAAATTGGAGACTCTCCTGAGATCAGCTTAAAACAAATACAGGAAAACTTAAATAATATTCTTGCCTCCAATGCCAGCCAATGCAGTAAACGATAATATAACATGATTGTTTTTCTTTAGGCCAAATATCAATCGAACCGCAGTGTTCTAAATTATTCTCAATCTTCTTAAGGTCTTCTGGGTAGATCCCAGATAAATGATGTTACAATAATCCAGAATGGGTAGGATCAATGATTGTACCAGTAATCTGAAAGACACTCGATCAAAGTAGTTTTTAATAGTCCGTAGTTTCCATAATATATAGAAACATTTTTGTACTACCAGGTTTGTGTGATTGATCCAAGTCAATTGATGGTCAAGCGTGATACCCAGAATTTTAATGGAATTGGTTATGGGATAGACATTGGTTATTAGCTGCTTGAAATGACAGTGATCGGTTGTGATAGCTTTTATAGCAGCAGCCTTTGGGCAATGGAAAATCAAAAAGTATAGCTAATCAAGTGGAACATCTGATGAGAGAAAATGAATTGATCAACTAAATAGGCCGGAGCCATACCAGATATCACTTTATAGCACAGACAACCAAACTTAAACTGCACTCTTGCTTCCATAGGAAGCCAGCGGAGCTCCCTATAGTTGGTCATTTTATGGTTTGATTTTTTTTCAATTTAAAAATCAGACAGATTGCTGTGTTCTGTATTAGTTGAAGTCGAGCCAGATTTTTTTGGTTACCAGCCAGATGAACAATATTGCAAAAGTCCAGAGTACTTAAAACAAAGGACTGAACTTGATAAACCAAACCTATGTGGGAACTAGAAGGTAAATGTAGTTCCCACATAGGTTTGATTTGTCAAGTTCAGTCCTTTGTTTTAAGTTTTCTGGACTATTGCAATATTGTCCTCTAGTTCTACACAACCTATAATTCAGGCCTCTGGGTTGGGAATCAACTAAGGGAACTTGCTTGGTAGCAAAGAGAGAAATACAGTAGTTTGAAAGTGAGCAAAATGTTTGTTTAACAGAAATACAAAGTAGAAATATGCCATGAAGCAAAAGAAAATCAATTCATGTACTAGACTGACAAACCTACCAAAAAATGTATCTAGATCAGCAAAATTAGTTTTGTAAACTTTTTAAAAGAGATCTAATACAAATCCCTCAGTTAGTCACAGTTTGTGCAGATTTGTTTGATTTGTGGAACCTACAAACTACAGATTCAATGTGGATTTCTACAAATCAATAGGTTTCAGGTTTATTTAAAATTTGATAATATTGCTTATAATACTTCAAAGCAATGTATATTTTAAAAGCAGGGATACAATATTACAAGTTAAGAATATACACAAAATCAAATAAGGACCAACATGATACAGAAGGGTCAGGGATAGAATTACAATGTTTATAGGAAACAAACAGGCATGGGAAATACAAATTGGGTTAACAGGGGAAATGTCTGGAGCCGCCTGTGATTTTTGTTTCTTTAAAAAAACATTATTCCCTGAGTTTACTGGGTGAATTGAGTTTACTGGGTGAATTGCGCTGGAAAATCATTGCACTATGTGTAAAGCCCTCGATAGAGACAGCCCCAAATTTGCTGTTTGGGCTGAGAACTTTTTAGCAGTCTCTCATATTTCCCCTAGTTGGAAAATTCTATCAAACTCAATTTTTCTACATTACTGTGCAGTGATATTGGTCATTTGCATGCTTATTATTTGTGTTTCAAATATCAGAAAGAGACATACCAATATAATAGCTTTAGCAAAAAATAGGTGTGCACCATTTACACACAAGGCAGAATATTTGTTGGGCCCTCTTTTAAAACATAACCCAGAATGTATAGCAGCAACTAAATGAACAAGCCAGATTCTTTTAGTTCCTTGAGACATCATAATTGAGAATATCAACATAGTATAAACTCCTTCTATGCCTTCACCTTTCACATGCATACATCTACCTTGGGAAATTAAAGGCATGTTTGAATGGCACTTGTATATCCCATTACATTTGGATGCAGCTAACTAATACATTAGGCTTTCTTTGGTTGGCTGATTAATTTGTCTCTGCATACTATATAAGGAACCAGCCTATTACTGTGTGGCTAAATAAAGTGATAACATTAAAGCCCCTGTAGTCAAATTCACGATTATGCTAACTGTTCTATATTAGAAATTACTTCTTACTGTGGCAGATTTTGCCCCATCTTTAATTCATGAAAAAAATGTATTTTTTTCCCCTTGAAGTGCATTTAGAGTTGCTATGGAAAGTTCTGCCCTCCTGTGTTTACTAGTAAGCTCCCTTTTCCTGACAGCACATAAATACAGACTTTGGGAGGAAAGAGGAAAGTTTTATTTTAACATGGTTTCATTCAGCTATAGTTCAGGCCATGAAAGTATCCAAAAGACAGCGGACACCATGTGGAGGAAATCTAAGTTTGAGTTGGATATTTTAGGAAACATGTCCAAAAATCCTGTAGAGAAAATTTCCATTTTTTGAAACAGCAAAACATCTACCTTTCGAAAATTACCATTTCTAGCTGTGTTTGCCCTAAGTGTGTCTATCTTTTTTTTTTTTTTACCATTTTTGAAAAAAAAAAAAAAAGTCCAAAAGAAAACCACACAAAAACATACAAACATTCTTAGCAAGCACACCAGTCACAAGACACAGCTTAGCAGAGCAGAGGGACGCTCTAGGGTTTGCTGCAGTAAACAACACATTAAAATGTCCCAGGTACACATTTCACCATAACCTACATATATTGTATGTTGAGTCTTCCAAACCCACCCAAAATTTACTGTACCCATCTGTACACCACAAAAATAGCCCTTATTCCTGCAGGTGTCATTTTTATGTAGGTACAATAGCTTTTGGAGGGCTCAACATACAATATAAACAGGTTATGGTAACATGTGTACCTGGGACATTTTAAAAGTGATGTTCACTTCAGTAGCCCCCTAGAGCACAGGTGGGCAACCTTGGTCCTCGAGGGCTGCAAACCAATCAAGTTTTCAGGATTTCCCCAATAAATAAGCATGTGATATATTTGCATACAATGAAGATGGTGCATGCAAATGGATCTCATGCATATTCATTGGGGAAATCCTGAAAACCAGATTGGGCTGTGGCCCTCAAGGACTGAGGTTACTCACCCTTGCCCCTCTGCTCTGCTGAGCTGTGTCTGTGTGACCTTCTGAAGCTGTAATATAGGCTGGAATGTACTGTTTCTTTTAAATCTTTGGGTGGTAGGAGGATGTCATTGATCACTGGGGAAGTAAAGGGGGGTCATGCCTTAATTCCTACAATAGTCATCTTGTTAGTTTGGATGCCTTTTTGGCCCTTATTTATTTTTAACATAGGTCTAGCCCCAAAGATCTAAATGGTGCCCTGGACATTCTGTTAAATGTTTGATTACCACTGCAAAATATTCAAGTTCTAAGTCCACCCAAGACACAACTTCAACACACCTCTTGGAATTTATATGAATAGCCTAGAAAAATATCTAAAATATGAGTTTTAAAAATAGTGATTTGGACGTTTTAGCAAGATAAACACCCAAATGCCATTTTTGGACATTTTTTTTATTTTGAAAATGAGCCCCATACTCTGTGTAATAACTGGAAATGACAGTTAATGCAAAGGTGTTTTTTTACTTCAATAAGATATGTTTCAAATAAAATGCATGCTTTGTTGTCCAATTATCTAGTTCTGTAACAAGTATTATTATAAATTTTAAAGCAGTAATAACCTGAGCAACTGTGATGGCTTAGTAATGTTGACTGTTTCAAGATTTTGTTGAAAACATTTTTGTTGAGTGAGGTATATCAATGCTGATTTTTTAGATGATTTTTTCTTTTATTAAGTGTTTTGAAGTTTGTAATGTAATTGCTGTTTTAATGCATTTGTCTGTTATAATTTATGCATGTTTGTTAGAATTCACCTAAAAATGTTGATAGAGCGGAAAATAATTTTTTAAAATAAATAAATGAAAATTTATTGTGTAGAGGAATTGAAGGTCCAAGGCAAAGTAGAAGACCATTAAACAAGCCAGGGTGTTAGTTTAATTTGCTATACAAGTTTTCTGTGCATATCATTTGCATACATGTAGCTTTCTGCCTGTGATGAAGTGTTGATTGATGAAAACACTGCTCGTCTGTGCTTAAATATGAGTCTCACAAAAATTTTATTTGCAAGAAGTTTTAGCTAAGCTGTATTTAAGCACAAAATAACAAGTTTCAATGTGTGCTGGTATACCCTCCCCATTTGTCACAAGTTTTCCATACATATAATTTGAATACATTTATCTTGAATATGTGGTGAAGTGTTGCATAATGCACTGTCTATGGCAGGGATTTCAAAGTCCCTCCTTGAGGGCCGCAATCCAGTTGGGTTTTCAGGATTTCCCCAATGAATATGCATTGAAAGCAGTGCATGCACATAGATCTCATGCATATTCATTGGGGAAATCCTGAAAACCCGACTGGATTGCGGTCCTCAAGGAGGGACTTTGAGACCCCTATGGTGATCTAGTACCATATGTTGAAGTGGCTCAGTGATGGAAGTGTTGCATAATGAACTAGCTTGGTGATGAAGTACCATGTGATGAAAAATCTGTACTAATAATGTTTTATTCTTCTCCCTAGCTTTATCATGATCCTAAATGTGGATTTTATGACAAATTTAGGAAAGCATTGGCTCTTAAACCTGTCCTGGGGGACCCCCCAGCCAGTCGGATTTTCAAGACATCTCTAATAGAATAGAATAGGATTTGTATAGTACCTTTACAACCACATTCAAAGCAGTTTACATACAGGTACTTCAAGCATTTTCCCTATCTGTCCCAATGGTCTCACATACCTGGGACAGTGGAGGATTAAGTGACTTACCCAAGGTGACAAGGAGCAGCATGGGGTTTGAACCCATACTCTCAGGATGCTGAGGCTGTAGCTTTAACCACTACACCACAGTTTCCTCTCAAGAGGTGACAGGCATGCAAATCTGCCTCATTCATATTCATTAGGGCTATCTTGAAAACCCAACTGGCTGGGATTAAATCGAAAATACCATCACCTTTTTGTGTGGTTATTAGTATACAGGAGTCACTCTGCTGGTTTTGGGTGGTTATTTAAGAAGCTCTATTCTTGCTTTGGACATCAGAAAACCAGTATTTAGAGATCCATATTGCATGGATGTCAAAGTGCCAACTTTACAAAGAGAGGATATGGGCTTCTAACACTTAAGTATGTCCATATGACAAGGGAGTATGGTCTGGGTTTGTTTTGAGCAGGACTAGGGAGAGCACAAAATATGGACATCCAACTCCAATCACAGAAGGTGAAGAGACTTCTAGGTCTATCAAGATGGACATTATTGTCTAGACCTGGTACTTGTAACATCCAGGTTATAGAAAGGTGCTTTGATTGAGTAGCTGTCTAGTGGAGGGATTAAGGCATGCCATCTTGTTAATTCCCTGTGATCAATGTTCCCCTCCCTCTCCCCTGAATGTGAAACTGGATACCAGGCTTTACTTAACATTCTTACCAAAACAGCATACAGGTCTGAAGAGCAGTTAGTACAATATACTGAAAACTAAGGAACTCAAGAGTAGGATCTGAACTTCAGATCCCACTCTTGATATTTCTTTCTTTCATTTACTAATTGTGAGCCCTTCAGGGACAGAAAAATGCCTTCTGTACATGAATATATATGACACCTGAAATCCTGAAAGTTTTTCAAGTGGTGTACATTAGGTATGGTAGGTATTTTTCTATTCCTGAAGGGCTCACAATTTTTAATAAATCAGAAACAACTGAAGTAAGATTTGAACCTGGGTTCCCCTATTCTCAGCCCATTGCTCTAACTCTTAGAATACCCCTCTATTCTGCAAAGATACCTCTATGGCCATTTTATAAGATGAATATTCCTATGCTTCCATACTGATGTCCATGTCTATTGTTTTCCCCTGTACATAGTTTGGATGTTTTAGTTTGTAATACAGATGTTCATGCTGGATGATTCCATGATAAAACACATATGAGATGGATAGACATCCATCTCACATGTGTTTTAGAATAGGTCATATTTTGTTCTAAAATATTGGTGAGATGGGTGTCCATTTGTTACATTCTAAGTTGGACATCCTTTCTAAAATGCTGTTCCATATGTCTAAGGGAAATTTGAGTTTTGATGAATTGCAAGTCTTGTAAAATATATATTTGGGAAATATGAAGAATAACCAAAAACATATTTGACATGCATCAATAAATTAAATTTGAGCATGCATGAGGTCTGATCAGTACCTATACAATTAAGTCCCTTTTCTTTTACCACCTTGAACCTAAAATCTTGAATATATGTACTCTAATCAGAGCTCATATCTCTGGCAGGTCCCTTGCTTCATAGTGTATGGGAGTGATTTGCAATATCATATTGTATGAAGTTTACATAGCTGGAACAAGCTGGGTCATTTACTCTATTATGTGTCATAAGATGAAGAGGTGACAAAACCTTCCTTTTATGAAAATCCCAAGCTGCACCTTTCCATTGTTGAATCAGTTACCATTAAACAGAGGTGGAATCAGTTACCATTAAACTTGAGTTGTTGAAAGACACATCTGCCATTAAGAAAGCCTTGATAAGTTATTTGCTTAGAGTTGCATATGGGATTTTATTTGAATAGAGACTAATCTTGGGTTTTCAGCCCTACTTGATTGTTTCTTTGGAGTCTACTTTTTAAATTTTACTTTCCCGGCTTAAAGCAAGATGAGTTACATTCATGATATAGTGCTGTTATAAGCGAGTTTAATATCCCCCCAAGAAGGACTCTCCTGTCAGAAACCGCCTGCAAACGTTCCTACAGCCACTTCATCCCCCATCTCTGGAACCAACTCCCCCCACAAATCAGACTACAGAACTCTCTGATTACCTTCTAGAAAGCAGTAAAGACCCTCCTCTTCAACTGAAATTCTAACTGCAAACTACCCCTTGACCCCCTTATAGTCCCCCTCCTTTCTGCACTCTCCTGTACTTAAGTTGCTGTATAGTCTTTGAACTGTCCAAAATGTTTTCCATTGTGAATGTTGGCTTGTAATCCATTCTGAGCTACTGGGAGGACGGGATATAAAATTGAAATAAATAAATATTGCTAGGTTAGTTTAAGAATTACAGTTTGTGGGATGAAGAGGGCTGGGAAGAGTTGAGTCTACTAGTGGAAGAGGTATGTCTTTAGTCTTTTCCTGAACAGACAATGTGTGGATAATCATCGCAGATAGGCAGGTAGACTGTTCCAGATATGTGGTCCTAGGAATTCGAAGGTGGAGTTAAACATCCTCTTCCGATGTAGTTTTTGAGAGGATGGAAATGGTATCATTTATCAAATATACCAGCAATCATACCAAAAACATTCTAAATACTGAAACACTACTTTACAGGTAAGTGCCTGGACAAAAAAGTGGGTTTCAACAGCTTCCTAAACCTCTACATATTTTCACAGAAATGTAAAACTCCAGGCAAAACATTCCACACGCACGCTTGCTTGCCAGAACCAAACTGTGTCCCTCAGATATCAAGGTGCTTGACAGTAACGCAATAAGGTAAGGACAGAATGTGATATGGTGTGGGGTGGGGTGGAGTTATGCATACTGCTTGGGGAAGGGGTAGGGGAGAAATGTTGGCACAGCAGTTGTCTAGGCATGGGGCAGTCAGCTGCCATAGACTCCAATTCCTTGTTGAGCCCATGATCCATGTGCCCTGTTATGCTGCTACTCGGGAAGGACCCTGAACCCCTCTCCCATCCATCTAGGGACTCTGCCCCTTACATGGATGCTCTGGAAATTATGCCCCCTCCTTTTCCCTGCCTGGGGGAGTGGTTGCAGAAGAGAGGACACACACAGCATGGCCTCCATCCGCCAAGCATACCAGACTTCTATGCTGCCACTGAGGTGTTTTGGTTGCCAAGCTTATGGATGCTTGCCTGGGAGAGGAAGCTATGGACCATCTGCTCCACTGGGGTGAGGCCTACTTCTCTTCAGATGCCTCCATTTGTGCTTGTAGTCCTCAATGTCCCTGTTTTATAGTGAATCATATACTGTTTTTGTCTTTGTTAATGTACCACCAAAGGCTAATCGTGAATATTATTATAAACTCACTTATAGTTATGATTCTCAAATGTATGGACCTTCAGATCGCAGCTGGGTACACAACTACCGGTTGCTTTACTCTTCGTCGGTCCAGCCTTTATTAATTATTCATATTGAACTCATTTTGTGATTTTTTTTGTCTTTGTTTTTATCTTTTACTTAAAATTTTCTATATAATCATATTAAAGGAACGTCACTTAGCTTATAGTGATCCTGTTCTCTATCCATCTCTCCCGACATGTATGTTTCATAATGAAACCTTTCTTCAGGGTCGAGGGAAACTGCAATGAAATAACAATGTCTATGCCTTACTTTCTCATATATAAAAGACAAACTAACAACAGACACTGCCTCTCTAGTGTAGTATTGAAGAAAGAAAGAAGAAGAAGAATCAGCCGCTTACCGTTTGAGGGAGCTAACTCGGACTTGTAACATGGCCGCGGTTTGCAATTAAGGCCATTAAATACAACTGGCCCGACGCACATCACAGAACATATGACATCATCATCATACCAGTGCGAGGCTCAGCCCCAGCAGGACCGGAGCTAGTATCTCCAGGCTCTCATAAGATCGATAGCTACTCGATTTCCTCATTTAATCCTATGGGAGCCAAGGATTTAAGTTTGTATATCCATTTCTGCTCAACAGATCTTTACATTGACCATTTCTCTCTCTATGGTGTGTGTAACCAGGGGGTTGGGCTTCTGGGTGTGTGTTAGGGGCTGGACCATCTCTCTCAATGTAAGCTGTGAGGTTCAGGCAGTGATATTCATTCAGGTGATGATATGTGGGCAACAGCTGGGGATGTTTGCCTGCATCTGGGGGCCAGTATGCCAACATACTAACTCACCTATGTGGCTAGTGAGGTATGTTTGGACCACAGCTTCAGGCCCCAAAATGGAGTTGGTCTGGGGAAGCAAAAGGACAGCTAAGCAGCAAAGCTGCTGTCAACACACCATGTAGCCCCATCACCTACACCTTTCCCTTAAAATCTGCTGCAAATATGTACATTGCCTCATGGCCTGAGTTTGGGCTCCAAGACCCTGAAGGCTGCAGAGTACACTTCTCATATAGGTGTGTGTGATGTACCCTTCAACCTTGGCCACATTGTTGTTTCAATGACCTGCTCTGTAGTCGGTGAAATAACATCAGTGGATATTGTCTGCTACACGGTTCACCTACACAGCCATCTCTTATTCCTGTGAGGCAGGCTGAGAGAGTAGTAAAAAGGTTGGAGATGAGAGCATGGCCTTTCCTGAGTGGGGACCAGAGGCCATCCATCAGCTTTGCATCTCAGGATGTCCATACATTTGTTTTAAAGTGGAAACACATACATTGTTTTGCAAAAGGCTGACATAAATATATTTACCATGAAACTCCTATTATAAAGGCATGTCAACATGTACAGTACATTAACTCTGTCACAAAGAAGAGTGGATCCCAATTTTTTGAATAAAGAATCAATTTTACGTCTTTTGGGGATATGCTTTGTATCTGAATTACTGCAGATTTACAAGATCTCATTGTTGGATCTCTATCAGCTCTGATGTTCATTGCCAGGAAATTTGATGACAGCAGTTAGTGTAGCAGCCTTTAAAAGATAGATTTGGATAATGTCCTATAAGATATGTCCATAAGTCATGATTAAGATGGGTGTGGGGTACTTGTGACCTGGCTTGGCCACTGTTGGGAACAGGATATTGGGCTGGATAGACCTGTGTCCATGACCCTCATTGCATGGGCCATCACTGTTCTAGCAGCTCTATTTTCACCATTATCTGCCTCTGTATACTGAATTCCTGCTGATTGTCCGCTGTTTGCCCTTGAAGTGGCACCCTCAAGCTCCAGGGTTCATCTCCAGCTCCCCTCCTGGGTTCCTGCCCTGTCTTTACCCTCCTCAAGAATGGTGGGTTTCTTCTGGGTTAATTGGAGTACAGTGGGCTATACCTTGGCTACCTCCTGCTTCTCTTCAAGTTGTCCTGTATAGTATGTGTAAAAGGTTTACAGTTAGGGTCACGATATGATACATGGGTTGCATCATGGTGCAGCTGAGGGTCAAGAGGCAGGGAATGGGACAGGGGTTCATCGTTGTTTTAGAATCAGAGAGTCAGGTCTGAGGGGTGGCACCAATGAGATGACATAGCAGGGAACTCTGGAAAGTGGCATGGTTGGGATTTTAGGGCGGTATTGTTAGGTTTGGGGACATGTATGTGTGAGGGACTCATGCTATTTGAGTATAGGCTTATTAGAAATTTATTCAGGATGATATGCATATCCCAAATTTTATTGAAATTGATCAAGTTTTGACAGTTATGCAGAAAGCATGCCATTTTTTAAAACATAGCCCGCCCAATATTCAGCTCTATTTAACCAACCAGGAACATTTCCTGGCTAGTTAAATAGCACTTAGCCAGCTAAGTGCTAATACTCAGCTTGAGATGGCTGCTAAATAAGAACATAAGAATGGCCTCACTGGGTCAGACCAATTGTCCATCAAGCCCAGTAGCCCGTTCCCATGGTGGCCAATCCAGGTTACCAGTACCTGGCAAAAACATTACATTACATTTGTGACTTCTGTTCTGCTCGTACCTTGCAGTTCTAGGCGGATTACAAAGAAGCTAACTGGACATTTCCAGGAAAATTACAGTTTAGGTATTAGGATTACAAAGAAGATAACTGGACATTTCCATGAGATTTTCAATTTAAGGGAACTGTATACATGGTTGATACTTTGGAGAGAGGAGATTACAAGAGAGGGTGTGACTTTGAGGGGGGATTTACAAGGGAGGGGAAAGGACAAGAGGAAGAGTTAAGGAAAAGAAACGTTTACAAATAATCCAAAATACTGCAGTTAAAATCATTCATAATGGAAAAAAATTTGATCATGTAACTCCCTTTTTGATTGACTCACATTGGCTTCCCATTAACCAACGAATAACCTATAATATTTTGCTTTTAGCATTTAAAACGCTATCCACCAACGAACCTCAATTTATAGATCGGTTACTCATCCCTTACAACACGACACGTTCACTCCGATCTACATCTCAGGGACTGCTAATGGTTCCTTCTTTGAAAATTATTGGAACCAGACGTCACGATATATATTCAGTAATGGCCCCTTTAACCTGGAACGCCTTGCCTTTATATATAAGAGAAGTTAAAGATCTCAGCAGATTCAAAAATAATTTAAAAACTTTTCTATTTAGAGATGCATTTAATGTTTAAATAATTCATTTCTAACAATCTTAATCCCATTCCATATGTTTTTCCCTTATTTGGTTTTTCTTTTCTTCCCAATTATGAAAAATATCAATATTGTAACTGTCTTCTCTTCCTTTTTCTTTCCCTTATGTATCTGAGTCTGTTTGTTCTGTCAGTTTGTTTTTAACCCCTTTTAAAGTTGTATAATGAACTCTAGATCTATCTTATATTTTAATGGTACTCGCTTAGTATGTAATAAGCGATTTATCAAATTTAAATAAACTTGAAACTTGAACTTAAGATATCTGGATAAATTTTTTGAATAGCAGGGTTTTGATTCCTTTTCAAAATGATTTGAAGTCGCTTGTTGTTGTCAGCAAGTTGGAGATGGAGTGGTGAAGTTTCGCTGCCTGCGTCGTTAGTAGGTTGTCAAACATCTTCTTGTGCCGAGTACCTTTGAAAGGGGGGTAAGTAAATGGGGTCTGGGTTCTTGTTTGTCTAGTAGTAAGGTTCTGATTTAGGCGGTTGTTTAGGTAAGTGGGGGCAGTGCCGTTTAGAGCTTTGAATAATAGACAGTATAGTTTGAATTGAATTCGTACTTGTATTGGTAACCAGTGTGAGTCTAGGTAGGCAGTGGTGATGTGGTCATATTTACTTAGCAAGTAGATCAATCTGAGAGCTGTGTTTTGTACAGTCTGTAGTTGTTTTATCATCTATGCAGGGCATGGTAGATAGAGGATGTTGCAATAGTCCACTAGACCTAGGACTAGGGATTGGACTATGAGCCTATATTGCTCTATGTCGAAGAATTTTCTTATTTTTTGTAGATTTCTCATGGTTAAAAATGCTTTCTGGGTAGTCTTGTTAATTTGGACCTGCATTGTGCAGCATCTATCTATCATCACTCCTAGGAGTTTAAGATCGGACTGTATAGGGTATTTGGTGGCATTAATTTCTAATTCAATAATGGAGGGGGTTTTGGCCTTTTCGAGCAAGAGAAATTTTGTTTTGTCTGAGTTTAGTTTCAGTTTGTGGTCTATCAGCCAATTTTCCACTGCTTCTAGTGTTTTTTTCAGTTTTTCTGTAGAGGTTGGATCTGGAGAATCAAAGGGGAGGAGTATGGTGATGTCGTCTGCATAGCTGAAAGAAGTTACATTTAGGTTATCTAGAGTGGTCCCAAGGGAGGATATAAAGAGGTTGAAGAGTGTAGGTGACAGTGGAGACCCTTGTGGAACTCCGCAGGGGTTAGACCATGGTTCTGATTTAAGATCGTTTGATTTTACTCTGTAAGTTCTTAATTTAAGAAATCCTTGGAACCAGTTGTATACCCTACCTGAGATCCCTATGGCTTCAAGTATCTGTAGTAGTATGGAGTGGTTGACCAGGTCAAATGCAGCAAGGTCAAAACCCAAGGAGTAGCAATATTCCATGCTTCCCCCCGTGTCTTTCTCAATAATAGGCTATGGACTTTTCCTCCAGGAACTTGTCCAAACCTTTCATAAAAACCAGCTACGCTATCCACTCTTATCACATCCTCTAGCAACACATTGCCAGAGCTTAACTATTCTCTGAGTGAAAAAAAATTCCTCCAATTGGTTTTAAAAGTATTTCCTTGTAACTTCATTGAGTGTCCCCTAGTCTCTGTAATTTTTGATGGAGTGAAAAATCGAACCATTTGTACCCGTTCTACTCCACTCAGGATTTTGTAGGCCTTAATCAAATCTTCACTCAGCCGTCTCCCTCCCCCCCCAAGCTGAAGAGCCTTAACCGCTTCAGTCCCCCCCATACAAGAGGAGCTTCATCCCCTCCACCATCCCAGTCACTCCTCTTTGAACCCCCTCTAGTGCCATCATATCTTTCTCAAGACAAGGAGACCAGAATTGAACACAATACTCCAGATGAGGCTACACCACGGAGCGATAAAGGGGCATTATAACATTCTTAGTCTTGTTAACAATCCCTTTTTAAATAATTCCCAGCATCCTATTTGCTCTCTTGGCCGCTGCCGCACACTGGGCGGAAGATTTCATCATATTGTCCACGATGACACCCAGATCATTTTCCTGGGCGCTAACCCCCAAGGCAGAGCCCAGCATCAGGTAATGTAGGAGGTAATGTACTATTGAGGATTAAGAACTGGTTAAAAGGCAGAAAACTGAAAGTACGGTAGGTCAGTATTCTCAGTGGAGAAGGGTTGATAATGGGGTTCCCCAGGGGTCTGTGCTGGGACCGTTGCTTTTTAGAAAAGGGAATAATGAGTGAGATGATTAAGTTCAGTAGTGTAGTAAGGGGGGCGGAGAGACTCCCCCGGGTATCGTCTTGGTGGGAGCACCGGACACCTCTCCTCATCTCAACCCTCCACTCCTTCTCACTCCTTTCCCACCATGCACACACCTTCAATTCCCTGCCACTGTACCTCTAGCTCTTCACCAGCGGAGCAGCAGCTTCAACCTGCTGCTCATGCAGGCCTCGACGCTCCCTTCTGATGTTACCTCTGGGTCCCACAACTAGGAAATTACATCAGAGGGAGAGTCGGCATGGGCAGCAAGTTAGACATGCTGCTCACACCAGGAAAGCTGAACAGGGATGTGGGGGCGGGAGACGGGGAGAAGAGGGTGAGACGGGCCGAGGGGCTGTTAAGACGCCGGGCGCCTCCCACCCTTGCTATGCCACTGATTAAGGAGTCCCTTTACCAAGGTACACTAATGGATTTAGTATGTGCCAATAATTGGCTCATGCTAAATACCATGCAGCCCATTGTTTACCTATGGGCTGCATGAACTCTAACTAGAGAATAACACAGAGACAAATCTTTTCCCCATCCATGTGGGAAATCACTTTCCCGCCCCATCCCCGCAAGTTCTTTTCCTGTCCCTACCCCCTTCCTGCAAGCTTCGTCCTCATCTGCACATGCCTCAAACATCTTAAAATATTAGCACCTAGTGGCTAGTGGCTAGCTAGTTATGTCATGCGACTTAGCTGGATATCCACAAAATTTAAAACTGCCAAGTCATGCCACATAAATAGCTGATTTATCTTTGGCCACTATAAACTTAGCCAGCCAGCACTTAATATCAACTTAGCCATCTATGGGCTAGATTCACTAACCTGAATTCCGTGCCTGATCTGTGGCTGATTCTAGCAGGCCCGACCAATTCATAACAGCAAAAAATTCAAATGAGGGCGATCAGAGGAACGCTCCCTCCGACCACATGGATCGCTAATGTGCAATCCTGATGCATGCACAGACCAACTGCTTTCCCTGCAGATGATCTGCACTTGCATTTTGTGTCTGTTTATTTTTTGCTGCATTTTTTTACGGGCCCCTGACTCTGCTGCTCTCCCAGAGAAGGGCTATCCCTGGCGGCAGCAGCCTCTTCTCTTTCGCCAACACTGCCATTCACTGCCCCGTTCATTATAAGCAGACTATAAGGGAGGGCTAAGACCGATCGCATTCTGCAGAACTGCACTGTTTCGTGGATTGGGTCTTCCAATTTTTTGTTTTGCTTTACATATCTATTTACTATGGAAAAGTGTTTTAGTTTCATTCGCTGCAAAAACATCCTGAATTCATCTGCTCTTTGCCCCTTCCAGCCAAGCCCTGCTCTTGCCGCCCCGACTCTCCTGCTCTCTGCCACCTTTCCCTGCAGTGCAGCCCTGCTTTAAAACCATGGACTCACACTGTGGGGAAAGGCGGCAGAGCATAGGAGAGTCGGGGCGGCATCTGCATCTGTTTTCGTAATGGTCTCCTATCTTGCTTCCACTGGCACTGCTTTGGACTGGCCAAACACACAATATGCTTCTGTTTAAAGGACATTTGTCCAAGCTGAAGACCACTGTTCTTGCTTTTCTTTAGCATTGTCTGCTGGTTTTTTGCAAGATCTATGGAAGGGACAGAGAGCAGAGTAGAGCAGAGAGCTGGGATTTCAGGTCGAGGACAGTGGGAAAGGATGTTTGCGACTGGTCCCCAGCAGTCGCTTCTTGTGTTGATCTGCCAGCCCAGTTGGTTTCAAAAATTTTGGGGGTGAATCACGTCCCTGCCTACTTTGCATGCCATTCCCCTCATTTGCATGCACAGATCAGAATTGGATCAGCATAGAGGTAAGTGAATCAGGCCAGAGTAAAATCGGGTCGCAAAGGGTCGCAAGCCGATCGGTATACAATCAGTTTGCTTTGTGAATCTAGCCCTAAGTTTCTAGCAACCAAAAACAGACCAGCTTTTTACATGGTCTGAATTGACCACTAAAATTAGCCAGCTAGCACTTTAAATTTCACAGATAACTGGCTAAGTTATGTGACATAGCTGGCCAGCTGCTAAGCATTAATATTTAGCAGCCAACTCATGCTGAATAATAGCATCAAATGTCTGGGCTACTTTTCTAATGCCATTTTGATCTTTTTTAAGCCTATCTGAGCTATCAGGCTAGCACAATATTGGAGATGTAGAATTTTGCCTCTTTGGAGTAAGTGAAAAATGTTCTTTGACATCTGAGAAACCAGTATTACACTTTTCTTACCAGGAAAGCAGTTCATCAATTAAGTAGAATGTAAAGTGCACACATGGAAAAATCTATGTTTTTTTTTTCTTTTCTTGTTGCTCTTATTTATATATTGCTCTTCTGTTACTGCCGTTTATCATGCTTGTTGCTTCCTGAGGCATTGTAGGCTTAATATTTTATTCAAATAAGGTGTTTTCAAAGTGTGTCAAACTGCTCTTTTTTCTTCCATTAATTCCTATAGGTCCAAGACACATGAGTGAAATAATATTTAAATGAGGCCATACATACAGTAGTAAACTTATAGACTACTAGAGCATGTGCGACACCAATATTTTAGAAGGTGAAATCAAATCCACCAATGTTTGTAACTTAGTAACATAGGTCTGGATTCTCAAAACAGCGCCATTTGGAAGGCACAGTTAAATGCCCAAACAGCGCCTAAGTTAAGTGTTTTAATTGGCAATCAATAGTGTGGTAATTGACTGTACCATTAAAAACTAATCAGGAAAAAATGTAGGTGCTGCAAGGTTCCTACCAAAAAAAGGCATCTGACTTGCATCTACACAGACACTTAACCCCTCTTCTACGAAACTGCGCTAGCAGCTTCTAGCACAGGGAGCCGCACTGAATGGTCCGCTCTGCTCCCGATGCTCATAGAGTTCCTATGAGCTTCGGGAGCAGCGCAGGTCATTCAGCGCGGCTTCCCATGCTAGAAACTTCTAGCACAGTTTTGTAGAAGAGGGGGGTTAATGGCACCGAACATCAAAAGAGGCGTGGTTATAGTCGGGGTTGACATTTGGCACTGCTAAGTGTGATTCTACATCACAGATAGGTGCTGGAAATGCCTACATTTCCAACACCTATCTTTGACACAGATCGCAATTCTCAAAACTGCATCGTAGTTTGAGTGACATGCAACCAGCACCAGGTGCTGGCTGATTCCAACACTGTGTTGAGAATCTGACCATAGTAAATGACAGCAGATTAAGACCTGCACAGTCCATCAATGCTGCCCAACAAGGAGGCCAGAGCCGTACCTGCCACACTGTACAGATTACACTCTATCATTATTGAACACTAGCATCACAAACAGGACAGTCAGTAAATCATTACAAAACACTCCAGCCCATCCTGATCTATCTTGGCCACTTTTAGGACATAGTCTGTTAAAAAAAAATCCTGCCTGGTTCTGGCCTTATTTCCCAATTACCGAATATACTTGATTATAGACCAATTTGAATAAAAATTGAGGTACCCTTTTTCCCCCCAAGAAAGGAGGAAAAAGGGTTGACTTGAATATAAACCGAGACCCTCAAAATCTCAGTTTATATTTGAGTATATACAGTATGGTAGGAGGAGCCATAGGTACAGCAATATTTATTGTATTGAAGAGGGTAAAGGATGGGAGGAAGGGTCTGAGTGTTTGTCTAATTTAAAATATAGGTTTGAACAACTAATACACTTTTTCTTGTCCAAGAAAGTTCATTCGTGTTTTTATACATGTACTTTCATCTACATTCAGTCATTATTAAATGATCTTATTATTATTTCACTATTTTCTAAGGAAAGAGTAGAAGGTGCCCCCCAAATCATTCAAGACCAACAAACCTACCTTCCTGTGAAACAATATAACAATAGCTAAACAAATGACCCATGCTGTTGCCCTCCTTGCACACCCCACCAGTGTTGTAGTCACATGCCTACCCCACAGAACACCTGTACTGCTATCCCACTTCACTCAAAATGACCCGTACCATTGCTCTCCATGCATGCCCTCAACAGTGCTGTAGTCACATGCCCTCCCTGCCAAAGAACACAGATGCCACTATCCTGCCACTCCTAAGATGACCCATGCCAATGCCCTCCATAAACACCCCTCCAGCCAATATTGCACTTATCCATCAGCTCTTGTAGAAAAAAGCTGCTGCTGTAATTAATCTGTGTTAATCCAACATAGGGCCTTCAGCATCTGCACATGCTCAAAGCCTGCTGGTTCCCAACTCCTCCAAGATGCTCGGAGATTCTTGGAGGGGTTAGGAGCGGCAGGGCCTTGAGCATGTGCAGATGCTCAAGGCCCTGCACCAAATCAACACCTAGCATTGGCGGTAGAAGCTTTTTTTCTTCAATAGCTAATGGGTAAGTGCGATTTTGGCTGGGGGGGTGCATGGAGGGCAACGGCATGGATCATCTTAGGGATGACAGGATAGCGACATCTTAGGGATGACAGGATAGTGTTCTTCAGGGAGAGAGGGCAAGTGGCTATAGCACTGGTGGGAGTGCACATGGAGGGCAATGGTGTGAGTCATTTTAGGGGTGATAGGATAGTGACACCAGTGTTCTTTGGTGACTATAGCACTGATGGTGGTCATCAGGGATTGAAGAGAGGACAGCAGCACCGATGATCGGGTGGTGGCTCAAATATAAACAGAGATCCTCATTTTGGGCCATTTTGTTGTCCCAAAATCTCAGTTTATATTTGAATATATTACATTACATTAGTGTTTTCTATTCCACCAATACCTTTCAGTTCTAGACGGTTTACAAAAAGAGTTGGTACTGGAGTTGCCATTCTACAGAAGAATCTATTTTAACTGCAGACAGTCTGGCGGACTTTTTCAACTCTAAAATACAAAAATTAAGGGCCACCTTAGACATTTCTGTCCTTCACTATGGGTGTTTTCCTATTCTCCAAGATTCTGATGTCTCTAGAGTAGACCTATGTTGGAAGAAATTCACAGAAATAGACTGACAAACTTTTTGTAAATCCTACAATAGGTAGGTACAAAAGCCTACTGTAGATTGGATAGCTGCCCACCCAATGTTATGAAAGCTGCTCCGGTTAATTTTAAGGCCAATTTGCTGCTTTGGATGAACTTTTTATTATCTAATGGGATGTTCCCTGAAGATCTTGGTCAAATTGTGATCACACTGATTAGAAAAAACATCAAAGAATCCTCTAGTATCGCATCTAATTTTAGACCCATAGCTAGCATTCCTCTGGCTATTAAGTTAATGGAGGGTATGGTTAATACTGAATTGGTTAAATATTTGGAGAAGTTCAATATCTTACATGATATTCAATCTGGTTTTCGGTCAGGTTTTAGTACCGAAACGGTCATGGCCTCGTTATTAGATTATCTACACTCACTATTTAGTCAGGGTACAAATGCTCTGATCCTGCAGCTTGATTTAAGATTTGATCTGGTGGATCACACTATTCTTTTGGACTGTCTAGAATCCATTGGAATCTGAGGAAACATCCTGAACTGGTTCCATGGCTTTCTGAGCAAAAGATCGTATCAGGTGTTTAAGGATGACATCTTCTCCTTTTGTTGGAAAAATTATTGCGGGGTTCCCCAGGGCTCCCCTCTTTCCACTCCTTTGTTCAATATTTATCTAGCTTCATTGGGAAATCTGCTGCTAAACTTAAAGTTTAAGTTTTTTTTATTTATGCAGACGATATTACTGTAGTCATCCCACTTACTAATCTGTCTCCTGAATTTATTAATTTTCTTACATCCACTATAAATCAGATTGAGCTTTGGATGACAGCTTTTAAATTGAAATTAAATAAGGAAAAAACGAATTTTTTCTAGCAACAGCTAATGACAAGCTCAAAGAAACAATGATACAGGTGAATGGGTTGGATTATAAGATAGAACAATCTATAAAAATACTGGGGGTAACGTTGGCTAAACATCTTACATTGGAAAATCATACTAATTTTCTGACTAAGAAATGTTTCTCGATGCTCTGGAAGCTTCGCACCATTAATAAGTACTTTGACGAAACCTCTTTTCAGCTGTTGGTGCAATCTTCCATTTTAAGTATTCTCAACTACTGTAACATCGTATATCTAGGGGCCCCTATGAAAATTTTAAAGAGATTGAGAGTAGTTCAAAATACTGCAGTCCGCCTTATTTACGGTATAAAAAAATGGAAACATGTCACTCCTTTCTATCTGAAACTACACTGGTTGCCGGTCGAGTTTAGAGTGTTGTTCAAGTTTTTATGCATCTGTTATAAAGTAGCGTTCGGTCTGTCACCAGGTTACTTACTTTCTCACTTTTCTTGGAGTCATGCTAATAAAAATACACGGAGAGTGCAGTTATTTACATATCATTCTGTAAAATCTTGCCATTATAAGAAGTTCCTTGATAGAACTTTTTCTTTTCAGGCCGCCAAACTGAATACATGGCTCGGTAAAATGATGTTAGAAGCTTCTTCTTATTTAGATTTTAGGAAATTGTTCAAGAATTATTTATTTAATAAGTTGATATCTTAACTTCATTATGTTTTTATCACTTTTTGTCTTTTTATCTCTTATTATCACTTGTATTTCTATCTATATGGCATGCTTTTTATTCTGATGTATTATTGAAATGTATGTAGCTCCGTATATTTCATCAAGATATTTTTGATGGAATTGTATGTATTGTTTCCTGTGTTGTGAGCCACTTAGAACCTCCCCAGTATGGCGGCATACAAATAAATTATTATTATTATTATTGAAGCCCATTCTAGTTCATTCTGATATTTCCTTACAATATTTGTGACCCAGACTGTAGAAGTTTCCCTTGCGCTGGTCTTAACTTACCAATTACTGGAATTGCCATTTAAACACCAATCCTGCCCATTATAACACATCACAGTCATATGGTCATTAAAGTTTTGTTGGGATTTCATCTTCTTTTTATATAGTCTTCATTTGTGTTTATTCCATGCAGGCTTTTTTTTTAATTCAGTCACTGCTTTTGTCCTCACCACCTCTATTAGGGGGGCATTCCAGGCATCTAACACCTCTCTGTGAAACAGGATTTCCTGATGTTATCCTAAGTCTATTAGCCTGCAAGCTTAATTCATGTCATCTAATTCTACCTCTCTGTATATTAATACCTTCGCCTAGTATGGAATATGTAATCACAAACTAACTCCTCCCTCTTTTACAAAACTGTAGTGTGGATTTTAGCCACGATGGTAACAGCTTTGACGCTCATAGAATTCTGAGCATCAGAGCTGTTACCACCACAGCTGGCGCTATAAAACACTCCACAGTTTTGTAAAAGGGGGGATAAAATAGAAATACATAGACAAAGATTAAATTGAACCAGTAAGAAGCTGGACTCTGCATACAGTGCACCACAGAAACAGTGACACATGTCTCCTAAAGCAATAAATAAATAGAAAATTTTTTCTACCTTTGTCTTCTGTGGTTTCTGCTTTCTTCATCTTCTTGTAACTCTCTTCCTTCCATCCACTGTCTGCTGTCTCTCTTTCCCTATATGGCATCTTCTCTCCTTCTATGCCCCTTCCAGAAACTGTATGTCTCCCCCTTCCATCTCTCCTTTCACCCACATTGGTCTGGCATCTCTCTCCTCTCCTTCCCTCTCCCACACCTTTCCTCTGCAATCCCTTTCCCTTTTTTCCCTTATTTTCCTTTTCAATTTATTTTCTGCATCTGTCTAGATTATGTTCTTACTACCCTCTCATCGATGTCCTTTTTTACTGTCTACCTAAAGCTTGCCACCTCTTTCCCTCACCCCCTCCAGTGTTTCCCTAACTCAATCCTTTTCTCCCCATCATGTGACCTCCTTTTATTTATCCCCTCCTTCCATCATGTACCCTCTTTCTCCAACCCTTCCATCCTTCTCCTCTCTCTGTCCACTTCCATCCAGCGTCTGCTTCCCTCTTTCTCTCCTCCCATTTCCTTCCTGCATTTGCTCCCTTATCTCTCCCATCTGCACTTCCATCTAGCATAGGCTCCCCACTACCATCCAATGTCTGCCCTTTCTCTCGCCATCCACCCCTCTTCAATCAGCATCTGCCCCCTTTCTTTTCCTCCAATATCCTTCCCCCTTATGTCTCTCCCCTTTCTCTGTACATCAATTCTATCAGCACCACCCTTCCATACCACCCTGCCCTCTTTCTTTCCCTCCACCAATCTTCCATTCCAGCAATCCTGCTCCTTTCTCTCTCTTCATGCAGCAAGGTCTCACGATGACTGTAGCTGCCGGCTGCCAGTCCACTCCACTCTGACATGCTTGCTCTGGAGCGGACTCAGCAGCCGCATGCTGGAAGGACCCGCGATGACTCGTCTGCTGGCTCTGCTCTGGCAGACGCAGGGAGTTGTGGCAAAGTCTCACAATGACTGCGTCTTCCGGGTCCACCCCCTCCGACGTAACTTCTTCTGGAGCAGAGCCGGCAGACGAGTCTTCGGGGACCTTCCTGCACCTCATCGTGGCTGCCGACTCTGCTGCAGAGAAAGTAAGTCAGAGGTAATGTGACCATTTATTCTTTTCATCAAAAGGGGACATCTATTAATTGACTGTGTATCCTTTCTTTCATTTCTTTCTTTCTGCACTCAGGCCCAACAATTGTCCCTTTCTATGCCCTCCCTCTTTCCTTCCCATGTCCTTAGTGCCACCAGTGCCTCCTTCCTGTGTCCATGGTGCCCCCAGTGCCTCCTTCCTGTGTTTCCTGGTGCCCCCCAGTGCCTCCTTCCCGTGTCCATGGTGCCCCCAGTGCCTCCTTCCCGTGTAATTGGTGCCCCCAGTTGCCTCCTTCCTGTGTCCATAGTGCCCCTAGTGCCTCCTTCCCGTGTCCATGGTGCCCCCAGTGCCTCCTTCCTGTGTCCATAGTGCCCCCAGTGCTTCCTTCCCATGTCCTTAGTGCCCCCAGTGCCTCCTTCCTGTGTCCATAGTGCCCCCAGTGCCTCCTTCCCATGTCCATAGTGCCCCCAGTGCCTCCTTCCCGTGTCCTTAGTGCCCCAAGTGCCTCCTTCCCGTGTCCATAGTGCCCCCAGTGCCTCCTTCCCATGTCCTTAGTGTCCCAAGTGCCTCTTTATGTCCCCCCACTGCCTTCCAAATTTTGTCCACCCCCAAAGCCAGCCTGCCTGTCTGCCTACCTTTCTCCCTCCCTCCCTGCTGCGCTAAAGCCAGCCAGCTTGCCTGCCTCCATCCTGCGCTCCCTGCCGCAGAAAAAAGAAAAAAAAAGCACGTCTCCCCTTCCTTTCCCCCGGTCCACGCCTGCAATCTTACCTCCCCCCATCGACAAGAAGTCTTTACAGCCTGGCTGGCCCGGGATGTCCTCTCCGATGTCAGAATTGACGTTGTGTTGTCCACTCTCTCCTTGGTGCCCTTTCTCTTATAAATCATTGTGTTGTCTGCTAAAAGACAAACTTTCTCTTCCAAGCCTTCAGCAATGCCACTCACAAATATATTGAATAGAATTGGCCCCAATACTGATCCCTGAGGTACTCCAGTACTCACTTTTCTCTATTCCAATCACATTCCATTTAGAAGTGGTCCATGACCTTCTGACTTCTGTTATCCAACCAGTTTTCAATCCAGTGCAATTCTTTGGGTTCTAATTTTAGCCTAGTCAACTTATTGCTATGCCTCCTGTGATGAAGCTTTTCTGAAATCCAAGTAGACTACATCTAGCATATGTCCAAGATCCAGTTCTCTGGAGCCAGCAAAAAAATTAATTAGATTCATTTGGTATGATATTCCTTTGGTAAAACCATGTAGTCTCAGATCTTATAATTTGTTGGAGATTACTATCCTTTCCTTTACATGATGGTCTGAGAGCATCAGGCTAAGGTTTGGCAACCCAGTGCTCCCTGTCAGATGGACCAATACTGTGTATGAGATGGCACACAAGCAGTGTGTCCCTTTACCACAGGAATTAGCAACTTATAGTACAGAGATGCTGCAAGTTGGTGGTCTTGTGGTAAATCAAGGTGTGGTAAAAACTCACCTAATTTTTCCCCTCAATCTCCTGAAAATTTTGAAAACAGGTTCATACTATTTTTTTATTTTGTTAACAATTTTGACACAATCACCATTGATATGAAAATGTATCATTAAATCGTCACTGCTACTTTCACAAGCAAACACTATAAAGCAGTGGTCTCCACCTTTTTTCTTGCAAAGGTCCACATTGTAAGAACATAAGAATTGCCATACTGGAACAGACTGAAGGTCCATCAAGCCCAGTATCCTGTTTCTAACAGTGGCCAACCCAGGTACCAAGTACTTAGCTAGATCCCAAGTAGTGAATGTGAGAAAACTCTGAGAGCCATAAAAAGATTTCAAGCTAACATGTACTACTAATTTTGTAAACCACGTTGACCTGCTTGTTCAGACTGAGTAGTCAATATCCTACAACATTAATTTATTTTGGATTGCCAACAGTAGAAACCTGCATAAATGAGATATCTGAGTAACACACTTAAGAGATTGTAGTTGCAGTTTCCAGTCAAGTAGGCAAGATTGAATTAATGCATTTATATAGGATTTGAAGAGCATTTCAGCTTACTATTTGAAGACCATAGTGGAAAACCATGGGGATTGCATGCGGCCCTGTGACACATGTTGGAGACCATTGCTTAACAAGATAGGTAAAATGATCACTTGGCCTTAACTCACTGTAAAAGGCTGATTAGAACCAAGGGTCCCTTTTAAAAAGCCACCATAATGAGTTCCCCACGGCAAATGCACCTATTCAATTTCTATGGGCTTCAATGCATTTGCCACAGGAGAATTACTATTATGGCTTTGTAAAAGGGGTCCCTTGTACGTTAATTCTAAGGATGTTCATGGAAAAAAATCAGTTCCTTTATTTTTACTTGTTCTCTGATTTTTAGCCATTTTTTTTAGTTCATTTCATGTTATTTTAAATATGTTTTATTACATTAGACATTTTCACTGCATGCTAATTAAATTGTTTTAAATTGATTTAGCATACACTAAGGTGGTTATTTAGAAATCCTATTCATAATTTTCATGTGCAAATACCAGCATATATATGTGTATCATGGTTACATGAAGAACACCTGATTTTAGAAAACTGGTATTTGCACGTGCAAAGGGGCATAGTTTGTGTGAGGCTTGGATGGAACCAAAATCCACATAGGTAGTTCCCATATCATAAAAGAGATGGATGTGGATGCCTAAATATATCAACATAAGGACTTAAGGTGCAGCCAGACACATATAAGGGTTTTGTTTTTTTTTCAAAATGCTTATTTTGGACAGCCTTTTACAAGAAGGATTAAGAGAGATCTCTTCTTTAATTCCCCATTGTTTTCCCCATTCAGAATTGAAATCCCCACCAGTCGCTTCTTTTTGGATCAGCCAGCCCAGTCGGTATTCCTGGAACAGTTTAGTGAATTGCATTCCTTCCTACTTTGCATGCCGTTTACCCTCATTTGCATGCGCAAATCAGAATCGGATCGGCCACGAGGTAGTGAATCGGGTCGAGGTCACAAAGGGGTTGCAAACAATCGATATATGATCGGTTTGCTTAGTGAATCTAGCCCATAGATCTACGTACCTAACTGCCAGAATTTATACCAGCTTTTGGCAGGCATGAGTACTTGCACCCAAAGTTAGGTGAAAACTGTGCACTAACTTATATTCTATTAAGGATGCTCTGTGTAGAGTGGCTTTTTAGAATACTAGATTAGCACAGACCATCTTGGCATCTACCTTTGGGTGCTATTTTTTGAATTTATCCCAAATAATCTAAGTGAATAATAAAAGATATAGGAATGTAGGAATGAATCTATCAATCCAGTGAACATTCTCCCCAATGTAACATTTTCCATGGAATGACCTATAATCTGTTGTGAAATATACGAGGGGCTGCTGAAAAGTTCTCAGCCAAACCAGAAAAGTTGGGGCAGTCTCCGTCAAGGGCTATATACTTAGGCCTAGATTTTCTTAAAGTGCCCTTTTTTAGGTGCTGGTAGGTACCCAAACTCAGGGCTCCTTTTTCAAAAGCGCGCTAGGGTCTTAACGCACGGAATAGTGCATGCTAAAATGCCATGTGCACTAGCCGCTACTGCCTCTTTTTGAGCAGGCGGTAGATTTTTGGCTAGCGCACACTATAGCACATGCTAATCCGGTGCGTGCGGTAAAACCCATAGCGCACCTTCATAAAAGGAGCCCTCAGTCTTAAAAAATGCCATTGAAACAAAGTTAACTGATTTACAAGGTGCTTATCGGCGCCAGAATAGCGCATCAGTAGGTGCTTTAGGCTGCTTAATGCCACAAGGCTAATGGCGGAAGTGGTGTTAGGTGGCCTAAAGCACCTACAGAGGTGTGATTCACATCATAGGTAGGTGCAGAAAATATAGGCCAGGAAAATCCTGGCCTATATTTCTGGCGCTTACCTTTGTCAGAAGTGAGATTCTGTACCCGGTGATTGACATGCAAAAAGGCTGCTTCTAAATTGGCAACCAACAATGGCACCAGTTACAGAATCCAGGCCTTAGTCCAGTGATTTCCCACTTTTTTCATTCCATCAGAAAAATATGGAACAAAAATATGGAAAATATGGAAAAATGCTGAATTCGATGGAGACTGCCCCAACTTTGTTGGCTGGGTTGAGATCTTTTCAGCGGCCTCTTCATTAAGAACTGCAACCAGCTTCAGCTTCATTTCTACTTCAAAGTGACCCAACTCATCACTGTTCTGTTTGACTGGAGACCAGTAACTAATTTAACAAACACAGACAACTCCAAAGTTCTCATGGGCTATATTCTAGGAACATCAAGATTAAAGATGAGATGATCCACTGTTTGAATGATGAGGTTTTCAATAGCAAAATCCTGTTCCAGATTTTGCAGTTTCATTTGGTTTACTGAGGAATCATCATTTACATCTTGCTTGTAGTTTTAGGAGCTGATTTTCTAAAGGGCGCCTAACTTAATTGGCAATATATCCTTAGCAGCCTCAATAATTAGGTTAAAAATATTAATTGGGCTGTAGGCACCTATTTGATTCTCTACAATGAGCTTATCACAATGCACTTAGTGGTGCCTAATACCTAAGTGGGCATTCCTGTGGGTGAAGTATGAGTTAGGCACTGATAAGCATGATTCTCCATAAACTTAGGTGCCAGAAATATAGGCTTTTAAAATACTCACCTACATTTCAGGTGCCTAAGTTTTCACATAGGCGCTGCTAGCCACAATTCTGTAAACAGAGCTTAAGTGTGATTGACACATGGTTGGCGCCTTTTTTTTTTTAGGCGCCATTTATAGAGTCAGCCCCATACTTTTTACTTTTAACTGCAAGTATGAGATGCAATTTAGTAAAAATCATAAATATTGGTGAAAGTAAAAGTAATAAATGTTTACTGTAGTTCTTCACAAGTTTAAGTGATAAAACATTTACTTATGTGCAAAAACTTGTTTACTATAGAACACTAATAGTAACCTGAAAGATGTAAACCCAAATATAGAGTAGAGTTCTACCAGAAGGTCTCATTGAAGTGGCATATTTTGAGTTGGAATTTGAAGATGAAGAGAGAGGATCTTAATGAACACAGAAAGAGACAGACATCCATAAATGCAACATTTTGAAGGAGATCATATTGGGGCAAAAGCAAAATATGATAAACAGTGCCTGTGCAAAGGTTAGTGTATTCAAGTGGATCAAATTTCAAAGTGATCTATCCAGCTAAATTAAAACCTAGTTGGCTAAATGAAAGGCTTTTAACAATGAATTTGGCTATCTGGCAATATTTAGCTACTTAAATGTTACTAGATAGCTATCTTTAATAGGCCAGAATCAGGGGCAATGTTAGGTTATGGAATAAAGTTAGGCTGATAGCACTGAATTTTTCAGTACTAATTACTTAACTTGGCTAGCCAAATCTAAGTGCTAAAATATCAGGCCTAAATCTAACCAGCTGTGGCTCACCAGCCTTCTCCTGAACTATAAGAAGAGATGGAATCCAATGTATAAGAAACCAAAACAGATGCAAAAAAAAAAAAAAAAAAGCATGATGAGCCTTCAAGGACAGATTGCAGTGTTTCAGCAGAATATATGTCTACCTAGATTCTATGATCTTGAGTATGAATTCTGCCAAAATGATCTGTTAAAGCACGCAACAAGTCATAAACCTGTTGAGCTCTGCAGTCATAAAAATCAACCTTGTCTGGCAGCACCATTTTTCTCACATCCTCACCAGGATTAATAAAAAGTATGTATGCCTAGGCTATCAACCACCTATGACTCAATCAGACTCTGCCATTTACCAGTTTTACTTTACTCCTCCCCTCCCCTTCCTCTCCAATCACTAACTCCCTTGTTCTGTCCTCCAGAGTGCCTATCCTTGCTTTGGCACAGTCCCTGACATTCCTAATCCTGCTGCTGTCTCTATCACTCTGGTCATTTGCTTAATGTACCTCAGTGGTGTGATTTAAATTCTTGGTGTTTTCTCTGATTAGTTTATCTGTAGCAGGAATAAAATAAGTAGTGATTTTCTATCCAGTTGGGAATCATTATCCTAAAGCTCCAAGGCAAGCCAAGAATGGTATAAACCTTAAAAAGAGAAAGAATTGCTGAGATCGGTAGCTTCATAAATGCTGGGAGAAGCAAAATTCTTGTAAATCCTTGTGTTGTGTGATGACAGTACAATCTGGAACTGGGAGAGAAACAAAAACTGATCATTGCCTGTTGAACCCATGAATCTAAACTGAAACCTCAGTGCAATTGTCTGTAAACCGTGTGCACTCAATTATGGAGCAATTTATACATAATTTTTTTTTTCCTGTAAATCAAATTCAGACAAATTTACGAACCACACTTATGGGGCATCTGTAATTATTCCATTATCTTGACTGTGTTGACATTGACTAGCGCAGACAGGATTTGGTCAACCTTCCATTTGAATGCTTTCACCTGTCATTCACTACTCCATCTTTACACTGCATTACATTACATTATGGGTCTAATAAACCATGTATACCAAAACGTTGAATGTGGGTGATAAAAAGAAGAGTAGAGCATATACTCTAGGAAAAATAATTCTTAGTGATCCCATTGCAAGACAAACATTATTCTGAGAGCAATACATAATTCTTAAACAGAAAAAGTTGTTAACAGTTTCCTAAATAAAATATATGTTTTGATAATCAAAATGAAGAAGGTAGAGAGTTCCAAACTAAGGGCCCTTTTTACAAAGCCGCAGTAACGATGCTGCCGTTATAAATGCACCAAAGCCCATTCAATTCCTATGGGCTTCAGTGCATTTACCGCAACAGCATTACTATCATAGCTTTGTTAAAGAGGACTTAAAGAAGCCTGACATGCTAGAGATGACTTAAGCAATCTAAATGAGTTAATACTCCATGCTGCAGGAAAACTAAGCATCATTAACTTAAGACACATTACTATTTAACGTTTGAAAAAACTGAGACAAATAAACAGGTCAACCACCATAGAATGATTTAAAGATTAAAGAACAAAGCTCAAATCACCCTCTTGTCTCAATAGGCAACCAGTGCAACCTAAGAAAGAAAAGGGTAATAGATTCATATTTACAGGGAGAAAAAAACAGCTGATCAGTCACATTCTGGACCTGTTTGTTTAATATGAAAAGAAGGATGTAACAACCTCACATGAAGTAGCATAGAGAATAAAAAGGTTGATTATCAACTGAGCTTTGAAAGCCAAGTTTCAGCCTTAGTTAAAGCATGTTTTTATTCTTTAAGAATATTACTGGCAGTCAGAGGGTTTTTTCAGAAGAATTTATATACATGCCTTGGATTACTGTACAAATTGGATTACTGTAACATAGTTTACTTAGGTCTCTCAAAAAATAATTTGAAAAGATTACAAATGGTCCAAAATACGGCTATCAAAGTATTGGGTTCCAAGAAGAAATTTGATAGAGTTACTCCTTTATTCTTATTCATTGGCTGCCAGTTTCTTATAGGTTTTGACTCTCACACATAAGGCTTTTTTTTTCTCATCAACCTATTTGCATAATTTGACAATCCCATATGTGCCTGTAAGAACTTTGAGATCAATACAGGTTAATAGGTTAGCTCTCCCTTTACCAAATAGAGCTAGATGAGAATCATCTAGAACTAAAGCTTTTTATTTCATAGTCCCTCAATTATGAAATCATCTTCCTTGAGAATTAAGACTGGAGGCAAATGTTAAAGCATTTAAAACAATGTTGAAAACTTTTTATTGGGCACTTTCCTGCTGGCGATCTTCGGGGTGGGGGTGGGGGGTCGCATCTAGTCTTCGGGCAGGAGGGGTTGGGCTCCATTCTGCCATGATCATTTTGGGTGGGTGGGTGGTCTTTGGGCAGGAGGGGTTGGGTTCCCTCCTGCTATGATCATTTTGGGGGCGGTGGGGGGACTGGAGGCCGCAGCCGCGGCCACTATACTTATCACAGCAGGGAGATCCCTTGCTGTGATAAGTGTAGCGGCTGCACCTACTTACAATGTAGACCAGCATTTTGCTGGCCTACATTGTACGCATCTTCCTCTGGCCTAGGGAGACGTGTACGGCTGTCTAAGGGTACACCTGGCCTTAGGTGAGCTTAGGAGGGCTTGCGGGCTTCCCTAGGCTCCCAGAGGCACCTTCAATATAGGCAGCCTGCCTAGGGAACAGTTTTTTTAAAAAAAGCGTACGTCCCGATTGGCTGGTTAGACAGCTGTAGGATACCTTCAGCTGCCTACAATCGGGACGCAGTTTACAGAACCGGGCCTCGATGTCTAAACTGTCATAATGCCAGAATTAACCTAAAATCTCCCAGCTGGAACTAGATAACTTGGCAGCTCTGAGAATTTCAGTATAAAAACCCTGATTCTCTTGTTTTGTAACATATTCCATATTTCACAGAAGTGGAATTAGGACCTTTTGTTTTATACTTCACCATACAAAACTGTAATTTGGTCAGTGTCTAATCCTTGGCATTCAAAATTATTGTTCATATCTTTGGTGAACACCCCTTCAGGGGGGAAATACTAAACATAGGAGAGGAGAGTAAGAAAACAAAAGGGAGATGCTAGACCTGGGGTGTAGAGTTGAAAGAAGATGCTAAGCATGAAAACAAGACATAGTGAGATGGAGATGATGTTATCTTCACTCAATTACCATCACACAGGACCACTGGCACTAACTCAGATTGCAATCAAGAAGTTGTGGGGCTTTATGGGTAGATTGTACAGCTAAAGTTTGATCTGCAAATTCTGGTCCCACCCTCTCTAAACTCACTTCCTGTTTTTGAGGAATGGACCAGGATTGGCAGAGCATTTAATCACACATGCAACACAGAAGGTCCTGTGACTTCTGCTTGACTGCCATCTGAGTTAGCAGTGAATTGATGGAAAATGAGTGAGCTAGGATTGAAATCTGCCATTATGGCTTCAATGTATGTAGGAACTAGGGTAATAAAATATATATTCAAATAGAAAACAAACAGTATATAGACCAGCACAACACAAACACAACACAACACAATAAATCCAATAGAAAACAGCACAACACAATGAAACTAAGCTGCCTAAGAGCACAGACAGACAAACCATAATGCACTTATTCAAAGTTCTACCAAATGCTAAAGTTTTAAGATCAATTTCAACTAGATTACTTTATATAGATAATCAGTTCCAACTACCTAATTAATTTTACAGCAGAATATCAATAAAATTACCCCATTAAAAATATCTCAAAATACCAAAAATGAGGACCTCTTAGAAAAGCGCAAGATAGGCTGACACAGTGAAATGTAAGGTTAAGGGTTCATTTTCTGGTATAGGTATTTCACTCTCCAGGTAATCTGTAGTTGGAAATGCTGTGGAGGCAAAGCTTAGAGAGTAAAGAAGGAGTCTTAGCCATCATATGTAAGTGACATTGAGGGAAGAGGTTATTACACTGTGTCAAAAGCGATTCATATGGTAAATAAATTTAAGCAGTTTGTAATCAATTTCACAAGTTTCATTACTCTGCTCCCTGGAAATATTGGGCCACTAACACATAACCTAATGATCCTGGGGGATGCTTCTTAAAAGGGCCAGAGCTTTAGTAAAGCAGTGCTTCCATTCCATTACTCCTGAACAGCCCTCTACCCCCCTTCAAATATCCCTCTTGATAACCCAACCTCAATGAAACACCCCATTTGGCACCCTACACCTATATATGCCTCCAACAACCTTAGACTCCACTGGACCTAACTGAATCAATCTCTAGTAGTCCAATGGAATGGGCTAGAAACAACCTCCAGTCACTCTTACCCATTGTAGCTTTTGGTTCCAAATGCCAGCCACAACCTCTAATGGTAGTCTTTAAGTACTTCCACTATAATTCATACTGTCCTTATAAGGGGTAGTTACTTAAGGGGAATGGTTATGTTAAGATACATTAAAGAAATAATGTACTTTTGCCCCTTAACAGGTACAAAATGGCAATATTGTACATTATATTACAACTAGTCATTAAGCCCGTTACATTAACGGGTGCTAGAATACTGTTCACCCTCTATGTTGCCCCTTCCATTCACTGCCCTCTCTTCTCTTTCTATCCAGTGTCCGCCCCCTCTCGCTCTGTCCCATATGGCCTCTCTCCATCTCCTCCTTCCTTTTGCCTTGGTCTGGCATACCTTCCTCCTTCCCTCCAAGCCATTCTCTCCCCCTCTGCTCCCTTACCTCATTTAACTACTTCATTGGTCAGCAGCAGCATTCACAATTCATTGCTGTTGCTGGCTTCAGGTCTTTCTCTCTGGCCGGTCCTGTCTTCATGAAAACAGGAAGTAGGCAGGACCGGCCAGAGAGGAAGGCCTGAAGCCAGCAACAGCAGTGAATTGTAAACGCTGCTGCTGCCTGAAGCACCCGAGGCAGACGCTTCTCTCCCCTCCCAGCCCAACCCCCGCTGACTCTGCGACCCTCCCAGCAAGATGACTTTAATATCAAACCTCCCTCCAGCGTTGGCAGCCGCAGCACGCTAAACAGGCTGCTGCGCGGCTTTCTTCTGCCATTGAGTCTCTCTGTCGCGTCATTGATGACATCATTAGTGACGCGGCAGAGGGACTCAACTGTAGGAGAAAGGCGCAAAGCAGCCTGTTTAACGTGCTGCGGCTGCCAACGCTGGAGGGAGGTTTGTGCCGGTATGTGCAGAAGCGATATGTCTCTCCCCATCCAGTACCTGTACAGCACTTTGCTGCGGCGCATCCTCCCATCCTGAGTCGGCCACAGCGCTCGAGTCTGTTTCTCCCGCTTTGTCTAGCCGCCGCATACGCACTCTGGCCACGGACCTACAGATCACGGATCAGGGATTACAGATCATGCAGGTCTGAGTGCGCATGTGCAGCTAGCGTTTTATTATATAGGATAAGTTACATTAGTTTAAAGTACCAATGCTTACCTAATAAAAGAAGTAAAGCATGCAAATACATGCTAAATATCTTATTATAATATAAATCAAATAATGCAGTTTGTAGGACATGGGGATGTGGAAGCAACATTTGATAGGTAATTGGGGTGAAGAAATATTTGAGAAGGAATTAGGTTGCTCCGAGGAAGAATCAGGGAATACATGAATAACACAACTTGCAAGGGTTCATGCAAGCTGTGTTATTTATATTGCATAATAATATGTTATTTTGCATGCATTTGCATGTTTTGCATCTCATTATTTCCTTTATTGTGCATTATGGCAAAAAATGGTGCATAAAGGCAAATAAGGGCTAGATTTTATAAATGGTGACTAAAAAAATTGGTGCTAAAAAATAGTGCTCAATGCTTCCCTATAAATAACGTTCAAAGTTAGGTGCTGTTTATAGAATAGTGCTTGGCACTGTGAATCACACCTAACTTTAGGCACAGCCATTTACACCAGCGGAATTGTGGTATAAATCCTCATACCTAAATTAGACATGGATCCCCCTTATTACATTACATTAGAGATTTCTATTCCGCCATTACTTTGTGGTTCAAGCGGATTACAAAAGAGTTATAGAAGGTGGGTTACAAACGAAGATCTCTGGTCATTTCCAGAGCGAGTAAAGATCAGGTTGATTCGGGGGGTCAGGAAGAAGATGGGAGGAAGGAAGGTACTCGTGGATTTCTTGAAGAGTATAGGCTTTATTTCTTTTTTGAACATTTTGTAGTCTGGGGTTGTTATCAGTAGATTGGAGATTTGATTGTCTAGTTTTGCTGCTTGAGTGGTGCTGCCAATGGTAATGGATCCACCAGAAGTGTTATGATCTTCTTTTGAGAAGTATCAGAGACACAAGTGAAAATGATAATGCAGACTTTAAATAAGTCTACATGTTCACTTGAACTATGTCCAGTGGGAGTACTTTCTGGCATGAGAGAAACTCTAACATTTTCTGTATCAACAATAATATCACAATCAATGGCTGAAGGCTGTGTAAAAAAACAAACAATATGTAAACAAGTTTGAACATTACCATCCGATTTTATCTCTGAATTTTTTGGTGAAAGTATTTGAAAAATTTGTACTTTTTAAATTGCAGGATTTTCTTGAAAAGTATCATGTGTTAGACGATTTCTAGTTTGGATTTCAACCTAAACATTCTACAGGGAAGGGGTAAAACACGGACCTCACGGACCTGACGGACCTCGCGGATCTAAAACCGCATGTCCTTAAAAATCTGTGGTCCATGTCCGTGCCACTCGTAGTTTCTGTCTCTTATAGACCTCTATGAGATTTTAGCGCTGACGGATCCGTCTCAGCATAGGGAGGGAAAAGTATTAGGATCCATCAGCGCTAAAATCTCATCGAGGTCTGTCAGAGCCAGAGACTAGTGCTGGAGCGGCAGAGTAGAAGCCTTCTTATGTATAGGTTTAAGTCTGCCAGATCTTATTATAGTTTAAAGTAAGGGTACACTATAGTGAATCAGGCTTCCTGGATTGCAAATTGGAGGTCTCTTTCAGGAGATCCAGAAAACCCAGCGCTTAACAGGGTTGTTTAACCATTTTGCGCTCTGCTTATCCTTTAAGCCCGACATAGAATTTGGCTCTGACAGACCTCTGTGAGATTTTAGCGCTGACAGATCCTAATACTTTTCCCTCCCTATGCTGAGACGGATCCATCAGTGCTAAAATCTCAAAGAGGTCTGTGAGAGACAGAAACTACAAGCGGAATGGACACGGACCTCAGATTTTTAAGGACGTGTGGTCCATGAGGTCCGCGTTTTACCCCTTTCCCATTCTACAGAAATTTATTTTTATTTTATTTTATTTCTTCCATTTGTGCGTCACATATACCTATACAAGCTCTAGGCGACATTACAGAGGAAGGGGTTAGAAGAAGGTAGTGAGGACTATGGAGGGCAGGAAGGAGTGGAGAGGAGAGAAGCATGTAGAATATTTCATAGAAATTACTAACTTTACAGCTAGGAGCACCATCTATGTAAATGATATCTAAATGAATTAAAGTAATATGTAAAAAGGAATAGAAGGGAGGAACCATTAAACAATAGAATTCAGGAAATTCAATTAATAAAATTAAAACAATAGGGGTAAAAACAATTGAATAAAATTTAATATAATTCCTAAACTGGGAAAAAAAATCAAATAAGTCTGACAGAAGTCCAATTTCCTGAAGCAGCTCTGTTGCCTCAGCATATTGTAAATAATTCCAGTGGCTAAAGTCCAGATATTGCTAGATCTTTTGAAGTAAGGTTTGGATCAAGATAATTGCTTTTATTTGATCTTTTTGGATGTTTTGTCTGCTTTTGACACAGTTAACTAACAGATTTTGTTAGCATGGCTAAGGGCATTGGATATTGGAGGAAAAGTTTTGGACTGGTTTTATTCATTTTTATCTGAAAGGGCAATTCATATAGAGATTGCATAAAACTGCTCAGATTGGACTAATCTTAGTGAAGGTATACCACAGGGCTCAGCATTATCAGCAGTTTTAACATTTACTAGTTGTTACCCCTTTATCAGGAGTTAAGAAAACTGGGTGTGAACTTTTGGCTTTATGCTAACAATATACAGTTTCTGATTCCTGTGATGGGTTCGGTGATTGATGTGTTTTGGTTGATAGGCTGTGGAAAAAATGGATGCATCAGAATCGACTAAAGTTAAATGTTGGCAAAACAAATTTTATGAAAAACATTTGGAGAAGTTTCCATCTACTATAGTTTTAGATAAGATGATTATCCTGGTTTCTAACCAATGCAAGTATTTAGGAGTGTTATTCAATTCCACACTTTTGTTTAAGACACATGTCTAGGCAGTAGTCTCCAAGGTATTCTTTAAACTTTGTTTATTATGAAGGCTAAGAGACTTAGATGGGTAAATTTTGTACTGTGATTAGCATGTTGTTGACCCCTGTGTTTGATCATTGCAGCTCTCTTAATCTTGGATTTCCCAAGTATGTAATTCACACTTTACAAATTTCACAAAATGTTGCTTCTAAATATGAAAACAAAAACAAAAACTGTGGATACAGATGTTCTGGAGATAATTTATTAAACACTGACATATAAAACCATGAAAATTCAATTACAAAAGTACAATGATAAAAAATACTGTGATAAAAATCCAACGGACCCTACACTGTCCGTGTTTCGGTGAACACACCTTCTTCAGGAGTCCAGTGGTTTGCAAACTCACATATAAAGAATTGGACTGAAAACAGTCTACTGTCTTTAAACATGTGAACAAAGAACACCGCAGACAAGCTGAAGTAGCAAAAAAATGCTTCTAAATATGATCATATAACTCTGATTTTGTGTAACTTACATTGGTTACCGATTGCTTCATGTATAGAATTTGATACTCTGCTTGATTTTTAAAGTAGTGAATGATAAGAGTCTGACAGTGTTGAGTTTGCAATTTAATTTTTACCAGATGCAGTGAGATTTGCGTTCTGCGAATCAGATGTGGCTGGAATTATCATCATTGAATGCTGTGAGATTATCTAAAATTCTGCAGTCTATGGTAACCGTTCAAGGTATATTGTTGCGGAATTTGTTACCTATTGAGATCAAACAGGTTACTAATATTTTACAGCAACTGTCCTGGAGGACCACCAGGCCAGTCGGGTTTTAAGAATAGCCCTAATGAATATGCATGAGAGAGATCTGCATATAATGGAGGTGCCAGGCATGCAAATCTGCTCCATGCATATTCATTAGGGCTATCCTGAAAACCTGACTGGCCTGGTGGTCCTCCAGGACAGGGTTGGGAACCACTGTTTTAGAGTTCAAGAAGGATGTAAAGCGATTTTTATTTGAGGGAGAGTATTTCTAGATTTCTGCATTTAGTTTGGTCAGTATTTTAGGTGTTTGTTGTGATTTTGAAGAGCAAGTATTTTAATTTTCTGTGATGTTTTTCATTTATTTCTGTATATTGTGATATAGGAGGGGTTTTAATACACTTTTTGTTAGTATGATGTGATTGTATTTAATTATGTGTTTGTTTTAATTTCACTATGTATGTTTTGTAACTCGCACAAAACTGGGATGGTACTTGGGCCCATCTTATTTAATATCTTCATAAATGACCTGGAGGATGGAACATCTAGTAAGATCATCAAGTTCACAGATGACACAAAGCTATGCCGGGCATTCAAATCGCAGAAGGACAGCGAGGAACTCCAGAGTGACTTGAGCCGATTGGAAAATTGAGCAGATAAATGGCAGATGAAGTTTAATGTGGAAAAATCCAAAGTCATGCATTTAGGCAGGAAAAATAAGGAACACAAGTACAGTATGTCAGGTGCAACTCTGGGAAAAACTGAACAGGAAAGGGACCTGGGCATATTAATAGATAGGACCCTGAAGCCGTCGGCGCAATGCGCGGCGGCAGCAAAGAACGTGAATAGAATGCTAGGCATGATAAAGAAGTGAATCATGAGTAGATCAGAGAAAGTAATACTACCGCTTTATAGAGCGATGGTCAGACCACACTTGGAATACTGCGTCCAACATTGGTCTCCATACCTAAAGAAGGATTTAAAAGTACTCGAGAGGGTGCAGAGACGAGCAGCTAAGCTAATAAAGGGCATGGACAACTTGGAATATGAGGAATGACTTAAGAGACTGGGATTGTTCTCCCTTGAGAAGAGGAGACTGCGAGGGGATATGATCAAGACTTTCAAAATACTGAAAGGATTCGACCAAATAGAGCAGGATAAAAAACTATTTACAATGTCCAATGTGACACAGACAAGAGAACATGAACTAAAGCTAAGGGGGGACAAGTTCAGGATAAATATCAGAAAGTTCTGCTTCACGCAATGAGTGGTAGAAACCTGGAATGCTCTCCCAGAAGAGGTAATTGTGGAATTCACTAGGGTTTAAGGGTAAGTTAGATGTACATCTCCTTATGAGTGGCTTAAGGTGACATAGGTAAGGGTAAGCTCGATGCACATCTCTTATGAGAAGCTTAGAGTGATATGGGGACTAATACTATGCCAGGGTACACCTGGCAGGGCCTCCGCAAGTGCGGATCACCGGACTTGATGGACCTAGGGTCTGTTCCAGAGATGGCACTTCTTATGTTCTTATGTTCTAAATAAATACCCCTGATTGACTCAAGATCTTGCTGTGGCCACACCCCTTTTTAGAAACCACATGTGAAATTTATGTGTGAATTCTATGCCTAAAAGTATGAAAATAAATTTTAATTAACTCCAATTACTTTCAAAAATTGCAAATATGGAGCACAAAAATTAGCACATGTAATTTTTAGCACTTTTAAAGAATTAGGATGATAATGTATATTTTTGTCAACTAACATGCCTTAATTGGTAAATAGCATACTTTATTAATTTCATACACCTTATTAACTTTCTCTATATGGTAATGATTTTATAACTGATCACATTGGTATGAAGCACAAGTAGACACTTACTTGGGAATTCTATAAATGACACCTACATTAGGAGTTACCGGATGCTAGGGTCCACCTTGGGGATTACCGTATTTTCGCGGATATAACGCGCACCATTGTAAAACGCGCACAGGGGTATAGCGCGCAGAAATCACGATGATATGTACAAAAACTTTTCTATACCGCGCTCAGGCATATAACGCGCATGCTGCCCGACGCTCCTTTCGCCCGCCCTGACTTTCCGTGCGCTGTCCCGACTCTCCGTTCACCCCCCCTGACTTCCGTGCACTGCCCTGACTTTCCGTGCGCTGTCCCGACTCTCCGTTCACCCCCCTGACTTTCCGTGCCTGTCCCCCCTTGAAGTCCTGTCCCCCCTTGAAGGTCTGTCCCCATCCTGAAAGCCTGATGCCCCCCCCGACGTCCGATACATCCCCCCCCCCGGCAGGACCACTCGCACCCTCACCCCGAAGGACCGCCGACTCCCCAACAATATCGGGCCAGGAGGGAGCCCAAACCCTCCTGGCCACGGCGACCCCCTAACCCCACCCCGCACTACATTACGGGCAGGAGGGATCCCAGGCCCTCCTGCCCTCGACGCAAACCCCCTCCCCCCAACGACCGCCCCCCCCCAAGAACCTCCGCCCGTCCCCCAGCCGACCCACGACCCCCCTGGCCGACCCCCACGACACCCCCACCCGCCTTCCCCGTACCTTTGTGTAGTTGGGCCAGAAGGGAGCCCAAACCCTCCTGGCCACGGCGACCCCCTAACCCCACCCCGCACTACATTACGGGCAGGAGGGATCCCAGGCCCTCCTGCCCTCGACGCAAACCCCCCTCCCCCCCAGCCGACCCGCGACCCCCCTGGCCGACCCCCACGACCCCCCCACCCCCTTCCCCGTACCTTTGGAAGTTGGCCGGACAGACGGGAGCCAAACCCGCCTGTCCGGCAGGCAGCCAACGAAGGAATGAGGCCGGATTGGCCCATCCGTCCTAAAGCTCCGCCTACTGGTGGGGCCTAAGGCGCGTGGGCCAATCAGAATAGGCCCTGGAGCCTTAGGTCCCACCTGGGGGCGCGGCCTGAGACACATGGTCGGGTTTGGCCCATGTGCCTCAGGCCGCGCCCCCAGGTGGGACCTAAGGCTCCAGGGCCTATTCTGATTGGCCCACGCGCCTTAGGCCCCACCAGTAGGCGGAGCTTTAGGACGGATGGGCCAATCCGGCCTCATTCCTTCGTTGGCTGCCTGCCGGACAGGCGGGTTTGGCTCCCGTCTGTCCGGCCAACTTCCAAAGGTACGGGGAAGGGGGGTGGGGGGGTCGTGGGGGTCGGCCAGGGGGGTCGCGGGTCGGCTGGGGGGGCGGTCGGAGGTTCTTGGGGGGGGCGGTCGTTGGAGGGAGGGGGGTTTGCGTCGAGGGCAGGAGGGCCTGGGATCCCTCCTGCCCGTAATGTAGTGCGGGGTGGGGTTAGGGGGTCGCCGTGGCCAGGAGGGTTTGGGCTCCCTCCTGGCCCGATATTGTTGGGGAGTCGGCGGTCCTTCGGGGTGAGGGTGCGAGTGGTCCTGCCGGGGGGGGGATGTATCAGACGTCGGGGAGTCGGCTGGGCAAGAGGGCTTGGGCTCCCTCTTGCTCCGATCGTGGATGCAGGTGCGGGTGGGAGCGCGTGCGAGCGGTCGTTCAGGGTGGGGGTGCGAGCGGTCCTGCTGGGGGGTGAATCGGGCGTCGGGCGGGGTGGGAACTATGTTTAAAAACTTTTGTATACCGCGCTCAGGCATATAACGCGCGAGGGGTATGCGCGGTACGTAAAATCACGTATAACGCGCGCGTTATATCCGCGAAAATACGGTAGTGCCCAAGAAAAGGATCTGGGTGTCATCGTAGACAATACAATGAAATCTTCAGCCCAATGTGCAACGGCGACCAAAAAAAGCAAATAGGATGCTGGGAATTATTAACAAAGGAATGGTTAATAAGACTAAGAATGTTATACTGCCTCTTTATCGCTCCATGGTGCAACCTCATCTAGAGTATTGCGTTCAATTCTGGTTTCCTTATCTCACGAAAGATATAGTGGCACTGGAAAAGGTTCAAAGAAGAGCAACCAAGATGGTAAAGGGGATGGACCTCCTTTTGTATGAGGAAAGACTAAAATGGTTAGGGCTCTTCAGCTTGGAAAAGAGACAGCTGAGGAGAGATATTATTGAAGTCTACAAAATTCTGAGTGGAGTAGAATGGGTACAAGTAGATCGATTTTTCACTCCGACAAATTACAAAGACTAGGGGACACTCGATTAAGTTACAGGGAAATACTTTTAAAACCAATTGAAGGAAATTTTGTTTTCACTCTGAGAATAGTTATGCTCTGAAACGCTTTGCCAATGGATGTGGTAAGAGTGGATAGCATAGCTGGCTTTAAGAAAGGTTTGGACAAGTTCCTGGAGGAAAAGTCCATAGTCTGTTATTGAGAAAGACATGGTGGAAGCCACTGCTTGCCCTGTATCGGTAGCATGGGATATTGCTACAACTTGGATTTTGGCCAGGTACTAGTGACATGGATTGGCCACCGTGAGAACAGACTATTGGGCTTGATGGAGCATTGGTCTGACCCAGTAAGGCTATTCTTATGTTCTTATGAGTTGTTAGGTGCCTAATTGCAGCTTCCTAGTGACACTTAAGTTCAGGATCAACACCTAACTTATCTTTTAGTTGGCTTAATCAGCATAGTAATTGACCATGCTGGTTTTTAGCCAATCAAAAAAAATATTAAACAATTTAAGAGTTTTACAGCAAACTCTTAGGATGACCAGTGATGCCTAAGTAGAGGTACCCTCCCACACCTAAAGGTGCCTAATGATGCCTTTCTCAAACAGTATGAATGATTATGGACAAAGAATAGGCAGGGTTAGGCGTCATTAGAAAGTAGGCGTCGTTAGGCATAGGTGCTGCCAAATTAGGTAAGAGAAACACTGGTCTTATGGAGTGGCACCTTTGTCTAGGATGCCTAGTGATGCTACGTTTGCTTAGGCGCTGGTAGATGTGATTATATAAACGGCACCCAGTGATTGATTGACAATCATACTGAATGGCATCTACACCAGGTACCACCAGGCATTGTCTAGAGAATCTGGCCCTTATTTATTAAGTCATAACCAACAATATATAGTAGTTGAAACAACTATTACAAAGACCTCTTTGCTTTCAATGGAAGTAAAACACAAATGTTTCAATCCATCATCCCTTTTTTGGAGCCATATGGCAACCCTTTATATTTAGAGAAGGTTAATTTGTGTTCTGCATGTGTAAGTGTGACCAAGTATTCCATAAGCACTGTCTGTAGGAATTTGTACTAATCTAGCTTGTTCAGTTTAATAAGAACTTAAGAACATAAGAGTTGCCATCAAGCCCAGTATTCTGTGTCCAACAATAATAATAATAACATTTTTTTATATACCACAGGACCGTGAAGTTCTATGCGGTTTACAATGATTAGAGATGTTACAGATTGAGTGGAATCAACAAAGTATAGACTTGGTGATTGACAGTTCTAGAGATCATTTGTTGAGGACTAAGATTGTATAGGCTGGTTTCCTAAGTATTTCAGGAATAGATGTTTTTAGATGTTTCCTGAATTCAACACGATCAGTTTGCTTAATGAATCTAGCCCTAAGTGTTGACCAGTATAATTGTTTATTAGTACCCAATTATTAGTGCTAATTAGCTCAACATACTATCAAATTGTGAGCGCAAATTGGGCACACACCCAAAATTGTGCACACAATTTTGTGCATCATATATAAAATCCAAGGGATAGTTTAGATTTCCAATGCCACTCCTTAGCAATCGCCTAATCTCTGTCCCTTTGGGAAGCCTTTTCTTTGAGATGCTCTGCCACCTCACAGAAAATTCCCCTTAGCTTCACGTCGTAGTTTATCATTCACTTTTAGTCCTACCATTCACAAGGATCTCCATGTTTCCGTTACATCCTTAGTGGCATGCTGATCCCTCATCAGTTAAAAATTCATATTAAATTAAAAGACCAAGTCTATTTAATGTTCTCTTTCTTCATGATGTCAATAATGGGCTGCATCTGCCTCCGCTTAGCGAGCATATTGGTGGACAAGTCCTGGTGCATATGAATGTTGTATCATTTTATAGTGGGTGCTACCCTGGAATGCCTAGAATATTCCTTATTGTATATTATATAGAGAGGATTTTATGTTTCCCATTATACAGATAATGCTGCCAAATCTTTAGAAAAAAAAAATTATCAGCCCAACCAAGAAGAGAATGATGTGAAGCTATAAAGCTAACAAGTTATTCCACACTTTTCTTGACACTTTCCATTTCCATGATATGAAATGAAATGAAAAGTGTCAGTAAAAGTGTTGAATAACGTAAGTTTCATGGCTCCACATCATTCTCTTCTTGGTTGGGCTGATAATTTTTTAGTGGCCCCTCATATGTGGCACTGTGCCAAACATATACATGCCTTTTAAAAATATGCCTTATTATGTGTATATATACACTGTATATATATATATATACATACATACATATATATATTGTAGATAGATAGAGAGATAGATAGAGAGAGAGTTCTTTTGCAGTTTCACTTATTATATCACTGACTCCACTAGAGTAAATGTAAGGTCAGTTCATTAAGGTTAATTTGCCCAAAAATATTAGAGGCATTAATTTCGAGTTCACAGCTAATGGCTGCTCCCAGCCAGTGTCTTGTTTCATCATTAGTGTCAGCTAGGTTATAATTCACACCCAACTGTTTTTACACTATCTAATAGAATCAATTGATATGAGAGTTGACAAGATGCTGTTTTGCATTTTGTCATCCTGCTAATGTATATGGCTTAAAGGCATCGGCATCCATAATGCGGGGCAGTTTTCTAGAAGGCACAGAGCAGGCTGAAGCTGCAAGGGCCATTTTCATAAAATATTAATGAAACTGAAACATACACTAGGGTTGAAGGCTTGTCTGCAAAATGTAAGGTAAAATCTATTCCATTCTGCTTTCTGATGACTGTAATTAGCAGCGCTAATTAAAAATTCAAACCTTGTGTATATTTGAAAGCATGAATCTTAGCTCTCATAGTGTTTATTTCCTTTACAAAGTATTTTATTTTACAACACTAATTGAACAGGATCTTTCCTGGTCTGACAGCCGCAGCTAGCTGGAGCCAGTTTATGTATCCAAGGCTCCCTAGACTACTTCCTTTTGTAAGCAATAAAACATCTTTAAAAACATGCATATACTTTCCTTGAGCCATTAACTCTGTGTCATTCAGCACTGGCCATCTACACGCATGTTCTGGGTTGTTTTCCCTTCTATGAAACATGCCTTTTGGTTTTAAAAGTGCTTTTTGTGGTCATCAATATTTAATATGAATTTACTTACATTACGTGATCAGTCAGCTAACCAAGAGAGGAAACAGCACCAATATTGTGAAGAAGATATGAGCACCACATAGGAAACTGGAAGAAGTTCAGAAACATCCATTAGCTGCAAAAAGAATTCAATTTTGTCAACTGCTATCTTCAAATGTGGAGCCAGGGTCTCACCATTAACTATGTGACTAATTTTAAAAAGTTTGATTTAATTACCGTAAGTGCTTACACACACCATGGATTGACACACAATGGGCCAAATTCTATAAACGGTGTCCTGATTCTAGGAGGCGGTAGGTGTCCTACCACTGTCTAACCAGCTAATAGGGCCGCATGTTTGTTTGTTTTTAAACACCCCAAGGAAGGCTACCTACACTGTAGGCGTCTGTTGTGCTTGAGGGAGACATGTAGGAACACTTAAGCTCGTCCAAGGCTGGTCGTGGGTGTGGTTTCACCAGGAAATGGCCTTGGGCAAGCTAAAGCTGCCCTAGGCATCTCCCTAGGGCTGGAATAGGTGCCTGAAATGTAGACCATTGAAATGATGGCCTACATTTCAATTAAACGTGGCTGCTAAACTGATCGCAACAAGGAAGTCTCCCTGCTGCGATCAGCTGAGCATCCATGGCAGGGAACTCCCCCTCCCCCGCAAAGTCGACTAGCAGGAGGGATGCCCACTTCCTCCTGCTGCAATCCCCCAAAACATTGCCCCTTTGAAGCATCCCCTGGCAAGAAGAGTGCCCAATTCCTCTTGCTATCACCCCCCCCCAAAGCATCCCTGCTCCCCAACCCCGACCGAACACTACCCATATGTTTAGGAACCTTCAGGCTATTCATAGGCGTCAGAACAGGGGTGGCTACAGGGACCGTGGCCTCCCCAAAAATTGTTGATGCTTCAGTTCCTCCTCTTCCTTTCTTCCTCCCTTCCTCCCTCCCCCCAGCGGGCTCCTGCAACCCCCTCAGCTCCAGACTTCCCCACACCTGCCTTCCTGCCTCTACCCTGAATCGCTATTATTTTAAATGTTCCAACAGCCGTGCCACAGCATCCATCAGATGAGATTTCTGCCGTCGACCTGCCCTGGAACTCTTCATGCAGCAGCGACTTCTTGTTCCATGGAAGGACAGAGGTTGCACAGGCTGGGAGGAGGTTGGGAAGGACAGATGATGCATGGATGAGGTCCTGGGAAGTGAAGGAAACAGAGATGCTGCCAGTGGGTGAGGGAAGAGAAAAAGAAAATTGTTGTGCATAGGTGCATGGAGTGGGAGGGAAAGAGATGGGGAAAGGAAGAAGAGGGAGAATTGTTAGACATGATAGTAATGGAGAGGAGGGAAAGAAAAATATTACACTGGGAGGGTTGACTCAAAGAAGTGAGAGATGTCAGATTCTGGAGAAGGATGATAGAATGAGAGAGAGTGTCGTCAGATCACTGGTAGGGGAAAGAGAGATGCCAGACCAGATAAGGAAGGACAGAAGAAAGAGATACCAGACTTTGGGAAGGAGAGGAGAGAGATGTTAGACCATGAGAAGAGGGAGGAAAGGAGAGAGATGCCAGACCATGGGAGAGGAGAAAGATGCCAGACCACATAAGGGTGTAAGGAGGAAGACTGATGTCAGACCACTGGAGAGAGAGGGAGAAGATGGTACACAGGGATGGCAGGGAAGGGGGAGGAGAGAGGGAGGAGATGGTTCACAGCAATGGCTGTGGCAGGAAAGAGAGATAGAAGAAATGTTTCTTATAGAATAGATGGGAATAGGTAAGAAGAAAGAAAGAGAATATGATACACATGGATAGATGGGAAGGGAAGACACGGAAAAGAAGAAAGAAGAAAAATGTAAGAAAGTTGAATGTTAAAAGTTATCGTCAAAGGTGAATGTAGTTCAGAAAGTGAAGAAGGAGAGAAAAACAGCAAATGGATAAGAAGGCCATGGAAACACAAGAATACAGACAGAAAGAAGTGCAGTCAGAGATTGGGAAAAGATGATTAGATCACCAGACAACAAAGGTAGAGAATATGATTTTATTTTCAATTTACTGATTGAAATGAGTCAGTTTTGAGAATTTATAACTGCTGTCTATATTTTGCACTGTTCAGGAAGAAATTAATTTCTTTCTATTTCGCAGGTGTTATAATGCATGTAGAGTTTGGCATCTTAGGGTTTCGTTTGTGTATATTAATACTTTTAGTTTGTGGTCTTGTGTTTGCATTGAGGTTATTATCTGTGTTCTGCATGTGTGACTGAGGCCAGGTGTTCTAGTAGGAATGAATGTTGAGAAGCATACAGTGTGCTTTGTGTAGTTTAATTTTGTGTTTAACCATTATGTATTGTTAATCCTATATAATAAAAAGCTAGCTGCGCATGCGCACTCCTATCAGCGTGCTTCCATGATCAGTAGGTCTGTGGCTGCAGGAGTGCGCATGCGCGAATCCCCAGCACTTACCTACAGTCACCGGAAGGACTGGACCCCAGCGCTGGACATCTTGCTCTCCTGTCGGCTCCTCTCACAAGCCGCACCAGCGTCAGAGAAGGCTTCAGACGCTGGCGAGGATCGAGAGGAACCGCGGCAACACCTCAAGGGGCGGGAAGAGAAGCGCAAAAAAAAAAAATCCAGCTGCTACTTTCTTCACGGACCGTCGCTTCCCCCCCCTGGCGCACCCGAACATCTGTTGACCCTCCCATCCAACCCTCCCATCGCTGAGTCCGGCAATGAGAGGTTCCCTCAACAGGAACAGGGTCGAATTCAAATACTCCTGGCAGGTCGGGAGGGGGCGGAGCAGGCTCGCACGCCCGGCAGGGACAGAGCAGGAACTAGACTCCCTGCAGGAGCCAGCCCGATGGCTGGAGATTGCTGGACTGGACAGGGGGAGCAGGTAAGGGGATGCTGCAGTACAGGAGGAGCAGGGAAGAGGTATTGCTGGACAGGGGGGGGAGGTAACAGGAAGGGAGGCCTACTGCTGGACAGGGGGAGCATGGAAGAGGTGCTGTTAGATGGGGAGGAGATAACAGGAAGGGATGCCTACTTTTGGATAGGGGAAGCAGGGAAGAGTTGCTGCTAAATGAGGGGGGGAGGGAGGTAAAAGGAAGGGAGAAGACTTACTGCTGGTCAGGGGGAGAATGAATGGGTGCTGCTGGACAGGGGGAGACTTAAAAAGAAGGAAGAAGGGCTCCTCCTGCACAGGGGGAACAGAGAAGGGGTGCTGCTGGTCAGAGGGGCGGTAAAAGGAAGGGAGAAGGGCTACTGCTGGACAGGGGGAGCAGGCAAGGGGTGGTGGTGGACAGCCAAGGAAAGAGAGAGACAGAAAATGGCCAAGGAGAGAAAAAGAAAGACAGATATACACACACACATATTCTAGCACCTGTTAATGTAATGGGCTTAAAGACTAGTAAGATTATATTGTGTGTATACTGTATATGAAAAAATGAATGGAAAAAATGGTATTACAATTAATACTATCATTATTATGGGGGTGGGGTCAGGAGCAGGGCTTGAGTAGAGTCTGGGTGGAGATTTTGCCCCCCCAAACTAAAAAGCGTTCCGCTGCCTATGAGGCTATTGACTCTGACTCGCTCTCTACTGCTCTCTCATCTCTTCTTTCTACTACTATGTCATATGAGTCTGCCGATGAAGCTGTCCTCTCCTATAACTCCATTCTCTCAACTTCTTTTAATACCCTTGCCCCTCTCATTTCCCACCCTGTAAGACATGCCAAACCCCAGCCCTGGTTGACCCCCAAAATCTGTTACCTGTGCTCCTGTGCCTGAACTGCTGAATGTCTTTGGCTTAAATTCTGCACGCTTGCTGACTTTGTCCATTACAAATTCATGCTGACATCCTTACAATCTACCCTCTCGCTTGCCAAACAGGACTACTACAACTGTTTAACTAACACTCTTAGTGCCAACCCTTGCCATCTCTTTGCCACGCTCAACTTTCTACTCAAAGTGCCCCCACCTCCCATCCCCTCTTCACTTTCCCCCAGATGATAGCAGAGTTCTGTGACAAGATTCACAAGATCTACCTTGAATTCTCAACAATGTTGCCTCCCCCACCACCCCTTCCGACTGACTGCTCTGTCAACCTCCCTTCGACAACACTTACAACCCTTTCTTCCTTTTCTGAAGTTACGGAAGAGGAAACAGCTCACCTTCTCTCCTCCTCCAAACCCACCACTTGTTCCTCTGATCCGATTCCTACCTGCCTATTCAGATCCATTGCTCTCCGCTGTGATCCTTCCCATCTATCACATCCTCAATCTTTCACTCTCCACTGTTATGGTTTCTGATGTCTTCAAACATGCTGAAGTTACGCCCCTCCTTAAAAAGCCCTCACTAGACCCTACGTCCTTCTCCAACTACCGTCCTATCTCCCTCCTCTCCTTCCTATCCAAACTACTCGAATGTGCTGTTCACTGCCATTGCCTGGACTTCCTTTCTTTTCATAATATTCTTGACCCACTTCAATCGAGCTTTTGCCCTCTCCATTCTATGGAAACCGCCCTTGCTAAAGTCTCTAATGACCTGTTCCTGGCCAAATCAAATGGACTCTTCTCTATCCTCATTCTTCTTAATCTGTCTGCTGCCTTTGACACTGTTGATCACCGCCTCCTTCTTGACATGTTACCCTCGCTGGGATTCCAGGGTTCTGCTCTCTCCTGGTGTTATTCCTATATCTCTCATCGTACCTTCAGAGTATGTTACGGTGGTTCCTCCTCCGCCGCCATCCTGCTGTCTATTGGTATACCTCAAGGCTCTATCCTGGGCCCTCTCCTCTTTTCCCTATATACCCTCTCTCTTGGTATGCTGATCTCCTCTCACAGTTTTCAATATCACCTCTATGTTGATGACTCCCAGATCTACCACTCCATGCCGGATATCTCTGCGGGAGTTCAGGCCCGAATTTCAGTCTGCCTGTTCGACATTGCCGCTTGGATGTCTTGCTGACATCTCAAATTGAATATGGCTAAAACTGAACTCCTTATCTTTCCCCCCAAACCCACCTCCCCCCTCTCGCCACTATCCTCCTCCCTGCCTTGTCAGCTCGCAACCTTGGGGTGATCTTTGACTCCTCTCTCTCTTTCTCTGCTCAGATCCAATAGACCGCCAAATCCTGTCGCTTCCTCCTCTATGACATTACCAAACTCCATTCTCTTCTCTCTGAACACATGACCAAAACCCTTGTCCATGCTCTCATCACCTCGCGCTTAGACTACTGCAACGTACTTCTCTAGGGCCTCCCGGGTCTCTCACCTCTTCAATCCATTCAAAATGCTGCTGCGTGACTCATATTCCATGAGAGCCGCTATTCTCACATTACCCCTCTCCTCAAATCGCTTCATTGGCTCCCCGTCCATTTCCAAATACAGTTTAAACTTCTCTTGCTGACCTACAAGTGCATTCGCTCTGAAGCCCTCCCGATATCTCTCCTCACTCATCTCTCCCTATGCTCTCCACCCCCCCCCTGTGATCTCTGTTCATCAGGCAAGCCCCTCCTATCTGTACCCTTCTCTTCCACTGCCAACTCCAGACATCATCCCTTCTTTCTTACGGTGCTGTATGCCTAGAACAGGTTGCCTGAATCAATATGTCGTGCTCTGATCCACGTGTCGTGTTCAAATCCAAGTTAAAGGCCCACTCTTTTGAAACTGCTTTCAACTCTTAACTCCCCCTCACTGCTGTCAGATACCTATACCCACTATAACCTCCCCAACCCTGAAATGTCCTGTCTAAATTAGATTGTAAGTCTTCTGAGCAGGGACTGTCTATTGTATGTTAAAATGTATAGCGCTACGTACGCCTTTCAGCACTATAGAAATAATAAATAGTAGCAGTAGAGTGTGCAATTCCTCCTGCTGCCACCCCTGAAGCATCCCTCGGCAAGAGGAGTGCCTAATTCATCCTGTTGCCACCACCCCATTTCCAGGGCTCTAACACTCACCTAGAGACCTTACCCGACATCCCCCAAGCAGGAAGACCAACCCCCACTCCACCCTACCTTTTAAATGAAGGTCCAACCGGAGGGAGGCATACACTGAAAAATTACAGGCCTTCCCCTTCCTGGTGCATTCTAGGATACACTGGGAGGAGCCTAAGGCCCTTATTGGCTCAAATGCCTAAGGCCCCTCCCATGGAGGGGGCCTTGGGCACCTTGGCCAACTGTAGCCTTAGACCTCCTTCCCAGTACATCCTGGAATGCACTGGGAGGGGCCTAAGACTCTTATTGGCCAGATACCTAAAACTCCTCCCTCAGCTCAACGGCAACATGATTCTCTAACTGGTGTCTGTGACATGGACACCGGTTAGAGAATCGGGGTGGTTAGATAGGTTAGGCATCTGTCCATTAGGACAGACACAATTTTGTATAAGACGCTCATGTGCGATTCTCAAAAGCCACTTAGGCGGCTACTGAGACTAGGTGATCTATACAGAATCAGGTCTAATAAGTGCAAAGGCTGTGTAGCAACTGTTAGAGGTATGTCCAGCATATACCCCCCTGCAATTTTGCATAGACAAGTTTCTCACTATGTGCTACCATCATGTGCAACTATCACAAATGCACCTGATGCCTGGTGCACCATTTGCAATGTACAGTCTCATAACATAAGAATAAATGGGACATCCAGTGGGATCTCTACGTGGGTCGAGCAGCACTCTGACTTAATGGGGTGGGACAGTAGAGTGGGCAGACTTGATGGGCTATAGCCCTTTTCTGCCGTCATCTTTCTATGTTTCTATGTTTCTAACTTAGCTTTTCAGCCGTCAATTTTAGTCCCCTCAATCAACACGTTTCGATTTCTTTATCAAGGCATGGGGAAACTGAAAAGATAACACAATATAATATCATTAAAAACCAAAACATAATAACCCCGCCACAAAAATAATTGTAGCAGGATCCTCTCTTACCTACATAACTTTTTTCATCACTCATAAAGCCGTCGGCTTTCTAAAGATGGCTGCGGCGGTCTAACACTGAACTGTTATATTTTATTTTATTGTTTTTTTTAATTTTATCTTTTACATTTAAAAGATAAAATTAAAAAAAAACAATAAAAAAATAAAGAACTGGTTTCTGGCTAGCCTCCAGGTAAATCCGGCAGTGATGTCACTGGGACGAAGTATAACAGTTTAGTGTTAGAACGCCGCGGCCATCTTTAGAGAGCTGACGGCTGTATGAGTGATGAGAAAAGTTATGTAGGTAAGAGAGGATCTTGCTGCAATTGTTTTTGCGGCGAGGTTATTAGGTTTTGGTTTTTAATGATATTATATTATGTTTTATTTTCAGCTTCCCCATGCCTTGATAAAGAAAGCGAAACGTGTTGGTTGAGAGGGCTAACATTGACGACTGAAAAGCTAAGTTATGAGACTAAATTATGAATTTATATATTGAAATTAATTTATGAAATTAAGCATATTGAATTATTTAAGTACTTCTGATAAGAATCAATATAAAATGAGGAAGAATGAAGAATTAAACCCTGATGAGCTATGTTGCTCAGAGGGGTTCTGACATCCCATTGGCACTTATATAGAATCATTACATTTATAACTGGACAGTATGTTATGAATTTTTGAGGATACCTGCTAAAAAGTAAGAGAAGTAATAGAAGATGGCTTAAATGTCTGGTTAACCAGCACATATATTAAGGATAGATGTTTTGCTGTCCTAACTTACTCCCTCTTTTACGAACACATAGCCTGGGTTTTAGCGCCAGCAGCAGTGATAACTGCTCTGACGCTCATAGGAATTCTATGAGCGTCGGAGCAGTTACCGTTACTGCCAGCACTAAAACCCGCGCTATGTGTTCATGAAAGAGGGGGTTAATGAGGTTACTTAGCAAGCTAGCAAACTGAAATTTGTCACTTTTACCCCTGAGCATGATTCTATAAAGTTCGCCTGACTTTTATAGAATTGTTCTTAGCTCTGCACTAGTCAGTGCCTAATTTTTAGGTGCCATATTTAGACTGCCCTTGAACTAACCCGATAATTCCATGACAGACAGTGCTAACATTAACCAGCACTATTTGCATAAGTGTAGCTGCATGCTAGCAGTTGGGCTAGCCAGTTCAATTTAAGTAGACAGATGCCTTTCTAGCCTGGTTAAATCATTTTGAATATCAAGCCAATATTTTCTGTAATGCTTTCTATAAAAATAAATATCAAGGTGGTTTAACAAATTTAAAATGATATAAAATAAGATTAAAATGTAAAAGAAAAATTAAAGACACACATAATACTGGTCAACAAAAAAAAGATTTCTTTGCTACTGACAACTTAAGAAACTGAAGGAAGCCAAGAGAGAGATACGTCTGGCGTAAGCTCAAGCGGAAGAACAAATAGCTAAAAATGTAAAAAAGGGAGACAAAAATTTTTTCAGATATATTAGTGAAAGAAGGAAGATGAAAAATGGAATTGCTAAACTAAAAGATGCTGGGAACCGATATGTGGAGAGTGATGAGGAAAAAGCAAATGGGCCAAACAAATACTTCTGTTCTGTGTTCACAGAAGAAAATCCTGGAGAAGGACTGAGATTGGCAAAGTTACACAAGAAAATGGAGTAGATTCTGTGCCGTTCATGGAGGAGAGTGTTTATGAGCAACTTGAAAAACTGAAGGTGGACAAAGCAATTGGCCCAGATGGGATCCATCCCAGGATACTAAGGGAGCTCAGAGAGGTTCTGGCAAGTCCTATTAAAGACTTGTTCAACATATCTCTAGAGACGGGAGTGATTCCTGGGTATTGGAGTAGAGCGGATGTGGTCCCTATTCATAAAAGTGGTCACAGGGATGAAGCAGGAAACTACAGGCTGGTGAGCCTTACTTCAGTTGTTGGAAAAATAATGGAAGTGCTGCTTAAAGAAAGGATAGTGTACTTCTTTGAATCTAATGAGTTACAGGATCTGAGACAACATGGCTTTACAAAAGGTAAATTGTGCCAAACGAACCTGATTGAATTTTTTGATTGGGTGAACAGAGAGCTGGATCAAGGACATATGCTAGATGTAATTTACTTAGATTTTAGCAAAGCCTTTGATACAGTTCCTCATAGGAGGCTGTTGAACAAACTTGAAGGGCGGAAGTTAGGACCCAAAGTGGTGAACTGGGTTAGAAACTGGCTGTTGGACAGACGCCAGTGGCTGGTAGATAATGGAAGTCGCTCGGAGGAAGAAAAGGTGAGTAGCGGAGTCCCTAAAGGTTCGGTGCTGGGGCCAATCCTGTTCAATATGTTTGTGAGTGACATTGCTGAAGGATTAGAAGGAAAAGTGTGCATTTTTGCAGATGATACCAAGATTTGTAACAGAGTAGACACCGAAGAGGGAGTGGAAAATATGAAAAAGGATCTGCAAAAGTTAGAGGAATGGTGTAATGCCTGGCAACTAAAATTCAATGCAAAGAAATGCAGAGTAATACATTTGGGGATTAATAATCGGAAGGAACCGTATATGCTGGAGGTGAGAAGCTGATATGCATGGATGGGGAGAGGGACCTTGGGGTGATAGTGTTCGAAGATCTAAAGGCGAAAAAAACAGTGTGACAAGGCAGTGGCTGCTGCCAGAAGGATGCTGGGCTGTATAAAGAGAGGCGTAGCCAATAGAAGGAAGAAGGTGTTGATGCCCCTGTACAGGTCATTGGTAAGGCCCCACTTGGAGTACTGTGTTCAGTTTTGGAGATCGTATCTGGCGAAGGACGTAAGAAGACTTGAAGCGGTCCAGAGGTGGGCGACAAAAATGATAGGAGGCTTGCGCCAGAAGACGTATGAGGAGAGACTGGAAGCCCTGAATATGTATATCCTAGAGGAAAGGAGAGACAGGGGAGATATGATTCAGACATTCAAATACTTGAAGGGTATTAACGTAGAACAAAATCTTTTCCAGAGAAAGGAAAATGGTAAAACCAGAGGACATAATTTGAGGTTGAGGGGTGGTAGATTCAAAGGCAATGTTAGGAAATTCTACTTTACGGAGAGGGAGTGGATGCCTGGAATGCACTCCCGAGAGAGGTGGTGGAGAGTAAAACTGTGACTGAGTTCAAAGAAGCATGGGAAGAACACAGAGGATCTAGAATCAGAAAATAATATTAAAAATTGAACTAAGGCCAGTTCTGAGCAGACTTGCACGGTGTGTGTCTGTATATGGCCGTTTGATGGAGGATGGGCAGGGGAGGGCTTCAATGGCTGGGAGGGTATAGATGGGCCGGAGTAGGTTTTAACGGAGATTTTGGCAGTTGGAACCCAAACACGGTACCGGGTACAGCTTTGGATTCTTGCCCAGAAATAGCTAAGAAGAAAATTTTTTTTGAAAAAAATTTAAATTGAATCAGGTTGGGCAGTCTGGCTGGACCTTTCAGGTCTTTATCTGCCATCATCTACTATGTTACTATGTAGTGTTCTTAGTTAATTTATCCCCTCCTTTATGAATGCATAGTGCGGGTTTTAGCGCTGGCAGTGGTGATAACTGCTCCGACTCTCATAGAATTCCTTTGAGCATCAGAGGAGTTACCGCTGCTGCCAGCACTAAAACCCATGCTATGAGTTCATAAAAGAGGGCGTAAATGATGCTGATTTCAGATCTGTAATTGAATTTCAGCTAGCATGTCAGGTTTCTGAGATACACGTTACTGATTTTTTTGACAGTTTGCCGTATTGGCACAATATTGCGAGTATGAACTGTGTCCCATCAAACTTGTGTTAAGGGGTTTACTCTGAAAACAAACAGGATGATAATAAGGAGTCATGTTACAGCATATATTTAAACCTCTCTTAATTCACACAAAAGAGATATCAGCATGTTCAGAAAATGTTTGAGATACTTGCTTTTACACTTGTACTGTACATTTGTCTCTCTTTGCAAGAACCAATAATAGTCTCCCATCATACTTATGGAACTCCTTAGTGGGTCAGATACGAAATTGCTGTGATAAGGGCAGGTTCAGAAAATTACCAAAGACACAGCTATTCATTGATGCCTTTTTTTTACTTATTTCAGCTAAAATTAATGAATTATCTATGAGCTCTTCTTTCCACATTATGGTATTTCCCTGAGGATTGTATGTATTTCTTTTTATTGTATGTTTATTTTATCATGTAGTTGCTTTTATTTTGTCATCATTTTAACATTGTGTATGTAAACCATGTAAACCGTTTAGTTTTAAATGGTATATAAATTTTTTAAATAAATAATAAATAAATACTGGGATCTGCTTTCCATCACCTTGATATCTTGATGAAATCTTTCCCCTTGCTCATCGCTGACATCACCAAGATTGGGTGGGAAGAAGTTGAAGTGAGAATGTAAAAAGTGCATTTTAAGTGACATTCTGGCACTCTTTAGCTGATATGCTGTCAGCATGTTCTCCACAAGCTTAGCATAATTCTCTGATCTATGACTACCAAGAAAACTCTGAACAACCAGCACAAATGCTTTCCATGCTGCTGATCCAGCTGGGTTCAGCTTCTGTTTGAACGCATTATCAAGGATCAGTTCACAGATTTTGGGTCGAACAAAAACACCTTCTTTGAATTTAGCTTCACTTTTTTCGAAATCAAACGTACTTCTTAGGTGCTGATTATGCAATAAATTGTCCACAGACATAAAAGAAATTATCAGGATAGTTGATAAAACCAAACAAAATATAAAAATTCACAGGTAGAAAAAGCAGCATAATCACTTTTTAGTATAAATTCAAATTACTGGTATAAGTGATCGATGAGCTTCCTAAAATGCAATATTGTATTACAGAAACAGTAAAATACCAACACTTCAAATGATATAAACATAAACTGGTGCATAACTTAAAAATAGAATGTGATAGACGAAAACTATTTTCAGTTTTATAGTCAGTATGTGGCCCTTGTTTAGGTACAGGTGACAGAACTCCAGTAGCAAAATGCTTGTTGACCAGTGTAATGGAAAAAGAAGGGCAATGAAAGATACAAGTGATTAAATTGAGAAAAAGCACAAACAGATATAGGAAAAGGAAATAGAGACCAAAATCAAGTTTTGGCTCAGCAGTCTGAAGCCTCCCAAAAGATCACAATGATGACCTCCTAGTCCAGGGGTAGGCAATTCCGGTCCTTGAGAGCCGGAGCCAGATCAGGTTTTCAGGATATAAGAACATAAGAACATAAGCAGTGCCTCTGCCGGGTCAGACCAGAGGTCCATCCCGCCCAGCAGTCCGCCCCCGCGGCGGCCCAACAAGTCATGACCTGCCTTAATCACCAGAAGGGGCCCCCTTGCCCCCTAGGTTTCTCATCGAAGTCCTATCTTCCCATCAATGTCCTAACCCTCCGGCCTTGCACCTGCACGACCTGGTGAGCTGTCTATACTTATGCAACACCCCAGCACCTCCCTCAGTACCCCACGATCCCCTTTTCCCTCAGGAATCTGTCCAATCCCTGTTTGAATCCCTGTACTGTACTCTGCCGGATCACTTCCTCCGGGAGTGCATTCCAGCGGCATGATGACTTCCCGCGTCCTGGTTGATATGCCCCTTTTGATGATGCCCAGCATCCTGTTGGCTTTCTTCGAGGCTGCTGCACACTGTGCGGATGGTTTCATGGATGGATCCACTAGCACACCCAAGTCTCTCTCAAGTCCGGTGTCTTACAGCAATATCCCCCCCATTTTATACTCGAACAATGGGTTCTTTTTCCCTATGTGCATGACCTTGCATTTATCTACGTTAAAGCGCATTTGCCATTTGTTTGCCCAGTCCTCCAGCTTATCGAGGTCCCTTTGCAGTTCCTCACACTCCTCCCTGGTCCTAACAATAAATAAATAAATAAATAAATAACAATAAATATGCATGAGATAGATTTGCATCTCAAGGAGGCAGTGCATGCAAATCCATCTCATACATATTCATGGTGGATATCCTGAAAACCTGACCTAGCTCCGGCTCTCGACGACCAGAATTGCCTACCCCTGTCCTAGTCTAATAATGTATATTACCATAAGCTAACTAGATCTAGAGAGTTTTAAGACCAGTTTTTTTTTTTGCAAAATGTCTAAAATCAGATTTGGACATCATATATCAAAAATGCCCCTATGTTCTTATAGAATAAGCTCACTACCTGTGGTAAAGTGGTGCCCTGTTACAGAATTGCTTCCTATATGCAATACTTTCATAAAATTAATTCCTTATATCCTGTACACCATACTTTTTTTGTGGTCCTTGAGGATCAGCATCTATGGCTATAGTAAATTGATCTGGGGAAAAAAATGAGTTCAGCTATGTCATGGCAAAAGTAGAGAATATTGTTAATCATCTTTATATTCTATTGTCAATGGCAGCTGGCCAAAGCAGTCAGCATAAAGCCTGGTCAAAAACTGAAAGCTAAAACGTGGTTCCTATTATTTAAAATATCCTTATGCTGTTCACATGTATTTTCTCTCTTCTGCTGCCAATATTCATATTTACATCTCAATATGAATTCTGTCAAGTCCTTCAGAAATTCATATTCATAGCATGACAGCTTTAGACACTGTGCTTCATTTGGATAATCTGTAAAACCTTGCATATGAACTTTGCATAGCTAGCTGATTCATGTGTATGTATAGATTGTGATTAAGGTGATATCACTCAGTTTCACAAAAATTATTGCAATCTTCTTCCTAACAAGTGTCACAACTCGAGCTAGGAGCACATCCCTGATGGGTCACTGTTAATAACAGGAAGCATATTCAAAGACCACATATACTCCATAAAATATTCTGCAGGACAACCTACTGTACTTTGCTAAAACCAAATTACTAATACTGCCATAAGAACATAAAACTAGCCATACTGGGTCAAACCAATAGTCCATCTAGCCTAGTATCCTGTTTCCACCAGTTGTCAATCCAGGCAGAATCACAAATAGTAGCAACATTCCATATTACTGATCCCAGGGCAAGTAGTGGCTTGCTCCATGTCTGTTTCAATAGCAGACTATGAACTTTTCTTCCAGGAACTTGTCCAAACCTGTTGTTTTTTTTTTTTAACCCAGCTATGCTAACCGCTGTTACAACATCCACTGACAATAAGTTTCAGAGATTGTAACTATTCATTGAATGAAAAAATATTTCTTCCTATATGCTTTAAAGATATTTCCATGAAATTTAATTGAGTATTCCCTAGTTGTCGTAATTTTTGAAAGAGTAAAAAAAAAAAAATCAATTCACTTTTACCCATTCTACAGCACTCAGGATTTTGTAGACCTCAATCATAACCCCCCTCAGCCATCTCTTTCTTCATATGAAAGGAGTTCTATCCCCTTTATCATTGATTGCTCTTCTTTAAACTTTTTTAAATTCCACAGTCACTCTTTTGAGATAAATGCAATATTCAAGGTGAGGTTGCACTTTGAGCAATACAGTGTTTATGTTGCACCTTATTTTCTTCATTTGGATCCTTTTCCCATTTTATGAAGGATGTTCTTTTGGCTCTAACACCCTATACTTTACAAAACCGTGCAAGCTTTTTTAGCGCCAGCCATCTTGGTAAAAACGCTAGTGTGGCTTTGTAAAGGAGGGGGTTAGTCTCTTTCACTTTACCTTTTAACCATGCTGACTGTGATTTGCTCTTCTTTCCACTTTTGTTAATATATGGAATATTAGTTTGGGCTTCCAAGATGGTATTTAAAAAAAAACAAAAAAAAAAACGCACATGCCTGACTCTCATTTTACTCAAGACATCTGCCTCAGGTTTTTCATGAAGAGGTTTCCCTCTAAAGGTCAGCAGTGGCAGATATAATCTAATTTTAAGTAATGTTTCTAGACATAGTAAAGTTAGATTTTTCCAGAAGACTGTTCTGGTCTCTTTTATATGATCCGCTTGAACTAGTGATGGTATTGGTAGAATATAAGGATTGTGTAATATGTAAGACAATTTAAGGTGGCTTATATACTCGTGGAGGGGCATAATCAAAAGGAACATCTAAGTCCGTTTTCATCCAAGTCGCAAGCCATCCAAAATAAAAAAATAGGTTAGGACACATTTTCGAAAAATGCGTCTAAATTTTGTTTTGTTTCAAAAATCGTCTATCTATTCGTCCTGCTGATCTGATCGTCCAAGCTGCTAAATCATCCATATTTATACCACATTTTCATCCAACTTTTTGTCCAAGTCAAAAACACCTAGAACAAGCCCTGTTGGACGTGGGAGGGGTCTGCAAAGTGATGGACTGAATGGATAGATACCATTATAGAATAGGTTTCCCCCCCCCACACACACACATACACACAGCATTGGTGTCTAAACAGAGATGGCCAGTAATAGAATTACCCAGATTCTCTAACCAATATTTAGGCACCGGTAGGCACCCAAGCTCAGTAAAAAAACACAATTTAAATTATGTTTTTAAAAGTTTCAAGGTGCCTAAAAATTGGCACCAGAATTACCGGTACATAGGCGCTTTAGGCTGCCTAAAGCCACTGTGGCATTAGGCAGTCTAAAAAACCTACATAGGCATGATTCACGACAAAGATAAGATAAGCACTGGATATGTAGGCCTGGAAAACCCTGGCCTACACTTCTGGCACCTATCTTTCCCAGAGGTTTGATTCTCTATATGGCACCTTTGCATGATTGGCATGTGATCGACAGCCGCTTTATAGACAACCACTAATATTGGTGTCATATTTGAAAAGTGGAGAGGCAAAATCGAAAGAAATGTTCAAGTCTGATTTGGATGTAGGTTGCTTGGTGCCCAAAGTCGGCAGCCTCAAAAGGTCCATTCTTGAAAAGTACGTCCAAATGATTTTTTTTCCGGAAATTGTCTACTTCTATGTCCAGCCATTTGATCATCCAAACCGCTATTATGTCTATCTTTATACCACATTCTCGTCCAAAAAATCCTCTAAGTCCCAAATGCCTAGAACAAGACCTTTTGGATGTGGGAAGGGTCAACAAAGTGATGCACTGGCCACCCAGACATGGCAACACAGCAATGGGGCACCTTATAGGGCACTGCTGTGAACTTCACAAAAAAGGGTGCCACATAAACATCGCAACAGAACTCCCCTGCAAGTCATGGTGAGAACCCAAAATACCCCCCTCAAAAAAAAAAAACTACTATATCCACCTGTCTATAACCCCAATAGCCCTTATGGCTGCAGGTGGCACCTATATGACAGTATAGTAGAGTTTGGGGGGGTTTTGGTGAGCACACATTTTCTACCATGAATGTAGTGGTTAGAGTGGCTTATAGACCTGGGTCCTCCTCTCTATGGTTCATTAGCCCACTCCCCAGACTACTTAAGCCACTTTGTCACAACTCTACCAGACTTCTATGCCAAGTGCTAATGTTCTGGAGGCAGGTATGTATGTTTTTATTTAGTGAACATGTCTGTATGTGTGTGTGTGTGTGTGTGTGTGTGTGTCTGCAGTGGTTAAATGGTCACTTTGGATACCTTTTGGGTATTTATACTTGGTTTTATATTGCCTAAGTCACAAAGTATAAATTCCGTCTAAGCAGCCTTGTCAAACTTTTGATTATACCTGCAGTACGACTAAGTCTTGGTCGACCCACATCCCGCCCTAACCACTCCTCCAAAATGCCCCTTTCAGCTCTGGGTGCACAGCGGGATTCAGAGGCCTAAAAAGTCTCTGGATACGTCTAAAAATCAGTTTTGATTATTGGCACTTGGACGACCTGCCTTTTAGATCAGTGGTTCTTAACCTGGGTTCGACCGAACCCCAGGGGTTCGGTGATTCAGTCTGCGGGTTCGGCGGAGGTCAAAACACACCTCTGACTCATATAGCGCTTCGGTCACGTTCAATCATCTATCAGTTATTCAGTGATTTTGATCAAGACTGATCGTGTATTCGGTTTCTTGATCTATCAATCTGTAACTAACGCCTTATATACATCAATCAATTCCTGATCAAAATTTGAGATTTAACTGATAGATGATTGAACGTGACCGAAGCGCTTATGATTCGTGATGATATGCCCCGCTTGTCCATAATTGGCTGCAGGTGATCACGCAACATCGCTTGGCCTATCTGTGCTGCAGGAGATTTGATGCGCACAGTAGTCGAATTGTAACTGTTGTGATGGTACGTCGTGTGATACCTATCTTAATATTTTAATCCCTTACTAACTATGTCGAGCAAAATGCGAAAGTGGTCGGACGAATATGTACAATATGGATTCACATGTATAACGGAACATGATGAGAGTCAGCGTCCTAATTGCATGATTTGCAATGCCAAGTTGAGTAATTCTAGTCTAGCTCCGGCAAAACTAAGGGAACACTTCCTTAAGCTGCATGGAGATGGAAAATACAAGAACACAACGCTCACTGAATTCAAGGTGAAGAGAGCAAGATTCGATGAAAAGGCTACTCTGCCTGTTCTCGGCTTTGTACCCATCAACAAACCAATCCTCACAGCATCGTACGAAGTTGCTTACCTGATTGCAAAGCAGGGCAAACCACACACCATTGGTGAAACACTCATAAAACCAGCTGTGTTGAAGATGGCAAATATCATGCTGGGAAAAGCGGCTGAAGTTCAGTTATCTGAAATTCCTCTTTCAAATGACATCATCAGCAACAGAATAGAGGACATGAGCAAAGACATCTTGGCTCAAGTAGTTGCAGATCTGATTTCAAGCCCGGCAAAATTCAGCCTTCAACTTGACGAGACCACAGACGTTTCCAATCTAAGTCAGCTTGCAGTATTCATACGCTATGTGAAAGACGACGTGGTAAAGGAAGATTTTTTATTTTGTAAGCCTCTTACAACAACAACTAAGGAAACTGATGTGAAGAAACTTGTGGATGACTTCTTCAAAGACAACAATCTTTCGTGGGATATGATTTCTGCAGTTTGTTCGGACGGAGCTCCAGCCATGCTCAGAAGAAAGTCCGGTTTTGGTGCGCTAGTGAATGCCGATGCACCACATATCATTGTTACGCATTGCATTCTGCACAGGCATGCGTTGGCAACAAAAACCTTGCCTCCAAAACTGGCAGAAGTTTTAAAAATTGTTGTGGAATGTGTGAAATATGTGCGAAATAATGCTCTGAAGCACCGCATCTTCAAGGAGCTGTGTAAAGAAATGGGATCTGAATTTGAGGTACTTCTGTACCATTCTAACGTTCGGTGGTTATCCCGGGGACAGGTGCTGATCGTGTTTTTGCCATGCGTGTGGAATTAGCTCTGTTTTTGCAAGAGCAGCAACATTGTCATGCAGATTGCTTCAAAAATTCTGAGTTCATTCTCATTTTAACGTACATGGCTGATATCTTTGCAGCTCTCAATCATCTCAATAAGCAGATGAAGGGTGGTGGAGTCAACATCATCGAAGCAGAAGAAAACCTGAAAGCTTTTCAAAAAAAAGCTACCATTATGGAAACGACGAACAGAAAACGATAACTTCGCAAACTTTCCCCTGCTAGACAACTGTGTAAGTAAGATCGAAGATGTATCTGGAATCGGAGACATTTCTGTACCCGCGGGAACTGAAGCAAACTATTGCCACGCACTTAGATGAGCTTGCAAAGTCTCCGACAGATACTTCCCTACAAGAGAGTCATATCCAGCATGGGTGAGACAGCCGTTCACGTTTAGTGTTGAAACAACAGATGTCAATGATGAATACCTCAATGAAATCATTGAAATTCAGCAGAGCCAGGTTCAACAGCAACTCTTCAGAACAACAACGCTCTCAACGTTTTGGTGTCAACAATTGGTAACGTACCCTGTTATTGCTAAGAAAGCTCTGGAAATTTTCATACCATATGTTACAACATATCTTTGCGAGCAATCCTTTTCGAGGATGCTGGACATTAAAACGAAGAAAAGGTACAGACTTTGTTGCGAAAATGACATGAGAGTGGCACTTGCCAAGGTAAAGCCGCGCATTTCTGAACTGGTCTCTGAGAGGCAACAGCAGAAGTCACACTGATTTGCAGTAAATTTCATTATTATGTTATTATTATTCGAAATATAGGAGAACTTTTTTGTTTTCAAAATTGATATTACTTTTTCCCTCACTGCATACCTATGTTTTGAATTTGTAAAAAATCATATTTTATTTTTCCAATAAAGAAGGGTTCGGTGAACACGCATATGAAACTGGTGGGGTTCAGTACCTCCAACAAGGTTAAGAACCACTGTTTTAGATCATCCAATTGCCGATTTGGGTGGGGTTTTAGACTTATTTTTGTTTAGATTATGAGTCCCTTAGCCTCTAAGAAACAAAGCCCATTTAAAAATATTGACTTATTTAAGTTTATGCATATTTTCATTGGTACTTGCTATATTGTCCTAAATCTAATAGCAGCAGAGCAGTTTACAAAAGTATCATCAGTTTAGAAAAAGGAAAGGATCTACACTATTGAACGGGACAGTAGATAAATAGAACGAATGATGAGGGAGAGGAGGGAAGTGAAAGATGCTCTCTTATTGTCTTTGTTTTATATTCATATGCATGTTTTATATTTGCACATTTTTGTGATACTATTTTATATGTCTTATTTTTATTCTTCTTTATATAGATAGATATAATTTAATGAGATCATTTTGCAACTAAATGAATCTCTTTTCACACTATAATACACATCATTATAGTCTTGTACTTATCCTTTATATTCAATTACATATGCAAATTGGGTTATAATTATGCATTTACATTAATGCTATTCATTTTATGTTCCCTCTTGAGGACTCCTGAGGAAGGCATAGTGCCAAAACGCAGACCTTGTCAAGTCCTCCTTGCCTACATTGCTTTTGTGCCACATATTGGATATTGATAGTTTTTTCATTGTTTATTTTTATTAAAGACATTCTTTATACTTATGCATGTTGGCCTCTTTTGTTTTTCTTGCATCCATCTAGGTGTACTATACATATTTTTGTCCACTGTTTTTCATGTTTTCTGATTTTCTGGATTCTCCCCCCCTCCCTCTTCCGCTTTTTTTTTTATTGTTGTTGTTGCTTCCTCTCATATTGTCTGCCTATGGGGAACCAAACTCTTTGGAAAAATATATATATATTTTTATTCACACAAATCTCATTAATTAATACGTTAATTATTTGATTGTTGTCAATAATTGTAATGCTTTGCTAGAGTGCATTCACCAAAAACAAACACAAAGTGTCACTGTGTCCTCATTTTAATGTTCCAACTATTTGCCCTCTTGCCAGTTTTATAGCTGATTTGTTATTTTGCACATGTTTTGAAGCTTACCATGTGAATTACTGTAGAAGAGAATTGTAGGGGAACTTTGGCACGTAGAAATATTTAACACTGTTGTTTTCCTTTTGGGATCATGTTCTAGTAGAAAGCTGTGTACTGGCTATTAATAATGTATGGCTCTGGTAGCTAAGGTGGCTCTTATCAGGAGTGGCCCTACATGTCTGCATAAATGAGCTGTAGATATTTTATACACAAAAAAGCTCTTTCTGTATCTCTCTTGCATTCCCTTTGCAGTAGTCTGTCTTCCCTTTCATGAATATTATTAGCATGAACTTAACAAATCCTGCTATAATAATTAAAATGCAAAATAAAGTTGGTAAAAGGGAGAGAAATGAGCATAACTATTTTTTTACCATTATTTCTGATACGCACTCTTTACTACTATTACAAGTACTTATCCTTTCTATAATGCTACTAGATGTACATAGCACTGTACAAAAATATATATGAAACATTCCCTGTTTAACAGAGCTTACAGTCTGTTCAATAAGGGTTCCATTTTTGACCAGCTTCCTCCTACAATCCTAAAAATCTTTGCTCAGTGGTTCTCAAACCTGTCTCCAGCCAGTCGGGTTTTCAGGATATCCACAATGAATATTCATAACAGAGATTTGCATGCACTGCCTGCAATGCATTCAAATCTCTCTCGTGAATATTCATTAAGGGTCTCCTGAAAACCCGTCTGGTTGGGGATCCCCTGGGACAGGTTTGAGAACCACTTCTCTACAACATTCATCCAGACTTTACAGTCACCAAGCCCTTCTCAGCCCTGCATTTTCTGCCATGCTGGGGCAACTTAAGCTTTTTGCTAAAGTGGGATTGCTGGGAAATCTCTATTTCCTCTCAGCACTGCTTTCTCCGCTGCTGGATTCTTCCTGCCAGACAGCTACTGATGCTGCCCCTGCCACTTCGCCACCACGATTTTCCTCCTGCCTCTCTGTGCCCATGCCAGTATAGTAAATAGTGCCACTATGTTCATATAGCTGGCTGCTGATGTTATGTCCCTATCACCCCAATAGTGTTTTGTTTTGTTTTATTGTTCCTGGTGAGTGCATTTCCAGCACAATCTGGAGTTTGAGAATCCGAAGAGTAATATCTGAAAGTGTTATAAGCAGGATCATGAATGGGAAGAAGGCTAGTGTATAGTGTGAAGGATTGGGGTAAAACTTGAAGAGATAGGAATAAGTGGAGATTAAGAAAAGAAAATGAAAAGGAGTAACTGATAAGGAAAACAATAAAACTGGAAGGAAAAATAGAGGGCTGAATGACAATAGGAGGAAGGAAAAAGAAATAGGTAAAAAGAGAACATAATAGCCCTTTGCAAGAAAGATGGTGCTCTCCCTGGAACAGTGAATAGTGATTGTGGACAGCTATGTGCAAAGTGGATCAATTAAGGAAATGTACCAAATAATATGTGTGTAAGAACTGAAAGAGCCTGACAAAGCTTAATGCGAAAATTACTGTACATGGTTGCTGACTATGATTGCTGACGGACATTTGGACCCATTGCTCTACTTCATGACCGACGAAGCTTGGTTTCATTTATCAGGTCACATAAATTCCCAGAATATGAGGTACTGGTCCACTGAAAATCCCCACTTAACTCATGAAATACCACTTCACAACCAGAAAATTGGTGTTTGGTGCATGGTGTCAGGAACACAAATAGTGGACCCAAATTTCTTTGAATCAACTATGAATACCACATGAACAATTTTACGACCAACTAACACCAGAAAAAAAATGTACTGCTTTTTCCAACAAGATGGAGCAAAATGCCACACCTCACGTGTCTCACTGGCACGGGTTCATGAACTGTTTACAGAGAAACATAGAAAAATGACGGCAGATAAATGCCAAATGGCCCATCTAGTCTGCCCAGAGGAGCAAACTGTGAGCAAGGGGTTATGGCCACCACATTCCATGGACTTGTGCACATGTGACTTTTATCTGTGGGAAAATTTAAAGCAGGTGCAGATGTGTTGCCATGCAGTCCCAGGCCGACCCGCTCCCGGCCGCCTTCACGGTGGGTCCCGGAGCGCTGGGGGCAGATGCGCGCAACTCCGCTGGAGTTCTGTTTCCTCCTACAGCTGCGGTTTGGGAGCAGGTATTGATGGACAGGGGGAGCAGGGAAGAGGTGCTGCTGGACAGGAGGGAGGTAAAAGGAAGGGAAAAGGGCTAGTGCTGACAGGGGGAGCGGGGAAGGGGTGCTGCTGGACAGTGGGGAGGTAAAAGAAAGGGAGAAGGGCTGCTGCTGGACAGGGGTAGCAGGGAAGGGGTGTTGCTGGACAGAGGGGGAGGTAAAAGGAAGGGAGGAGGGCTACTGCTGGACAGGGGGAGCAAGCAAGGGGTGGTGGTGGACAGCCGAGGAGAGAGTGAGAGACAGAAAGAAAGAAAGACAGACATACAGCGGCCAAAGAGAGAGAAAGAAAGACAAACAGACAGACAGAAAGCGGCCAAGGAGAGAGAGAAAGAAAGAAAGAAAGACAGACACACAATCTATTCTAGCACCCGTTAATGTAACGGGCTTAAAGACTAGGTGGAAATAAAGCTCAGGGCTTCCAACTACTCTGTGCCCTTGGCATTGCCTGGTTGCCTGAATGGTCAGTCTGTCTCTGAGTAGAATATGAAAAGATACATATAAGTATGACATAAATGACAAAGGATGGTTTCATCTCTGCAAAATTGTTTAAAAGGTTAGGGATCTTTAGTTATGAGAAGAGACAATTCAGGTCTATAAAGTCATGAGTGAAAGGGAATGGATAAATGGGAAACAATTGTTTATTCTTTCAAACAATAGAAAGACTAGGAGATACACCATGAAGTTAAATACAAATTATTCCTGGGATCCCTGGAGGTAAATTGCATGAAAGCTTTTCTTTTCTTTTTTTTTTTGGGGGGGGGGGTGGGAGGGGGTTAGAAAGAGAGGAAAATAATGCTTGCTACTTGTGATTTAGATTTGTCACTATTGTGAAAAGGATACTGGACTTTATAGACCCATGGTCTGACCCAATATGGCAATTTTTATTTCATATTTTTATGACAATGGCTCCTCTTACAACTGAGAGGAGTAGCTAAGAAAAGCATAGCAATCAAATTACTATGGGTGTTAATTTCTAGCAATAACTAGCAATGATCTTATGAGTTCCATGAAACTAATAACCACCAGGTTTAAATCAAATTTGAAAAGTATTTTTTTCAGTCAATAAACAATTAAACTATGAAATGTGTTGCTAGAAAATATAGTCAAAGCTAATACAATAGCTAAGTTAAAAAAAATATATGGTCAACTTTCTTGAAGACAGATCTATACTTCATAAGATCTATACTTCATGCTTCTGGGGCTGGTGATAGAGAATTGACTTCCTGGCAGAATCAACTGGGATCTTTCAGACAAGCCTCCATCAAAGAGAAAAAGCTCATTGGTCTAGTGGTCTAATCTAGCCTGTCACTTCTTATGTTCTTACATACTGTTGTTTTGGAATCTTCTGTCACTGTGCTTCCTCTTACAATGGCCCTTCTCTTTCAACTACGGTATTTATTTCAGAAATCTTATGAAGCAGTATTTTTGTTCTGGACATCTGAAAACTGTCATATATACAGCCAAATTGCATGGATGTTCAAATCCCGATTTTATGAAGCCTGGATATGGATGTCTAAAACTATATTGCATATTGCAAGGGGGCGTGGTCCGAGTGCCTTAGGCACCTGGGCCAATCAGGACTTTAGGCCTCTCCCCGGTGCATCCCAGGGTGCACTGGGAAGTTTCAAGTTTATTTAAAATTTGATATACCACTTATCAAATATCTAAGTGGTATACATAATTAATAAAAATTGGGGTTCACAAAAACCAAGACACATTATCAAAAGGATGTGCTGAGAGTGGAATCAATTAGCGAATGGCCACCAGGATGGACTCAGGACTCAAGGATCTCCCATATGAGGAACGTCTAGGTAAGTTGCAGCTATACTCTCTTGAGGAACGCAGAGAGAGGGGAAATATGATAGAGACGCTCAAATATGTAACTTGCTGTATTGAGGTAGAAGAAGATATATTTTTCCTTACAGGACTTACGGAAACAAGAGGGCATCTGTTGAAACTCAGGGGTGGGAGATTTCATAGCAACACTAGGAAGTATTTCTTCACTGAAAGGGTGGTTGATCATTGGAATGATCTTCCACTTCAGGTAATTGAGGCAAGCAATGTGCTCGATTTTAAGAAAAAATGGGATAAGCATGTGGATTCACTTTGTGGAAGTGCTTAGGGGGGAGGGTCATTAGAGTGGGCAGACTTGTTGGGCCAGTGGCCCTTTTCTGCCGTTATATCCTATGTTTCTATGTTTCTATAACTAGCAAAATCAAAGGAAAGGGGGGGAGAAATACAAGACTCGAAAGGAAAGAGAAACATTAAGAGGGATACACAATAGGATGGGTATTAAAATCTAATAAGATGGTAGAAGTATGCAGACAATATTAATGCTCAAATGCATCTTTAAATAAAAATGTTTTTAAATTTGATTTAAATTTGTTAAGAGAAGATTCTTCACAAAGGTACATGGGTATACTGTTTTATAATGATGGCGCAGTGATGAAGAAAATTTATTTTCTTGTCGTATTGTTTAATATATGACGTGATGATGGAATTGCTAACAGAATTTGATTGCTTGAATTTAATGATCATTTAGGTGTATATGGAGTGAGTAATCTGTCAATAAAACCTGGGGAAGGACCACCATTTTTACCAGGCAGTCCTGCCAGCAGGAGGGAGTGGGCATCTCTCCTGCTGATTGTCTATCAAAGGTACAAAGGGGGTGGGGAATTCAGGAACGAGAGAGGGCTTATTGGGGGCTAGGGGTGTTGGTCAGTGGATGGATGGGAGGGAAATAGGAATGGGGGGATCTCCCTACCAGTTCAGCTAATCGTGGGAATGGAATCCTTAATCAGCTGAGCTGGCAGGACTCCCTGAAGCCAAGGTTTCAGGAAGTCTTGCCAGGTCAGCTGATTGGGGATTCCTCTGCCTCAATCAGCTGATGGAAGGCTGTGGAGGGGTTCCCCCAGCAAAGATAGGCACCAGAAATGTAGACCAGGGTTTTCCGGGTCTACATTTCTGGTGCTTGTCTTTAAGAGAATCATACCAATATAGGCGCTTGAGGTCCGATTCTCTAACCAGCGCTGTTATGTGATTGACACATAATTGGCAAGTACTTTTAAGGTGGCTGCCAACACGAGCGCTGGTTGGAGAATCCAGGGGTAAGTGTTTTTAGCTATTTCCATTAAATGTAAACAATCCTTCTCTCAGTTTATTGGTGTATAACAGCAGTCTTCCTAAATGTGAACTATGAAGGATAAAGAAAAAAAAATTCAATACAGGGGAAACATCCTCCCCATTCACCCTTTGTTTTACACAGGTAAGATGTCACATCTGGAGAGCATGCTGGTTTGAGCTTTCACTACATAATAGCTGGAAGGCTACATTTTAATGGGATAAAATGGTGATAAGTGCCTTTTACTGTACCTGAATCTGTCTTTATTCATTCCATTGTGCTGCTTTTAATGAATGAGAAAAGTGGCAGCTGGAAGAGAATAAGAAATATTGACACTTTCTGAAAAGCAACTGTACTGCTAGCAAATGTACTTCTACAGCAATTCCCCCAGGCCCCATTTTATCTCCATGTATACACTGCATGGTAATAATAAAAAAATGTACTGATGCTAATAACAGAGGCTTTGCTAGTTGCAACTGTTTCTTGGGATAAAGATGCTTTTCAAAATTACTGTGAATATCAAAACTAAGGGGCCAATTTACCAAACCGTGTTAACACATGCTAACAGTAATGTTAGAGTTAACTCATATTAAACTACTTGTATTACTATTAAAAACTGGAAAGCATAAAGTAAGAAATACATTAATGGGCTACATCATATATCTAGGGTATGTTTGCAAAGCAAACTGGTATATTTAATTCACCCTGTGATGAATTCAGTAATGGTTTTTAGCCAGATATGGTCTGGGCCTGCCCGAAGAGAGGAAGTTTATCTCTCTGAGGTATTCTCTGGGGATAACATCTCAAAATAGGTTGGTTATGCGGCCATTACAACCTTTCTCCCAAGCCAAGGTATGTAGAATCCATAGTCTCTCAAATTTATTGCTAAGGTTCGTTGCACTTGTACTGAACATCAGTGGCGTACCAAGGGGGGGGGGGGGCGGGGGGGGCGGTCCGCCCCGGGTACCAAGCCCTGAGGGGGTGCTCCCGGTCCGGTCCAGTTACCCCCCCCCCTGCGCCGGGTGTCGCGTCTGGAAACAGCCTGCAGCAAGATCGCGATGCCAGAGATCTTTGCCTGCTTCGACTGTTTCCTCCGCCACGGTCCTGCCCCTCCTCTGATGTCAGAGGAGGGGCGGGACCGCGGCGGAGGAAACAGCCGAAGCAGGCAAAAATCTCTGGCATCGCGCGATCTTGTTGCAGGCTGTTTCCCCAGGGCAGTAGCGTACCAAGGGGGGCGAGGGGGAGGTCCATCCCGGGTGCCGCCTTAGGGGGGGGTGCACAGCTGGCCCGGTCCCTATCGCGCTCCTACCCTCCCAGCGAAAGCAGCATCGGCGCCATTATCGAAAAAGGTAATGGCGCCAGGCCTTGGAGCACCAAGGCAGACCGCTTCTCCCCCCTCCCAGCCGAAACCCCGCTGACCATCCTATCTCTCTCCCCCCCCCCAAGTGAACCTTTCTGACCCTCCCAGCGAAAGCAGCAAACCTCCCTCCAGTAGCGTCGGCTTTATCCTCCCTCTGCCGCATCACTGATGACGTCATCAGTAACGCGGCAGAGGGAGGAGAAAGCCGCGAAGGAGGTTTGCTGCTCTCGCTAGGAAGGTCGGAAAGGTTCACGGGGGGGGGGGAGATAGGAGGGTCAGCGGGGGTTCGGCTGGGAGGGGGGAGAAGCGGACTGCCTCGGTGCTCCATTACCTTCTTCGGGCAGCAGCAGCGTTTACAATTCGCTGCTGTTGCCGGCTTCAGGCCTTGTTATCTGCCGGGTCCTGCCTACTTCCAATTTTCATGAAGACAGGACCCGACAGAGAGGAAGGCCTGAAGCGGGCAACATCAGTGAATTGTGAATGCTGCTGCTGCCCGATGAAGTTCAGGACATCGGGGAAGGAGCAGGGAGAAATCGGCTGCTGGCTTGGGGGTGAGGGTAGGGAAAGAATCGTGGAAGTGGAGAAATCGGCACGATGGCTTTGTGCAGGCTAGGGGGAGAGAGAAAGAAAGGAAAAAATAAAGAGGGGGGCCAGGGGGAGAGAGAAAGAAAGGCAGAAAGAAAGAGGGGGACCAAGGGGAGAGAAAGAAAGGCAGAAATAAAGAGGGGGACCAAGGGGAGAGAAAGAAAGGCAGAAATAAAGAGGGGGTCAAGGGGGAGAGAAAGAAAGGCAGAAAGAAAGAGGAGGGCCAGGGGGAGAGAGAAAGAAAGGCAGAAAGAAAGAGGGGGACCAAGGGGAGAGAAAGAAAGGCAGAAATAAAGAGGGGGGTCAAGGGGGAGAGAAAGAAAGGCAGAAAGAAAGAGGGGGGCCAGGAGGAGAGAGAAAGAAAGGCAGAAATAAAGAGGGGAGCCAGGGGGAGAGAGAAAGAAGAAGGATCAGAAGAAGGACCAGAGACTCATGAAATCACCAGACAAAAAAGTAGGAAAAATGATTTTATTTTCAACTTAGTGATCAAAATGTGTCCGTTTTGAAAATTTATATCTGCTGTCTATATTTTGCACTATGGCCCCCTTTTACTAAACCGCAATAGAGTTTTTTAGCGCAGGGAGCCTATGAGCGTCGAGAGCAGCGTGGGGCATTCAGCGCAGCTCCCTACGCTAAAAACCGCTATCGCAGTTTAGTAAAAAGGGAGGGGGAATATTTGTCTATTTTTGTATAGTTGTTACTGAGGTGACATTGCATAAAGTCATCTGCCTTGACCTCTTTGAAAACCCGCGGAATATAAATGATAATTAACATTTTCTCTGCGTACAGCGTGCTTTGTGTTTTTAAAATTTTATTGTTGGTAGATCATTTTGACTTGGCCACAAAGGTAAGGGGGAGGGAGGGAGGGGAACTGCTGAAAGACATCTAATAATCCTTGCAGGCTTGACTGCAGGGAATTATTTTTGTAAAATCATGTTTTGTTATGTGACTGGCATTATCTAGACTTTAATTTCTATGAATGAATAGAATGAAAATGATATAAAATTACTTGCTTGTTTTTATGTGCGTGCGCTGAAGGAAAGTGGAGAGAGAGTGGGCTGAGGATGCTGAAGGGAAATGGGGAAGAGAGTGGGGAGAAGACGCTGATTTATAAATTGACAATTGTACAGAATATTGTTTCTTTTTATACTTTAATATAAACAATTCAAGGCTTGTGTGGATGGAATCAGGTGGTTTGCGGGGATGGGGACCGAGCTTACGGGGATTAGTCCAATAAAATTGTATTTTTTTATATCTCATTATTTGTTTTATTTTTATTTGTTAATTTATAAAGTGGTGATTGTTATGTATCAGTTTTTTTCAAATTTACATCTACTGTCTTTATATTTTGCACTGTATTAGAGGACATGTGTTACTGTTTTTTGTGGTGTTGCATTGTATCCAGGGTCTGGTTTCTTGGCGGATCAGTTTAACTTTTGTCTACATATTTCTATTTTTAGTTTGTGATTATTCCATTTTGGGCGAGGGTGTATCTCTGTTCTGTGTGTATGAAAAAGACATAGTTTTCAGTTGGCATTGACTACAGGACCAATTGACTGTGCGGGATCTGGCTTGTTTAGTTTTACAATGTATGTGTTGGTGTTCTAGTGCTCACTGCAGTGTTTAAGATGCAGCCTTTTCCTAGGTACACTCTTGTGGTGCGATATGTAGATTGGTACTAAAAATCATATTTTTCATATAGATGGGGGGGGGGGTGTCAAAAAATGATGGGCCCTGGGTGCCACATACCCTAAGTACGCCACTGCCTGCAACTACTCCATATGTACTTCTAATGTCATGACAATTTAGACATAATTTATGTTTTGTTATGTTTGGAATAATGGTTACATATATGAGGTTCAATAAAAGAAAATTTTCACTGCCTGTTTCTATTCTGACCATTTATTCCATTTCATGGTTATTGCAAAAAAAAAAAAAAAATTTTTTACATGGGGGGGGGGTGTCAAAAAATGATGGGCCCCGGGTGCCACATACCCTAGGTACGCCACTGCTGAACATAAGAACCAGAGGTCCATCTTGCCCAGCAGTCTGCTCCCACGATGGCCCTTAGGTCAAAGACCAGTGCCCTGAGTCTAGCTTTACCTGCATATGTTCTGATTCAGCAGGAACTTGTCCAATTTTGTCTTGAATCCCTGGAGGTTGTTTTCCCCTATAACCGCCTCCAGAAGAGCATTCCAGTTTTCCACCACTCTCTGGGTGAAGAAGAACTTCCTTACGTTTTACAGAATCTATCCCCTTTTAACTGTGTCAAAGAGGACTTCCTTCTCGCATTCATAATATGCAATAAGTATAGGCAATATATCAAGACATACTTTAAATATATAGAAATAAAACAAAATATAAATGAAAATATGTTGATAAATTGTATTAGACTAACCATGCATGTTTTGATTAGCTTTTAAAGCAAATGTTGACAACTATCAGAACATATAAGTCAAACATAAAAACATCCCAATGGCAATTCCATGGGAAGAGAGAAGGGGTAGTTAAGGTGAGAAAGGGAGAGCTGAGTGGATGAGACAGAGAAAAATGGATGGATGATAAGGAGGTGCCAAAGCAGTATCATTTTATGGTTTGTAATGTGATAGAAAACAAAGATCTTTGTTAAATCCTGTCTAGTTGGTGTCAAAATATTTTAAAATATTTTATCATTTTTATTTCAAAGGTCTTACATTCTTGGATTATCTTGAAATTTCCTTTTAGTATTCTCACAATAAAATCAGTGATGCAGTGTCCTGATTTTCTGAAGTGATATTCTAGCTGGCATGTCAATGTTTAATGTGATATTTGTGTAGATTGATACTAGTCTTTAGCATCTGACTTTTTCTCTATGGTAGCACCTTTCTTTATACTTTTTGCTTTGAGTTATATGTACCACATTAGAAAATGAGCATGTGTAAGATACCCTTGTGCTGAAGATTTTTCCCATGTGAGTGACTGTGGGATCCCATGAAATGTGTTGGCACAGTTTGCAGCTTGGTATATTGTAGGGACATGTGCCATTCTCTTCTTTCTGAGCTTCAGTTGGGAGTTTGCTTTTCATAAGTGTTTGTTTCAGATTAGGTGGCTGCTGGAAGGCCAGCATAAGCGACGCTCAGAATATTTATTTCAGTAATTCATCCTCATGGAGTACTGGCTGTAGATCTTTTATCATTTTTCTCAGGTTTTCCAGCTCTGGATTGTAAGTCACTCCCGGGAGTCTCTGTGGTTTTCTTGTCTTTGTACTGCAAAAGGTTTACCCTGGGTATTTCAAGGGAGGAGGCAATATTCCTGGAGATTTTTTTTTTTTTGGGGGGGTGGTGGTGTATCTTTTTTGTTTAAAGATTCAGACTGGGTTTTGAATTGTTTGTCTCTTGGGTCAGAGCAGATATGATGGTATTGTGTGGCTTGGCTGTGTATAATGGATTTTTATTGTACAATATGTGAGGGTTGAAGCTGGAGTTGTGGAGATAGCTGTATCTGTCTGTAGGTTTCCTGTATGTAGATGTTTGCACATAGTCATTGTCGATAGAAATTTTGGTGTCTAGAAAGTTGACTTTTTCTGAGGAGTAGTCAATTTTGAATTTGATGGTAGGATGGTATGCACTAAAAGAATTGTACAAGTGTTTGAGAGTATTTTCTCCCTAAGTCTAAATCATAAAAATATAAACAATATATCAGTAGTATTTGGGGGGTTTAGTCTGGTATATGTTCAAAACTGTCTGTTCCATTTCTAGTTCAAATTCAAGTTTAATTTATTTGACATGACTCAAAAATAAAACTGAAGTTAAAATCTAAGCGGTTTACAATAAAAATATGAAAGGGAGGGGATCAAACACAAATGAATTAACAAATGCAACTACATAAACATGTCAAGAAACATGAAGGAAAGAAAAAATGGAATGTTTTTTGCCATTAAGCAGTAAGCATACTGTGGTAATAAAAAAAGGAAGTGGGGAAGAGACACTGGGCGGACCACTGTGTGGACAAATACGTTTATTTAAAATATAGAATTTCAGTTAAAATTTGCACAAGTATACAGGCATGTAAAGTCCTTTGTAATACAGCATATACTGGACCTAAGATATGCTCTATTACAAAGGACTTTACATGCCTGCCACGATTTGTTTTATTATATGTATACTGTGACCAAGCAGACTCCGCGCCTGCCAGGGTCCCTATGAGTGCTGGGAGGAAAGGGGATAGGAAACCAAAAAAAGGAGTGCCCAGGGCCTAGCCTCAGTCCTATTTAGAGTTCCCTGAGCCTGCTAGTCATCCAGGGCCGAGGGTTAGGAACATTGGTCATAAACCTCGGGAACCCAGTAGAGCTAGGACCCAGGAGGGCAAAGCTAGAACTGAGAACCCACAGAGAAACCTGTATCCAGGTCACCACCGGGGGAGCCCAAGAGAGGAGCAGAGCTATGCTGACTCAGTAAGATCAGGACGTGTCCCCCACCTAGAAAGGCCAGCAGTCCTGCACAAAATCTTGGGCAGTATAGGGAGAAAGCTGAGCTCTCCCTCTCAGCAAAACCTGCCTGGTTCAAGCAGGAGTAATGGCTATACACCCATGGAGATTGAAGAATTTGGAACCTTACCAGATTTAACAGCAGCTGAGGAGGAGACTCCCATGGAGCTTCAAATGGAGCTTCCTATTGAAGGGGTATATGAAGCCAGTGAACCAATGGAGGTGGTAGTAACAATCAGATCGGACTAAGCAAAGACTGTGAGCTTTTGTGGATTTCTAATTTTTGTGACTGGGTTCTTTCACCTGTTCCCAGTCATCTTTCTGGACTGTGTTTTTGCTTGTGAAACTCAGAGAGAGTTGGGGGGAGAAGTTTGCTGACACCCGGGAGGGAGTTTTGAAAGCTGTGTGTGCGCTTTTTGGAAAGGCAAACTTAGACCACTCCTCTGTACCCAGCCCAGATATATTGTTAGGCTAGAGGTTTCTTTTTGGTTTATGGTTTTGAGACCAGGAAGACTGAAAGATGGAAAACATAATTTTTGCAGGAACTGTTTGTAGTGTGGTGAACTGCACTTACCTGAGCTCTGCTTGGGAGCAGACTTAGGTGGAAAAGAAACTTTGGGAAAAGTGAGAAATTCTGAGAGCTGCCAGAGTTTTTACTCTGGCCATTTTTCTTTTGTTTTGGACGTTTATCTGTTTGTTGAACTTTGAGCCATTCTGATTTGTGGAACATTCACGCCTTTATTTTGAACAGTAGATTTTGCATATTGCCATTCTACAACCGTGTCTGTGGTTTGATTCCAGTTCCTTTAAAAAACCTGCAGGGTGACTCCTGTCCGGGTCACACGCTGGTGCACATTTTGTTGGTGGCTACCGAGAGCACTGCTGAGTCCTGGCCTAGGGCTGCAGTGTGCTACAATACTTGTGCAAATTTTAACAGAAATTCTATATTTTAAATAAATGTATTTGTCCACACAGTGGTCCGACCAGTGTCCCTTCCCCACTTCTTTTTTTTGTTTCTATAGTTTTCCCATGGGGTTGCTTTTTTCATTTGTATTATAGCATACTGTGGTGTCATCCTGTTGCCCATAGCAGTGCCCATGATTTAAAGATTTATCATTGTTAAAATGAAAATAGTTGTAAATTAGAATGAATTAGATTAATTTTGTAATAGCTTTCCAGTGAGTATTGGTGGTTCCCGGTGATGTTTTTAGGAATTTTTCACATGCAGCTATGCCATGTGCATGGAGAATATTGCTGTATAGTAATTCTACATCCATTGTGATTAGAAGTGTACCTGGTGGTAGATGCTTGATGTTTTTTTTTTTTAATTTGTTTGGGATGTCAGTGGTGTCTTGTATGAAGTTATTTGTCTTGTGCACTAAGGGGCTCATTCTCAAAAAAAGATAGATGTCCAAAAGACAGCATAAACCAGCAATTGAATGTCTTATTAGTCAAAACTTCCAAGTGACCATTTTCAAAATTGGTTTCTAGACATCTTTCTGGTCATTTTGTCTCCACTGCAACTAAATATTAAGGAGGCATATTTTGGGCAGGCTTAGGATTTGGACATTCTTCAGGGATTATCAAACATTTAACAAAATGTCCATGGCACCATTTGGGGATAGACTTGTTTTAAAAATAAATAAGGGCCAAAAAGGTACCCAAACTGACCACATGACCACTAGAGGGATTAAGGCATGATTTCCCCCCCCCCTTTACTCCCTCAATGGTCACCGATCTCCTCCCACCACCCAAAAATGATACCTGCAGGCATAAGGGCTATTCTTATGATAAAAAGTTTTGGATGGGCTTTGGAGGGCTCACCATAAGCAGGTTATATTACATGGGACCTTTTTAATGTGATGTTCACTGCAGTACCCCCTAGAGTGCACATCTGCTCTGCTCAGCTGTCTGTGTGGCCAGTTTGCTAAGAATACTGGCTGTTTGGATATTCCAATGGCTTGTTTTTCTGTGTTTTTCATTTAGACGTTTTTATATTTAAAAAATAATCAAAAAAGATAGATACACTAAGGGCTAAAACGTCTAGATAGGTCATTATAAAAAATTAAAAAAAAAGATAGGCACCTTGCTGTTTAAAAAATGGACATGTTCTCTATCAGATTTTTGCATGTCTTTCCCAAATTGTCCAAACTCAGACTTAAATGGTCTATTAAAAATGCCCCTCCATGGATTTAAGAATCCCTTCTATAAGTCCAGAAATTTCTGTGAGTGTGCTAGTTCCAGATATGATTGATCTACCAGGGTTGCCAGAATTATGCATTTTAGATAGCATGTAGAATGTGCCCACAGAAAGATGGCTTGGTATGAGTTTCTTAACATCAGCACCCATACCAACTCATGCTCCAGAATACTCATTACTAAAGAAATTAAACAATTCTAAAAGTGGCAATAATTAGGGCTGTATCTAGATTTTCAGAAAGCTTTTGATAAAGTTCCTCATGAGAGGCTCCTGAGAAAATTAAAGAGTCATGGGATAGGTGGCAAAGTTCAGTTGTGGATTAGGAATTGGTTATCGGATAGAAAACAGAGGGTAGGGTTAAATGGTCATTTTTCTCAATGGAGGAGAGTAAACAGTGAGGGCATGATTCTCTAAAAGTGCGTCCCGATTTTAGGCAGCTGTAGGCATCCTACAGCTGTCTAATCAGCCAATGCTCCCCAGGCAGGCCGCCTATATTGAAGGCGAGGCCCGCAAGACACCTAGGCCCTGATTCTGAATAGGACGCCCGGGAGAGGCGTCCTATTCAGAATCGGCCTAAACTAAACCCCGATTCTGTAACTGGCGTCCATGTTACAGACGCGGGTTAGAGAAATGGGTTAGATTAGACACGGCCCGCTACACATATCGCAAGGGATCTCTCTGCCGCTATAAGTATAATGGGCCACGGCCCCCTGACCAGGAGGGTGCCCAAACCCTCTGCCCGAAGACGCACCCCCCTCACTATTGACCGCCCCCCCGACACTATCGACCGCCCCCCCCCGACATTACCGATCTCCCCCCCCGACAATATCGATAGCTGGCAGGAGGGTGCCCAATCCCTCCTGCCCGAAGACGCACCCCCCCCGGCGCTAACAACCCCCAAACCTCCACTCCACCTGTTCTTAGATGGGTCTTGCACGTCTTGAGCCGGCAGGCACGCCTCGTCGAAATGAAGCGAGCCCGCCCCTTCCCGGCCCATCCCGCCGAAGCCTAAGGCCTGATTGGCCCAGGCTCTAGAAGCCTGGACCAATCAGGCCTTAGGCATAGCGGGTACGCCCATCCCCACTTAATCTAAGGCCTGATTGGCCAAACAGACCTTAGACTTAATCTAAGGCCTGATTGGCCAATCAGACCTTAGACTTAGTGGGGATGGGCGGACCAGCTATGCCTAAGGCAGGAGGGATTGGGCACCCTCCTGCCAGCTATCGATATTGTCAGGGGAGAGATCGGTAATGTCGGGGGGGGCGGTCGGTAGTGTTGGGGGGGGTGCGTTTTCGGGCAGAGGGTTTGGGCACCCTCCTGGTCAGGGGGCCGCGGCCCGCTATACTTATAGCGGCAGAGAGATCCCTTGCCGCGATAAGTATAGCTGCCGCGTCTACTTACAATGTAGGCCAGCATTTTGCTGGCCTACATTTTAAGCTTCTCCTCTACTAGGGAGACGCGTAGGGCAACCTAGGTTCAGCCTAAGGCCCGCCTAAGGCCCTTAGACGAGCTTAGGCATCTTGCGGGTCTCCCTAGGCTCCCGGAGGCGCCTTCAGGCTTGCCTGGGAAGCATTTTTTTTTAAAAAACGTGCATCCCGATTGGCTGATTAGACAGCTGTAGGACGCCTAAAATCGGGATGCACTTTGGAGAATCAGGGCCTGAGTGCCACAGGGGTCTGTACTGGGGCCGGTGCTATTTAACTTATTTATAAATGATCTGGAAATTAGAACAACGAGTGAGGTGATTAAATTTGCAGATGACACTAAACTGTTCAAAGTTGTTAAAATGCATGTGGATTGTGAAAAATTGCAGACGGACCTTAGGAAATTGGAGGACTGGGTGTACAAGTGGCAGATGAAATTTAATGTGGACAAATGTAAAGTGATGCACATTGGGAAGAACAACCTGAATCACAATTACCTGATACTAGGGTCCAAGAAAAGGTAGTGGATTTCATTCTAGACAATATGATGAAACCTTCCACCCAATATGCAGCAGCGGCCAAAAAAGCAAACAGGATGCTGGGAATTATTAAAAAAGAGATGGTTAACAAGACTAAAAATGTTATAATGCCCCTGTATCGCTCCATGGTGCAACCTCATCTGGAGTATTGCATTCAATTCTGGTCTTCTTATCTCAAGAAAGATATAGTGGCGCTAGAAAAGATTCAAAGAAGAGAAACCAAAATGATAAAGGGGATGGAACTCATCTCGTATGAGGAAAGACTAAAACGATTAGGGCTCTTCAGCTTGGAAAAGACACGGCTGAGGGGAGATATTATTGAAGTCTACAAAATCCTGAGTGGAGTAGAACAGGTACAAGTGGATCGATTTTTCACTCCGGCAAAAATTACAAAGACTAGGGGACACTCGATGAAGTTACAGGGAAGTGCTCTTAAAACCAATAGGAGGAATTTTTTTAACTCAGATAATAGTTAATCTCTGGAACGCGTTGCCAGAGGATATGGTAAGAGCGGATTGCGAAGCTGGTTTTAAGAAAGGTTTGGACAAGCTCCCAGAGGAAAAGTCCATAGTCTGTTATTGAGAAAGACACGGGAATCCCTGCTTGCCCTGTATTGGTAGCATGGAATATTGCTATACCTTGGGTTTTGGCCAGGTACTAGTGACCTGGATTGGCCACCGTGAGAACGGTCTACTGGACTTGATGGACCATTGGTCTGACCGAGTAAGGCTATTCTTATGTTCTTAACAACAACAATACAAAATGAATAGCGTATATATCAAATTATATGTCTTAAATAAGGAAAGACCGTTCCACATGACTGAAGCTAGTTAGTACCAAACTAGCCTCATCCAGCACTTTACAATACTGATGTCCCCATCCAGCACAAGTCCACACTAACGCAAGACCAACAAACTTACTCATAGTGGTGTCACACATGAGAACATATGTTCTCGTTTCCACCATACAAGTTCCCAGTCACCAAATGCCACCTCCAAACTATGACAACCCCAACATCATTGAGCCACAAGCAGTGACAACATACTTCTAATCACCATCTCTCCACTTAACCTGCGGCCCCATTTGTCACCCAAAGTTGCCTCCAAGATAAGAGGGTGAAATCAAAAATTAAAGTCAATTGTTAAATTATGCAATAACCAGAACAGAGTTAATGAAATGCAACATATGTACTCATACATTGCCTATTGGATAGTTTATCCATGCATAGTGTAATGCTCAGCCTTTTGTCATGTGGCAGTCATGAGATCAGAAACATGGACGATTCATTGCAAAATTGAATCATTGAAGATCAATGTGCAGTAGTGCGCTTTTTTTGGGCAGAGGGACTATGTGGAATGGTGATATGTTCAATTGCTCTCATTTACTTCTTTTAAAGCTATCAAATGTGTTTTGCCTTTACTTTTTGATTTACCTTCGTATCTTGAAGTGCACTAAGAAAAATGTACTACCCAATGTCAGACAAATGAACACCATCTGGTCGATAAAGATCCAGATAGTCCTCCCTGAGCAATTCAAGTGCCAATACAAGAATCCCCAAACCAACCACAAATCTAGCAAGTTCTGAATTCATACACCTACAAAGGCCTCCAATGGCTTCAACCTTTCTTGCCTCTCTTCAAACCAAATGAGGAATGATACAAGATCATATTATGTGAGCAGCTGAAAAATAAATCTGTGCCAACAGTAAATTTCTTCTTCATCTGACAAATTTAGTCTATCCCTTTCACATAGCACAAATCATTCCCACCCAAATATATTAAAATAAACTCTGGTGAGGAGAAATGCTGTGCCTGTAGAAAAGTTGGCTGCAGCTTGTCCCACAAGTCATGAATCCCCATCAAGTAGATTAAAATGCCTTGCATGATAAAGCCAAGATTTGCTACTCAGTGGACTCAACCACCCTCTTCTGAGAGCAGAAGCCACAAATCCTGGCACAAAATCCAGGCACAAAGCCAGGCACAAAATCCAGAGATAGGACCCCAGAAAAAGAAGAAACTAACAGTTAAAATTAATTATAAGGATTATCCTCAGTGCAATAAGCATACCCCAAATAAAATTACAAATGCCAATGGCCCAATTGACTAATACTGACAAACCCCCTTCCCGTGCTACATACAAAGCTGCCCCAATGCGAAAAAAAATGGGTCCCATACTGAGTGGGATAATAACCAAGCCTAGCAAGACCCATTCACAGGACAATTGGAAATTGATAATATATTAAAGGAGTCCCATCCTAATGAATCAACCAAAGAAGCCCCCCCTTAGGTTATACTCCAACATAATACAGAACGCTCGCAAAAGTACCCAATTACCCTGCACCTCTTGGTCTGTTTTGGAATGCCGAAGATATAAGTGCAAAGACTGAGCTGACAATGAAACCGGAAATGAAATCATTGTAAGAGATCAAGGGAGCAGTTCTTTTACTGCATAATAGCTAGCAATAGTGGGTTCGCTGAAGAAGCCACTGGTGAAATGCGTCAGGACCCACCAGAATATGTTACAGTGAGACTACTCCGGCTATATCTGAGTTAAGTTAAAGTTTTTTTGCATTTTGGAATTGAAGATATATTTATATTTGAACAATTGAATATTTTACACATTTTTGATATTCTAAACACCTTTTCCTGATGGTGCAATGATAGACTCTGGAAAGCGTATTTAGGGGTTTTCTTATTACCGTATTTTCACGCATATAACGCGCGCGTTATACATGATTTTACAAACCGTGCATAACCATGCGCGTTATACGCGTGAGTGCGTTGTACACATTTTTTTTTACATAGTTCCCCCCCCGATGTCCGATTCACCCCGCAGGACCACTCGCACCCCCACCCCGAAGGACCGCTTGCACTCATACTCGTACCCGCACCCGCACCCCCACCCCGAAGGACCGCTCGCACCCCCACTGCCTCCCCCCCATCAAGGAGAAGCTGCCTACCGTTGTCCTGCTGCTTCCTCTTCCGGCAGTCCCGCCCTTTCTCTGACAGTATATGGGTGTGTGCAGTATATAAAAATTTCTTTACATAAATTACAGTTTCCCGCGCGCTATACCCGTGTGCGCGTTTTACACGGGTGTGCGGTATATGAGTGAAAATACGGTACTTTCATTGGTTCTGAGCACCTATGTCAGTTAAAAGGTTTTAAACACTTTTAGTGTCTTGCTTTTGTTTTGTTTGACAATGAAACATCACCATAAAGGATCATCGTATTCACATCAGCACTCTACAAAGGGACCACAAGCTTCCCCAGCTGAACACTTCCTCTTGAGGTTTAGATGCATTGCAGAGAAACAGCATAGAAAACTGTCTAAAAAATATGTTTTGAAAATAGCAGTCTGGAAGTCCCAGATTCTATAAAAGATACCTAAAGTTAAGGGCTTACATTGAAATGCCTAATTTATCAAAAGCTTAATTGGCGCCGACAATGAGCAATTAGCACCTTGTAAATGGCTTACACTGCAGTTAATTGGATGGTAGGTGCCTAACTTGATAAGTGCCTACCACGTTCAGGTAGATGCCAAATCCAAGGTGCCTGCTGAACTGGAACATACGCAGGTAGTCTCAGTTAGGGCACTGGTCTTTGACCAGAGGACCGCCGTGTGAGCGGACTGCTGGGCATGATGGACCATTGGTCTGACCCAGCAGTGGCAGTTCTTATGCCTATCGGAAAGTAGGTGTAGGTAGGGGGTGGATTGTGGATGTGATTGGTATTTAGGCACCTGTTTTGGACTTAGATACTAGTAGGTACCTAACTTAGGCATACTCATTTAGGCCAAGAAAACCTTGGCATAAATAGGGTATACCTAAGATTAGGATGTCTACTGGTGTTTAAGTATATTTTAGGTGCCAGTAGCCATAATTCTATAAGTTGCACCTAATTTATGATTGGCATGCTCTTTGTGCCACCCTCCTCAGTGCCTATGTTTTGGGCACTTTTTATAGAATCAGGGCCAAAATGTCCAAATGCTACTTTATAAAAAAAACAAGACAAAATATCCTTAAAAGACACCAAAATATAAGTTGGGCGTGCCCTAGGACATTGCAGGAAAGTTAATTCTCTAGACTCCACCAAAAATATATATAAACCTCTAATCTAAATTTGTAAGATAAGGAGCACCCTCAGCGTGAGTTTGAAAACTTTAAAGAGCGACTCAAAGAGCAGTTCTGGTGCTTAGAATAGCAAAGCCAGCAAACGCTGAGCAGATATTACCACTCCCTGCCAGCCGCACACCATCATCTGGGTGCTCCTGTGTGTTTTAAAGTGCAAGCCAAGTGCAAACAATGTGCAATAAATAAATATATATAAAAGTGGAAGACAACAAGTTCACTGTCCTGCAATGCCCCGAATGCCTAACCCACTGACCTGAACAGAGAATGAAAAAATTAGACACTTGTCCCTCCAGTTACTTAGCTGAATAAAGGTGCTATAGCCAAATAGTAGCAAGGAGAGTCCAGCTCTTTTTGGATCAAAGATCAAAGTTAAGGTGCAGTCCTCTTTCAACACGGCTCGACCCAGCAGGGTCTTGGGGCTCCTGCCCCGTTATATCATTTCTTAACCATCTAAATGCTGATATTCAGCAGCACTTCATAGCAGAGTGATACTGAATGTCACTACAAACTTTCCTTGCATTGTGTTTAGTAGGCTGGTACATGAGCAGAACTTAAGTGGAGCAAGAACCATAGATGCAAAGCTAATTGGGCACTGGTTTGAATATTGAATGGTGTCTGGTTAGATTCCCAGATTGTGACATGCATTGTAAAGCTGCTCCCCCCCCCTTTCCAGGTAACTGATCCCTCCTCCACCCAACCCTGCTGGTATTTAGAACCAACTGAGAACCCCTGCCCACTCCAGTAGGCCCCCTTGGTCTTCTTGTAATTACCTAGTGATCCAGTGGAGTCCTATGGCCAGAAGTAATGCCCACTTGTTCCTGTCCATCGCAGCAACCAGTATAAAATGATTGCCATGACCTCTAGTGGCTGTCTCATGGGGAAAGGAGTGGAGATTCCCAGTATCAAATGACACCTTATGTGAGTCCTGGCTTAATATTTAGCCCCAGATAGTCAATTCTGGTGCCCAGAGCTTTTAAGCCTGTGGTGTTTTTGTCTTTTGCTACTTTGACACCATCTTTAATCAACTGAGTTGGTATAGCCTTTAAAATATGTGGCATACCAAGTTCTTAAGTTCACCAGTGTAAGCTTATTCTGGTTACACATAAGCCCTTGAACTGGAGGTAACAATGAGGAGAAGTATGGAGCAAGTTCACCTGTATGTACTCAGCATGATTGCTAGCTGGAAGTCACTGGGAGGGGAGTGGGGGTGGGATAGAGAGTTTTATTGAACTTTTAGAAAGGTCTGGATTGGAGGGTGGAAATGTGATCAGCATGCAGGAGGGTCTAGATTGTCATCCTGGCCCCTTTAAACTACAGTCCTGGTAGGGGTTATTTTACTGTATTTTTATGGTCATAACATGACTTGCAGTACACCCAGTGTTCATTGCATTATACAGTGTTCATTGCATTATACATTTGCATGTTTTAATGCATCTTAAAACCCTAATACAACTTGATAGCTTCCCCCCATTCTATGGACACTGACAAAGGCATTATACCTGCTATTTTAATGGTTACCTTTGTATTAGAAATGGACAGACATTTTATTTTAAAGGCTTTTTTTCACCATAGGGATTAGCCTTTTATAGATTTAATACCTCTCTTTTCTGATGTTGTAAAGAGCACTCAAGCAAGAAGTAAGGAAGAAGGCATTTCTTGCTCCAAAGTTGGTTATTGGTGTTCAATTTATTTTACAATTTCCTTTCAAGTGTATATCTATCTATGCCTATAATATACAGTAAATATATTCAGGATGCCTGATATGTTTTCTGTGACCTAGAATAGTTCATAAGCTGCCTCCTGAGACTGATATCCTACCATGATAGACCCACTATAAAGTGGTAACTGTCTAGGAAGTTGATGTTGTAACTTTAGAATTATTATTTGCACTATGTTTTTCTAGATTGTTTTCCTTCCTTTAATTCAGAGGCTCTTTCTTTTCTTTTCTATATTTAAGATTTGATATACCGCTCCTGCATTTTACTGACCTAAGCGGTTTACAATGTATCAAGCTAAAATGAAATATCCTTTTAAAAAATAACTTCACTCAATATTTAGATATTTGAATTTTGTAACTCACTAAAAATAAAGCAATTTTAAAAGTAAGCTGCAGATAAGAGTCTTATTGCCATTTTAATCCATGAAACTTGTTTTAAAATTACCCTTTTCATGAACAGTTAAATGCACTGTTAAATGCACCACAATACCGCATATTAAAAAATGTACATTTTTCTACTTTTTATTTATTTAACCAATTGGCGGATACCTAGAACAAAGCTCAATTTTGTTAATATCCATTTTTAAAACTCTTTAGTAAATAGATCCCTAAATCAATTTTTTCATGCTTGTTATACGTAATCCTATAAATGATTCCTGGCATGATGTTTCATTCATCCCTATCCTAATTAAAGCCAAGCTGCCGTAGACAGACAGCTGTGGCTCTGAACCTCTGGTTGCTCAGCAGTTATATGTGATAGGGATCATACTTGCTTGTAAATATGTTAGCCAAGAGGATCAGTCTAGCCAGGGTGCTGCAGATACAGTAAGTCCCTTCACTTATAAAATGTTAACTTTGTTGACAAAGTGGTGTATGCTTAGCGGAAGAAGCAAATTTATGTGTGAAAGCCATTGATTTTTAAAGTTTGCAATGCCTCCTTGATGACTTGCTTCACCCAAACATTTACAACCCTGTAAAAGGAAAGAGGTGCTATATTAGTTTTGCTGAATATCACCCAGTGCTTTTTCTTCAGAACGTACTGGGTGATATCGGGTACTGACACCTTTTCCATTGCTGGTTAAAATGGATCTATGGCCCTAAAATAGAACTTAATTAGTAGACAAAAAGGAAGTGGAGCTGTGGACTCAAGGGAGGATAAGAGGAGAGACAAGCCATGAGTAGGAGTAAGAGAAGAGAGAAATTATTAGGGAATTTACCCCTCCCCCTTTTATAAAACCACAGAAGTGCTGTTGGTTTTTTTTAGCACAGGCCGGCGCGCTGAATGCTCTGCGCTGCTTCCGACAGTCAAAGAGTTCCTATGACCATCGGAAGCAGCGCCGATCATTCAACACACCGGCCTGTGCTAAAAACTGCTTCCGTAGTTTTGTAAAAGGGGAGGGGGGCGGGCTTAGTGACTCTTCTCTGCTGTGGTCCACAAGCCCTAATACATTAAAATATTTCAGTTCATACAACTGCGTCTCTAACCTTTCAGTTCTTCCAGGTGTTGACTCTGCACCTAAATATGATCAAACACTATGCAGAAATAATATCTACCTTAAAAAAAAAAAAAATCTTATGCACATTGTATCAAGAATGAATTATCCAAAGTGAACAGTGCTTTCCACAAGGACTCTAAAGTAAACACTGCTGGTTTCTTTAGACACTGCAGCCCTCTAGAAGGCAATGATGTACCCAGAGAGAAACAGTGGAAGACACTCATTCCCCACCCCACCCCCCCAAAAAAAAAAATAAATTACACCCCCCCCCCTCAATTTCTTCCCCTAATAACAATTGCAGTATCCTGTCTTCAGCTGAGTTAATACTTCATCCTATTGGGGTCAGGTGCTTGGTAATACTGCAAGGAAAAGCAATTTTGCATTGCAATGCATTGAGAGAGGTATCCAAATTGAGTAACACCCCATCCAAATTCTATCTCATGAAGCCATTGGGACCACCCAAAAATGCTGAAAGCCAAAATCTCTGATTGCAATTTCACTCCGCAAAATTCCATAATTACCTGAACCATCCAGAATGGCTCCATGAGTCCAGGAGGGTCCATCCACAACTTCACTTTCTTTGTACTATAGGGAGAAGCAAAAACTCAGAATCACAGTAGATCTCTGTAGCAACAACAATTTCCAAATGTCATCTTGGTTCCCAATGGCCACTTTGTTTTATTAAAATATCTTTACAGGTACCAAAGTGTTTTGGGTTATAGTTGCAGTTCTTTTTTATGACACCATTTGCTAATATGTTCTTGAGGTAAGTGAGAATAAAATAAACCCAGGAAATTTTCATTTATGTTAAAAGTACAGCATTTCACAGTTTGCTGTTTGAACTCTTCCCTTCACTCAAATTTAAATTCATGAAACTAAAGATTTATTCATGTGCCCATAATCCTGTCCATTTAGAAGCTCTTATAGCATTTCCTAGGATAAGATGACCTGATCATTTGATGGTGTTGACAGTGCAGCTGACATAGACCTCCAATAAATGAAGCAGGATTACCCAGACACCATGGCAAATAACAGCTCCTAATATGCATACAAAATTTCCATAGCACATTAGATCATTGCCGTTAGTGACATATAGATCATGCCTGAAATTCAAATCTGCATTTCCCTTGGCACTTATTAAGTTTTAAAAGACAAGTGTGGCATTAAGGATTAGTTAACAGTTCAAATTGGGGTGGATAGTAGAATTATCAGAAAACTGCATTAAATTCATATAGAAACAACCCCTACCCAATATAAAAACAAACAGAAAAAAAACACATATGAGAGGTGCTGAAAAGTTCTCAGCCCAGTCTTGAAGAGAATGGTGTGGATATGGTTCAATCAATGATCTGAAACAAGGCCAAAACATCAAATTTTGTTTCTGTAAATTGTTACTTAATGAAATAAGATACTACTCTTTTCAGTTACAATGGCAAAATAATGCTCAGAATTTAGGAAGTTGGTTGGTTGAGCTGAGAACTTTTCAGCACCCTCTGGTATATTCTTTTAGACTACTGCATTGTTCCACTCAGGTAGGTTGGTTGTTTTTCATGAGTTAATTTATCATCTCAGTCACGTGAGCTTTTGTAATGCTTATAGCTTGCATTAGGTTAACATGTGCTTAGGAAGTAAAAAAGTGTCATGGCAATATAACTAACACTCTGCAATATAATTTTATTTTAAAATACAAAAAAATATCCATATATTCCTGCAAAAAAATAAGCTTCCTAATTTATCTTATAATGTCATGTAAAGGTTTTAATGCTTGTTACAATTCATATCACACAAGTCATATGCAATAAATTTAGTTTATAACAGTGTAATTAGCAATGCCAAGGCCAGATGCATTAATATTCTTACTCCTGTTGCTTAACTAAAATACTTCTCAATATGAATGCCACAAAATATCAATACCAAATGTTTGATGGCATTATGCCAAACCAGCCTGAGGATGGAGAGATGCATAAATAGAAACTGGGGAGGGGGTGGGGGAGCGGGAGAAAGAGAAAGAGAAAAAAAGAGGCACTGATGCTGGTATTACTTTAGTTGGCAGAACTATCACAATGCATTAACCCTCTCCTTTACTAACGCATAGCATAAGTTATAGCACCGGCAGCGGCGGTAACTACTCCGACGTTCATAGAAATTCCTTTGAGCGTTGGAGCAGTTGTTGCTGGCACTAAAACCCACTTACGCATTAGTAAAGGAGGGGGTAAATTAAACCATTGAAAAAAAACCCCAAAACTAAAAGGAATAAATACGGGTACCTGTTGGTGTACATCATATGTGTAAAAACAGCTATTTCACATATGTAAGTTTTTTCTACCAGGGCTTGCATGGAAAAAAAAATCAGGAAAAATCTGATGTACATAAATTTCCTATGTACACTTTTACAAAAAAAGAATTATACTTGTGAAAAAAAAAATGGCATAACTAGTTTTCCAAAGTCTATAAATAATGAACTTGGCATGCATTTGATGTGTTCATTCATGATTTCATAAAAATTGCAGAAGACTATGGGCTAAAACAGAGGTGGGCAACCACAGTCCTAAAGCGCCACAACCCAGCTGAGTTTTCAAGATTTCCAGAATAGATATGCATGAGATTGATTTGAATACAATGGGAGGAGTACATGCATATCAAGTTCGCCTGTTTCTGCTTTAAAGTACTATACGGTCTAGCCCTAAATACATAACTGACCTTTTCTCCTTCTCAGCCAACAGACATAAGAGAAGCTCACATTTGAACTTCGTTTCCCCTCCAGTTAGAGAATGTAAACTCAAAAGACACCATCGACACCTTTTCTCACATCAGGCAGCATTATGGGGTAAAGATCTAGAACAGGAGTGTCCAACCTGCGGCCCAGTGAAGTATTTTGTGCCGCCCCGGTCGAGGACGATGCAGTCCTCTGCTGCCCCCTGGTGTTTACCATCTTGCTGGCTCCCTCCTCTGTCTTGCTGCAGAGTTTGCACATTTGTGCAGCCCCAGAAACATTTTTTTCGACCAATGTGGCCCAGGGAAGTCAAAAGGTTGGACACCCCTGATCTAGAACAATTGCTTACACCTACTACTTATGGGGAATTCAGGAAATGCCTAAAAACATATCTGTTCCTGAAGTATCTAGGCAGCTGACCCGTACAACTCTTTCTCCTCAATAACTGATCCCTTGAGCTGTTAATCACTAGCTTCCACCCTGTTAAGTTCAATCAATTTGCACCATCTTTTAATCTTTGTAAACCGCATAGAACTTCACGGTCCTGCGGTATATAAACTGTTATTATTATTATTCATTCTGGAAATCTTGAAAACCTGATCAAGGCAACAGAGGATGAGTCTGGTAATGGAAATGAGCTTAGTTAAAGTGATAGATAAGAACAAACTGACCAAGAAGTCAGAAGTCCAGTGGGAGGAGAAGCAAGAATGGGGTCATAAGAAATGGAGAAATCAGAGGAGAGGAAGTTAGAGGAGAGAGTTTGGGTGAAAGGGAGGCTATTGTAGAGATAGAAGAGTAATGTGCAGGGAGCCTGTTAGTAACATGAAGCAAATAGCAAAAAAACTCACAGTTATAGTGAAAATCCAATTATAATAATTCACATATTCACATGGACCATTCAATAAGGTATTAACATTGGGACTCGTACTTCAGCCACACTTTCATATATATCACATATTCCCCATTCTTTTCAAAGAATTCCAATACACTCTTTAATTGGCAAAAGTTGGCCGCAGCTTTATTTAACATCATTTTCCAAAACTGCATTGCTTATAACATTTAACACAGAACCAATTCTCAACAAAATTTCAAAATTCTTTAAATCAATTCCTGGTGCTAATCGGTATCGAACTAGCCCCAGTCTCCCCGTCTTCTCCTTTACATTCTTCGGTAACCCACGGTGTCGTCAAGCCACCTCAACTCGTGGCGGTGCCGCCCACGAGGACATAAATCAACTCATCTCATTTATATTAACTTTCAAATCATTTGTAATCAAATGCTCTCCTCTAGGCCCCTCTTCCAGCTGCGACCCCCACCCCCAACAGACCCCCCACACCCGTCTCCACCCTGTATGCCCGTCCCATCTCATCCCAACTAGGGTGGGAGGGAGGGGAACGCCGACTCCCTCGCGCCACCCTCTTCTCTCCAAACTAATTTCAACCCGCCCAAATTCAACTTCCAATCCCTTTCTTTCTTCCAACCTCCCCTCTCTCTTATCCAATCCCCAATCTTCACTCATCTACCAATCAAATTCCACCTCTCCTGTCTCTATCCTAACCTTGCTCTTCTATCCCCCCCCCCCTTTCCCAATTTTTATATGTGGGCTTTGCCTTCGCCCAATGTTATTAACCACCCAGTTTAAACTGAGTGGCCACTTTAACATTGGGACTCGTACTTCAGCCACACTTTCATATATATCACATATTCCCCATTCTTTTCAAAGAATTCCAATACACTCTTTAATTGGCAAAAGTTGGCCGCAGCTTTATTTAACATCATTTTCCAAAACTGCATTGCTTATAACATTTAACACAGAACCAATTCTCAACAAAATTTCAAAATTCTTTAAATCAATTCCTGGTGCTAATCGGTATCGAACTAGCCCCAGTCTCCCCGTCTTCTCCTTTACATTCTTCGGTAACCCACGGTGTCGTCAAGCCACCTCAACTCGTGGCGGTGCCGCCCACGAGGACATAAATCAACTCATCTCATTTATATTAACTTTCAAATCATTTGTAATCAAATGCTCTCCTCTAGGCCACTGGCAGTGACAGATTCTCTTGTCACTGCCCCCCCACCAAACTGCGGCCAACTATCTCCTGAAACAACTCCCAATCAAATCCTGAAGAACACTCAGGAAAATGTTCAGCCCAATAACAGATAAATGAACCCCATCCGGGCGAAATAAACCCGGACAATCCACAGAGATAAGATCGTGCACCAAAACTAAACCCCCCAACATTGAAACAAATTTTGAAATCTCAGCATTCACCCTCTTGCGAAGCCGCTCCACGGCAGTAGGTTTGTGAGCATCCCTCCAGCAACGCCGAGGGAGGATATGAGACCAAACCATGCGGGCCCTAGGAAATGTACAGGCCACAGACAATAAATCACTTTTCATCTGTCGGATTAAATGAACCCCTTTAACTTTACATAAATCATTGCCTCCCAAATGAATCAAAATAAGTACAGGTGCAGAAAAACAACTGGCTTGATGTAAAGTAGGCAACAGCTGGTCCCAATACATGCCTCGAATACCCAACCAGCGTAGCCGAATCCCATGTTCCACCAGGCCCAGATTATTCCCCCAACGGGATTCTTGAGCATGTTTATGCGCCCAAAATATAAGCGAGTGTCCACAAACCCAGACGCATATATCAGGAGGCAGTTGAACAGGATTCCTGTGATCTGGAAAAGAAACTGACAGACAATAACAAACTCAAGAGCCATACAATATTATACCCGCACATAACCCTTATAACAATTGGAACGCCATCTACCTACCCTCTTAATTAAGGCAGGTGCCGCACCAGCTGCCGATGCTGTGGAAGCAGCCTCAATTCTAAAAGAATGCGTCCCATATTCACCCGGGTCAGATCCAACAGCCACCAAAGTTTTGCGCAAAATTGCTGCAAATTGATATCGAGTCATGGGCATACCATTTTGATGTACCAACCAATAAATACCTCCCCGGGGCCTAATGTCCCTATAGACCAGGGCACAACGTACTGGACAAACTGGAAGCATGTCCTGACCCCGCAACACACACCACACACCTTTTCCTTCCTGGTCCGTCTTAGACCGCCGGAAATAAATATGCAAGGAGGTCTCACCCAAGTGCACATCCTGTGCCTGTAAATCCAACTCACCCTGGGCATGACTGGATGGTGCCACAAGCTCACCCACCCAACAAGCAGCAAAAAAGGCAATGACAAATGCCAACTGGAACAAAATAACCTCAAAAGAGGAAAAACAAACTTCTGGCAATCGACCACATAACTCAACCAAAGAGTCATAAAATATAGGCCGACGTCTTAAACGAGGTCGATAAACCGGCCCCGCACGGGCATAACCCCTTAAAAGCCTTTTTACCAGAAATGACCCGGTAACATTACTCCATCGTAATAATTGTGACACAAAATTCAAACTAGCAACTACTTGCGAAACCATGGCAAAAGACCAGCCTTGTTGCGCACTAGTCACAATGAAATCGATGAGCAATTGTTCCGATACAGGAATAGAAGAATCTACCCCACGCTGTTGTAGAAATATTATCAAACGCCTCCAACCCGCATCATAAGCTTTCCACGTGCTGGGAGCTAACGATTGTTGAACTAGCCATCGACAATGCGGCGGAACTGCGCCCATAATTCCTCCCTCATCTCTGTAGGGTAGAGCTCTGCTTCTGGGGCTAGCGCCCGGAATCGAGACCACTGTAAACGAGAGAGAGAGTCAGCGATCTCATTCAAGACCCCAGGTACGTGCCTCGCAGACAAGAACAGATTAAGCCGTAAACAAGCCAGCACAATCAAACGTAACAACTCCACAAGCAATGGGCAGTGAGCAGACTGTTTATTGATGGCATGCACCACTGCCAAATTATCCGAAAATAGAACCACCCTCCTATTTGCCAATTGACCCCCCCAAAGCTCCAAGGCCACCCACACAGGAAACAATTCTTGAAGAGCAATATTGGAACACAGACCCAGCAGTCTCCACCACTCTGGCCAACCCTGGGCACACCAAGCACCCCCAAAATATATCCCAAAGCCAATCTCTCCAGAGGCATCCGTAAACAAATGTAAATCAACATTCGACACCCTAGGTTGCTGCCAGACACAGACGCCATTAAAAGATATCAAAAATGACCTCCATAACTGCAAATCCTCTCGTACTGCCTTTGTCAAACGAACCATGAAATGCGGACGGCGTAAACCTACTGACAAGAATGCCAAACGCCTGGAAAATATTCGCCCCATTGGAATTACCCGTGCTGCAAAATTAAAATGACCCACCAATGATTGAATTTCCTTTAAGCTCAGTTTTCGCTTCTGACAAGCTGCCCCAATTGCCCCCAACAGAGCCTGAACCTTCACTGTCGGCAGACGAGACTCCATGCGAACAGAGTCTAACTCAATTCCCAAGAAGGTCAACTGAGTAGATGGCCCCTCACATTTGTCCAAGGCCAAAGGTATTCCCAATTGTCTTGCCATAATTTGAAAAGCAGCCATCAAACTCTCACATTCCCCAGACACCGATGCTCCAATAAACAAAAAATCGTCTAAATAATGAATAACTGAATGCAGACCACTAACTTGCACCACTACCCAATGTACAAAGGTAGAAAAAGCCTCAAAATAAGTGCAAGAAATGGAGCACCCCATAGACATACACTTATCAAAATAAAATTGGCCTTCAAACTGAAAACCTAATAAGTGAAATGCACTCGGATGGACAGGTAACAAACGGAATGCAGACTCGATGTCGGCTTTTGCCATCAAAGCACCCGAACCACATTCACGTAACCGAGTGACGGCCGCATCAAGTGAAGCATACTGAACTGTACAGAACTGTGGATCAATAAATGTATTAACGCTGAGTCCAGATGGATAGGACAGATTATGGATCAATCTGAAACTACCAGGCTCCTTTTTTGGAATAACCCCCAAAGGAGACACTACAAAATTCTCCAAAGGAGGTTCCACAAAAGGCCCCGCAATACGCCCCAAAAATAGCTCCTTATCCAATTTGTTCAAAACCACCTCCCTATGCAAACCCACGGAGTGAGCATTACCAGAACGATGTACCAATGGTGGCCCTTCATATGGTATAGGAAAACCCTCAGAAAACCCAACGTCTAAAAGATAAGCATCCCCCCGGTGCGGATAAACAGACAACCACTTTTTCAACTCATGCAATTTAATGGGGGAAGGCGCCTTGTCCAGGAATCCTATTCGTGAAGAACCTGGAACCTGGAAACTGGCCTCTACCGAAAGGCCCTCCGCCGGGGCAATGAAAGGCAGGATGTCCCCCAGAACACTGACTACAGCAGTGTCGAAACCGACAGTTGGCACGATTACACCGCCCTGCATTAAATTGAAAACAAGCTGCGCTAGTCGATCCGCCCTGTAAACTGGCCCCCCGCCCAAGACCCGCCTCTCCCCCCGATCCCACACCAGGGTGAGACCATCTGGGAATCCCAACACCTCTTCCTCCCGCAGATGAAAAACCACCCGCCAGGGTTCCAACTGCGGATGGAATTGGTCGAAAGGTAGTCCCACGGGATGGTGTCATTTCTGCCAACCACAAATCAACATCCCGAACACCCCAGCAATCAGCTTTATCCCGCACTAAACTTTTTCGAAATTGCTCGTCATAATTGAGCCAAAACCATCCTCCATATGTCCGGTAAGCACGTAATATAAGATCCGCATAGCGTAATAAACCAGAATAAAGGTCCGGTCTGGCCTCACCTAATACACTGGCAAAAACATTAAAACCCAACAACCAATTAAAAATATTTTTGGCTACACGCCCTTTTATCTTTTTGCCATCAGCTTTATTACCGTCCTTAGACCCCTGTCCCTCCTGTTCTCTACCCAACAAACTAAAAAAAAATCAATATTTTTGCCCCGCAAAATCTTCCGCTTCCACTTAGGGGAAATGTGACAATCTAAAGGTGCAATAGCACATAAGGTATGGCCTTTTCTAGAAATTCCAGGGGCGCCATCAGTACGTGCCGGCAACCCTGCAGAAACATCCCTAATCAAACCAGCTCCATCCTCTCCTTCCGAGGAAGAGGAAGAGGAAGACTGCGACGAGTCAGATGAATCAGAGGATTCCCAGACCGCTAGGGGAGCTCCCCCTATTGCTCGCCGTTTTCGCTTTTCCAAATCCATACGCTTAACTATATGCCGCAAGCGCTTTAAAAACTTTTTATCCTTTAAACTCTTACGAATGGTCCGGCACCCCGACCTATGGTCCCCCAAAGACTGGCCCGCTAGAGGACCTTCACTAGCTCCATCACCCCGCACATCCCCCAAAACCTCCAATAAAGATTGTACCAACTCACCAGATGTCCGCGGTGCCGCTGCAACACTGGTACTGGCAACTTCCCTCACCGGAATCCTGCTGGTTCCTGGGACGGACACCACCGCCGATGACAACTCTGGAACCTGTGAAACCTCAACAGATTCTCTAACAGCCCCTGCCACCAACTGATCTTTTTTACTTGCCCTCTGAACTCCCGTTCCCATTAAATTCCTACCCCGCCCCGAACCCTGCTTCGTACCCACCCTTTTACTGACTCCACCACTCAACCCCTTCTGTACACTCTTGCCTTTTGCCACAATCTTCTGCTTTTTACCCCCACTCCCGCCTTTTTTTACTCCCGCCATCTCAGTTCCCCAACCAAATTACCCCCACCCTATCAATCAGTAACCAAATAAAAACCCACCCCTACCCACACTCCACTAAAAGAAGCAGGAGAAAAGAAACAAGAAAAGTAATTAGCTCCAATTAGTTATCTGCAAAATAAGATAGTCATAAGTATGCAGTAGGTAATTAGCATGTCCTTCCCCAACTACTACTGCCCCATCCTCTTCACTTGTAAACTGACCACCTCAGCCTACCTCCACACCACCCTTACCCCCAACCAGAACTCCCCGAAAACCTGTAAAATTACCACCAGCCTCCTCACTCAATGACCAACCCCCACTGAACCTATAATGTCCTTAGCACTTCCCCGACTAACCTACACTGTTCCTGAGCACTTCCCCGACATCCGGTGCCTCCCACAGTAAAATTGCTGCTCATGCAGTGCTTTTTAGCAGCGTGCTCGCAACCGCTCACAGCCGCTCTCACCCCCCCCCCCCCCAGTGCCTTACCGACAACTGAAAACCGCGCGACGAAAGACCAACAGGCTGCCTGCCTAACGGCCCGCACTGACCCTCTTCAGAGCTTCAGACTGCCTCTCCCTCCTCGCACGCAGCCGCGCACCTAGCGCTCCGCGGACCTCCGCCGACAACAACGCTGATGCCCGGTCCGAAAAACCCGTGCAGCCGCTTAAGCGAAAAATCTTTTTTTTTTTTTTTTTTTTATAAATATTTCTCTCACACCGAAACGAACGCCGACTCCCTCGCGCCACCCTCTTCTCTCCAAACTAATTTCAACCCGCCCAAATTCAACTTCCAATCCCTTTCTTTCTTCCAACCTCCCCTCTCTCTTATCCAATCCCCAATCTTCACTCATCTACCAATCAAATTCCACCTCTCCTGTCTCTATCCTAACCTTGCTCTTCTATCCCCCCCCCCCCCTTTCCCAATTTTTATATGTGGGCTTTGCCTTCGCCCAATGTTATTAACCACCCAGTTTAAACTGAGTGGCCACTTTAATTGCATATACACAGGCCGAAAGCTCAATATATAAAGGATGGAAAAAGCCTCGGATACAAGCCCTACCCACCATCCACAAATGGATTATGGTATTCAGGCTAAAACCTCAAAGGCAGAAAAAACATCCCTAATATTGAGTATTTATAACTTTGGGTCTGTGTGATGCAAAAACTATAGTGTCACAAAATAGATGAAAAAACTTCAGCTTATCTTGAAAAGTCAACCAGGGCTGAAGTTGTGGTTCACATTAGGCGGAATAACTTTTTTATGTATTTGTATTTAATAATAATAATAATAACTTTATTTTTCTATACCGCCATAGTCAGGTGACTTCTAGGCGGTTCACATTGAAAGAAGGCTGGACAGTCATCGAATGATAAGGAGCCTAAAAAAGAAAAGTTACATAGACAAGTTACATACTAATGGGTAAAGAATATATGAAATTGGAGCTTCCAGAGCTTGAATAGCATTTATGGGGGGTATGTTTTAGTTTAAGAGTGGTCAGTTTTAGTCAATGAATTTGTTGGTTTTTATTGCTTTTCGGAATGCATTGAAAGTCAGTTTGGGTTCATTTATGCAGTTTCACAACCAGACTTGTTGTCTATTCGCTTGGAACATGAAGGTTCTATCCAGAAAGGATTTGTATCTGCAGCCTGAGATCTTTGGGTAGGCAAATATGTTTTTGTTTCTGGTTGTTCGTGTGGGGTTGTGCAGAATGAAGTGAGTTTGCAGGTAGGAAGGTGCTAGTCCCCAGACTTGTTTGAAACAGATACATGCAAATTTGAATAGTATTCGTGCTTCTATTGGTAACCAGTGCAGTTTTTTATAGTAGGGGCTGATGTGGTCTTTTTTTCTCAGTTCGAAGATTAAGTGAACAGCGGTGTTTTGTACTAATCTCAATTTTTTTACTGTTTTTTGTGGGATACCCAGGTAGATGATGTTACAGTAGTCAAGGATGGATAGGATCAGCGATTGCACCAGCAACCTGAAGGATGTTGGGTCAAAGTATTTTTTTTATGGTCCTTAGCTTCCACAGCGTGTAAAAACATTTTTTCACCAGTAAATTTGTGTGGTCAGCCATGGTTAGATGTGTATCTAGAGTGATGCCCAGTATTTTTATGGTATTGGATATTGGGTATTTGTGATTGTTGATTTTTAGCGATGTTCTAGTAATTTTGTCATTGGGGCTTGCCAAAAAGACTTTTGTTTTCGCTGTGTTTAGTTTCAGTTTGAAGGTGGTGGTCCATTTTTCGATTTCTGTCATTGTGTTTGAGAGGTTGTCGATAATTTCATTTGTGATGTCAGTTAAAGGGATTAAGATTGATATGTCGTCTGCGTATATGTAGTGCTTTAAGTTTAGTTTTTGTAGGAGGTGACCTAAGGATGCGACGTAGATGTTGAACAGAGTGGGCGATAGGGGGGAGCCTTGGGGCACGCCCGATGGGTTATTCCATGGGTTGGAGTGATGTCCATTGCTGGTTATTTGGTAGAATCTGTTTGTTAGGAATTCTTGGAACCATTTCTTTACCTTTCCCAAAATTCCCATTGCATCAAGGCACAGTAGCATGATCTCATGGTCTACCAGGTCGAACGCACTGCTGAGGTCTAGTTATAGGATCAGTGCACTTTTACCTTTGCTAAAAAGATTATAAAGGTGGTTTAGTATGGAGGCTATGACGGTTTCTGTGTTGTATCCTTTTCTGAATCCTGATTGATGTTCGCTAAGGATGTTAAATTTGTCTAGGTAGTTTACTAGTTGTAGGTTGACCAAGCCTTCCTGTATCTTTGTGAAAAGGGAAATACTTGCTATGGGTCTGTAGTTGGATGTCAGCACTGTAGAGGTATTCTGGTCTTTGGGGATAGGAGTGATCAGTTTGTGTCCCATGTCCTTGTTTAATGTTCCGTTTATAAGGGCGGTTGTTAGCCATGTGAATAGTTCCTTTTTGAAGTCTAGTGGGGCAATTGTCATGATTTGGGGGGGACATGCATCAAGTAGACAGTTTGATTTGGTGTATTTGTTGAATAATTTTAGGAACTGGTGCCAGTCTGGGAACTCGAAGTGGTCCCAGGTCATGTCTGCTCTGGAGTCTTGGTCATGGTGTTCGAGGTAGTGAATTGTGTTTATTGTGGGTGTGGGTAGAGTTGCTCTTAGGTCTGTGATTTTATTTTTAAAAAAGTTGGCTAGGATCTGGGCAGATGGGGTGCAATCATTGTCCTTTTTCAGGATTCGTGTTGTGTCTGTTAACGTTTTTACTAGTTTGAACAATTCTTTACTGTTTATTTTTGTACTACCTATTTTGTGTGCATAGTGCTTTGTGCGTTTTTCTTTGATCAGATTTTTGTATATTTTCATTTTTTGTTTCCAGTTTGTCTTGTCTGTTTCTTTGTTTTTTTTTTGCCAGATTCTCTCCAATTTTCTTAGTTCTTGTTTGGTGGTTAGTAATTCTGAGTCAAACTATTCATTTGGTGGTCTATCTGTTTTTATATATGTTCGGTATGGGGCTATTTTGTCTAAGAGTCCTTTGCTGAAATTTTCCCATCTTGTTGGGAAGTCCTGAATTACTTTGGTTGTGGGACTTAGCTCATAATGAGTCCAGAATTCGGTGGGGTTTATAGTACCACGACTGGTTATTGTTTTCGTGTTGTCGCTTTTGTGTTTTGGTTGTGTGCTCTGTTTTTGCCAGCGTAGGCTGACCTTGGTAATATAGTGATCTGACCAGATGCATTTATCCCAGGACCCTGGGTAGCATTGTATTTTGGGGTCTATTGTATCTTTGTGGGAGAAGGTGATTATGTCTAGTTTATGTCCTTTTCATGAGTTATTTCTGTGTCTGGATTTGGAAAGTCGAGTGACATTAGGAAGTTGGCGATTTCGGTTACTTCTGGTTTTGTTTTTTGTTCTAGGTGTATGTTTATGTCCCCCAAAAGTAGGTTGTATGATCCATTTAGGGTAGTTACAGTTAGGAATTCAAAGAATTCTTCTTTTGCGTTTGACCATTTTTTGGGTGGGATGTAGAATAGAGTTGTAATTAGTGATTCTTCTAAGTGTGCGTTAGTGATTTTGCAAGTTAGTATTTCAAGGTTTTCTGAAGTTTTGGAGTCGGTCTTGATGTAGTCAAAGTGTTTTTTTTAGAATAATCGCTAGGCCTCCTTCTTTTTTCCAGCTTCTTGATAGTGGGATTATTTTGCATCCCTGTGGTAAGATTTCTTTCATGATAGTGTCTGTGTCAGAGATCATCCATGTTTCTGTCAGAAACAGGAGGTCAGGCTTTGTTTGTAGTATCCAGTCATTTAGTATGTGTGCTTTGTTTCTCGCGGAGCGGGTATTTAGGTAGTATCAAGCAGTGTTCCCTCTAAGCTGCGCTGGCGTGCGCTGGCGCACAAAATATTAGGTCGCAGCGCACAAGTTTCTCGTCACAGCGCAGGACCGGCAAGATTGACTAATTTGAACTTCCTGCCGGTCCGCGCAGGACCGGCAAGATCAGCATCGGAAGCGTGCGCTGGGCCGGAGAGATCTTGGGGAGCCTCCGACAGTGGCTTTCTCCCCTCTCTGCAGCTCTCCTTTACTTCCCAGCACAGCGATTCACGAAGGCAGCCTCGGGGCTTTTGCTGAGTCGCGGCTGCCTCTGATGATGCAACTTCCTCTTTCCTCAGAGGCGGCGCGACACAACAAAGGACCCGAGGCTGCCTTCGTGAATCGCTGCGCTGGGAAGTAAGAAGAGCTGCTGGGAGGGGAGAAAACCACTATCAGTCTGGGAAGCTGCTGGGCAGGGGAAAAAAGGGACAGCTGCTACTGGAAAGGGAGAAGGAGAGATGCTTCTGGGAGGGGAGGAAGGGAAGAGAGTTACTGCTGGACAGGAGGCTGGGAGAAAGAAAGAAAGGGGGCAGGCAGGGAAACAGAAGGAAAGAAGAGAAACAGAAAAAAAAGAAAGAAAGGTCAGGGAGAGAGGAAGAAAAAGTTGGGGGAGGGAATGAGGTGTGGAGGAGAGAAAGCATACAGGCTGATAGAAGGGAAGAAAGATTGGATGCACAGTCAGAAGAAGAAAGTGCAACCAGAAATCACCAGACAAGGTAGGAAAAATGATTTTATTTTAAATTTAGCAAAGTGGAGGCAGTATTACCACAGTTTTCAAAGGAATTTGCCCAAATAACTTAATAGTTAACTGGGTAAATTCCCAGAGATGAAAACTTCCCTTCACTTACTATGCACAGTTCTGAATTTATATCTGCTGTCTATATTTTACAATATGGTCCCCTTTTACTAAACCGCAATAGTGGTTTTTAGCGCAGGGAGCCTATGAGCGTCAAGAGCAGTGCTGGGCATTCAGCGCAGCTCCCTGCGCTAAAAACTGCTATTGTGGTTTAATAAAAAGGATGGAGGGTATATTTGTCTATTTTTGTATGCTATAAAAACCAAATACAGAGAGAGACTGAGAGCTGTTGACGAAGAGCTACGTGTGTGTCTTTCTTCCATTCCAGCCAGAATATCAGCTTTGTGTTCAGCCAAACAGGCCCAGGTTTCGCACTGAATAAAGTATTTTATAATTTTTATTTCATAATAAAGTAATTATAAAATACTTTCTTTGTGTTTATTTGATTCCTATTCAAGAGAATTACTTTATATATAGTCAATATAGGCAGAGAGTTAAATTTTTTAACATTTTCTAATGGTGGTGTGCCTCGTGATTTTTTTCATGAAACAAGTGTGCCTTTGCCCAAAAAAGGTTGAAAAACACTGGTCTAGAAATTGAAAGCATCAAACGTATTGTCTTCTGGACTGTTTTTAATTTACAGTTTACACATATGGATGTAACAGACATAACTACATTTGTTGTAAAACATTTATTAAGATATCATTTCATCCCTACAATTTCTGTGTTCTTAAAAATATTATTTAACGTTATTTAATTTAGCGTGTAGGCCTAAAATTCCTTTGAATACCTCGTCCTCATGTATCAGCAACTTTGACAACATATTTATTTGGCTCATAACTTGCTGGCGCCCGATATTTTTAGCTCACAGTGAAAAAAGTTTGCTCACAACACCCGCCCGCTTAGAGGGAACACTGGTTAGTATGCCTTAATCTTTTCATAACTGGTTGGAGTTTTGGAATATGTTATCTTTTTTAGGTTTCTGTTGTTGGTCTTGTTCCTGTATGGTTTGCGTTGTTTGTGGGTGGTGTTTAGCACTGTGATTTGATGTGGGCCTTGTTCTGGATGGTATTGTAGGAGTTGGGGGGTGTTGGTAGGTTTAGTTAGTTCAACTGAACTGTACCAAGAGGGATAGGTGTGAATAGGTTGGGGAGGGTTGTCTTCATTGCCCCAGCATTTAGAGCATATTAGGTACAGTATCCCTAGTAGTAGTTGGTGTTTGTTAAAGAGTGCCATGTTGCGTGATGGGTTGAGGTGTGAGTTGTAAAGAAGGTAGTGACGGGGGTCCACAGGACTCTACAGTCGGCAATAGGCTGACTTATGGACTATGTGTGCAGGAGGTGGATGTTATACCTGAGGTAGTAGGTTGAGCATACGGTAAACATACAGTATAAATGCAGTGATAGGTTGAGCATACAGTAAACATACAGTATATAAGCAGTGATAGATACCTGGGGTAACAGTTTAAACATATAGTATACAGTGCAAGCTATGCATGCGTTATCAGGCTAAATAAGCTGGCTATACATGCGGGACAGGCTATATATCTGGTTATTCATGAGATAGTAGGCTATATATGCTGGCTATGCATGCAGTTTATACAAGCAGACTCTAACTGAAGTTTGTACAATTGTGGAATACTTATTGTTTGTTCTGGGTTTTAGATGTAAACCACGCTTATCACTTCACCGATCGGCTGCACGCCGCTGGGAGGCTTCTTTTTGAAAGAAAGGGCTCCCGCTGTTACGGGGGAGGGGCGGAGCAGTGCTCCCATGCTCCTCTCCACTCTGGGGCCTCGCTGTCCGGTTCGGTCCGTGGCAATGTTGAGGGGGCAGCAGAAAAGGCTGCACGCTGCTGGGAGGCTTCTTTTGGAGAGAAAAAGGCTCCCGCTGTTACGGGGGAGGGGCGGAGCAGTGCTCCCACGCTCCTCTCCACTCTGGGCCTCACTGTCCGGTTCGGTCCGTGGCAATGTTGAGGGGGCAGCTGATTTGTGTTCTGGGAGATTGATCTTTTGCCATTCTCTTTCAAGTCTTCTGCAAGACTGTTTATCTGTTTTAAGAGTGTCCTTGAACCAAGGTGAAGACTTGGGTTGATTTTTGGCTTCTGTTGAGGACTAAGTTCAAGATGTGACTGGTGCGGTGCATCAGGAAAGGGAATGTTGATGCATGCTCATCGGAAAGCAATTGAAGGAATTTTGTATCTTGGTATCTGTGTATGCTATCAAGATGAAAGTTGAAAAAAAAAAAAATCATGACAGCGGTATAACACACTGAAGCTTCCAATGGTTTTAAGGAAAGAGAGTCCCAGATAGTTAGACCAGCGGATAATAGGCAGCAGGAAGTTATTTGCTGATAACACAAGTTATTCAAGAGGACTGTGAAAAACTGCACGAGGACCTTGCAAATTTGGGAGACTGAGCATCCAAATGATAGACGAGATTTAAATTGGGATAGGGAAAATGCAGAGTAGACAACTGGAAGACATTGTAAGAGGACAGCATTCTTTTCATTATGTACCCATGTAGCTATTTTTTAGTAAGCCAGAAATTAGACATTAGATATTTTAGATTTCAAGTATCTGTAATTAATGAAATTCAGGGACAAACTGAAATGGTCTTTGCAAGGGAGGAAGTAGGGGTAGAGTAGGATCAAAATCCAAATAGATAGATAGGAAAAAGCATGATGCCTGATGCAGGAATGGTGGGTAAGGCAATGACTATTGGGATTGTATGGGATAAATTTGTGGTATAAAGAAAAGAACACAAGAGTAAAAGAATGTACTTCAGGCAGACTATAGGTTGAAAGACAGTGGGCATGATTCCAAACCAAAGGAGCATGACTTCTCCTTGAGCACATGCCAAAGGCATGCACTCATGGTACATGCACTTCAGCATGAGCTCCCAAATAAATTGCTTGTGACCTCACCTTGAGGCATCTAGGAAGGGAGGCACTGCAAGGGACTGACAGCAATGATAACGCAGACAGCATAAGTCAGAACAGAGAGTACAAATAAAGGCAAAAGAACAGGTCATAAAAGATCTGAACATTCACATAAAAGGCAGCTACAGTCAAAGAGGTAAATGCCACTTTATGAAGCGTAGTGTCATTAGCAAGAATCGGGGGCTGATCTCCATTGTAGGGAGTGTAGTGCTCAATCCCTTGGAGGAAATCTCTCTGACACTAATGACTGATCTCTTCTTCTTCCACCCAATGCAATCAGCTTCCTGGGAGGTCTAGAAGCTGAAGATATTGCAATACAGTTTGCTTACCTCATGGAATGTTGTGGGAGCAGCTCCTTCTTACTGTTTCAAGCCAAATGATTTTCCTTTCCAAACATTATTATGAATTTGGGAAGAAATGATCTATGTAGGGTAAAAGAAGTTGCTCTTATTAGACAGATGAAATAGGATTTATTTTTGTCTGCTTGTTATTTTCCTTATGCTAAATTAGTTTGATCTTGTATTTGGAGGGATGTGAGGTACCCTAAGCTATTGAGCACCTGTGATACAGAGTCATGAGGTTTCTAAGTTTGCTTTGGCTTTGGAAGGGGGGTGGTCTTGTAATTTCTCATGACCTTTTGACTTCTGTTTGCTGTTTGCTCTGGCCTTGCTCTAGCCTTATGGGATCCATCTGTCTGATATTGGACTTGATATTTATATTAGTTCTTTGTAAGATTTATTACATTATTGTTTTCATGACAACTAGTGGTTGTAGTTTTTGGGGAAGTAGTGGCAAATTCAAGGTTGTCATTGCTTTGGCAAGAAATAAGGTAATGGTGGGTTATTGTATTTATTCAATTTTTTATACCATTCTCCAAGGGAAGCTTAGAATGGTTTGCATGAATTTATTTAGGTACTTGAGCATTTTCTCTGTCTGTCCCTGTGGGTTCACAATCTATCTAATGTACCTGGGGCAATGGGGGAATTAAATGACTTGCCCAGGGTCACAAGCAGCAGTGTGGGTTTGAACCCACAACCTCACGGTGTTGAGGCAGTAGCTTTAACTACTGTGCCACACTCTCCCTCTGTAGAAAGCAGAAGATGAGGTTGAACAAGTTCAAGTGCACCACTGCCTCAAGCTACAACAAATTTGGGCCCTGTGGTACTGTTGACCCCTTTGGACTAATTGTCTCCCCCTTTTACTAAGCCACAGTAGAGGTTTCTACTGTGGTCCAGACCGCTAAATGCTCTGATGTTGCTCTAATTCCCATTGGAATTCTATGAGTATTTAGCACTTGACAATGTGAGGGGTATGAGGTACATGTTTATGGGGTTCATAGACAGTACGCGGAAAACAAAGGCATGCGCCGACAACTGAGCGCAAGACGGAGGCGCGCGCCGAAGAAAAACACTGTTTTTAGGGGCTGCGATGGGGGGTTTTGTTGGGTAGCCCCCCCCCACTTTACTTAATACAGATCGCGGCTGCGTTTTGGGGGGTTTGGGGGTTGTAACCCCCCACATTTTAGTGAAAACGTAACTTTTTCCCTAAAAACAGGGAAAAGTTAAGTTTTCAGTAAAATGTGGGGGGTTACAACCCCCCAAACCCCCCCACAATGCCCCCACAATGCAGCGCGATCTGTATAAAGTAAAGTGGGGGGTTCCCCCCACACCTCCTGTTGTAGCCCCTAAAAACAGTCTTTTTCTTTGGCGCGCACCTCCGCGCTGCGCTCAGTTGTCTGCTCGCGCCTTTGTCCCAGCGCACTTTTGACCTGACACCTGTTTATGGCTTATACAAAAATTGTGATAAAATGGTTCTATCTTTGAGTATTGCAGATTTTCTTATGTGTTACTTGTGATCTAATCTAAATTTTGAATAAACCTGTGGTAATTTGGGTTGCCACTTATATATTTGGCCTTTTGAGCCTTTTTGATCTTTTGTATATTTTTGCTAATTTTTTTGTGTGCTGTGATGAGTCTCCATATTATCAAATTTTAAAAACAAGTCTCATATCCACCACCATTAATTTTATTGCAATGAAGAAAAGTTTATATATAGTATTGTTATCTATAACATTACTTTAGTGGTAACATTCTGTGAATGATCATGTCTCACAGTTATACTCCTTCGCTTTTTCTTTCTACCTCTGTTATCAATGGCATTATTCAACAAAGGCTCTTTTTTATACAGAAATAGTCTCTACTCTTTGAACAGGGTCCTAGGGATCTTTGCCCTAAGCACAAAATAGAAGAAGCTCTTTACTGAGTATGACTCCTAGGGTGAGCAGTTTAATAGCTATGTGTTGGACAGGGTTGGCCATCACAGGACCCAGATGGCATGGAAAACATTTCTCCAGTAATAGCATCTTGCTGCTTAGCTGCTTTCACTGACAAGTGTGCTGGTGGCTTTGGCATCGACTCTCAATTATCACAGGAGTTAAGCTGCTTCAAGGATCCTTGCATTGTTTAATCTTCTGAAAAGCCTTTTGCCTTTGGCTCCTCTCTGATCCATAGGACTTTTGTCCACAATCTGCTTCTGCACAAAGTTTTCAAGAGGAATTAGATCAAAGGCACACAAATGAAATGTCTCTGATGGCCCTGTTTTTCTACTAGAACATGCATCTTCCTTTGGTTCCTCTTACAACCAGGATTTTATAAATTCTTTTTTATTAAAATTTCTGTTGTACTTTGTAATCTGGTGCAAAAGCTGTATTCTGTACTTAACGTGTATATGGCAGTCATATGTTTCACAGCAACTGGGTAAAATGTTATTGATAAAAAAACAGAATTTTAAACACCGCAGATGATATTTTTATATTGTTTATATTATAGGGGTCATTTGCTAATGACATTAGCACTCTGTCTCCTACTGGGCCCATTTTATGCATCAGTAAGGGCCTGATTCTATAAACAGCGCCTAATGATGCCTAACTCCTAGGGCCCACTCAGCCGTATTGTCAATCAAATGCTAGGCGCCGTTGATAGAATCGCACCTACCAGCGCCTAACTTGACTTAAGCATTGTTAGGCATCCTAATGCCCACTTTTGAGGTAGGCATGATTAGGTTCCATTAAATGTTTCGACATAGTTATTGGTAGGTGCAGCATACAAGATTTTAAGAAAAAATGGGATGCAGCATAAGATTTTAAGAAAAAATGGGATGCCCATGTCGGATCTCTATGAGGGTAGTGTAGAGGTGATGCCACCTGTGCGTGACCCCTTGGAGGGTACTTTGGGGAGGGATAATAGAGTGGGCAGACTTGATGGGCTATGGCCCCCTTCTGCCGTCATCTTTCTATGTTTCTAAAATTCTGTGCGCAACTTTGATTAAAATTAAATGACTGTTTTGTTTTTTAAATTAACTTTTAATGGCATTTTCAATTAAAATACTAATTAAAATCAATTAACAAATTTGGGATTGTATGTGGAATTTGGCTAAGTGCCACTAGACACCTTTTATAGAATTTCTCCCTAAGTCTGTTAGCATGCATTGTTTGACTCTAATCCAGCTATTGACCCTTCGGACACTTCAAGTAAACTTATACTCCCCTGCGCCAAATGTTCAAATTTCAATATACCTACATTGACAATTATTAAACAAATCATCCAAAAAATAAACTTAAAAAGCTCTCCGTCAGAGATCATTCCTCCGGTTATTCTAAAGAAACATTTTTCTTGTTTTGGACCCTTTATACTTTCATTCATTAAAAAAAGTCTTCTTACTGGGATTCTACCCAATGCATGGAAATCGGCCGTAATTCTTCCTATAATAAAGGATCGCAAAATTATTCCCGAGGACTCCGCAAATTATCGCCCTATCGCCAACATCCCTTTTTTAGCGAAAATCACTGAAAGGGTGGTACTCAATCAGTTGTCTGACTTTGTTGAATCTACAAATATATTACACACCAATCAAACCGGTTTTAGGAAAAATCATAATACCGAATATTCATTAATAGGTCTTACCACAAAAATCATTTATGATCTTGACCACCAAAATTCGGTTATTCTTTTTTCCCTCGACCTCTCAGCAGCTTTCGACACCATTGACCACTCATTACTATTAGACAGACTACAAAACATAGGCGTCCGCGATACATCATTACAGTGGTTCACTTCTTTTTTATCCGACCGATCTTCAACGGTATTCTTCAATAATGAAAGTTCTAAATCATTCTCACACAGCTACGGAATCCCTCAGGGTTCCATTCTATCTCCGCCGCTATTTAACATCTTTCTTTCACCTCTTCTTAGTTTAAGTCAATCTATAGGTTTCACTACTTATGCTTATGCTGATGATATTCAGCTGACTCACCCATTCAATCCTGAAAACTCCAACGAAATATTCCTAATTAATCAAAAACTAGAAAAAATAAAAAATTGGCTTTCATTAAACAAATTAGCATTAAATATTACAAAAACCAAAGCCTTATTCTTTCCAATGAAGCAGGAACTAAAACTATCAGCGCCTTTTCTAATAAACAATACACTAATTGAGATAGTATCCTCACTAAAGCTACTAGAAGTTACTATCGATGACAAATTCTCGTATCATGAGCAAATCAGTAATGTGGTAAAAAGTTGCTTTTATCGTCTACGCTTAATTTGTTCTATGTCCAAATTCCTTGAACCAAAATCATTGAATATTTTAATACACTCTCTAGTCATATCCAAATTAGATTACTGTAACTCTCTCCTACTAAACATTACTCAAAAAGAAAAAAAACGCTTGCAAATAATTCAAAATACTGCAATTAAAATTATTCACAACGGCAAAAAATACGATCATGTAACACCTTTATTAATAGACTCACATTGGCTTCCCATCAACCAACGAATAAACTACAAAATATCACTTCTAACATTTAAAACTTTATCCAACAATGAACCTCAATTCATAGACCGATTGTTAATCCCATATAACTCGATCCGGTCCTTAAGATCCACAACACAAGGGCTACTTACGGTTCCATCTTTGAAGATCATAGGAAACAGACGTCACAAAATATTTTCAGTGATGGCCCCTCTTATCTGGAATACTCTCCCTTTATACATCAGAGAAATTAAAGACCTGAACTTATTTAAAACCAACCTAAAAACATTCCTTTTTAAAGCTTCTTTTAATACTTAAAATATATTTTTTTAAATCAGTTCAACAGCATTATAAAACATTTTATTTATTTATATATATATATATATATATTTTTTTTTTAACAACTCTTTAGAACAATTTTTTAACCCCAATCCTAACATTTTTTCCCCCTACTAGTTTTTCGTCTTCCTCTCTCTTGAGAAACTGTGATTTGTAACTTTTACCCACCTTTGCTCCTTCCCTGTGTTTTACAGTTCGTCTGTACTGTCTGTTAGAGGCTTCTTACCCCCTCTTAAGGTTGTGTACAACATATTTTTTAAATTGTTACTCGCTTAGTATGAAATAAGCGATTTATCAAATTTAATAAAACTTGGAACTTGAACTTGAAACTTCTAAATGACTCCCCTATATGACAATTTTACATTTTTACACAAATCATTGTTCCAAAAATTATCTTTCCTGTATTGCAATGGTGATTAATTAGACTCCCTCATGGTAAGTATTTTATGTATGATATTGTTATGTAGATGGATAGCTAGGTCAATATAGATAAAGAAGCTCTGAATGAGAGGGCATAGGATGAAGTTAAGAGGTGATAGAAGGGGTGGTAGATGTGTGGAACAGTCTCCCGGAAGAGGTGGTGGAGACAGAGACTGTGTCTGAATTCAAAAGGACCTGGGATAGGCATGTGGGAGCTCTCGGAGAGAGAAAGAATTAATGGTTATGGCGGATGGACAGACTAGATGGGCCATTTGGCCTTTTTCTGCCATCATATTCAGATACTGAAAGTCAGTATTTTTATTTATTTATTTTTTATTTTTTTTTGGTTGGGGGTGTAAAACACTAACTGCTGTGAGGATAATTAGGCTCCAATATTCAATGCTAGGCTCTATCCAGGACCGATTATCTGATTAATAATCTGAGATCATGCTGGCATGTGCTGGTCATCAAATTTTTTGTGGGTCTTGCTAATATTTAGCCAGAAACCAAATAAGACACTTATGTGAGCCCTGACTGAATATCAGCTGAGACCCACATAAAAGGAAATATCCTCTCTGAGTCCTCTCCCTTCCCCATGATCCCAATCCACTCTCCCTCCTACTAAAAACAAGAAGAGCTCTTGAAAGACCCTCCATCCTCTGTAGCCACCCCCCCCCCCAGCCTATATTTGATATCCCTGGTATTCTAGGGAGTCACAAGGGCTGGGCTAGTGCTCATTAGCTCCCGCCCCTTATGGATCTGGCCTCAAAATGGTTGATGGAAGCCCTAGCGGCAGCCTCAAGATACTAGTAAGAATCACTCACTCAAATAGCATCCAAGCCAAAATTAATATATTAATTTAAATAATGAAAAACGGTATTACTCCTCCCAGCAAAATAGTCTCTACACTAATTGACCACAGCTAATGTAAACTGAAACTAAAAACCAGAGTGTTTTTACAGTGGTTGACATTGTACCACACTCATAGTGGGAGCTGGCATCATAACTCCAAAGAGAGGCTAATTTCTATGGAACTTATCTCAAATTTTCAGTCTTTTACATTTCTGCTTAATTTTTGAATGAAAAACATTTATTTGGATCCCATATTTACCATATAAACTACTGTGCTAGATCACAACATTACTTTCAATTCCATAAAAAAGTGAATGAGTATACTTGTATGATACAGACATTTAAATACTTGAAAGGTATTAATATAGAACCAAATCTTTTCCAGAGACGAGAAAATGGTAAAACTAGAGGGCATAATTTGAGGTTGCAGGGAGGAAGACTCAGGAGTAATGTTAGGAAATTCTTTTTCACAGAGAGGGTGGTAGATACCTGGAATGCCCTCCCAAGGGAAGTGGTGGAGAGCAAAACAGTGAAAGAATTCAAAAAAGCATGGGATAAACATAGAGGATCTCTAATTAGAAAACAAAGAATGTAAATTAAAGAGCTAAGGCCGATATTGGACAGATTTGCACGGTCTATGTCCCATATGTGATGATTGGGCTGGGGAGGGCATCAATGGGAACTCTACTAACTTGGAATATGAGGATGTTACTGGTCAGACTTTAAGGTAGATATCCTGCAAACAGGATGGTTGGATAGGCTGGAGTGAGCTTGGATGGCAACTTTAGCATTTGGAACCTAGGACAATAGAAGGTGGACTTTACAGTCTATGACCCAGAAATATAAAAAAGAGACAAATTTAATCATGTATTTTTAATGGTTATAACTAATGCACATTGGATGGATGGACCATTGGATTGGATGGACCATTCAGGTCTTGAGTATTCCGTGCCCCCCTCCTGAACACACATACACACACAACCTTAAAATCCCTGGAGATCCAATAATATAGTCAGGACAGGAGCAAATCTTCCACTACAAATTGTGATAGCCATTTTGAGAGCAGAGCCAGTGTGGGCAAGAGTGACTGGGGATCACACCTGCCTTTAGACCACTAGGGATTATAGGATTGGCCCAAGGAGAGGTCTATGGATAGAAGGGATGCACTTGGAGGGAAGGAATCCAAGAGGAGGGGCAATTCATATTCAAGGGGAGGGAGGGGAAAAGAAAATGGGACAAAGCACAATGTTTGGCTTGCACCAAAAGCATATGGTTATTTTTGACCAAAACCAAAATCAGACCGAAAAAAGATTTTGGACCAGTTTTTGCACCATAACCAAAATCAAAACTGAGTTGGCCTCTCCTTTTATGTGAGTACTGTAGGATTTACACATAGAAAATCCTTTATAGAATTACAGAATGCACATTGAGGGTAATTTTTATATATATTTAAAAAAAAAAATTATTTATTCATTTTTAAATCTTACAACAAGTGTACAAATAATGAAACATTTAAAATTAAATACATCACTTGAATTTCTTTCTAGTATAATATCAAATAAATAAATTTATTCCCTTCCCACCCACCCTTTCCTTTAGCATTCAATCAAAAATATACAAATATAAATATTATTTACTATTGATTAAACCTATAGTAAAACTTTAATTCACCTTCCTCCCCCCATTTGCAAATATACTTTCAATAGAAAATGGTATCTACACCAATAGTACATTAAATAGGCTGGAAGATGTCTATTTTGAATTTTTTTTTCTTTATAAAATACAACTTGAACAAATATGAAACAAAGTGAAAAAAATATTCAACAATAATAATTTAAAAAATTGACAGTGAACCAAAAACAGAAGAAAAATTGTTGCTCTGTGCACATTCCTACTGACAATCCTCAATTCTATTTTATCTATTTATGAAAAATATCAGTTTGCTAATGTATGTATATTCAAATTAAAGACTAAGGGGTTCATAATCGAAACGGAAATATATCTAAAAACCCACCTAAATCGGTACTTGGATGACCTAAAAGACAGGTTGTCCAAGTGCCGATAATTGAAATGGGTTTTAGACATATCTAAAATCAGCTTAGGCCTTTTCACTGCTGCTTTGCACCCAGAGTGAAAAGGGACATTTTTGAAGAAGTGGTAGGCGGGATGTGAAATGACCTAGACTTAGGGCCTCTTCTATTAAACTACGCTAGCAGTTTTCTAGCACGGGGAGCTGCGCTGAATGGTCCGCGCTGCTCCCGACGCTCATAGAGTTCCTATGAGCGTCGGGAGCAGTGTGGGCCATTTAGTGTGACTCTCTGCGCTAAAAACTGCTAGCGCAGTTTAATAGAAGAGGGAGCTAGTCGCCTACAGCAATAATCGAAAATTCAACAAGACTTCCTAGACGAAACTTATACGTTGTGACTAAGGTGATTTAAAAACAGATCTAAGTGCCCAGAAGATATCCTTAGTGGCCAGATAACCACTGCAGCCACAAAGTACAGACCCCCACATACTCACAAGTGATCACTGACCCCCCCTCCCCACCGTCATAAAATTTGGAATAAAAAAGTACATGCCTGCCTCCAGAACATCAGCACCTGGCATAGGAAAGCCTAGTAGAGCTGCACAGAGGTGTATTAAGTAGTCTGGGGGGTTGGCTAGTGAACCATAGAGAGGAGGACCCAGGCCCATAAGCCACTCTAACCACTGCATTCATGGTGAAAATGTGCACCCTTAAAAACCCCCCAAATCCCTACTGGGGTGATAGACAGGTGGGTATAGTAGGTTTTGGGGGTGTTTTGGGGTACTCATCATAACCTAAAAGGGAGTTGTGATGAGATGTTTATGTGGCACCCTTTTTATGAAATTCACAGCAGTGCCTGTAAGGTGCCCCACTACTCTGTTGCCATGTCTAGGTGGGCAGTCCATCACTTTGCTGGTCCCTCCCACGTCTAAAAGGTATTTTTCTAGGCGTTTTAGGCTTGGATGCTTTTTTGGACGAGAATGGAGTATAAAGATAGACAACTTAGCAGTCTGGACGATCAAACGGCTAGACATAAAAGTAGATGATTCTCAAAAAAAAAAATAAATTTTGGACATATATTTCTAGAATGGACTTTGGACGCTGCCGACTTTGGACGACTAGCAATTTAGGCCCAAAACGGACTAAGACGTTGTTTTTTTATTATTATTATGCCACTCCATACCTCTCTTTTTCCCTCATGCAGGTGATTAATTATCATGTGAGCCAGTTTTCATTTCCATGGGTGAGATCAATTTTATGATCAGATAACAGATCATAAAGCACATCTATTTTCTTTCTCAGCAATCTAAAATTGAGGAGAGTAAAGAACTTCCTAGGTTGCATTGCATAAATGGGATTTGTGCCAAAATAGCACAAGTTGGTGGTAATGTAAAATAATAATACTAACTTTATTCTTGTATACCGCAAAACCATGGAAGTTCTATGCGGTTAACAGATGAAGAGACTGTACATTTACAGCAATGTTACTTTTACAGCGAAGTTATTTTTACAGCAAAGTTACATTTATAGTGAAGTTACATTTACTGCAAGTTACATACAGCAGTGTTATATACAGCAATGTTCAATATGGCAGATCAGAAGTATTTGGTATGATGGGTAACAAAGACAGGAGAATTAGTTAGATTGAGTGATCTGTTTGAATCCGTCTGAATGGTAGTCCACATTCATAATTATACCCACAGACAGTACATTTTGTTTCTATGGCAATATACTTCTGAAAATACCTTACTTTGTGTACATTGTTATGATATTTTAAAAAGCAATGATTTGACTCAATGAGGGTGTGGAAGTTTAGGAGGGAAAGTCAACTGATTTTGGTACTAGCTAAGAGTCTGACAATTGAAAAAAATCATTGATTGAAAAAAATATACTAAGAGCAATCAATTTTTTTTAGTACTTGCTTTTATTTTAAACAAATTTTTAATCAAGGAAATTTAAAGAGTGTTAGTACTTTTATTTGTAGCTCTTTTCTTTCAAGTCATTGTCTTTGCCTTTCTCCTCTGTTCCCATTGCTGTCTCATGGAGGGAAGGATAAGAAAACAAACTCTCTTTCTTACTGCCTAAACCCTTGTAGATGAATAAAAACTTCAGTCCTGAAGAGACCTGCAGGTTACAAAGACTGCTAGTTGAGAGTCTCATATGAGAGCAAATGTCTGGGCAGGTATTTTTGCAGACAGAGAATGTGTTACACCACATCAGAGAAAGCAGAGGGATACAGATGGGATTAGAAAGTTCAGAAGGTTACATGATGTAGAACTCTGAAGTCAGTGCTACTCACCCAGAAGCACTTTGAAATAATAATAATAAAAAAACCCAGTAGATATCATCCAGGCTCTGATGCAAAATGTAATACCATGCATCGTATATGCAGTTTGTAGATATTCAGCTGTGCAAGTAATTGTTCTGGTCATTGTGTGCTAGGAATGCTATTCATTATAAACTGGATTATCGCATTATGCTAATAAAATGTCATTGCATAGAGGATGTAATGATACTTTGTTTACTTTTTTAGTTTTAATACTTTCAAGCATGCAGTTTAGCCTTGGGCTATACAATACTTTCTTTATGGACAGGTAGTCAGAAACATATTTGGAGATTTATTAAAGCTTTGTTTGAAGATACATGAACCAGTACTTCATACAATTCATGTTAAAGTGTAACAACCATGTGCCATAAAATTATTCAGAGTGATGAGTCCAAGAGGAATCAAGGCTTTCTACATAAGCTGAGAACCCTATTTCATGCTGCACAATTCATTTTCAAAGATAAAATTGAAAGCTCAGTTATCTACAGTCATCAGCAATTTTTCTTTGTACAAAGGGATTGAGCATCAGACATACTTCTGAACCATATTTTCTAACAGTTTTGAAAGAGTAAGTCCCATTTGAAAAAATGGCACATTTTTTCCGAAAGAGTATGCACTCTTTTCCCAGTAGTGTACCATAATAGTGCAAGCAGGGGTTGGGGTGAGCCTGTACAAGCACAGACATAAGAACATATGAATAGCCTTATTGGGTCAGACCCAATTGGATCAAGCCCAGTAGCCTGTTCTCACGGTGATCAATCCAGGTCACTAATACCTGGCCAAAACCCAAGGAGTAGCAATATTCCATGCTACCAATCCAGGGCAAGCAGTGGCTTCCCCCATGTCTTTCTCAATAACAGACTATGGACTTTTCCTCCAGGAAATTGTCCAAACCTTTCTTAAAACCAGCTATGCTTAAAACCGATCTTACCACAACCTCTGGCAATACGTTCCAGAACTTAATTATTCTCTGAGTGAAAAAAAAGTCCTCCTATTGGTTTTAAAAGTATTTCCTTGTAACTTCATCGAGTGTCCCTTCTTTATTACCTCAAAACCCCGAGTCCTGTTACTTCACAGGACCATATCTCTGAGCACAATCTTTCCACATATGATAATTCGAATTATAGACTTTCTTGACAGTCATTTTGATCTTATTTGAAGTGCTCCATGTAAGCATGTTGTTTATTGTTTTGGACTTCACAGGACCAGGCACAAAAAGAAACAGATTTTTTTTTTTTTAATGCAAAAGGTCTTGATGTGGGTCTGAGGCTGACAGGGCCCAAAACACAATCTATAGTTTGTGAATGCCATGCCCCAAGAACAGTCTACAAAAATCTTTCTCCAGTCAGATTGCAAGATCTGATCCCAGCAAGACCTCAGAACAGGGCTTAGCACAAAGAAGTTTGGCTTTCCTAAGGCAAGCATAATATGTAGAAGTTGCAGTCATGGCATATACTCTCCCCTGGACTTCCTTTAACCCAGCTTTGGCCCTGCCTCTTATACTTTCTGGCAGCTGCTTTCCTGGCTTCACCCATCCTGTGCCACTTCCTCCTAGGGAGGATCTACATTGGTTAAGGTGGCTCTGACACTGTGAAGGAGTATCCAGGAAGGGGAGTGGTAATATCCTAGAGACTCCCTCACATACCCTCTCCCTCAACTCAACCCTGCCTGGTTGAGTGCATGCCATGTCAAGGTCTACCTCCCAAGACATAAAAGTCAACATTCGTATGTTCTCGGCTCACTCATTGTTGCACCACAAAACTGAAGACTGGAAGGCAAAGGAACTGCCTCATGGTGCATACATTCAATTCCTTGTGGTGAGCCATCCACTAAAGAAGTTCATGGTCCATGACCAGCAGAAAGTGACGTCACAGTAAATTATACTGGAACATTTCCAAGTCCCATTTTGATATTTTGGGCTTCATTTTCAATTACTTCTTCCAAGGGAACAGCTTGCTGTTAATGTAGGCAACCCGGTGTTTCTCTCCATCCTCTCCTTGGGCCAGGAGAGCTCAAAGCCCAGTCTCTGAGGAATCCATCTGCACCACAGAGAGCTGGTTGAAATCTGGGATGAGCAGCATTGGCTCCGAGAAGATATCCTTCTTCAGGGTTTGTCCAGTTCTGATGTCTACTAAACCTCTTCTGGTGCATTTTTCTGTAGAAGGTGGATTAATGATTCTGCTTTCTCAGCAAATCCTGAGATAAATCACTGGTAGTGTCCAATAAGCCCTAGGAAGTCTCACACCTGTTTCTTGGTTTAGAGCAGTGTTCTTCAACCTTTTTACCGGCAGAAATAAAAGATTTATTTTGTGGACCGGCAAACTACTAGGACTGAAATTTTTTAAAAAAACCATTTCCACCCTGTCTCCGTGAGCTCGGTCCCTGCAAACCATCTGATCCCATCTGCACAAGCCTCAGTTATGATTTTATATTGAATGTATTTTATTAAAGTATAAAAAGAAACAATATTCTGTACAATTGTCATTTTATAAAAACAAATAATACAGAGCAAGGATCAACAAAACCCCTGACTCCCCTCCCCTTCACATATATTCCCTCTACTATCAAGAAAACTGAATAAGCCAAATTATTACAGAATGCTACACATAAATATCATGCTAACAGAATACCACAGTCACACATGACAGGAATAGTATTAGAGGTGTGCAACTAGGGCAACTGCCCCCTGGTCAGAGAGAACTCTAAGCCAGCTGGAAGCTAAAAAAGCACTGCCTGGGCTTTGCAGTCCCCAGTTATGTCTAATACCAGCTCTAGCAGGACATATATTTCAAATCTGATATATTCTAATCACAAAATAGAAATAAAATTATTTTTTTCTACCTTTTATTGTCTCTGGTTTCTGCTTTCATCTTCTTTTCACTCTCTTCCTTCCAGCATCTGCCCTCTCTGTCTCTTCAATCCAGCATCTGCCCCTTCCATCCACTGTCTGCCTTCTCCCCCTTCCATATAGTATCTGTCTTCTTTCTATGCCCCTCTCCCCTTTCCATCCAGCCTGTGCCCCCTCTCTCCTTTTTACATGATTCATTCCAGCATCATTGCTCTCTTCATTTTTATCTCTCCTACACCAGATCTAGCATCTTTGTCCCTCTCTGCTTATTTCTCTGTTGACCCCCTTCCCAACACCAATCTCTCTACTTTCTTAATCCTGTCTCTCCCCTTCCCCTCCTCTATTCTTCCTGCCAGCTGTTTCCTTTCATTTTTCCTTCTCCCTTCCCTCCTCCTCCTATCCAGCAGTAAGTCTCTTCCCTTCCCTTTCCCTCCTCCCCTCCCAACAGCATCTCTCCTTCTCCTTCCCTCCAGGTCCAGTAGCAGATATCCTTTTCTCCCTTGTCCAGCAGCTTCCCAGACTCCTTTCCCTCCTCTCCTCCCAGCAGCATCTCTCCTTCTCCCTCCCTCCAGATTCAGTAGCAGCTGTCCCTTTATTGTCTCTTGTCCAGCAGCATCCCAGACTCCAATAGTGGCTTTCTCTCCTCCCAGCAACTATCCGTAGTTGTCAGCACAGCGATTCACTAAGGCAGCCTTGGATCCTTTGATGTGTCATGCCACCTCTGAGGACAGAGGAAGTTGCATCATCAGAGGCAGCTGCGACTCAGCAAAAGCCCCAAGGCTGCCTTAGTGAATCATTGCACTGGCAAATACCTAAAACCTGTTCCCCCAGCAAACCTGCCCAACCTTACCTCAGACTCTCTCACCCCAGTCCCTAATCTCTATTGTAATGCCAGATCTGTTAGAAATAAGACCCAAATAGTAAAAGACTTACTCCAGGATTTTGATCCAGGTTTTTTGTGCATCACTGAATCATGGATCGAAAAAGATGTCTTACTCACCCAAAATGAACTCTGTCCTCCAGGCTACCATGGTCTTTTCTCTCCTAGAATAAACCGGAAAGGAGGAGGTCTAGCCCTTCTCTACAAATCATTCTTTAATGTTGAGCTCCTCGAAAAGGGCAGTCATCCTTCCTTGGAATTCATGCTATCCTCAATAAACGACGAACTTCGCCCCCACCCTTTAGGCATCCTACTACTTTACCGCCCACCCACCCCCTGGAACAAATCCTCTGACTTAGTTCTTGAGACCATAACAAAGGCCTATCTAAAATTCCAAAGGCTATTGATCATTGGTGACATAAACCTTCACCTAGAAGACAACACAAACAAGGACACAACTGAGTTCAAAGACTTCCTCATTTCCTTAGGCTTCACTGCTCCCCCGCCCACCCCTACCCACGAAAAAGGGCACTCCATTGACATCATTAGTTTTCTTGACCTGACTGAGCACAAAACTTCCGCAGACATGACCCGTTGGGAACATGTCCCCTGGTCTGATCACCTCCTTGGCTCTTTTTGCCTCCCTGTCTTCATGTCAGCCCTTGATACCCCAACCCGTGCCACAAATTTAATCTCCTACCGCAAAAAAATCTCAAGTGAATTATTCTGGTCCCAGTTTCTAAACAAACTCCCTCCTCTTCCCAATCACACGGACCCAGACTCAATCTGGCACAACTGGGTGACTCTTTCCGAAACCACATACCGTGCCCTTGCCCCTCTAGCCACTAAACCCATCTCCTACTCTCATAAGGCTCCCTGGTATCTCCCATACCACAGAGAATTAAAACAGAAATGTCGGGCCCTAGAACGGAAATGGAAAAAATCAAAATCCCCCCTAGACAAGCAATCCTGGAGAGAAAACATCAAATTCTACAACTCCGTGCTAAAAAAAGCTAGGAAGATCTACTATGGAGATAAAATCTCCAGGTCAAAAAACCAAAACAGTACACTTCCACATCTGGCGGAACCTAACTTCTAAAAACAACTCCGCCCCCTCCCCCCCCCTCCCATCTCCGAATGACCTAGCCAAATTCTTCAACGAGAAGATCACTACCATAAAGAGTTCGTTCCCCTCAGCTATCTCCTACAACTCTCTTCCCCCAAAAGACTCTGACCCTATCCCTGCCGACAGATCTTGGACTACATTCGAACTAGTATCCGAAACCCAGATCTCTAAGCTCTGCCTCAAACTTAAATCCTGCAAGTGTATCCTAGATCCTTTCCCATCCTACCTTTACGAAAACATCCCTGCGCAGGCCATCTCTTCCCTTACAAACCTTATAAATAAAGTCTTACTATCTGGCCTGTTCTCCTCCGAAATGGGACACATTGCCTTATCCCCTCTTCTGAAAAAAGCCGATCTCGACCCTTCCTCACCATCGAACTACCGCCCCATAGCAAACATCCCTCTTTTAACTAAACTTCTAGAGACCATAGACGCTACTCAGCTCTCCTCCTACCTAGAGAGATTCTCCATTCTCCAACATTACCAATATGGATTTAGGCCCAATTTCAGCACCGAGTCCCTCCTAGTTTCCTTAATCTCAAAGGTGCAACAACTACACGCCCGAAAAAAATTTGCTGTTCTCCTAAAGTTTGATCTCTCCGCGGCTTTCGATGTCGTACACCATGACATACTAATCTACCAACTTTCAGAGATAGGAATAGACTCCTCTGTTCTAAACTGGTTCTCAAACTTCCTCCGCGCTCATTCCTATATTGTCAACACAAACGGCTCCAAATCCGCTTCATGGACACCATCCTGTAGTGTCCCTCAGGGCTCCCCCCTATCCCCTATTCTCTTCAACATGTATATGACCTCCCTGAAGCTCCTCAAACTATCCCCCCTTGAAACAATCTACACATATGCAGATGATATCCTTATCCTCCTCGAAACAGATTCAAACCTTACAAACCTCCAAGAGAACATCACTTCATGCATAACGAGACTTCACGCCTGGTCCATCTCTGTACAGATGAAATTAAATGAATCAAAAACAAAATTACTCTGGCTCGGCCCAAAACTAGCACACCTGCCCACCCTTTTCACTCTACCCACAGGTCCTGCTCTACACCTTGAGTTCTCATGCAAGGTCCTCGGAATCACCATCGACTCCTCCCTTTCCCTCAACGATCACCTGAATTCCTTGGCAAAATCTTGTTACTTCAGCCTCAACATGCTGAGGAAAGTTAGATCCTATTTTCACCAAAAACATTTCACCGTCCTTGTACAATCCATCATCCTATCCAAACTCGATTATTGTAATGCCATCTATTTGTGCCTAACTAAAAAAGTCTCCGCAGACTCCAGCTTATCCAGAATACTGCGGCCAAGTTGAGTTTTGCTAAACGCAAATCTGATCACGTCTCCCCCACTACTTACCAGTCTTCACTGGCTCCCAGTGCTTTCCAGAATTCATTTCAAATGTTCCTGCCTAGCTTTCAAGATCATTCACGGCATCCTTCCGCCCCTAATCCCTCTATCCTTCCTCGCCCAGACGCCTGCCACCACCAGATCAGCCCACAGACACAAACTATCCTTCCCCTCTCTACACGGCATCCTCCACGCAGGTATACTGGGAAAATCCCTCCTCTCCAAAATCACGGGCCTTTGGAACGATCTCACTGTCCCACTGCGGAACCTGGGTTCCCTCCAACTATTCCGAAAACAACTGAAAACCTGGCTTTTCCCTAGCATATAACTCTCTCTCATTCTGTCTACATCCCCTCTTTTTATATGCATTTGTAAACCCTTCTTCTTATCTTTAAGCTTTGTAAACCGTGTTGAGCTCCACTTCCGTGGAGATGATGCGGTATATAAACTTAAGGCTTAGTTTAGTTTAGTTTAGTTTAGCTGCTGGGAGGGGAGAAAGCCACTGTCGGAGGCTCCCCATAATCTCGCCGGCCCTGAGCGGACCAGCAGGAAATTGCAGCTCATCAATCTCGCTGGCCTTGTGTGGACCAGCAGGAATTTTCTGTGGTCCACGGACCAGCGGTTGAAGAACACTGGTCTAGAGTACTGGTACCTGGGTGATTGCTTCCACCTTTCAGATCTGGGGTTTCACTCATCCTTCCCCACTGAGTACCCCAGGTATTGGACCTCTTGTCCTCCAAAAAAGCACTTTTTGGGATTGACCATCATTCCTGTGACCCTCAAACTGTCCAGGACTGCTTCTACCTGGATATGATGAGTCCTCTAAAACTTATTTTAGATGACACACATCATCTAAATAGGCAGCTGCATAGTTACCATAAGGTTTAAGGAGGCAGTCAGTGAGGTGTTGAGAGGTAGATGGAACTCCATGAAGGCTTAAATGTAGTAATGTGAATTGAATCAGGCCTTGGGGTATGGAAAAGACTGTTTTCTCTTTGACAGCCTGAGTGAGAGGTACTTACCAATATCTCTTGTTAAGGTCCAGAGTGGAGATGACCTTCTCCCAGCTCATCAACTTTTGGAATTAGATAAGTCTCTAGCTTGGAGACAGTGTTCACCTTCCAGAAATCAATAAAAAACTGGATATTACCATCTGGTTTTGGCACCAAAATGATGAGGAATGACCATTTACTGGATGACTAGTCATCCAGCATTTCAGATACTTCTTTCTCTACAGCTTGCTGCCAAGATTCCAGGATCTGATATGGATGTTGCCTGACCACTATTCCCAGCTCAGTGTTAATATCATGAGCTGCAAGGTGATTCCAGCCCAGGTTCCCTGAAAACACATCGCTGTTTTGGTGTACCAATTTCTAGGTGAGTCTTCTGTGAGGGAGAAAATTGATCATCAAATGGGACTTGTAGGGGCCCTGACTCTAATGTTGCAGTCATTGGGATCTACTTCTTTAATAGATTGATGTAGAAGATCTTTGCCTTATATCTCTTGTCGGGTTTGGCCACCTTGTAATTAACAGGTCCTGTCTTCTCCACTATTACATAAGATCCTTGTCATTTAAATAATAACTTGCTTTCAGAGGATTGTAGAAGGACCAAGACTCCATCTCCCAGTTAGAAGACTCTCTGCACCACCTTCTGATTGTAGACTCAGACTTTTCCCACCTGAGTCTTCTCCAATCAGAGTTGAGGGTAAAGACTCGCACACAAGGCAGCAGTGATGGAGACAGACAAACTGAATAGCGAGAGTAACGTTTAACTGCCTTTATTACAGAAACCAATGGATTACATTAAAAAAAGATTCAACATGATTTGTGTTTTGGCCATTAAAGGCCTGCATCCAATGTAGTGCTGATTTCACAAACCTAAGTTGTGTAACAACTGGAAATGTGGATTTGTAATAAATCCAAATGCTGACACATACACTGTGAATGCTCAGTAGTGCTCACAATTTCAATTTGGATTTATTATGAATCCACAACACTTCCAATTGTTACACAACATAGGTTAGTAGCTGAAACATAAATCATGTTGAGGCTTTTTTAATGTCGTCCACTGGTTTCTGTAATAAAGACATTTAAATGTGACTCTCGCTATCCAGTTTGTCTGTCTCCATTGCTGTTGCCTTGTGTTGGACTTTGTTTGTGGTGGATATTGTTCTTCTGTTTTTGTGTGAGGGTAAAGACTCGGTCAGAGAAGCTCACATCCAGGAGATTAAAGTGTGGCTCCATGGAATGTATCATTGAGAGCGTTTCAGTTTCTTGGACCATGGGATGATTTCCCAAGGGCTACTGAGCAGGGATTGTGTGCATCAGTCAAAGAAGGAAAGAAGTGTCTTCATCAGCAGACTGGATAGCCTTCTATGGAAGGCTTTAAACTAGAATTATGTTAGATTTCTTTATTTATGAGAATATCATTGGGTAGAGAGTACTATTGGATGGGAAGGGGTGGGTATGGAGAGGGAAGGTAAAGGTTCAAACTCATATAGATAAGTGGGGGTTTATTGATATTGGAATTTGTCTTTTATTATGTTTATTAATAATTGATGCATATTGATGTTTTTTTGATGCTGTATTATTGTATTTGATGATATTTGCATCAATAAAAACTGTTTGAATCTAAACTAGAATTGTTGGATCAGGGTGGGTCAAAGCCCCAGGTAAGTATAAGCCCTCAGGTAAGTGAATCACTAAATACCTCTACACAAATGGGAAAAGGGGACAATGTCTGGAAAGCTGTATATACCAATGCTTGAAGTATGGGAATCAAGGTTCTGGATCTAGAGGCTGTGATGGAAGAGGCTGAGTTGGATTCAGTGGCTTTCACAGAAGTGGTTCAAGGAGAAACGTGACTGAAATATAGTTATACCGGGCCATAATTTGTTCAGGAAAGACATGGTAGGAAGAAAAGGAGGAACAATGACATTATATGCTAAATATCATATAAAAACCACACAATTGCAGGATTTGCAGGGTAAAAAAGAGGCATTGTGGGTCAATCTGGAAAGAGGGAATGGAAAATGTATTTACATTGTGTGACCAGTCAGGCTCCGGGCCTGCCCAGATCCCTGTGAAAGCTGGCAGAAAGGGTGGCCAGAGGCCCAAAAAAGGGATTGTCAAAGCCAGCTCCCAGCACCAGTCTGACCCACTTGAGAATGCCACTGACCCAGAATGGGGAGATGAGGAAACCCTACACAGGCCCTACCCTACACACAGCAGAGCTAGGGATATAGATTTTAAACCTATTCCTAGGAATAGGGAGGAAGGCTATTGCCCTAATGTTCGCTGGGGGAGCCAGAAAGAGAGAGGCCCATGTGAGAGCAGGCTCAGTCAGAACAGGGTGTGGCTCCCCTATTGAAAAGCCTGTGGACCTCACTAAGTTCTTAGGGAAACTAGGGAGAAAGCACAGTTCTTTCCCTAAGGAAGATGTTGCTGGCTCCAGCAAATGTAATGCCTGTGACCTGATAGAAGTAGAGGAAGCTGGTTCCACTTCAGAGTTTGTAGCAGCAGACCAAGAGGTGGCAATGGAACTTCAGGGAGAGCTGGCTCCTGAAGATTTGTGTGCAGCACCTGAGCAGATAGAAGTAGGCTTAGCTGCCATTTGCAAAGACTGAACAGAGAACTCTGAGGGTTTTTTGTTTGCTATTTTGGCTGAGGTTTTTTTTAAAAAAAAAACAACAAAAAACTGCCTGTTTCATTGACTGCCTTAACTGTGGGGTTTGCTTTACTGTTTTGCGCTCAGCTCATTTTGGGTAGGAAGCTGAGAGTGCCTTTTTGAGGGGAGAAGTTTGCCACCAACTTGGAGGGATTTTTAAAGCTGATTTTTTCTGTTTTTCAGAAGGCAAACTATAGGCACTTCTACTAAGCCCAGCAGTGCTATATGATAGCTGGATGCTTACTTATTTGAGACTGAATGTTGGATTATTGCAGCAGTGAAACTGAACTTACCTGAGACCTGCTGTGAACAGGTTTGGAAAAAATTTTGGAAAAGCTTTATTGAAAAGAAGCTGTTTGGAGAGTAAAATCACAGTGAGGATTAAGTGGTTTGTGTGGAGAAATCCTGATCTCTACACAGTTTTCTTTTGAAGTTTTGTTTTGTGAATTGTCTTGTGTTTTTGTTTGGCCATTTTGTTTTCCTTTGCTGGAAACATTCTGACATTAAATTATCTTTGGCATTCTGACATTAAATTATCTTTGGAATTTTGTGTATTGTTTTTGTTTTGTTTTGTTTTACTTATATTATTGCAGTCCCTGCAGGGTGACTCCTTTCTGGATCACATGCCTGTGCAATTTTTGCTGTGGCCACTAGGGACACTGAGGTCTGCTTCGAGGCTCTAGTGGTGGCTACAATTGGTGTGATATAAAGGCCTCCTTCACAGATAGAAGTAGACAGAGATTTAATAGTAGACATTCAGAATATACCCTTAAAAGGAGAAGTATTACTAATAAGTGGTTTTAACATGCCAGATGTTGATTAGGGTATCTCTATAGTGGGATCTTCTACAAGGAGAACTACTCTAACAGTTGGTAATGGAACCCATGTGGGATGGGGCCCTACAGGACTTAGTGCTTATATAAGGTGGAAAGAGTTTCTGATGTTACAGTGGGTGATCATCTGGCATGGTGTGGTTTAATATTAAGATGAAAACAGTGAAGGTGACCTCTGTGTTCAATGGAATGTATTTATTCATTCACATAAAGACTCGACATGCATGTGTTTCTGCCTAAGTGGCCTATATCAGAAGTCTAGATCTTATTAGACAGGCTTCTATTGTCTTGAAATCTGAACACACTTGATATAATATTGTACTAATGAATACAAGAAATTGAATAGAGGCATAAAAGCCTGCATGGATATCTTCTCGAAAACGCCTCATGCAGGCCGCTTTGAGCGAAACATGTGCATGTCGAGTATTTGTGTGAATGAATAAATAAATTCCATTGAACACAGAGGTTGCCTTCGCTGTTGTTTTCATCTTCCACAGTGTGAGGAGGCATTTTCTCCTGTCTGTTATCGTGGTTTAATATTAACCACGATATACCAGGTATAGAGAGGGCTCATTCAAAAGTAAAGGTTCTAAACTTTAAAAAATAGTAACTTTGTTCAGATGGGGGGTTACATCAAGGAATTGTTGTCTAGATATGAACATCTGGAAGAAGTAGGAAAGCAGTGAGCAAAACTGAAAGTAGCTATTGTAAGTACAACAGTCCATTTTGTAAGGAACGTAAAGAAAAGGAAAAAAAGGCTGTTTAGGTTCTCTAAAGTAGTAGTAGAAAAGGTAAGGGAAACAAAGGTTAGTTTTCAAACTACAAAAGATCGCAGAAAGAGGAAGACAGGCTTAAATAACTGGAAAAATTAAGAGTAGCTGGTCGAGTAGTTAGGAAAGCAAAGATACAAATGGAGGAAAAATAGCCAACATGGTTAAACGGGGTCAAGATATTTTTTAGGTATGTTAGTGACTAAAATATATTTGTTGCCTTGAGTAGTCTACTCCAGAGGCCCTGCAAAGTCAATAGCTACTCTCTCAAAAGGGGTGTTGACCAGGGGCATAGGCACAAGAGGGGCCAATGGAATCCTTGCAGAACTACTCTACTGGCAGGACAGGCAGAATTAACAATTAACTATTTTTTGGTATACATCTGGCCAGAATAACCAGGCTAAAATTTATTCCTGGTTTGTTTGTTTTTCCCCCCCAAGTGACCACCTAGCAGGTGACCATGGGCTAACTTTATACCTTGCCCGTGGTAGGGCTGTAGAATCAGCAACTGCTCTATTTCCCCCTCCAGAGTTCCCTGGGCCACCCTATATACCAAGTCTCTCTTGATTATGAAGTACGGGGATGCTATCTTAGAGGAATCCTGATTACTCTGGGATTCTCATTCAGAGTCATAACCTGAGCTCAGGCTGCCTTATGGAACTCATCCTTGGCCTGTATTCTTAAAATCCCCTTGGGTCCCATCCCCACTCCACTCAAGCAAGCTGTCTAAAGGGTCTGTGGTGTTCTGTCCCTCTTCTCCTGATGCTGGATCCTCTGTGTGGCCAGTTTGCTAAGAATGCTGGATGCTTGGACTTCCCAATAGCTTGTTTTTCTGTGTTTTTCATTTAGACTTCTTTATATTTGAAATGGACAAAAAAAAGGTAGATGTGCTAAGGGCCAAAAAGTTTAGATAGGTCATTAAAAAAAAAGAAAAAGATAAATGTCTTGCTGTTTTGAAAATGGCCATTTTCTCTACTGGATTTCTTGGCATCATTCCCAAAATGTCTAAACGCAGGCTTAGATGTCCTATCGAAAATGTCCCTCTTAACATCTATATCTCCATGTATTTTTAACTAGCTCTGTGTTGACAGTTCCTGTTATAAAATACCTAGTGGAACTTCAGACATCCTGACCTGGATGTCTCAATTCTGATTTGTACTTCCTTTCTAAAATGCTCTTCCACATCTACCATTAGATATGCTCAATTAGTATGACTTTTATAATGAAAAGAGATATGAAGTGTGACCTTATCTTCAGAACAGGAAACCAATATATCAGCCTATGCTCTCTATTAAGATGTTTTAATGTGTATTGTGTTGACATTCTAAATAGCATACTATACTAGATTGTGTACTGTTATTTGAATATCTTTGCTGCTGTAATTATTTATTGCCTAGGTTTGGTTTATTTTTGCTGTACACTGCCTTGGGTGAATTTCTCCCAAAAGGTGGTAAATAAATCCAAATAAGTAAACAAAATGATTTGGAATTTGTGGGGGAATAGTAGCTTCATCTTTCCTGCAATTTGCCAGCTCGATTAGTCATTAGTAAACTGGTGACAGTTATAAACCTTTAACCAGCCATTACTAAAAAGCATATGTTAATTGTAACAGGAATCATAAGCAGGTCAATTAGAAGGCAAAGCTGGGGAAAGAATAAAGCATTCAGCTGGAGGGGAAATGCAGGGCAGGTGTCAGCCAGCATGGACCACTCTGGCAAGAGCTCCAAGCATCATGGGTAGGGCTCATTTAACCTTCTGATTTGCTGAATTTGCATTTCAAATTTCTGCTGCTAATAGACATTGCAGTCAGTCTTTGTTAATGAAGTCTCTGATTACAGGAGTCATAATAATTGGGAATTAGCAGGCTGGCATAATTTTTGAAATTCAGTCCATGGAAAATTGGATGAAATAGGCTTTCAGAAACATACACATATGTACATACAGTATATAAAGATAGAAGCAAGCACATACATAGACAAACATATATACTGTACACACATTTCATTTTACTTTTCCCTTGAGTTTAAAAAGCTTCATCTAAAACATTTAATCAATGAGAATATTTTAATTCTTTAAATATATTTTTGTCAGTAATAATTTAAATATATTTAAATCAGCATTTATTTTGATATAACAAACTGACCATTGTATCTGAAGCAATATTTCAAATTAGACAAATTTGTTAGAATGAAATAATCTTCAAATGGATCCTAGTGATAATGAATACAAATAACCTCGAGCTTGCCATGATGTTGAGGCAAATGCCACAGTCTTTGCTCCTGATTTTAGAATATACTGGCAAAAAGACCTTTTGTTGTGCATGAGGTAAGATTTGGAACTCTCTGGTAGGACAGATACAGAACTGTTGTGAGAGGGGTATGTTTAGAAAATTACTTAAAACACAGTTATTTGTTGATGCTTTCTTTTAGACATATCTTTTTTGGTAAACCTGATAAACTGTTTATGATCCAAAGATATGCTATTAATCTGTGTCTTTGATATGCCATTAATTTTTATCTATGTCTTTTAAGCTCTGTTTCTATGCAAAGATATGTTAGTATTTTTTAGCTATGAATTTTAAGGCTTGTTTATATGTCTATTTTATTATGTTTTAAAACTATGGGCTCCTTTTACAAAGCTGCGCTAGTGGTTTTAGCATGCGCGCTAGACGCTAATGCCAGCATTGCGTTGGCATTAGTTCTAGCTGCGTAGTGTGGGTTTAGCATGCACTAAAATTCTGCATGCGCTAAAAATGCTATTGCAGCTTAATAAAAGGAGCCCATTGTATGCATATCCTGTTAACCGTTTAGTTGTAAACGGTATAGAAATTTTTAAAATAAATAATAATACTGTACCTTTGGCTACAGAATCAGCCTAGTGGGGGCTGATAACTTAATTCTCCAGATGATGTTGACTCCATGCTAGCACCCCTAACTGTCCCAAATATTTTTGTCCTCTCCCTTTACTGTCATCCTTCCAGGCCTACAAATAGTTGTCTAACCTTGTTTTATGTCTGTTTATTTATTTCTACCCTTAAAGTAGTTTTTTCAGTTGAGAATCTAAGGTATTGATATGAGAGAGGAGAGAGAAAGAAATAAAGAGACACAAAGAAACACTGAAAATGAAGACAGATAAAGACCATATGGCATATTCAGTCTGCTCATCCATACCATCTACTATCTCTTACTCTTCCTTCGATATTGTATCCTATGCACTTGTCCTAAGCTTTTTTTGAATTCAGATAATCTTCCTCCTAGATTTTATATACCGTGTTCAAAATTATACATGCAGATTTGGGCAGTGCCTGATTTTATACACCATTTGAGTAATAAGCCAAATATTGCTGATAATTGGGTGCCAATATTCAATTATTGGTGCTAATTAGCAATAATTAGAATTTAAGTGCACATCTTGCTAAGCGCTATTCTTTAAAGATATGCATGTAAGTTCTTATATTTGGGTCTGAAAAGGGGGTGTGGCCATGAGAACAGCATGGGCATTCCATGAATTTGTATGCAGTGTTGCAGAATACAACAGAACTGAACCTAATCTAGGTGCATGTTTTTACACCAGGATTCAATTGGCACTTGTAAGTTTTCGTGCCTAAAAGTTAGATGAAAACCCCAGTGCTAAGCGCTATTCTATACACAACACCTAAATCAGAGCACTGTTTATACAATAGCACTCATTTTTTTAACACAAATTTTTCAGTGCCATATCTAGAATTTGTTCTTTCATCTCTACCACTTGCATTCGGAAGTTATTCCACAAATTTATCACCCTTGCTCTGAAGAAGTATTTTCTTAGGTTAATCCTGAATCTTCTTTTCACCTTCATCTTAGACCCCTCATTCCAAAATATCCAAGATGGCTGCCTTTCTCTGCAGGGTGGCGCACAGTGCAGGAGCGCGGCCTTTGGGCTTCCTGCCTGGTCCTGCGCCACTCTGTGATTGGCTGCAGTCAGTAACTGACTGCAGCCAATCACAGAGCGGTGTGGGACCGTGCGGGAGGTGCAGGGGTCGCGTTCCTGCATTGTGTGTCGCTCTGCAGGGAGGCAGCCATCCAGTGGGGGACCGCGCTGGACCACTGCCGCTTAGAGAAGGTACCAGGGAGGGGTGCACGGTGTATTTGGTCCATAAGACGCACACCCTTTTCCATCCCCTTTTTGGGGGTATGTTCATTATGTCTACAATTTTGTTGGTTTTAATTTTTAAAGATATGTAATGTAAACTGCTTTGGAATTGAAAAGCGGTATATCAAACCTTAATAAACCTGAAACCTGAATTGAAAAGATTTGTCTCTTGTGCATTTATGCCTTAGAGAAATTTAAATGTCTTTATCATATCTCCTCTCTCTCACCTTTCTTTCAAAGTATTCATATAGAGATCTTTGAGTAGGTATGATCTTTGAGTAGGTATGATTTATGCAGAAGCCCACTGATCAGTGGCCAATGGCATAGTAAGAGGGGTAAAGGGGAGGGGGGTGTCTGCACAAGGCATAGTCTTCCTAAGGGCACAGTACCCCTCCTGCTCTCCTTGCTGCATGCACATGCCCCTTGCCTTCTCTTGTACCTTTTTTACTTCCCCAGCATGAGATGCTGCCCACGTCAGCATCAGCACTCTCTCTGATGTCACTTAAGAACATAAGAATAGCCTTACTGGGTCAGACCAATGGTCCATCAAGCCTAGTAGCCCATTTTCATGGTGGCCAATCCAGGTCACTAGTACCTGGCCAAAACCCAAGGTGTAGCAATATTCCATGCTACCAATACAGGTCAAGCACCGGCTTCCCCCATGTCTTTCTCAATAACAGATTATGGACTTTTCCTCCAGGAACTTGTCCAAACCTTTCTTAAAACCAGCTATGCTATCCGCTTTCACCACATCCTCTGGCAATGTGTTACACAGCTTAACTATTCTCTGAGTGAAAAAAAAAATCATCCTATTGGTTTTAAAAGTATTCAAGTATTTAAAAGTAGCATCATCGAGTGTCACCTAGTCTTCGTAATTTTTTACAGAGCAAAAAATCGATCCACTTGTACCCATTCTACTCCACTCAGGATTTTGTAGACTTCAATCATATCTTCCCTCAGGTGTCTCTTTTCCAAGCTGAAGAGCCCTAACCATTTTAGTCTTTCCTCATACGAGAGGAGTTCCATCCCCTTTACCATCTTGGTCGCTCTTCTTTGAACTTTTTCTAGCACCACTATATCTTTCTTGAGATAAGGAGACCAGAATTGAACACAATACTCCAGATGAGGTCACACCATAGAGTGATAGGGGCATTATAACATTCTTAGTCTTGTTAACCATCCCTTTTTTAATTATTCCTAGCATCCTGTCTGCTTTTCTGGACACTGCTACACATTGGGCGGAAGGTTTCATCATATTGTCTACGATGTTACCCAGATCTTATTCTTGGGCGCTCATCCCCAAGGTGGACCCTAGAATCCGATAACTGTGATTCAGGTTATTCTTCCCAATGTGCATCACTTTGCATTTGTCCACATTAAATTTCATCTGCCATTTAGGCGCCCAGTCTTCCAATTTCCTAAGATCCGCCTGCAATTTTTCCACAATCCGCGTGCGTTTTAATAACTTTGAACAGGTTAGTGTCATCTGCAAATTTAATCACCTCACTCATTCCAATTTCCAGATCATTTATAAATAAGTTAAATAGCACTGGTACCAGTACAGACCCCAGCGGCACTCCACTGTTTACTCTCCTCTATTGAGACTAATTACCATTTAATCCTATCCTCTGTTTTCTATTCGATAACCAATTCCTAATCCACAACTGAACTTTGCCATGACACTTTAATTTTCTCAGGAGCCTCTCGTGAAGAGCTTTATCAAAAGCTTTCTGAAAATCTAGATACATTATATCAACTGGCTCACCTTTATCCACATGTTTATTCCTGAACCTGCACTTAGGAAGTGATGTCAAAGGGTGAGCCAACACTGACATGGGTCTGCTGCTCATTCTGGAGAAGTTAAAAAGGTATGGGGAAAGGGAAGGAGGTGCACACGTGGCAGGGGGCAGGGAAGAGGGCTGGGGTGTGGCACCATTGCCCTGGGTGCCACTCACTCTCACTGCACCTCTGCCACTGATCATTTTAGTAGTTATTCTATGAATCAACTTAGTTTGTTTTTATCTTATTGAAGGTGCAGTCTGCAGAATTTTATGGCACAGTACTCCAAATGATTATCCCTTTTACTGTTGGTCATTGCTCTCTTATGCACCCAAGCATTCTTCTGACTTTTGGTGTCATCTTTTTTTTTACCTAATTGACCACATTAAGATTCTCATATATGACTACCTCCTAAGAGAGTGAGATAAAGTCAGGGGCAGAAAAAGAAGGAGAAGTGAGGATTGGGGTTGGGCAAAGAGAGGGAAGACTAGGATGAGAAGGAAGATTGGGAAGGGGAGGGGAAGTAGAAGATAGTCCAAGAAAGAAAAAGGGGAGAGGGGGGAAAAGAGTGAAGGGGTGCATGAGATCTTAGGGTAATGCATAGTTGTGAGAAAAAAAGGCTCTAAAATATTTTGCAGGATTCAGAATCCTATCCCAAATCCAGCCTTGATCTAAACTAAACTAAACTAAACCTTAAGTTTATATACCGCATCATCTCCACGGAAGTAGAGCTCGGCACGGTTTACAAGAACTTAAAAATGAGAAAGGGTAGGAAAAGGTTTACATAAGTTTATAAATCGAGTGGAAAAGTAAGGGAAAATAAATTACATGTTAGAGAAGAGCCAGGTTTTTAGTTGCTTGCGGAATAAATGGAGGGAGCTCAGGTTCCGCAGCGGGATAGTAAGGTCATTCCAGAGACCTGTGATTTTGAAAAGAAGTGATTTTTCCAGTTTACCTGCGTGGAGAATACCATGTAGGGAGGGGAAGGATAGCTTTAATTTATGGGCGGTCCTAGTGGAGTCAGGGCACGAGGAGTTGAAATAAAGTGGGATTAGGGAAGGAAGGATGCTGTGAATAATCTTAAAAGCCAGGCAAGAGCATTTGAATTGGACTCTGGAAATCACTGGGAGCCAATGAAGATTGGCCAGGAGTGGGGAGACGTGGTCAGATTTACGTTTTGCAAAAATCAGCTTGGCTGCCGTGTTCTGAATAAGCTGGAGTCTTTGGAGGCTTTTTTTTGTTAAGCATAGGTAAATGGCATTACAATAGTCAAGTTTGGAGAGGATGATGGATTGGACAAGGACAGCAAAATGTTTTTGGTGGAAGAAGGGTCTTGCTTTTCTTAGCATGTGGAGGCTGAAAAAGCATGATTTTGTCAAGGAGTTGAGGTGGTCGTTGAGAGAGAGAGAGGAATCGATAATGATCTCAAGGTGTAAGGCAGTATCTGAGGGCAGTGCAAAGAGGGTGGGCAGGTGTTCTAACTTTGGGCCGAGCCAGAGTAATTTTGTTTTTGATTCATTTAGTTTCATCTGTACCGAGAGGGACCAGGAGTGGAGTCTCATTATGCAGGATGTTATGTTATCATGGAGGTTGGTGAGATTCTGGTCTGTTTCAAGAAGGACAAGGATATCGTCGGCGTATGTGTAGATTGTTTCAAGGGGGGAAAGCTGGAAGAGCTTCAATGAGGACATATAGATATTAAAAAGGATAGGGGAAAGGGGTGATCCCTGAGGGACACCGCAAGAAGGAGACCAAGGAGTGGACATGGTGCCATTAGAGTTGTCAGTGTAGGAGCGAGAGCGAAGGAAGTTTGAAAACCAATTAAGAACGGTGGAATCAATTCCTATCTCGGAAAGTTGATAAAGTAGTATGTCGTGGTGGACAACATCAAAAGCAGCAGAGAGGTCGAATTGTAACAGAACAGCGAATTTGTTTTGAGAATGTAGTTGTTGCACCTTTGATATTAGGGATACAAGGAGGAATCTCTTTTACATTCCATTCCATTCTTTCTCCCTACTCCACCACTGGTCCTTGGCCCTCCCACATCCTTCCTCCTTGCTTCTCTTTGTTGCTTTCTCTTGCAACCATAGCAAGAGCTCAGATTAAAAGCTTCATAAGACTAGCAGTTAGGCTTATAGTATACATATTTTAGATGTGTTTTGTAGCTTGGGCAAAGAAAAGGGAAAGTATGTACAGATTTGCTAGTGAACTTGAGGCAAAATATTAATGAGGAGTTTAACTGCATGAGAGGACTGGATGAATGAAAATTGATAGGCATTTAATTTAGACAAAATCAAGCTGATGATACTAGGAAGACATAGAGGGCATTTTGAAAAGGACATCCAAGTCAGAATAGTGACATCACATCAGAACATCCCAAACAGATGTCCACCTCGCATACATTATGAATGGTGGAAAACAAGTATATTATTTGGCAGTATTCTTATAAATTTCAAATTGACCACACAGACATCCATATAGAACAGAATGGCAGTCTAGTGGTTAGTGCAATAAACTGTAAACCAAGGGATCCAGGCTTGAGCACCACTTTAACATTTTTTTTTCTAATTATGAACCCTCCAGGAATGGAAAAAAAAAACCTACTATACCCATTTGCCTTCAGGCTTATAGGTGGCTTAAATATTTAGATATACGTAGTAGGTATTTTTCTGTTCCTGGAAGACACACATTTAAAAAAAGAGAGTTAAAGTAGAATTTGAATCCAGGTCTCTTAAATTACAGCCCACTGCACTAACCAGTAGGCTACTCCTCAAATCTGCATGCTGGTCTGTTCAAAATGCCTATAATATGTAATGCTGTGCCTGGTTTTCCTTTCCAGTTTCCTTTTCGAGGGAGAGGGGACAGAAACCACTGGGGAATTAAGGAGGTGTCATGTTTTAATCCCTCCAGTGGCTTGGAAATTACCTTCCCTTCAGTAATCACTGTTGGATGTCCTGTTTTTGGGCCCTCCCTAGTCCTGTCCAAAACACACCCACAACATTCCTCCTTGCTATTTGGACAGCAGTGTTGCTATTTACAAAATTTGGATTTGGACCAGTGGCACAGGTAAGTAAGACTGGAAGAACCCCAGGCATAAAATTTGAGATGGACCATCTCTCCCAAGATAGTGAGAATGGGGGGAGAGGAGGAATCCCATCTGAGCTCCAGTAAACAAACCTTGCAAAAAGCAAACAGACCTACAAAGAAAACCTATCATAATAAATCAAAATAAATAATAGAAATAGAAACTGAATTCAAGATATCATAGATACACATTTCCCAAAGGTGACACATTCTACTCAAATTCAGAACAATTTTTTTTTCTTCCTGTGTTGTCTGCACAATGCTTTCATCCCAGTATTTATTTTCTGCTTTTCTTTTCCAGGGTGTCCTATCCTTTTGACATTTATTCTCTATATCCCACCATTCATCTTACTCTTGTGTACCTATCTTTCCTGCCATCTCCCCATTCCTGTCCCTGTTTCTATCCTTCAGCTATGTTCAGCATCTGTTCACTAGACAGCTGCATAAGGAACAAAAGGTACTAAAACAATACAAAAATGTATTATTACTAAAAGATTTGGCTCTCTCTTTTGTTCTGTACTTGTGTATGTATAGTGCTCTGATGCCATTGCTTGTACCTTGTTTCAAGTTGACTTAAAGTTAAAAAAAATTTTTTCTAAAAGATAGCATAAAACAAAGACTACAAACAGTACAATAAAACCTGAGCATGCCCTGCAGTAGTAACATACATAGTAACATACATAGTAGATGACGGCAGATAAAGACCTGAATGGACCATCCAGTCTGCCCAACCTGATTCAATTTAAATTTTTAAATTTTTCTTCTTAGCTATTTCTGGCCAAGAATCCAAAGCTTTACCCGGTACTGTGCTTGGGTTCCAACTGCCGAAATCTCTGTTAAGACTTACTCCAGCCCATCTACACCCAGTAGTGTTTTTAACCTGTGGTAAGCATGTGTTAGTGTAGTGCCCCCACTATGCAGGCAAGGGTATTACAGTCTTACTTTACCTCAAATGTAGTTGTAGTAGCTGAGTGACCTCAGACTGAGCACACTTATCAGAGGTGGGGCCGCACAGAGAAAACACCAACCAAATCTTGACTTAAAATAAGTGTCAAGACAAACCTGGTTAGGAATTTGTTGTAATTAAGAGAATCAGGTGTGGTGTTACAATATTATTTCTTAGATTATTAAAAGAATAGAGATGACACTATTTGAAAGGCTAGCTAACCCCCTCTTTTACTAAGGTGTGCTATGCTTTTTAGTGTGCGGTAAATATTAGCACGCACTAAACACTAACGTGTGATGTTATCCTATGGATGCATTAGTGGTTAGCACACGCATTGATTTAGCATGTGCTAAATGCGCGTTAAAATGCTTAGCGCATCTTAGTAAAAGAGGGCCTAAATGTATTGTACTTTAATCCAATTAATAAGTTTAAAAACAGTTTAAAATCATCCTGTAGAACACTTGTGTTCAACAATAAGATTTACAATATATGGAATTACTTTTATCTCTCACTAGCTTCTAACTAGACTGGATCCAGTTGCTTAAGTTATTTTCTGAATCTCTATTATCTTTTACAGATCTTCAAGTTTCCAGAAAATCTTCAGTTAGGTACCTCTTAAATGTCCTTAAATTTTATTTTTGAACATCACTTTAGGTGTATTCCTTGTAAACTAATTTTCTCTTTCTTTTACAGTGTCACAGTGACCTGAGGTTTTATTTTCAGGTATTTACTGTGTACACGGTCTCTCAAAACAGTTTTTAAAAATGTCCTTTTCTTCTTCCTTTACTTACCTTTCCTTCAGGACCCTTTGTCTTCACCCTTCATCTGTATTCTTCACCCTAAACCTCACTTAAAAGAAAATAATTGGAGAAAATCTGCTTCCCTGCGTGTATGCTTCTTGTGATATAAGCCTGCCTGCTCTGGATACCTGTGCACTGGGTAGCTAAATACAGCAAAATAAAATAAAATAATTTTACTGTCTGATGTCCTGTCTATACTTATTTTTTTCTTTCCCTAATATAGCTACAAGAGAGCATGATCCTCTTATGAGCTTCTGGTGTTTTCATTGGCTCACACAATTCATACAACAAATCTTCATTTAAAACACATTCATACCAGATCCTCTGTAAAATACAATGAGCTCCTCTGGAAAAGCTTCAATTTTAAAACTGCATTTTCTTCACTAGCCCAGGTTTTTAACCCACCATCAAACCTTAGAAAAGAAAGCAATCATGGTTGGGTTGTTTGGTCTTTTTTTTTTTTTTTTTTCCTTTTACATTACATTTTGACCCCCTTTTATCAAGCTGTGTTAGGGATTTGTTATTGCAAGCTGCAACAGTAAAAGCTCTGACTCTCATATAGTAGAATTCCTATGAATGTCGGAGTTTTTACCGCAGTGGCCAGCTCTAATAAAAACCCCTAACACAGCTTGATAAAAGGGGGCCTCAAAATCTTTTTCCAGCAGTCCACTATAACAGAGTAAACAATTTCAAACTGCCATCTTTTATAGGCTTCCTTCAGTAACCAATTTTACTATAGAAAAAATAATTTTCTCTCTTTATAAATATATATCTTGAGTCTCTCTCGAATATAAATCAGGTAAAACTATATTAGCTTTAAATTTTAATCACCAGCACAAGGTTGCTTTCAGTGGCATGGTGAGGGTAAGAGGTGCCCAGGGCAGTGGTACCAACCCCATGTCCTCCTCTCTGCCCCTTCACTCCCCCGCACCACTCCCACCCCTTACTCTTTCCGCGCCCCACATGCCACACTCGCGCCCTCCCTTCCCACCTCCAGCGTGAGCAGCTTTTCCAGCCTGCTGCTCATTCCGGTGTTGTCTTTCCCTCTGATGTTACTTCCTGACCCTGTGACCCGGAAGTGATTTCAAAGGGCACCAAGCTGGTGTGAGCAGCAGCCTAGAATAGTTGCTCGTACTGGCGAAGATTTAAAGAGGTATGGGATGGGGAAGGGAGGGCACGAGAATGGCATGTGGGGTGGAGAGGTGCCAGCTCACTCACCAAGATGGCGCCTGGAGCGATCTGTCCCCTACCCCCTACTACACCACTGGTTATATTTATCATACTTGAAGTTCAGGTTATTTTTTTTATGACTCAAATAAAGAAACATATAATCTGCTTCACAACTTTTTCTTTCACAAACACTGATCAATTTATTTATTTGCACTCTCAAATATCTCACTTTCCCTCACAAAATGCTCTCTCACACATCAAGCATTCAGTAGAAGCTGCTTCTCTCTTCAAATCTTCAATTGCTCTTTCCAAACTGAAACAGGCAACAATGTTCCTGACTGTCTTATGCAGCCAGTCAGAAAGCTTCTTACATAAGTTCAGAAACCTTAATACATTCCAACTGCAACTTTAAATAATTTTTAAACTTGAAAACCTTCGCTTTTGAAAGAATTCAGCTGTGCCAACACTCAGAATTACTATTCCATCAAAATATTGTAAACTTTAACTTTCAGGAATTTTATTTTTAGATCTGAGCAATTTTTACAATTATGAGCTCTAGAAATGTTTTTGCAGGGCAACAGACACCTAACTGCTCTCAAAGGACTTCTATCATCTTAGCTGGCTACAAGAAATATTTTTAAATTAATACATTTTATTTTTACAGTTTTATTTAGGAGCTGGTCTCCTTGCCAGCCTCATTTATTGTGCATGCATGATTTTTCACACCGAAAATGCCATTTTCTGGCCTCCTGCAGTCTCCACCATCACCCAGCATTCTCTGGAGCAACAAATTAATCATATGCATGAGTTTACCACACATGTGCAATTGCCATTTAAACACAAATCGTGTTAGCACCATAGCCTCTCACTGCCCTCTCTTTCTGGGATCCTGGACTCTCCTACTACCATTAAAACTTAAAAACATTGGTGGCACAGTGTTCAAATCAGTTCTGCGACTCTACCCGAGCCTTCCGGCCAGCATCTGCAAACACGCAGGCATGTGTGACATCATTGATGGCATCACCATCCATGCACCCATGTCATCACAAAGGTGTGTGGGTAATGTCCTGGTCCTGACCCAGGCCTCAGCAAAGTCCTGGGCCTTTCCTAGTTGCTCTTTATGGCCCTGCCTGGCCTCCCAAACAGCCCAGAATGGCCGAAATCCACAGATCTGATGTGATTGCCAGACAAATGGGTCAATGGCTGCTCTCCTGGGGTCTAGGCCATTCCCCAAGTCCCTCACAGGTATTAATTTTTCATACTAGTAACATTAGTGCTTACCACAGCTTAGTAAAAGAACCCTTTAATTTTTTCACAAGTTTCCTATATTTAAATTATCATATTTAATTGTATCCACAATTAAAATAGTATTTTCTTCTTAAAATCAATAAAAATATTTGAACAACAAAAAAAAAATAGTCGCATCTCCTAAAATACCAGAGATTTCTACACTGGTGGCTATGATAGTCAGATCCTTTTGATTTTACTCTGTCCTAGAAATGATTGTCAAATTGATATCCTAATAAGGACATAGTGAAGCTTTGGCATTGTTCACTTTGCTATTTATGCCTCAGATTTCCAGAGTAGTTCCTCAAAATGCAGCCCCCCTTCTCACAAACTCTAGAAGGCTGCTCCATGGTTAGCCATTTGTATTTGAAAAGCAGCTCCACTGGGCAAGAAGAAGATTAGCACAGTCAGATCAGAAGGAGCGCCAATGGCAAGGGCAGCACCATTGGGAACTGGAACAGGAAAAACCTAAGGCAGGTCAGTGCACTTTGTCTTGCTCTGATATTAATGATAACTAGGGAGGAATGGAACAGAAGCCAAAATATCACAGTGTCATAATCTGGAATCTATATATCTATACTAGTAGCCTGTAGATGGAGTTCCCTACATCTGAGCATGTCCTTTTTCACTTTTACTGACTATTTGAATATGGAGATTCCTTTCCCATTTCATTTTTTTTCTCTCCCAAGTCTTCCCCTTCTCTTGCTCACAGTCACTGACCATTACCTCTGCACTGTTGTTTGCTATAACATTATGCTATTTCCCTAGAGTGAATTCATATCCTACTACCATTCACATTTTTTATGCTGAATCAACAGTATATACCAGGTCATGACTGCTTCAGCATTAATGATTTACTATATTATTTCATAAAGCCTGGCCCAGTAGTGAAAAAAGTAGAAATCATATGTTGGTTCCCAAACAAGACAGGAAGGTAAAAGCAGGTGCATGAGAGAGAGATTCAAAGTACTTTGCAAGCTGCACAATCCCCCTAATTCCATATGCAACATTTATGCATTTAAATTTATAGAATACTGCCATCCATGTGGGTAAGTTTACTTATGCACGTAAATGGCAGTGATGCACTCTCTTGTTCTGTAATGCATGTTTACAAATGGCTTAGCACATAATTAGAGGGTGTTCACAGGGGAGAAGTATGGGTGGGGCACAGGTGAAATTAACATTTACGCTCTTATCCCCAGATTCTATTGTGCAAATTTGCGCTTTCAAATGTGGGTGCACTGCCAAGATGTGCATGCAAATAAATTGGTTAACAAGCTCTTAACATCAATGTTTGGGTGCTAACAACCAACCAATAACATGTATTAATTGGCACTCATTAAAATTTGCACACTATTCTGCAAGGTAGAGCACCTAACTCCCCTAGTGCATATATATATATATAGATATATAGATATATAGATATATAGATATATATATATTAATAATTTATATTCCGCATTATTGTACAATTATGTGGATTACAAATTATTCAGGTACTCAAGCATTATTCCCTAAGAGAGGCAAATCGAAAGGAACGTCTAAGTCCGTTTCCATCCAAGTCTCAAGTCGTCCAAAGTAAAAAACAGCTTAGGACACATTTTCAAAAAATACGTCCAAATTATTTTCCATTTCGAAAATCGTCTAACTATATGTCCTGCCGATCTGATCATCCAAGCTGCTAAATCATCCATCTTTATACTACATTTTCATCCAACTTTTTGTCCAAGGCAAAAACACCTAGAAACAGACCTTTGGATGTGGGTGGGGTCTACAAAGTGATGGACTGGACAACCAGACATGGCACCTAAATAGTGGGGTACCTTACAGGGCACTGCTGTGAACTTCACAAAAAGGGTGCCATGTCGTCATCTCACTACATCTCCCTTATAGATAATGGTGAGTCCCTTAAACCACCTCCAAAATCCCCTAGACCCACCTATCTACCACCACAATAGCCCTTATGGCTTCAAAAGCCACTTATAGGGCAGTACAAAAGGGTTTGTTTGTTTTTTTAGGGGAGTGCACATGTTTAACCAGCATTGCAGTGATTACAGTGGCTTATGGGCATGGGTCCTCCTCTCCTTGGGTACCTAACCCACCCCCAAGACAACTTAAGCCATCTCTGTGCAGGTCGACTAGGCTTTCTTATGCCAGGCTGCCAGGTGATGATGGTCTGGAGGCTGAATTTTAAAGGTGTGATTATGATTTTTATGGGGTTGGGGGGCAGTGATCACTGGGGTAGTGTGTGGGGGTCTTTAGTTTGTGTCTGCAGTGCTTATCTGGTGACTTTAGGTGGGTTTTTGTGACTTAGACCATGTTTTAAATGGTTTAAGTCACAACATCAAAGTTCCGTCTATGCTGTGCTGTATAACATTCGGTTACACATGCAGATACGACTAAGTTTAAGCCTGCCCACGTCTCGCCCTAATCCCGCCCTCGACACTCCTCCTGAAACGCCTCATTTAGCTATGTGAAGGCCTAGGTCATTTTTAAATACGTTCATAACCTGGTTTTATTATCGGCACTTGGGCGTTTTGACTGATGATCGTTCAAGTGCCAACTTAGGCCGGTTTTTGGACGTTTTTCTCTTTCGATTATGAGCCCCTAACTGTCCTGGCGGGCTCCCACTCTACCTAATGTGCCTAGGGCAATAGGGATTAAGTGACTTGCCCAGTTTCACAAGGAGCAGGCGGGATTTGAACCCACAATCTCAGGGTACTGAGGCTGTAGCTCTAACCACTGCACCACACACTACCACATGGCTGCGGAGAGGCATGCATTTGCACTGTTTCAGACTTTATAAAATGCTAGTTTAGTGCACATTTTTGGCTTAATTGTATAAATGGACTGAATAGCAAACCTATTAGTTCCAAAAAGATGGCATAGTCACAAGAGGGATATGAGCAGATCAGGGCATTCCTGCAATTTATTCATGCTGTTATTGAATAAGAGGGATCAGCACCTAATTTAGGTGCAAAGATTTACACCAGGATTTAATTGGTGTAAATTCCTGCACTCTGCTTTAGCCAGTTAGCATGCCATGATTGCACTGTGCTAGCTGGCTAACACTTCCACACCCACTCTCTACCCATGCCATGTCACTGCCTGGAAAATTCTGAAAAATTTGTATGGAGTGGACCTTCATGTATCAAGCAATGGATTGGTTTGGTATTGGTTCTGGTTTTATTCAAATGATTCAAACCTTGTATAGTTCCCCTTTTGCTAGATTATATATTAATAATACTTTTTCAGAGCGTTTTCGTTTGGAGAGGGGAATTAGACAAGGGTGTCCGTTATCTCCTTTGCTGTTTGACATTGTACTGGAACCCTTGCTATTGGCTATTCAACAGTCAAAGGAGATTCAGGGTATTCCTTATGCAGGTTGGGAATATAAAGTCTCTGCTTATGCAGATGATATTTTGCTTCATTTGAGGAATCCTTAAATACCATTCCACATTTACTAGATTTGATTGATAAATTCAGAAAATTTTCTGGATATAAAATAAATTGGAGTGAATCAGAGGTTCTTCCGCTAAACGTATAGAGAGGCATAATAAAAAAGTCCCCTTTTGGCCTAAGGCCCTAAACGTTGAAAGTAGAAGCAGGAAAAATGTCCATTATCAAAAAAAATGGCCAAAAGGAGTTTTTTAAAAATAATGGCCTGCCTCTACGTTCATCTGTTTAAACGTCCAGACCACCACTACGTCTAAACTTACACCATATAATCAACCTAAAAAAAGCCTAAATCCCAAACGCCCAAAACAAGAGCTTTTAGGCGAAGGAGGGGCCAGTCCTTCGCCCGCTGATCCGATTGGGCCAGGAGGGAGCCCAAGCCTACATCGAGTGTGTGTGTGTGTGTGGGGGGGGGGGGGTCGCTTGGGCAGGAGGGGTTGGGCTCCCTCCTGCCCAGATCGTTTCAGTGGGGGGCAGTCACCGGGCCAGGAGGACTTGGGCTCCCTCCTGGCCCGATCGCTGTCGGCAGGGTGGGGGTCACCTAGACAGGAGGGCTTGGGCTCCCTCTTACCCCGATGTCATCAGGGGGATTGGGGATCGCAGGGCAAGAGGACTTGGGCTCCTTCTTGCCCCGATATTGTCAGTGGGGGTGGATTCTGTAACCGGTGTTGTATTTGACAGACACCGGTTACAGAATCCAGATTTTAGGTGAAGGACTGGCTCCTCCTTCGTCTAAAAGCCCTTGTTTTGATCGTTTGGGGTTTAGGCTTTTTATAGGTTAATTATATAGTATAAGTTTAGACGTAGTGGTGATCTGGGCGTTTAAACAGCTGAACGTAGAGGCAGGCCATTCTGAAAAAATCTCCTTTTGGACATGTTTTTTTTTTTTATAATGGACATTTTCCCTGCTTCTACTTTCAACGTTTAAGCCCTTAGGCCAAAAGGGGACTTAGAAGTTTTTTTTAATTATGCCCCTCCATATGTTTAGAGGCAGGGGAAAGGCCTAAGCTGGTTTTAGATAAGTCTAAAACCAGCTTTGGTTATGGGTAATTGGACGATCAGGCTTTTTGATCGTCCAAGTATCCATTCAGGCCACTTTTTCGACGTTGTTTTTTATTATTATTATTATTATGAGCCCCATACTATCCAAAAGGATTATTTGATACATTCCCTTTTCTTTGGAAGGAAGAGGATGTAAAATATTTATGCATTTGAATTCAGAAAACGTTGGAAGAGACGATGAAAGTAAATGAAAGATCCTTATTGCTGAAGGTCACTGAAATATGTGAGCAATGGAACGCATTACATTTGTCTTGGTGAGGAGAGTCTAAATGGTTAAAATGATTCTGCCCGTGGTTTGTTACCAAATGGGTATGTTGCCAGTTTATTTTCAGGGGTCTTTTTATAAGAAATTAAATAGCATTCTTACCAAACTTATTTGGCTGGGTAAAAGTGCGAGAATTGCTTTAGTATCTTTAAAAAAAACCAATTGCAGCGGGTGGGGTAAATTTTTCTAACTTTTATAGGTACCATCAGGCCTATATAATGCATCAGAGTATGTATTGGATCCTCCTTGAGCTCATGGAACATCTCCCAGATTGGTTATATTTAGAATGGAAACTTATGTCCCCTATGTGACTATCTCATGTGTTGAGTATCAAATTACCTAGATATGCTAAAGACAATATTATTCTATTGGACACATGGAAAACTTTGAAATTTATTGATTAATTGACAGATGTTCTAGTGGAGAAATCTACTTTTCATTCCTTATGGTTAAACTCCAAGATTCAAATTGGCAAGTCTGGGATCTTCTGGAAGCAATGGATGCAGGCATGCATACGTACACTAGATGATGTTACATCTGATGGGAGAATACTTGAGTTTTCACAACTGCAATAAACATTTGGTATTGGTAACTCTCAAAATTATAAGTGGTTACAGTTGAAGCAAGCCATTCAGAAGGGGTTCCCTGATTGTCAAAATTTAAAAAATCATTATAGTTTTCAGGTCTTTTCCTTCCAGATGGATTTATTAGGACATCAGGCTGCTAGATGGTATAAATTAATATCTGATTTCTTGAATAAAAAAAACAAAAACTGGTCTTCATGACATTTGGAGCATCGAGATAAAGCAGTTTATTTCTGCATCTCGATGACCACGTATTTGGACTTGGAGGATGAGATGTACAGCGTCAGCATCTATGAGACAAACATGTTTTTTTCTATGACATAGATCTTTTTGGACCCTTGTTAGGTTGCTTAGGTTAGACAGTTCTAAATCTAATAGATGCTAGCACTGTCATCTAGACATTGGGACACTGGATCATCTGTTGTTCTATTGTCCTTTGATACTTAACTTCTGAAGGTCAATATGGGGTAGAATTAACAATATATTGGATTCATCAATTCCACTGACATATGAGTCGGTCATATGTGGAACATTGTTACATATTAAGCCCCCAATGGATCAACATAAGAGCCGCCTTTATGACGGGATTGCCATCCAGATGATTACCCAAAATTGGAAGAATTGCAACCATTTAAATTTCCCTTTCTGGTGGGCAAATCTGTGCTTCAGTTATAGATGTGAACGAATGAATGCTGATAATTTGGGGCACAGTAATTCATTTAGATTGGTATGGGATCCATTGACATCTTATATTTCTTCAATATAGTAGGTCTTTGATCATGTGTTAGTTTTTATTTGTTTTCATGCATATCCAGGAAAGGGGGAGAAGGGGGGATTATTTCTGTCTTAATTTTGTTCTTTGGGGTATTGCACTTGGGTGGGTGATTGGGAAGATTTCATTAATTGGATTAAGGTAAGGTTTTTTGTGATAATCTAAGTTTTTATGTTTTATTGAATAATTATTGGGTGGTGGGTGGGTGGGAGAAAATGGTTGGTTATGAATTTATGTAAGCTGAATGTGCTTTTATTGTATTAGTATATGTTACATTTTATGTATTGCACTATTGAAGTTTGTAAATCAATAAAGAATTGTTTTTAAAAAAAGAAAATTCTGAAAAATTCAGTGATGTGGAAACAAACTACTGCAAAACCCCTTAATGTGGTTATGTAGTACAGTAGCCAACTTCCATGCATTAATCATGTAAGTGCATAACACACTTTAATGGAAGATCCCCAATAACTAACAGCAAAAAGAATCACTTTCTTTTGAAAAAGGTTTCAGAAGATTATTTAATACAACTTTGCAGTTGTTTTAATGTTGCAAAATATTTATCTGATTAGATGAGAAAATACTGAGGATTTAGAGAAAGGGGTTGGAATTTGATATACTAAACTAATCTAATCTGAATTTATGTATTGCACTTATCCAGTGCAGATTCAAGGCGATTTACAACTTAAGATGCCCATTAAGAGCATGGGGAATATTGGTTACATCACAACAATGATAATAGGGTACATTGTTACAGGTAGATATTGGCAATGGGAGGAAAAGGTAACATAAGCACAGAAGGAAGGTAAATACGGTAACAAGGGGAAGGCACTGAAATAAAGGGAATATAGTGATTGAGTCAGATGAGGTAACAAAATGCTGACAGTTCTTATCATCGGAGAGAGGCTGAGTTACTGAGTTGTTAGGAACTTATCAAATAAGAATATTTTCAGCATTTTCCTGAAAGTGAGGTAGCGAAAGTGAAAGTGGAAGATGACAGAAGGTAGTGGTCAATAGATATCGCTAAGAAAAGGGATGTTACCAGTGCTGTGCCTCAAGGTTCTGTTCTTGGGCCTGTTCTTTTTAACTTTTTTATAAGCGATAATGCTGAAGGGCTGTCAGCCTAAAAAATCAGCACCAAAAAGGATGGTGTGTAGTGTGATTCTATAAATTGTTTCTTAAGTTAGGTATAATTTATAGAATCACGCATAGTGCCCATCCATGGCCAAATTCACTAAACCTCCAAACCGTGCACGATCCGATTCCATTTGCGAATTCAGTAAAGGCCTGCATGCAAATGGGGACGATTGTTAACATGCCCCCTACCCATGGCCAGAGTAATCCCTGCTCATGCGCACACCCTGACAGTAGTGACAGGAGAAGCAGCCTCCTGTCATTGCTGTCAGGACTCAGTCTGATCTCTCCTGCCTGCCCTGCTCTGCCCAGATCGCTCTTGCCTACTCCCGGACTCTCCTGCTCTCTACAGCCGTTCCCTGCAGTGCAAGCCCATGATTTTAAAGCGGGCCTGCACTGCAGGGAACGGCGGCAGAGAGCAGGAGAGTCCGGCGAGCAGGGAAGAGAGATTGGGCACTGGCCTGACACACAGGCCCTGCCCGACACCTCCCCCCCCCCCCCAGGCCCCGATCACCAAAAAGTTTGGAGCAGGAGGGGTGCTCAGTCCCTCCTGCTACTAGGCCTTCCATCCCCTGGCCCACCTCTGATCGGCCCAGGTGGTTGAGCCTGGCCCACCTACCCTGGTACCTTTAAAATAATTGGGAGCAGGAGGGGGAGCAGTCTAGGGAAGTCTCTGATTGGCCAAAACAATGGCCAATCGGGGACTTCCTTAGACTCCTCCCTAAGGAACTCCCTGATTGGTTGAGGTGCCCCAGGCCCGTCCAAAGGGAGGATCCTGAGGCACCTCAGCCAATCAGGGCCTTATGCCTCTCCCCATGCATCAGATGATGCACGGGGTGGGGCCTAAAGCCATTATTGGCGGACAGCCGGAGCAGCAAGAGCAGGAGGACTTTCCTCCTGCTCCCGAAGATTGGTGGTGTAGGAGTAGGAGGAGGGTCCGGGCACCCCTCCTGCCCGAAGATTGGTGGCGTAGGAGCAGGAGGAGGGTCCAGGCACCCCTCCTGCTCCCAATTATTTTAAAGGTACCGGGGTGGATGGGCTGGGCCCAACCGCCTGGGCCGATCAGGGGTGGGCCGGGGGTGGGAGGCCTAGGAGCAGGAGGGACAAAGCACCCCTTCTGCACCCAACTTTTTGGTGCCGGGGGTGGGTGGGCCATGCCAGGAGGGGGGCGAGGGCCATGCCAGTCATGGAAAGGGAGGGTGAGGGTCATGCCGGTAGGGGGCAGCAGTGCTTGGGGGGGGGTGTTTGTGTATGGGGGCATTTTTGACAGGCCTACCTGTCTTTTTTTATTCATTTTTTTTTTTTAGGGATTAGATATTTTGCATGTGTAAGACACGCAAAATATCTGTGCCATGAAAAAAAATGAATAAAAAAGACAGGCAAGCCTGTCAAAAAACCTGCAGACTTGACAATATCTCAGTTATTGACAAGTCTCAGCAGTCGGGTTTGTCAGTAGTAAAACCTGACTTAAAATAGCCAAGCAATTGTTAGTGAATCAATCACTTGGCTATTTTGCATGGGGTTTTGCTAATTTACAAGGGAGGGTCGGGATCGGATCACTACAGGATTTAGTGAATGAGGTTGAAGGGAAATTTGGTCGCAAAAAGCTCGCAAACCAATCGGTACACGATCGGTTTGCTTAGTGAATTTGGGCCCTTGTGCCTAACATTTAGATGCAGCCATTTATATCAGTGAAACCAGGTCTAAATACCTAAGTTGTACATGGATCAATATTCTATAATAGTGCACCTAACTTTTAGAAATACTTAAAACCCATCCATGCTCCTATCCTGACCATGGCCCCTTTTGAGATCTGTGCACTAGAATTCATACCAATTATTACTTGCTAATTAGCATTTATTAAAACAGATTTAATTGTTAAACAATTAAGTAGTGCATGCAGATCAGCAATGCACATAGATTTGCGTGCATAACTTTGGTCACACTATAGAAAATCAGGTCCTTAGTGTGTGGGAAAGACCTGGTTAAGGGCATGCTAAACTGATTTACTAGCAGAGCTTAGTAAAAAAAAAAAAAAAAAGCCCTTTTATTTGCTATAGTTTTTTAAAATAAAAATAATAAAAGTATATTAACAATAGAAATAAGCTATAGATATTCTTGTCTCTTCTTGATATAGGTAATATGGATATAGATATTGAGTAAAAAATAATTCTTGATATCTTGCTATATATATCTAAATAAACTAATATCCTTAAATCTGTAAGTAGCTTACATCTGTATTTCCAGACACATAGACACACACATAGAAGAGCTTTGCATGAAGAAAACATGTATTAGACTTTTTAGGAAGGTGAGCAGAGGCTATGACATTGCATATGAAGTCAATAGTGTAGTTGTTATTATTTATACATGAGTAAAGATTACAAATGCAGGCACTAGCTCAGATCTCTCACCCCCTGGATCTGTGAAACCTGTCACTCAGTCTCCTGCGGTGTGTCTTCCTGTCTCCAAGCCATTGGACCACCTGCTGCCATGACTCTCATCTATTGCATCGCCCGAAGGCTTCGATGATAACAGCATTGATTCCAATGTACATCTAATTACTTCTCATAATCTATTCATTTCACAATAGTGCAGTGAAACATCTGTCACATCATAAACTCTTTAGTATCCTTATCAAACCACCAAATCACTCTTTGTTGCCAATTGGAAGCCACCTTGCTTTATTGCTTATTAACATGACAAAAATACCTACATTTTGGTGCTTTAGCTGCATTTCCCTAATGAACAGTGAAAGAAAACTGGAAAACTATGGCATTAAGGTATCACACATGAGGAAGTGTTATTATTCCACTAGTGCCATCTGAAATACCATTGTTTCTTAGAGACCAAACCTCCAAACGGTGTGCTAACATTCATAGTCATGCAATATACAGTATGTCTCTTCCCAAGCTCAGTGTGACTGATTAATTTACTAAATTAAGTATCTTGGGGATTACTGCATTGTATTATCTAGAAATAAAACCCCTTTTCTTTAATAGTTTTGACTTTACCTGTGGTTATGGCACTGACTATTTCTTCTTACCATTACCAAGAGCATGAGACTGACCAACACATATTTTTAATATATCCACTTGGATGAGACTGTGGAAACAGCCTTTTCTAATACCATAGGATAGTGACAAAGCTACAGGATATTTGGGAAGTTGAGGAAGGTGTTAATAAGAAATAATGTGTGTGATACTCATAGAACACAAAAAAATTATATTATCAGTTAGTCCTACAGCTTTATAGGAAAGGATAGTTTACCATTTTATCATAAAAATAATGGAACACTTTCCTCCAAATGCCTGCTCTTCACATACAAGGGACAGCTGAAAAGTTCTCAGCCCAATGAAGAAGAGAATGATGTGGAGCCATAAAACTTACAAGTTATTCCACACTTTCTTGACACTTTTCATTTCAATGATATGAAATATTAGTTGTTCTGTCTATCTGCTGTATATGAAGTTATAATCTTGTTGCTAAACTTTCTACTGTATATGTAAACTTGTAAATGGTTCTGGGCTCTTCTGGGAGGTTGGGCTAGAAATTTGACTAAATAAATAAGTTGTTACTTTTCTATCATATTTTGTCATTCCTTTCATATATGTACTTTTTAGACTATACAATGCTTTAATATGCATTCACAGTAGTTAAAGGTGGTATAGAAAGTTTGGAAAATAAATATATCAGTTCATATGGAAATTTCTAGATATTTGCTCTTTACAAAATTGATACACTTTTTTAAATTTACATGGTGTTAGCTTAGTTTTAAATTGAAAACTAGATCAAGTACTGTATATGTGAAAAGAGTGGAAAAACAAACTTTTTAATAAAGATTTTTGTTCAATGAAGACAGGAGTGCAATAAAAAAATGAAGAATTTCTGAATGATAAAATTAGCTTTTGAGGAAATAAGCTGTCACTTTTACCTTCTTTCCACCTACCCCCTTAACTCTTTCTACCAACAGATACAGTAGACTGCAAGACCATTTAGGATTAATTTCTATGTATGGTGCCGCCAAAAAGTGCTATTCTATATGCCGTGCTTAAATTTAGACATAATTGGCCTTAGTTCAATTTTTAATATTATTTTTTGATTCTAGATCCTCTGTGTTCATCCCATGCTTCTTTGAACTCAGTCACAGTTTTACTCTCCACCACCTCTCTCGGGAGTGCATTCCAGGCATCCACCACCCTCTCCGTAAAGTAGAATTTCCTAACATTGCCTTTGAATCTACCTCCCCTCAACCTCAAATTATGTCCTCTGGTTTTACCATTTTCCTTTCTCTGGAAAATATTTTATTCTACATTAATACCCTTCAAGTATTTGAACGTCTGAATCATATCTCCCCTGTCTCTCCTTTTCTCTAGGGTATACATATTCAGGGCTTCCAGTCTCTCCTTATACATCTTCTGGTGCAAGCCTCCTATCATTTTTGTCACCCTCCTCTGGACCGCTTCAAGTCTTCTTACGTCCTTCGGCAGATACGGTCTCCAAAACTGAACACAATACTCCAAGTGGGGCCTTACTAATGACCTGTACAGGGGCATCAACACCTTCTTCCTTCTACTGGCTACGACTCTCTTTATACAGCCCAGCATCCTTCTGGCAGCAGCCACTGCCTTGTCACACTGTTTTTTCGCCTTTAGATCTTCGGACACTATCACCCCAAGGTCCCTTTCCCCATCCGTGCATATCAGCTTCTCTCCTTCCAGCATATACGGTTCCTTCCAATTATTAATCCCCAAATGCATTACTCTGCATTTCTTTGAATTGAATTTTAGTTGCCAGGCATTAGACCATTCCTCTAACTTTTGCAGATCCTTTTTCATATTTTCCACTCCCTCTTTGGTGTCTACTCTGTTACAAATATTGGTATCATCTGCAAAAAGGCACACTTTTCCTTCTAACCCTTCAGCAATGTCACTCACAAACATATTGAACAGGATTGGCCCCAACACCGAACCCTGAGGGACTCCACTACTCACCTTTCCTTCCTCCGAGCGACTTCTATTAACCACCACTCTCTGGCATCTGTCCGACAGCCAGTTTCTAACCCATTTCACCACTTTGGGTCCTAACTTCAGCCCTTCAAGTTTGTTTAATACCCTCCTATGAGGAACTGTATCAAAGGCTTGGCTGAAATCTAAGTAAATTACATCTAGCATATGTCCTCGATCCAGCTCTCTGGTCACCCAATCAAAAAATTCAATCAGGTTCATTTGGCACGATTTACCTTTTGTAAAGCCATGTTGCCTCGGATCCTGTAACCCATTAGTTTCAAGGAAGTACACTATCCTTTCTTTCAGCAACACTTCCATTATTTTTCCAACAACTGAAGTGAGGCTCACCGGCCTGTAGTTTCCTGCTTCATCCCTGTGACCACTTTTATGAATAGGGACCACATCCGCTCTCCTCCAATCCCCAGGAATCACTCCTGTCTCCAGAGATTTGTTGAACAAGTCTTTAATAGGACTTGCCAGAACCTCTCTGAGCTCCCTTAGTATCCTGGGATGGATCCCGTCTGGTCCCATCGCTTTGTCCACCTTCAGTTTTTCAAGTTGCTCATAAACACCCTCCTCCGTGAACGGTGCAGAATCTACTCCATTTTCTCGTGTTTCTTTGCCAGACAATCTCGGTCCTTCTCCAGGATTTTCTTCTGTGAACACAGAACAGAAGTATTTGTTTAGCACATTTGCTTTTTCCTCATCACTCTCCACATATCGGTTCCCAGCATCTTTTAGTTCATCTTCCTCCTTTCACTAATATATCTGAAAAAATTTTGTCTCATTTTTTTATATTTTTAGCCATTTGTTCTTCCGCCTGTGCTTTTGCCAGACATATCTCTCTCTTGGCTTCTTTCAGTTTCACCCTGTATTCCTTTCTGCACTCCTCTTCTTGGGTTTTTTATATTTCACGAACACCAACTCTTTCGCCTTTATTTTCTCCATATCAGCTTCCTTTTTCTGTTGTTTGTATTGATTTTTTTTCACATAAAGATCCATAGCCAATTTTATCGCTCCTTTCAGCTTACTTGTTTTAAGATTAGTTTGCTCCTAAACATTTTTAACATGTTTGTATATGGTATAATATATTGAAGGGCTAAATTTGTGTTCCAAGGGACTTTTCTTGAAACAGCCTTCGGGTGAAACATGTCGAAATGACAGGTCCCTTCCCGATGTGAACAAAACAACAATACATTCCCTCTCATTCCCATTCCAGTGATCTGACATCTCTTTCTTCTGTCCTTTCATCACCCTTCTTCAGAATCTGACATCTCTCCCTTCTTTGAGTCATCTCTCCTCCTTCCAAGTGTAACATTTCTTCCTCCCTCCTCTCCACCATTATCATGTCCAACAATTCTCCCTCTTCCCCATGTATACCATCTCTTCTTTCCCTCCCACTCTACACACCTATGTCCATGAATTTTCTTTTTCTCTTCCCTCACCCACTGGCAGTATCTCTTTCCCTTCCTTCCTAACCCCCAGCCCCATGCAGCCTCTGTCCTTCTTGCTTTCCCAACCCCCTTCCCCGCAACATGTCCTTCCCTCATTCCCATCCCCAGCCCTCCCCTCTCAACAGTCCCCAGTTATTGTCTCCCCTACCTACCATTGAAATTTAAAATCTTCGGGCAGCCAATGTGAAGCCAGCCTCCTGCCATTGGCCTGTTCCAGAAGTGTTCTTTCTACAGCACTTCCTCTTCCCACCCTTCCCTCTCAATATCCAATATTTCTCCCTCCTTCCTATCCACCACTAATATGTCCAACAATTCTTCATTCCTTTTCCCTCCCCCCACAGCATTTCTTTCTCTCCCTTCCCACTACCCCACCTGTGCAGCCTTTCTCTTTTCCTCCTTTCCTAACCAACCCCAGCCCCTGCATTTGTCCTTCCCAACCCTCTCCCAGTACATGCAGTATATGTCTTTCCCAACCACCCCCCAAAGCCCCTGAGCATCTGTCCTTCCTGCCTTCCCAACTCCCTAACCCCAGCCCATGGCATGTATCACGTTATTTCCTTCCTTTGCCCCTAGCGGGACCCTGCTTCACACCCTTTTTCTTCAGCTTTTGACTCTCAACTCCCATTTCCCCCATACCTACCTCCTCCCCGGTGTTTGGTTTTTTTTTTTTTTAATCTTTGGGCAGCATCGGCAAGATCAGCATGCTACCATCGGCCTGCTCCAGAATCCTTCATTCAACAGTAGCCCGCCTATGCGGAAACAGGAAATCACTGCTGAATGAAGACTTCCGGGGCAGGCTGATGGCAGTATGCTGATCTCGTGACGCTGCCCAAAGATTTAAAAAAACAAACACCGGGGAGGAGGTAGGTGTGGGGGAGTCGGACATTGAGAGTCGAGAGTCAAAGGTTGAAGAAAGAGGTCATGTGGCAGTGTCCCGCTAGGGGTGAAGGAAGTAAATACCTAACGTGATACACACCGACCAGTGGGGTAGCAGATTCGCTGCCAAGTTTGGGGGAGGCCACAGCCCCTGTGCCCCCCCCCATTCCGATGCCTATGAGTTGGGCTGAGTATTTTACAGTATCCCTTCGTATGCTTTATAAAGTATAAAAAACGAGGATAGTGTAATAGTCAACTGAGAGTGAGGGACACAAAGTTTTAGACCAAAGATTTTGACAGTCAGTTACTTCTGAAGAGATGCTTGTTCCCAGTCAGATTCTAAAGATTTACAGGAATTAGCAACAGATATTGACAAGGATTTGTAAATCTCTGATGCTATTTTGGAAGAGATTGAGAAAGTTTAGCACCATGACATTAATTTGTGAGATACAAGGATTAAATTCAGCAATGTTTATGAGTTTACAGATATTCATAGTTATATTCTGCCAGTTAAGGTATTCAGTGTAGTAGATCATAACTGACTTGTAGGGACTTAAAAACAAGTATGATCCATTGTGTACATTGTTTGATATAGACCAAATACCTACTTTTTTTCCCCACACACGCCAATTTAAATAAGATTTGTCTTTTCTAAAGGTACAGCTAAACCATAGTGATATATCATTGAATATTTTTCCTTCAATTAAGTTTTTTTAGTAGTTCTTTAATGATTTGAGAAGTAGATTTTACTACATAGGATTTGGAGGGGACATAAAATTTGCTCATGGGCAGTGGCGTACCAAGGAGGGGAGGGCGGGAGGGGCGTTCCGCCCCAGGTGCGAGCCCTGAGGGGGTGCTCCGGCGTCCGTTCCCCCCCCCCACCCGACGTCTGGTTCTTCCTCTCTGGCTTCCCCGCACCATTAAGAGTACTGAAGCAGCCTGCAGCAAGATCGCGATGTCAGCAATCTTGCGCTGCTTCATGCTGTCCTCCGCCACGGTCCCGCCCCCTCCACTGATGTCAGAGGAGGGGGGGCGGGTCCGCGGCGGAGGACAGCACAAGTAGCTCAAGATCGCTGACTTCGCGATCTTGCTGCAGGCTGCTTCTACTCTAAATGGTGCGGGGAGGCCAGAGGGGAAGAACCGGACATCTGGATGGGGGGTGGGGGGGCGAGCGGTCCTTCGGGGTGGGGCGGGCAGGCAGGCCTTCAGGGGGAGATGCAGGCCTTAAAGGGGGGGGGGGACAAGCCTTCATGGGGGAGACAGGCTTTTGGGGGGGGACAGGCAGGCAGGCCTTCAAGGGGGGGGACAGGGGGTGGGACAGGCCTTAAAGGGGAGGACAGGCCTTCAAGGAGGTGCAGGCTTTCGGGGGGGGTGCAGGCCTTCTGGGGGGGTTCAGCCTTCAGGGGGGTGCAGGTCTTCAAGGGGAGGGACAAGCCTTCAGGGGGAGATGCAGGCCTTAAAGGGGGGGGGCAAGCCTTCATGGGGAGAGACAGGCTTTCAGGGGGGGACAGGCAGGCAGGCCTTTAAGGGGGGGACAGGCAGGCAGGCCTTTAAGGGGGGTCAGGGGGGTGGGACAGGCCTTCAAGGGGGGGACAGGCCTTCAAGGGGGTGCAGGCCTTCGGGGGGGTGCAGGACTTAAAGGGGGGACATGCCTTCATGGGGGGAGACAGGCTTTCGGGGGGGACAGGCAGGCAGGCCTTCAAGGGAGGGACAGGCAGGTAGGCCTTTAAGGGGGGGGACAGGCCTACAAGGGGGTGGGACAGGCCTTCAAGGGGGGGGACAGGCCTTCAAGGGGGTGCAGGCCTTCGGGGGGTGCAGGCCTTCAAGGGGGGAGGACAGGCCTTTGGGGGGGACCCTGGTATAGAAGTACACAGAGGGAAGGGGGTGTTCAAAGAGATTTGCATATGCCAGACTTTGGGGGGAAGAAATAATGGGTCTGAAAATAGAGGAGAGGGAGAGAGATGATGGACCATGGGATTTAGGGAGAGAAGGAACAGAAAGGGCGAGAAATTGGACACAAGGGATGGTTTGGAGGAGTGATAGAGATACTGGATAGGAGGGTAATTGGGAAAAGAAAGGGAGAGATGGTGGGCCCTGGGGTGTTGGGGAAGGAGGGAGAGATGCCGGATGAAAGGGTAGTTAAGAAAAGGTGGATCTGTGGAGGGAGATGAAAAAAAGGAAAGATACCAGACTTCTTTGGGAGGGAAGGGAAATGGAAAGGGAGGACAGAGATGGCAGATGGATGGTTAGCATGAAGAAAGAAGGAGACCCTGGCAAGCAAGTTATCAGAAGACAACCAGAGCCTGGGACCAACAAGATTTGAAAAATAACCAGACAAAGGTAGAAAAATTAATTTTATTTTCTGTTTTGTGATTACAATATGTCAGATTTGAAATGTGTATCTTGCCAGAGCTGGTGTTAGACCGCAAACGTGAGCTAGGATTTAACAGAGAGAGGAAAAGTCATTTTTGTTTCTTTATTTTATTTATACCACAGCGCCAGTGTGGTTAGGAGAAGCCAAAGGGGGTGAAAAAGCTATAAAACACACCAGGAATTTTGAAAAAAATCACCCAACTGGGCAGAAAACTCGAATCGAAAAACCAATTAAATAGGCTGAATCAAAATTTTTCTTCCTGAATCGGGCAGTTTGCGCTACTGTCTCAGACTTTAGGACCTGGGATTGGGGAGAGATGGCATCCTCAGTACTTTATAATACAAGTGAAATGAGGATTTGGTCAGACTTTTGAAGGGTCTGCAGAAGAAAAATATTGTATAGGCTGGGGACATGAGACAGCAGGAAATGGGAACTTTTCTTTCTTCTATTTTTGTGAATGGAAAGGCTGAGAATGTCAGAGAGTTCAGTTAAAATATGTGCTTTATAAAAAAAATATAATAATGTGTTTTATAAAGTTTATAAGCATTGCTTGCCTACCCAGTGAGGTGTTCCTAGTGATGGTGGTGGTGGCGGCGGCAGTGTGTCAATGTGTTGAGAGGAAGAGGTGGTCTGGGAAATTCTCCTGAGCAAACTCCGGGCCCATTTCCACCCCCCAGTTAGTCCACTCCACTCAACTGGTTCACACACTGAGTGGGTCTTTGGGTATTGTGCCTAGGTAGTTGTTTTGGGATCTCTTCCAGTGGTTTGTCAGTATCTCCTTGTGGTCCAAGGAAGGAAACTTTGTTAACCTTAGCATTGACCTTTTGTAACAGTGCTGCTTGTGTGGCATTAGGCTATCTAGTGATCGAAAGAAAAAAAAACAGACCTTTGCACATTTTTGCACTATAGGTGGGTGTATGAGGAGATTCACATTTCCTGCACAGCTAAGTCCGTGTGAAGTTCCCTTGTGTTGTATTTGACATCTAGCAAGGTCTCTGTTTAGAAGGAAAGATCTAAGCTTAAAAATGAAGTGGCCAGAAGTTATGGTAAAAGCAGATAGCTTAGCTGGTTTTAAGAAAGATTTGGACAAATTCCTGGAGGAAAAGTCCATAGTCTGTTATTAAGACATGGGGAAGTGTCTGCTTGCCCTGGATTGGTAGCATGGAATGTTGCTACTCTTTGGGTTTTGACCAGGTACTAGTGACCTGGATTGGCTTCCATGAGAATGGGTTACTGGGCATGATGGACCATTGGTCTGACCCAGTTAGGCTATTCTTATGTTATGTTCTCATCTGTAGGGGCCTTTGGTTTCACTTCTTATTTTAATGTATTTTTTTCTGGGAACTTATCAGTGTTTTTTATAATGGGAACAAAAATGGAAGAGAATTAATGTGTGTGGAATGGGGGGGGTAACTAATTTCTTCAGCTAAATAATTAAATGCACCTCAACCAGACATAGGAGAACTCGCACACCATTCACACACACCCTCCAACCAAAAACGTCAAAAGAAAAAAACTGTTCCACAACCTCCTAACACTCGACCCCCAACTCTACAACCTATTGACCTCGACCACAGACTACAAAACCTTCAAAAAAGAAATAAAAACCCTTCTATTCAAAAAACACATAAAACCGAACTAACACAATCAGAACTGTCCCAAGCATCACCTGCAACTACTCCATACGTACTTCTGATGTCATGACAATTCAGACATAATTTATGTTATGTTTGGAATAATGGTTACATATATGAGGTTCAATAAAATAATATTTTCACTCCCTGTTTCTATTCTGACCATTTATACCGTTTCATGGTTATTACAAAAAATATTTTTTACATGGAGGGTGGGGGGGGTGTAAAAAAATGATGGGCCCCGGGTGCCACATACCCTAGGTACGCCACTGCTCATGGGGAGCAATAAATGCAATTGATATGGGTTGCTTAAAGATTCTTCAAATGTGATCCATCAGGGAAGGCTGCACATTAAGGATTGACCAAACCATTTAACTGCCTGTGAAGCTTACAATGCAGTGAAATGTTTTGAAATCAGGGAAATTGATGCCTCCTTTATTTTTTAGGGAGTTTTAGTTTGGCAAGGGCTATCCTTGGAACTTTTTTCCCCAAACAAATTCATTGAGCATACTATCTAGTTTTTCGTAAAACCTGAATGGAAAGTAAATTGGAATCATGCTGAGGATGTGGAGGGGCATTTTCGATAGGACATCTAAGTCAGAGAGTGGATGTTTTGAGAAAAAACATCCAAAAATCAAATGGCCCAGCTAGATATTTTGTCCAGCTAGATGTCTAATTGTTTTTGCCATTAATTAAAGAGGTCCAAATTAAAAAGTCCAACACAAGCCATTTGTATGTAAGAGAGGCCAGCACTTTTAATGTACTGGCCACACAGACATGCCAGCAGAGAAATGGGGCACCCTAGAGAGTACTGCTGTGAACCTCACATAAGGGTGCCAGGTACACATCTCATCAACACCCCCCCTCCCCCAAACATTAAGAAAATAAGAACAGCCTTACTGGGTTAGACCAATGGTTCATCTAGCCCAATATTCTGTCTTCATGGAGGCCAATCCAAGTCACAAGTACCTGTTTAAAACCCAAATAGCAACAGCATTCCATTACACCGATTCAGAGCAAGCAGTGGCTTCCCCCATGTCTGTTTCAATAGCTGACTATGGACTTTACCTCCAGGAACTTGTCCAAACCTTTTATAAAACTAGCTACATTAACTGCGCTTACCACATCCTCTGGCAATGCATTCCACAGCTTAACTATTCTCTGAGTAAAAAAAATATTTCCTCATATTGGATGTAAAAGTATTATTCTGTAACTTCATGTAACTTCATGTCCCCTGGTCTTTGTAAATCTTGATGAAGTAAAACATCGATCCACTTGTACTCGTTCTACACTACTCAAGATTTTAGATTTCAATCATATCTCCTCTCAGCCATCTCTTTTCCAAACTGAAGAGCCCTAACCTCTTTAGTCTTTCCTCATATGAGAGGAGTTCCATCCCCTTTATCATCTTGGTCACTCTTCTTTGAACCTTTTCTAGTGTCACTATATCTTTTTTTGAGATAAGGAGACAGAACTGAACACAATATTCAAATTGAGGTCATACCATTGAGTAATACAGAGGCATTATAATATTCTTAGATTTGTTTATCATCCATTTTCTAATAATTCCTAACATCTTGTTTGCTTTTTGGGCCGCCAATGCACATTGGGTGGAAGGTTTCAGCATAGTGTCCATGATGACACCCAGATCTTTTTCTTGAGCGCTGACCCTGCAAGGTGGACCCTAGCATCCATGTTTTGGATTATTCTTCACAATGTGCATCACTTTGCATTTGTTCACATTAAATTTCATCTGCCATTTGGATGCCCAGTCTTCCAATTTTCTAGAGTCTGCCTGCCATTTTTCACAGTCTGCATGCATTTTAACAACTTTGAACAGTTTAGTGTCATCTGCAAATGTAATCACCTCACTCATAGTTCCAATTTCTAGATCATTTATAAATAAGTTAAAGAGCACCGGTCTCAGTGCAGATCCCTGCGGCACTCCACTGTTTACTCTCCTCCACTGAGAAAAATGATCATTTAACTCTACCCTCTGTCTTCTATCAGATAACCAATTCTTAATCCACAACTGAACTTTGCCACCTATCCCATGACTCTTTAATTTTCTCAGTAGCATCTCATAGGAACTTTATCAAAAGCTTTCTGAAAATCTAGATACACTACATCAACCAGCTCACTTTTATCCACATGTTGCCTGTTGTCCTCTTTTTGCAATCTTTTTTAGTTTGTGAAAACTAACCTCTTTTTCCTTACCCTCTCAGTTACTACTTTTCAGAACCAAAGCAGCCTTTTTATCCTCTTACTTTTCTTACAAAATGGTAATTTGCCCTTACAATAGCTCCTTTCAGTTTTGCCCACTGCTTTTCTATTTCTTCCAGATGATCCCATCCAGACAACTCATTGACCTAATCCCCCATCTGAACAAAGTTAGGGCTCCTTTTACAAAGGTGCGTTAGGGCCTTAATGCGCAGAATAGCGCATGCTAAAATGCTGCGTGCGCTAGCCGCTACCTCCTCCTTTTAAGCAGGTGCTAATTTTTTGGCTAGCGTGCACTAATTATGCTAGCGCACCTTAGTAAAAGGAGCCCTTAGTCTTTGACAGTCTAGAACCCTTACTTTCAAATGAACCCTTTCTACACCTGTCTTATTATTAAACTACTGCAATTCATTTGATAATATTCAAAAACTTTATTTCTCCAATGTCACAATGATGCATACATAAGAACATAAGAACATAAGCAATGCCTCCACTGGGTCAGACCTGAGGTCCATCATGCCCAGCAGTCCGCTCACGCGGCGGCCCAACAGGTCCAGGACCTGCGCAGTAGCTCCCTATCTATACCCCTCTATCCCTTTTTCCAGCAGGAATTTGTCCTATCCTTTCTTGAAATCCAGTACTGTACTCTGACCTATTACGTCCTCTGGAAGTGCATTCCAGGTGTCCACCACACGCTGGGTAAAGAAAAATTTTCTAGCATTTGTTTTGAATCTGTCCCCTTCCAATTTTTCTGAATGCCCTCTTGTTCTTATATGTTTTGAAAGTGTGAAGAATCTGTCCCTCTCTACTTTCTCTATGCCCTTCATGGTCTTGTAGGTCTCTATCATATCTCCTCTGAGTCTCCGCTTTTCCAGGGAGAAGAGCCCCAGTCTCTCCAATCTTTCAGTGTATGAGAGGTTTTCCATGCCCTTAATCATTCGTGTCGCTCTCCTCTGGACCCTCTCAAGTGTTGCCATATCCTTCTTAAGGTACAGTGACCAATACTGAACACAGTACTCCAGGTGCGGGCGCACCATTGCACGATACAACGGCAGGATGACTTCTTTTGTTCTGGTCGTAATACCCAACATTCTGTTTGCCTTCTTCGCGGCTGCTGCACATTGTGCCGTTGACTTCATTGTTGTATCCACCAGTATACCCAAATCTCTTTCAAGGTTACTTCCCTCTAATACTAATCCTCCCATTTGGTAGCTGAACATCGGGTTCTTTCTCCCTATATGCATGACCTTACATTTCCCTACATTGAAGTTCATCTGCCATTTATTCGCCCACTCCTCCAGTTTGTTTAGGTCCCTTTGTAGGTCCTCACACTCATCCGTAGTTCTAACCCTTCTACAGAGTTTAGTGTCATCCGCAACGATTCAATGATTCGACATGTACATGTTTCAGCAAATAGGCCTGCCTCAGGAGTCTTAAGAGTCACAAATGTGGACATTTGAAGTGTACTGCCGCTCAGATAGATTTTATACAGAATTCAACCATACCAGAATGTCATCTATGTCTTCCTGTAGTATGAATGCTGTGAACTCGCAACGAGCGTCCCGCTACAGTAGTTAAGATAGGCTGGTCAAGTAGTCATGAAACAAAGATGCAAATGGAAGAAAAAATAGCCAACATGATAAAATGGGGAGACAAGACATTTTTTTAAGCTATGTTAGTGATAGGAAGAAATTCAAAAATGGCTTTGTGAGACTCAAAGGTGAAGGGAAGGAACATGTAGAATCTGATAAAGATAAAGCTGAACTGTTTAACAAATATTTCTGTTCAGTGTTCACAGCTGACGCTGGGAAATGGACCACAAAAGATAAACACAAATAGACATGGAAGTATGGTTAGGGTTACCAGACATCTGGATTTCCCCGGATATGTCCTCCTTTTGGTGGTCTATCGAGGCATCTAGGCGGCTTTCCTATTTGCCCTCACGTCCTGGTTTCAATGTTTAGGGAGCGGCAACAGCAGCAGGGATGGAAGGTGGCAACGTCAGCAATGAAGGGCAGCTATGTGGTGGGCCATGACCCGTTGATTGCCCCCACCCCTCCCTCCATGAGATCTCAATTTTTGAGCCTCATAAAAGCAGCGGTGAACAGGCTGCTCCTAGCCTACTTGCTGGGGCCTTCCTTCTGCCATGTCACTGATGACATCACTAATGATGCAGCAGAGGGAAGCCCTGGCGGGCAGGCCAGGAGCCCCTGATCTTATAGTGTAACAGTATCGGCAGCAATTTCCACACTCTGCTTGCCATTGAATCATAAGTCTCTCCGCAGGAGAGGGAAGACATCCGGGTTAGCGGCAGGCAGCATGTGAGAGTCACTGCAGATACCACGACCCGAAGAAGCAAACCTGGAATACAGGGGAGGAGAGAAAGGAAAGTTGGTGGCACAGGTGGAGGGAAGGGGTGAAAGGAACTTCAGGAAGGAAAGCTGGTAGCACAGGAGGGGAGGAGAGAGAGACATGCATGTTGAGGGGAGAGGATAAAATGACACATAATTGAGGGGTGGAAGGGAGAGATGGTGCGTGGAGGGAGATAGAGAGATTTGAGATAGGACACAATGAAGGGAGAGAGAGAGGTGTTAGACATGGTGGTAGATGAGAGGGAGAGAGATATACAGTAGGTGGAAGGGGAGAAGGCGGGAGATGGATCCATGAGCAGAAAATACTGTCATGGAAAGGATGGTAAATGCTTGGAATGGTAGTGAAAACAAAAAGTATATCTGAATTCAAGAAAGCTTGGGACAAGTACATTGGATTTCTAAGGGAGAGGAGGGGATAGTAGAAGGCATGGTTAGGCAGACTAGATAGAAACATAGAAAAATTAAGGCAGATAAAAACAATTTAATCTAAGTTAAATCTGGGTGGCCTGGCCACTCTGAGCTTATGCGATCCCAGTCAATATTCAACTGGAGATATGCAGCCTGACTGAATAGCTGGTCAGCCAATAGCCCGTTAGAGCTCTCAATCCCTTTACCAAGTCCCTCAACCATGTCTCCAGCCCCCTGTAGTACTGCAAGCTGCTTTGAGAGGTTGCAGCATCCATTTTGTGAAACTAATGCAAGGGGTAGGAATAAGGAGGTTGTGCTCTTGCCTCTCCCACATCCTCCACTGGATCATCAGGTATGGAAGTAGGCCCGGGGGGGGGGGGGGGTCTTGGGGGGTAGGGAGGCCTTTTGCCACCAGAAAGGAAAGGGGGAGGGAAAGGGAAAGAGGGGCATGGTGAGGGGGTAAGAGGGGGTGCAAAAACTCTTTTAAATTTAAAAAAATGCTTATGTGAGTCCTGGCCTGATATTCAGCCAGGGCCTAACTAAGATAAGTTGGTGAATTTAGGATAGCTTTTGAGGTATGACTCCTCACACACTCTCCCATTGGTCACTGACCCCTTCCCACTCCCTAAAAATCTGATTGAGAGTACATACCTGTCTCTAGAACAGCAGCACTTAGTATGGAAAAACCTAGCAGAGCATCACACAGGTGTCTTAAGTAATCTGGTGGGTGGGGTAGTGAACCATAGAGAGGAGAACCCAGGCCCATAAGCCACTCTAACCATTTGTGGTATGAAGTGTGAGGTAACCAAAACCCACCAAAATCATACTATACTGCTATATAGGTATAATAGGTTTGGGGGTGGTAGACAGATGGATATAGCAGGTTTTGGGGGCTCACAATAAATTATAAAGGATTATAATGAGATGTACTTCTGGTACACTTATGTGAAGTTCAGAGCAGTGCCTTCTAAGGCAGTGGTTCCCAACTCTCTCCTGGAGGACCACCAGGCCAAATGGGTTTTCAGGATAGTCCTAATGAGTATGCATGGAGCAGATTTGTATGCCTGTCACTTCCATTATACGCAAATCTCTCTCATACATATTCATTAGGGTTAGCCTGAAATCCTGATTGGCCTGGTGGTCCTCCAGGACAGGTTTGGGAACCACTGCTAAGGTGTCTCACTGCTCTTTTGGCATGTTTGTTTGGCTAGTCCATCACAATGATGGCCATTCCAAAGTCCAAATGGTCTGGATTTGGACATTTTCAACTTGGACAATTTTGTGGTTGAAAGTGGGGTATAAAATTAGGTGTCCTACGGGTTGGATGTCCTGCCGGTCTAGATGTCCAACTAGGCAATTTTAAAAAATATATATATTTTGGATGTCTAGTGGTTCATCTTTCAAAAATTGACCTTTCTGTGCTTCCAACTTTGGATGTTTAGCAGGAAATGCCCAAGTCAGACTTAGATGTCCTTTTCGGAAAAGACCCTTTACTTGTATAGATTTAGGAACAGGATTTTCACTTAAATTTTATGCATGGGTCCAGAAAGAAGGAGTAGAAATGGATCATGGGCTGATTGTGGGCATTCCTTGATTTTATACTTGTAGTTATAGAATAAGGGGGATCGATGTCTAATTTAAGCACAAGCATTTATCCCACATTTCAGTTGGTGTAGATAGCCACACCTAAAGTTAGGCATGGTTACTGATGTTAATCACTATTCTATTCAAGTTGTGCAGGAGGCTTCCTTTGTCCATCATTGAGCATATACCAGAAGTCCTGAGAGTGGTGAACTACCACTTAAGCATACTTTTGACACATCTAGCATGGACTATGGTAAAATAGTCTATGCATGAATATCTACTTCAAATATTAGAAAATACAGGCAATGAAAAATGCATCCATTAGGCTCCTGGGGAATATATCAAGGTTTGATTGCATAACTCCTTTGTTTGTTAAATTTCATTGGTTACCAGTTTGGTATAAAATAATTTTAAACTTTTGACATTGGTGAAAAGTTCTCAGCCCAACCAAGAAGAGAATGACATGGATATGGTTCAATCAGTGATCTGAAACAATGTCAAAACATAGAATTTTGTTCCGCAAATTGGCACTTAACAAAATAAGCTAACACTCTTTTCAGCTACAGTAGCTATAAAACACAACACTCAGAATTTAAAAAGTTGGTTGGTTGGACTGAGAATTTTTCAGCATCCCCTCATAGGGCATACTATAGCCATCAATCTGTTTATTTACATTCTTTAGTAATACCATATACAGTGGTGCCTCACACAACGAACTTAATTCGTTCCAGGAGCAAGTTTGTTATGCGAAAAGTTCGTTATGTGAAACGCGTTTTCCCATAACAATACATGTTAAAAAAAATTATTCGTTCTGCAGCATAAAATATGCTAAGATGACATAAAAAAAGATAAATTTGTCAAAATGGTGAAAATGGTGGTCTTGCTGAGGCCAAACTCTTTGACGAGGTCACACTGTTTTACCCCACATTCACTCCTTCTAATTATTTCCCGTTTCATTTCAACAGAAATCACCTTCCTGCTTTTTTTAGAAGCCATGATATATAAAAAATATTGAGTTTATCTTAAAAGGGCGACTGCCGTGATACGTGCGTGCGTGCGTGATTTAATTCGTAATGAAGAATGATTGCCGCGATACGTGCTTAAGTTAAGCGCAGTGACTAACGACTGCCTGCAGTGCCTGCGCGGAAGGATGCAATACATCGGCAGCGATTGTGGAAGCTCGGGCGACTTCGTTGTGTGAAACGAAGTTCGTTGTATGAATCATGACATGAAGTTCGTTGTGTGCAGCGTTCGCTGTGCGAGGCGTTCTTTATGCGAGGCACCACTGTACTCCTGTTAGGATTTTTAGATCCTTACAGGACTATAAAATAGTTATACCTCAGATGTGGAGAAAATGGGAATTTACCCACTCAAGAACTTATTGTTGGGTGGCACCTGTGTTCAGGGAAGGATTAATAGGCCAATAGGCCAAATAGGCACGTGCCTAGGGCCCAAAATGGTCAGGGGGGCCCGATGAAGAAGGGCATCAATATTGTTTTTTCCAAACGGCAATGGGCCCCTCCAGCATCGATCAGCAACGCAACGCAGGAAAGAAAGACAACGGGAACTGTAATTGTGCAAGTGGTGCTGCTTGCCCAAAGCTTCCCTCTGACACAGCTTCCTGTTTCTGCCTGGGCGCATGGTGGGGTGGGGCGGGGCAGGGGGCCCAGTGTACTTGTGTGCCTAGGGGCCCTCGATGAATTAATCCTGCCCTGCCTGTGTTATGGAACTATCTTCTATGAGTGATAAGAACAGAAACAAGTTTTATAAAATTAAAAAGACTGTTGAAGACATATTTCTTCAGACAGGCATTGGGGAGCATTGAGACATTCAAAGACAGATACATTAGTGGATCACTACTATAAACTATAGATATTGATGTGATTGTGTGATTGTATCTTGAATGAATGATGAATCTTTCCTATCTGATAAAAATTGAGTTCTTTTAATATAAGTTTTTCTTAAATTGTGAACCACATTGTACTGAAAGGTTTAGCAATATATCAGGTTTCAATAAAACATAAAACATACAGGCGATAAAACTCTAAAAACAGCTGGGAAAAGTCTAGTACACCATTTCAGAGTGGCAGTAAGAAGGAGGTGCCACTGATGTCAACAACCCTTAGCTCTGTCCACTGATAATGTGACTGGGCTAGTTAGACTTTCTGATATTTTTCTAAGAAGCACTTATATGTGTAGTAGAAGGCTGAATATTGAGTTCATGGTGTATGGAGACATTTCTCTGACTGTACAAGCCTTTATTTTCTCCTGTACTGTATCATTATATATAAAGGGAGATTTGGTCTATTTTTTATTGAAAAAGATAAATGTTTTCAGGATTCCATGATTAGGATAGGTAGCTGTTATACAGAATAAAATATCTTCACAGTATAAATGGTTATTGTCATCAGCTTCTTTTTATGAGACCCAGTTGACCCGCTAACCTGCCCTGTTACATTTCTGGATCTAAGTTTGTTACTTAGAAGTTTACTGGTGCTCCAACTCTAGCTCTGATTCTCAGGGACTAAATGTGTTCCCTTTACCATTTTTTCCCTGTGAATCTGTTGTTTAGGTTACTATGTTTAAAGAAAAGCTTACAGTTCATTCTTGCTTTACCTTACCTCGATTTGACTTTGCTTCTTCCATAGAAAAGAATATGAGAGGAATTCTGAGGTGTTGATGGTTCCACTGACTGGATATTGTTTTAGCAGTCTCAGTGCAACTCTAACTCAGATGAAGGCTTGCATTAGTTGTACTATTATGGCAGCAGGAGTGATAACGGAACCATTGACCTTATTTTCACATATTCAAACAATGGCTGTATCAATACATTTCAGCAGGAGTCCAAGTTTTCCCTGAGTCCAATTTGCATAGAGGAGAACATCCAGGCATTGGCAATAGAATAAGGTGGTCCACAGAGGCAATAGCCCTATCAAAGTTTTGCCCCCATGAGCAACAGCAACCAGGAAGACTTGGAACAATGAAAGAACTTAATCCATTGGCCATGCCAAGTAAAAAAGATGTTCTATTGCCTCTGGGTCTAGGTCTAGTCCTGGCTGGCCTTTTGAGGCATTTAGGATGCGAGTCATCGCATTCAAATTCACAAACCTTGGCAGACTCAGTTTAAACCTCTCTCTTTCTCTCTCTCGTCAGTAGCTGTTTCTTTGGAAATGATTTCTTCAACCAAATATCTGGCTGGCAAATTTAATTTTCATTCCTTCTTATGGGAATACAATCAATGAAAAGGAAAACTTCAGGACAGATTATGCTTTACTTTCAAGGAAGGACTAAGAATGGTGGTTATCAATGTGGGCTACCATTAAGACATGCTATTTTACCATAACACATGCTGTTTTAATACAGGTCCCATTTTACGCAGTGAGACCTGTTTATTAATAACTGGGATTGACAGTAAAATAACACATCTTGATAATGTTCCCACATAGATAATTTTCCCCCTTAGTCATCTGCCTTCGCTACGGAGGATCCCTATTTTCTACATGCATTTGCTTTTCACATTGGGGGTAAATGATTGCTATCTGTCAGTGCAGTGTTTCTATGCCACCAGGAAGGGAGTTCCAGTTAGCATAGGGTTACCAGACGTCCAGATTTCCCTGGACATTTTTTCAAAACCTAGCACTTTGTGAAGGTTTTGAAAAGCTTCCTGTAAAAATTGCATCGGGAGGGGGCATCCAACATGTCATTGCATCGCGTCCATCATTGTGTCGTGTCGCATGCACGGATGCCGTCTGGGGGTGTGGCGGAACGATGCGTGATACAGGTGGAATGGGGCAGAAGGTGGGCCTGTGAGCGTGGCCATAGGTCCGGATTTTCCTTTGGGAAAATCTGGTAACCCTAAGTTAGCAGACTTTTCATATTGTATTATTTCTGCAATATTAAATGTTAAAGATACACATGTGAGATCAAAAAAGTAGGAGGAGTGAGATATTTCCAACTGGGATCTTTATTACAAATAAGAACTCAGTGCAATATAAGCAAAGACTCAATGCTACAGGCATTTCGGTACTATAGCAATTCGGTACCTTCTTCAGGAGTCTGTAACAAAACAAATAAAATCCACTTATTCATAGATATACATATAAAAAATAAAACATAGTAAAATATCCAATATAAAAATGTATTAAATGTCCTACATAAAAAGCAAGTGATGCAAACACTAAAATAAATGAAATAGTATGAATATGCAAATTAACGGTCTTATACAAACAGTCACAAAATAATGATGAGTATATGGCTAAACATGGATACCTGCAAATATGCTGAGAATAAGAGTATTAATTGTACAATGACAGCAATTCCACAATACACTTTGTTTCCAAATACGTGAAGTTGGGGATTGATTATAAAACCCTGAAGCTAGAAATCAGTTTACTGGAAGCATGATTAGATTCTAATAGTGCTCTGATCTCTAGATTGATTTGGAATAGCATGCATTAGAAAGGCAGAACAAATCTCTAATGTGCCAATATTCTAACTCATGGAATCCTCAGCATTTTACGGGGTTTTATGTATTTAGTGCATATTTACAAAGGTTTTTACAGATTTTGTCAGTAGTAAAATGTCATGCATAGTCTGCAGTGTGCAAAATTTTATTCAGATTTAAAGATAATGAGCTGCTGTAATAAATTTGCAAGCAATGTAGTTGATTACTTATGAACCCAAAACCAGCTCACTAAAAAGGCCTTGTATATCATTTCTCACAAAACAACACACAGATCACTAAGGTACAGGAAATCCCATTGATCTCTAAGTAACAACTACATAGGTAAAAATTTAACTGGAAAGCAGCGTGGCTCAACTTATTCTTATCTGCCATTGTCAGCTCCTTTGTATTCCTTTGTATTACCATCTCCATAAAAAGAAATCTAGAGAAAAGTACAAATTTGTTAAGTGAATCTTAGATTTCAGTCAAGTCATTCAATTTAAGAAATATTACTTTACAGAACATCTATGTCAGGGCTGCCCAAGTCCGGTCCTCGAGATCTACTGGCAGGCCAGGTTTTCAGGATATCCACAATGAATATGCATGAGAGAGATTTGCCTGCACTGCCTTCTTGGTATGCAAATCTCTCTCTCATGCATATTCATTGTGGATATCCTGAAAACCTGGCCTGCCAGTAGTTCTCGAGGACTGGACTTGGGCAGCCCTGATCTATGTTATAGATAGTAAGTTGGATATAGTCGATACCCTTAAAGGGGTAGTTCTGTAAAGCGGGAACTAATATTTATATGCTGGTTATGTGTGTAAATGAATAGAATAAAGGCATATATAGTCATACATGTGCAAATAAATGTTAAAAATATTGCCTAACCTGAATTCTGCAAATATGTACATAGCTTCCACAGAATATACACATAGGTGAGGTCAGGGCAGACCATGGGTGGGACTGACACTTCTGTGCATAATTTATAGAATACCACAAGTTACAGGCTAGAGTGATGATTTTGGCGCCCAAATTTGTTCACCAGGATTTACAGATTACAGATTAAACTTAATATGCTGCCTAGTCACCAAAAAGGCAAATCCTGCAGTGATGCAATTAAAAAACAAAAATAAAAGATAGAAAATAATTACATCATCAATAGGACAGTCTCCCCTCTAAAAACATCCACCTGGAAAACAAATCAGATAAACCCTCAAGTTTTAAACAAATTTACTCATACACTCTCTGTGCTCCACAGTATTTGACACCATGCTGCATCAACCATCTGACAATAGAATCCCAAATGTTTGCTGAAAAAAGTAAGCTTTCAAATGCTTCCTAAAATGAACCCCTGTGATTTCATAGTAAAGAATTCCACAGAACAGGAGACAAATAATAAAAAGTCTATTTTCATGTACTTGTCAATCGAGCGACTTTAAGAACTGGAACTTGAAGCAACGAGGCCTGACTGGAATGCAGATCCTGAGAAGGAATATATGGTGTAATTAATTTATACAAAGTACTAGGCTGCCCTGTTCGTAAAACTTTGTACATATATTTACTGACTTCATGAACTGCATGTTCATTTACTCTTGGCCAAAACTCACCACGATTATGTGAATCGCACCTCTGGAGCTGCCTACCAGCGCCTAACACCACTTCTGGTGTTATCCATGTCTATAGTGGTGTTAGGTGCCTCTGGAGGTATAATTCCAGTGCCATTTGTTTAGGCACCTTCAAATTTTATTTAAGTATCATTTAAAATGGCATTTTCCTCTTAACATAGGCACCAGTAGGGTGCCTACTGGTGCCTAAGTTAAGCTGCTGTTTACAGAATTTCACTCTATGTCCCTCATGTCAAGTGGTCATATGTCTGCAAACTACTAGATTGCCCCAAACAAGAATCTTCAATCTTAGCATGCACACACACACACAAAGCAAATTCAGGATGTTGAGTGGTCATGTGACCACAGCCTACTTGATTGTCCCAAATAAGGCTCTTTACTCTTAACACACACACACACATACACACAAGAAGTTCAGGATAGCAGCTGAGGAAGATGAACCACCTCATAGCATTTGCTCATCACAGATAGATGAGAACTAAAGATAGTGGTTGATAAAAACAGATGTAATTCCTGGTGCCCAATTTGAGCACACATCTAATGAAAAGATAGCCACACAGAAAAGTTCTACCTTACACATTGCAGTTGGGTGCTGTGTATTACAACATATAGTAACATAGTAAATAACAGCAGATAAAGACCTGAACGTTCCATCCAGTCTGCTCAGTAGTCACACTCATTAGACATTCATGCTTAATTTGTCCTTTTAAAAAATATTTCTGGGCAATAGACCATAGACGTCCACCCAGTACTGCCTGTAGGTTCCTACTGCTGGAGTTGCCATTGAAGCTCACTCCAGCCTATCCTAACCATTTTGTCACTGGCTCACTCCAGCCTATCCTAACCATCCTGTCAAAGCCCTCACCAGCTCATCCTAAACCAAATCACCATATATGGGACACAGACCATATAGAGTTGCCCAGTACCAGCCTCAGTTTGTTTTATACATGTATCATTCATTTTCTAATTAGAGATCCTCTTTTTTATCCCACATTTTTTGAATTCCATCACAGTTGTCATCTCCACCACCTTCCTCGGGAGGGAATTCCAGGCATCCACCACCCTCTCTATGAAAAAATTTCCTAACTTTACTCCTAAGTCTTTCACAAGTTTATATACTGCTATGGTCATAGTGCAGGATACATTTTTTTTCTGTTAAAGGTTCATTCTGAAGTCATAAGGGTTCTAATTTCATAACAGGGCACCTATATGCCTTTATAAAATAGGCTGCCAGAATTATCCCTAGTATTACACAAATTCATAGTAACATACATGTTCTTCTGAATCGGGACCAATACTACTCCCCATGACATCACCTGCCACCTCCATCATCTTTTTGAAGTAAATCTAAATTCTTTAAATTTGTATTGCTTTTATAATATTGTATTGTAAACTGCTTAGATCTGTGTAAGCTGAGCAGTCTATCAAGTTTTAATAAAGCATAAAACATAAACATCCTTAGTATTCCTTAACACTGCACACAAATTTTTGGAATGCCTCCTACCCACCCATGCATCTCCTATGGTGATGCCCCCTTTTGGGTTACGGACTATAGGTTTTGGACGTACATTGTTATAAAATAGTATGTAGCACCAATTATTACACACTAGCACCCAATTACTGAACTAATTGGTTCCTCGGTCAATTTAATTGTTTACACATCTAGGACTGGCATCCTATTTGGGACATCACAAACAACCATACTCTCAAAATATTTGCAGCACAGTAAACACACACACCACGTGAATGCTAAGGAGTAATCCACAAATAGTCTCCCAAGAGTCTGAATAGAAACAAAATAGGGATTGGCAAGCAATAACCAAACGGCTTAATATTGTGAAAATTATCATGAGGTAGGAAAAAGCCTCATATCCCCTCCTCCAACCCAACAATATGTTAAAATTGTAGATAAATAGGAGGCTTTATGGGGTTTAATATAATCACTGGCATAAAAAACCTCCTCTATAATATTTCACTATATAAAAGCCTTGTGCAAAGCAGTAGAATCCCTAAGTTGTTTATGCTGCATTGAGAGACTACAGAAATGATTAAGCAGCTAATGCTTCATCAGAGCAATACTAATTGTGTCTGGAAGAGATATACCACCCGTCGACGATGGCCAGCGTTTTGCTTCAAAAAAGCTGCCTCAGGACAGACAGGTAACCAATCTCTTAGTGAAGCTCCGAGTCAAAAAACATGGTGGCTTCTCAGACCTATATATATATATATATGGTGCCTATTTGGGGCACCATATATATAATCCAGGGGTGCATGCATATCTTCAGCATTTAGGTGCAAGCGCTTACACCAGCTATATGGCTGGCTTATGTGGTTTATGTACTCCTGCCTAATTTATAGACATGTATCTAACCTGTTATGGTAGTATTCTATAAATAAAAGATGGCATTAAGGGCCAGATTCTATAAATGGCACCTAAGTGCATCTACATTGTAGGTGCTGCTCCACACGGTTGTCAATCAACTGCTAGGCACAGCTTATAAGTGGACCTAAGATGACTTAGGTGTTGCTAGGTGCTGTTGAGCTAGATACTGGAATATTAGACTATGTTTTACTGAACCTAATTTACCAAGACCTAACTCAGATGCCTAACATTACCTAAGTCAACCACACCTACTTTTCAGGTAGGCGTCTGAGGACGCTGCTCTGATTTCCACACAAAATTCTTAATTGCTTAATTTAATTTTTTTTAATGTATCTATTAACATCAATGGCATGTTCAAGTACCACACCATTTAAGCTAATTAACATAATTTGGATTGCACACAGATTTTAGTTAGGTGTTGCTAGTCGTCCGCAATCAGGATGCCTAGCAACGCCTAACGTAGGCAGCATTTATAGAATCTGGCCCTTAATTTTCTTTATATAATAGGTATCACATAGGTGGAATTACTCCTAAAGTGACTGAGAATGTTTCTCTGTTCTTTTAATAATAGAATGAGTTCTTGAAGTGGGGGAAATTATGGTTGTTAATTGTCTCGCAGAATTCTCTATGGGTGAATTTTTGACATTGATAAGGAAAAGAAACTAATTAGAAATAATGACTCAACAGTACATATTTTTCCTGGCAAATCTCAAGCTACTCGGGTAAGAAGTAAAAAATGATGGCACATTATATCTGACAAAATTCTGGGTCAATATTTGAGGTAAAAAGTCATTGTTTATTGATGTAATGAGGTCTGGATAATTTTAGATGTGAAACTTAATAAAATTAAGGATTTCAGCACAGTAATTGTCAAGGACAGTATCTCCAGAAGTTAGAAATCAAAAACCCAAGACCAGAGCTTGAAGACAGTATCAATAACATATGTTTTTTGAGAAAAGGAATTCAAAAATTTAACAGTATGTGATAAGTTTTGAATATTCAGAACCTTTGTCTTGAAGGACATTTTGGTTTCTCAGCCACTTTTTTTCCTTTCATTCAAAGGTGCAAACAGTGATTTGGAAGAAAACTGGCCTGTAAATGTGATTAGACCATATTTGGGATTGGTAGGCTCTTATTTTAGAAGCTCTATTCACATTCTGGATGTCTGAGAACTGGTGTTTAGACATTAAGTTTCAAGTTTGTTTTTTTTAAATTCTTTATTCATTTTCAAAATTACATTAAGTGTTAAATATATTCATTCAGATTAACATGAAGTTTTTCAATTTTTTATTTCAAGTTATATACTGCCTATCAAAGTTATCTAAGCGGTTTACAATCAGGTACTCAAGCAATTTCTCTAGCTGTCCTGGTGGGCTCACAATCTATCTAATGTACCTGGGGCTATGGAGGACTGGGTGACTTGCCCAGGGTCACAAGGAGCAGTGTGGGATTTGAACCCACAATCCCAGGGTGCTGATGCTATAGCTCCAACCACTGCGCTACACACTCCTCCGGGATAAGCATGTGTAAAACTGCAGTACCGTACTTTTTTATGGCAAGTAGGTATGGTCTGGGAATGTTTTGGGTGAGACTAGGAATGTATCCAAATATGGATGTCTAACTCCAGTGTCAGAAGGAGAAGGGCCACCTATGTCCAAGAATTTGGAATTAATATTTAGACCTGCTACTGGTCATGTCCAAATTACAGAAAGGTGTTCTTACTGAGCGGTCCACTGGAGGGATTAAAACAAGTCTCCTCCTTATTCCACCAGTGATTGCTAGCCCCCTTCCCCCATGTGAAACCACCAAGAGATATACTTCTGTTTTAATGGCCATGTGCTAATGTTGCTAATAGTATGAAGCCATTTAAAAGAAAATTAGAGTGTGTGCATTTAATGTCTTCCATTTTGTAGGTAGTAAAGACTCATTCCTGCACCAATCAAGAATGCCCACTTTCTGCCTTCAGATATATCCCCTCAAAAGAAATTGAAATACATATGCATATTTGGCTCTTTTCACAGGAGTTCAAGCATGCAATATGAAACAGAGGTTTCTCCAGCGAGGGAATCCTAGGCAAATTGTTCAATAAGCATACTTGAGGGCCAAATATGCTCAGAAGGATTTACAGTTGCAATATAAACAAGACAAAGTAACTGATGGTAACATTATGTTCATTCAAAAATTCTACCCCCCTCTCCATCAGGATCAATCAAATTATTTTGAAGCATTGGTGTGTAGCAAAATTGAAAGGTGATATAATTGGGGATAAACCATTGTTCTCCTATCATCGTTAAAAGAATATAGGTGAAATTATTAATTTGAGGATTCAAATAAAGAAGCCACAACATTGAAAAGGCTATCATACTAATTGTGGAAATTGTCAATGATAGGAAATTCACTATGATAGGAGACAATTGGTTGGATCCAAATACAGGAAAGATCTATCAAGCAAGAGCTATAACCGACTGTAATACTTTGTATGTAATATATTTGATACAATGTCCCTATCAGAAGATATACAGTGGAAACTTGGTTTACGAGCATAATTCGTTCCAGAAGCATGCTCGTAAACCAAATTGCTCATATATCAAAGCGAGTTTTACCATAGGAAGTAAGGGAAACTCGCTTGATTGGTTCCACCTTCCCCCCCCCACCTTCCCCCCCCATGTGGCCACCAGCACTGCTCCATTCCCCCCCACCCCCCGCAACCTCCCCCCAAGAGCCGGCATCGCTCCTGCCCACGAATGCATCCCTGAGAACCGGCATCACACCCCCATGCAGGAAGCGGCATCCCCCGCCCGCTCAAACAAGCCCCTTACCCCATCTGACACTGGCACGAGGCACCAACCCACAGGACGTGCCGGTGCCAGTGAACAAAGATCCTGCCTCTTGCCTGGGCTGGGCTTTGAGCATCTGCGCATGCTCAAGGCCTTCAGGCTCTCGTTCTCAGCCTTATTAAATATTGCATCTCCGACCCTGAGGAAGTAGTTGAAATGTGTCAGAAGAGGTGTTGCTGCGAGAAAAGCTAAGTTAAAGTTATAGCAATAAGAATGAGGCAATAATAAGAATGCTATTTATATAAAAAAATATAGTGATATAGGGTGGAGGATCAATGAAGATTGTGGCCATCATAGTTATATTGCTCGGATGACAATCTGAGGATCCCCGTGAGAGTATGCAAAATATGCACATGAGAGAAATAAGCATATTATACAGGCATTAAGATTGTCATAAAGAAAAATCGTACACAAGTCTGCTATAAAGAAAAAAAACCGTTCTTGTTGTTTGAATGGTTTCTGCAAATTAGCACTTAACAAAATAAGGTAACACTCTTTTCAGCTGCAGTGGCAAAATAATGCTCAGAATTTAGGAAGTTGGTTGGTGTGGGCTGAGAATTTTTCAGCACCCCCTTGTACATTATCTTTAAGTTTACAAACTTATCATTTACAATGCAAGTTGTACTGTTTTTAAATAGTACAAGACTGAGCGGAATTTATTTTTTTGTAAACATCATTTAGCATGCCACTGGTACAAATATGTTCATGTAGTTTCAGTTAGGTGGCCTTACTTAAATTACTTAACTATTTGGTTAGCTGCTGAATATTATTGTTTGTAAAATAATCTCACTTTTCCCTGCAACTATATGGGTGGAGGGCTATTTTTGGTAGTTTGTCTAAGTCCGATTTGGACATCTTGAGAAATGTGCCCAAAAATTGGGAGGCAAAAACATTCATTTTCAAAACTGCTAGATGCCTATTTTTTTATTATTATTATTCAAAAATTGCCTATCTAGACATCTTGGTCCTTAAGACATCCAACGTTTTCAGCCATTTAAAAAAATAAAAATATCCAAGTTCAAAGCATCCAAAACCAAGCCATTTGGACGTATGTGGGGCCACAATTTATTCTACACTGGCCATACAGACATGCCAGCAGAGCAGTATGATAAGCCCTCCCAAAACTCCCCCAAAACCTACTATACTCACTTGTCTACTCCCGAGCATCCCTTATGGTTATAGATGTCTCCTATATGGCAATATAGGAGGTTTTTGATGGGTTTTGTTTGTCTCATACTTTCCACCATAAATGTAGTACGTATGGAGGGATATGGGCCTGGATCACCCTCTCTGTGGTTCACTACACCACCCACCAGACTACTCCAGATACCTGCTTGCTGCTCTATGTGGGTTTCCTATACCAGGTGCTGCTGTTATAGAGATAGGTATGCACTGTTTCTTTCACATCTTTGGGAGGTGGGAGAGAGTCATTGATCACTGAGAGAGTGTGAGGGGGCATGAAAATCCCTCCAGTGGTCATCTGGTCAGTTTGGGTACCTTTGTAACATTCAGACACTTTTAAAACAGGTCTAGCTTGGGACATCTAAATGGCATCCTGGGTGTCTTGGGAAATGTTTGATTATCACTGCAAGACATCCAAGCGCTAAGCTTACCCAAACCCTTCCCATAACATGCCTCCAACATGCCCCCTTGAACTTTGGATGCACTGCAAACAAAAAGCCTAGCAAGAAGTAGGTTTTGAAAATCAGCGATTAGATGTTTTGGCAAATAAAACATCCAAGAGCTGGTTTTTATAGAAACATAGAAAAATGATGGCAGATAAAGGCCAAATGGCCCATCTAGTCTGCCCATCTGCAGTATCCATTATCTCTTTCTCTCTCCGAGAGATCCCACGTGCCTATCCCAGGCCCTTTTGAATTCAGCCACAGTTTCTGTCTCCACCACCTCTTCTGAGAGACTGTTCCATGCATCTACCACCCTTTCTGTAAAAAAGTATTTCCTTAGATTACTCCGGAGCCTATCACCGCTTAATTTCATCCTATGTCCTCTCATTCCAGAGTTTCCTTTCAAATTAAAGAGACTCGATTCATGTGCATTTACATTATGTAGGTATTTAAATGTCTCTATCATATCTCAAGTTTCAAGTTTATTTTTAACTTATTGAATCACTTAATTTAATTTGCTAAGCGATTTACAGATAAAAACAAAAGGTGTACACATAAGCTTATTTATAATAAATTACATGAGTTTGACATATTGACATATAAACTTACAGATACATAAGGGAGAAAGGGCAGAACTACAAATGTATTTAATAAAGCATAAAAGAAAACATGAATGATGAAAACAACAGGAAGACGGAATAAGATATAAAAAAGAAGGTAATCGTTAGATATAATTATAAATTAAAGGCGTCTTTAAAAAGGAAGCTCTTCAGATTGTCTTTAAAATGGTTTAGGTCATTTTCTTCTCCTGCCTTTCCTCCAAAGTATACAGTCTGTCCTCATGCGCCTTATGATGAAATCCACATAACATTTTAGTAGCCTTCCTCTGGACAGACTACACTTCCCCCTCCCCATTTGCGGTTTTGACACTCACAATTTCACATATTCGCGATTTGGGGGGGAAAGGAGACACCCCCCCCCCCATAGTTTAGCACGTTCCTGCCTTTCTGCAGCCTTCCTCCCAGCATCCCTGCCTTACCTGGTGGTCTAGCGGACTTTCAGGGCAGGAGCGATCTTCCTACACTCCTGCCTCGTGTAGATCGCCAATAGGAAATGGCTGCCATGAGCTGCTGTTTCATCCCTGTGTCCATGTCAAAGCGGATCATATTGTGATCACTGGTTCCCAGCATCCCCTCTTCTTCTACACCGTGTGTCAGTATTCGTAGTCCATTTTGAATTAAGTCCAGAATTGGGTTTCCTCTCTTATTTTCTTTGACAAGTTGTTCTAGGAAGCAATCGCCTACAGCATCCAGGAACTTGGTCTCCCTACTGCAGCCGGAGGTGCCTAGGTTCCAGTCTATCCCCAGATAATTGAAGTCACCCATGATAACTGCGTTGTCTCCCTTGCAGTTGCATTTAATCTCGTCCGTCATTTCGCCATCAATTTCTTTGGACTGCCCTGGAGGTCGGTAGTAGATGCCGATCTTCATTTCTGTTCCATTTGGTCCCGGAATTTTGACCCATAGAGACTCTAACTTATTCTTTGTGTTCTCTCTGGTAGACTCAATTCACTCTTTGACATATAGGACAATGCCCCCACTTTTTTGAGCCACTCTGTCTCTGTGGTATAGCTTGTATCCTAGTAGCACAGTGTCCCAGACGTTTTCCTCATTCCACCATGTTTCCATGATGCCGTTGATGTTAAGGTTATCTTTTTGTGCCATAGCTTCTAATTCACCCATCTTATTCTGACAGGATTACGGAAAGCTGACAGGATTGACGGTCAGTCTAGAGGAGGTATGTAGGCAGATTGATAGGCTTAAGAGCGATAAATCCCCGGGACCGGATGGCATCCATCCGAGGGTCATCAAAGAACTGAAAGGGACCATAGCTGAACTGCTTCAACTAATAGCCAATCTGTCGATCAAATCGGGAAAGATTCCGGAAGACTGGAAGGTAGCGAATGTTACACCTATCTTCAAGAAAGGTTTGAGGGGAGATCCGGGGAACTACAGACCGGTGAGTCTGACCTCTGTACCGGGAAAGATGGTAGAGTCACTGATAAAGGACAGCATCATTGATCACCTTGACGGAAATGGGCTGATGAGGACCAGTCAGCACGGTTTTAGCAAAGGCAGATCGTGTTTGACAAACTTGCTGCACTTCTTTGAGGGAGTAAACAGACAGACAGACAAGGGCGATTCAGTCGACATTGTTTATCTGGATTTTCAGAAGGCGTTCGATAAGGTTCCGCATGAATGACTACTTCGGAAAATTGCAAGCCATGGAATTGAGGGTGAAATACTCATGTGGATTAAAAACTGGCTGGAGCATAGGAAACAGAGAGTGGGGGTAAATGGACAATACTCGGACTGGAAGAGCATCACCAGTGGGGTGCCGCAGGGCTCGGTGCTTGGACCCGTGCTCTTTAACATCTTTATAAATGATCTGGACATAGGTATGACGAGCGAGGTGATTAAATTTGCGGATGATACAAAGTTATTCAGAGTAGTAAAGATGCAGGGGGATTGTGAAGATCTGCAATGTGACATAATTAAGCTCGAGGAATGGGCATCGACATGGCAGATGAGGTTCAACTTGGATAAGTGTAAAGTGATGCATGTCGGTAACAAAAATCTCATGCACGAATACAGGATGTCTGGGGCGGTACTTGGAGAGACCTCCCAGGAAAGGGACTTGGGAGTTCTGATCGACAAGTCGATGAAGCCGTCCACACAATGTGCGGCGGCAGCAAAAAGGGCAAACAGAATGCTAGGAATGATAAAGAAGGGGATCATGAACAGATCAGAGAAGGTTATCATGCCGTTGTACCGGGCCATGATACGCCCTCACCTGGAGTACTGCGTCCAGCACTGGTCGCCGTACCTGAAGAAGGACACGGTACTACTCGAAAGGGTCCAGAGAAGAGTGACTAAGATGGTTAAGGGGCTGGAGGAGCTGCCGTACAGAGAAAGATTAGAGAAACTGGGCCTCTTCTCTCTCGAACAGAGGAGATTGAGAGGGGACATGATCGAAACATTCAAGGTACTGAAGGGAATAGACTTAGTAGTTAAGGACAGGTTGTTCACCCTCTCCAAGGTAGGGAGAACAAGAGGGCACTCTCTAAAATTGAAAGGGGATAGATTCCGTACAAACGTAAGGAAGTTCTTCTTCACCCAGAGAGTGGTAGAAAGCTGGAACGCCCTTCCAGAGGCTGTTATAGGGGATAACACCCTCCAAGGATTCAAGACAAAGTTAGACAAGTTTCTGTTGAACAAGAACGTGCGCTGGTAGGGCTAGTCTCAGTTAGGGTGCTGGTCTTAGACCATAGGGCCACTGCGTGAGCGGACTGCTGGGCATGATGGACCACTGGTCTGACTCAGCAGTGGCAATTCTTATGTTCTTATGTTTAGGCTCCTTGCGTTCATGTACATACAGTTGAGCTTACGGCCTGTTACTTTCTTATATTTCCTTTCCTATTGTGTCCCTTTCGAACCGTCAGGATTTCTGTCTTGCCTTTGATCCGGTGAGTCTTCCCCGCTGTCTTTCTGCATGGTATCCTCTGAGTATACCAGTTCCCGACCCATCGACTCTCGGTTGACTGTCGGATTTCCCCTTCTTTTTTTTTAAGTTCAATCAGTTTTATTAGCATTTTGTCATAGAAATACAAGCATAGACCTCAAACTTCTCAATTTCTCTCTTGATGTTGCCTGCAAGTAGCCTCGTTCCGTCTCCACTGAGGTGGAGTCTATCCTTCCTGAATAGCTTGCAATTCCCACAGAACATCGTCCAGTTGTGCACGAAGTGGCATACTTTTTCCTCACACCAGCCCTGCATCCACGCGTTGACTGCTTCCAGCTCTGTCTGCCTCTTCTCGTCGGCCCTGGGTACCGGCAGGATCTCTGATAATGCTACCTTTTGTGTTCTGGTCTTCAGCTTCCTTCCTAGCATCCGGAACTGGTCTTTCAGTACTTCCCTGTTGTAGTTCCTGTTGCTCACGTTGTTTGTCCCCAGATGGATCACCACCGCCGTATCTTCCTCTTCCATGCTGTTGATGATCCTGTTAATGCGGCTCACTATGTCTTCTACCTTGGCTTCTGGTAGGCAGGTCACCAGTCGATCCTGTCTTCCTCCCACAATGTGGCTGTCAACTTGTCTGATGATGGAATCCCCCATGACGATTGCTGTCCTCTCTATCTTCTCTAGCCATAGGTCCATATCCCTGGTGTATATCCATCTCTCCAGCTGTAGGTCCATGTCCTCTGTGCACTTCCATCTTCAGCAATATCATTTATAAAAATGTTAAAAAGAACAGGCCCAAGAATAGAACCTTGAGGCACACCACTGGTAACATCCCTTTTTTTTTAAAATGAGCCCCATAGTTCCAGAAAGATCAAAAGAAAATTTTGGCAGCACTATCCACATAGAGCCACTGAAAATTCACAGATTGGATATTTGTACATTTAAAAGTTGCTGCTAAACACACAAGTCCCTTTGAATATAGACCATATTATGTATTTCTTATTGATATATGTTTATTTCTTGTCCTATGTATGTTTCTTCTTTATATGCTATCTTTTTATTAGAATAGCAATTGTATGCGCAAAACTGATTCTGTCTCACTTTGTATTAAAAAGATTGACATATTGAATTTAAACCTCAAGGAACCACAATCAGATGCCCTCCAACTCCTTTTCCAGTATCTTCAGCAGCCATCATCCCAACCCTCAGAAAAAGCTGACCTTCATCACATAAGCCTCTATTACCACACTAGTTAGAAGAGATGATGAACCCCTTACAGTGCAGGATATCACAGAAAACTCATTGCTTGATGCAGAGGCTGTACATACCTTCCCAGATCACACTTGAAAGCAGTGCATGCACATTGAAAGTATTGAAAGCAGTGCATGCGCATAGATTTCATGCATATTCATTGGGGAAATCCTGAAAACCTGACTGGATTTGGCCCTCAAGGAGGGACTTTGGGGACCCCTGGTCTATCCAGTCCGATCAACAAGATAAACTCACAGCATATTGATCTTAATTTGTGATGTGCAATCTAGATCCAAAGGACTCAACAAGAAACTTTTAAACCGGTAAAGAAACTTTTGTCATTCAGTTTGACCTTTCCAGAGCTTTTGATGTAGATGAGGTCCATAGTGTAGCCTATTTTAGTAAGAATCTATATCATACTTTTCATCAATCAGTTTTATAACTAAATATAAAACTGGAAACGTCTCACTGCTACTTTCTGGTGTTACTTGTGCACAGTTTGGGTAAGTATAGAGGGGTAAGTTCCATATATGATGCCTAAAAAAAACAGTACAGAAAAAAATGACCAGCACTATTCTATAAATGGTGCTTAAAGTTAGGTGCAGTTTATAGAATAGCACTTACACCCGGGACCCTCCTCTAACTTTAGACGCGGCCATTTGCACCAACTGAAATGTGGTACAAATCCTCATTCCTAAATTAAACATGGATCCCCCTTATTTTATAACTATGCACATAAATCCAAGAAACCCTCCCAATCCATCAACCCATTTCCATGCCCCTTTTTTGACTTGTGCATAAAATTTGCATGCAGATCCTATGTCTACTGTAAATTTGCATGTATAACTTTAAAATACAATTAATTAGCACCAATAATTTCTTGTTAAGATCCCAATTATTGGTGCTAATTGGCTTGTTATTCAATTAAACTGTGCATGCAAATCGGACATGTGCATAAACTGACATGCACAACTTTTTAATGCTTTTTATAGAATTCAGGAGAAAAAAGCTGTTAATCATGATTTTTTTAAAATATGTTCTCACAAGGTTCCTGTTTCAAAGGATTTTTAACTGCATCTGCATTGACTTGGGAACCTAAACATGCCCGTCCTATTGGGAAGTACTTGTTAAAATAGCTCTCACAGTTCTCAGCCTGTGCTTGCAGTTCCTGGGACTAGAGGGTAACAATCTCCTGAGAATTTAGCAAAGGGCTGATGACTGCAAGCTCTGACAGTCCCCAGTGAGTCTCATTAGTTCACATTCACAGAACCAGATTTAGATTTTGGTTGCAGCTTCAACCAGGCAATATGTTTGGGCTGCAGTTTTGTTTTTTAGGCCAAAAATGTTTAGACGTTTCAATTAGGGTTACTGGGCGACCAGATTTACCCTCTTTTTAGAGGACTGTCCAGGCATCCTGACAGCTTTTCAAAACACGGCCCTTTGTCCAGGTTTTGAAAAGCTCTGAACTCATGGCCATGTCTGGAGGGCATCTGCGCATGCACGGATGCAATGTGGTGACATCACATGTATACATGCATGCATATGACATCACCGTGTCGCATCCATGCATGCGCAGATGCCCTCTAGACATGGCCCAAAAAGATGAGGTTTGTGTGGGGCCGGAATGGGGCAGAGCTGGGAGTGTAACAGGGCACAGTTGTGGGAGGAATGGAGTGAGGCCGCACATCCTCTTTTTCCTCAGCAAAAATCTGGTAACCCTAGTTTCGATAGCAGTTTCAATTTCATCCTAAACTGAATAAAACAGCTTTTGCAGCCTCTACAAGAAGAGAATGGAAGCCAGGACTGCAGCCATGTTATTTTGACGGGAAAGATGGGATATAATAGAAAATGTAAATACCTCCATGGCATAAATAGATGAGATGGGCATCTTTCACTTGAAAAGAAGATCTATGTAGAATGAGGATGCATGGGATGAAGGTTTAACGGGATAGCTTTGGAGGTTATCTATAGTAAGCAAAGTAGTAGATGCATGGCATGGACTCCCAGCAGAGGTGGTGGATCTCTGAGACACAGAAAGGGTTTGCAGAGCGCAGTACTTGGTATGGATGAGTAGAATTGGTAGGCCATATGGTCTTTATCTAACCATCATGTTTTCTATTTCTCTGTTTTAGATGTCGGAACCCAGGCCATTTAATTCACCATTTGGTATTCCTAATTTTCAGTGACACTGTACTGATTTAATTCAAGGTATTAACGATGTAGCTCTAAATTAAAAAACAAAAGGTAATCCTTGTTGAAGAATCTACCTAGAAAATAGAAGAACACATGCACATCTTATACACTTTAATAGCAGAATATAATGAATGCCTGAGCTTCTACTGTGTATTATTATCTAGCAAACGACTTACACATTTAATAAGGTTTTGCTGTATAAATTATAAATGAAATAAACAATTCTGTCACCATGGTGTGCAATGAATACACCACATGTTATATGTAAATATATTACTCATTTGCGTTGTGTTTATGGGTAACAGGAATGTATCGTCTTCCTGGTGTACTTTCTATTCCCTATGGGCATCTTCCAAAGTCATTTCAAGCCTACACATACCAGCCTTTTCAAGTGGAGTGCTGCTGTTATTGTCCTTTTTCTGCCCAGTTTTAATAACACCTCCTTTCGTGCCAGTCTCATTTACTACTGCAAATTGCAATTTAGTTCTTGCTGTAGAGAGAAGACTGTTAAAGGCAGCAGAACTAGATAAAATAATCTCCATTATGGATCCAGGGAATGCAAATATCTTTTTTCTTTCCTCTTTCAAAAATTAAAAACTATCCTTTGTAAAAAGTAATCTTCTAATAGACTTTTCTTTTATCTGCTCATGATTGCTTTTATGATGTAGGAAACTCAATATTTTTGTGAACTTCAGCCCTTTTGGTTTTAGTCGACATCAGATACTGTAGATAAAAGGCCTAAGCAAACCTGCACTTTTGGGGCAAAAGTATAGATGAAAGTGGATGACTGTTGCTGACAAAAGCACTGAGCGTTCAGGAATAACTCCGAATCAATGACAATTCTGGCATAATGATCCTAATCAATAATGCAGATTTTCTCAGTTCCGTCACTGCATGGCCATGCTGAAAATGATGTGCAATTTTTCAGTGTTTCCAACAGAGCTCAGCTTCAGTTCAGATGACAGGTCATACCATTTCTGAAGCAGCTTGAATTGCAAATAAGTTACAAAAGTCAATGAGATATCCCCAAGAAAACAGTCAGCACCTCCTCCATCATTAGAACAATTATTATCAAAGGGGATGGAATTTGATATATCACCTTTTTGTGATTACAGAGTGATTTATGTATTATATACATACACTTATTTTGTATCTGGAACATTGGAGAGTTAAGTGACTTGCCCAGAGTCAAAAGAATTGGGAATTGAATCAATTTCCCTTGGTTTACAGGTCATTGCACATAGAGAGAAACACTTGAGTACCTGAATGTAACCGCTTACGTAATAAGTGGTCTATAAATACTAAATACATAAATAAAATTAGACTACTCCTCCACTGGTTTACAACTTGTGTCTTGGAGCTGATTTGAGGATTTAGAAAAAGCTAGAGTCATTTGCTATCTTAGATTTTGTGTGTGTGTGTTAAAGGAATTTAAAATGTTTTGTCCTATATAAACCTTCAATGTATTAGGGTCTCCAGTTTTCCAGACTGTGCCTCAGAATGGATTATGAAAGATGTCTAGCTCATAAACCACAAAGTGGGCACTTAAATTTACATGGAATTTAATGTCTAAGCTACCTTTTATCAGCTCTATCTGTGCTCTCAAAGCACTTACCTACAGCATTTGCAGGGCTGTATATAGATGTCAGTTAATAGTGAATGGCCTGCTGTAAGTAGTGAGCTCCTTCAATGCATACAACAAAATATTTCCTAGCAAAGATTCCAGTGGTAATATTTTACTGTTTATCCTAGCTGTCAGCTTGTAGTGTATCATACATTTCAGCTGGTTTATATTCTGTGTCGAGATTTGTACTTCAGTGATTAGATTTAAATTCCTGAAAAGATGCGTCATTTCAAGCACTGGAACAGGATCTTGTCATTAATCCCATCCTATTTGCCTGTTATTAATAAGGCACTGTACAGTGAAGTCTGCAGCAAAACTCCACCAGGCATGACTAATTCACATAATTAATTTGCTCGAACATTAGCACTATCAAATGAGTCTGCTAAACCGGTAAATTTAAAGTAAATTAAACTTAATTTGCAGGTTATTGCAATTAAGCCTGCCTTGTCTTTCTGAGGGATTTCAGTATCCTCGGTATTTAAGAGGCAATCATAATGCATGCAAGGAGGCGGGCTTTTGGGCTAATTAACACGAGAGTCTAATCTGCTTTTCAATTAGGGGGGATGTTTATAATGTGTAAGTGACAGTGTTGCAATTCAGAGCAGCAGAACAGGAGAGCATGGCATAATTATAGCTGAAAGGAGAAGCTCACGCAGGGCCTGTTTAGGGGTTAATGAGACATTGGCAGCTTCCAGCTGAGGGGATCCAGCCAGTTTAGTGCAGCTTCAAGAAGAAACCACCCATAGGGGTTTCCTTTGAAGTGTCAAAAGGTCCCCTTGTTCTGGGTGGCTTGTGTTTCATTTGTCTGAGTGGCATATAAAAAATTGATGAGCTGCCAGCAGCAGTCCTCCTGACATTAATTCACCAATTGTGTTTGTAATAGTTTCATCCTTAAATAAATTTGGCTGATAATGCTAAGGGGGAAAAAATCAAGCTTTTGGAAACAATGGGAAAGAATCTGCTCTTCTGAGAAAGGTGCTCAGAGTAGGTGAAATGTAACAGCAGTCAGTTCCAAAGACAGTGGTGACCTGGACTGTACTTTTTTTTTTTTGTAAAGCCCTGAGATAAAACAGATGTATTTGCAATAATTGATACTTCAACTAATGCTATCTTGAAAAAGTGACACAAGAGTGACTTTCATTTGCTCTTATAAACAATCTTATATCTCACTACATTAAATAAACTTGGAGTCAATAAATGCCTTGTGAAGAGTAAATTATCGACCACCTTAAAAGTACTTCAGATGAGCTGATGTTCTGTCCAGTAAATATAACAGCAGCTATAAAACAAACATGGTGAAGGAGAAGAATATAACAGCATTTGTATTATGGAATTTTTCATTAAGAGACATTGCAAACTGCATTACTAGGGTCCTCTAAATGAACACTATTTCAATAAGAGAAATGCATATGCATCAGTATCAAATGGATAAAAATAATGTGATCTCATATATCTACAGTATACAATATATCTAGATTGAGAGAGAGAGAGAGATGTGCAGAAGCAGATTGACTAATGATTTCCTTAGTGAGGGCATCTTTGAACATTAAATTCACATTTTCACAAGTTTATATATTGCCATGGCCATAGTGCAGGATACTTTTTTCTGTAAGGGGTTCATTCTGAAGTCATAAGGGTGTTAATTTCATAACAGAGCACCTACATGTCTTTATAAAATAGGGGGCCAGAATTGTCCCTAGAAGCACACAAATTCTCTTGCACAAATGTACATCTGTTCCAAAGAAAGTATAAATGTGTATGCATATTCCCCCAAACCTGATATATGGCTCAAAATAGCATGTGGAAATTTGGGCAAATGCACAGTTCCCAAACATAATTTAATTGAATGAACCAATTAGCACCAATTGGTTGCTAACAATCAATTATCAGTTAATTGGCAACAATTAGAATTTTCTGTGCGCATCTTGTTGAAAGTATTCTATAAAGAAACACATGTAAATTCTGCTGCATGAAACTGAAAATGGGGTATGGCCATGAGCAGTCCAAGAATTTGTGTGCAGTGTTATAGAGCAAACCCAATTTGTACCCATTTTTACTCACAGGAATTTATGCCAGGTTTCAGTTGGTGAAAATCTTCAAGCCTAAAAATTAGGAATGGTTTCCGACCCTGGGTGCTAGTCTAAAAATGGTACCAAACTTGAAGTGCCATTTATGCCATATATATAATTTTGTCCATTGTCCAAAATCCATACAATAATTGAAGATACGTTGAGGGGCATTTTTGATATGACATTTAAGTCCGAGTTTGGACATTATATGCCATAGCTTAGTACAAACGCATGGTGCATATGTCAACTATACAAAATCTTATCAGCACATCTATGTGTACTCAGCTGCACTTATTTTACAAATTATTTTCTACATGTAAAATATGCTTTATACATAGAAAAATACTTTTAAAAATTGCCCTCAAATGTAGATGATTCTATACAATAGATGCTAACATCTATAAGCATCTATAATTTAAGCATGAACATTTATACCAGCTAAAACCTAGTGTAAATTCCTGTGCCTAATTTCCATAGTAACATAGTAAATGACAGCAGATAAAGACCTGAATGGTCCATCCAGTGTGCCCTGTAATCACATGCATTACAATTTCATGGTTTTTTCTTTGTTATTTCTGGGCCATAGGCCTTCAAAGTCTACCCAGTACTCTCCTTAGGTTCCATCTACTGGAGATGCTGTTAAAGCTCACTCCAGTCTTTCCAAACCATCTCCTTTGCTTGATTCAGACAGTGAAAGTTTGCCCATTCATATTCTAATTAGTAATCCTGTGTTCATCCCACACATTTTTTTTTTAATTTCATCACAGTTTTCCTCTTCACCACCTTCCTTGGGAGGGCATTCCAGGCATTCCTAACATTACGCTTAAGTCTACCACCCCTCAACTTCATTTTACCTCATCTAGTTGTTTTTTTTATAATTTTTATTGCGGTAGCAGCCATCACCATAACAAGGAAACAGAGGCTACAACACAACAGTATTAAATAACAAATAACAAAACAGGCAGGCCTGGGAGGATGACAGTAACACTCAACCATGAAAAGACAGATGTTAAAACCCCAGCAAGTAAATGTGTAAGTGATGAATAATGCAAATATACAATATCAATGCCTCTAGTTTTACCAATTTCCCTTCTCTGGAAAAGATTTGGTCCTATATTAATATCTTTCAAATATTTAAATGTCTGTATCATAACACCCCTGCCCCTCATCTCCTCTAGAGTATACATGTTGAGGTCTTCTAGTCTCTTCACATACTTCTTTTGTCTCAAACCCCATATAATTTTTGTCACTTTCCAATGGACTGCTTCAGGTCTTATATCCTTGGCCAGATACGGCCTCCAAAACTGAACACAATACTCCAAGTGGGGCCTCACCAATGACCTGTACAGGGGCAGCAACACCTCCTTTCTTCTGCTGCTTATATCTCTCTATACAACCTGGCATCCTTGTGACTACAGCCACTGCCTTGTCACACTGCTTCATCACCTTCACATTCTCAGACACTATAACCCAGTGGTCTCATACTCAAACCCTTTGGAGGGCCACATTTTGGATTTGTAGGTACTTGGAGGGCCTTAGAAAAAAATAGTTAATGTCTTAATAAAGAAATGACAATTTTCCATGAGGTAAAACTCTTTATAGTTTATAAATCTTTCCTTTCGGCTAAGTCTTAATAATAATATTGTAATTTATAGCTAAAGAGATATATGATCAAGAAACTGTTTTATTTTACTTTTGTGATTATGATAAACATACTGAGGGCCTCAAAATAGTACCTGGTGGGCTGAATATTATCCCCAGGCTGCGAGTTTGAGACCATTGTTATAACCCCAAAGGCCTCTCCTCCTCCATGCATATCAGCCTCTCACCTACCAGCACATACATCTCCCTTAGATTTCTACTCCCCACATGCATTATTTTGCAATTCTTTGCATTGAATTTTAGTTGCCAGACATTAGACCATTCTTCCAACTTTTGCAGATCTTTTTTCATATTTTCCACTCCTTTCTGGAGTGTCCACTCTGTTGCCAATCTTGGTATCATCTGCAATATCACTAGAAGTTTTGTGTGTATATGCAGTGGCAAAGCAAGGGTGTGAATTGCTCAGTGCAGTGGCACCCCACCCTCTTTTCTACTAACTCCCCCCCCCCAACACACACACTGCATGTAGTGCCTTCCCTTTCCCTGTACCTCTTTAACTCTTCATTGGTGTGAGTAGCACCTCTAACCTGCTGTCTATGCCGACCTCATGAGCAGATCTTGGACAAATTTTGCATGCATATGCCTTAAAAGGACTTAGGTACCAGTATTTAGGCCAAGAAAACCCTGACATAAATAAGGGGTGCCTAAGGTTTTGACACCTACCTGTGCCTAAGTGTAATTTATGCGCTACTAGGCATGATTCTATAAAGGGTGACTAACTCATGATTGAAATGTACTATTTGCCACGTTCCTTAGTGGCTATGCTTTAGGCACCATTTATAGAATTGGGGTATGAGTGCTATTCTAGAAATAGCACTCCAAGTTGGGCACTGTTTAAACAGTAGAATAGCATGTAGTACTGGGATCTGTGCCCAACTTTGGGCAACGGGATTTACACCAACTGAAACCAGGTGTAAATCTTTATGCGTAAATTAGGTGCTGATCCCCTGAATTCTATAATAGTTCATGCATCTTTAGAGAATGTCCTTGACCCACCCATGCCTCTTCCATAGCCATGGCCTCTTTTCAATTGAGTGTTAAAAGATTTACACCTAAGTACCAAGAATTGAATGCTAGCACCTAATTATTGATGCTAATTGGCTCGTTACTCAAGTGCACATTTGGTGAACCTATCCTTTCAGCCAAGTTTCCTGGGAACTAATTCATTTGATCATGTGCACTATTAATGGGGTGTGTATTTTATTTGGTGTTTCCATGTTTGGCCTTAAGCAACCTTGGCCAGTTAGAGCCTTAGACCCCTTCCTGGTACATCCCAGGATGCACTGGGAAGGGGAAAACCCACCATTTTGTAAGAGGCAGGCCTGTCAGCTGGAACAGGTAGGCATTTCTCCAGCTGGACTTTTTGAATAAGGTGTGTGTGTGGGGGGGGGGGGTATCATCGGGGGCATGGGGAGAGTTGGGGGGTTGGGAAGTGGCAGGAGAGATTGGGCATCTCTCCCACTGCGGGGGATGTAGCAATGATGGATAATTGTGCAATGAGCCAGGAGAGAGTGGGCATCTCTCCTGCCGATCTTCAATTTTTTTTATTATTTGTATGTGTGTGTGTGGTGGTGGTGGTGGGGCTTTGAGCTGTCAAACCTTACTTTCCTGTCAGTACCTGAGCCAATCAGCGCTCAGGCACTAATCAGAAAGTAAGGCTATGACAGCTTAGACCTGTCAGCAAATTTTGGCCTCAAATATGGCACAACGAAGTAAGGGAATCACTTGGTGATTATAAAGAAATACTCGGAGTGCTCATTATAATATTAATGACCTCTTTGTACTACATTTGTATGACAGTATCGGAGACTGTTAGAAAACTCAGAAAAGACCATGGTAAGCTGTTTTGATAATCCACCGCTTAAATACATGCACGCTTAACCGGCTGGAACTGGTTTATCTACCGCTTTAATGTCAACCTTAAGTATTGAGAATCTGGCCCTCAGTGTCTGGTCTGAGTTGCACAATTACAATCACCAAATCCTGGAAGCAGAGTTCTCCCAAAACTATTATGGAGTGAATACATAAGTCCGGGGATGTGTCTATAATAGAGGAATGAGCTAAGTATGGGGCCCTTTTATTAAATTGTATTAAATTTAGCAGTTACCATGGCAGAAAAGTAAGACACAGTGGCTGCAAATCTAATGTAATTATTGAGGTTGCCCAGCTCCCTGCATTGCAGGACCTGCATTAACATTTTTATTAGCTTGCGGTAATCAAGTTGCAGTTTCATGCATAAATTAGGCAGGGATCCCTTGAATTTTATAATACTGCATGCACTGAAGAAGAAGCTGAGGAGAGGCCTCAACGATGAGAAGAGCATACACAACAATGGAGTCGTGAAGATGAGATGTCAAGTAATCAGCCACGGATACAGTATATAGTTTGAAAGTCACTTTATTAAGTTTATTATTAGGATTTTATATACCGCCTATCAAGGTTTTCTAAGCGGTTTTTACAAATCAGGTACTCAAGCATTTTCCCTATCTGTCCCGGTGGGCTCACAATCTTTCTAACATACCTGGGGCTATGGAGGATTAAGTGACTTGCCCAGGGTCACAAGGAGCAGTGCGGGGTTTGAACCCACAACCCCAGGGTGCTGAGGCTGTAGCTTCAACCACTGCGCCACATATACTACAAAAACCCATACAGTATATGAGCTTTTATAGCATGGTTATCAATAAAGTAACTTTCGAACTACTGTATATACCCGTGGCTAATTACTTGACATCTCATTCTCACGACTCCATTGTTGTATGCTTCATGCAGCATTAGTGAAAACTTCTGACCCGTCCATGCCCCACCCCTGAGCATGCCCTCTTTTCAGCTGCAAGATGTGTGTGCAAATCCTAATTGGAGCCAATTAACTGCAATAACTAGTTGTTAGAACCCAATTATGGTTAGTTATCAACTCATTGCTCAATTAAATGGCACATAAATTGGCATATGCCCAAATTTGCACAAGCAATTTGGGGTACCATATACAGAATTTGGAGGTTAGTACCTCCCATTTAGGAGGTGCTCAGTGGGCCTGTACTAACTGCAGAAATGTTTACATTACCTATAAAACAATTTCCATGCACTTTCTGTGTCAGTGCCCTACCTCATTACTGTCCCCTAACACCAAATGCCCATAATGCGTGGTTTAGTGTGTAGTAGCTGTCAAAATAATGCAAAACCTATTACAACTCTTGTGTGGTAGCAGTTACTACTGGTAGCTCCGCTGACTGATCTTTTCAATGTGTCTCTAGAGTTGGGACTGGTACCGGAGGACTGGAGAAGGGCGGATGTGGTTCCTTTCCACAAAAGTGAAAGGAAGAAGTAGGGAATTACAGGCCAGTAAGTCTGACTTCTGTGGTAAGCAAATTAATGGAAATGCTTTTAAAACAGAGAATGCTCAAGTTTCTGTAATCCTGTGGATTACAGGACTGGAGGCAATATGGATTCACTAGAGGTAGGTTTTGTCAGACAAATCTGATGAATTTCTTTGACTGGGTGACCAGAGAATTGCACAGAGGATGTACGCTAAATGTGGTATTTAGATTTTAGCAAAGCCTTTCACAGTGTTCCACACAGACATCTAATAAATAAACTGAGTGCCCTTGGGATGGGTCCCAAAGAGACAGGCTGGGTCAGGAACTGGTTGAGTGGAAGGTGACAGAGGGTAGTGATCAATGGAGATCACTCTGAGGAAAGGGATGTGCCTCAAGGTTCTGTTCTTGGGCATGTTCTTTTTAACATTTTTATAAATGATATTGCTGAAGGGTTGTTGTGTAAGATTTGCATCTTTGCGGATGATACCAAAATCTGCAATAGAATAGGCACACCGGATGGTGTGAATAACATGGAGAAAGATCTAGCGAACCTTGAAGAATGCTCTGAAATTTGGCAGCTAAAATTTAATGCTAAGAAATGCAAGGTTATGCATTTGGGCTGCAAAACCAACGGTACAGTTTAGGGGGTGAAGAACTTATGTGCACGACGGAAGAGCGGGACTTGGGTATGATTGTATGTGATGATATTAAGGTGGCCAAACAAGTTGAAAAGGTGAAGGCGAAAGCTAGAAGGATGCTAGTTTGCATAGGTATGGCCAGTAGGAAAAGGGAGGTATTGATGCCTCTGTATAAGACTCTGGTGAGATCTCATTTAGAATATTATGTACAATTCTGGAGGCCACACCTTCAAAAAATATAAAAAGGATGGAGTCGGTCCAGAAGAAGGCTACTAAAATGGTGTGTGGTCTTCGTGATAAGGCATATGGGGGAAAGCTTAAAGATCTCAATCTGTATACTTTGGAAGAAAGGTGGGAGAGGGGAAATATGATAGAAAAGTTTAAAAATGCTACTACTACTTATCATTTCTATTGCGCTGCAACCACATATTAAACCACATCTTAAGTGCCTAACATACTTTAGTGAAAGGGCCTCAATATGTTCCACTTTTTCTATAAAATTAATAAAAAGATGTAGGAACAACAACTACAAAAGGAAGATCAAAAGCATCTACTAGAGGAAGTGGTAGAGTGGCAATAAAGAAAACATCACCAAAACTCATGGTGATATCAGCAAGGGGAAAAGTTCATCATAAACAGTTTCAGTGGCCACAAGAAGTAGGGGGAACTAGACAGATATGTATTAGGGATGATATTTCTGCTCCTTTTATGGATGACTATTACATTATTATGGATATGTAATAGAATTGTACATATACTCTAAAGGGAGAATATTGTCTTTTATGAAGGAAAACTAAATGATTTGAATGGAAATAGTTTTATAGGAACCTAGGTTTTTCATCTATTCATTCAACTTTTCAATCAAAACTGACATTTTACGAACAGTTAAAAATGTCAAATGGGAACAAATAAACTAAGACTTATGATGAATTCATGTGAAAAGTAATGCACCGGTATGCATATGATGCCGGGAGCGGAAGGTGGACAGCAGTGCCGATCATCTTGGATGTGGAAGGAAGGGAGGAGAGCAATACTGGTAGCCTTGGGGGGAGGAGTTAGAGTGGTGGATAGCAGCACCAGTGGTACTCGGGGGGGGGGGGGCAGGGGGAGAGAGGTTGGCATGGAGGAATGTAGTGCTGATGGTCTTTGGGGGGGGAGTTGAACAGGCAATAACAGTGGTCATATGGTGAAGGGGTAAAGTGGTATAGTGAGGGTGGGAGGCACCCGGGATGATGGCACCCCCTTGCCCTCTTCTCTGCCCCCACTCCCCCTGCCACATGCACTTCCTTTCCTTTCCCTGTACCTGTTTAGCTTCCCTGGTGCAAGCAGCATCTCTAACTTGCTGCCCGTGCAGGCGTTGGCTCTCCCTATGATGTCACTTCCTAGTTACAGGAACCATAAGTAATGTAAAAAGGGAGTGCTGAGGCTGGCGCAAGCAGCAGGTTCAAGCTGCTGCTCGTGCCAGCAAAGTGCTAGAGGTATGGTGGTAGGGAACTGAAGGTGCGCAGACAGTGGGGGAGGAGTGGGAAGGATTGGAGGGCGGAGAGGAGGAAAGGTGCCAGGCTAACGCCCCCACCAAGACAGCAACTGGGGCAGTCTGCTCCTCCCCCTTACTATACCGCTGGGGAGGAGTTAGCTTATACTTGAATATAGACCTTCCAGTTTATATTGAGTTAATAGTTTTCCCCCTTTTATGGAGGAGGGGGGGGACTGCTATCTCAGTTTATACTCAAATAGGTTTATATTCAAGTATATGTGGTAGGCACTTTACAATGCTCCTGAAGCTGGGTTGAAAACATAGGAAGGAAAATAGTGTTTTTTGTGAGAAATTTGCAGTGTTAAACACTCCATTGTTTACTGTACATGTTTCACTTTTGTTTTCACAGTTGATAAAATAATTCTGTAATACTGTATGTATTTTGTAGCCAATACACTGGGTCTCCCACAATTCTGGGCTACAGTAGGGACCATATAATCCACCTATTATTGCATAATTCCTCATTCACTCTGGAAGTCACTGAAATGAGGCCAAAGGCTAGAAATAGCCAGAAACAGTGGCAATGGTAGCCTACATATCTTTTCTCCTGGGCTAAGCATTGAAGTACTGTGAATCTGGATTAGCAGGGAGAGTGGATGGAAAGGAAAGAGGAGATCACTGAAGTGGAGAGAATTATCATGGAAGTAGGATGGGGAGATGAGAGCAATGGTAGAAGAAACATTTGACATATGCAAGAGTAAGAGAATTGAAGAGGCTGTAGGGTAAGTATGTGATTGGAAAAAAAATCAAAGGAGGTTTGGAGAAAGTGAATAAGTAGACTTGGAGGATGTGTGTGAGTGTGTGTTTGAGAATGATTGCCATTTTATTTATTTATTCATTTTTCTATACCATTCTCCCAGGGGAGCTCAAAGTGGTTTACATGAATTTATTCACTCAAGCATTTTTCCCTGTCTGTCCCGGTGGTCTCACAATCTATCTAATGTGCCTGGGGTAATGGGGGAATTAAGTGACTTGCCCAAGGTCACAAGGAGTAGTGTGGGTTTGAACCCAAAACCTCAGGATGATGAGGCTGTAGCTTTAACCACTTTTTCACACTCTTCCCCTCTTCCATCAGGAGGATCTTGCTTTGTACCCATAATAAACGAATGGATTGATATTCAAAGCAATTTCAATGGCCAAGAATGGCTCTTGGCTGGTTAAATTGTCTGTTCAGGATTAACACTGTTCAGATACTTAACTGGTTAGTACTGAAAATAACCGGTTAATGCTGAACTTAAAACTGGCTATTTTGGGGGGCATTCCAGGAGCAGAGTCAACACTTGGCTTGTTAAGGTTAACTGCATAAATAGTTAAGGTTAACTGCAAAATAGTTTTATTTAGTAACCCAAAGCCAGATAACTTCTGAGCATCAGGTTTTGTGTTAGCTGGCTCCACAAACTGAAAATTCAATTCCAGTGCCTGGACATGGTCTGACATTGAATCTCCCAGTTTAACTCCAGTGGCAGTCTGCAAAATGTTGATTGCTACTACCTGAAAATTGAGCCTGCAGCTCCTTAATTTGTCCTGTTTATCTGTCTTGAATACATTATAACCTTTGCTGAGCTGTTATAGGGGAAAACACCCTCCAGGGATTTAAGACAAAGTTGAACGGGTTCCTGTTGAACCAATATGTAAGCAGGTAGGGCTGGTCTCAGGGCACTGGTCTTTGACCTGGGGGCCACCATGGGAGCAGACTGCAGGGCATGATGGACCACTGGTCTGACCCAGCAGCGGCAAATTCTTATGTTCTTATGTTGTATAAGTTGTAAAAGTAGAAAATATGTGTGCATTATTTTATATGGCAAAGCAAAAAAACAACCAACAGAAACTACAGTAAGGATGCAGAGCAGAAAACCAAAAAACAAAACTGCAGAAAAATATACAAGGTGCAGGAATTTATTCAATAAAAGTCATAAAAACATATATAAACAGCATACATGAAATAAATGTATCCAAAAACTGGTTCTTGTTCTCATGTGTACCAGACCCAACACGGTCCATGTTTCGAAAAACACTTCTTCCTCAGGGGTCGTACAAGAAATGGTGTAGTCAAGTGTGAGGAATCAAGTGTTGGAATCATGTGTCAGTGATGTGAAAATATTGTGAAAGCATGAAGACAATGGTGCTTTTAAAAGAACAATGTAAAGGGAGAAATTATAAGAGTGGAGAAAAGTCACTGTGCAGGTATGTAAAAGGAGTGATAAGGTGTCATGTTATGAAAACCAGGCTACTTGAATTTGAACAACGCTGTACGGATATAAGAAGGGGGTGCCTTATACATAAATAGGTAATGAAAGCATGGACATTAGATCAGAGACCATGCTATAGTACTATTTTCTATGGAGAGTCTATAAAAATTTTCTAACTCAAGTGACAGAGCCTTCCTCACCACAGGAAATTGAGGGCTATGATTGATTCTGGAAGCCTAAATTTATTGGCATTAAAGTTCAACTTGATGTAATGTGGAAACTTGATCCATAAAGACAGAATAATTGCAAAAATAGAAATTTTATTCCCCATCCTAATCCCATTAGACTTTAGACTTTACAGTTAATGTTTAATTGATTCTTATGTAAGCTCGGCCACTGTGCAATTAGAATAGAAATAAAATCAAGAATATTAGAATTTCCAGACTGAGCAAGACAAAAGTTTCATCTAATGCAGCATCCTGTCTCCAACGGTGACAAGCTGTGGTTACTAGAAGAAATGTATAAGAAACTCAGCAAACATAGAACTGTCTGTCCACTGTCATAGAGTAACATAGTAAATGACCATCCAGTCAACCCTGTAATTACATGCATTACACTTTCATAATTAAAATGTAATTTTTTCTTTATTATTTCTGGGCTATAGACCTTAGAGATCCACCTGGTACTGTCCTTAGGTTCAAACTACTGGAGTTGCTGTTGAAGCTCACTTCAGCTTATCCAAACCATCTCATTTGTGGGGTTCAGACTGTGAAAATCTATCCATTCGTATTCTAATTAGAGATCCTCTGTGTTCATCCCATGCTTTTTTGAATTCTGTTACCATTTTCCTCTCCACCACCTCCAGCATCTACCACCTACTCCATGAAAAATAATTTTCTAACATTACTCTTAAATCAACCACCTCTCAACCTCAATTTATGTTCTCTAATTTTACCAATTTCCCTTCTCTGGAAAAGATTTGGTTCTATATTAATACCTTTAAAATATTTAAATGTCTATATCATATCACCCCTGTCCCTCCTCTTCTCCATGTTGAGATCTTCTAGTCTCTTCTCATACATTTTTTGGCACAAACCCCCCTACCATTTTCATTGCTTTCATTTAGACCACTTCAAATCTTATTATATCCTTGGCCAGATACGGTCTCCAAAACTGAATACAATACTCCAAGTGGGGCCTCACCAATGGCTTGTAGAGGGGCATCAACACCTCCTTTCTTCTGCTGGCTATGCTTCTCTTTCCACAGCTTAGCATCCTTCTGACAACAGTTACCATCTTGTCACACTGTTTCTTCACCTTCAGATCCTCAGACACTATCACCTCAAGGTGCCACTCCCCATCCATGCATATCAGCTTCTCACCTCCCAGCACATACATCTCCCTACTCTCCAAATGCATCACTTTGCACTTATGGTAGAATCTGTAAGCCTTCCAAAATCCACCCATATCCCACTGTACCTACATGTAGGTGATACCTGCAGATATAAAGGCTATTGCCACGGTATACAGTAGGGATATCCAAGCAGCCAAGAGGTGACCTGGGAAACTACAGACCGGTGAATCTGACCTCGGTTCCGGGGAAAATGGCGGAAGCATTGATAAAAGAAAACATCTATGAACATTTTGAAAGAAACGAACTTCTGATAACCAGCCAACATGGTTTCTGCAAGGGGAGATCGTGCCTAACGAACTTATTGCACTTCTTCGAAGGAATTAATAAACAGATGGACAAAGGAGACCCCATAGACATATATCTAGATTTCTAAAAAGCCTTTGACAAGGTGCCCCATGAACGCCTACTTCGGAAACTGAAGAACCATGGGGTGGAAGGAGATGTACATAGATGAATCAGAAACTGGTTGGTGGGTAGGAAACACAGGGTAGGAGTGAAGGGCCACTACTCGGACTGGATGAGGGTCACGAGTGGGGTCCCACAGGGCTTGGTGTTCGGGCCACTGCTATTTAATATATTCATAAATGATCTAGAAACAGGGATGAAGTGTGAGATAATAAAGTTTGCAGACGACACCAAACTATTTAGTGGAGCTTGGACTAAAGAGGAATGTGAAGAATTGCAAAGGGACTTGAACAAACTAGGAGAATGGGCGACGAGATGGCAGATGAAGTTCAACATTGAGAAATGTAAAGAATTACATGTGGGAAACAGAAACCCGAGGTACAACTATATGATAGGAGGGATGTTATTAAATGAGAGTACCCAAGAAAGGGACTTGGGGGTAATGGTGGACATGGCAATGAAGCCGATGGCACAGTGCGCAGCGGCTGCTAAGAAGGCAAACAGAATGCTAGGTATAATCAAGAAGGGTATTACAACCAGAACGAAAGAAGTTATCCTGCCATTGTATCCAGAGATGGTGCGTCCGCATCTGGAGTAATATTGGTCGCCGTACCTTAAGAAGGACATGGCGTTAATCGAGAGGGTTCAGAAGAGAGCGATGCGTCTGATAAAGGGGATGGAAAACCTTTCATACGCTGAGAGATTAGAGAAACTGGGTCTCTTTTCCCTGGAAAAGAGGAGACTTAGAGGGGATATGATAGAGACTTACAAGATCATGAAGGGCATAGAGAGAGTAGAGAGGGCATTCTGAAAAGTTGAAAGGGGACAAATTCAAAATGAATGCTAGGAAGTTCTTCTTTACCCAATGTGTGGTGGACACCTGGAATGCACTTCCAGAGAACGTAATAGGGCAGAGTACGGTACTGGGGTTCAAGAAAGGAGTGGACAATTTCCCGCTGGAAAAGGGGATAGAGGAGTATAGATAGAGGATTACTGCACAGGTCCTGGACCTGTTGGGCTGCCGCATGAGCGGACTGCTGGGCACGATGGATCTCAGGTATGACCCAGCAGAGGCATTGCTTATGTTCTTAGCAAATTAGTCACAGATAGCCAAGCAGAGCAAAGCAGAACAGAGAGGCACTCTAGAGGATACTGCAGTGAGCCTCACATTAAAAAGTCCCAGGTAGAAATGTCACTATAACCTGCTTATATTGTATTGTGAACTCTCCAAAATGAACCCAAAACTTCCTATACCCACTTGTACACTACAATAATAGCCCATATTCCTGCAGGTGTCATCTTTATTTAGGTACGGTAGGATTTGGATGGGTTTTGGAGAGCTCGAAAAACTTTTTAATGTGACATTTACTGCAGTACTCCTTTGAATGCCCCTCTGATCTGCTGAGCTTTGTATCTATGGCCATCTTAAGCTGTAATACAGGTTGGAATGAACTGTTTCTTTCACATCTTTGGGTGGTGGAAGGGGGTTGGAGACCACTGGGGGATTAACCCCCTTACTCTACCAGTGGTCACCAACTCCCTTCCCCTTCCACCAGTGGTCATCTGGACAGTTTGGGTACCTTTTTGACCCTTATTCTTTTTTAAAACAGGTCTAGCCCAGAATGTTTACATTAAGGACAGCATCTGTGATCATATCGAAAAAAATGGACAGCTAAGGTCGAGCCAGCATGGGTTCTGCAAGGGTAGGTCGTGCCTCACAAACTTGTTGTACTTCTTCGAGGGGGTAAATAGCCAGGTGGACAAAGGTGAACCCATAGACATAATTTACCTGGACTTCCAGAAAGCCTTCGATAAGGTACCACATGAGCGGTTGCTCAGGAAGCTATGGAATCACGGGGTGCGAGGGGAGGTCCACCGATGGATCAAAAACTGGCTGGCAGACAGGAAGCAGAGGGTTGGTGTAAAGGCCACTACTCGGACTGGCAAGGGGTCACGAGCGGGGTTCCTCAAGGGTCAGTGCTGGGACCGCTCCTGTTTAACATATTCATTGACGACCTGGAGGCGGGAACAAAATGTGAGGTCATCAAATTTGCAGATGACACCAAACTATTCAGCAAGGTTGAAACCACGGTAGATTGCGAGGATCTCCAAAGGGATCTTACGACACTGGAAGAATGGGCGAAAAAGTGGCAAATGAGCTTCAACGTAGGGAAATGCAAGGTCATGCATATAGGGAGAAGGAACCCGATGTTCACTTACAAAATGGGGGGATCAATGCTAGGGGTCAGTAAGCTGGAAAGAGACCTGGGAGTGATGGTAGACACGACATTGAAGGCGTCGGCACAGTGCGCCACAGCCTCGAGGAAAGCAAACCAAATGTTAGGTATCATTAAGAAGGGTATCTCGACCAGAACGAAGGAAGTCATCCTGCCACTGTACCGGGCTATGGTGCGCCCGCATCTTGAATACTGTGTACAGTACTGGTCACCGTACCTCAAAAAGGACATGGCAATGCTTGAGGGAGTCCAGAGAAGAGCAACTAAACTGATTAAGGGTATGGAAAACCTTACATACACTGACAGACTGAAGAGGCTGGGGCTGTTCTCCCTGGAAAAGCGGAGACTCAGAGGAGATATGATAGAGACCTTCAAGATCCTGAGGGGCATCGAAAAGGTTGACAAGGACAGATTTTTCAATTTGAAAGAAACCACAAGAACAAGGGGACACTCGATGAAATTGAAGGGGGACAGGTTTAGAACAAACGCAAGGAAATTCTTTTTCACACAGAGGGTGGTGGATACATGGAACACCCTTCCAGAGCCCGTGATAGGAAATAGCACAGTACATGGTTTCAAGGAAGATCTGGATAGGTTCCTGGAGGAAAAAGGGATTGAGGGGTACAGATAAGAGCAGTGGAAGGTTTAGAGATAAGTGTAGAGGTAGGTATAAAATTAGTCAGGGACCGCTGCTCAGGCAATATGCCTGATGGGCCGCCGCGTGAGCGGACCGCTGGGCGGGATGGACCTCTGGTCTGCCCCGGCGGAGGCGACTACTTATGTACTTATGTACTTATGCCCTAGACATTTTGTTAAAAGTTTAATTAGCCCTGCATAACATCCAAGTCCTAAATCTGCCCAAAACATGCCTCTAGCATGCCCCCCTTAAGATTTAGATGCATTGGGGATAAAACGACCAGAAAGACAGCTAGAAAGTGTTTTGAAAAAGGTTGCTTAGATGTTTTGTCTAGTAGGATGTCAAAGTGCTAGTTTATGCCAACTTTTGGATGTCCTATGTTTGAATTAACGATGCACCATCCTATGTTTGAACTAATGATGCACCACCCATCTGTGCAGCAGCAGATAGGCAGTATTGGAGGTAGAGAATTGTGTTTGATGTGGCAATGGCAACAACATTGAATTTATACTGTGCAGAAGAAAGGCCCAGAAATATACTTCTATATTTTGCCATGAAAACTTGATGATTTTCATCAAGTCACTAGGACTCAAACATGAATCAATAGAACCTAAGAACAAATGTTTGAACTTACATGTCAATTCAGTTTGCTTTTTGTAGACTAGAAGAGTAACCTAGTGATTAGAGCACCATGCTGACCACCAGGGAGGCCTGGTTCAAATCCCACTGCTACTCCTTATATCTTGACCTTACATTGCCTCGGGTATAAAATTAGATTATAAATACTCTGCAGACTGGGAAATACCTACTGTATCTCAGTGTAACTTATCTTGAGCTATGACTGAAAAAGATGTGAGATAAATTTATATTGCCCAATATTGAACAATATTTAACTGGTAAAAATGGCTCCTGTCCGGTTAAATAGCATTTAGCCAGCTAAGCACTAATATTTAACATGAGATAGTTGCTGAATATTAGCAGCGGTTAGTCCAGTCACTGGCTATGTCACGTAATATAGCTGGTTAGCACCAATATTCATTGGCTGACTGGCTAAGTTGGGCAACCAGATAGACCAGCATAAATAGCAGGTCTATCTTTACAACTATAACTTAGCTGGTCAGCCAAAAAATATTGGCTTAACCAGCTATGTTAATAGTGGCTAAAAACAAACTGGAAATTCAATGGTGGTCACCAAATATGGCATGGTATTGAATTTCTGGATTTATTCCCCCACCATAGGAGTCAGTCCAACTAACTTCTGCAGTCTGAATATCAGACCCATAGTCCTTGATTCTAGCCATTGAAATCAGTGTTACATATGTATTTATTAACTGCCTTTTCATGAATAGATTCACCCAAAGTGGTCTACAATACATTGAATAGTAATCAGGCACTCTTAAATATTTTCCCTATCTGTCCTGGCAGTCTTATAATCTAATTGTGGTACCTGGGGCAATGAAGGGTTAAGTGACTTGCCCAGAGTCACAGGGAGCTGGCTGGGATTGAATTCACAACCTCAGGGTGCTGAGGGAGCAGCTCTAAACAATAGGCCACATGTATCAAACAAAGGCCCGTGGGCCGAATTCGGCCCACCTGGCCATTTTATGTAGCCTGTGATGACTGTGCACCTGACACTACAATATAGTGAAACCCTCTCCAAGTTGCTGCTTTATAAATAATAATAATAATAACAACTTTATTGTCTATACCGCCAACACCCAAAAAGTTCTAGGTGGTTCACAGAATAAAGAGGACTGGACATTCCAGTGATGATACAAAGCATACAGAAAAGCAGTACAATATTTCAATAGTGAAAAATACAATAAGAAACTATGACATAGTCGTCAATCAATGGGAGTGGTACGTAGATAAACTACTGAAGTTGCTTTCCCAACCCCTTCCCCCCACAGCCTGTGCAGCATGTCCTTCTCTCATTCCCAACCCAAGTCCTCCCCTCTCAGCTGGATCCTAAGGTATGACCTGTCCCCAGTTCCCAACTCCCCCACCTGCCACGTCCTTGTCACTGAAATTTAAAATCTTCGGGCAGTCAATGGTGCAACGAAGCCAACCTCCTGCCATCGGCCTGCCCCGGAAGTGTTTTTTTTCTGCAGCATCTTGCCTATGCAGGAAGAGGAAGTGCTGCAGAAAGAACACTTCTGGGGCAGACCGACGGCAGGTGGATGGCTTTGCATCGACGTGGTAGGTGGGGGAGTCGGGAACTGGGGACAGGTCATACTATAGGATTCAGCTGAGAGGGGAAGACTTGGATTGGGAATTAGAGAAGGACATGTTGCATGGGCTGCGAAGGAGGGTGTTGAGAAAGCAAATAGGACAGAGGCTGCACTGGCTGGGGTTTAGGAAGGGATAGAAAGAGAGATGCTGCAGTTGGATGAAGGAAGAGAAAAAGAAAATTCTTGGACATAGGTGTGTGGTGTGGGAAAGAAAGAGAGATGGTATATATGGGGAAGAGGGAGAATTGTTGGACGTGATAGTGGTGGAGAGGAGGGTGTGAGAAATGTTACACTAGGAGGGAGGAGAGATGACTCGAAAAGGAAGAGATGTCAGATTCCAGAGAAGGGTGATGGAAGTAGGGAAGAGAGAGATGTCATACCACTAAAATGAGAAGGAGAGAGATAGAAATATCAGACCACGGAATGGAAGGGAAGGAGGGGAGAGAGAGTGATGCCAGACTGCATGAAGGAGAGATGCCAGACTGCAAAAAGAAGAGGAGAGCTATGCCTCTTTATATGAAGTTGCATAGCTACATGATCAAGGTTCCACCCCGGAAAATGATCTCAATGTCATTTGATATGTTGAAAACCTTTTTGCAGTGTGCAATAGTGGCTAGGAAAGCAAATAGAATCCTGATAATTATTAGGAAAGGAATGGAAAACAAAATTAGAATGTTATAATGCTTTGTATCACTCCACAGTGTGACCTCACCTTGAAAATTGTATGCAATTCTGGTCACATATCTCAAAATGGATATAGCAGAATTAGAAAAGATAATGAGATGAGATAAGATGACTTCCCTATGAGGAAAGGCTAAAGCATCTAGGACTCTTCAGCTTGGAGAAGAGATGGCTCAGGGGAGATATAATAGAGGTCTGTAAAATACTGAGTGGAGTGGAATGAATCAATTGTTTACTCTTTGCAAAAATACTAGGACTAGGGGGCATGCAATCAAGCTACTAAATAGTAAATTTTAAATATATCAGAGAAAATATTTATTCACTCAACACTTATCAAAATCTGGAATTCATTGCCAGAGAATATGGTAAAAGCAGTTAGCTTAGCAGGGTTTAAAAAGGTTTGACTAATATCCTAAAAGAAAAGTCCATAAGTTATTATTAAGATAATGGGAAAATCCACTGCTTATTTCTAGAATAAGCAGCATGAAATTGGCTATACTCTTCTCAGATCTTCCTAGGTACTTGTGACCTGGATTGACCACTGTTGGAAACTAAATCCTGGGCTTGATGGACAGTTAGTCTGTCTCAGTATGGCAATGCTTATGTTCTTAAGAGACAGAACCTGGCAGGCCATGAGTGTGCAGTACTGGAAGATCTGGCACTATGATGTGTTTGATTTTGATATAGGCTGTAGATCCAGAGTACAGAGGTAGTATGAGAGTGGCAGAGAGAAGAGAAGAGAGTAGAACTGCTGGAAAACTGTGGAAGTAGAGAGATGCTAGATTTGGGAAGAGTAGGGAAAGGACTTCTGGGTGGCAGGAAGGGGAAAGAGAGATGTTAAGCAACTGGGGAAGGAGGTACAGAAAATGCCAGATACCTGGGGAAGGTAGGAAAGGGGAGATGCTAGATAGCAGCACTAGGCAAAAATAAAGTAAATTATTCAGAGCTTAGGAAGAGGTAGAAATGGCTGAGCTGCTTGATTCTGTATCAGAAAAAAACAATTTAAGGTTGTATGTGATGTAATTGCAGATTAAACAGCAGAAAACAGACTCTATTGTGAAAGGTTTAACTGTCAAAAAAGCAAAGCACTGGCATGGAGAGGGAAGGGAAAAGCTGGGCAAAGGGCATACACACACACACTGTCTTTGTAAGTGTGAAATTCACTCTGCCAATAAAGTTAGGAACATTCTGTGAATTCACATAAATGGAGGTTATGTTCAGAGTGTTGCAGTGTTACAGTATCCTTATTAAGCAGGGCAGAGGGCGTACACATACACTTACTCTGTGGATGTGAGAGTCACTGCTAATGAGGTCAGGCATCCTGTGAGAGTGCACAGAAGTAAGTGATTTGGCTACATTATCATTGTTAAAGGGTAACATAGCTTTCTCAACTCACTTTAATGAGTCCAAATAATTCAAATGACTATAAAATCAGAGTAACATTTTTTTCCCCAGTCAACAACCTTGTGGGTGTATTTTGTACAGCATTGGTATGATTAAAGTTAACCAGAAATATGTTGTTCAATTACCTTCCCAAGATGACTGAAATATTATTATTATTTAGGTATTTATATACCACCTATCAAGGTTATCTAAGTGGCTTACAATCAGGTACTCAAGCATCTTACCTATCTGTCCCAGTGGGTTCACAATCTATCTAATGCACCTGGGGCAACGGAGGATTGAGTGACTTACCCAGGGTCACAAGGAGCAGCACAAGATTTGAACCCACAACCTCATGGTGCTGAGGATGTAACTCTAAACACTAGGCTACTCCTAATATAGTTCCATGCCACCTAATTTTCAAACAATTTAGATGGCCAAGAGAGACTCCAGCCTGTTTAAATCACTCAGGGCTACCTAACCACCAATATAGCACAATTATTTACCTATAACAGGTGTTATCTAGGGACAGCTGGCAGATATTCTCACAGATGGGTGACATCATCCATGGAGCCCCGGTATGGACGGTGCAAAAGTGTACTGCTACTTTAACTTCTTTAGAAGTCTCGAGACTGCCCTTACTACTCATGCGCCTGTGCTTTCCTGCCCAACGTTGGCTCGCGGAACCTTCAATTCAGTAAAAAAGCTAAGAAGCCAACTAGGAGATGAGGGAAGGTTGTGAGAATACCTGCCTGCTGTTCCTGGATAGCACCTATTACAAGCAAGTAACTGTGCTTTATCCCAGGACAAGTAGGCAGCATATTCTCACAGATGGGACTCCCTAGCTAATATTGAAGGGATGAAGGAAAGTTGGCACCTAAACAGCAAATACATTTTGTAGAACTGCATGGCTAAACTGACTATCTCATCTGTAATATGTCTCCAGACACTAGTAGAATGTGAAAGTATGAATTGAGGATCAAGTTGCTGCTTTATAAATGTCCTCAATGGGACTCGAAAGTAGATAAGCTACTGAAGTTGTCATTGCTCTTAATTTTATGTGCTGGGACATAACCTTTGAGTGGCAGACCAGTCCGAGCATAGCAGAAGGGATACAGTCCGACAACCATGCTGAGATTGTTCTCATGGTTACAGGAGCTCTCAGCCTTTTAGAATTGAATAACAGGAATAGCTGATTGGAATTTCTATAAGGCTTGGTCCAATCCAGGTAGTAAGCCAAAGCTTGTTTACAGTCTGAATGCAGTGCAGCTTCACTAGGGTGAGGATGTAGTCTTGGGACGAAGACAGGTAGAAATATAGATTGGTTGAGATGAAATTCTGAAACTAATTTAGGTAGGAATTTCGGATGAGTGTGAAGGACAACTTTATCATGAAAGAATGTTGTATAAGGTGGATCTGAGACAAGTGCTTGCAATTCAATAACTCAGCATGCAGATGTGATGCAGATTAAGAAAACCACTTTCCAAGTGAGGTGCTTGAGCAAAGAATTTGTTAGTGGTTCAAACAGAGGCTTTATCAAAACAGAAATAATAATGTTGAAGTCCCAAGCAACTGGAAGAGATTGCATCTTCAGATGGGGGTTACATCAAGGAATTGTTGTCTGGATGGGAACATCTGGAAGGAGTAGAAATGCAGTGGGCAAAACTAAAAGGAGTTATTATAAGGGTGACAAATCTTTTTGTGAGGCAAGTAAGTAAGAGGAAAAGAAGGCCATTTTGGTTCTCAAAAATAGTAGCTGAGAAGGTAAGGAATAAGAGATTAGCTTTTTAGCTACAAAAGATTGCAGAAAGAGGAAGACAGGCAAATATATCTGGAGAAGTTAAGAGATGCTGGTTGAGTAGACAGGAAAGCAAAGATACAAATGGAAGAAAAAATAGCTGGCATGGTAAAATGGGGAGAAAAAACATTTGTTTGATATATCAGTGATAGGAAGAAGTGCAAAAATGGCATTGTGAGACTCAAAAGTGAAGGGGAGGAATATGTAGAAGCTGATAAAGACCTAGAACAATTGCTTTCGCCCACTACTTATGAGGAATTTAGGAAACGTCTGAAAACACACCTGTTCCTAAAGTATCTAGACAACTGATCCTCTCTTCTCTCTCCCCTCTATAGCAATTAACTTGTTCTATTGATCACTCTCTCCTCAAAAATGGATTTCCTGTCCTATTAACCCTCTTTCTTCCTCTCCTCTTAAAGTCAATCAATTTGTACCTTTGCTTAATCTTTGTAAACCGCATAGAACTTCACGGTATTGCGGTATATAAGCTGTTATTATTATTATTATTATAAAGAAAAGGCTGAATTGCTTAACAAATATTTTGGTTCTGTGTTTGTGAGTAGCTAACTAAATTAAAGGTAAAGTTATAGGGCTGGATGGTGTACATCCAAGGGTGTTGAAGGAACTTAGGGAAGTTCTGGTAGCTCTGCCAACTGACCTTTTCAATGAGTCTCTAGAGTCGGGAGTGGAAGACTGGAGAAGGGCAGCTGTAATCAAATTAATGGAAACGCTTTTAAAACAGAGAATGGTGAAGTTTATTGAATCCAATGGATTACAGGACCAGATGCAACATGATTCACTAGAGGTAGGTCTTATCAGACAAATCTGATCAATTTCTTTGACTTTGTGACCAGAGAATTGGATAGAGGGAGTGCACTAGATGTGGTATATTTGTAGATTTTAGCAAATCCTTTTACAGTGTTCCACCCAGACATCTAATAAATAAACTGAGTACCCTCAGAATGAGCCCCAAAGTGATGGGATGGGTCATGAACTGGTTGAGTGGAAGATGACAGAGGATTAATGGAGATCGCTCTAAGGAAAGCGATGTTACAAGTGGTATGCTTCAAGGTACTGTTCTTGGGCTTGTTCTTTTTAACATTTTTATAAGTGATATTGCTGAAGGACTGTCAGCTAAGATTTGTCTCTTTGCAGATGAAACCAAAATCTGCAATATAGTCGACACCCTGGATGGTGTGAATAACATGAAGAAAGACCTAGCGAAGCTTGAAGAATGGTCTGAAATTTGGCAGCTAATACTTAATGCTAGAAATGCAAGGTCAAGCATTTAGGCTGCAAAAAACCAAAAGAATGATACAGTTTAGAAGGTGAAGAACTTATGTGCACGACAGAAGAGCGGGACTTGTGTATGATTGTATGTGATGATCTTAAGGTGGCCAAACAGGTTGAAAAGGTGATGGTGAAAGCTAGAAGGATGCTATGGTGCATAGGAAGAGGTATGGCCAGTAGGAAAAATGAGGTATGGATGCCCTTGTATAAGTCTGTGGCGAGACCTCATTTAGAATATTGTGTACAATTCTGAAGTTATCTTAGACAATAATGGGAAGATATACAGTGATATTCTGTGAACTGCTATCAATTAGCTTGCTACTAAACTTCACAGTAACTGACTCTTTACATTCGTTTGTATTTATCCATATAATAGATATATATCTAAAATTATTATGGTGATGTGCTCAGACCTGTAACCCAATTAATAGTGAAGCCACTACCATGAGTTTAACAAGGGGACCATCATTGCAACCACCTGTCCCCGACCTGCCCTTAATGATCTAATAGCTGTTCAGATACTATATTTGTACTTATCTGAATTGGGAGGTTTTAGCTGTTGAACTTGGTCTTGTTAAATCTCAATGGTGACTGTGTTGTAACAAATAAAGTGAAGATTAAAATTCAAAGGTGATTGTATTTGTCCTCATCAATTCCCGTCCCCCCGACTCGAGTTTCGTCTACTTCGTCGGGGAGGGACACTGGAAAATTAAATCAAAATATATTCATTAATTCTACTTTTCTCGAAGATCATATAAATCATTATAAAATACGATCTAAGCTGCATCTCTTCTAAATTCTCTATCAATGCTTAACTAATAAAATTATCATATTATATTACCTAATACCGGTTTACTGAGACCAGATTCGTTCAAAATCTTCGGGCCATCTGGATAACTCTACTCAGCCTTTATTCTTATATAGGGAAATGAACGGAAAGGGCTGGTCTTGTTGAATCCCCGGATGTAAACACCGCCAGGGAAATTCCATGTTGTACTATATAGCTAACCACTCAATATCCACATTCAAACCTTGTGGATGCAAGGTCTGCCAGTTATATATAAACCGCTGTTCTTTCTGGATTAACATTTTCGAAATATCCCCCTCAGTGCTGTGAATCTGTATTAAGACTGTATATTTGAGGTCATCCAGTGCATGTGATTTTTCCATCCAATGGGATACCAGGGGGGCGGAGACACGATTTTTTCTTATATTGCTCAGATGTTCTATGATTCGTGTTTTAATCATACGGATCGTTTGGCCTATATATAGTTTTCTACAGGGACATTGTATGCAATAAATTACTTTTTTTGATTCACAATCTGTTCCTGTATTTAATTTAAAGTGTCGTCCTTCCTTCCCCGGTATTTCGACGTAATCCATGTCTAATATATAACGGCAGACCCTGCATTTACCACAAGGTTTGTGGGAAGGCTTATTCCTAATATTATAATGATTTAAATTATGTTTTAACTGTTCACCTATATTTTTAGCTCTGGAAAAAGCGAATTTGGGTTGGTTATATAAAGATGGATAATATTGCAATATTCTCCAATGCTTCAATATAATCTGTTTTATGGCGTTGCTTTTGTTGGTATAAGGCATAACGCAAACTATATTTTGTTCTTCTTTCTTGTTTTGCTTGTCATGCATTAACCAAGATCGGTGACAGTTTTTTGCCCTTTTCCATGCTTTCTTAACGGTTTTTGCAGGATACCCTCTATGTATAAATTTATAATACATTTCATTAGCCTCTTTCTGAAAATCAGTTTCCTCAGAGCAGATTCTCCGTAATCGGAGAAACTGCCCAGTAGGAATACTGTTTCTTAGTGCCCGGGGGTGGAAACTCTGATACTGTAATAAAGTATTTCTGTCCGATGACTTTTTGTGTAGAGAGGTGGAGATGTATTGATTTTGTTTGATAATCTTTATATCTAAAAATGTAACTTGATTTTTGTTTATTGTATGAGTGAAAGTTATATTTTCATCTTTTTGATTAAGTTCTTCTAAAAATATGTTTAAATTTTCTTCACCACCTCTCCACACAAAAAAGATATCATCGATAAAACGCTTCCAGCAGACAACGTGCTGGAAGTGTGATGATGTATAGACATGTTTTTCCTCGAACTGAGTCATATAGAGGCAAGCTAATGTAGGGGCCACCGTGGCCCCCATTGCTACCCCCTTTGTTTGAAGGAAAATATCATTTTCGAATTTGAAATAATTATTGTATATGACTAATTCTGCTAGTTTTATCAGTAAAGATGTTTTCAGATCTGTTAATTTAAGTTTTAATAATTGTGTTTTCACTAAGTTTGTTGCTTCCTTCTGTGGAACATTAGTATATAATGCCACTACATCGGCCGTGACTAATACAATTCTGAAGACCATACCTTCAAAAAATATTAAAAGGATGGAGTTGGACCAGAGAAAGGCTACTAAAATGGTGCATAGTCTTCTTCATAAGGTGTATGGGGACAGTCTTAAAGATCTCAATATGTATACTTTAGAGGAAAGGTGGGAGAGAGGGGATATGATAGAGATGTTTAAAAATCAATAATTTTCAAAATGTTACTCACCAGCACTGGGTTTTACCTAAGAGATCCACATTAATCAAAACGTTGGAGAAAAAGCCTCAAGATAAATTGTTCACGCAGCAATCAAAAACGATTTCAAGCTGGCGTTTCTATTGTCATTGCCATAAAAAAACTCACATCTAGAAAAATGTCAAGATCTAACAAGGATAATATCCCACTACTGTGCACCCATAAACTTAAGATTGAAGAAAAATTTGACTTGGCTCTGACACATGGTGCAAAGTGCTACAGCTGCACTGTAAATGCCATTCACTCTTCATCGGCGTTAGATTCGCTCAAAGCTCAGTAGCAAAAAAGCTTACAATATCAGCGTAAGAGCTCCTAGGTTCTCCTACAAGGCCTTGTTTCACCAATATATGGCTTCCTCAGGGATTCTCATATTGCTACTTCTTTCCAAATAATATCATGCACAATATCTTCTTGAAAGACATTTAAATACCTACGTGGTGTAAATGTGCATGAGTTGAATCCCTTTCATTTAAAAGGAAGCTCTGGAATGAAATGGCATAGGATGAAGTTAAGGGGTAATAGGCTCAGGAGTAATCTAAGGAAATACTTTTTTACAGAGAGGGTGGTAGATACATGGAACAGTTTCCCAGAAGAAGTGGTGGAGACAGAGACTGTATGAATTCAAGAAGGCATGGGATAGGCACATGGGATCTTTTAGAGAGAGCAAGAGATAATGGTTGCTGTAGATGGGCAGACTAGATGGGCCATTTGGCCTTTATCTGCTATCTTGTTTCTATGTGTCTATGATTGGAGTTCTTGAATGTAGTAGGCCTTTCATGAATCTGGAAACCAAAGGGTGTGTAGCCAGAGGTTTATTGTTCAAAGGTATATGAAAAGTGCTCATAGTTTCAAGTTCCAGGTTTCAAGTTTATTTATGCTTAATATCCCACAAATTGTATTAAAGCTAAGTGGCTTGCAATAAAATTATTAAGGGTGCAAAAAACTAATAGTAATAAAGATAAAATACTGTAAACATTAAAATAAAGTTAGAAACATCATGCAAAAGAGTAGGATAGGGGGCAGGAAATACAATTTATAATAGGAAAGCAGGGGAAAGGATAGAACACAAAGTCAAAGAATGGTCTATATCTCCAACTGGTATGATCTACATTATAATAATAAAATCAAATGCATAAGGGAAAGCATCAGTAAATAAAAAAAGTTTTGAGATCGCTCTTAAAAATATTCAGAGATGTCTGAAGTCTAAAATAACTTGGAAGAAGGTTCTATAATTCTGGACCCTGAAAAGAAAAGATTGATTACGGATGGATTTTGATTAAGAGATCTTAGAGTTTGAGGGGGAGTATAAGGTGTTAAAAATTTACTGAGAAATAAAGGGTTATCTGTAGAATAAATTTTGATACTAATAAAATAATTATGTAGGTGATTCAATATTGGTAACCAGAGTTGGAGAGATGTAAAAGATATTGTAGAATTAATGGCAGAGTACATGTTCCTGGAAGTAATGCTTGCTGTTGACACCTAGGGTAAATTACCACTTGAAATGGTAACAACATTGAGGGGACGGTTTCCTGGAAGCATTTAATATGGCTGATATTGGAGCAGAGAGATCAAATTCATCTATTAATTGGGAGAGAAGTACCAGGCTGTGAGAGCTAGGGAATATAGATTGGGATGGAGAAGGGATCCTTTGTTCTGAGTCAGCAGAGTCGGAAAAATCCATAGTGGAATGTGTTTTCCTGTGCTGAAGGATAATGGGAAACCAAGGTAGCCATGAAAATGATGCTATGAAAATCATGATGCTATGAAAAATAATGCTATGAAAATCATGGCAGGCAGCTCTTGTCTCAGTTTGAAGAGTGTCTTTCCTATTAGAGGAATTGGAAGGAACGCATACAGAAACTTGTTCATCCAATCTAGCAGGAATGCATCCAACTCCAGACATTGAGGTGAGTGTAGTCTGGAACATAAGTGTGGAAGTATGTGATTGCTGAGAGATGCAAAAAGATCTAATTATGGAGTTCCCCAGGTTGAGAAGATCTGATGTAATACTGTGGAGCTGAAAGACCAAGCATGAGGTTGAAGGGATCTGCTCAGTTTATCTGCCAGAGCATTTTGCTTGCCTGCTAGATATACAACCTTGAGAAAGATATTGCAGAGGAGGTGAGAGCCTGTGCCTCTTTGCTTGTTTATATGGTACATGGCTACTTGATTGCCGCACAGATCAATATTATTTGGTTGAGCAGGCGATCTTGAAAAGTTTGAAAAATATTACAAATCATTTGTAGCTCTAGGAGATTAATGTGAAAAGATTTTTATTGAATACTCTAAGAGCCCTGAGTGTGAAGGCCATTTGGTGGTCACCCCACCCATACATTGAAGCATCTATTGTTAGTATCCTTTGGAGAAGTTTGTTGGGTTCAACCACTACTGAAGGAACTGATGGAGTGGGGAGGTGACCTTGAGTTGTTGGGAGAGCAGATCTGTGGATTGTGACCACTGAGAGGCAAGAGTCCATTGAGGATCTCTGAGATGAAGATGTGTGAATGGGATTACATGGACGGTCATTGCCATGTATCCTACGTATCACATCATCTGCCATGCTGTGATGGTTTGGAGAGTAGATATATACTTACAGAGATTAAGTAGAATATCTAGTCTCTGTTGAGGAAGGTAAGCATGAGTTTGAGTTGTGTCTAGGAAAGCCCCAACAAATTTCAGATTCTGGGTTGATTGGAGATGGGACTTTTCGTAGTTGACTGCAAACCCTAGAAGTTTTTGAACAGCTTGAGGTGATGATGCCTTTATCAACCAATCATCCAAATAAGGGAATACATGATAGCCATAAGAGCAGAATGTTTCAGCCACTATAACTAAACACTTTGTGAATACTCTGGGTGCTGATGCTAGGCCAAAATGTAGTACCTGTATTGGAGATGATTTGTTCTTATTCAAAAGTGCAGCTATTTTCTGTGGGCTAGAAGAATGGGAATATGTGTATATGCTTCCTTGAGATCTAGAGAACAAAGCCAATCATTCTTCTCGAGAAGGGAATACAAGGTTCCCAGGGAGATCATCTGGCATTTCTCATTGACTAGGTATTTTTTGAAAGTGCAAAGATCAAAGATTGGATATAGACCTCCGATCTTTTTAAGTATGAGGAAGTGTTTGGAGTAGAACCTCAGACCCTGTACTAAGAAGGTACTGCTTCAATGAACAGTAAAGGGGATGATATTGGAGAAGAGCTGGTGGTTATGTGGGCGTCAGCAATATTCAGTGCTGGAACTCGCATAATTAAACTGGCCAGGTTAGGAAAGCTCAAAAGCTGTCCTAACTTGGCCAATGTAGCTATGGTGAGACCCAGCACTGAATATTGGTAAGGATTTGCATAAATTTGTTTTCTTTTTGCCAGTCCCTGAAACAGTCCCTTCCTTCCAGGAATCCTCCCTCTTCCTCAGCCTGAAACACTACCGATCCCTCTTACCTGCCCAGAATGTTCCCCTACCCGCCCAGGTTTAATAAGCCCCCCCCCCCCAGCTTACCTCCTATCTCTGGTAGTCCAGTGAGGGCATTGGGAACAGGAGTAAAGCCTACTGACTTCTGCCTTTTGAAGCTGCCTTATGAAAATGGCTACTGTGCAGTGGCAAAGTAAGGGTGAGTGGCACCCAGAGCAGTGGCACCACTCCCCCTGCCACACGTGCACCTCCTTCCATTTCCCCATACCTTTTAAACTTCTCCAGCATGAGCAACATGCTGTCAGTGTCCACTCACTCTTTGACATCACTTCCTAGGTGTGGGTCCCAGAAGTGACATCAGAGAGAGTGCTGATGCCAACATGGGCAGCAACCTCACACCGAGGAAGTAAAAAAAGGTACGGGGGAAAGCAAGGAGGATGCGTGCATGGCAAGGAAAGTAACGGGGAACAGAGAAGAGGAGGGATGCTGTGCCTTTAGGAAGGCTGTGCTCGGGATGGACCACCCCCCCTGCTCCTCCCTTATTAAGCCACTGCTACTGTGACCTCTCAAGGAAGTCTCATGGTACTACACAAGAACCTCAAATGAGAATTCACAGCAACCATTTTCTTAAGGCAGCCACAAAAGGCAGGAGCGAGTGGACTTCACTCCCACCTCCATCACCTCACTAGAGCACCAGAAATATACTATAGGCCTGGGGGGGGGGACTATCGATCCCTAGAGGGGTGAGAGAACATTCTGGGAGGGGGGAGGATTGGTAATGTCATTGGTTGGGGAAGGGTGGCTGCTTCAAGGGTCAGAGAAGAAAAAAAATAAAAGTTATGCAGGTCCTGGCTAATATTCAGTCAGGCCTCACATAATTGCCTTATGTGGGCTTTAGCTGAATATTGGCCTGGATCCGCATAAGCTCCAGCACTCAGCCCAACCAAAATTAGCCCCTAGTATTCAGTGCCAGTGCCCAGATATGGCCCAGCACTATATATCTGTGGCTAATTCTGCCCACAGTTGTTAGTGTCTAAAAAATACTGACTGAATATCTACCCTTGTTTCTTTACTGACCTTAGGAAGAAAAAATAACTCTTGAAAACTGATTACAGATGTACTTAGTCCATGAAAAAAAAAACCCTCAATATAACTTAGAAGTTGTTTATTGTTCCTTATTTCTTTTCAAAATAGTTTTTAAACATACTAATAAAGTTAATTGCTACATCAATGAATAAATAAATAAATAAATAAAAGCCACCAATGAACAAGACACAATGAGGAAGAAACGGATTCCAGAAATGGATAAGTTGGTTTTAAACAGAATCTAGATTAGAACAAATGTGTTAATATTTTACAGGTGCTCTAAATTTGTTAGGTAAATTAGGCAATCAAATGTGTAAAATAGGCTTTTGGAATAAACAGTATGATGTTGGAAATGCATGTTTAAGAATTGTTTTTTTATGTCAATATCAATTTCAGATTTAATTATTGAAATCATAGCTATGCCTCTGTGATTTTATGCATTATTTATTCAACACATTAAAAAGTGGACACTGAAAATTGCTTTACAGATATTACTGCTACAAGGATTTATCTGAAAAATGTTATTCATATTATGGTTCAATCGTTCCTTATCTGTGATTTAGATTGAAAGCATCATATTTTCTTTACTTGTAATTATGCCAGTTAACAAATCCCAGGTAAGATACATTAATAGATCTCATAGACAGCACTCAGTTTTTATTTACTGATTAAGAATGCTGTTAAACCAAGTTTTTCGCCTATTGTAGAGCTATATTTTTTCCTGCCTTGATAATTAAATATTACTATCCTCCTCAGTTACTGGAAGAGTAAATTGCCTGTGAAACTACTACTACAACTACTATTATTTCTAGAGTGCTGCCAGACATACGCAGCACTTTCCAGAGTCATAAAGGAGACAGTCTCTACTCGAAGGAGCTTGCAATCTAAACAATCAAGACAGGCAAACAGGATGCCAGGGTAGGGGTTACAGTTAGAGGGGATGATTAAACTGCTGACTAGGGTGGTGAGCAGGGGCAGAGTGGAGTATGGTTATGAGGGCTGTCTCAAAAAGATGGGTTTTCAGCCTACTTTTGAACAAGGGAAGGGAAGGGGTGTGTCAGACAGAATCAGGTACTCTAGGTATATGGGGCAACGAGCAGAAAGGAATAAAATCTGGAATTGCAAGTGGAGGAGAGGGGTACAGATAAAAGTAATTTGTCTGATGAACAGAGTTCTCGGGGAGGTGTATAAGAACAGACAAGAGCGGAGTGACACTGAGGGGCTGCAGAATTAACCCACTTGTAGGTTAGTAATAGGAGTTTGAACTGTATACAGAGGCAGATAGGGAGACAGTGAAGTGATCTGAGGAGAGAGGTGAGGTGAGTGTAGCGAGGTTGGCAGAAGATAAGTCTTGCAGTAGGCGGTTCTAGAAACTGTTCTGAAATGAATACCAAATGCATTGTGAAGAATGTAAACAAGAAATTTATAGTATTTTATAAGAGATATGCATTTGAAAATTTTATTATGTTTCATTTCTCATAAAAGAATGTTAAGAATTATTTAAAAAGGGATGGTTAACTAGACTAAGAATGTTATAATGCCCCTGCATCGCTCCATTGTGTGACCTCATCTGAAGTATTACTTTCAATTCTGGTCTCCTGATCTCAAGAAAGATATAGTGGCACTAGAAAAGGTTCAAAGAAGAGCAACCAAGATGATAAAGGGGATAAAACTCCTCTCGTATGAGGAAAGACTAAAAAGGTTAGGGCTCTTCAGCTTGGAAAAGAGGGGAGATATGATTGAAGTCTACAAAATCCTGAGTGGAGTAGAACGGATACAAGTGGATCGATTTTTCACTCCATCAAAAATGACAAAGACTAGGGGACATTCGATGAAGTTACAAGGAAATACTTAAAAAAATAAATAGGAGGAAATTTTATTTACTCAGAAAATAGTTAAGCTCTGGAATGCATTGCCAAAGGTTGTGGTAAGAACATATAGCGTAGCTGAATTTAAAAAAGGTTTGGACAATTTCCTGGAGGAAAAATCCATAGTCTGTTATTGAGAAAGTCATGGGGGAAGCCACTGCTTGCCCTGGATCGGTAGCATGGAATATTGCTACTCCTGGGGTTTTGGCACCATGAGAATGGGCTACTGGGCTTGATGTACCTTTGGTCTGACCCAGTAAGGCTATTCTTATGTTTTTATGTAAAAGGTTGTCGATAGTGCCTATTATTTTTCAATAGCACACACTGGGGCTCTTTAACTAAAATATAGAAGGTGTTGCAGCTACATCATGTTTAACTCAAGAATCAACATGCGGTAACTGGAAAGCGTTTGTAGTAAATGTTCATCATCTGCCTAGCATTTATCACACAGGGAAGATGCTTTTAATACCTCAGGTCACTGTTACATGCAGTGGCAGATACGAGGGGATGCTGAAAAGTTCTCAGTCCATTCAACTTCCTAAATTCTGAGCGTTATTTTGCCATTGTAGTAGGGAAGAGTGTTATTTTATCATGCAAAGTGCCAATTTGTAGAATCATAATGCTATGTTTTGCATTGTTTCAGATCATTGATTGAACCATGTCAACAAAACGTGTGGATTTTTCAAGTATGGAACTCTAAGCCATCATGAAATTCCTAAATGTATCTTATATTGTTGGCTCTCTTCTGAACCCCCCTCCTTTTGGCTTTGGAGGAATCGACTTCATGAACTTATGGGCTGGGAGGCCTGTTTGACCTGTTCTTCTCGTCGCCGGAGCAGAGACTTTGTCAACATTTGGACTCCAAACTTGAACATTTTGTCCCCTACGAGTCGTAGCCATATCCTGAATCGGGTATACTTGTTTGATATCTGTCCCCCCCCACCCCGTTTGTGGGTTGTAGCAACTCTCTTGGTGGGGGTGGGAGGGGAAAGAGGGTGGGTGGGTTTCTTTCTGGGGGGTGGGGTGTTGCTCATGCTTTTGGAGGACATAAGAGTCCAGTCCTCCACGGAAGCTGGTTGTTATTGTAAACCTTGTTTTCTGCTTTAGTTGTATCTTCTGTTGTTACTGTTTAATAAAAAGATTTAAATAAAAAGAAGAAAACTCCAAAGGATATCCATGAATGCAGTGGCGTACCAAGAGGGTGGTGGTCCGCTCAGGGTGCATGCTCCAAGGGGGTGCACAGCCGGCCACCCTCCCTATTCTGCCACTGCTGCTTTCCTTAACCAGCAGCAGGGGCAGTAAACTTCAAATCAGGGATGTCCGCCGCCCAGCTTGTGCTCCCTCCAGCAGGTGTTTAGTTTCTGACTGGCTCCCCTGCAGCAGTTTTTCCGCTCAAAAATGCAGCTGAGAGAAGGTTTCCGATGCAGCCGTGGATCACGTAAGGTATTGATGCCCGCAGCTTTGAATGGAAAACCGGCTGCAGCAAGGAACTGGCCAGAAACACTGTTGATCCACAGGGCAGGGATGAGAAATGTTGCTGCTGCAAAGGCAAGGGGAGGGAGAGAAATGCTGCTGCTGCACAGGGAAGGGGGGAGAGAAATGCTGCTGCTGCTGCTGCACAGGGAAGGGAAGAGGGGAGAGAGAAATGCTGCTGCTGTAGCACCCAATTGGGGAGACAGAGGGAAGGAGGGAGAAGAAAGACAAAGGAGAGGAACCAAAGATGCCAAGTCCATGGGAAGGAGGGAAAGGAAAGGAGATACCAGACCATGGAGGGGGAGGGAGAGAAGCCAGGGCTTGGGGGGGGAGGGAAAGAGATAGATGCCAGACCAATGACGGTGAAGGGAGAGATGGAAGGAGGAGGCATAAAGTTTCTGGAAGGGGAATAGAAGGAGAGAAGATGCCCTATAGAAGGGGCAGAGAGAGCGTAGACAGTAGATGAAAGGAAGAGAGTGACAAGAACATGAGGAAAGCAGTAACCAGAGAAGACAAGGTAGAAAAATGTATTTATTTTTTTGGTTTTAAGGGACATGTTTTGCTGTTTCTGTGGTGTTGCATTGTATGCAGAATCCAGCTTCTTGGTGGTTCAATTTAACCTTTGTCTACATCTTTCTATTTTATCTCCCCTTTTACAAAACTGTAAAGTGTTTTTTTAGCTTTGGTCGTGTTGGTAACAGCTCTGATGCTCACAATTCTATGAGAGTTTGAGCTGTTACCACCATGGCTAAAAACCACACTACAGTTTTGTAAAAGGGGGAGGGGTTAGTTTGTGATTACATATTCCATACTAGGCGAAGGTGTTTTCTGTGTTCTGTGTGTTTGAAAGACATGATTTTCTGTTAGGATTTACAGAGCAGGATTGATCTGTACTAGTCTGGCTTGTTTAGTTCTACAATGGGTGTATTGATGTTGTACTGCTCACTGCAGTATGTAAGATGCTGCATTTTCCTAGCTACTCATGTGTGACGTGTGGATTGTTACTAAAAATCATGTTTTTCATGTAGATGAGGGGGGGGGGGTGTCAAAAGATTTTGGGCCCCGGATGTCACATATGATAGGTACGCCACTGCATGAATGTATGATGCAAACATTGAGCAACAAATGCCCATCATACCCCACAGTTAAGAAGTAGTGTGCAAGCTTTCAACATGGAGATTTTGAAACCGAAGATGCAGCAAAGTCTGGGAGGCCACAAATGGTGTCTACTCCTGAAATTGTTGACCATGTCCATGACCTGATTTTGGCAGAATGGCGAATATCAGCTAAAACAATTATGGAGACACTACAGATATCCAGGGAATGTGTTGGATGTATAATTCACGAGCAGCTGGGTATGCAGAAGCTGTCAACCAAGTGGGTGCCTATAAGTTTGAATGCTGACAAGAAAGGGCATCAAGTGGACACTTCCAAGTTGATTTTGCAGCATTTTCAGTGAGCTGGTGCCAACTTTTTGGAATGACTAGTTACTGTTGATGGAACATGGTTACACCACTATGATCCTGAGACAAAACAACAGACCATGCAATGGCGGCACTCAGGTTCTCTAAGCCTAAGGAAATTCAAGACCCAAAAGTCAGCAGTAAAGGTCATATCCATAGTGTTTTGGGATCAGGAAGCTATTGTAATGACTGACTATCTTCCAAGGGGCCAAACAGTTAATGCAGACTACTATTGCAACTTACTATGCTAATTAAAGGAAGCATTTAAAAACTGGCTAGCGGATAAGAAACAGAGAGTGGGGATAAATGGACAATACTCGGACTGGAAGAATGTCACCAGTGGGGTGCCGCAGGGCTTGGTACTTGGACCCATGCTCTTCAACATATTCATAAACGATCTGGAAATGGGTACGACAAGTGAGGTGATTAAATTTGCAGACAATACGAAGTTATTCAGAATAGTGAAGATGCAGGGGGGATTGTAAAGATCTGCAACACGACATAACCATGTTCGACAAATGGGAAGCGACATGGCAAATGAGGTTCAACGTGGTTAAGTGTAAGGTAATGCATGTCAGTATCAAAAATCCCATAAACGAATACAAGATGTCCGGGGCGGTACTTGGAGAGACCCCCCAGGAAAGAGACTTGGGAGTACTGGTCGACAAGTCAACGAAGCCGTGTGTACAATGTGCAGTGGCGGCGAAAAGGGCAAACAGAATGCTAGGAATAATTAGGAAGGGGATCACGAACTGATCGGAGAAGGTTATCATGCCACTGTACTAGGCCATGGTATGCCCTCACCTGGAATACTGCGTCCAGCACTGGTCGCTGTACATGAAGAAGGACACGGTACCACTCGAAACGGTCCAGAGAAGAGTGACTAAAATGGTTAAGGGGTTGGAAGAGTTGCCGTACAGTGAGAGATTAGAGAAGCTGGGCCTATTCTCCCTTGAAAAGAGGAGACAGAGGGGACATGATCGAAACATTCAAGATAATGAAAGGAATAGACTTAGTAGATAAAGACAGGTTGTTCACCCTCTCCAAGGTAGAGAGAACGAGAGGGCACTTTCTAAAGTTAAAAGGGGATAGATTCCGTACAAACGTAAGGAAGTTCTTCTTCACCCAGAGAGTGGTAAAAAACTGGAACGCTCTTCCAGAGGCTGTTATAGGAGAAAACACCCTCCAGGAATTCAAGACAAAGTTGGACAAGTTCCTGCTAAACTGGAACGTACGCAGGTAGGGCTGGTCTCGGTTAGGGCACTGGTCTTTGACCTAGGGGCCGCCGCGTGAGCGGACTGCTGGGTGCGATTGACCTCTGGTCTGACCCAGCAGCAACAATTCTTATGTTCTTATCTAAAAGGAGATGGAAGCTGCTTAAAGGAGTTCTATTTTGCAAGATAATGTACCTGCTCACAAGGCTGGCAAAATGATGAATGATTTGATGCAGTTGGGGTTCTGCTCACCAGATCTTGCTCTGTCTGATTTTCTGTTTCCAAACCTTAAAAAGAGTTTGGAAGGGTAAGCATTTTTGAGTGATTCAGAGGTGACTGAAGCAGTGGAGCAGTATTTCAGTGACCAGATATCAGAGTATTTTGTGCCACATATGTTGAACTTAGGAGTGAATATATGGAATAACTTATAAGTTTCATGGCTCCATGTCATTCCCTTCCTGGTTGGGCATAGAAGCAACAGTGCTGTCTTTGCATGTAACCTGGTACAGAGTCAGCTATCAATAAATAAATAAATAAACTGTCCTTGCACAGTGGGTAAGCATTCTTCCTACTGCACCTCTAAATCCAAAGTATGAGCCCCCACCTCCACCCTGGTACCCTGATCTGGTCAGTGTTGTATAGTAACTAAATAAATGTAACTAATTACTGTACTTAAGTAAAAGTTTTCTTACTTTTACTTGTAAAGAAATACAGGATAACATTTGTTACTTTAACTGAAGTAATAATTTTGCCATTTTACTACTACTGATTGCAGTTAATAATAAAAAATAAAAGCAGAAGGAAAATGTAAATGACAATTCCTCAGTAAACCAAATGAAACAGCAAAACTGGGAACATGATTTTGTATTGCAAACCTAGCCATCTTAAATTTTTCTGTTTAGTGAATATAGCCTATAAGAACAGTGGAGTTTCTTGTGTTTGAACTTGTTACTGGCTTCCAGCCAAACAGTGTGATGAGCTGGGTCATTTTAAAGCAGAGACGAAGCTGCTAGCAATTCTTGGTGAAGAGAAATTGTAGTTGTGGCACTTTTACTTTTTCCTCAAAAAGTACTATATTAGGCAAGAACTATTTTACTTTTACTTAAGTATTAAAATATACATTTATTTTAACTTTTATGTAAATACTTTGACCTAGTACTTGAAACAACATTGGATCTGGTTGAACTTATCCTGGCACACTTAATCCAAAATTTAATTCCCCCAACACCCCCAATCCAAAGCTTAAGCCATTTTCCCCAACAATCGCCCCCAACATAAAAGCACCATCTTTGCTCTAAAAACCTAACTTCCCTCTTATCAATCATTCCCCTCCCCCCATCCAAGGGTTTACTCTATGGGGATCTATATCAGTGTCCAGGCAGCAGCAATACCCCCCCCCCCTCCCTTAACTGTGGTTCAGATAGGTGCTGGAGTTCAAAATTGTACCAATAACCCCTAGCAGTAGTCTCACGGAGTTTTATTGAATTTGCTGCCTTTTTAATGCAGGAGACAGTAGCATTGGTATATGTTACTGTCTATCATGTGGTAAACTTCATGTTAGTTGTTTAATGCAGGTTAGAAAAAGGGCCCTATTATTCTTTGCTAACACACTCTAAAAAAAATAGAGTGTACTACAGATAGCACAACAAAAGCACAGCATTTCAGGGGTTTTGTTATCTTTTCATTTTTAAAGCAATCTGAAATGAAATAGGAAATGCTATTGAGTTGCTGAAGGAATGGATAGTGAATTTCTTAGAATCTAATGGATTACAAGATCTGAAGCAACATGGCTTTACTAAAGGTAAATCATGCCAAATAAATCGTATTGAATCCTTTGACTTAGCAACCAGAGAATTGAATCAACGACATGTGCTAGATGTGATTTACTTAGATGTCAGCAAAGCCTTTGACACGGTTCCTCATAGGAGGTTGCTGAATAAGCTCAGAGAAGGGAAAGGTGAGTAGTGGAGTGCCTCAAGGATCGATGCTGGGGTTGATCCTGTTCAATATGTTTGTGAGTGAAATTATCAAAGGGTTAGAAGATAAGGTTTGCTTTTCTGTGGATGATACTAAGATTTATAACAGAGTAGACACCAAAGAGGGGGTGGAAAACATGAAAAGTTAGAGGAACAGTTTACATGAATTAATACAGATATTCAAGCATGTTTCCTTGTCTGTCCCAGTGGGCTAATAATTTATCTAATACTAGTGTTTAAGCCCGTTACATTAACGGGTGCTAGAATATATGCCTGTCTGTCTATCTTTATTTCTGTCTCTCTCCCTCCTGCTATTTTTTTCTCTCTCTCCCTGGCACCCTTTGTCTGTCTTTCTTTCTGTCTGTCTCTCTGGTCCCCTGTCTGTCTTTATTTCTGTCTGTCTCTCTCCCTGGCCTCCTTTGTCTGTCTGCATTTCTTTCTGTCTCTCCCCCCCCCCCCCAACTTTCCTTTGCAGAAGCAGCAGCGGTATTTCCCTTCCCCTCTAGGTCCCTGTGAAGTAGTAGCAGCATTTTCCCTCACCCCCCATTCCCTTCTCTCTCCCCCCCCCACTTTCCTTTGCAGAAGCAGCAGTGATATTTCCCTTCCCCTCCAGATCCCTGTGAAGTAGTAGCAGCATTTTCACACACACCCCCATTCCCTTCTCCCCCCCCCCACTTTCCTTTGCAGAAGCAGCAGCGGTATTTCCCTTCCCTTCCAGGTCCCTGTGAAATAGTAGCAGCATTTCCCCCCCCATTCCCTTCTCTCTCCCCCCCACTTTCCTTTGCAGAAGCAGCAGTGATATTTCTCTTCCCCTCCAGATCCCTGTGAAGTAGTAGCAGCATTTTCACACACACCCCCATTCCCTTCTTCCCCCCCCCACTTTCCTTTGCAGAAGCAGCAGCGGTATTTCCCTTCCCTTCCAGGTCCCTGTGAAGTAGTAGCAGCATTTCCCCCCCCATTCCCTTCTCTCCCCCCCCCCCACTTTCCTTTGCAGAAGCAGCAGCGGTATTTCCCTTCCCCTCAGGTCCCTGTGAAGTAGTAGCAGCATTTTCCCCCACCCCCCATTCCCTTCTCTCTCCCCCCCCACTTTCCTTTGCAGAAGCAGCAGTGATATTTCCCTTCCCCTCCAGATCCCTGTGAAGTAGTAGCAGCATTTTCACACACACCCCCATTCCCTTCTCCCCCCCCCTTTCCTTTGCAGAAGCAGCAGCGGTATTTCCCTTCCCTTCCAGGTTCCTGTGAAGTAGTAGCAGCATTTCCCCCCCCATTCCCTTCTCTCCCCCCCACTTTCCTTTGCAGAAGCAGCAGCGGTATTTCCCTTCCCCTTCAGGTCTCTGTGAAGTAATAGCAGCATTTTCCCCCACCCCCATTCCCTTCTCTCCCCCCCCCCACTTTCCTTTGCAGAAGCAGCAGTGATATTTCCCTTCCCCTCCAGGTCCCTGCTGAAGCACTTCCCTTCTCTTACCTGAGCTGTCCTGCTCCGTTCTGCCCCTCCCTGTGATCTGGCCTGCTCTGTTCGGCCCCTCCCCCTTCCCTTCCCGCGGGCTGGCCTGCTGCGGCCGAAGGTTTTTGTTTTAAGTTTTAAAAGTGCCGGCGGCGGCTCCTCTGACACTGCTAATCCTCCTGTAAAGAGCAGCCTGCGATGGTGGCCGGCTTTAGCGAACCTCGCAGGCCGCTCTCCAGCCTCGGTAGCACGTTCCCTCTGACGCACGGGAGCGTCAGAGGGAATGTGCTACCGAGTTGGAGAGCGGCCTGCGAGGTTCGCTAAAGCCGGCCACCATCACAGGCTGCTCTTTACAGGAGGATCAGCAGCAGCGGCGGCGGCGGCAGCGGTGAGTGAGGGCCGAGGTGTGTTCCCTGCCGAGGAAACGGGCAGGGAGAAAGTTTGCCTGGTTTCCAGGGTGAGTGAGGGCGGGAGGAGGGGAGTGGCCACAATGTTCCCTGCCGCTGGGTTGGCTGCCACAGATCACACACCACAGGGGCAGGCAACACGAAATCTTAAGTGCGCATGTGCGTTTAGTCGTTTATTATATAGGATACCTAGTAGACAGTGCGGCAAACATAATATGGTAAATACGGCGCATAGTATAAGAACATAAGCATAGCCTTACTGGGTCAGACCAATGGTCCATCTAGCACAGTAGCCCATCCTCACTGTGGCTAATCCAGTTCACTAGTACCTGTCAAAATCCCAAAGAGTAGTGACATTCCATGCTACTGAACCAGGGCAAGCAGTGACTTCCCCCATGTTTGTCTCAATAACAAACTATGGACTTTTCCTCCGGTAAATTGTCTAAGCCTTTCTTAAAACTAGCTACGCTATCCACTCTTACCATAACCTCTGACAATGTGTTCCAGAGCTTATCTACTCTCTGAGAGAAAAAAATATTTCCTCCTATTGATTTTAAAAGTATTTCCCTATAACTTCATTTAAGTGTCCTCTAGTCTTTGTAATTTTTGACAGAATAAAAAATCAATCCACTTGTACCTGTTCTACACCACTCAGGATTTTGTAAAATTCAATCATATCTCCTCTCAGCCATCTCTTCTCGAAGCTGACGAGCCCTAACCTTTTTAGTCTTTCCTCATACTAGAGGAGTTCCATCCCCTTTATCATCTTGATTGTTCTTCTTTGAACCTTTTCTCGTTCTGCTATATCTTTCCTGAGATAAGGTGACCAGAACTGAATGCAATACTCCAGGAGAGGTCGCACTATGGATCGATACAGAGGCATTATAACATTCTTAGTCTTGTTAACCATCCCTTTTTTAATAATTCCTAGCATCTTGTTTGCTTTTTGGGCTGCCACCACACATTGGGTGGAAGGCTTCATCACATTGTCTACAATGACACCCAGATCTTTTTCTTGGGCCCTAACCCCCAAGGTGGACCCTAGCATCTGGTAACTATGATTTTGGTTATTCTTCCCAAAGTGTATAATTTTTAATTTGTCGACATTAAATTACACCTGCCACTTGAACGTCCAGTCTTCCAATTTCCTAAGGACTGCCTGCAATTATTCACAATCTGCATGTGTTTTAACAACTTTGAACATTTTAGTGTCATATGCAAATTTAATCACCTCACTTGTCATTCCAGTTTCAAGATCATTTATAAATAAGTTAAATAGCACCAGTCCCAGTCAAGGCCAGAATAATCAATAGGCCCAATAGGCATGTGCCTAGAGCCCGAAACTGTGAGGGGGACCCACTGATGGAGGACGACTCACCTAGCCATTTTTTAAACAGCAACAGCCCCCCCCCCCGGCATCAATGGCAATGGTCCCCCCCACACAGCAACGGCAATGTGCTCACCACCCATAGCAAAGGCAACACCCCGCCCCCTCCCCCCCCCCCGCAGCAATGGCAATGGACAGGCCCACCCACCTGCAGCAATGCAGCCAGATCTGTTACAGGAAGGTCCCGCGATGGCTGCTTCTGCTGGTCCATCACCCTCCAACGTCACTTACATGCTCCGGAAGAAGTGACGTTGGAGTGGGATGGACCGGCAGAAGCAGTCATCATGGGACCTTCCTGTAACAGATTTGGCTGCGTTGCTGTTGCTGTGGGGTGGCCCGTTGCCATTGCTGCGGGGGGGGACCGTTGCCGTTGCTGCGGGGCGGGCCCATTGCCGTTGCTGCGGGGGGCTGTTGCCATTGCTGCGGGGGGGACCGTTGCTGCAGGGGGGGGAATTGCCTTGGGGGTAACTCGTTGCCATCAGCTGTTCTAATGCTGCTTTCAAGCAAAGGAGCTCAGCGGGCAGAGCCAGCAGCTGCAATGTTTGGAGGGGGAGAGAGACAGGAGCATGGAAGGGTGGTGGAGGGAGAAAAAGGAGGCAGGGTGGTATGGAAGGGTTGTGAGAAGGATGGTATGGAAGGGTGGTGGAGAAAGAGAAAGGAGGCATGGTGGTATGGAAGGGTGTTGAAAGGAGAGAAAGGGGCTGATGGAATTGGTGTGCAGGGGAAGGGGAGAGATATAAAGGGAACGATACTGGATGGAATTGGGTTGAAGGGAAAGAAAGGGGGCAGATGCTGATGGAATTGGGATGCAAAGAAAGGGGAGAGAGACATAAGGTGGAAGGATCCTGGATGGAATTGGGTTGGAGGGAGAGAAAGGGGGCAGATGCTGATGGAAGTGGGAGGAAGGGAGAGGAGAGAGTGAAATGCCCAACCATGGGGGTGTGGGAGAGGGAAGGGAAGGAGAGGAGAGGAGAGAGATGCCAGACCATTGGAGGAGTGAAGGGAAGATGATGGATGCCACACCAATGGGGGAGGGGGCGGGTAAGAAGAGATGGAAGGGAGAGGAAGACAATTTCTGGGAGAGGCACAGAAGGACAGAAAATGAAAGGAAGAGAGTGACAAGAAGATGAGGAGAGCAGAAACCAGAAAGACAAAGGTAGAAAAAAAATTTCTATTTATTTATTTTTATGCTTTAGGGGACATGCATCGCTGTTTCTGTGGTGTTGCATTGCCATGCAGAGTCCAGCTTCTTGGTGGTTTTATTTAACCTTTGTCTATGTATTTCTATTTTATCCCCCTTTTCCAAAACTGTAGAGCATTTTTTAGCTCTCTATCCCGATCTTGCCTGATCTTCCAGCCCTGCTCGGTTTCTATATGCCGTTGCTAAACTCAGCTCACAATCTCCACTTCCCCCTGCTCTTTGCCGCCCAGACTGATCTCTGCTGCCCCAACTCTTATTCTCTGCCTCCTTCCCTGCAGTGTAAGCCCACGAGTTTATAGTGGGGCTGCACAACGGCGTGTTCCATGGGCTCTCACTGCAGGGAAGACGGCAGAGAGCAGAAGAGTTGGGGCGGGTGAAGGCCTAGTAGGATTCTGCTCTCATAGGACTAGCCATAACATCTGAAGCTGTCATAGAGGCAGATATGCAGTGGCGTACCTAGGGTATGTGGCACCCGGGGCCCATCATTTTTTGACACCCCCCCCCCCCCTCATGGAAAAATTTTTTTTTTTTTTTTTTGCAATAACCATGAAATGGAATAAATGGTCAGAATAGAAACAGGCAGTGAAAATTTTCTTTTATTGAACCTCATTTATGTAACCATTATTCCAAACATAACATAACATAAATTATGTCGGAATTGTCATGACATCAGAAGTACATATGGAGTAGTTGCAGGTGATGCTTGGGACAGTTCTGATTATGTTAGTTTGGTTTTATGTGTTTTTTGAATAGAAGGGTTTTTATTTCTTTTTTTAAGGTTTTGTAGTTTGTGGTCGAGGTCAATAGGTTGTAGAGTTGGGGGTCAAGTGTTGCAGCTCGAATGGCTAGGAGGTTGTCGAACAGTTTTTTTTCTTTTGACGTTTTTGGTTGGAGGGTGTGTGAATGGTGCGTGAGTTCTCCTATGTCTGTTTGAAGTGGATTGAATTATTTAGCTGAAGAAATTAGTTACCCCCCCATTCCACACACATTAATTCTCTTCCATTTTTGTTCCCATTATAAAAAAACACTGATAAGTTCCCAGGAAAAAAATACATTAAAATAAGAAGTGAAAACAAAGGCCCCTACAGATGAGAACATAACATAAGAATAGCCTAACTGGGTCACACCAATGGTCCATCATGCCCAGTAGCCCATTCTCATGGTAGCCAATAGTGCTGCCCGATTCAGAGAAAAATATTTCATTCGATTCGATTCACCCTGTTGAATCGATTTTTCGATTAGATTCACTGTTAATGACACCGCTTTTTAAGTTTAAACAAAGTATAACAATAAATTTCACAACAACAATAAATTTCACAAAAAAATCACATTTTTCCATTAAAGCAGTTCTGGAGACATTTGCTTGAACAGTCTTTTTTCCCAGTCCATAAGCAAGCAATATGAAAAAGATTTCCTTAATTATCTACTCAAACATTTTTGCTATTTACTTTCATTGTACCTAGACTATTATTCAGTAGAAAAAAATTAGTTTGTTCAATCAAGCAGAACATTCACTCATAGAAGTCCAATGTCCACACAGGATTTGATTGAACAAACCATATTTTTTCTACTGAATAATAGTTTAGGTATACTGAATAGCAAAAATGTTAAAGCCACACAGAAAAGCAGTAAAAGTCAATAGGTTCTCCAAGTGGGAACAACCTGATGTCTCAGCACTTGAGGAAAAGACCACGTAATAATGTTTATAAGATAAATCATATAAATGATTATACTGAAGCAGGGTGTCCTCAGCGTGAGAGGTAAGCGAGAGGAGAGAATTCTCCAGTGCTTTACACAATAAGGCTCCTCTGCCTGCAGTGCACACCATCATAGGACACCTCAGGTGTGCTCAAATTAATCAATGTGATAAATTAAACAGTGATAAACAATTGGTCAATCACAAGAGTGCAAGATCAAACAGGTTGTTCCCACTCAGAGAACCTATTGACTTTACTGCTTTTCTGTGTGAGTAGATAATTAAGCAAATTTCTGATAGCCTACAGAACTGATTCTCACCTTCCATCCCCAGCCCCCAAGACTTACCAGACCCCCCCTGCCGATGCATTTACTTACTGCCTGAACTGGATATTAAATCGTGGGGAAGAGAGGAGAAATGCGGGGAAAGAGCCAGCCAAAACTAGTATTTGTTGCTGCTGAGTGCACCAATCCAGGGCAAGCAGACGCTTCCCCCATGTCTTAATAACAGACAATGGACTTTTCCTCCAGGAATTTGTCCAAACCTTTCTTAAAACCAGCTACGCTATCTACTTTTAACATAACTTCTGGCCACTTCATTTTTAAGCTTAGATCTTTCCTTCCAAACAGAGACCTTGCTAGATGTCAAATACAGCACAAGGTAACTTCACATGGACTTAACTGTGCAGGAAATGAATCTCCTCATACACCCACCATATAGTGCAAAAATGTGCAAAGGTCTGTTTTTTTCTTTCGATCACTACATAGCCTAATGCCACACAAGCAGCGCTGTTACAAACATATTCTGAAGGTCAATGCTAAGGTTGACAAAGTTTCCTTCCTTGGACCAGAAGGAGATACTGACAAACCACTGGAAGAGATTCTAAAACAACTACCCAGAAATAACACCCAAAGACCCACTCAGTGTGTGAACCAGTTGAGTGGAGTGGACTAACTGGGGGTGGAAATGGGCCCAGAGTTTGCTCAGCAGAATTTCCCAGACTACCTCTTCCTCTCAACACACTGACATGCTACCACCACCACCAACACTAGGAACACCTCACCGAGTATGCCAGCAATGCTTATAAACTTTATAAAACACATTATTATATTTTCTTATAAAGCATATATTTTAACTGAACTCAGCCTTGCCATTCACAAAAATAGAAAAGTTCCCATTTCAAGCTGTCTCATGTACACTTTTCAAATCTAACATATTGTAATCACAAAACAGAAAATAAAATTATTTTTTCTACCTTTTGTTCTCTGATCAATATTCAAATCTTGTTGGTCCCAGGCTCTTGTTGTCTTGCTTGCCAGGGTCTCCTTTCTCCGTGCTAACCATCCGTCTGCCATCTCTGTTCTCCCCTTCCGTTTCCCTTCCCTCTCCCGGAGATCTGGCATCTTTCCTTTTTTTTGTCTCCATCCACAGATTCACCTTTTCTCAACTCCCCACCACCCCAGGATCCACCATCTCTCCCTTTCTGTTCCCAACTATCCTCCTATCCAGTATCTCTATCCCCCCTCCACACATCCCCTGTTTCCAAGTTCTCTCCCTTTCTGTTCCTTCCCTCCCTAAATCCCATTATGCACCATCTCTCTCCCACTCCTCTGTTTTTAGACCCATTATTTCTAACCCCCAAAGTCTGGCATATGCACGTATCTTTGAACCCCCCCTTCCCTCTCTCCCTCTGTGTACTTTTACACCAGGACCCCCCTCCCCCGAAGGTCTGTCCCCCCTCAGAAGGGCTACACCCCACCCCTGAAGACCTGCACCCCCCGAAGGACTTTACCTCCCACCCGAAGGTCTGTCCCCCTCTGAACGCCTAAACCCCACCCCTGAAGGCCTGCACCCTCCCCGAAGGATTGTACCCCCCACCCGAAGGTCTGTCCCCCCCTGAAGGCCTGCACCCATCCCGAAGGCCTGCACCCACCCCGAATGCCTGCACCCACCCCGAAGGCCTGCACCCACCCCGAAGGCCTGCACCCCCCCGAAGGCCTGTCCCCCCACTTGAAGGCCTGCCTGCCTGTCCCCCCCTTGAAGGCCTGCACCCCCTTGAAGGTCGGCACCCCCCCTGAAGGCATGCACCCCCCCTGAAGGCCTGTCCCCCCTTGAAGGCCTGTCCCACCCCCTTGTAGGCCTGTCCCCCCCCTTGAAGGCCTGCCTGCTTGTCCCCCCTTGAAGGCCTGCACCCCCTTGAAGGTCTGCACCCCCCCCAAAGGCCTGCACCCCCCCGAAGGCCTGTCCCCCCACTTGAAGGCCTGCCTGCCTGTCCCCCCCTTGAAGGCCTGCACCCCCTTGAAGGTCGGCACCCCCCCTGAAGGCATGCACCCCCCCTGAAGGCCTGTCCCCCCTTGAAGGCCTGTCCCCCCCCCTTGTAGGCCTGCACCCCCTTGTAGGCCTGTCCCCCCCCCCTTGTAGGCCTGTCCCCCCCTTGAAGGCCTGCCTGCCTGTCCCCCCCTTGAAGGCCTGCACCCCCTTGAAGGTCTGCACCCCCCCCCCCCGAAGACCTGCACCCCCCCTTGAAGGCCTGCCTGCCTGCCTGTCACCCCCCTCCCCCTTGAAAGTCTGCCTGCCCGCCCGCCCGCCCCACCCTGAAGGCCTGATGCCCCGACCCACCCCGAAGGACCATTCGCCCCCCTGGCCTCCCCGCACTACCTATGAAGCAGCCGCAGCAGGATCGCGACGTCAGCTATCTTTGCGCTGCTTAGGAGCTGCTTCCTGCGCCGGGCTACCTTAAGCTACTGCCCCCCCCACGCCCGAAGGACCGCTCGCCCCACTGACCTTCCAGCACACCTATGAAGCAGCCCGCAGCAGGATCGCGACGTCAGCAATCCCTCAGCTGCTTGGGCGCTGCTTCCTGCGCCGCGGTCCCGCCCCCTCCTCTGATGTCAGAGGAGGGACGGGACCGCGGCGCAGGAAGCAGCGCCCAAGCAGCTGAGGGATTGCTGACATCGCGATCCTGCTGCGGGCTGCTTCATAGGTGTGCTGGAAGGTCAGTGGGGCGAGCGGTCCTTCGGGCGTGGGGGGGACTGAGCGGCAAGGCCGGGAACACCCCCTCAGGGCTGGTACCCGGGGCGGCCCGCCCCCCCCCCCCCCCCCCCCCTAGGTACGCCACTGCAGATATGTACTGTTTCATTTACATCTTTGGGAGGTGTGAGGGATTAGTGACTACTGGGTGAGTGTGGGAGGATTATGCTTACATCCCTCCAGTGGTCATCTGCTCAGTTAAGGCATCTTTTTGGCACTTAGGCATGGATTCTCATCAAGACGCCAAAAGTTAGGCATCCTACCATGGCCTAACTTAATTGTTTTAATTGGTGCTAAACAACATGGTAACTGACCAATTAAAAAGTAATTTAAAAATAAGGTGTTGTTATGCGGCCTCCGTGACTAGTACCTAAATCCCTGTTGGCTAGCAGTATATAGTGACAATGAAGTCCAGAAGTGGGTGTGGTTAGGGGAGCAGTGCTGTACTTTGGCAGCACTATGCACCACTGGCTGCAATTTTGATGGGACCCTGGGCACTGGAAATGTAGGTTTGTGAAACCCTGATCTACATTTTCGGCATATAGGGTTCCGTCAAGTCTCGATTCTAGAAGCCTGTTGGTGCCTGTTGGTGATTGACATGCAGCAGATGCTCATTTTGTAGTCGCTTGCCATGGAGGTCTTGCTTACAGAACCAGCCCCTTATTTGTTATTAAAACAAGTCTAGCCCCAAACTTTTAACTTGTGCCTTAGACATATTCTTAAATGAAAAAAAAAGCCTCAGAGTACTGACGGTTTGAACCCACACTCGCCTACCCTTACATCATCGGCAGAAATAAACTTTCGCACAGAGGTTAAATAAGCTTTGAGGCAAGCAACTAACTACCAAATTGACACACACTGTTTTAACATAGATAGCAGTGATAAGAGCCGACGATCATTTCGTGGCAGAATTGCCACTGTTTCAGGGCTACCCACTAGAATTAGCTATCTGTTCAGCGGTCTCTCAATGCAGCAAACAGTTGAGAGAGAGACTGCTGAACAGATAGCTATTTCCAGTAACTGTGTTACCGACAAGTCTGCCTGGGTTTGTTTGTTTTTTTTAAATGGCACAGATATTTGCATGTATTACACATGCAAAATATCTGCCCAATAAAAAAAAAGGAAAAAAAAGCCTCCTGACAGCGCCCCCCTCCCCCCCGACAAAGCATCCCCTCCCTCCCCAAACCCCCAAAAATGGCAAGATGGATGCCCACTTCCTCCTTCCACCAGATGATCCTCCCGACACTCCCCCCCACCAAACTTAAACATGGCAGGAGGGATGCTCACTCCCTCCTGCCATCGGGCCCCCCATCACCACCCCCCTAGTTGCTTCCCCACCTTTAAGTTGGGAGCAGGACAGATGCTCAGTCAGTCCCTCCTGCTCCTCTGCTGGCTGCTGGCTGCAATACGGGCCTTAGGCCTCTCCCCATTGCATCATCTGATGCATAGGGAGGGGTCTAAGGCCCTGATTGGCTCAGATGCCTCAAGCCCCTCCCCTTGGGTGAGATCTTAGGCATCTGAGTCAATCAGGGACTCCCTTAGGTTTCCTCTGTATCCCGGATACATGGGGAGGAGCCTAAGCCTAAAGCTCCTCCCCTTTGTATCTGGGATACAGATGGAGCCTAAGGGAGTCCATGATTGGCTCAGATGCTTAAGACCCCACCAAAGGGGAGGGGCTTGAGGCATCTGAGCCAATAAGGGCCTTAGGCCCCTCTTCGTGCATCAGATGATACACTGAGGAGGGGCCTAAGGTCTGCATAGACATCGGCCGGCAGAGGAGCAGGAGGGACTGACTGAGCACCCCTCCTGCTCCCAACTTAAATGTATGGGGGGGAGATGACAGGGGGCCTGATGGCAGGAAGGTGTTGGTATCCCTCCTGCCATGTTTAATTTGGCACAGGGGGTGGAGTGTCGGGGGAGTGTCTGGTGGCAGGAGGGAGTAGGCATCCCTCCTGCCATATTTAAAGTTTGGCGCAGGGGGAGTGTCTGGTGGCAGAAGGGAGTAGGTATCCCTCCTGCCATTTTTTGGGGTTTGGGGAAGGAGGGAGGGAGCGCTTTGTCAGGTTGAGGGGGCACTATCAGGAGGCTTTTTTTCATTTTTTTATTGGGCAGATATTTTGCATGTGTAAAACACGCAAAATATCTGCCCGATTTAAAAAAAAATTAAAAAGCCGGCAGAAGCCCTGACAGCAGTAACAGGAGACTGCTTCCCCTGTCACTACTGTTAGGGCTCTGTGCATGTCTCAATCGCTCACTGTGCAACTGAGTCGGTGCATTTGCATGCAAATGATTTGTACCTCCATGCACTAAATTGGTTAGCGCGCCTTAATAAAAGAACCCCATGATTAGGTATGGGATCCGCACCTAAATTTTACACAAGTCCAAAAAGGGAGCAGAGAAATGAGAGGATAATGAGTGGAGCAGGAGCATTCATTGAATTTCAGTGCATATTTATAGAATAAGGGGAATCCATGCCTAATTAAAATAAAATTATTATTTTTATTATTATTAATTAAGCACAAGGATTTGCACTACATTTTATTTAGTGTAAATGGCTTAGCCTAAAGTTAGGCACAGTTCCCCGCTCAAAGTGCTATTCTTTTCAACACCATTTATAGAATAGCAGTAAGTGCTATTTTTTGGCGCTGATATTTTGGTACCATTTATAGAATCTAGTCCCATCTGTGTAGTGGCACTGAGTATATAAATTAAATTCTGGAGCTGTCATTTAATTTAAAATGCTGACTGTTGCCTCTGAAACTTATCTCCATAAATTTAAAGGTATTTAAGGCATGTATGAATAAATCAATTTTAAAAATTTGGGGCTTTTGGGCTTCTGGTCTGCTATGTATTGTAAAACAAGATTCTTAGAACTACATAGATAGGAAGAAACTGCTAAACAGAGCTTTTCTCTCTTATAAAATTCCAACTAAAATAAATATCTGCTTTGATTTTTTTTATTTGGCTTTCTTTTTAGTTAAAAGGTTTTCCATGCTGTATACTAAAAATGAAACCCATATGTGAAAAAATGAATTTATAAATAACATGTAAATCTAATACTGTTATGATTGATTGGAACAATTGATCACAGTGTTCCAAATTATTATTTTTTTAATCTTATGAAACTGTAAAACACAATTATAGTTCTAGTCTTCATGGCAGCATCCCAGGTTTGCAAAAGGTAGACAAACATTTTCCTGCACCTATTATTAGATCAGTCATGCCACTTCTCCGAGTCTTACCAGATTGGTTTTGATAATAATTACTTGGGAAGTGTTTGATCTCAATGATGAATACATGATTACTTTTTCATGAAATCAGTCAACCACACCACTCAGCATTGCTCATGTGAGACCTGGTTGATTTAGCTGTTGGAAAGCACCATGGTCTCCAGTGTAACGGACATGAGATGCTGGTCTTTGGGGAAAAAAAGGTATAGAAAGGGCAAGTTTATGGGTAATGATATTGCAGTGTCAGATATTTAAGATTTGCTAATTCGCCTCTCAATTATGTTCCTTCCTTATCTCACTGCCCTTGCCTGATACATTGCTACAGAATCAATTTTGCTAGTGGAATATATTTCTCCCTTCTTTCAAGAAAAGGTTTCATGACACTATTGTCATCTTGGAAACCCTTGGAGAGTTTTGCCCTGATGAATAATATTTCATATGTGGAATGTTTATGTGATTTTCACGGAGCGCTAACCTCGCTGTTGCCTAACTTTGATGCATTGAGATGGCTGCTCTCCCTTACTAAAATGCTTTTACACACCACCTCCTGCAAATTGACTTAGGAGTTGGAAATGGAAGATTCAATACAACTTGGACTCTCAATAGAAAATTGTCTAGGAAAAGATTTTATACTTGAACTGCAATCTACTGACTCTTTTATTTATTGAGGCAGTATTTCTGTTCCTTTAGCCTTTTGTGTTGTACAGAATATAACTATATCTTGAAAAAAGCTTAAAGCAAACATCTTTTGTATTTCAGAAATGGAAAAAAAATGCTAATTTTTTAGTACTAGCTAGATTTAAGAGCTTAGGGCCCTTTTTATCAAGCTGCGCTAGAGATTTTTAGCGCAAGCTGGTGCAATAAATGCTCTGACACTCATAGAAGTCCAATGAGCATCAGAGCACTTACCTTGCCAGCCCATGCTAAAAACATCTAGCACAGTTGATAAAATGTATTGGGGGTGGGGTTAATTATTTGTGCATTTATTTAACAAAAAGTGCAGATTAAAACACTTATAATTCTCTGCACGTCCTCTGGTAAATTCCGAATGTGTGCATGTAAACCACACACTAAAAGAATATTTTTCTGGGAGGGGGCCTGACTGTGCTAATCATTTAGGTCCTGATTCTATAAAATCTGCCTAAAGTTAGGCACTGATATCAGCACTGATTCTATAAAATTTAGGCACTCATTATAGAATCATGCCCAGCATCGCCTAAGCATGCTTAGGTAGAGCTCAGCACCCTAATATTTACGCGTCCCAAATTCATACCAGGGTTTTCTATGTCTATTTGTGGTCTTTTTTAGGAGCCTTCTATGAATCAGCAGTAGCGAAACATGATTTCATGTTAGAGAAATTGGGTCTCCTATAAAGTGCCTTAAGGCAGTGTTCGTCAACATCTATGGACCGGCAGAAATAAAATAATTATTTTGTGGACCGGCAAAAATATATAAGGAGTAAGTGTGTAAAAATTAAATGTCTAATTAATGCATTAATTTTAAACAAAAATTAGACTACAGCATACAAAGAACCAATGAGAACATAAGCAATGCCTCTGCTGGGTCAGACCTGAGGTCGATCGTGCCCAGCAGTCCACTCACGCGGCGGCCCAACAGGTCCAGGACTTGTGCAGTAATCCTCTATCTATACCCCTCTATCCCCTTTTCCAGCAGGAAATTGTCCAATCCTTTCTTGAACCTCAGTACCGTACTCTGCCCTATTATGCTCTCTGGTGTCCACCACACGTTGGGTAAAGAAGAACTTCCTAGCATTCGTTTTGAATCTGTCCCCTTTCAACTTTTCTGAATACCCTCTTGTTCTTTTATTAATCAAAAGTTTGAAGAATCTGTCCCTCTCTACTCTCTCTATGCCATTCATGATCTTGTAAGTCTCTATCATATCCCCTCTAAGTCTTCTCTTCTCCAGGGAAAAGAGACCCAGTTTCTCCAATCTCTCAGCGTGCATGAGAAAGAAAGAAAAATGAAAAAGAAGGAACAAATGTATAAACCCAGGCAGAAGAAACTGACTTGAAAGTCGAAAAAAGGCACAAATTACCTCTTGATACCCTGTTAGGGGCCTGTTATGGTACCTTAAAACGCTAAATCAAAAATACAGGATATATTTAAACAAAGCTTGTGAAAAACGCTTGTAAAAAATGTTTTAAGAAGTTCCACATACTTAAAGAGGCAGTCAAAATTAGAAAACAAATCCAAAAGGGCTTACCAAATTTGTAGAACGCTTGCAGTCTTCCGCCTGAGCTGAAAGATGTCACTGATAAATGAAACCATGCGTGAAAATGAAACTGATTTAAACCTTCAAAAATAAAAAGGATTAAAGAAAGAATGATAAACTTAAAAATATGAAATGTAAAAGAAAAAAGCAAAAGTTGCAAACTCCATGTTTCCAATTCTTCATGAACTGGCAGGAAATTTTGGGACTGGCACCGGTCTGCGGACCACCGATTGAAGAATATTGCCTTAAGGCATATGATGCACCTTTAAAGATAAGTGCTTCACTCAATTTATTTCTATTCAAAGAAGATGTTTAAAAAATATGCTTAGAATTAAGTTATATGAACATTAAACAACTTTGGGAAGAGTCGGCACACAAGTTTCTTTTGAAACCATATTTCTCTGAAAGTCACCACAATTCAAATTTGCTGTTAACATATGACTAGTGCTGGAGGGGATATTTATGAACACATTAGTAAACTAGACACAACACAGTTTTACATTTAACTAATTAACAATCACTCTAATGCTCACATTCTAGTTTTTCAGGTTACCTATTCACTATTGCTTATTGAGATTTCACCACAGATCAATAGGTTGGATAAGTATCTTTGAACAGATATATGATTCCATGAATCTGTTTAAACTCTATTTCTTTCCTTCAATTCTTTGCTCACATATGTACCCATGTTCCAGCTTTTCTGCTTCATCTTGGTAATTTAGGAAATCGCCCCCTCCTACTATCCGTGTCTTTATGCCAAGGGTGGCTATTAATTTCCTATCATAGCTCTCTAACTTTTTCTCCTATTCTGCTACTACTATTTATTATTTCTATAGCGCTGAAAGGCATGCGCAGCACTGTCCATTTTAACATACAATAGACAGTCCCTGCTCAGAAGAGCTTACAATCTAATTTAGACAGGACATTTCAGGGTTAGGGAGATAATGGTAGAGGAAATGATGCAATGGGTCTAGGTATCTGACAGCAGTGAGTGGGTGCTCTTCCCACTGTCTCTGCTCATTTTTAATTGCCATTATCTATGTAGCTGGTTTTAAGAAAGGTTTGTACAACTTCCTGGAGGAAAAGTCCATAGTCTGTTATTAAAACATGGGGGAAGCCTCTGCTTGCCCTGGATCGGTAGCATAGAATGTTGCTACTCTTTGGGTTTTAGCCAGGTACTAGTGACCTGGATTGGCCACCGTGAGAATGGGCTACTGTGCTTGATGGACCATTGGTCTGACCCAGTAAGGCTATTCTTATGTTAACTAAATCATTTCTAGTTAGAGACATTCTCCTCTGCCATCCTCATTTACTGTTCTTCCTCACAGAGACCTGGTCCATGAATGTGAGGACACAATATCTTCCTTCCAAATATTGTGCCTTCTCCACTCTGCAATCCACTAGAAGAGGATGGAAGAATTGAAATTATGGTGTTGTCTTCCCTCTCTATCTCTAATTTGATACCCCAATTTCTTCCTTTGCCTGAGTCCCTTCTGATTAGGTTTAACATCTTCCCACCCAAACATCTTTTCCAGGATTTCAATGCTGTTGACCTTTCTTCTATTCCACATCTATTCTCTTCCTTCCCATCTGATTTCTTTGTTGCAGAACTTTCTACCCAGGCCCTGCTCTGGTATTGAACTCTATCATCATCATTAGAATGCTCAGTCACTCATAGATCATGGCTGTCTCATCCCTCTTGGCAATCATGGTTTCAATGTGACCACTATTTGACCAAAAGGCAGCTGTGTTATACAGAAAGATGGTGGCATTATTATTATTAAAAATTTCTGCTGATCTTTCCCACTATTGAGCCATTCTTTTATAATATCATTCCCAATTAAAAGCCTCCTATTGCAATTATTAGACTGCTCTGATTGAAAAATCTGCTAACTTCCCCAATTATTTATGCTGGTTTCCCACCTCAAAGCCATGGCCCCTTTTTTACCTATTCCCTCTTCTGTATCTACCTCAGACTTTGCTCATTTTTTAAATAAAAAATCTAGACTCTTTTTGTTCCTTTTCCACTATCAACCACAACTTCTTCTAATGAAGGATCTTCATCAACCCCTCCAAGTTCAGTTCCTCTTGATCTTTTGTCCCCAACAGATGCTAAAGTACTGCCTCCCTCCATCTTGGTACTGGATGGTCACACTTCAATTTGCCCTCATTAACATCTATCACCAAAACATATGATTCTTCCAGGAAATCCATATGCCACCTTAATCCAATTCCCTCTGCTTGTATTGGAATCCCTACCCATATTCTTCTCCCACTTGCTCTTAATATGGTTAGTAGTAATTTTTCATCAAGCCTGGTGCCCTCATCCTGGAAATCTGCAATTATGTTTATGTTTACTGTTGCTTGATATACTGCTTTAACAGGTAGGACAAAGCGATTTACAAATAAAACCAATCACATCAATAGGAAAGGAATGTCAATAACCATAGGAAAGTTACCCTTGATTTTTCTGCTGATTGTAACTATAGGCCATTTCCAACATCCCCTTTCTTGACAAACTCATAGAGGAGGTAATTGTAACCAATGGTTAAAATTTTTATTTACATCATGGGGGAGGGGGGTTCCATGGTTCTTTGGAGCTCTGGGTGCAGCTCAGGTTGGAACCTCTTTTTTGGTTTTAAATTATTTCCAGAGTCCCTGGAGGGCAGAGATGTAGAATTCGTAACTTGCTGTATTGAACACCAGCCACAAAGTGAAAGTCGGCTGGACAGAAGGAGCTAGGAAAGGCCAGGGATGTGGCTTAGTCTTTGTTTGTGTTTGAGCATGTGCTAGAGTTTGCACATGCTCAGTTTGCGCACAAAGCTCTGGTAGACCGTAATTGAAGCCTGGCCTTAATTTTGGAGGTATCTGGCCTAGGCTTCCACAGAATTCACATCAGGCATTGGCAGCATCAGGAGGTCATCAGAGGTTGCTCTGGATTGATATAGCTGGCAGGGGTCATCTTAAGAGCCTATTGTGACTTAGAAAAGTTGTTTTTGGGCCACTGTTGTGTTTAATTTTTTTAATTTGTTTTTTGGTTTGTATTTCGTGATGCTGCAGGGAAAATTTTAAAGTCTTAATTTTTGTTAGAGGGGGTCTCTAGAGTAGGGTTACCATATGGCTCCCAAAAATGGAGGACGGATTGAGACATCTTATTAAAAGCAAAGGAAGTATGGTAAGTAGGATAGATTGAAACAATGTGGGTTTTACTTCCATTGAAAGCAATGGAAATAAAACCCGGATGTCTCAATCTATCCTCCTTTTTTTGAAGCCATATGGTAACCATACTCTATTGGATCTCTTAAGGTGAATTATGAGGGTCTGGTATTGTACAAAATTTAAATATGCCTATTAGGTGGATAATTAGGTTGCAGAGGCCTGGTGGGTTTTTAGTGCATATTTGACGGTTTTGATGGTGGTAGTTGGTAGATAATAATTTTATTAGATGTTCGGGAAGTTTTGTGAGGAAAATGCTTGACATTCACGGGATGTCATAATAGATGTGCTTAAGTGATTTACCTAGTGGGAAGGTTTTAACATTAAGGTCCCCTTTTATCAAGCGGTATTAGGGTATTTTATTGCCGGCCGCTGCATAAAAGTTGCAATGCTCTTAAAATTCCTATGAGCATTGGAGCTTTAACTGCAGTGACTCGTGATAAAAAAGCCTAAATACAGCTTGATAAAAGGGAGCCTAAAATTGGTAGTTATTTAAAAAAATGTTCCTTTCCCATTATTTTCTATGGGACAAAATGGAGCCTGGGACCATGAAAGTTTAGATTCCATAACATCAGGCTCAACTGCAACTTATGAATCTCACTCACTGATTGGTCACTAGGGGTCAGGTGGCAAAAACCATGGTAGCATTGCCAAAGCAATGAGTCCAAGGGCTCTGGCTCATTTAGAAGTTATAGAAGGAGCAGGTAGGATGCTGTTTGGGAGCTGGCACCTGTAGCACATCAATTGGGTTAAGAGTATTTGTGCAGACTAGGTTGAAAGATAGCCTGAGTGTAGGGTTATGAAAGTAACTCTCACGGATGCCAGATTAGATCATGGGCTTTGATTAAAAGCCAGGAGTTTAAGAAATTAAGTGTTTTGGGGTTGTTGTTTTTTACTCTTCTAAGGGTGTTTATTGGAACTAAACAGCAGCATTGATAAAGGCTGAACAGTTAGCACAGTCAGGGAAGATAGAGCTGAGCCTTGGGGTAAGGGAGGCCTAGGAGTACAGAATAACTGAGGTTGAGGGCTGAACATTGGAAAGCCTGGAGAAATTTAAATAGCTTAAGTTAAAGAGGCTGAGCAGAGTGTGAGTCTAAGTTATAGGACTAAGGCCCTCATTTACTAAGGTGCCCTAATCGAATTAGCATGTGCTAAACGCCAATGCATGCATGTTAGTTTATGGATGCGTTAGTGTTTAGATTGCACTAATCGGTTAGCACACCTTAGTAAAAGAGGGGGTACGTTACAAGTCTGTGTTAACAGGTTACACAAGGCTTTCTACCGCAGCCAAGGTTCTAAACTAAACTAAACCTTAAATTTATAGACCGGGTCATCTTAAAAAAAAATGAAGCTCAACTCGGTTAACAATCATAAGGTGAGCCAGTAATAATAAAACAAAAAAAACAACAACACAAATCAACCTAAATATAGAAGTAATAAAAAAGAAATTTAAACAGCACAAGTTGCTAAATGCTTAGAAAATAAAAAAGTTTTAGTGCTTTACGAAATCATTGAAGAGAGTTCAGGTCTCTTATCATAGATGGGATTGAATTCCAAACTTCTGTAAATTTAAACATGTAAAAATTCATCAGTTTTCCTTAGATCTAATTCCCTTAAAAGAAGGAAAAGAGATTTTAGGGCTTCTTTTATTAAGCCGCATTAGTGGGGTTAATGCATGTGACTTTTCATCACGCGCTAACCCCCGCACTGGCCTAAAAACTACCACCTGCTCAAGAGGAGGAGGTAGCAGCTAGCGCGGCTGGCGGTTTAGCGTACGGTATTACACGCGTTAAACCGCTAGCTAGCACGCCTTTGTAAAAGGAGCCCTTAATCTTTGTGTATTTTGCGAGAAACAAGATCGTTGAGCATTCCAAGGGAACCAAAGGAGTGAAAATACCAAACAAGAGTTTAAAGACAATACAAGCACATTTAAATTGAATCATGAAACAGACAGGGAGCCAGTGTAGCCTTTCTAGCAATTGGGATACGTTCTCTAATTTCCGTTTCCCAAAAATCAGCTTGGCCGCGGTGTTTTTTTATCAATTGCAATCTTTGCAAGTTGCCCTTAGTTAATCCCAGGTAGATAGCGTTGCAGTAATCCAACCACGCTAGAATAATAGACTGTACCAAAACTGTAAAATGTTGATGATGAAAAAATGCTTTAACCCTCTTCAGCATGCGCAAACTAAAAAAAAACATTTCTTGACCAGAGAATTTATTGGATCTGTAAATGTAAGTGAAGAATCTAAGAGAATTCCCAAAACGTTAGAAGAAGATTCAATTTGTAATTTAATTCCTGAGGTTAGTGGTATCTAGGAGGGAGATAATCAAGATTTGGCCAGACTGAGTCCAGACTGGGTAGGGTTACCAGACATCCGGATTTACCCAGACATGTTTTTCAAAACCAGATAGTTTTAAAAAACCCGGCACTTTGTCTGGGTTTTGATAAGCAGATCACATCACATCGGGAAGGGGTGACTAACAAGAACAGGCTGGGGCGTGGTGTGGGCGTAACAGGGCAGCAGGGCAGGGATAAGTGGAACTGGGCGGGCCTTGGGGCAAGTCTATGGGTCCGGATTTTACATAAGTAAAATCTGGTGACCCTAAGGCTGGGAAGCCCAAAGTTCCAGAAGTACCTGAACTCAAAAGCAAGACAGCCATCCAACACAAGTACAGATCACTTTGAGACATTTGATTTTCTTTTCTTTTTTTTTCAACCGAGTACTCAAGTGACTGGTTTAGACTGGAATTGTTAAAAAGGGGTGATACAGTTCTGGGTTACCTAAATTGTGTTTTACTTACCTGTGGGTGGGATGACGTTGCCTTCAGGGTGCTGTCACTTGGGCTGTAAGAGAGATAAAGAAAATTTACCCACAAAGAACTGATTGTTCTATGTAAATGTTAGAGTGAATTTGTGGAAAACATAAAACAATACTTATCTGATGTTAATGTTGTCTAGTAGAACCTGAAAACTTAAGATCTAGAGGAAAAAGAAAAGAACTTTAGCACTCATGATAATTTAAACATTGAGTAATTTTAAATACAATTGTTTTTACAAATGTTTAATAAATGTTTTAGCAATTGTTTTTAATTAGTACCCTGTTTCCCTGAAAATAAGACCTATCCCGAAAATAAGCCCTAGCATGATTTTTAAAGATGCTCCTAATTTAAGCCCTACCCCCAAAATAAGCCCTAGTTAAGATCAACTCCCGAAGCCACCCTTCCCTCCCCACGAATGTCTCCGACACTCCCCGACTCCATACCTGACACTAGTGCTGCCCGATTCACTGATAAAATCATACTCGTCAGTTCTGCAACCCCACCCTGGTGAGACCTGACATATCTCCACTCTGAGGATTCCTAAAGCAGCGGCAGCGCTTTGAACAGGCTGCTTAGTGGCTTTCCCTACCGGAGTATTCCAGGGGAAGGCCTCAAAGCAGCCCGTTCAGAGTGCTGCCGCCACCGCTGTTTTTGGAGGCCTCGGAGCAGAGGTATGTCAGTTTCACGGTAGGAGGGTGGATGGGGTTCTGCTGCACAGGGGAATGGGAGGGAGGGATAGAAAGATGCTGTACAAGGGGATGGATGAGAGGGGAGGAAATATGCTGCACATAGGGGGAGGAGAAAGGAAATAGGAAGAATTGGGATGGAGGAGAGGAAGGGAGAGATGATTGTTGTACATGGAAAAAATAAGACATCCCCCCAAAATAAGCCCTAATGTGGTTTTTAGACCCAAAATTAATATGACATTGTCTTATTTTCAGGAAAACACAGTAATTATCAATTGTTTCTAACTGTAACTTATTTTTGTAAACTGGATCCAGTTAGGGTTGTTTTTCTTATATTTTTCTTAACAACCCTAACTGGATCTCTGACTAAACATTTTATAAAAAGAAACATTTTATAAAAACTCTTGTTTTTCTGTTATTTATTTACAACTATTTATTGTAAAATATTGTCATCTAAATTCTTACCTGTCCAGCAACAGTAGTTTGTTGTATTCCCCATTTCCCTTCCCTATTTTATTGTGACAAATTCTTCAGAGTGAAGTATTGTTTGAGGTATTGGCCCAGTAAACAACTACATAGCGGGTAAGCTAAGGCAGGAATATTGCTTGGGAGGAGGGGGGGTTAAATAATCTAGATTCTCAAAACTTAACATGCCCGATAAAACGTAAAAAAATGTTTTCGAACGTTCACATGTTGTTATAGGAGGCTTGTGATCCCTAAATCAGTGGTTTTTTTTTTTATTTTGACATTTTAGTAACTTTTGGGGAGGATGTTGTAAAATTGCAACGCTGGGCCTGTAAGGTAGCAGAATTTCAATAGTGTCACTCTCTCTCTGAACACATGTAAGGAATAATTAAAAGTTTATTTGTACTTTACAGCTTATAAAGACCCACCTAAGTTTATGTATATACACAACAACAATAGTATAATAAAGAAAAAAGTAATTTTTATTATCAATTTAATACAAAAAATGAGTATCATATAAAAACGCAAATTTTTCCCTGTGAAGCGCCCATTGACTTCTATCAGCGGTAATCAAGAAATTTCGTGTTTTTGCACAAAAAATTTCATGTTAGCGCAAATACGGGTAAAAACGGCCACGCTATGAAATAGCACTTGTGCTATCTTCATAGCACGGTTTTGTGAATCGAGCCCTATATGTGCATGTTTTATTTGTTCATTTATTCAGTTATGGTAGTTCCAAAAACAGTTATTTTGCTCTGAAAAGCACAGGCGAACATTGCACTTCCTGCAAAGTGTGTTGGTATAGCCTTTTGCACAGTGTCGGCACCGTCCTCTATCGGCTTTGATGGGAAAATGTCCAATCATGTCCTTGCAAACTTCCTTTGGAGGGTGTGCATTTGACTTTTTGGCTGTCATGGCAGCTGAAGAACCTCCATCATCTGTAAACTGCCTCTTTTGGGAAGTCAAGGTGCCCCCTCTTGATGAAACTGGGCTTGCAGATGGTCGCCCTCGCTTTGACACTGACCCAGCCGTTCCGATCAGGATAAGAGAAGATGCCAACTGGGCCTGAAACATTCTCCTGTTTAGCATCTGTTTCTTTGGGATATCCAAAGCTTTGCAGTCCCTTTTGTACAGGAGCCAAGCATTGATCACAGCTAGGTTAATGGTGTGCCAGAAGATGTAAAGGTACCAGCGGTAGGACTTCAGTGGAAACTTGTATTTTGCTGCAAATGAGTCTAACAAATCCACTCCGCCCATGAATTTGTTATAGGCAGCCACGATATAAGGCCTCTCAACTTCAACAAATCTTTTGGCAGTTTTGTCCCAGCGTTGAATCTTCTCCACTGGTTGTGGGCCAGCAAAGGAAGACACAAGTGTAACCTGTCTGTTGTCAAACCATTTCACAGCACAAATGTTGTGATTTGACTCCACTCTGACATCAAAGCTTCCTCTTCCCTTTTTCTTCAAGCTTTTCTCATCCTCAAGATTACAGTTTGGAAGGCGCACTTGTCTGGCTGTTCCTGTGTAATGAATTCCACAATCCAGCAGCCTAACTATCAATGGGATGCTGGTGAAAAAGTTGTCTGCATAGATCTTGTAGTTGTGACTATGTGGAAGTGTGGAAGCAAGTTTCATCACAACATCCCCTGATAGTCCAAGTTCAGATCTTGCCCGTATTCCATTCACACTGCCTTGGTACACATCAAAATCACAAAGTATACCAGAGATTCCAGTCCTTGCCCACAGCTTGAACCCCCATGGGTTTGGCTTGCCACGCATGTACTGTTTGATGCTGCTGAATTTCCCCCTGAAAGGGATCATCATTTCATCAACAGAGTTATGTTCTTCAGGGACCACTTTTAGGCATTTCTCTCTGAAAGCATCAAGCCATGGTCTGAGTTTCCAGAGTTTGTCACTTTTTTGTTCCATCTCAGACACGGTTAGATTGTTCACAAAATGTAATGATGTCAACAGAGACTGGAATCTGTTTCGTGACATTACATCAGCGACAGGACTGTATCTTGTGTCTGCTTCCCAGTACATACGGACTCCAGGCATTTGGACAAGACCCATCTTCAGATACATGCCAATCATCTGCTCTATTTCCTTTGTGTTTGTGTTTATAGATGATCCTTTCTTCTGAAAACTGTACTGATTTGTGTTATCTGCCAGAGCGTTGATCATATCTTCTGTCACAAACTTCTGAAAGTACTCCAGTGGTGTGCAGAGGGAATGGACATCATTACTCCAAAGCAGGCAACAGGGTTGTATGACTTCATGGCCAGATAAACAGACCTATTTACACATTCAACCATCCAATGGTGTTGCAGAACTGAACAATAGGTTCTATTAGTAATGTACATGAAGTTTTAAAAAGAAAAAAAATGGGGGAGGGTTTATTTTGTAGCCTTAAATGTGATGTTGTAATATTACAACACTGGGTCTCAGGGGAGTGCAGACAAAACCTTGCTATCACTTTGACCCACTGTTGTAAAATTACAACATAGAAATAACCAGCTCTAAATCTCTTAAAATCAGTATATTCAATGATGTCATAAAATCTGCATGATCTACACATATTAATGATCACATAAAAAAATATTTCAAGCTTTTTACTTACTTTAGTCCTGATGTATCCCGTCCAAAACAACAAGATGATATACTCCAAAGCAGGCAACAGGGTTGTATGACTTCATGGCCAGATAAACAGACCTATTTACACATTCAACCATCCAATGGTGTTGCAGAACTGAACAATAGGTTCTATTAGTAATGTACATGAAGTTTTAAAAAGAAAAAAAATGGGGGAGGGTTTATTTTGTAGCCTTAAATGTGATGTTGTAATATTACAACACTGGGTCTCTGGGTGTTTATGATGGTCGCTAAACAGACTCCAGCTGGTTTAGCATGGCAGTAATTTACCAGCCAATTTTCAAACCAGCTCACCTTGGTCTTTTCTGAGCTTCCTGGCAGACTCCAACTCTGCCATGCAAATGTATTTTAAGGGGGTTATGAATATTAAAGTAATAGTAGATGAGCTCATCAATATTTAAATGAGCACTCCGGGCGATTCTCTATTATCGCCAGGTGATTCTTTAAACACAGTGCTGGCTTTTGATGACCAAAAATTACTGGCTAATCTGGGGATTGCCAGTACCACACAAAGCACATCTCAGGCGTGTGTTTCTAGCTGTGGCTCACCATCCACATAAAATATAGTAGTTTTGACAACCAAAAATTACCAGCTAGTTTGGGGGTGCAGGTATTGTGCAACTGCAAAAGCACATCTCAGACATGTGTTTCTGGCTGTGGCTCATCATAATTTTTTTTTTAGTACACCATTCACATAAATTATAGTAGGTGTTTTTTTTTTTGGGGGGGGGAAGACCTCAAAAGCACACTTGTTGAGCGTGTGTATTAAAAGTGTGTCCTATCTATGTATGTTGAAAGCTGATGCTCGCAAATTCCCTCCCTTCCCTCCCCTTCCATCCAATAGCACGCCTATGATTGACACAAAGAGGTAACTTTTGCTGGTAGTTCCCTGCACATGCACACATTTATGCCTCTTTTTGTGGTCTATTCTGCGCATAGGCTGATCACTATCACCAGCAACGTATCTCATGTAAATTTGGCAACCCTCTGTGAACTTAATTTGCATGCATGGATTTTTGAGAATCACTCGTCTTTTTTGAAATCGTTACATTTATGGCCACAATAGCGGCCCATCAGATTTTACTGGCAATATTAGAGAATCTTTCTCTGAATCATCTAACCTCCTAAAACAGACTCAATTGGGTTTATACCCAGGCCACTCTACAGAAACAATAATCACTTTCCTATTCAACGACATTCACTCTGCATTGGTGAAACTATTCTGTTGGTTTCTTAATTATTAGGGATGAAAAGCTGCTCCAAATTGGTTGATTGTGGTTGTACTAAAACTGAAAGCAGTTTCATATTTAAAATATGCAAAATTTTAGGAGAAAAATTTCATTAACTCATTCTCCTATACATACCTATGCCCTTAGTAACTTAGATAATTTAACAAAATGCAAAATGGGGAAAGGTCTTTTGGTTCATCTGATCCAGAGTCACTAAAATTTGAAACCATACTGTTTTCTTGAGAAAAGCAAAGCATGCAAATGGTTTTGTCACTGAGTGCAACACTGCTGTCTAACATTTTCATTTAGAGTTTTATCTCCCAAGGAAGAAATCTCTTATAAGAAGATACGATCACCGTAGCTATTAGAGCAAAAATACCATGGCAGTTGTAGCAGGAATAATACAGCTTGGTGTTTTATTGCTATGACATGTTTCTAATAACATTAGACACCAGGTCACCTAATTGATTAATAAAATGCCTTTAATGAAGACCAAAGGTTGAATTGCCTACCCAACCCATCATGTTTATTAGTGTGTCAGTAGTTTCTAATTACTATCATAAATATTGCTGCTTTCTAGGATTATATTGTTACCTTATCTGTAAAAGGCAAAAAGTAATGGATTCAATATAAAATAATCCTTTTTAGAATAAACATGATTTGAAACCTATGAAATGAGGGGAAATGATCAGAAAATGGGAACAATAACAGCTTAGCATCTTTTACTTTGAAAAAGGTTTCATTTGTATTTTGACTCTTAAGTAGAAGAAATTTTTGATTAAGAAAAATTCACTAGAAGCCTGTACAAATAAGCAGATGCAAATTCTGCTGCTATTAACTTGTAATGTGGAACTGTAATCTATTGTAATGATGACCACATTGCAATAAGATGCTCATTGGCTCTTCATTTATCTGCTAGCCATTATTGCCTTCCAAAGGAAGCACAGAGTGAAGCTAACAACAATAATAAAAAAAAAATCTATAGCATAATACCATTTCTGTCATTGGTTGCTAATAAATGCTTTTTAGTATTGACTACCAAGGAGCCTAATAATGACACTGACTTCACTCATGTAGAGAAATAAATTTGAAGACATTCAGCCTTGTTTTAATGAACTAAGTCCACACCTTTTTTCACATTAAGAAAATATACAACAGCAGTTGAACTCAAGATCTTTTTCATCAGCACTGACCAATCATGGAAAGCCTCTTTGTATCTTTCCAAGGAATGCTTCCTTTGATTCTGCAAGAGAATAGTGGGCCTGATATTTCGCCACAATGGTCAGAAGTTAAGTAAAATACTATCTTCCATGATTAAAATGAAACTGGAAATTCAGCTTCAGTACGGCACTTGAATACTGGCTAGCACTGAATATAAGGTATCAGTGCAATCTGGTTAGTAGCCATATTCAGATTAGAGAATGACACGGGGACAAATTTTTCCCTGTCCCCCAGGAACTCATTTTCCTGTCCCGTCCCAGAAAGTTTTTTTCTTGTCACTGCCCCATTCCTGCAAGCTCCATCCTCATTTGAACAAGCCTCAAACATTTAAAATCATAAGTGTTCAAGGCTTGTGTGGTTAAGGCAGAGCTTACAGAAATGGGACAAGAACAGGGACAGAGATAAAACTTGTGGAGATGGGATGGAAAAATTGTATATGGATTGGATATTGGATATGAATTGGAATGGAATGGATATTGGATATGAAATTGGATATTGGATATTTGTCCCCATATCATTCTCTAATTCAGACTACTAACTGGATAGTAGTCTGAATATGATCAACAACCCCAAATTCTGTAAATGGTTCTAAAATTGCATCTACACATTTGGATATGAGTATATTTTAATTGAAAATGAGACAACTAGTGTCAATAATTGGATTCTAACAATCAATTTTTGGTGCTAATTGGAATCAATTAAAAATCACGTGCATATTTTTACATGCCTGGATCAGTGCAAAAATTTTACGTATAGCATCCAAAAAGGGCCATGGGAAGGTCATAGGAAGATTGAGGACGTTTCTGCAACTTATGCATGCTACTACAGAATAAAGGGGATCTGCACCTAATTTAAGTACAAAGATTTATGCCAAGTTTAGTGGGTGTAAATGGCCATGTCTAAAGTTACGTTAAAGGCTTCAAAATGATAAAGTCTTGATAGAAGGGTGAATCATATGCAATGCTTCAGAGGGTTGTTGTGATTCAAACCTCCCTTAAACACCTCCTATTCCAATGAAGTCTTATCAAACAGTTACCCAGGCCCTCAGCGGTGCCACCAAAGGTTCAATATGTTATCATAACCGTTGGATTTATGCCCCTAATCGTCATCGGGTTCCTGGTATTCTAGTATTTTATCTTGTTTTATGTGTTTTTTTCAATAAGTTAAATACTTTAAATAGTAGTAATGCTCAGATAGTAAATACTATGCACTTAGCTTGGGTGGTTAGCCTAGAGGGTCAGAGTCGCCAACATGTTTCACCCCGTTAGGGTTTCCTCAGGGCAAAATCCCTCATAACTGATACTCAACACGACGCGGATCACATTACGGGTGGCCGCGTCGTGTTGAGTGTCAGTTATGAGGGATTTTGCCCTGAGGAAACCCTAACGGGGTGAAACATGTTGGCGACTCTGTCCCTCTAGGCTAACCACCCAAGCTAAGTGCATAGTATTTACTATCTGAGCATTACTACTATTTAAAGTATTTAACTTATTGAAAAAAACACATAAAACAAGATAAAATACTAGAATACCAGGAACCCGATGACGATTAGGGGCATAAATCCAACGGTTATGATAACATATTGAACCTTTGGTGGCACCACTGAGGGCCTGGGTATCTGTTTGATAAGACTTCATTGGAATAGGAGGTGTTTAAGGGAGGTTTGAATCACAACAACTCTCTGAAGTATTGCATGTCTAAAGTTAGGCACAGTTCTCCGTACATAGTAACATTGTAGATGACGGCAGATAATGACTCGAATGGTCCATCCAGTCTGCCCAACCTGATTCAATTTAAATTTATTTTTTTTTATTTTTTCTTCTTAGCTATTTCTGGGCAAGAATCCAAAGCTCTACCCGGTACTGTGCTTGGGTTCCAACTGCCAAAATCTCAGTTAAAACCTACTCCATCCCATCTAAACCCTCCCAGCCATTTAAGCCCTCTTCAGCCCATCCTCCCCCAAACGGCCATATACAGACACAGACCATGCAAGTCTGCCCAGTACTGGCCTTAGTTCAATATTTAATATTATTTTCTGATTCTAGATCCTCTGTGTTCATCCCATGCTTCTTTCAACTCAGTCACCGTTTTCCTCTCCACCACCACTCTTGGGAGCGCATTCTAGGCATCCACCACCCTATCTGTAAAGTAGAATTTCCTAACATTGCTCTTGAATCTACCACCCCTCAACCTCAAATTATGTCCTCTGGTTTTACCATTTTCCTTTCTCTGGAAAAGATTTTGTTCTACGTTAATACCCTTCAAGTATATGAACGTCTGAATCATATCTCCCCTGTCCCTCCTTTCCTCTAGGAGCACCTAACTTTGAGCATTGTTTATATAACAGCATTTAGCACATATTTATTCAGTGCTGATTTTTTGGCACCGTTTATATAATTTAATCCTAACTGGATAACCTCTGGCTCTGCCCATGGACCACTTTGGTACTCTCATTAGGTTCTAACTATTGGAGTTGCCGTTGAAGCTCACTCCATCCTATCCAAACCATCTCCTTTGTGGGATTCAGACCTTGAAAGTTTGTCCATTCAAATCATAATTAGAGCATTTCTGGGTTCATTGCATGCTTTTTTTAAAATTCCATCACCATTTTCCTCTCCACCACCTCCATCGGGAGGGCATTCCAGTCATATAACACCCATTCTGTGAAAAAGAATTTCCTAACATTACACTTAAGTCTACCACCCCTCAACCTCAATTTATGTCCCCTAGTTTTACAAATTACCCTTCTCTGGAAAAGATTTTGTCCTAGATTAATACCTTTCAAATATTTGTCTATTATATCACCCCTGCCCCTCCTGTCTTCCAGAGTATACATGTTGAGGTCTTCTAGTCTCTTCCCATATTTCTTTTGGAGCAAAATCCCTATGATTTGCATTGCTCTCCTCTGGACTTCTTCAAAACTTCTTACATCCTTGGCCAGATACGACCTCCAAAACTGAACACAGTATTCAAAGTGAGGCCTCATCAATGACTTGTACAGGGGCATTAACAATTCCTTTCTTCTGCTGGTTATGCCTCTCTCTATATATATAGCCTAGCATCCTTTTGCTATAGCCACCACCTTGTAACATTGCTTCATTGCCTTCAGATCCTCAGAAACTATAATCCCAAGGTCCTTCTTCCTATCCTTGCATATCAGCTTCTCACCTCCCAGCACATACATCTCCCTCAAATTTCTACTCCCCAAATGTATGACTTTGCACTTTTTTGCATTGAATTTTAGTTGCCAGACAGACCATTCTTCCAACTTTTGCAGATCCTTTTTCAAGTTTTTCACACTCTCCGGGGTGTCCACTCTATTACGAATCTTGGTATCATCTGCAAAAATGCAAACATTTCCTTCTAAACCTTCAGCAAGCTGCATTGCTACTGGATCCAAGATGGCTGCAGTACAGACGTGCTGATCCGCTCAGTCCCGACTTGTTTTTTCTTGCCCTGAAGGGTCTTGTAGCCTGGTTCTTCCAATGCCGAAGCGAAGAGGTAAGAGAGCCGCTGGTGCCTCGCGGCCCTCCGAGGTCCCAACTTTCGGCAACATAGAGGATTTGTGGCGGCGGATGCAGGGAGTTGTAACCCCAATGTCGGAAGTTGACCCGCTGAGGGTGCCTGGGCCAGATACCACACTTAGTCCCGATGTCAGAGCTCCACCCCCACGACCTCGGATCACCAGCTCTCCCAGGGGCGAGGAAACCCCTGAGATGGGGGAGGTTCTTTCCCCAGAGGCGGTCAGTGAGATCTTGGAGAGTGTGGAGAAGGAATTCCCAGTTCAAGGAGCAGCTGTTGGAGATTCTGGGACTAAAATAGCAATGGGAGGTGAAGAAAACCAGCCAGAGCAAAGCCAAGAACTTTCTTCAGAGGGTGAGCATTTTTTCACTCAGCAAAAGTTTTCAATTCTGGAAAAGCCTCCACAAGTGACCCTGGAGTCCTTATGGGACTTAATTGCAAACTTTTCAAAAAATATTAGCTTTTCAAAAAATATTAACTTTTCAAAAAATATAAACTGATACAACATACTAAAGAGCTCAAAGAATTAAGAGAAGATCTGACTGTTACTAAATTATCAATTCAAAAGCATGACCAAGATTTATTATTGGATAAACAAGTACAAGAGTCCCTAATCAAGGATAATCTTAGTCTTATAAAGAAATTAGAGACACTTGAGAATAATTCAAGAAATAATAATTTGAGACTAATTAATTTTCCCAGACTAACAATGATATCTCCCAGAGAAATGCTTAGGAGATATCTGGTGGAAGTTTTGCAAGTCTCAGAGGAAAACTTACCACCATTTACACAAGTGTACTATTTACCAAATAAAAATGGGACTCAATCACAGGATAAAATATCTGTTCAACCATTGAATGTATCAGAAATTTTAGAAACGTCAGATAAAGAAATAGCAATACCTTCTGCATTGATACTAACTGCAGCTCTTTCAATGGATAAAATGTGGTTATTGAGGCTTTTCTTTAAAAACAAAGAGTTTCTTGGATGCAAAATTCAAATGTTTCCTGATCTTTCAAGAGAAACTCAGAAACGTCGTCGATAATTTCTTCTTCTGAGACCTGGGGTCGTTGCTTTGGGAGCAACATTTTATTTGAGACATCCTTGCAAGTGTATCATATGCCACCACTCAGTTAAATATGTTTTCTTGAACCTCAACAATTAACTGCTTTCTTGGCTTTTTCTCGACTGGATGAAGTAAAAACAAGTGCTCAATAGTTTAATAATACACTCCTATCTCAGCTCATTCTGTAGTTTATCTTGCTACATAGATTTATAATTTTCTTTAATTCGCCTTTATGTAATCTTGGATCCATAATTGTGGATTTGAGTTGAGTTAGCCTTATATATATTATTTATTTTTGTTATGAAGTCATGTTAAATGGTAATGTGATTTATTTTTCTAATGAAGTTATAATTTGACTAACTTACTTTCTGTACAAGTGAATACTTGATATGTAATTTGAAAAATTTATAAATAAATAAATAAAAAATCTTCAGCAATATTGCTCACAAACATATTGAACAGAATTGGCCCCAGCACTGATCCTTGAGACACTCCATTACTCACCTTTCCTTCATCTGAGCATATTCCATTAACCACCACCCTCTGACGTCATGTCTGTCCGTCAACCAGTTTCTAATCCACATCACCACTTTGGGTCCTAACTTCAGCCAGTCAAGTTTGTTCAAGAGCCTCCTATGAGGAACCGTGTCAAAGGCTTTACTGAAATCTAAGTAAATTATATCTAGCACACTTCCTCGATCTAATTCTCTGGTCACCCAGTCAATCAGATTTTTTTGGCACAATTCACCTTTAGTAAATCCATGTTGTGTCATATCTTGTAATCCATTATTTTCTAGGAATTTCATTATCCTCTCTTTTAGCAACCCTTCTATTATTTTTCCAATAGCCAAAGTGAGGCTTACTGGTCTATAGTTTTCCACTTCATCGCTGTGACCACTTTTGTGAAGAACCACCACATTTGCTCTGTTCCAGTCACAAGGACCCATAACTCTCTTGCTGGTACTTCTCCAGTTAGCAGTGCTTGCTAACAAGAAGAGTGCCTTTAAATATTGGCCCCTGCATATTTTGAACTGCTATCAAAAGGGTTCCTTGCTTTTGCAGATCAATTATAATTCCAGGAATGAAAAATAATTTTTTTGTAAAATTTTCTAATGGTCCATTGTAATTCTAATAATTGCTGCTTCCAGTTTGCAGAGCACTCAAGATCAGATCCTTGATCATCTCCCCTGTGAGTTTCAGTATTCGATAAAAAGGGTTTCAGTGCCATTTTAGAAAAGTCATGGATGTTGGTATAGAGACATTTTAGGTAAAATATCTAGAGTCTATGACTTATTATACAAACACAGGACTAAATGAAGAAGCCTAATGTAAAATCAACATATCTCCATACCCTGAACAAAGTATCCTAGAAGTATTCAAAAATGTATAGAGTATCAAAATGTGGTAATATAAAACAGTCAAAACAAAGTGTACTCAAGGGCGCCAATAAAGCTGAAAATGTCCTACACAAGCTCACGGAACCAAAAAAAGAAGGAACAAAGCCTTGAAATGCTGTGAGAAAAAGTAGCAAGAAGAGGCACTGGAGACGTAGAAAAAGTAGCAAGCTCATACCATCATACCCTGTTCCCATAGAACAAAGTGCACAGCATCTTCAAGGGTACATGAGCTTTGGGTGCTGACATTTTGGTGTCACCATTTCAGCTCTAATAGGACTTATACTCACAAGAATTTTGGGTGTTAGAATGTTGTAATCCAAAACAGCAGCATCCAAGGATCCCTCCCACACACACATACATCTTGTACATATATGCACACAAACTCCATGTATGCACTGACCTCCAGTATTGTCTGGAGTAGGGCTGCACCTGCTCGCTTCCATAGTCAAGGGTCCTTGATCAGTAGGGCAATGTTAGCTGCCCCAGGGAAGGACAGAACAGGCTTCCTAAAGAACTATCCTTTCTCGCGGGTGCCCTTTGGGGCACCCCATATCTCCTTTCTGCTCAAGAATCCCTGGCTGAAGCATTATGTTAGTTTAAGAAAGCATGAGTCAAGTATGCTTGCTCTCTAAGGGAGAGGAGGGGATAGTAGATGGCATGGTTAGGCAGATTAGATAGACCATATGATCGTTATCTGCCTTCATTTTCCTCTGTTTCTATGTTTGCTCCTCAATAATATGAGAGCTGGGACAATGCTACTTAATCCCCAGTTACGTGAGAGTTTGGAGAGTGCCACCTGCTTCTTTGTACTATGAAATTTTGTTTTTTACAGTCTTCTATCTTGCATTATCCATAACCCTAGTTGGAAGGATACTACCTGCTCCTAAGTACTGTGATCTGTGAACTCAAATATCTGTGCTCAGAAAATTGCTGGACAGGTTTGCTTATTGCTTCCTGCCATTCTTTAATTTCATTTTCTGTTTTGCTTATTGAGAGGGACAGATTCTTCAAACTTTTGAAAAATAAAAGAACAAGAGGGCATTCGGAAAAGTTGAAAGGGGACAGATTGAAAACGAATGCTAGGAAGTTCTTTACCCAACATGTGGTGGACACCTGGAATGCGCTTCCAGAGGGCCTAATAGGGCAAAGTATGGTACTGGGGTTCAAGAAAGGATTGGACAATTTCCTGCTGGAAAAGGGGATAGAAGGGTATAGATAGAGGTTTACTGCACAGGTCCTGGACCTGTTGGGCCGCCGCTTGAGCGGACTGCTGGGCATGATGGACCTCAGGTCTGACCCAGCAGACGCATTGCTTATGTTCTTATGATCCTTGCCATTCTTTAATGCCCCTGTTACTGGATGCCCTGAAGAATGTGATAAATGCTACCATATAATAGCGACCTGTTGATGTCATAGGTGAGAACTTCCACAGTACCAGCAGATCAGAGACCTATTAGGGCCATTCCACATTGTCTATTAACTAAAGCCCAAGTTTTTGTTCATTTCTGATGTGTATCCTGGAATTTCCACTTCTCTGGACAGCTGAGCTCTTCTGTATAAATAGCAAATAGCAGCTGAGCTTCTCTATCAGCAGATGGAAAGTATACATCACTTGGGGCAGCCCATATCTGCCAAGGACCCCCAGCTGCAGAGAGCATCCTTAACATATGTTTAAAAAAAAAAAAAACTGTCAGGGGAGACCACATGATACCTTGAGCGGAGCAGGACATGTCTGCCCGGTGCTGCCTAGAGGACCCCCCGGAATCCCTGATCATCCTCCATCCCTTATGATTTTGGAGTTTTTTAACACCCTAGCAGTGTGTGTGTTTGAACCTATGGACAGATATATCATCAAATCTCCAGAATCGATGGCATCTAGAATCTCTAAAAAGAACAAGTCAGTGTACATAAAGGCCACAGAAGATAAGATGGCGCCTAACTCCCCTCAAAAACTGGACAATACTTTAAAAGATGAAATTACTGCTGCAGTTGTAGGTGCAATGGACTCTCACTTTCAATCGTTTACGTAACAACTTATCTCTCTTCATGGAGTGTGTTCTGATATTGCTAAGTGCACTGGTGAGCTGGACTCAAAGGGGGTAGTTTGGCAGTCCTCTGGACAAGAGATGTCTGCCTCGCTGGCATCCATGGTGGGTGGGCAGAGGAACTGTAGACAGTTCCTGACCAGGATGAAGCTGTGGCTTCGCTGGTAGAAAAGGTATGACGGGTCACAAAGGTGTTGAAGGACGTGCTCCCTTGCTGGCTTTTCATGGCGGGGAGCAATACATCAGGAGTGATGCAGGCTCAGGTGCTACCTAGAAGCAGTGGTTCCCAACCCTGTCCTGGAGGAACACCAGGCCAATTGGGTTTTCAGGCTAGCCCTAATGAATATGCATGAAGCAAATTTGCATGCCTATCACTTCCATCATATGCAAATCTCTCTCATGCATATTCATTAGGGCTAGCCTGAAAACCCGATTGGCCTGGTGTTCCTCCAGGACAGGGTTGGGAATCACTGACCTAGAGTGTTGTTTACATGTGTGTTTTAATAAGTTGTGGCCTTTTGTTCCCATAACATAGCCATTGTCATTTTGTTATGAAAGTGGACCGGACTGTGTGCAGCATGCCTGTGTTGCTGCATATATTTCCAGAATACTATAAATACTATTCTGTTCGATTATGCTGCAGCATTTTGCTTTGCATTATTTTGATTTTTGGTGCATAATTCACTGGACTGCACAAAGTGGCCCTGATTCTGTTTAGGATGCCGGTCTCAGCGGCTGCCTAAGAACATAAGAACATAAGAAGTTGCCTCCGCTGAGGCAGACCAGAGGTCCATCTCGCCCAGCGGTCCGCTCCCGCGGCGGCCCATCAGGCCCATTGCCTGAGCAATGGTCCCAGACTATCCCTATAACCTACTGCTACTCTTATCTGTACCCCTCAATTCCTTTATCCTCTAGGAACCTATCCAAACCTTCTTTGAAGCCTTGTAACGTGCTCCGGCCTATCACAGCCTCCGGAAGCGCGTTCCATGTGTCCACCACCCTCTGGGTGAAAAAGAACTTTCTGGAATTTGTTTTAAACCTGTCTCCTTTTAATTTTTCTGAGTGCCCCCTTGTACTTGTGGTTCCCCATAATCTGAAAAATCTGTCCCTGTCTACTTTTCCCTATACCCTTCAGGATCTTGAAGGTTTCTATCATGTCTCCTCTAAGTCTCCACTTTTCCAGGGAGAACAGCCCCAGCTTTTTCAGTCTGTCAGTATATGAGAGGTTTTCCATACCTCTTATCAGTTTAGTTGCTCTTCTCTGGACTCCCTCAAGTACCGCCATGTCCTTTTTGAGGTACGGCGACCAATACTGGACACAGTACTCCAGATGCGGTCGCACCATTGCACGATACAGTGGCAGGATGACCTCCTTTGTCCTGGTCGTGATACCCTTCTTAATGATACCCAACATTTTGTTTGCTTTTCTTAAGGCTGTGGCGCACTGTGCCGACGCCTTCAAAGACGTGTCCACCATCACTCCCAGGTCTCTTTCAAGGTTACTTACCCCTAGCAGTGATCCTCCCATTTTGTAGCTGAACATCGGGTTCTTTTTCCCTACATGCATGACCTTGCATTTCCCTACGTTAAAGTTCATTTGCCATTTTTTGGCCCATTCTTCTAGCGTCGTTAGGTCCCTTTGCAGATCTTCGCAGTCTTCCATGGTTTCAACCCTGTGGTAGAGTTTGGTGTCATCCGCAAATTTAATAACTTCGCAATTTGTTCCCGCCTCCAGGTCATTAATAAATATATTGAACAGGAGCGGTCCCAGCACCGACCCCTGTGGAACTCCGCTCGTGACCCCATGCCAGTCTGAGTAATGGCCCTTCACTCCAACCCTCTGTTTCCTGTCTGCCAGCCAGTTTTTGATCCATCGGTGGACCTCCCCTTGCACCCCGTGTCTCCACAGCTTTTTAAGCAGTCTTTCGTGCGGTACCTTGTCAAAGGCTTTTTGAAAGTCAAGGTAAATGATGTCAATGGATTCCCCTTTATCCACCTGTCTGTTTACCCCCTCAAAGAAGTACAATAAGTTTGTGAGGCATGACCTACCCTTGCAGAAGCCGTGCTGGCTCGACATTAGCTGTCCATTGTTTTCTATGTGTTCACAGATACTGTCCTTAATCAGTGCTTCCATCATTTTTCCCGGGACCGAGGTCAAGCTCACCGGCCTGTAGTTCCCTGGGTCCCCCCTTGAACCCTTCTTGAAGATGGGTGTGACATTTGCAATTTTCCAATCCTCCGGGATCTCTCCAGTTTTTAAGGATAGGTTACATATTTGGCGAAGTGGCTCTGCTATTACGTTCCTTAGTTCCTTGAGTACCCTTGGGTGAATGCCGTCCGGACCTGGCGATTTGTCGCTCTTTAGTCTGTCTATCTGCCTGAGGACATCCTCTTGGCTTACCTCTAGTTGGACCAGCTTTTCATCCCGATCCCCATTTACGATGTCCTCCAGTTCCGGAATATTGGATGTGTCCTCCCTCATGAAGACTGACGTGAAGAACTTATTTAACCTGTCTGCTATCTCTTTTTCCTCTTTTACCACTCTTTTTTTGTCTCCATCATCCAATGGCCCCACTTCTTCCCTTGCCAGTTGCTTCCCCTTCACATATCTGAAGAACGATTTGAAGTTTGTTGCTTCCCCTGCCAGTCTCTCCTCATATTCTCTTTTAGCTTTTCTAACCACATGGTGACACTCCCTTTGGTGTTCTTTGTGCTCCTTTTGGTTGTCCTTTGTTTGGTCCTTTTTCCATTTTTTGAACGATGCTTTCTTGTCACTTATCGCCTTTTTCACTGCAGTTGTTATCCACGCTGGGTTTTTTGTTCGGTTTTTTTTGCACCCCTTCCTGAATCTGGGGATGTACAGGTTCTGTGCCTCTTGCACTGTGCCCTTGAGTAGGGACCAGGCTTTTTCTACAGACTCCATCTTCCTTGCGCTACCGTTGAGTTTCTTTCCCACCAATTTCTTCATGCCATCATAATTCCCTTTTTTGAAGTTGAGTGCTGTCGCTGTGGATCTTTTCACCTTTGATGGTCCAATTTCCAGCTTGCACTGGATCATGTTGTGATCGCTGTTTCCTAGGGGTTCTAGCACCGCCACCTCCTTTGCAGGTCCCCCTAGCCCATTGAGGATTAGGTCGAGAGTTGCATCCCCCCGTGTTGGTTCCGTGACCAGCTGTTCCATGAAACAGTCCCTCGTGGTTTCCAGGAATTTGGTCTCCCTTGTGCAGTTTGAGTGTCCAATACTCCAGTCTATCCCAGGGTAGTTGAAGTCTCCCATCACCATCACGCTTCCGCTTTTGCATATCTGCCTCAGCTCAGCCTCCAGGTCCTGGTCGAGTGCTTCCGGTTGTCCAGGTGGGCGATAGTACAGGCCCAATTTTATGTCTGCTCCAGCTCCTCCAGGTAGCTTAATCCATAGTGATTCCAAGTCGTCCGCCCTTACTGTTGTTTCTATCCTGGTTGAAGGTATGGAGTCCTTTATATAAAGCGCTATTCCTCCACCCTTCTTGTGTGTCCTGTCCCTCCTGTAGAGTTTGTACCCTGGTATGGCCACATCCCATTTGTTGTCGTCAGTCCACCACGTTTCTGTGACTCCTATTATGTCCAGGTCCTTTGTACTGGCTATGACTTCTAGTTCTCCCATTTTGGCTCTTAGGCTCCTAGCATTAGTGTATAGGCAATTTAAGTCCTGGTTGTTTGCCTTTTCTGCTGGTTTTCCTCGTGGTTTGGCGCCCCTGCCAACCTCCTCATGGGTTGCCAGCCCCCGAGCTTTGCTGTGTTCATCCCCATCCTGCGGTGTGTCTATGTTGTCCTCAGCCTGCTCCCCCATGTTTGGATGACCCTCTGGCTCCTGTTGCTCTCTCTTAATTCTGCTTGCTAGGTTCGTTTGTGCATTGGCTCCCTGCATTGCGTCCTTGTGTCCTTTTCCCAAAAGTTCCCTCTCAGTCCCGAGCCCTCTTTTACAAATTTCTGGTTCAGTATCCTTGTTTGATACTTTGGTCCGATGTGTCGAGGTCAGGTCGACTGTCGGCTTTCCCCTTCTCCTCAGTTTAAAGCCAAGTCTATGCTGCTCTGGACGTTGCGTGCCAGCAACCTCGTCCCAGCTGTGCTCAGGTGCAGTCCGTCCCTCCTGTAGAGCTTGTTCTTCCCCCAAAAAGTTGTCCAGTTCCGTACAAAGTGGAAACCCTCCTCTTCGCACCATCTCCTCAGCCAACCGTTTACTGCTTGCAGCTCGGTCTGTCTCTTAGCATCTGCCCTCGGTACTGGCAGGATCTCTGAGAAGGCTATCCTCCTTGTCCTCAGCTTCAGTTTCCTCCCCAGGATCCTGAACTGCTCAGTTAGTGTAGTCCTGTTGTAGCTCCTCCTGCTGATGTCGTTGGTTCCAACGTGGATTATCACCGCTGTCTCCTCTGTTTCAGCTCCGTCCAGGATTCTCTCTATTCTGTCAATGACGTCCTTCGTTTTCGCCCCCGGGAGACATGTCACTAGTCGGTCCTCTCTCCCTCCTGCTATGTGACTGTCCACTTCTCTCAGGATTGAGTCTCCCACTACAACTGCAGACTTCCCCTTCCTTGGTTGTCTCTCTGGTCTCAGGTCCGTGTCGCGATCCGCTAGATTTTCCTCTGGGTTCTGTTGGGTCACTATCTCCTCTGTCTGTCCAGCTCCTCCGCAAGGTCCTACTCTCATGGCGTCTGGTGGATTCTGTCCAATTGTTGGTTCCACTCCGATGTGCTGTTTGTCCTGAGCCGCCACCATCCTGCAGGCCTCCTCGATGAATTTCTCGAGCTCTCTTACTTGCTCCGTGACGTGACTCTCTCCGGTGGTATCCTCCGTTGTCCAGCACGGTTCCTCTAAGGTGCACAGTCCTTCCAGCTCTTGGACCCTGGCCTGCAGTCTCCCGACCTCCTTCCTCAGGCTATCCAGTTCCTGACATCGACCGCATATGTATGCCTGCCTCCCGGAGGGGAGGTAGTCATACATATGACACTCGATGCAGTACACTGGGTAGCTCCGCTGGGTTCCTGCAGCCTCCATTTCTTTTTCCCTGCTCCTTTGGTTCCTCGGTGTGTATGAGTGGTGTCCGGCGTGCAGCTAGCTGAAAGGGTAGAGAGAGAAGAGAGTAATGAGAGAGAAAAAAAAGAAGCAGCTGAGAAATGTGTATCGGCGTTCTTTGCAGAATTATGTCTGCCATAAAGAACCGATGTCTAACTCCCTGATTTTCCAGCCATGTCAACTGATGCCGTTTAGAGAATTGTACCTTTCAATTGTAAAAGTAGATGCATCGGAAGAGCTGAATATGGCACGGGAATCCCCAATCAGCTGAGCCAGCAGAACTCCCCAAAACCATGGCTGATCCATTTGGAACTGCCATTATACAGTAGAATACTAGCATAAGTCCACGGTTTTGTTCCTAATTTTAGGCATGAGCACTTGTGATATGTCAAAGGCTGGTGTAAATGCTTGCACCTAGCTGTAGGCAGTTAAACATGTAACTCCTAATATTCTATAACTTGCGCACTTAACTCCGAGGCATGATCCTGACCTACAGATGCCCCTTTGACAGTCGCAGCCCCCTAAAATTTGGGCACAACAAAATTTGTGAATGAAACATCTGGAATAGTGACAAAGGGCAATCGGGAGCATATCAGCTAATTGGTGGCACTTAGTGCCAATTAATACCAATCTAAGCCAATAGTTGTCTGTTAACTCCAATTAGCTACCAATTACTAAATTAAGTTGTGCAGGCATCCAACCTTATTCTTTAAAACGCATGAGAAAATTTGCATACTAGGCATAAATTTGGGTGAATAGGTTTATAGAATTAGGGGAAATATGTGCAAAGAAGTATACTGTTCTTAAAAAGTATGCACTATGACTATGTGAAGAAGGCACACTCTATTCCTGAGAGTGGAATTCCTTTTTAAAAGTTTGGTGTGAAATGTGGAGGAGCATAATCAAAAGAAACGTCTAAGCCCGTTTTGGGCCTAAGTCGCTAGTAGCCCAAAATCAGCCATGTATAAAGTCCATTTTTGAAAAATATGTCCAAAATATATATATTTTTGAAAATCGTCTAACTGTATGTCCAGCCATTTGATCGTCCAGACCTCTAAGTCGTCTGTCTATATACCCCATTTTTGACCAAAAATTCATCCAAGTCAAAAACGTCTAGAAAAAGAACATTTGGGCATGGGAGAGGCCAGAAAAGTGATGGACTGGATACCCAGACATGGCACCAGAGTAGTGGGGTATCTTACAAGGCACTGCTGTGAACTTCACAAAAAGGGTGCCACATAAATATCTCACTACAACTCCCTTATAGGTCATGGTGAGCCCCCCCCAAAACACCCCTAGAACCTACTGGACCCACCTATCTACCATCCCAATAGCACTTATGGCTACAGGTGCCACTTATATGGCAGTGCAAAAGGGTTTGGGTTTTTTGGGGGGTTGCACATGTATCACCATGAATGCAGTGATTAGAGTGGCTTATGGGCCTGGGTCCTCCTCTCCATGGTTCAGTAACCCACCCCCAGGACAACTTAAGCCACCTCTGTGTAGCTCTACTTGGCTTTCCTATGCCAAGCTGCCAGGTGCTGATGTTCTGGAGGCATATATGTAAAGTTGTTATTACAATTTTTATGGGGGGGAGATGGGTAGGGGGTCAGTGATCACTGGGGCAGTATGTGGGGGTCTGTACTTTGTGTATGCAGTGGTTATCTGGTCACTTTGGATACCTTCTGTGGACTTAGACCTGGTTTTAGATGGCCTAAGTCACAATGTCCAAGTTCCGTCTAGGCAGTGTTGTAAAACTATTGGTTATATATGCAGTGCGACTAAGTCTAGGACTGCCCACGTCCCGCCCAAATCCCACCCTCGACACTCCTCCTGAAACGCCTCTTTTAGCTCTGGGCGTACAACAGCACTGTGAAGGCCTAAGTCATTTTTAGATACATCTAAAACCCGGTTTGATTATCGGCACTTGGACAACTTGTGTTACTGATCGTCCAAGTGCCGATTTAGGGCGGTTTTTAGACGTATTTCTGTTTCTATTATGAGCCCCATAGACTCTGTGTCAGAAGAGTCTTCTCTATTTCATCTGTCAGTAGAATCAGTAGAATGGCAAGCAGGGATTGGCTTGTCAGGACTCCAGGAAAGGAAAATTTTCTCTAGGTATGTGCACAGGGCAAAACTGGTTTGCTTTTGTTTCATTTCTCTGTTTTTCTAGTTCTTTTCACATAATATACACACACACATTAAAAATATTTAACATGTACTATTTGACTTACCCTCCCTTTTACAAAGCTGCAATAGTGACTTTCGCTTGGCAATGGCACCAAAGCACATTAACTCCCAATGGGCTTTGTTGTGATTACCATGGGCTACTGTACTAATCAGCTTAGTAAAAGGGGAGGGGGTTAACTTGCTAATTTATAAGTTAGCATGCATTAAATCAATTTACGACCTCTTTCACAAAGCCGCGCTAGCGGCTGCCCTGCGCTAATGGCCCTGAAGCCCATAGAGATTTAAATAGCTTTGGGGCTGTTGCCGTGCGGCTTTGTAAAAGAGGCAGTTAGTGTGCACTAAAGTTTTTAAGACATATTAATGAACCATATATGCACTAATTAATGCACAGTTTTAATGGACATAGATACTAGTCTCTATATATTGAACAATCTGTGGGGGGAAAAAAAAAAGCTCTAAGCACCTGCCAAATATTAGATATCAGTGTTCCTCTAAGAAAAAGATTCTCTTGATAAGAAGAAAGCTATCAAGAAAATTTTTCAATGAAAAAATCGCATAGTCAAACACATTCAAATAAAAAAAAAAAAAAAAAAAAAGCTCACACTGCTCAGACCCTGGTCTGGCAGGGCATATTGTTCCCAATAAAGACCATTTGATCACAGTGCTTTATCATTCAGATTGGACTCCACATTATGGCTAATCAATATTTTGCAACCATTCAAGTCCCTGGATAGATGCATATCTCACAATCATGTAAGGAGGTCTGCTAATTGAAGAGTTCTAGGTAGCATCACCCTCAGGCCAGAGGCCTGCTAATACACGTGGTGTCCTAGCAATGGTGAAAATAAAATCTGCAGACATGACAGCCATGAAAAAGAAGGATCAATTCCTGTCACTTGCCACCAATGTTTACTGCCTTGCTGGGTCTTCAGAGGATGTTTTTCTTTCATAGCTTAGGGGAACTTAACCTTTTCTAAATGGGATACTGGTATACTCATGCATTTTAAATTATACTTTTAACTTGCATGTCCACAATTTGTTGGAAATGTCAACAAAAAATAATTGTTAAAAAAAAATACGAAGTCCAGTTTGACCTTGCCTAAGATATGAGAATACAACAATAAATGTGCTTACCAGCATAATAATATACCACAGTTAACAATCCTGATACCATAGAACTCTGTACTGCTAGCAACAATAATAATTGTTTGTTCCATAATAAGTGATGGTCTTCAGGGAAAAGATTACAGTAAAAACGACCAATATACTTTTATAAACTTCCCCATCATACTGCTTGGTTTTCTGCATGCTAAATCAGCTTCTCTAAGCCTCACTTTCCAGTGGAGAAGAGCAACATCTAGGGCAGGGGTCAGTAACCTTTTTAAAGCAAAAAAGCCATTTTATCCTAAATGTTTGACCCAAGATTTACAAAGAGCCGCAATGGGTAGAGAATGGGGTTTGAGATACAATTTTTAATGTAATATGGGTATATATGCACTTAACACAAAAACAAAACTTCAAGTACTTACAGAAAATAAAGAAAAACAATTTAATGAGACTTTCCACAGAGTTGTTTCATGTCCATTTCTTCCTCTCTCCCCATGCATCATCTGTCCCTTCCCTCCACTCCTATATCCATATCTCCCTCTCTCCCCATGCACTAAATCTTCTTCCCCTCCTCTCTTAAGTTCATTTCTCCCTCACTCCCTATGTACCATCTCTCCCTCCCCTTCACCCCTATATCCATATTTCCCTCTCTCCCCATGTACCATCCCACCTTCCCCTCCACCCTTATGTCCATTTCTCCCTCTCTCACCACTCTCATCCCTCCTGCTACATATTTCCTTCTCCCCCCCAATCCCACTCATAAATATTAGGTTATTTCTTGCTTCAATGGGTTAACAGTGATTTCTACAGCTGCCTGCTGCTAAATCAGAAGCCTCTCCTCTGTTGTGTCCTGGGCAGAAACAGGAAATTTTGACAGCAGCTGGGACATGGCAGAGGAAAGGCTTCTAGGTTTGCAGCAGGCAGCTGTAGGAATCGCTGTGGCTAACCCTTTGAGGCAAGAGAATAGCTACAGCCATGTAATGAAAGAGCCACATGTGGTTCACGAGTCGCTGGTTACAGTCCCCTGGTCTAGGGCATTGGTTCTCAATCCTGTCCTAGGGGTTCCCCCAGTCAGGTTTTCAGGATATCCACAATGAATATTCATGAGAGAGATTTGCCTCCACTGCATACAAATCTGTCTGAAGAATATTCATTGTGGATGTCCTAAAAACATGATGGGAAAACTGGAAGGGCCATTATCTACCATCATGTTTCTATGAAGAGATAATGATTACTGCAGATGGGTTGACTGGATGAGCCATTTGGCCTTTATCTGCCATCATGTTTCTATGTTCCCGAAATCCTACACATGTATATAAGAACATAAGAACATAAGAAGTTGCCTCCGCTGAGGCAGACCAGAGGTCCATCTCGCCCAGCGGTCCGCTCCCGCGGCGGCCCATCAGGCCCATTGCCTGAGCAATGGTCCCAGACTATCCCTATAACCTACCGCTACTCTTATCTGTACCCTTCAATTCCTTTATCCTCTAGGAACCTATCCAAACCTTCTTTGAAGCCTTGTAACGTGCTCCGGCCTATCACAGCCTCCGGAAGCGCGTTCCATGTGTCCACCACCCTCTGGGTGAAAAAGAACTTTCTGGCATTTGTTTTAAACCTGTCTCCTTTTAATTTTTCCGAGTGCCCCCTTGTACTTGTGGTTCCCCGTAATCTGAAAAATCTGTCCCTGTCTACTTTTTCTATACCCTTCAGGATCTTGAAGGTTTCTATCATGTCTCCTCTAAGTCTCCGCTTTTCCAGGGAGAACAGCCCCAGCTTTTTCAGTCTGTCAGTATATGAGAGGTTTTCCATACCTCTTATCAGTTTAGTTGCTCTTCTCTGGACTCCCTCAAGTACCGCCATGTCCTTTTTGAGGTACGGCGACCAATATTGGACACAGTACTCCAGATGCGGTCGCACCATTGCACGATACAGTGGCAGGATGACCTCCTTTGTCCTGGTCGTGATACCCTTCTTAATGATACCCAACATTTTGTTTGCTTTTCTTGAGGCTGTGGCGCACTGTGCCGACGCCTTTAAAGACGTGTCCACCATCACTCCCAGGTCTCTTTCAAGGTTACTTACCCCTAGCAGTGATCCTCCCATTTTGTAGCTGAACATCGGGTTCTTTTTCCCTACATGCATGACCTTGCATTTCCCTACGTTAAAGTTCATTTGCCATTTTTTGGCCCATTCTTCTAGCGTCGTTAGGTCCCTTTGCAGATCTTCGCAGTCTTCCATGGTTTCAACCCTGCGGTAGAGTTTGGTGTCATCCGCAAATTTAATAACTTCACAATTTGTTCCCGCCTCCAGGTCATTAATAAATATATTGAACAGGAGCGGTCCCAGCACCGACCCCTGCGGAACTCCGCTCGTGACCCCATGCCAGTCTGAGTAATGGCCCTTCACTCCAACCCTCTGTTTCCTGTCTGCCAGCCAGTTTTTGATCCATCGGTGGACCTCCCCTTGCACCCCGTGTCTCCACAGCTTTTTAAGCAGTCTTTCGTGCGGTACCTTGTCAAAGGCTTTTTGAAAGTCAAGGTAAATGATGTCAATGGATTCCCCTTTATCCACCTGAATGTGGAATGACATTTCTTTGTGGGTATAATTAGAGTTGTTGGTGTAGAGAGGAGAGTTAGTGGTGTAGTGAGAGGAGTTAGTGAAAAAAAGAGTCTGAGAGAGTGAGAGAAACAGTGAGAAAGACAGAGAGTGCTAGTGTGAGTGTGAGAGAGAGAAAGAGAATGTGTCAGGCTTCTATATTATATCATCTCACTAGTGCCACCCCTCAGACCTGACTCCTTGGTGCAAGAAAAAAAAACACATAACTGTGCCAGTCCCTGACTCCTGACCCTCAGCAGCATTACTATACAACCCATGTATGATGTGGTCACCCTAAATCTATGTCTTTATCACACACAGGTCAACGTCAGCAGGCTGAGAAGGTGGCCCAGGAAAGTGGGCCATGAAGCTGAGGTGGTGACCAAGGAGGGCAAGGAGGTGGGCCAGGAGGCAGGCCAGGAGAGCCATGAGGTGGGTCAGGAAGCCAAAGGCCATGAACAGGAAGTGGAGGTGGACCAGGGCGTCACTCCAGGATGCCAAAGACCAGTCCATCCCTGGAGGGGGATGGGGAGGAGGAGGGGAGGATCCTCAGGGACCACCCTCCCAGACACAAGAACCTGATATTGTAGCAGTGCCTCCTACAGTCCCCACCCCTGCTGAGCCCCATATGCAGCTCCTGCAGCAAGTGCTGCAGGAGTTGCAACAGAAAAAGGCTGGTCCTGAATCAAATTATGGGGCTCCTGTAGCAGCTGCTAAAGATATTCCAGCAGCCTCTTTGAGAGACTGGACAGAGGGACATAGAAGTGGGGCAGACTAGACAGTCCAACAGTCAATCGAGGGTCAGATCCTGTTTCCAACTGTGGCCAATCCACCTCACAAGTAGCTGGCAGCATCCCAGTGACTGAATAGGACATTATTATGCCTATCCTTCCCATATCCTGAGGATTTACAAACTACATTTCATCATGACATATGGATATATGTGGTAGGACAGAAACAAGTTGTTTAAAATCAGGGGATACTGGAGTATGGCCGATGATTGGAGCAAAGGAGCTGAGCAACTACGCTGATAACCCTAGTCAGTGAATACGACTACGCGTAGGCTCCATTACTGAGGCCTCCTCCTCAGAAATACTACTTTGAAGTGATTATATTATGCACTTTTTCATAAAAGTGGGAAGTGTTTGATTTATATCATTTTGTAGGACATTTTCAGCCTACTTGATGTTTATAGCTGCTATCGTGTTTTCCCAAAAATAAAACAAGTGTCTTCTATTAATTTGGGGCCTAAAAAACGCACTAGGTCTTATTTTCGGGGTATGTACATGATCATCTCTCCTTTCCTCTCCTTCACCTTAATTCTTCCTCTTTCCTTTCTCTTCCCCACATGTGCAGCATCTTTCTTCCCCTCCCTCCCATCCCTCGTGCAGCAGAACCCTTGCCCAGCTTCTCTGCTTCCCTCCCTCCCATCCCTTGTGCAGCAGAACCCTTGAAGTACCCCCTCCCCCGCCGCCAAACCCCCGCTGACCCTCCATCCTCCCATCCCATCTGAACCCCGCCAAAGCAGCATCGGGCCGGCAGCACTCTAAACAGGCTGCTTCGGCCTTGTCCACTGAGGAATTCCCTCTGCCGCATTACTGATGATGTCATATTACCATATGGATCCAGAAAAAGGAGGATGAATTGAGACATCTGGGTTTTACAGTATAGATCTGATTCTGCTAAATAACCCAACTTTAAATCTTATTTAGATATGTCATAAACTTAAATGTTTTTTAGTTTTTTGAGTCAAGCTGTCAAGTATGTAAATCAACCTTCTAAAATTCTTATAATACATACCCCTATTCAATTTGGAAAAGGAAGAATAAAATTATTATGAGATCATAATAGCCTATCATTTCATGGAAAACAAAGCATGTAAGATGGAGACAAAAGATTTAAAAATTTGTAAATGAGAAATAAGAGTTTAAACTTATAGTAAACTAATGCAAAAAAGGTATAACCTCATCAAATTTTCTAGCTCCAATAGCCCTTATGACTATAGGTGGCACCTATATAGTAGTATAGTAGAGTTTGGGTGACCACACTTTCCACCATAATGTAGTGTTTAGAGTGGTTTATAGGCTTGTGTCCTCCCCTCTATGGTTCACTAGCACACTCACCAGGCTAATGAAGACACCTGTTTGCTGCTCTACTAGGCTTTTCCATACCAGATGCTGCTTTTCTACAGACAGGTATGCACTGTTTATTTCAGATTTTTTTTTGGGGGGGGAGCTGGTTAGTGAGGAGTAGAGGAGTGGGGGAGTCATACCTTCATATATTCAGTGGTCAACTGGTCAGTTTGGATACTTTCTTGGCACTTAGATGCTTTTAAAACAGGTCTAGCGATAGGTATGAATCTTTGAGGGTGTCTGCTTGGGGACATCAGATGCTGATTCGGAAGGCTGCTGTTTTGGGGAAGAAAATCATACTTAGTGTTTGGATGCAACCAACTGCACCTGCTTACTGGGCTTGGAGGAATCGCTTTCATAATTTGATGCTCTTGAAGCAATGCCATGCCCACTTGTCTCTCAAGCGGAAAAAAGTTTTTTTGCAGATTTGGGACTCCTATATTCAGTTGCTGTCCCCTAGGGCCTGAAGCTTGGTATTAAACATGTTTGAGGGTATGATAAAGCTTGTCCTATGATGCTTCCTCGGGGAGTTTGGTTGTGTGTGGCTGACTGTTATGGACGTGGTGGTGTGTGCTGTTTGTAATTTGAGAAGGATGAGGGTGGTTCCTGTGGGTGGGAGGGTGGGGTTGGGATCGACTCAGTTTGCCGTTTGCTGGGCAGCATAAGAACACAGCTTACTCAGTGGTCATTATGGTCTGGGTTTTGTTATTCAGGGAGGTGAGGGTTGGTGGGGTTTGGGGTGGGCTCTTTTGTGGGTGGCTTGGGTGCAGGTTGAGGTGGAAGTTGGGTGGGGGTGGGGGTGGGAGAATAATTGCAAATCACTTATTGTTGTACTATTTGGGGGGGGGTCAACCTTGTTGTTTGGTTGCAGTTCGATTGATCTTTGGATTGAAAAAATGGGAGCATATTACACCATATTATTTGAAACTCCACTTGCTGCTGATTGAGGCCAGAGTTTTGTTTAGGTTTGCTTGTATTTGTTACAAATCAATTTTTGGTTTGTCACCTGGATACCTTGTTTCCCATTTTTCTTTGAACCACCCAAATAAGGTCACACGCAGAGTTTGTCTGTTTACATTTCCTTTCGCTAAATTATGTTGTTACAAAAGATTTCCGGAGAGAACTCTCTCTTTTCAAGCTGCCAAACTGAATGATTGGTGTGGTAAAATTATGCTAGGATCCTCTTCTTATCTTGATTTTAGAAAACTATTGAAGCCCCAACTGTTTGAAAAATTTGTATCTTAACCGGTTGTTTCATTTAATAATTCTATGCTTCCGTCATGCAATGTATCTTCTTTTAAATTGTATTTTTATTGTATGGTCGGTTCTTATTTGTTGTAATCCGCTTAGAACCATTCTTTTAAATCATATTTTTTACTGTAGGACCAATTCTTATTTATTGTATTTTGTTTTGAATTGTTGGGGTTTTTTTCCTTTTAAATTGTACTCTCCACTGTATTACTTGTGCTTACTTGTTGTAAACCGCCTAGAACCATTTTGCTTTGTTGTATTTGTTTGCTGGTTGTACGACAATAAAAAAACGATTTACACTAAAACAGGTCTAGCTCTGAACATCTAAGTTCCATTCAGGACATCTTGGGAAAAGTTTGATTATCACTGTAAGATGTCCAAGCTTAAGAACACCCTAAGCCTACCCATAATATGCCTCCCAACATGCTCCCTGGATGCACAATGGGAGAAACATCTTGCTAGATGTCTAGGAAAAGGGTTTTGATTATCAACACTTGGACATCCAGGTGATTAGGATGCCCAAATGACAACTTAGGCATTTTTTTTTACATTTTAGTTTTTAATTATGCCCTCTATACAGTGTAAAAAATCTTGTCCTACTATCAGTCCAGTAAAGTGGATGGACCTTTCTGTGGTTACACTCAAAGAAGTTTACATATCATATACAGGTACTTATTTTGTACCTGGGACAATGGAGTACTCATTGTATTTCACCCCTTGCAAAATGAAGTAGAGATGTATATGTGAGGGTTTGTTTGTGTTTAGAGGAGTTAGAGAGTCTAATGGTTAGTGCACTAGGCTGAGAACCTGGGGAACAGGGCTCCATTCCTACTGCAATATTTTGTGGCTCTAGGCAAGTTATTTAAGTCTTCATTACTCAGGTACACATAAGTACCTGTATATGATATGTAAAACACTTTGATTGTAACTACAAAAAAGTGGTATATCAAACCCCATCCCCTTTCCTTTTGTGTGCTTATTTATCCAGTTTGCAATGTGCCTATACTGTATTACATAGAGATTAACATAGAAACATGATGGCAGATAAAAGACAGATGGCCCATCTAGTCTGCCCCTTTTGGCCATTATCTGCCATCATGTTTCTATGTTGATCTCTATAGTTGATCAAGGTAGAGTATAGCTGTGTCTTCCTATTGCCATTTTACTTTACTAGGTTGTATTGTGTTATTCCACTCTGAGCTAGCAAGACGTGGTGGGCCATTTTTGACAAGATGTCTAAGTTCAACTTTGGATGTTTTATGAAATACATCCAGAAATGGGGTAGGAAAAATATCCATTATCAAAACGTCTTATCTTTTTCTAAAATGGACATTTCTAGATGTGTTCACCCTTTAGTGCATCTATCTTTTTTGCCAATTTTCAGAAAGCAAAACGTCCAAATGAAAAAATGTACAAAACAAGTCATTTGGATGTAGGAGGGGCCAGCACACTGGCCACACAGACATCACAGCAGATTAATGGGGCACTAAGGGGGCACTGCAGTGAACTTCACATAAAGGATCCCAAGTACACATCCTACCATAACCCCCTTACATTGCATGAGGAGCTTTCCAAAACTCACCCAAAACCAACTATTCCCATATATCTACCACCTCTGTAGTCCTTATGCCTGCAAGTATCACCTATATGTCAGTACAGTAGTGTTTTGGTAGGCTCATATTTTCCACCACAAGTGTAGTGGTTAGGGTGGGATAGGGACCTGGCTCTGGTTCTCTGCAGTCAAATGCACCGACCACCAGGCTGCTCCAGACACCTGCTTGCTGCTCTAATAGGACTGGCCATTATATATGCTGCTGTCATAGAGACAGATATGTACTGTTTCACTCATATCTTTGGGGAGTTTGAGGGGGTCAGTGACCCCTAATGTAGTATGGAAGGTCATGCCTTCATGTCTCCAGTGGTCATCTGGTCAGTTTGGGTACCTTTTTGGCCCTTGTTCCTTTCTATAACAGGTTTAGTCCCAAATGTCTAAATGGTGCCCTGGATGTTTTGTCAAATGTTTATCACTGCAAAACGTCCAAGTACTAAGCCCACCCTAGGTCACACCCAAAACATGCCTCTTACATGCCCCTTGAGATTTAGATGCACTGGGGATGAACAGTCTACAAAAAAACATCTAGAAAGTAGGCTTTGAAAATAAGCCCTATTGTAATCTAGGATAGACAGGATACAAACCTAAATTTCAAAGTAATAAGAGAGGTGTTTATTAAAGATATTGTTTCCATTCAATGACCAGTGTTACTCCAAAGGGAATGCATTAAAAGCTTAGGGGTCTTTTTTTTTTTTTTTTTTTTACTAAGGCTTAGCACATACTAACAGAATTAGCACACACTAAATGCTGCATGTTCTATTTTATACCCATGAGTCACATGACACTCAGGGCCTGATTCTATAAATGACACCTAACTCAGTAGGTGCCTACCATATGTCTACCATGAGGCCCATCCATATGTCCACCGTAAGGACAGGCTACTGGGCTTGATGGACCATTGGTTTGACCCAGTAAGGCTATTCTTTTAAAGATAGGCACCATTTGTAGAATCATGCCTAGTAGCAACTAAATCAACTTAGGCGCTGGTTATATTAATCCATGGAGTTTTTTGGCCTTATATACTATTGCCTAACTCAATCCATGCCTAAACTCTGTCCCTAACAACACCTACTTTCCGTTTAGACACCAGTAGATGCGGGTAGGCACCTCAGTGTAAGCACCTACTGGTTAGTTCCCACCGCAGACCCCTGGGGCAAGTCACCTACTTTCCATGGCCCCAGGTACACATCTTAGATTGTGAACCCACCAGGGACAAAAGAAGTACATGCAAAGAATGTGTACAGTGCTGGGTATATTTAGTAGCACTATAGAAATGAGTAGTAGTAATTAATTTTTTAAATTTCTTTTTAATCATTTTTTAATGGCATTTCAATTATCGGCACCAATTAAGCCAGTTTTAAAAATTTAAGTAAAAAAACAAGAGAATTTAGATAAATACTATTAAATAAAAAATCAGTATACATAAATTAAATTAAATATGTGCTCAGTGAAATCAACATCAATAAATGGCACTGGAAGGCTCACAAGATGTTGCACGCCTAGATTGTTAGGTGCCCCGATCTAGGTGTCTACTGGTAGGTGCCTTTTATAGAATCAGGGCCTTAGAGCCTGCTAATTTTTAGTAAGATGGCCCATTAATTTGGAAAGAAAGTTGAGTTTGAATTTATTTTCTTTTTACATATGTAAACTTTTCTTATTACCTTTTTGAAAAATGATGTCATAAGTCATTGACTCAGAAACTAAGAATTTCCAGTTTTACATTATTTTTCTTTCTTCTTTATTGAACCTTGCGAAGTTGAGCCATGTATATGGCATTAAATATATTCAAGTAAAGTATTATAGACTAGCGTCTCCGGCTTTTTAAACTTTATACTAGCTAACATCTTAGGCACCTAGTATAAGAGACTTGGGGAGGCTATGCCTCCCCAGCTGTAAGCCCCCAACTCTCATCTAGTTGTTTGGGTTTGGGCCACTCTAGATAACTGCATCTCTCCTCCCTCCATTCCACAAGTCCTGCATATCTCCCCTTTCCTTCCCCTCCTTCAAGTTCTAGCGTTTATCCCTTCAAGTTTTCTTTATTTTTTATATACCGTTTATCAGATGGGTATCTAAATTATTTCAATCACCACTGGTAGAGACACTGCATCAACCAAATCAGCCAGCCTCAGACCTTCAGACTTCCCTGTGATGTTTTTCGCCCCCTGTGACATAACTTCCTGCTTCTGTAAGAGTGGAACTCATCACAGTGAAGACTGAAACCCCATGGCTGGCTGATTTAGTTGGTGCAGTACAAATGAAATAAGTTAAAGGGACCACAGGAAGAAAGGCAGAAGGACAGATGCTGAAACCAAAACGAGTGAGGAGAAAGGGGAGATGCTGGAACTAGGGAGGGTGGAGGAAAGGAGAGACATGCTGGGCCTACAAGATGGAGGAGGAAAGTAAGGGGTTTCAAAGAAGGTTTGGATAGATTCCTAGAAGAAAAAGGGATTGAAGGGTATAGATAGGTATAGACCACTACTCAGGCAATGGGCCTGATGGGCCGCCGCGGGAGCGGACCGCTGGGCAGGATGGACCTATGGTCTGCCTCAGCGGAGGCAACTTCTTATGTTCTTATGTTCTTAAGATCCAAGGAAAGAGAGATGCAAGAGGTGCTGCTCTGCTGGACCTGGGAGGTTGGGAGAGACAGGTAGGAAGAAGTGCTGGACTGAGGAGTTGGAAGGAGAGGGACAAATAGAGGGAAAGTTGGAGGGAATGGGAGATAGGGAAGTAGAAAGGAGGAAGAGTGACACTGAGACTGGAAGTGAGGAAGATAAGGAGAAAGACACTGGACCCTAGAGGGAGAGAGGAGTAAAATCAATAGATCCAAGAAGGAGAGATAGTGGGCTAGGGGGCAGAAAGAGAGATACTGGTCCCAGGTTAGGGGATATGAAAGGAAGCGAGAGAGGAAGGAAAGGGAGACAGTGAATAATTGTTGAAGATGGAGAGAGTATAGGGACAGGGACACAAAAGAGCAATGCTGAACAGAGAGGAAATTGAGGCTCTCAAGGATAATGTTGGACACGGTAGGGGAAGGGGAAGAGAGATGCACTCAGGATAGAAAACAAAACAGGTCAAGAGAGGGACACAGAAGAGAGATGCTAAGGGCACTGAGAGAGCAGATGTGAAAGTAGAGGGAGGGACAGGAACACAGAGGGACAGACAGATAGGGACACAGAGAGAAGATGGGTGGTGGACATGAGAGAGAAAAGAATTGTCAAATGGACAGGAGAGCCTGCAAAATTAGAAAAGAAAAAAGAGACACTGAGACTAAAGCAAATGAAAAATAAAATGCTCAGACTACAAAAGGTAGAAAAAAAGTATTTGTTCTGAATTTATTAAATGGAATATATTATCTTTTGGAAATGCACATAATTTTGTGATGGAACAATGGATGACTGATTTCAAGCTCAAACTCAACCCAGAAAAAACAAAATTCTTTGTTGCCTCTCCTCACCCGCTTGACACCAAAACCCCACTATGCATCAATGAACTTAGTTACCCTATTCAGTCCACCATGAAGATATTGGGTGTAACTCTAGATTGATGCCTGACCATGAAAGACCAGGTAGACTCCTTAATCAGAAAGGGTTTCTTCACTCTCTGGAAACTTAGATCCGTCAAATCATATTTCGATACGTCAGTATTTAGAATCCTAGTGCAATCCCTCGTACTAAGTCAGCTTGACTACTGCAACATCGCCTACTTAGCAATCACGCAAAAGATCATGCGACGTCTTCAAATAATGCAAAATGCAGTGGTCAGACTTATCTTCGGGCTAAAGAAATTCGATCATGTAACACCCTACTACCGGCAGTTGCACTGGCTGCCGATGGAAGCACGCGTAAAGTTTAAATTCGCCTGCCTCTGTTTCAAAGTACTATATAGACTAGCCCCCAAATATATATCGGACCTTTTCTGCTTCTCTACCAACAAACGCAAGAGAAGCACACATTCAAACTTCGTTTCCCCTCCAGTTAGAGGTTGCAAACTGAAAAAACACCACGACCACCTTCTCTCACACCGGGCGGCCCTATGGGGTAAAGACCTAGAGCAATTGCTCTCTCCCACTACTTACGAAGAATTTAGGAAGCGTCTAAAAACATACCTATTCCTGAAATACCTAGACAACTGAACTGTTCTCCCCCTTACTCTCCCCCTTACTCACTCACTCTTTCCGTTCTCAAGTCCAATTATTCTATCCTTTTCTAATCTTTTGTAAACCGCATAGAACTTCACGGTATTGCGGTATATAAACTGTTATTATTATTATTATTATTTCTATTTGTCTGTTATTCTTTCATGCAGAGTCTAACTTTCTGAGGTTTCCAGTTCAGTTTCTTGCCTTCATACCTCTGTTACTGATGTGTGGTTCCAGCTTTTGCATATATGATTAAGGTGTGGTATTCTGCTCACATGCAGTGCCTGTATAGAGATCTTTTTGCAGTCGTGCTTGTTTTGTGTTTTTTCACTAGGTAGTATATTGTTTTGTTAGGGCAAGATGTAATATTTCCAGTGCTGCATTTTCATGCTTTGAGTCTATTGAGATATGGTAAAGTTTCTGCAGTGTCATGTAATGGAGGAAATTTTCACTGGCCTTACTGAAGCAACATCAAAACTTTCATAAGACAGGGTTTTAGAAAATTTAGCAAAATTTGTTGTGTATTTAGATGGTTGTCTTTATAGCAGACATGTTTATGATCATGTTTAAATAATGAAATACTGCCAGATGAGGGTTCTTTAAATATATTTGAATTGTTTTTATAGATTTGAGAGTAGTTTAGTGTTTGAAATAATTGAGTTTAAAATATGTAACTTGTCATCCATGATATAGAAATCCAATTTTACATGTACATGAAGGCATTACTTGTCAATAAGAGCAGCCAACAGCCCTTCCTTGGGCTTCAATCTCACTCATTGACCTTCAATTTCACTTATTAGGATGGTACCTGCATGTCACTCTTCTGGATCAACCAGCTTTGGCGTCTCTGCACTCTGGTCCAGCATATTCCTTCTTTCCACGACCCCCATGTCCAGCAGTTTTCTTCCCTCATGCCTTCCAACTGCACTGTGCAGCCACAGAACATGCACGGGTTGTGATTAATTGTATTTGCTATTCAGCAATTACTTTTAGCTGAAAAAGATTGTTGTTCCAAATTTTGGTGAATCAGGTTAATAATATTGTTCTAAAGTGAACTGCTTTTAGAGCAGAAAAGGTTTTTAAATTTATAAAAGCTGGGCAGACAAGGAGCTCATTATTAAAGCTTAGTAATACAAGAGTTGAGTAGTAGACTAATGGTTAGAGCAGCAGGCTGCAAACGTAGGAAGCCAAGGCTCAAATTCCACTGCTGATTCTTGTGAAAAATTCCATAGAGGTCCATAGAGAGTGTGGTGCAGTGGTTAAAGCAGCCACAAAGCAAAAAGAGAGAGACCTGTGTTCCACAACAATACTAGTGAATCCAAAACAACAAAAGTGGAACAAGAGTCCCTAGATTTCACAAGAATTGTCAAAATTTAAAGTTTGTTTTCAACAAAACATAAAAAGTAGTCTTCAATATAGACAGCACATGAGTAAAATATTCACGATACACTAATTGCTTCCAGGGATAACAAAACTGGAGTTGAGTGGTAGGCTGCAAACTAAGGAAGCCAAGGCTCAAATCCCACTGCTGATTCTTGTGAAAAGTTCCACAGTGACCCATAGAGAGTGTGGCACAGTGGTTAAAGCTGCAGCCTGAATATTCTGTGGTTGCAGGTTCAAATTCATGCTGCTCCTTGTGACCCTAGGCAAGTCACCTAATTCTCCCTAATGCCCCAGGTACATTAGCTAGATTGTGAGCTCACTGGGATAGACAGGGAAAAAATGTTGAGTACCTGCATAAATACATGTAAAGTACTTTGATCTCCCCTGGGAGAACAGTATAGAAAATTGAATAATAAATTTTTCTAAGCTGCAGTAAAACATGGCTTTTAACATGCAGGTCTTCCTCAAGCACTAAGGCCATTGTTACTGCAGCGGCAATTCTTATGTTCATATGTTATTTCCTTTTTTCTAGTTAATGACCAAGTGTTAATGTTACCATTAGCTCAAGGCTATTAACAAAAATTAGCATGTGAGTTCTTACTGCTACCCATTTGGTGGGTGGTAAGGGCTTATGCGCTAATCAGTAAGTGCACAGTAATGTGGCTGCGCTAACTGATTTGTGGTGTCACGTCCATTTTCCGCCCATAGGCATGCTCTCTCTGAGAAAAATTCAAGATTTTTTTAGTATATGTTTTGTGCGCACACATTGTGCATTTATTTTACAGCAGGATGTCTCAGCATATCCTGCAGTAAGTCTTTTTAAGTTGTGGTACGTGAGTGCTTGTGTTTACTGCAGCTTAGTAAAAGGACTCATTAACCTGCTATTGCCTCACATACAAACTTACCCTCTTCTCCTCCCTCCTCTTTTTACATAGTGTGGGTTTTAGCACCAGTCATGGCAGCAATAGCTCCGATGCTTGTAGGAATTCTATGAGCAGCGGAGCTGTTACCGGCACTATAAAAACCACTAAAGATTAGATTTTCTCTTTCTTTCCATTCTCTCTCTCTCACCATCTATAACACTTTTCTCCAACCAGTCTCTCAACCCATCATCTACACCCCAATGGTATTCAACCCAGTCCTCATGGACCACCTGGCCAGTTGGGTTTTCAAAGTCTCTGTCATCCATATTCATTGTGGATATCCTGAAAATCCAACTGTTCAGTTGGTCCCTGAAGACTGAGTTGAATACCTACACCACACTTTCTTCCTTCATCTTCCTCTCATTTATTTTTCTTCCTTGCTCCTCCTTGTCCTCTTTCCCACCCTCCTTATTCTCTCTGCATTTTTTTACTGTCTCTCCTTTTGCACAGGCATAATTTGATGTTTTATATCTGGGAGCAGAGCCTTTAATACCTCTCTTCCTACTCTACTCCCTAAATCATTTTTAGCCTGCTTTGCTTCTCATTTCCCCTTGAGCCAGACTTCTATTTCCCTACACTCCAGTAAGTTCTGAGGAAGGAGGGGAAGAAAAGGCCTTTACAGGCACATACAGGTGAAGAAGGTAAGACCTCCATGAAACTGGAGGTGAAGACAGACCCCTCTGAAATCCCCAGAATAATAGAAATATGACAATACATTTTGTAGGCCTGAAATACACCCTGAACAAACTGTCAGCTCTCACACAATCTGTTTCTGTTGAAATAAGCAAGTCAAGCAAAACGTATTCTTTCACATAGAAACTAGCCCAACATCTGCTGAAGTATTATAAAAACAAGGAAGCGGACATAAGAAGTTTAGCACATATCTTGACCAAGAATATAAAACTGACTACTATGCAAGATTAGTCCTGGAATGGGCAGGCCTTGCTGGGAAAATTGCTGGGAAATAGATAACTTTTTAGTAAACAGGGCATCAAGCGCAGTATGACTCAGAAAAGTAAAAATGTTGTCCAATTAATAAACTGATAAGTGAAATGACGATTGTAAGTAACCAAGAGAAACTAAAAATGTAATATGTACCAAACGTGGTCTCAGACTTTCAGAAATATATAAAAGGAAAGTCTTTTGATGACATAGACAGGACAGATTCCAGGTCTTCGAGCCAGTTTGATGTACCTCTGTTACTCTATATGCTGAAAGATTTATTCTTGTAAGCTGTTATTGTTTATTAATAAAATATATACTACTTATACCATCATATTGAGTGTCGTGAGGTCATTAGTTGAAGACCTATAATAGGGTGGTCTTCAGTTCCAATGCACTTTTCCCTAACCAGTTGCTGTTTGATGTGGATTTATCTCACCCATCCCTTCACTGCTTCCCACTTCTCACTCTCCTCTACAGATGAGACTTCCTTTCCTTGTTAGGTTTAACTCATCTTCAATTTGTGACTACCTATTGACCACAGGAATGGATCATTTCCCTGTTCTGCTCTCCCTGGCTCCAGGCACATTCCTGTTTTCAAGGATTGCTTCTCCATCCTCTTTTGTACTGCAGCAGTTCCCTTGGTATTCACAGATTCCAGGCTAAAGACCACTCTCTGCCTGTAGAGTCTATATGAGATTCTTTGCCACATTCTCACCCTGCATTCTGGAAGCCCAATAAGGATCACAGTTTGAAACCCCATAGATTACAAATTGAGTAGGAAAACATATTCCAGCAGCCCAGGGCATAGAAGCATACTGTATACTCATACTAAGTCACTATATTTAGTCTAACTACATGATATTGTTCCAGTGGCCAAGGAACAATCATCCATATTAGGAAGCTGAGCTGAGATCTTGGAGACAGATGCAGAGATTTACTAAGAGCCAAGAACAAGGATTTAGCAATTAAACATTAGGAACACCAGGGAACCAAACCAAAAAAACACGTGGAGTTTATGAGACAATATATCCTGTCTCCCCCTCCCTCCAACTTTGTCAATGATCTCCTGCCACCTCTTCCTACTACTGCTGCTGTGCTTTTTTTAGGTTCACATGGCTTCTTGCCCATTTCTACCTCCTGTGGGATATAATGGAGAATATTTTTTTAATTTTTGTGAGGAACTGGAACAGTGCTACTCTCCATTCCCCTTCAGTTCAATCGCTGGCCATAGCCCCTCTCAATACCACAGCTATAAAAGAAAGTAAGTTTTAAAAGGCAGATTTCCAATTCATGGAATTCTATGCTTCCACAGCTCATTCCATCTCCCCATCCTTCTAATGAAATCCCTTATTTATTCCTGTAACTCCAAGGTTGGAGGAAAAGAGCAGATGCCTAAAACTTGCCCAGCTAAATTAGCAATATAATATATTCCTACCCAGTGATTCCTGGGCTCATTCAGTTGTGGGAAGCAGCTGAGAGATTTGAACCATGCCTCTAAAATCTGAACATTGTATTTTCTTTGCTTATTCTTGATTTGTTTTCTTTCTAGTTTCACCTCTTCTGCCACTTCCATCCCTCCAACCTGATCCTCTCTCTTCTTAGCCCCCTGCTCTTTGAACCCCACACAGTTCCTCTCCCAGTCCTGTTTTTCTTTCTTCAGCCCATCCCTCACCCACTTATCTTTGTATCATAGCCTATGCCCCCCAGCTTGTATTCACTTCAACTCAGTTCTCCCTTTCATAGCCCATGTGCCTTCCCTCAGCCTCTCTTCCCCTCACAGCTCTCAGTGCCTGTGCTACTCTTTGCTTCCTCATTTTTTTTCAGAGCTTTCCTCAGAACATTTCCTCCTCTCTATGATTGACCTAAGGCAGGAAGCCTGTCTGAACTATACTGCTGCATTTCTTTATTCCCTGCTATTATCCCATTGATCAGATATTCCTTTGATCAGATATTCTTTAGCCAGCCAATAGACTGCAGGGGAAAGCGGGACCAGTAGCTTATGTCCCACTTTTCCCTTTGGCCTATTGACTGGCTAAGGAATGTTTGACCAATGGTACCTCCTAAGCTACTGGTCCTGCTTTCTTTGCATCTTATAGGCTGGATGGGAGGGGATGAGACACTGTTGTATTTTGCCACTATCTGACAAACATATGACAAAATACAATGGTGCGTGTTTTGGCTCTTTGAATATTATATAATATAAAATGTGGCCCCCCAATTGAACAGCAGCAAGATTTGAGAGGCCTCAAATGGTGTCAACTCCTAAAATTGTTGACCATGTCCATGACCTGATTTTGGCAGATCTGCGAATATTAGATAAAATAATTGCTGAGACACTACAAATATACAGGGAATGTGTTGGGTATATAATTCATGACCAACTGTATATGCAGAAGCTGTCAGCCAAGTGGGTGCCCAACTGTTTGAATGATGACAAGAAATGGCATCAAGTAGACACTTCCAAGTTGATTTTGCAGCATTTTCATTGAGCTGGTGCCAACATTTTGGAATAACATTTGGCATAACTGTTAAATTAATCTATCATGCAAACTAATTTGACCATGCCACTCCTCTCCTCCGCAAAGCACATTGGCTACCTATTACTCATCGTCTCTCCTATAAAATATTCCTCCTCACTTTTAAAACAAAAAACTCTAACCAACCGGCGTTCATAGATAAACTCTTGATCCCCTATTCCTCATCCAGAACCCTCCAATCAAATAACCAAATTTTACTCTCCATATCATCAATACGGGAACTATTTTATGATACTACTCGCTAATCCATCTTTTCAGTTACCGCCCCCACTTTGTGGAATGCCCTCCCATTAGACATTCGATTAGAGTACTCCCTGGAAAAATTTAAAACCAAACTTAATACCTTCCTCTTTAAAGATGCCTTTATTCTTTAGTACTAGATTCAGCCTCTTAACTCCTTGATTCATGTGAAGCTTTGAAACATTTGATACTTCTTTTGAAATGATTCCCCTCTTAATGTTTTTACCATCCCCCCATTTTCTGTCCTTTTTTATTAATTTTACGTTGATGTATTTTAAACAAACTTTCCCTCCCCTACTTTCCTTCCGTCTCATGTACGGTAATCCAAATTTGTCTAGTATTTTTAATATTTGATAAAATATTGCTTTTATTTACCTATTTTAATTGTCTCTTACAATCTTTTTATATTGTACACCATTTAGACATTTGTTTTGATCGACAGTATATCAAAAATAAAGAAACTTGAAACTATTGATGGAACATGGTTACACCACTGTGATCCTGAGACAAAACAACAGTCCATGCAATGGTGGCATTCAGGTTCTCTAAGGCCAAAGAAATTCAAGACTCAAAAGTCAACAGGAAAGGTCATGGCCACAGTGTTTTGGAATACAGAAGCTGTCAGCCAAGTAGGTGTTCAAATATTTGAATGCTGAAGAGAAACAATGCCGAGCAGATACTTCTAAGTTGATTTTGCAGCATTTTCAGCAAGCAGGTGCCAACATTTTAGAATGACTAGTTACTGTTAATAAAACATGGGCACACCATTATGATCTTGAGACAAAACAACAGTCCATGCAATAGCGGCACTCAGGTTCTCCATGGTCAAGGAAATTCAAGACCCAGAAGTCAACAGGAAAGGTCATGGACACACAATGTTTTGGGATCAGGAAGGTGTTATAATGACTGACTATTTTCCAAGGGGCCAAATAGTTAATAAGCACATAAGCACATAAGCATTGCCTCTGCCGAGACAGACCATAGGTCCATCATGCCCAGCAGTCCGCTCCCGCGGCAGCCCCCCAGGTCAATGACCTGTAGTGATCTATTACTCAAGAGCATTTTGTCTTGTATAGTAACCCTCTAATTGTACCCCAGGATTCCCTTACCCTTCAGGAACTCATCCAATCCCTTTTTGAAACCCAAAACCGTACTCTGCTCAACCACCCCCTCTGAAAGCGCATTCCAGGTGTCCACCACCCTCTGGGTGAAGAAGAACTTCCTAGCATTTGTTCTGAACCTATCTCCCTTCAATTTTTTTGAGTGCCCTCTAGTTTTTGTTGCCCCCGCCAGTCTGAAGAATCTGTCTCTCTCTACCTTCACTATACCCTTCATGATCTTATAAGTTTCTATCATATCCCCTCTAAGTCTCCGCTTTTCCAGGGAAAAGAGCCCCAGCTTCTCCAGCCTCTCAGCATACGAGAGGTTTTCCATGCCCTTTATCATTTTTGTTGCTCTTCTCTGGACCCTCTCGAGTATCGCCATATCTTTCTTTAGGTACGGCGACCAGTACTGGACACAGTACTCCAGATGCGGTTGCACCATTGCCCTGTACAGCGGGAGGATAACTTCCTTGGTTCTGGTAGTGATACCTTTTTTGATAATGCCCAACATTCATGCAGAATACTACTGTAACTTGCTGTGCTGATTGAAGGAGGCATTGAAAGAAAAAAGGAAAGAGAAGCAATGGAAAGGAATTCTTTTTTTGCAAGACAACGCACCTGCTCACAAGGTTGGCAAAATGATGGATGTTTGGACGCAGTTGGGGTTTTGACGTAGTTGGGGTTTCATCCATCCTACTCACTACTCATAAACTTGTTTAACCGATTTGTAACCTAAGAACTCGGATAGCCTTATCTCTGTATTCTACCTGCATGTATTCAATGACCCTACATTGTGTCTAATTATCTGACTTTCTCCCTTTCTCTGATTACCTACATGTATTCGACTACTTTCATTGTAATTATTTTGCTGATTGTCCAGCTCTTATTGTAAACCGCCTCGAACTACTATGGCTTTGACGGTATATAAGAATAAAATTATTATTATATCTTATTCCATCTGACTATTTTCTGTCTCCAAACCCTAAAAAGAGTTTGAAAAGATGACAATTTTTGAGTGATTCGCAAGTGATTGCAGCAGCAGTGACCAGATATCAGAGTATCTTGTGGTAGGGTTACAGAAAGTTTTCATGCTTCCACATCATTCTCTTCTTAGTTGGGTTGAGAACTTTTCAGCATCCCTTTGTAGTAACATAATAACAGTAAATGACTGCAGATAAAGACCTGATTCGTCCATCCAATCAGGTCTACAGTCACACTCATTATCAATGCATAATTAAATTGTCTCAGGAATTTCTGGGACATAGAATATAGAAGTCCACCTGGCACTGTCCATAGGTTCCAACTACTGGAGTTGCCTTCAAAGTCCATTCCAGCCTAGTGACAAAACTTCATTCTTCAAAAGGCACACCACATCCAGTCTGTATTGGATCCAATGCTCTGAGGTCTGAATAAAGCTGAGTTTTAGTGAATTGTCAGCACCAAATCTCTTGAACTGATTGATGAAAGTAGCAAACCTTCCTGAGCAATGTTTTGCTTCTCTACTCACTTTCCTGTTTTGTGTTGCCGGCAACAGCTGTGCTATTTTTGTACCTGTATTCTTTTGGTACGATCACATTAATTACATTCCATTCTTTCCACTTTGATATCTCATTAAAATCTTATAAATGATCATGCAGTGACCTTGAAGGGCATGCATAATACATGAAAGTAAACCTGCAGTAAAATGTAGTCTTTCACTCCTGACTGGCTGCATCCCATATTTCTTTCTCCCATCCCCACTGACCCCAATACAAAGAGTTCTGCTAACCGAGCCAAGGTATGCAGTGGTGTGCAAATTCACCAGTTCCATTAGCTATCCCCACTGATGACAACTGCGATATGTTAATGGTGTCTGTTTGAATGTGATGGCCTCACTACTACTTAGGGCACAATGCTAATTACCATAAGATGGTGACAACAGGTGCAAGTGTCAGTTCATATCAGCATCATAGTTATGAAAAAAAAATTGCTAGCAGCATTAAGAGCAAGTCAAGAATCCAGCATTAGTCTGCAGTCAGTAATTCTCTGAAGAACTATTCTCTAATGTTTATGATTAAGGGCATTACTGGAAATTATTACTGTTTTCCTGTTCTGCAAGTATAGTGATTTTATGAATATTGTCCAAGGATAAGGTGTTTTAAGTTATGGTTCAATAACATGCATTTATGCTGCAGTTCAAATAACAATGGGAAAGATATATCTTCATAGAATAAGAAGGTTTTGTTTTTTTTTATAAAGTACATTTAATCCATTAGAGACTAAGCTGAGTATGAATTTACACTGGATGCATTTCTAGGACTGTGTTTTGAAATTGTTTTTTGGTAAAATCATGTTTCTCATGGAAAAGATACACTATAGAGGCAACTCTATAATATACACTTCTCCCTCCTTATTCGCTGTGATAGGGGATTAACAGAACGCAAATACAGAAAAACCATGAATAACTTTTTCATATGTTATTCGCTGTTTTCTATTATAAACCATTGTGAATATGGTGAAACCGTAAATAATATGGTAGGAGATCTGGCCTGTTTCTGAAGGAGAGGCAAAACACGGTGAAAAAAGGTGCTGGGAATCAGCGATTTTCTCTGTAAATGCTTGGAATCAGCAATTTCTCTATGCAAACTGACATAATTTGGGGGGAGGAGCCAGCAAGCTAAAAACCGTGAATAATCGAAACCACGATTGCTGAAACCGCAAATAAGGAGGGAGAAGTGTAAGTGCAGAGCCTACTCAACTGATGGACAAGGTCAAACACTGGGGCAGGGCGCCAGTAATAAAGAGTGCCAAAATCCTAGTCCAGCATCTCCATTTCTCTTGCTTCCCCTCTGCGAATGGGGAGGGAGAGATGCCAGATTTGGATTTCAGCTCTTTCTTAACAGAAATGTGGGTAGGGAAGACTTGAAATAGAGGGTGAGCTACTGGATCATGAGTGTTGGGGGGGGGGGGGTGCTGATACAAAAGTTGTTTCAGGGTGCCACTGTCCCTAAAGCCAACCTTGCATAGGTGATAATATTTATGTATCCAGTATGCACATAAATGTTGAGAAACATGGAATTTATGGGTGTATATGTGTACATATGGGCCTAAATGCTTTGCTGCTCTTTTGTGAATGACATTTTGAAATAAATTAATATATATAAATTCCACCTAAGTACTATTTTGCAAATACCAGCTTAATTTGCATAAGGGTCTTTTACTAAAAGGTGTTAGAATCTAGGCTTAGCGCGCAAGAAAATCTCATGTTAGGCCATGCTAAATCCAAATACAATGTGGCACAATTTAAGACTTTTTGAATGCCTTTAATATCACCACTCCCATCAGTAGGAAGTATGCATATTGTCAAACCACATACATAGCTTTCCCTGCTGACATGTTGGACAATAATCAAAACTAGTAAATTTGTATAATTTATTTTCCCTTTATACTCCAACAAATGAATAGTGTTCTTTTTTTAATGAATTATAGGAATCATAGCACAATAACATATTCTTTCTTTCTATATACCCAGCTGAGTCATGCATCACATATTTCAGCACCACAAGAGCTTTCAACAGGTATGAAACCCAAGTGGATAAACACAAATATTTGCCAGAAATCCCTGTGCAACAAGAGAATTGGTGAGAAACTAAAATAATTATCTGTAATAATGTTTCATTTCAAGGGGGATTAGCATAGTAGGCTTGGGAAAAATTATTACCTGTTCCTTGAATCTTCATTTTGTGCATTTCTCAGAAAAATTTTCATTGTAGAAATAGACAATGTATCACAGGCATGTCACTGCATCTTTTTTTCTCTCTTTGAATTCAGGATTTATGCAACACAGGTAGTATGATATTGCCTATTTTCTAAATTTTGAAAATTATTAAATTGAGTTCTGGTTTAAGAAATAATATGAAGCAAATCTTCAAACCACCATGGTGCAGCTATAGGATTGGATTAGCACTCTATTGGGTCCTAGGCAAACATAAGTGTGCCCTTCCCCCCACCCCCATTTATTTGTATCTCCCTCACCTCCCAGTGTCTCATTCATTACCCTTGCCCTCCTCCACCACATATTTTCATTTATGGCCTTACCCCCACATTTTACCTCTCCAAAAATATTAGGGAAAGTACAGTCTTTTTTGTAATAAGTTCCCATAAATTAGTCCAAGTAAAATACTACTTGTAACACAAGCTCATAATAAAAAAGCATAGACATCAAAAAAACATCCTAAATTGGCACTTGGACATTCTAATTGCCAGGACGTCCAAGTGTCAATAATCAAAGCTGTCTTTCTGTACGTCTACAAGTGTTCCAGACTCTGTACGTTCAGAGCAAGAGATGGGCATGGTGGAGTTGTGTTATGGGCAGGATTTGGGAGGTTTCAAGGATGGGTTAGATATGGAAGTCTTGCAGTGATAATCAAACATTTTGCAAGACATTCTGGATGGAACTTATACATTTGGAACTAGAACTGTTTTAGAAGGGTCTAAGTTCCACAAAGTGCCCAAACTGACCAGATGACCACTGTATCAAGGTAAGACAGCCCCACACTCCCCCAGTGCTCACTGATCTCCTCACACTCACAAAGATCAGAATACAAACGTACATACCTGTCTACAGATCATCAGCACCTGGTATAGGAAAGCCTAGTAGAGCTGCACACAAGTATCTTAAGTATCCTGGTGAGCAGGCTAATGAACCATAGAGAGGAGCAACAAGTCCTATAAGCCACTCTAACCACTACATTTATGGTGGAAAATGTGAGCCCATCAAAACCCTAGTCTACTGCCATATAGGTGCCATCTGCAGCCATAAGGGCTATTGGGGTTGTAGACAGGTGGGTATAATGGGTGTTTTGTGGGACTCACCATAACCTGTACAGAAATCCTAGTGAGATGTTTATCTGGCACCCTTTATGTGAAGTTCACAGCAGTGCTTTCTAAGATGCCACACTGCTCTGTTACCATGTCTAGGATGTCTCGTGACTGGGGTCGCGGGCTACGCGGTGGCACCCTTAGTGGATGGCAAGAAAAAGAGCAAGCTGTATTACACAAGTGAAGTTTTTCTATTTATTGTTATTTATTATCCAATTCCACCATTTTTAGGTAGATTAGTATTTCCTGCTCAAAATGGATGCAGTTCCTACAGGCAATGTGAATAAATGCATAGTTATTGCTATCCAGTCAAACAAAATGCTGCTTTAAATATCCTGTAGTCTTCCTAGCGGAGTTTTATTTCAGTATAATCCAAACAAGGAAAAGAAACTTTGCAAGCAGGCAAAACAGCTCAGTTCCAGTAATCCATAATGTTCAAAAACACAAACAGAAAAAAAAAAAACCATCATCAGCGAAAACAATCTACTGGAGTGCAGTCCTTCACTAGGCCTGAGCTTTTCAAACATAAGTTTCAAACTTTGCATTCGCTTTTTCTCAGTTCAAGAAAGTAGCCTCTTCCTAATATGTAGTAGCTCAAACTGGCTCTTTGAAAGTGTACAATGGGAGCCTCTCAGCTCAAGTGAGCTGAGGAAGGAGAGTTGACAAATTTGCTTTTTACTGGTTGAACACAGCTATCATAATTCCCACCCAAAGAATCAAAGCAAACTTCTCCCTTCAAAACATCTCTCAGCTTCCTGACACTTTCAAAAGTCAAAATCAAGAAGAACAAAAAGACATAACATTTCAGGGAAACATAAGTTCAGACTTTTCCTGGAGCACAAAAATGTGCCCTTCCCCCACAGAAGTTAGTCAGTGTTAGGCTTTTGCATTAGCCCTGCTCTGTATCATGCAGCTGCCTCAAATCCAGCAAAGACCAAAAACAAACACACAGCCTTAAACACTACTACAGCAAAAATGGTGGTAAACACAGTCTTTCTTTCGGAGTTTTCTTTCAAACAAACAACAAAAAAAACACAGTACTTGTTCAGGACTTATTCAAGTAAGATATAGAAGTTCAGCTTGCTTCCAATACATCTGGCTCTCACTGGCTCCACAATCACCATGTGTTCCTCTTTCCTACTTCTTCTAACATCAACTACTTTGTTGTCCACAACTTTGATCAATTTGTATTAAACCACTTGTAACTCTGATTAATTGATGTGAACCGCCTAGAACTCCCTGGGTATGGCGGTATACAAAAATAAAGTTATTATTATTATAAGAATTGCCACTGCTGGGTCAGACCAGTAGTCCATCGCGCCCAGCAGTCCACTCCCGCGGCTGCTCCCAGGTCAAAGACCAGTGCCCTAACAGAGACCAGGTCTACCTGCATACGCTCCGGTTCAGCAGGAACTTGTCTAACTTTGTCTTGAATCCCTGGAGGGTGTTTTCCCCTATAATAGCCTCCGGAAGAGCGTTCCAGTTTTCCACCACTCTCTGGGTGAAGAAAAACTTCCTTACGTTTTTATGGAATCTATCCCCTTTTAACTTTAGAGAGTGCCCTCTCGTTCTCCCTACTTTGGAGAGGGTGAACAATCTGTCTTTATCTACTAAGTCTATTCCCTTCAGTATCTTAAATGTTTCTATCATGTCCCCTCTCAGTCTCCTCTTTTGAAGGGAGAAGAGTCCCAGTTTCTCTAATCTCTCGCTATACGGCAACTCCTCTAGTTCCTTTACCATTTTACTCGCTCTTCTCTGGACCCTATTGAGTAGTACTGTGTCCTTCTTCAAGTACAGCGACCAGTGCTGTACACAGTATTCCAGGTGGGGGCGTACTATGGCCCAGTACAGCGGCATGATAACCTTCTCTGATCTGTTTTTGTGATCCCCTTCTTAATCATTCCTAGCATTCTGTTCATCCTTTTCACCGCCGCTACGCATTGCCCGGACAGCTTCATCGACTTGTCGGCTAGTACTCCCAAGTCTCTCTCCTGGGGGGTGTCTCTCCAAGAACCGCCCCGGACATCCTGTATTCGTGTATAAGATTTTTGTTACCAACATGCATCACCTTACACTTATCCACATTGAACCTCATTTGCCATGTTGCGGCCCATTTCTCGAGCGTTTTATGTCATGTTGCAGATCTTCGCAGTCCTCCTGTGTCTTCACTACTCTGGATAACTTTGTATCGTCCGCAAATGTAATCACCTCACTCGTCGTACCAATTTCCAGATCATTTATAAATATGTTGAAGAGCATGGGTCCAAGCACCAAACCCTGCAGCACTCCACTGGTTAAGCTTTTCCAGTCCGAGTATTGTCCATTTACCCCCACTCTCTGTTTCCTATCTGCCAGCCAGTTTTTAATCCACGCGAGTACTTCACCCTCGATTCCATGGCTCGCAATTTTTTTAAGTAGTCATTCATGCGGAACCTTTTCGAATGCCTTCTGAAAGTCCAGATATACAATGTCGACCGGGTCACCCTTGTCTATCCACCTGTTTACTCCCTCAAAAATTGCAGCAAGTTTGTCAAGCAAGATCTTGCTTTGCTGACTGGTCCTCATCAGATTGTATCCGTCAAGGTGCCCAATGATGCGGTCCTTTATCAGCACCTCTACCATCTTTCTCGGTACCAAGGTCAGACTCACCAGTCAGTAGTTTCCCGTATCACCCATCGAACCTTTCTTGAAGATTGACGTAACATTTGCCACCTTCAAGTCTTCTGGAATCCTCCCCGATTTGATCGACAGATTGGCTATTAGTTTAAGCAGTTCAGCTATAGCCCCTTTCAGTTCCTTGATTACCTTTAGATGGATGCCATCCAGTCCAGGGGATTTATCATTTTTAAGCCTATCAATCTGCCTGAATACCTTTTCTAGATTGACCGTCAACCCTGTCAGTTTCCCATCTTTGTTTCCCGTGTATAGCCTGTCGGCTTCCAGTATGTTGTGTATATCCTCTTCTGTAAACACAGACACAAAAAAATGTGTTCAGTTTGTCGGCGATAGCTTTGTCCTCCTTCAGCACTCCCTTTATTCCATGGTCATCCAATGGCCCCACCGCTTCTTTTGCGGGTCGTTTCCCCTTAATATATCAAATGAATGGCTTGAGGTTTTTTGCCTCCTTGTCTATTTTTTCCTTGTAGTCTCTTTTGTCCCCTTTTACCACCTTATGGCATCTGCTTTGATGCTGTTTGTGCTTTTTCCAGTTTTTGTCTGTTTTTGACCTTTTCCATTCCTTAAATGAAGTCTTCTAGTCTCTGATTGCTTCCTTCACTGCTACAGTGAGCCATGCCGGTTCCTTGTTCTTTTTCCTCTTGGATCCTTTGTTGATATGTGGTATATACAGATTTTGCGCCTCGGTGACTGTGTCCTTAAAAAGGGACCATGCTTGCTCTAGCATCTTTACAGTGTTTATCCTCTTCTTAATCTTCCTCCCCACCATGAGTCTCATCCCTTTGTAATTCCCTTTTCAGAAGTTCAGCGCCGTGGTCATCATTCAAGATCGATATTTCGTCCTTGTGTCCAGGTCGAAGCGGATCATATTGTGATCACTGGTTCCCAGCATCCCCTCTACTTCTACACCTTGCGCTGGTCCTCGTAGTCCATCTAGAATCAAGTTCAGAATTGTATTTCCTCTCGTATTTTCCTTGATGAGTTGTTCCAGGAAGCAATCGCCTACAGCATCCAGGAACTTGGTCTCCCTACCGCAGCCGAAGGTGCCTAGGTTCCGGTCTATCCCCAGATAATTGAAGTCACCCATGATAACTGTGTTGCCTCCCTTGCAGTTGTATTTAATCTCATCCATCATTTCTCCATTAATTTCTTCTGACTGCCCTGGGGGTTGGTAGTAGATGCCAATCTTCATTTCTGTTCCATTTGTTCCCATAATTTTGACCCATAGAGACTCTGACTTATTCTTTGTTTTCTCTCCGGTAGACTCGATTCCCTCTTTGACGTATTTATTTATTTATTCAATTTTCGATACCATTCTCCCAGGGGAGCTCAGAACGGTTTACATGGATTTATTCAAGTACTCAAGCATTTTTCCCTATCTGTCCTGGCAGGTTCACAATCTATCTAATGTACCTAGCGCTATGGGGGATTAAGTGACTTGCCCAGGGTCACAAGGAGCAGCGTGGGTTTGAACCCACAACCTTAGGGTGTTGAGGTTGTAGCTTTAATCATTGCGCCACACTCTCCCTTTTAGGATAATGCCCCCACCTTTTTGTCCCACTCTGTCTCTGCGGTATAGCTTGTATCCCGGTAGCACAGTGTCACAGATATTTTCCTCATTCCACCATGTTTCCGTGACGCCGATGATGTCAAGGTTATCTTTTTGTGCCATAGCTTCTAATTCACCCATCTTATTCTTTAGGCTCCTTGTGTTCATGTACATACACTTGAGTTTGCGGCCTGTTACTTTCTTGTATTTCCTTCCATTTTGTGTTCCTTTTGATCTGTCAGGATTTCTGTCTTGCCTATAATCCGGTGAGTCTTCCCTGCTATCTTTCTGCACAGTATCCTCTGGGTATACAGTGTCTCGCTGTTTCTACATTTGGTAACATTGAGGAGCTTCTGCTGCGTATGCAGGATATGCCGGGGGCAGGGCAGGATTAACCAATAGGCCAAGTAGGCGCGTGCCTAAGGCCTGAAATGGTCAGGGGGGCCCGACGAAGGAGAGCATCAACATTTTTTTTTCCAAACGGCAATGGGCCCCTCCAGCATCAATCGGCAACGTGGGCCCCCCCGATCGGCAACATGGGCCCCCCAATCAGCAACATGGGCCCCCCCCATCAGCAACGAGGCCCCCCCATTGACGGAAAGTAAGACAAGCAAGCAACGCAGGTAAGAAAGGCAACGGGAACTATAATTGTGCAAGCGGTGCTGCTTGCCCAAAGCTTCCCTCTGATATAGCTTCCTGTTTCCCCCTGGGTGCATGGTGAGGCAGGGCGGGGCAGGGGGCCCAGTGTACTTGTGTGCCTAGGGGCCCTCGATGAATTAATCCTGCCCTGGTCGGGGGCGTTGGTGTTGCCTACTTTCCCGTTGGAGACACCTCAAGGCAAGATGGATGTGGCCTCCTTGGACTTGAAACAACTCTGAGTCCCGACGCAAGGGCACCTCCCCCTCCCTTCCTCAGTTTACCAGCTCCCCGTGAGTGGAGGAGCTCCCGTAAGGTGGTATGCACCTCCCCTCGGAAGCCAAAGAGAGCGCAGAGGGGAGTATGGAGACAGACTCCCTGCAGCTACAGGAGAGCCTTGTGGAAACTGAGGCAATAATAACTTTGGGGGTGAGCCTAATCCAGGATAGTCAAGGGAAAACATCAGCTGGTGAGAAAATTGAACTTAAAATGTTACCTATGATAAAAATTAAAAAAAAAACGCCCTCAGAGGTAACTCTGGATTCCTTATCTAACTAAATCAATAAAACCCCAGCTTATACAGCTGGAAGACAAACTTAGGGCTCCTTTTATCAAGCCGCACTAGCGGTTTAATGCGCATAATATAGCACGCTAAACCACCGGCCGAGCTAGCAGCTACCACCTCCCTTGAGTAGGTGGTAGTTTTTAGGACAGCGCAGGGGTTAATGCGTGATAAAACATCACACGCGTTAACTCCGCTAGCGCAGCTTGATAAAAGGAGCCCTTAATGTTCAACAGAATGATATTAAGAATTTGAGGGTTGAGACTAATGACTCTCTAAAAATCTTTTGTGAATTTTCAGCAAGAAATGAAAGTGTTTAAACAAATTTCTGAATATAATCCTGAGAAGAATATAATCCTAAGAAGAAAGTTGGAACCTTTGGAGAATTTCTCCCGTAATAACAATCTTAGGTTGATTAATTTCCCTAAGGAAACTCCTAGGGAAATGTTGAAACGTTATATGAAGGAAATTTTGGAAATTCCTGAGAATACATTACCACCATTGACTCATATTTATTATTTACTTATTAAAGCAGATGGAGTACCACAAGAAAGTGACCAGCAACCACTCAATATGTCGACATTATTGGAACTTTCTGAAAGGGAAGTGGCAATAGCTGTTACACTTCTTCTTTCTGTAACCCTTGCACCAGATAAAAACTAGTTGCTTAGGCTTTTCTTCAAAAACAAACAAAAATAATTTCTTGGGTTTAAAATCTTAATGTTTCCAGATCTAGCATGAGCTATACAAAAGCATAGGTGAGAATTTTTGCTTTTAAAACCAGGTGTTATTGCCCTGGGGATGACATTTTTTCTTTGTCACCCTGGCAAATGTGTGATACATTATTGCATGAGAAAATACATTTTCTTTGAACCTGGCCAACTGACAACTTTCCTGTCAATATCACGCCTGGAAGAGGGAAAAATATGAGTGCCGTTTAGAATATTGGATATCCAAGTTCAGTTAATTAGTCCTTTGTTTTCCTTTTGCTTTAGGCTTCTTATTAGTACAAACTCGCTAATGCTACACTTTGGATCTTTATTTGAGGACTTGAGCTGAATTTAAACAAAACTTTTCTTTATTGTGAATTATTACTTATTTCATTTCAATTTACCTATGTTAACTATTTCTTTTATGGTTGTTTATGGATATTTTTGATTACTTGCTTATTTTTAGCTTTCTGTTCAAGTGGATACTTGATATGTAATTTGAAAAATGATAAATATATAATTTTTTTTTAAATCTTGTTTGTGGATTTACACCGTGCAGGTTTACTACTGAGTAGGGATTCCATCTGTTCTTCACTGAGCTAATCATAAAAGGGATCATTCTCAGGCAGAGCTTCCTGGGGATAGTCAGTTAGCTTGGCCGGATATGGTAAACTGTGTTTTTGAATAGTGTGTCTACCCTTAGTACTGCTTTACTTAGTGTACTTAAAGGGTACCATGATAGGCACCGAGCCTGACTGGTCACAGTAGCCAGTCCATTACAGGATTGGCCCCTCCCATGTCCAAATGGTCTTGTTCTGGGAGTTTGGGACGTGGACAAATTTTGGTTGAAAATGTGGTATAAAGATATATATCCTTGGGTTTGGGCATCCCAATGGCCTGGATGTCCAGATAGAGGATTTTCCCCAAAATATATTTTAGACACATGATGGTTTGCCTTTCATTTTCTTACTGCTGACTTTGGACGTCTAACACCATACATCTAAATTGGACTTAGACGGATGTTTTGAAAATGCCCCTCAAAGTGTTACAGAAAAAGATGATTAAGAAATTATTCTATTTTCCTTCAATAAGAAAAAGAGAAAATAACACTCAAGTCCACATTATGAGATCCGAAATTAACAATAGAGGAGAATTAAGAATATCTACAAATAAAACAAAGTACATTTCTTATGTTCTTATAAATTCCTACTGGAAAAGAGGATAGAGGGGTATAGATAGATTACTGCACAGGTCCTGGACCTGCTGGGCCACCGCGTGAGCGGACTGCTGGGCACGATGGACCTAGGGTCTGACCCAGCAGAGGCATTTCTTACAACTGACAGCATCAGGTTCCTGTACATTTCAATGAGAGCTAAAATCAGAAGGGAGTAATCCAAGTTCCTCTGATACATTTCTAGTGGCTAGAAAAGATGTCAAATATGAAAGATCAAAAAATACATATTTAACTACCATATTTTTCATTCTATTAGACACACCCGACCATAAGACGCACCCCGCTGTAGAAGAGGGAAACCCAAGGAAAAAAATTCTGCCCACCACCCTGCCTTGTACCCTCTCCCCATCTGGTGATCTAGTGGTAGGTCAGGACAGGGTACAAGGCAGGTCTAGTGGTAGGTAGCCTCCCCCGGGCAGGTCTAGTGGTAGGCAGTGGTAGGCAGCACCCCAGTACCTTTTTTTAATCCCCTCCCCCCTCCAGTACCTTTTTTTAAATCTCGGCAGTCCAGCGTGCTTTCTGCACTCCTGCCTTGTTGGACGGCTGCCTTCTGATCTCTTCCCCTGATCTCTTCTTGCAGAGGCAGAGCGGCACACAAAACAGGTGTGAGCTTTTTGCATGCCTGCCTGGTCCCACACCGTTCCCTGAGTAGCTGCCATCAGTTCTCGTGAGTCCTGCAAGATCAGAGGAAGAGATCAGGAGGCAGTGTTCTTTTTAACTTTTAATGTCACACCCTCCATTTTTTGATGCAAAATATTGATCTGTGCATATAAACTCTTATCCAGGTCTACAACCAGTTGCCAAACAGATTCCAGAGTCACTTCAGTGGGCATAATAAAAAAAGAAGGTATGTGTTTCAGTTACATCTAATTTTATTGAAACCACTTAACTGAATTCCAGCCACTAGTTCCTCCCTAATGATGGAAGTTGCACAGGTGTAGCTCCATTCAAGGGACCCAAAATTCCCTAGGTCCTAGAATCGCCACCCAGATACCACATTTCCCCCTGTGGAAAGGCTACCGCTGCTTGTCCCAGCTGAAGCACTAACTCCGCTACAAGTGGCAGACTGCTACCCCGTGGCTGTGGAGAAGGGGCTCTTAGGTCAGGTTTCCAATCCAGGAGATGACAGGTTTACTCCTCCCTCTTCCTGTATCTCTAGCAGGCTACACACTGACTCTATCGTGGTCCCGATCCTTCTCATAAGAGTCCAAAAGTGGGGGAAGAAAGCCTATGGGAGGAACACACTACAGACTTTCCCCTCCATTTTGACATACTGAGGAAATTTTTTGAAGAAGTTCAAAAGAGGGATAACTCATGTCAGGTACTGGTGGCCATCTTTGATCAGTACATTACTCCTTTTGGAGAGTACAGTCTTGATGTGAACATGGTGACAGTAAATCTCTAAGTAAGACAAGCAAATACTTTGAATGGAGTGGCTTAGTGATTAAAGTTTGAGTGCTATCAAACTAACCAGTTCCAGGTTGATGATTTTAGGCCAGTCCTAGATTTCTGACGAACACTATCTGCTGTATTATAGCAGCCACAGCACTGATTTCAGTGGGGAGAATCAGAGATTACAAAGAACCCAACACAATTAGGATACAAATTCAAAAACAAAGTTGGCCAAAACGTCTTCCTGCTAGAACTAGATAATTTGGATCTGGAGCAGCATCTGAGAATTTGGGATGATGAGGAAGTAGGCTTCTCTCTCTACTGCCTCTGGTATAAACCAGAGATTCCTTCTAAAGGGTGGACTACCCTTTAGAGTGAGATTTACTGGCACAGTGCCTGAAGTATAAATTTTCAAAAAGTTTAATTGTGAGAAAAACTTCACAAATGGAGGAAACAAAAGAAAATTATATTCAGCTTTTTTGGTGCTTTGATAGGATGAAGACAAAGTAGAAGCAGTATTAGGACAGATTTCCAAGGGATTTGCTCATATATCAACAATTAACTTGTTACATTCCTCAGTTTGAAAATTTCTGTTAGTATATGTATTGTATTTATTTATATTTTAAAATGTATTGCCTGCAGCATCCAACAATTCGACGTGGGGTGCAATAAAACATATACAATAAAATTGTACATTTGTACCAGAGTGTTTCTCCACTCAAGCTGAAATGTACATGAGACCGTCTCTGTCACAGACATTGAAAAGTGCATATACATACTCACCCATACTTTTCAGGCAAGATAAGACACACATACATGTTTCCATTCTTCTGGTGTTTTGCAGCTAATGTGCTCATTCAGCCACTGCCCCCCCCCCCCCCCCCAAACCACATGCACCCCTACCTCTGTCCTCTATCTTGTAAAGTTCTTGCATTTGCTCTTTTTCTCAGCCTATGACAACTGCTTTACACTTTCCCCATTCCCCTTCTGATGTGGCTCAATTCATCCATGGGTCACTCTGGTCCACTCTGGTCACACACAGGTTTATTGGGGGTTAGGCCTAAGCTAGTATTCCTCCCCCCGAGGGTCACCTTGAGAGCCTGTGGCTCTAAGAACAGAAACACAGAAACTAATCTCTATCTTATGGTTCCCCAACCAGTGGTATCCTGTTTTCTATCTCCCAATATGGTTAGGGTGGGACATTACTTTAATTTATGAGATTGGTCCCAAATCACCTTACAGTACTACTACTACTACTAAAAGCTAAACTAAACTAAAATTTAGTTTTATAGACCGAGTCATCAACCAAGAGGAGCTTGACTCGGTTAACAATAATGTAATACATAATACATAAACTTGACAAGGAAAAGTAGACTGAAATAGTTAATTTCCAAAATGTTTAGCAAACAAAAAAGTTTCCTGAATTTTCCGGAATAAAGCAAAAGAACCTAACCTTCTTAATGTTAGCCTTCGGCTCAATGCGCGGCAGCGGCGAAGAAAGCAAATAGGATGTTGGGCATGATTAAGAAGGGGATCACGAGTAGATCGGAAGATGTAATAATGCCACTTTATAGAGCAATGGTCAGACCACAATTGGAATACTGTGTCCAACACTGGTCTCCATACCTCAAGAAAGATATAACTCTGCTGGAAAGGGTACAGAGGCGAGCCACGAAACTTGTCAAGGGATTGGAGAATTTGAGCTACAAAGAACGCCTTAAGAAATTGGGACTATTTACCCTTGAGCAGAGAAGACTGAGAGGGGATTTAATAGAGATTTTTAAAATAATAAAAGGATTTGATAAAATAGACCAAGAAGCAGCATTACTAACTTTTTCGGATATGACACGGACAAGAGGTCATAGACTGAAACTGAGTGGCAGCAGGTTCAGGACGGATATCAGGAAGTACTTTTTCACACAGCACGTGGTGGGAATTTGGAATGCTCTCCCGGAGGATGTTGTGACAGAGATTACTGTTCTGGGATTCAAGCGCAAGTTGGATGCACACCTTCTTGCAAATCATATTGAGGGCTACGGTATATCTGGGTCTCCATTCGGCAGTACCTAAAGGGGCCGCCGCGTGTGCGGATCACCGGACTGGATGGACCTCGGTCTGATCCGGTGAAGGCTTTTCTTATGTTCTTATGTAAAGCATTCCAGAATTTGGTTAATTTAAAAGCAAAAGAATGACTAAATCACTTAAAGGTTCTGTTTTTACCACTGAGAGAGGGAAATGTAAGTTTTAATTTTTGAGAACTTCTTGCAAGATGAGATCTATGAACATCCCAGTCTAAAGGAATCATAGTAGCAAAAATACCAAATAGGATCTTAAATGCAATACTAATGCACGTAAATTGAATTTTATAGTGCTACCAGGCACAAGAAGCTACTTAATGGCTGGTATAATTTCAGGTGCCTATATGTAAGGTGCACCAAAAGTGGATTATGCCTTTATAGGATAGGCTCCCACCTCACAGCATTGGAATACCAAAAATGAGGTGACTACAGTGATGTAGCAAGGGTGACCGGCTCCCAGCCTCTCCCACTCTCTTCCCTGCCCCTCACACGTGCCCACACCCATGCCCCTTCCCCCGTATCTTTTTAACTTCGGCACGAGCAGCCAAAGAACTTGCTGCCCACATCGGCTTTGGAGCTCTCTCTGACATCACTTGCTCCCAGAAGTGACATCAGAGAGAGCTCCGAAGCAGGCAGCAAGTTCTTTTCTGCATGTACTAAAGTTAAAAAAGGTATAGGAAAGGAGCATGGATGCACGCGGCAGGGGGAGGAGTGGGAAAGGGGCCAGAGAGGAGGAGGGGTGCCAGTGCCCTGAGGACTGCCCCCCTCGCACCCCATTACTACGCCTCTGGGTGCCTATTTATAGAATTGCCTCCAACGTATGTTCTTGTGTATTTTATAGAAAGCACAGGTACATTGCAACTTCACCACTGCTCTGTCCAAAGTACACCAAGGGAATATTTACTTTCTATGTACATATGCAGCCATGCTACTATATAAAAACCCTTTTCTACTATTACTACTATTAATTATTTCTATAGCTCTGAGTTTATAAAAAGAAAAGGCTTTATAAAACTAGCTCCAGTGGGGTACATTTGCCCCTTAATTCCACAAAAAGTGCTAAAATTTGCACACAGAATTTTGGTACCAAAATTGCATGTGCAATTTAATTGAATAACAAAATAATTTGTGCAAATAATTGGCATTTTAGCAAGCAAGTATTGGTGTTAATTAGAATCAATTGCAAGTTGCACACTCAAATTTTATGGGTAAGTCAAAAAGGGGAGGGGCATAGGTGGATCAGGGGTGTTTCTTGAAGTTACACACATAATTATAGAATAAGGGCATCTGTTCCTAAATTTAGGTGTGGGCGTTTGCATCACATTTTCATTGGTGGAAATGGTCATGCCTAAATTTACTCGCAGTTCCAGGGCATAAGTGTTATTCTATAGACCAGTTTAAGTGGTCTCAAACTCAAACCCTTTGGAAGGCCACATTTTGGGATTTGGGCCTCAGAAAAAATAGTTAATATCTTATTAAAGAAATGACAATTTTGCAATGAGATAAAACTCTTTAATTAATTTATAAATCTTTCCGTTTAGCTGTCTTAATAATAATATTGTCACTTATAGCTAAAAAGACATATGATCAAGAAACTGTTTTATTTTACTTTTGTGATTTTAATAAACATACCGAGGGCCTCAAAATAGTACCTGGTGGGCTGCAAGTTTGAGACCACTGCTATAGACTGTGCCTAGCATTAAGCAAGGTTTACAGAATAGCACTTTCTTCAGCTTTGATTTTTTAACCACGATATATAGAATTCAGTCAAGATTCAAGTTTATTAAAAATTTGATATACTGCTTAAAAGATTGTCTAAGCAGTGTACAATGCATAAAACATAAAATTAAAAAAACTTGGGGGGGGATATAATTGAGACAAAAAAACATAACAAGACATACTGGAACAAATGGGAAGGGGGGTAGAACCAGTGGCGTACCAAGGGGGGGGGGGGGGGGGAAGTCCGCCCTGGGTAGCGAGCCCTGAGGGGGTGCTCCGGCGTCCGTTCCCCCCCCCCGACGTCTGGTTCTTCCTCTCTGGCCTCCCCGCACCATTAAGAGTACCGAAGCAGCCTGCAGCAAGATCACGATATCAGCGATCTTGCGCTGCTTCATGCTGTCCTCCGCCGTGGTCCCGCCCCCTCTACTGATGTCAGAGGAGGGGGGCGGGTCCGCGGCGGAGGACAGCACAAGCAGCTCAAGATCGCTGATATCGCGATCTTGCTGCAGGCTGCTTCTACTCTAAATGGTGCGGGGAGCCAGAGGGGAAGAACCGGACGTCTGGATGGGGGGGCGAGCGGTCCTTCGGGGTGGGGTGGGCAGGCAGGCCTTCAGGGGAGATGCAGGCCTTAAAGGGGGGGGACAAGCCTTCTTGGGTGGAGACAGGCTTTTGGGGGGGGGACAGGCAGGCAGGCCTTCAAGGGGGGGACAGGCAGGCAGACCTTTAAGGGGGGGACAGGGGGGAGACAGGCCTTCAAGGAGGTACAGGCCTTTGGGGGGGTGCAGGCCTTCTGGGGGGTGCAGCCTTCGGGGGGTGCAGGCCTTCAAGGGGAGGGACAAGCCTTCAGGGGGAGATGCAGGCCTTAAAGGGGGGGACAAGCCTTCATGGGGGGAGACAGGCCTTTCGGGGGGGGACAGGCAGGCAGGCCTTCAAGGGGTAGACAGGCAGGCAGGCCTTTAAGGGGGGGGACAGGCCTTCAAGGAGGAGCAGGCCTTCGGGGGGGTGCAGGGCCTTCAAGGGGGGTGCAGGCCTTACAGGGGGGACATGCCTTCATGGGGGGAGACAGGTTTTCGGGGGGACAGGCAGGCTGGCCTTTAAGGGGGGGACAAGCCTACAAGGGGGTGGGATAGGCCTTCAAGGGGGGGACAGGCCTTCAAGGGGGTGCAAGCCTTTGGGGGGGTGCAGGCCTTCAAGGGGGGGGGACAGGCCTTTGGGGGGGGACCCTGGTGTAGAAGTACACAGAGGGAAGGGGGTGTTGAAAGAGATGTGCATATGCCAGACTTTGGGGGGGAAGAAATAATTGGTCTAAAAATAGAGGAGAGGGAGAGAGATGATGGACCATGGGATTTAGGGAGGGGAAGGAACAGAAAGGGAGAGAAATTGGACACAAGGGATGGTTTGGAGGAGGGATAGAGATACTGGATAGGAGGATAATTGGGAAAAGAAAGGGAGAGATGGTGGGCCCTGGGGTGGTGGGGAAGGAGGGAGAGATGCCGGATGAAAAGGTAGTTAAGAAAAGGTGGATCTGTGGAGGGAGATGAAAAAAAGGAAAGATACCAGACTTCCTGGGGAGGGAAGGGAAATGGAAAGGGAGGACAGAGATGGCAGATGGATGGTTAGCATGAAGAAAGAAGGAGACCCTGGCAAGCAAGTTATCAGAAGACAACCAGAGCCTGGGACCAACAAGATTTGAAAAACTAACCAGACAACAAAAGGTAGAAAAATTAATTTTATTTTCTGTTTTGTGATTACAATATGTCAGATTTGAAATGTGTATCCTGCCAGAGCTGGTGTTAGATCGCAAACGTGAGCTAGGATTTAACAGAGAGAGGAAAAGTCCCTTTTTGTTTCTTTATTTTATTTACACCACAGCGCCAGTGTGGTTAGGAGAAGCCAAAGGGGGTGAAAAAGCTATAAAAACCCACCAGGATTTTTTGAAAAAATTCACCCAACTGGGCAGGAAAATCGAATCGAAAAACCAATTAAATAGGCTGAATCAAAATTTTTCTTCCTGAATCGGGCAGTTTGCACTACTGTCTCAGACTTTAGGACCTGGGATTGGGGAGAGATGGCATCCTCAGTACTTTATAATGCAAGTGAAATGAGGATTTGGTCAGACTTTTGAAGGGTCTGCAGAAGAAAAATATAGTATAGGCCGGGGACATGAGACAGCAGGAAATGGGAACTTTTCTTCCTTCTATTTTTGTGAATGGAAAGGCTGCGGATGTCAGAGAGTTCAGTTAAAATATGTGCTTTATAAAAAATATAATAATGTGTTTTATAAAGTTTATAAGCATTGCTGGCCTACCCAGTGAGGTGTTCCTAGTGGTGGTGGTGGCTGAGTGGCGGGCAGTGTGTCAATGTGTTGAGAGGAAGAGGTGGTCTGGGAATTCTCCTGAGCAAACTCCGGGCCCATTTCCACCCCCAGTTAGTCCACTCCACATCAACTGGTTCACACACTGAGTGGGTCTTTGGGTATTGTGCATAGGTAGTTGTTTTTGGGATCTCTTCCAGTGGTTTGTCAGTATCTCCTTGTGGTCCAAGGAAGGAAACTTTGTTAACCTTAGCATTGACCTTTTGTAACAGTGCTGCTTGTGTGGCATTAGGCTATCTAGTGATCGAAAGAAAAAAAAACAGACCTTTGCACATTTTGCACTATAGGATTATCTCTACTCTCTTCCAACAACAGAATCCGGACAATATTATCTCTATTCGTCTAAACAACCTATCACTATCTACTATCTACTACCAATTTATCCTGGAAAAGTCCAGAACAACAATTGTAACAACGCATTCTTGATTATATGTACTGCAATGCTACTGGAAATGTCCAGTCTTCTAACTTGTAATCCGCTTAGAACCGCAAGGCACAAGCGGAATAGAAATCACTAATGTAATGTAATGTAATGTAATGTAATGTATGAGGAGATTCACATTTCCTGCACAGCTAAGTCCGTGTGAAGTTCCCTTGTGTTGTATTTGACATCTAGCAAGGTCTCTGTTTGGAAGGAAAGATCTAAGCTTAAAATGAAGTGGCCAGAAGTTATGGTAAAAGCAGATAGCTTAGCTGGTTTTAAGAAAGATTTGGACAAATTCCTGGAGGAAAAGTCCATAGTCTTTTATTAAGACATGGGGAAGTGTCTGCTTGCCCTGGATCGGTAGCATGGAATGTTGCTACTCTGGGTTTTGACCAGGTACTAGTGACCTGGATTGGCTTCCATGAGTATGGGCTACTGGGCATGATGGACCATTGGTCTGACCCAGTTAGGCTATTCTTATGGTTATGTTCTCATCTGTAGGGGCCTTTGGTTTCACTTCTTATTTTAATGTATTTTTTTTCTGGGAACTTATCATGTGTTTTATTATAATGGGAACAAAAATATGGAAGAGAATTAATGTGTGTGGAATGGGGGGGGGGGTAACTAATTTCTTCAGCCAAATAATTAAATCCACCTCAACCAGACATAGGAGAACTCGCACACCATTCACACACCCTCCAACCAAAAACGTCAAAAGAAAAAAACTGTTCGACAACCTCCTAACACTCGATCCCCAACTCTACAACCTATTGACCTCGACCACAGACTACAAAACCTTCAAAAAAGAAATAAAAACCCTTCTATTCAAAAAACACAATAAAACCGAACTAACACAATCAGAACTGTCCCAAGCATCACCTGCAACTACTCCATACATACTTCTGATGTCATGACAATTCAGACATAATTTATGTTATGTTATGTTTGGAATAATGGTTACATATATGAGGTTCAATAAAAGAATATTTTCACTCCCTGTTTCTACTCTGACCATTTATGCCATTTCATGGTTATTACAAAAAATATTTTTTACATGGAGGGTGGGTGGGGAGGGTGTCAAAAAATGATGGGCCCCGGGTGCCACATACCCTAGGTACGCCACTGGGTAGAACTACAATTGTAATAGGAATGAATGACAAAAATGGGTAACACAATAGGAAGGGAAGGTTATACTCTTCCTTGACTAGGATTTTGGTGGAATTGGTGACCAATGGAAGAGGGAAAGTCTTTACACAATAGGTGAATTCAGCATGTAGAATAACAATTTGCATGCCCAACTAGTACTTATAAAATTACACCAATACATGCATGCATTAAAGTAGACACTAGTGTGATATATGTGTAGGTGTTCTTGGGAGCAGAAAATGAGCAGAACAGTGATGGAACTTATGCATGTATCTTAGAAGCATCAATTCTTACTGACTGCAAGTGCATAAACAAAGTTACATCTGTGGTGGAGATATTGTTTCCATGGTGTCCCCTGGAGCAAATGTATGGAAGGTTTTGAGGAGGCTAAGTTATAAAGGCACAGAAGTACATATGTTACCTTTATAAAATACAAAAGAAGCAATATATGCACCTGTGGGTCTTCATGGGATGGGAAGGCAGTTTCATAACAGGGGACTTACAGAAATGTCAAAAATTAACTATCTTATTTCTATTTCATATATGCAATGTAATTGCCTGTGTGACTATATAAGATAGGCTCCCAGAACAACTCCAAGTAGTGTGCAAATGCTCTTGCATGCGTTTACTAATGTTCCAAGGTACATACCAGTGCCATACAGAGTGGTAGAAAACTGGAACGCTCATCCAGAGTCTGTCATAGAGGAAAACACTCTCCAGGGATTCAAGACAAAGTTAGACAAGTTCCTGCTGAACCAAAATGTACGCAGGTAGGGCTAGCCCTCAGTAGCGCACTGGTCTTTGACAAGGAGGGCTGCCGCGTGAGCAGACTGCTGGGCACGATTGACCACAGGTCTGAACCCAGCAGTGGCAATTCTTATCACTAATAATAAAACGCTAAGCGTGCATGCGCACTTCCTATCTGCATGATCCAGGATCTGTAGCTCCATGGTCGGCAGAGAATAGGAGTGTGCATGCGCGCTAGCTGTGCCAGTGGCCGTCAGAGAAATTGTAAAGCGACCAGCGCATGTGCGTTCAGCGGCCAGCAGAGAATTATAAAGCAGTAGAATAATTCAGTGCGTGCGCACGTTTGGCGCGCACACGTTCAATTTCCAATGAGTGGCTGTTTACTTACTCTGTGCCAGTTGCGTAATTTAAAAAAAAGGTAGGTGGGAGAAGGGGCCCATATTTCCTCAACATCCTCCTGAGATCTCCATACACACAGCACAGGGAAGTGGGGTGGGGGGAGGGAAATGCTGCTGCACAGGGGAAATAGGAGGGGGAGGGAATGCTGCTGCAGCTGCTGCACAGGGAAGTGTGGGGAGGGAAATAACGCTGCTGCTGCTGCTGCACAGGGAAGTGGAGCAGGAGGGAATGCCGCTGCTGCACAGGGAAGTGGGGGGAAGGAAATGCTTGCACGGGGGCAGGGGAGAGAGACAGAAAGAAAGAAAGACAGCGGGAGGGAAAAGAGAAAGAAAGAAAGATAGACAGCGGGAGAGAGACAGATAGAAAGAAAGGAAGAAAGAGACAGGGGCAGGAGAGAGACAGAAAGAAAGAAAGACAGACATATATTCTAGCACCCAGGGCCCGCCATCAGGGCAGTACTACCAGTCCTGTATTCAGAGGCCCGGAGCTGACAGGGGGCCCGGGCCCAGTAGCGTACCTAGGGGGGGAGATGCGCCCCAGGTGCACGTCCCAAGGGGATGCACAGGAGAGAGAGCTGAACGGGGACGATGGGGGACCCGCGGGGTTAAATATAACTCGAGCTGCGAGGCTCGTCTTCTACTCCGACTGCCCTGCCGCTCACACAGCCGATCGGAAGTCTTCCCGATGTCAGCGCTGACGTCGGAGGGAGGGCTTAAGCAAAGCCCGCCCTCCATCGTCAGCGCTGAAGTCGGGGAAGACTTCTGGTCGGCTATGTGTGCGCGGCGGGACAGGCAGGAAATAGAAGACAAGCCTACATGGCTCGAGCTACATTTTACTGAGAAAGTTTGCCAAGATGGGCTGGGAGGCAAATGGGGAACACAAAAGGGGGAGGGAGTTGCATTTTGGACACAAGGCATGAACTTGGGAGAGAGGAAGGGAGGAAAACAGATGCTGAGGTGGGGGATGGAATGGGTTTTTTGGACACAGAAGGCATGGACTTGGGAGGAGAGGAAGGGAGGGAAAGAGATGCTGAGGTGGGGGAGGGAATGTGGTTTTTGGACATAGAAGGCAAGGACTTGGGAGAGAGGAAGGGAGGGAAAGAGATGGTTAGTGTACACGGGAATAGAAGAAAGGAGAATTTTTGGTCATAGGGAGGGAGTGAGGTACAGACAGTGGCATACCAAGGTGGGGGTGGGGGAGGTCTGCCCCGGGTTTACACCCCAAGGAGAGGTGCACAGCTGGCCACTCTCCAGTGTTCTCCCTAGGCTGGCAAACTGCATCTCTTTAGCCACTTGAGTGCCACCGCCGCCATTGGGAACAGGCCGGTGCCAAGTTCTCCCTGCTTTTCCCTATGGGGCCGACCAACTCTCACCACCCGCGTCAAATCTGACATCGGAGAGGACATTCTGGGCCAGCCAATCGCTGCCTGGCTGGCCCAGAACGTCCTCTTCGACGTTAGAATTGACGTCGAGTGGCGAGAGAGTTGGTCGGCCCCACGGGGGAAGAGAAGCAGGGTGAACTCGGCGCCAGCCTGTTCCCGATAGCGGCAGTGGCAGCCTATTCCCCAGTGGCGGTGGCAGCATTTTCCCAATGGTGGTGGCATAGGGGAGGGCAAGGAGAAAGAAAGAAAGGGGGGACAGGGAGCCAGAAAAAAAAAAAAGAAAGGGGGCAGGGTGAAACAAAGAAAAATGGGGCACGGAGAGAGAGAGAAAGACAGACATACAGAATGAAATGGGGTATGGAGAGAGAGAAAAAGAAAGAAGGGGGCAGGGTGAAACAAAGAAAAAGTTTGGGGAGGGGAATGAGGTCTGGAGGAGAAGGAAGCATACAGGAGGCTGAAAGAAGGGAAGAAATATTGGATGCACAGCCAGAAGAATAAAGTGCAACCAGAGACTGATGAAATTACCAAAGGTAGGAAAATGATTTTATTTTCAATTTAGTGATCAAAATGTGTCCGTTTTGAGAATTTATATATGCTGTCTATATTTTGCACTATGGCCCCCTTTTACTAAACCGCAATAGCGTTTTTTAGCGCAGGGAGCCTATGAGCTTCATGAGCAGCATGGGGCATTCAGCACAGGTCCCTGCACTAAAAACCGCTATCGCGGTTTAGTAAAAAGGGAGGGGGAATATTTGTCTATTTTTGTATAGTTGTTACTGAGGTGACATTTGCATAAAGTCATCTGCCTTTGACCTCTTTGAAAACCCGCGAAAATATAAATGATAATTAACATTTTCTCTGCGTACAGCGTGCTTTGTGTTTTTAAAATTTTTATTGTTAAAAGATCATTTTGACTTGGCCACAAAGGTAAGGGGGAGGGAGGGGAGCTGCTGAAAGAGTCTACCTTGACGTGGTTGCAGGCTTACAAATCTTTTGGTCAAAGAGTGCAGCGACAGAGAAAAGTATGTGTGTATTCGGCCCATGGAAGAAGGGGGGTCGGGGGGGAAGGGGTGTATGGGGGGCCCAATAGGATTGCTCAGTAAGGGGCCCAGAAATTTCTGATGGCGGCCTTGCTAGCACCCGTTAATATAACGGGCTTAGACTAGTGTTCTAATGTTCTTATATCCCACAATTTTCAAAAAGGAATCAATGTGTTTACAATAAGATTCTTAAACTACTAGATATGGTCAATAGTTGGTAGGATTTCAGAAAGAAGAGGTATGTCTTTAACATTTTCCTGAAGTGGTAATGTGTATTTGATACCTACACTAAGCTTTCTGTATTTCTACATTCTGTGTGTATTTATAATAGCCAGTTTCTACATACAAAATACATTTTCAGGTGGAAATTGTTTTATAAAACTGCTTCATAACAGGCCACCTAAATTTTTCCTCAGATTTGTACATAGGTTAATATTATTTTTTAATTAATTGGGCATTTTTATTCTGCTTTTATCTCCATAGAGATTTCAGGTGGTTTATATACAACATTTTGACCAAAAATGTAACATTAATTCTTTCTATACAGCAGAAGCATTGACTCTCCTCTCGTAAAAGCATTCTTTTTGGATAATGTTTATTACAGTGAGAATAAATTATTTTTATTAAAGCAATAATATTTTAAAAAACATCTGACCACAACACATTCCATAAATACAGTAATCTATGCTTTTTTATGTTGATGTTGTTTAACCATTGATCAAAGAGGCAAGTTTTAACCAGTTTTCTAAAAGATGATTTTTTCCAACTTTAATTCATTAATCATTTTATTGTATAACCAGAGGGCTATAACTCTCCAAGGACTCCTTTTACAAAGCCGCGTTAGCGATTCCTGCATGACAAATGCAATGAAGCCCATAGGGCTTTGTCACATTTGGCTCAAGAGAATCACTGACATGGCTTTGTAAAAAGGAGTCCCAAGTGTTATTTCTGATAGAAGAAGGAAACTTTAGTAAAACATTGGCAGGAACATAATGCCCATTTTGGAACAAACATTTTCACAAACATACTTAGATATCAAGGGCCAATATTCAAGACAATACTATGGGTAGGTGCCTAATGTTTAAATTTCAAATGCAAATGATGCTGACAGTCAATGATGTCCTTTTAAAAATGGGGAAGCTCTAGCCCACCTGTGGGTCTTTTAATTACCTTTGCAATTATGAGCAGTTGCAGTTGTATGAACATTTATGGTGTATGACAACATACTGGCTGATATTCTGTGTGAATTAACTGGCCGGGTACAGCCCAACTGGTTAACTCACGTCTCAGAGGCTAACTGGTCAATATTAGTAGCATTTAGCCAGTTATTGCCACTGAAAATGCCTAGTTAGTGCTGAAAAAAAAAGCCAGTGATGTTGAGGACATTCCAAGGGTCTGATCATTTAAGTCCCAATATTCAGAATATAAGCCATATAAAAAGCAGAGCTAATGGCCTATCTTTCCTTGCTAAGTCAAGGCCAGTTAAGTCTGAATATTACCTTAACCAGCTATGCACTAGCCGGTGTTGAAAAACCCAGATATTCAGTGCTGGTCACTGGAAACAGCCCAGTATTGAATATCTGGTTTGAGCACCAATGGTGGGCAGACAAAGCATTGACCACCGCTGGCTGAATATCAAAAGGATAATCATTTATCTTCTGTCTTATCTAGAAATGCTACCTTTTTGTCTTTCTGATATATTTTATTGTTTTTTTGAAATGTATATGTAAACTGCTTTGATGTACTTTATGATGAGTACTAACTATATCAGGTATCTAGAAATGTATATATCATTTATAGAGGAGACCTATGTGCCTAGTACATAATTTCTCTCCCACCCATTAGAGATCCTGCCCAAAGAGGCTTCTGCAGAAAGTTAGAACTGTTCTGAGGCATATACAACTTTTCCATTATACTACTAATGATTTCTAGAGTGCTACTAAATGTACAGTCATGTGAAAAAATTAGGACACCCACAAAATATTCAATTCTTTCATAAGAAATGGTCACATATCAATGTAAAATCTTCTTTTATTTATCTCTGGAAAAGAAAGTGATGTAATCGTAGGTAAACAACAAAAAATTTTCCTTAATTTACTCATGAAACAAAAGCTATCCACAAAAACTGTGTATTCTAACTGAGGAAATTAAGATACCCTACACCCTAAATAGCTGGTGTTATCCCCTTTGGCTAAAATAACTGCAATGAGACACTTCTTGTAGCCATCTACCAGTCTCTGACATCGGTCTGAGGAAAGTTTGGCCCACTCCTCAATGCAAATTCTTTCAGCTGTGAGATGTTTGAGGGATTTCTTGCATGTACAGCCTGTTTCAAATCACCCACAGCATCTCAATAGGATTAAGATCAGGGCTTTGACTCGGCCACTCTAGGACTCTCCATTTCTTAGTTTTCAATCAGTCCTTGGTGGATTTACTGGTATGTTTTGGGTCATTGTCGTGATTGCAGGGTTTAGTTCCACTTCAGCCCTTTAATTTTTATACAGATGGTCTCACATGTTCCCTCAAGTACCCTCTGATAAACAGTAGAATTCATGGTGGATTCTATGATTGTGAACTGGCCAGGTCCTGCTGCAGCAAAGCATACCCAAACCATGACACTTCCACCTTTATGCTTCACAGTTGGTATAAGGTATAAGGTTCTTTTCCTGGAATGCTGCATTTGGTGTACGCCAAACGTTCTCTTTTCTGGTGTCCAAATAATTCAATTTTAGACTTATCTCTCCATAAAACATTATTCCAGAAGTCCTGGTATTTGTCTACATTCTCTCTGGAAAACTTCAGTCTGGCCTTGATGTTTCTCTTAGAGAGCAAATGTTTCCTCCTTGCACACCTCCATGCAAGTTAAATTTTTACAGTCTCTTTTGAATTGTAAAGGTATGCACTTTCACATCAATAGTAGCAAGAGTCTGCTGTAGGTCCCATGATGACATTTTAGGGTCTTTGGAGACTTCTTTTAGCATCTTGCGGTCTGCTCTGGGTAGTCAACTTGCTTAGACGGCCAGACCAGAGCATGTTGGCAGTTGTTTGGAAAGTCCTCCACTTGTATACTATTTTCCGGACCGTGGAATGGCTAATGTCAAATTTTTTCAAGATCTTTTCAAATCCCTTTATCAGACATAAGCTGCTACAATCTTATTTCTGAAGGCCTTAGACAGCTTTTTCCCACTATGGTGTTCACTCTAATCACAGCAGTCATGAGCACACCAAACTAAATGTCTGAGGTTTAAGTAGGGCAAACCTCCTTCAAAATGCTGAGTAATGATGTTCTAATCATATGCATCTGATGTGATACACACCTGTGTGCAACTTGAGCCACTTAGGGCTCCTTTTATCAAGCCACACTAGCGGTTTAACGCATGTAATACTGCGTGCTAAACCGCTGGCCGCGCTAGACCTAGCACCTCCTCTTGAGCAGGCAGTAGTTTTTAGGCCAGCGCAGGGGTTAATACGTGATGAAAAGTCACACGCGTTAACCCCGCTAGCGCGGCTTGATAAAAGGAGCCCTTAAAGTGGGAGGATATGTGTGCGTATCCTAACTTTTTCCTCAGTTAGAATACACATTTTTGTAGATATCTTTTGTCTCATGAGTAAATCAAGGAAAAATTTTGTTATTTATCTGCAATTATATCACTTTCTTTTCCAGAGATTTAAAAAAAAAAAAAAAGATTTGACATTGACATGTAAACATTTCTCAAGAAAGAACTGAAGATTTCATGGGCTCTCCTAATTTTTTCACCTGAGTGTATGCAGTGCTGTACACATTTTTTTTTTTTTTTAATGCAGGTACTTTCTCTGTCCCTAGTGGTCTTGCAGCCTATTTTTTTGTACCCAGGGCAATGGTGTGTTAAGTGGCTTGCCTAGGGTCACAATGAGCTGTTGTGAGAATTGAACCCGGTTCCTAGGATCAAACTCCACTGCACTAACCATTAGGCTATTCCTTCACTCTATTAGGCTTGCAAAACTCAACCCCTGAGCATGCTTCTATTCAGGCTGGAGAATTTTATAAGTATGCAGGTTGTGTGTGGAGGTTGGCACATATGAACCCAAGGCAAAAACTAGGAAATTCCACTTTTGTACATAAAACACATTACAGAAATGACTTAGAAAATTACCCCAGTAAGATATAAGCTGCACCCATGGAGGGGCATAATAAAAAAAAACATCTAAGTCCCCTTTTGGCCTAAGTCAGTAGACGCTGAAGTTGGCAGCAAGTAAATGTCGATTCTCAAACAAAACATCCAAATTGAGGGGTTTTTATTAGAATGGCCTACCTACACATTCAGCAATCTACTCACCCAGACTGCCACTACGTCTATCCCTATACCACATTCCCAACCAAAATATCACCCAAGTCCCAAACACCCAAACCCAGACCTTTTAGGTGAAGGAGGGGCCAGTCCTTCACCTAAAAGCAGGCTCCCCTTCCCCAAACTGCCGTGAACTGGCAGGAGAGATGCCCAGTCTCTCCTCTTGGCACCCCCCCCCCTCTCAAAATGGTGATTGCTGGCAGGAAGGATCCCAAGACCTACTGCCGAAGATGGCCTCTGAAGCCCCAACCCCCCACAAATACCGGCAGGAGGGATCCCAAGCCCCCCTGCCAAAGACGGCACCCTGAACCTCCCCCATGAATACCAGCAGGAAGGACCCCAAGCCCTCCTGCCGAAGACAGCACCCTACCCCACCCCACCCCCACAAACCCCTGCGAATGCCCCCCAAACGCCCCCTCCAATACCTCGGAACCCCCCACTAACCTTTCAGGTGGCCGGATGTGTCCCTGGACTGGCCGGCTGGCAGGCTCGCCATCCTTGGAATGGCAGGCCTGCCCCTTCCCAGTGCATTTTGGGCTGCATCAGGAAGGGGCCTAGGGCCTGATTGGCCCAGGTGCCTAAGGACCACCCATAGGAGTAGTTTGAGAGGTCATCTTGGTCTTTTTCTTTATTTTTCAGAACGGGTTTGGTAACCGAAAGTTTCCATTTAAGTAGGACTTGCCCTGACTGTAGTGATTTGTTGATGATGTCCGTGAGGTAGGAGAGTCCTGGGCCTTCAAGTTTCCTTATCGGGTGTATAGGGCATGTGTCAAGGGATGGCGGGTCTGGCTTTTATAGGATCACACCTAGGAATGCCTAAATTGCACTTAGTGGGTAGGAGTCAAAACCTTAGGTGCTCCCTAATTATACCAGCAACTTCTTGGCCTACATACCGGCAGCTAAGTTAGGCACCTACCAATGCCTAAGTCATAGGCACCTATTAAACCACCCCTAGCCATGCTTACTTTCTGGTAGATGCCTACCCGAAAGCAGTAGGTGCCTACTGATCTAGGCATCTGCCACCCAATTAATTTTAATTTTTATCAATTATGAGCTAATTATTGATCATTATTAGTGCCAATTAAGCCTATTAAATAATTAACTCCCCCCCCCCCCCCTTTATCAAGCTGCACTGCCCAGGATTAGAATAGGAGGCTCAGCATTTAGCTCGCTCTGTTCAGCAGCAAGGATTGATAAAAGGGGGAAGATATCTAGATCAGCTAGGGTGCCAATTTAGGCATCTAACTGCAGGCAGGGCAGGATTAATTTGTCGAGGGCTCCTAAGCACACAAGTACACTGGGCCCCCTGCCCCGCCCCACCCCATCAATCGCCCAGGCAGAAACAGGAAACTGTGTCAGAGGGAAGTTTTGGGCAAGCAGCACCGCTTGCAAAATTACAGTTCCCTTTCTTATCCGCGTTGCTTGCTTGTCTTACTTTCCGTTGATGGGAGGTGGGTACACGTTGCCGATCGGGGTGGGGCCCGTGTTGCCAATCAATACTGGAGGGGCCCATCGCCGTTCGGAAAAAACAATGTTGATGCCCTCCTTCATTGGGCCCCCCTGATAATTTCGGGCCCTAGGCACGTGCCTACTTGGCCTATTGGTTAATCCTGCCCTGACTGTAGGCACCTTTTAAAGAATCTGGGCCTCAGTGTCCATTTGTTTAGCTCACTCCCAAAAATGGACAGACAAAATAACTGGTGAGATGAGACCAAATTCTTCTTTTTTTCAGTAATTTGGGCACATGTGTTTGCTGCTTAAAGAACATGTTTTACTGATTTTGTGTCTGATTTATACCAAGTGGATCTAACCTTTCATGTAAATGTTATCGGTGGGTGTAGAATTAGAGGTATACCTAATAGCACATGTTATATTGCTGTATAACACAGGCAGCAAACTCCCCTTTAATACAGACATATCTTCTATGATGAAGTTCTTCTTTGCTTTGCATATGATGTAGAGTTCAACTATTTATACATACAGTGATCTTAAGACATTTACATGCATAGATTATTTTAGGACCAACTGTTTTAAGTCTATCTACCTAGGATTTAAGCTAACCAAAATTAAACACAGTCAATTCAAAATACACCCACTGATTGAGCTACTGCCTCTGCACCCAGAGATTGTAAGATCAAATCCCGGTGCTGCTCCTTTTGACCCTGGGCAAACCTCCAGTGCCCACCACTTTGAATGTCAGTTTTTAAATGCCAAAGTGACAAAAAGGCAGTATAGAAGTCCCCATTCCCTTTCCCTTTCTTTTTTCAGAAATTACATTGGCTTCCAGTTCTATTCTATGCACACAAAGAGGCTCTTCTAATAAGGTGTGGTGAAATCTGAGCTTAGCTCTTTCTTGCACAGAAAGTCCAGATTTACCATAGCATTGAAGTCAATCTTTTTTTTTTTTTTAATAAGTTGTGCACTAATGTTCATATTGTGCACAGCACCTGCAAAAATATAATGTGGTAGTACCTAGGGCCAGATTCTATAAATGGCACCTAGCAGTGTCTACTGTACTATACATGTAGATATCACTCCATTGCGGTTGTCAATCAGTTCCTGTAGGCACCATTACATTAGGCCAGGTTGTAGGCCAGGTTTTACTTGGCCTATTTTACTGTTGGCTTACTCGGATGCATAGCAATGCCTCTCTCAACCACACCTATTGTCTAACCACACCTACTTTTCAGATAAGCATCATTAGGCATCAGAAGGTGCAATTTAGGCATCCTAAAAGCTCCATGTCAAACTCTTAATTAATGATTTTTTTGTTGTTGTTGGGTTTGGCTAAAAACAGACATGGTCAATTACCACATCAGTTTTTAAAAATGTGCACGGATTCAATGGCATAGCAAGGGTGAGAAGCACCTTCCCACCCTAGGCGCAGGACCCAGATAGTTAACATAAGCTTACTGTGGGAAAACAGACAAAATACCACAAAATGCTTTAACATGTCTTGCAATACCCTCTTTTTCCTGTGCTAAAGGCACATAAGGGCCTAGTTCCCTTTAGTAGAAAGGCTCCTAAGTTTTTGATTATCACCTAGAGTCAGTCATCAATCATTCTCAGAATTTCTTGTCAATATTTTGACTTCATATACTCCTCTTTGCACTCTCACTTTGCTCATTTGTTCCCTCATTATCCAGAGGCAAACTTGAGAATAGTCATCACTCTGTTTTTTGGCCCCCACCTTCTGAAAATCCATAGCCTTATATTTAAGTCTTTGGACTTACTTGTTTACTTCCTACCTCCTATTTCAGTGAGCTTCACAATACTGTTACTTAATGATGACTATTTCTTTTAAAATTATTGTAAACCACTTTGTTATGTTTAATATTAGCTGTATTTATATATATATTTTTTAAAATAAACTTAACTGCAATGCATACTTTTTTTACAGGTCTCCTGTCATGACAACTTCACTAGTAAAATATATAATTGTTGTAAGTGAAGTTGTCATGACAGGAGACCTGTAAAAAAAGTATGCATTGCAGTGTACGGTAATCCATGAGAACATTACAGTGTAAGGCTTGTTTGTAAAATTGAAAATCTTAGAAAGAAAGAAAGAAAGAACATTACAGTTGCCATAATGGGACAGACCAGAGGTCCATCAAGCCCAATATCGTGTTGTTAACAGTGGCCAACCCAGGTCACAAGTACCTGGCAAGATTCCAAGGAGTAAAACAGATTTTATTATGCTTATCCTAGAAATATGCAGTAGATTTCCCCAAGCCATCTTAATAATAGATTATGGACTTTTGCTTTAGGAAATTATCCAAACCCTTTTTTTAAACCCCGCTAAGCTAATTGCCTTCACCACATTCTCCAGCAATGAATTCCAGAGTTTAATTACACATTGAGTGAAGAAATATTTTCTCTCATTTGTTTTAAATCTACCACTCAATAGCTTCATCGCATGCCCACTAGTCCTAGTATTTTTGGAAAGAGTACGGTAAATAAGTGATTCACATCTAGTCCTTTCCACTACATTCTGTATTTTATAGACCTCTATCATATCTCCCCTGAGCCTTTTCTTCTCCAAGCCGAAGAGCACTAGCCGGTTTAGCCTTTCCTCATAGGGATGTCAGCCCATCCCTTTGATCATTTTTATTGCCCTTCTCTGTACCTTTTCTAATTCCACTATATCTTTTTAAAGATGCAGCAACCAGAATTGCACACAGTATTCAAAGTGCAGTCGTAACATAGAGCAATACAAAGGCATTATAACATTTTCATCTTTGTTTTCCCATTCCTTTCCTAATAATTCCTGACATTCTATATGCTTTTTTTAGCCACCATCGCATATTGAGCTGAGTGTTTCAATGGCAAGATAGAACAAATACTATATATAGAGAGAGATAGATATAACTATTGTATAGCTATAGCTATATATTAATATATTATATACCAATATAGATATAGACAGATCAGCGGGATCCAAGATGGCCGACAGTCCCAGACGCTGAGTAGCACGCTGGAGAAGACTACTTGAAAAATTTCTTTTAGAGTGATTTACTTACTTGAGATGCCGAAGAGGAGAGGCCGCAGCGCCGCTGGAGCCTCGCGGCGTTCAGCGGTCCCCTCGTTCGGCAATATTGAAGAACTCCTGCGTCGGATGCAGGATATCCCGGCAGCGTTGGCACCCCCTCCCCTCCCCCCCGCTGGAGACGCCTCAGAGGGGCGAAATGAGGTGATCTCCTTGGGGCTAGAGACTACGCTGAGCCCCGACGCTAGGGCACCTCCCCCACCTCCTCAGGTTACCAGCTCCCCACGAGTGGAGGAGCTCCCGGAAGAAGGCAAGCACCTACCCTCGGAGGCCAGGAAGAACAGAGAGGGGAGCGTGGAGATGGACTCCCTGAGTTTTCAGGTGAGTCCAAGAAGTACCGAGGATTTGGAAACATCAGGGATCATTTCAGCCCAGCAGAAGGATTGCCAGAAACAGCTGATAACTGGTGAGACTATTCAAATTTCTAATCTTTCATATGTTATTGAAAAACCCAGAGAAGTAACACTGGACTCAATCTGGGACTTAGTTGCTGACCTAGCCAAGTCTGTTAAGCCCCAGCTTTTGCAGCTGGAAAATAAAATTACTCTTCAAGAAACTGAGATTAAAAATATAAAAGTTGAAATTGATGAATCCAAGAACTCTATTGTGAATATACAACAGGAGTTAAAAGCATCAAAACAGCTTAGTGAAGCAATGGTAAAAGATATCACAAGTTTGCGTAGAAAATTGGAAACTTTGGAGAACTTTTCTCGTAATAATAATCTCCGCCTGATTAATTTTCCTAAGATAGCCTCGGTGACACCTAGAGATATGTTGAAACGTTATATGGTAGAGATTTTGAGTATTCCCAGAGGATACATTACCACCATTTACTCAAGTATACTACCTACCAATGAAAACTACTAAATTACCACTTAAACAACAGGAGGACAATCAACCACTTAATGTTTCAGCAATCTTGGAACTTTCGGATAGAGAGCTTGCATCTCCGGCAACATTGCTTCTTACGGTGGCTCTTGCACCAGATAAAAACTGGTTGCTTAGATTGTACTTTAGAAATAAAATGAAAGAATTTCTTGGACATAAAATATTAATGTTTCCAGATTTGGCACGGGAAACCCAGAGAAGAAGGCGAGAATTTCTTTTGATGAAGCCAGGTGTTATATCTCTTGGAGGGACTTTTTTCCTACGACACCCTTGAAAATGTGTAATACAGTACCATATGAAGAAATATGTATTCTTTGAACCATTCCAGTTGACAGCCTTTCTGGCAGGAACTCGACTGGATGAAGGGAAATCAAGCGAGGTGCAATTGAATAAATGATATCCTTCCTCAGCTAAGGGATTTTGTTTTCCTAATATTTGAATTGATATTTGTTAGCATTTGTTAATATGTCCATCTCATCCTTCTTGGATCTAATTTAGAGGACTTGAGCTGAATTTAAGCTAAACATTTATTTTTATTTTATTTGATTATTATGTATTTTACCTATGAGTATTATTTTCCTGCTTTTCTTCAACTTTCTGTACAAGTGGATACTTGATTTATAAAATGTAAAATTTGATAAATTAAAAATTAAAAAAAAAAAAAGACAGATCAATAGAAAGATACATAGATACATATAGACATCAGAGAAGATAAACCCTGCTGACTCCTGTATATTCCTCAAAAACATTTTTCTAAGAGCTTATACATTATACTTAGAAAACCCCTATAAACCAGCACCAGCTTCTTCCACCAGAAAAAGAATAAACAACCACAAGGAAATAATGCTAAGCTGCTTGGGCAAAGCTGTGGCACAAAATTATCTAGAAGAGGTGACTGGCTTAGGATAAGGTCATCCCTGTGCATACTGTGCATAATTGCAGGAATCTCTCTGGTTTCATGCTATATCCACAAAGAAGCTGTGAAGAATGTCTGTGGTGTTTCCTTGCCAAACTAATTTACCATATCAATGAGCTTTGTTTAATGGGAAACAGGCCAGATACTGTTTGTTGGATCAAAATAGGCAAAGGCATGGTGATCCTGATTTTCAGCTGGTGCGGCAACTATTTAAAGTTAAGTGGTGGCTCCAACACTTAACATAATATATGTATTTCTGCAATGTTATCCTTTTAAGGACACATCTGGATATATGTATAACAGCAAATGCACCAATGACTATCTATTTAATTTAATTTAGTTTTACTATTTGACAGACCTATTCTAAAAATAATAACCATTTGCCCCAAAATTATATAAATGGTGTTAAATATTGGGCTCTGACAATCAATTATTGGCGCTAATTGGAATTACCGTAATTAAAAGTTACATGTGCATAGCTATACTCTCAGATCCACAAGCAAATTTTACATGTGGCTCCAGAAAGGGGGAGTGGCCTTGGAAGGGTCATGGGAGGATCAGGGCTGTTCCTGTAATACATGCTGCTATAGAATAAGATCTAATTTAGGTGCGATGATTTACACCATGATTGTTGCAGTTGTCCAAGTCTCACCACATCTGGATATATAAAACTGACATTTCCGCCTGAAGAAAGCTGCAGCATGATGGCTGGAATGTTGATTCTGCTTACCCAGACACACCGAGACCTGGACAACTGCAACAATGGCTAGCCATAGAAGCCTAAAAGAACAGATTTACACCATGGCTTAGTTGTGTAAATGGTCATGCCTAAAGCTAGGTGTCATTCCTGGCAACAAGTGCTATTTTATACTTGGCGCCTAACTTTGCGCACTATTTATTAAATAGTGCTATGTATGTATTTTAGACAGTGCTGAGTTTTCAGCATCATCTCTAGAACTCAGTCCTCTGTGGCTAAATATCACTGCTAAATAGATAAATGAGATTCTACCTTTCCTCTTCCAAAAAGCTGTCTCCTTATATTTATAAAATCTGGCTCTTGAGTTAAATGGACAGATTTTATCTGTATAAATAATGGAAAACATACTGATGAGCAAGTTATGCATTTGCCACCTGACAGTCAATGTATATAATTCATGCTGAGAATCAGCTTCATAGTGTGCATTTTAATACAAGTGTGTAATATACTAGACACAACCAATCAAAGCAGTAATAAAAATTATACAATATTTAAAACTAGTTGGCACCTGTATACATTCCCTGAGGGTCAGTAATTCCTGTATCCCTCAAGCCCGACTGTCTAAAGGCAATATTTCTGAGATAGGACACAGGTGATCAAAGGCACATACATCCGTATGACATTGGCATGTGTTGCTTGTGGAATCACCCTTTGTAGTACAGAAAGGGGAGCATTGTTTTAGCATGGTGCATATGCAGGTCGATGTGTAGGTGTACCCTGTAGTTTTTCTACAGATAGACTGTACTGCTAGCTAAGCTGTTAATATGAGTAGATTTGGGGTAGCCAACTGGTCATCTTCCTTTCACATATTAGACTTGTAATATCTCGTTATATAAAACTTTTGATGATTTTGATCTCTCTTAGGGCTCCTTTTACTGAGCTGTGCTTGTGATTTTAGCGCATGCTGCATCGCTGCGCGTGCTAGACGCTAATGCCAGCATTGAGCTGGCGTTAGTTCTTGGCATGTAGCGTGGGGTTAGCGCACGTTGCATTGCAGCGCACGCTAAAAACGCTAGCGCACCTTAGTAAAAGGAGCTCTTAATATTTCAAATTACAATTAAATATGCAAATATGATCTGATATAAACATCATTAGGTTTTAAATTTTAATATCATTCTTCAGTGGCAGAGAGGGTCAAATTGTCCTGGCTATGAGAAACTAGGTTAGTATTGCAAATGGAAATGTCTCTGTATGTACCGATACAAATATTTGTAGGGCCTTTAAGCATAAAGAACACAGAAAACAGACTGTACCAGATGTCTGCTAGAGACATCAGTGGAGGGTTGGGTTACAATGAGCAAATGCATGCTACATTCTACTAAACAGAGCCCACTAATAAAAGCAAGAGACTGATTTCAAATAACTGCCACAGAAATCACAAAGGTTAAAGGTTAGCAAAGGTTAAAGAAAAACATCATCTGAAGTAAAATCTTTGTACGATGCAATGCAGCTTGTTTGCTGCAATGCCTAATGTACATTTTTGTTTCTTGACCATCAGTACCAATAATTGCATCTGCATTTCATACAAATATTATGAGTTGCCATTTCTGCATAAAAGCAGATTGAATTTATTCACCTTACGGATATATTGTTATCACAGATAATAACCGCGGCATGATAATTATCATTAATTATTCATTGGGATTAAGAGGCAAATGGGCTTGCATTCAAGGGTCTTCCAGAGCATGGCTCATTGTTCTACGCCAGTGTGACTAATTCTATTATTTTCCATAGCACTGTTGACATCTGACTAATCCCATCTTTATTTATTTGGAAATATTTTTAAAAGAGTAAGTGCCTCATTTTGGGACATTTCCACTAAAAAAGATATATGCATTTGCGTGAAAGGATCTAATCTAATTTCCTATTAATAACATTTCTCATGGAACATCACTTCAATAGATTGGTATGAAATCCTTACCCTTATGTGCCTTATTTGTACTGTTTAAGCTCAACTATACCAACAAATTTACATAATAGCTTTTAGTGGAAATAGGAATGAATAAAGCTATACTAATGTCATTCACTATGCATTGTATTTAGCAGAAATAATTTGTTTTCATTTTATTTGAAAGCAGATTTAAGCATAACGTACAGAGAAGTAAGGAAGGAGAAAAAAGTATAAAGAGGCATCAAAAATGATAAGGGACTATTTTTGCTAGGTTTTTTATTCTCTGTTTCACATTTTCAAACATATTTCTCTACTAAACATTTGAAAAAGAAAGCAAGGCATAAGAAGGGGTGCTGAAAAGTTCTCAGCACAACCAAAGAGAGAATGACATGGACGTGGTTCAATCAATGATCTGAAACAATGTCAAAGTATAGAATTATGTTTCTGCAAATTGGCACTTAATGAAATAAGATAACACTCTTTTCATCTAGAGTGGCAAAATAAGACTCAGACTTTAGGAAGCTGATTGGCTGGGCTGAGAACTTTCCAGCACCCCTTCGTATATTGGGAAGGAGATGTCATTTCTAATTTAGTAATGACAAAATCTAGCAATAGGAAAACCTTGATGATTAGAGAGTATGAGAGTGAAGTAATTTGTTATGGAAATATATGTATCACATGTGCACAACACATGCAGCACACCAATTTCTAACATGTGCAGGTCTTTAGAGAATGATTGATAAGGTCAATGAGGCATGCAGAGGCAGTGCTATGGAGGATTTTAAAGACCTGCAGGGCAGCTTTTATACTGAATCCTGAGAGAGATGCAACATCTTTGGAAAAAGAGGAGAATTGTGTACATCTTTTATGGCACTAGAAAGGCAGCAACACTTTTATATCCAGTGTTCAAGTTTTGAGAGTTGGTGCCTAGGGTAATTGAATAAATAGTCGCAGTAACCTAACCAAGAGTCCACAAAAATGTCATTCTTTTAGCAAAGAGGAAAGGGATGTGGCAAACTTGGGAAATGTAACAGAGGTAGAAGATTTTATATAAAAATAACAATTCACTGTCTTAGTTACATGCTACAGGGACCTTAATCCTAGTTAAGGGAACAATTTATTAAGATCCAAATTCTCCAAATGTTAAGCAGGAGTAGGTGTCCTACTGCCATCTAATGAACCAATCAGGACACACGTCTTTTTAAAAAATGCATGTGCCAGTCTTAAGAACCTGTTTCATGCCTATGGAGGCATATAGGGATTCAACAGATATCTAAGGCCGGCGTGGGCATGGTTTGTGCCGGAAGTGGCCTTAAGCGTCTGTAGGCATCCCTATGCATCTCCGTAGGCGCGAGACCGGCACCTCTAATGTAGGCCTTTAAAATACTGACCTACATTTAATGCGCCTATATATTTTTTTAAAACAATGTGATTCTGGACACGGTGCCTGCTGGTGATACGCAGCAGGTGCCCATTTTACAGGTGCCTTCTGCAGCAGGTACCACTTCCAAAACCAGATCCTAAGCGCCTTTAAGGCAGAAAGCAGTGTTTTGAACTGGATTCAGTAAACGGTGCCAAATTTGTCCTGATTGGTCCCATTAAAAAATCAGCACACAGTGGCTATTCTATAAAGGGCACCCTGGGTTAAGTGTTCTTTATAGAATAACGCTTAGAGATCATTCCTAAGCCCAAATTTGAGCACCAGGATTTACACTAGTTGAAACATTTTATAAATGCTGGTGCCCAGCTTTTAGCATTTGGACAAAGGAATGGCGCTAGTCATGCAAATTTATGGAATGCCCTTGCCCTGCCCCCTGGCCATGCCCTCTTTTGAGTTGTACCAAAGAATATAGATGCACAGGATTATAGAATAGCACCCAGAAAGTTGCATACACCAATTTTTGGTCAAAACCTTTTTGGACGTGATATATTTGGACTTCAGCAAAGCTTTTGATAGCGTCCCACACCGCAGGTTATTGAACAAGCTGAAATTGCTGGGATTAGGGGACACACTAACTGCATGGGTTAGGGACTGGCTACACGGTAGACTTCAAAAGGTAGTGGTTAACGGTACCCCCTCCAAAACGTCAGACGTGACCAGTGGAGTACCACAGGGCTCGGTCTTGGGCCCGATTCTATTCAACTTATTCATAGGTGATATGACCCAAGGGCTTAGAGGAAAAGTATCTTTGTTTGCCGATGACGCCAAACTATGCAACATAGTAGGCAAAAGCATTTTGCCTGACAGTATGACGCAGGACCTACTACTACTGGAACAGTGGTCATCGACTTGGCAGCTATGCTTTAATGCTAAAAAGTGTAAAGTAATGCACCTGGGTAAGAGAAATCCATGCAGAACTTACACACTAAATGGTGAGACCTTGGCTAGGACCACGGTGGAACGTGATTTAGGGGTGATCATTAGTGATGACATGAAGGCTGCCAATCAAGTGGAGAAGGCTTCCTCCAAGGCAAGGCAAATGATGGGTTGTATCCGTAGGGGTTTTGTCAGCAGGAGACCTGAAGTGATAATGCCACTGTACAGATCCATGGTGAGACCTCATTTGGAGTATTGTGTTCAATTCTGGAGACCACACTACCGGAAAGATGTGCGGCGAATTGAGTCGGTTCAGCGAATGGCCACCAGGATGGTCTCGGGGCTCAGGGATCTCACGTATGAAGAAAGGCTAAATAAATTGCAGCTGTACTCACTAGAGGAACGAAGAGAGAGGGGGGACATGATTGAGATGTTCAAATATGTTACGGGCCGTATCGAGGTGGAAGATGATATCTTCTGTCCTATAGGTCCTTCGACCACCAGAAGGCATCCGCTGAAAATCAGGGGAGGGAAATTTTGTGGTGATTTCAGGAAATACTTCTTCACAGAGAGGGTGGTCGATCATTGGAAAGTCTACCTTTGCAGGTGATTGAGGCCAGCAGCGTGTCAGATTTTAAGAGAAAATGGGACATTCACGTGGGATCTCTAAGTGAGTAAAGTCAGGGGGGTGGGTCATTAGAGTGGGCAGACATATTCTATGTTTCTAACTGAACACAAAACACCAGAAACAATCCATACAGTTATCAATCCCAAGGCAAAATACTCCAAATAAGAGATCTGTGTTCTTATAACCCCTTATCAAACAACAGAAATTAAAACCCAGCTGAGAACCTCCCTTCCCCCTCCCCAAGTTCTCCCCTGTCCTATACCCCCACCCCTTCAAAAAGAACAAAAACCAGATTACAAAATAACTCACACTGTGAATAATTTTCAAGTTTATTCATAGCTTGATATACCGACCATTACAAGTATCTGGGCGGTTTACAATGTTAAAAATTTAAAAGGTCTAATATTATTTGTGATTTGGGTGGGGTAAAATAAAAAGAGGGTAAACCTATAACTATAACGAATTAAGACTGATTAGAAATGAGAGGATTTGGGGGGGATAGGGAAGTTGTAATTACAATGATAAATGAAAATAAAAGGAAGGGAAGTAACGAGAGGGAAACAGGGATGTCGCTTCTTAAAAGTGATAACATACAAATTGGATGAAGAAACCTCAAATCATAGTTGGAGCTCATTTAGGACCAAAATGCGAGTTTGTGGGGACACATCTTGAATGTTTGTCTCCCATATGTCCCAGAAATGTTGCTTTCACTTTGCAGTATGGCATGCATCTCTAGCTTCCAGCAAGTTAAAACTGAGTGTGAAAAATACTAAGGTGATGTGTTTTTCGAGGAGTCTAGTGAGGGATCTTCCGGATTCAGTTAAAATTCTTGGAACGTCTCTGCAGATTTGATCATAAGAACATAAGCAGTGCCTCTGCTAGGTCAGACCAGAGGTCCATCATGCCCAGCAGTCCGCTCATGCGACGGCCCATCAGGTCCAGGACCTGTATAGTAATCCTCTATCTATACCCTTCTATCCCCTTTTCCTTCAGGAAATTATCTAATCCTTTCTTGAACCCCAATACTGTACTCTGTCCTATCACACCCTTTGGGTGAAGAAGAACTTCCTAGCATTGGTTCTGAATCTGTCCCCTCTTAATTTTTCCGAATGCCCTCTCGTTCTTGTAGTTCTTGAAAGTTTGAAGAATCTGTCCCTCTCCACTTTCTCTATGCCCTTCATGATCTTGTAGGTCTCTATCATGTCCCCTCTAAGTCTCCGCTTTTCCAAGGAAAAGAGCCCCAGTTTCTCCAATCTTTCACTGTATGAAAGGTTTTCAATACCTTTTATCAAACTTGTCGCTCTCTTCTGAAACCTCTGGGTGTCATTTTGGATTCTCGATTATCTTTTAAGGAGCATGTTTAGACTATGGTAAGAAAGGTATTTTTCAAGTTACGATTATTAAATAATGTTAGATCATACCTCTCAGGGAATAATTTTTAAACTATTTTGCAGACTGTGGTTTTGTCTAGTCTTGATTATTGCAATCTTGTATTGCTAGATGTACCTGCAATTGTGACTTGTGTGCTGTATGTCACTCCAAATTCAATCATCAGGGCATTTTTTAAAGTGGAGAAGTATGAACATGTATCAGAATACTATGTAAAGCTATATTGGCAAAAAGTGGAATACAGGATTGACTCCAAAGTATTTGGTGGATATTATTTTGCCATATATACCGCTTCAAAAGTTGTGCTCTGTAGATTGCAATGATTTCTATATACCAACAATTAAACAATTAAATTTCAAGTAACTAGAGTGAGTACTTTTTCATGCATAGGTCATTTTGAGTGGAATTAAATTCCATTATATATATGTCAGCAAAGAAATTTGAACAATTTTAAAAGATTATTAAAACAACTAGTCTTTAAGCCCGTTATAATAGATGTGTCTGTCTGTCTTTCTTTCTGTCTCTCTGTCTCCTTAGCCACTGTCTTTCTGTCTTTCTTTCAAGATTCAAGATTCTTTATTTTTGATATATCGTCTATAAAAATACATGTCTAGACGGTGTACATTATAAAAAATTATAAAAACAATGGCCACTTTCTGTCTGTCTTTCTGTCTGTCTCTCTGGCCCCCTGTCTGTTTGTCATTCTTTCTGTCTGTGTCTCTCCCTGGCCCCTTGTCTGTCTGTCTTTCTTTCTGTCTCTCTCCCTGGCCCCCTGCCTATCTCTCTCTGGTCCCCCGAGCAAACCAAGATTGCTGCATGCCCTCCAACACCCCCCCCCCCAAAGCAGCCCCTTTTTCCTCTCCCCCTCCACTTTTTTCTGTCTCTCTCCCTGGCCCCCTGCGTATCTCTCTCTGGCCCCCTGTTCAAACCAAGATTTCTGCCTGCCCCCGAGCACACCCCTCCCCCCAAAGCAGCTCATTTCCCTCTCCCCCTCTACTTCCTTGTGCAGCAGTAGCAGCTGGAAGCCTCACAGCACCTTGAAGGACACCCTTCTGCTATTGCTCTTGCTGCCACTCAAACTGCTGCAAGCCAATGCACTCCACATGCTCCGCAAGTTGCCACATACTGCACGCGCCACAAGCCGCTGCGCACTGCAAATCGAACACGGGCATGGAGTCCCAAATCACACTGTCAGGGATCACGCCATTGTAAGTGTGCATGCACTTATTATAGAGGATATTTATTTAGCAAATTAAATAGTTTTGCAATTGTTTTTTTATGAATATTTGTTATTTTATTATGTACTGTATGAACTTGCTGTGACCCGCTTTGCATATGATGGGATACAAATATATACTATAAATACAGAATATAAACTATAAACATAAGGCGTGGTGTCACGGTGCTTGGGCCCTCACTATTGCCTCTGCCGGTCACCTGACGCAGAACAGGAAGTTGATGGCAGAGGTGCAAGGGATTGGCAGAACCAACACACATGCCTAAGCACTGTGGTCTTGTTCCTGTTCCTGCTTGCTTTTTCCACCACTACTGCTCAATGGGAGAAGCAGCAGTGGACTGGGACAGAATGGAAGTGAGGGGTCAAAGGATCCTGGAGAGAAAGATGGAGAGAAAACAGGACGACAGTGGATGAAAGGGGAGATAATAGAAAATAGGAGGGGACAAATGATGGAAGTAGGAAGGAGAAGGGGCAGATGCTAAAAGTGGGAAAGAGAGCACTACAGAGCAGAGTCCTTCAAAGGGATTTATGAACCCCTTGGTTAGAAGGTGGAAGGTGAACTCTTCCTCAAGAAAAAGACTGATTCAGATTTGAGTGAATTGAATATTAGTTTATGTGATCATTATTCTACAAAGAGAGAAAATGCAATTAACCTGAAATTGAGTATTTCAAAGCACTGGACAATGAGAATTCAGATGTTGTCAGCTAAAAAAATATACATGTAGACCTAGGCTTTTAATCAATGTTGCTAGTGGTGTGAGAAATATATTTACACATTTTATTTTTTAGTATTTAGCTCATGCTTTTCCAATAGTTTAAGACAAGTTACATTCAGGTACAGCAGGTATTTCCCTGTCTTCAGAGGGCTTTCAATTTTAGTTTATGTCTGAAGCAATGGAGAGTTTTATGAACATAAGAATTGCTATACTGGGACAAACCAAATATCTATCAAGCCCAGTATCCTGTTTCCAACAGTGGCCAACCCATGTCCCAAGTAAGATCTCAAATAGGAAAAACAGATTTTATGCTGCTTATCCTAGGAATAAGCTGTGGATTTCTCCAAGACCACAAGGAATGTCAGTGGGATTTTTAACCCTGGTCTCTTTGGTTCCCAGATTGCTGCTCTAAGCATGTAGACTACACTTTCACTCACAAATTTCTTATTTACAACCTGTAAGTCTGAAAGCTGGCTTAGTAAGTAGTTTTCTGTCCCAGGATGGCTCAAAAGCTATTAGTTACAATAATTAGCATTGATAAAACAAAAAAAGAAATGCAGTCCACTATATAAGCTCTATTATAAGTCACAATGTATGTACGAGGGGCCACTGAAAAATTTTCATCCCAACCAACAAAGTTAAAGCAGTCTCCATTGAGGGGTATACACTTTGTTCAGTGATTTTCCACTTTTTTGTTCCGTCAGAAAAATACAGAATGAAAAAAGTGAAAAATCACTGGACTAACCCCCTCTTCTATTAAACTGCACTAGCAGTATTTAGTGCAGAGAGCCGCACTGAATAGCCCATGCTGCTCCCGACGCTTATAGGAACTCTATGAGCATCGGGAGCAGCATGGGCCACTCAGCGCAGCTCACCGCAATAGAACTACTAGCACAGTTTAATAGAAGAGGCCCTAAGTGTATATCCCTCAATGGAGACTTGCAGAAACAGAGTTGATCATTTAAAGACTTATCTTAGAGTTTCATGGTCCCACCAAATGAAAAGGCAATGGCGAAAGCTAAAAGGATGCTTGAATGCATAGCAAGAGGATGGTGCCTCTATATCTCTGTCAAGACCTCATTTAGAATATTTTGTACAATTCTGGAGCATGCACCTTCAAAAAGATATAAACAGGATGGAGTCGGTCCAGAGGGTGGCAACTAAAATGGTCAATTGTCTTTGTCATATAGACCAGTGTTCTTCAACCTTTTTACACCTGTGGACTGGCGGAAATAAAATAATTATTTCGTGGACCGGCAAACTACTAAGACTGAAATTTTTTTTAAAAACCATCGCCGCCCCATCTCCGCGAACTGGGTCCCACAAACCATCTGATCCCATCTGCACAAGCCTCAAATAGTTATGATTTTATATTGAACATATTTTATTAAAGTATAAAAAGAAACAATATTCTATACAATTGTCATTTTATAAATACAAATAATACAGGGCAAAGATCAACAAAACCCCTGTCTCCCCTCCCCTTCACATATATCCCTTCTACTAGAAAAATGAATAAGCTAAAATATTACAGAATGCTACACAAATATCATGTAACAGAATAACACAGTCACACATTACAGGAATGGTGTTAGGGGATTGGAACTAGGGCAACTGCCCCCTGGTCAGAGAGAGCCCTAAGCCAGCTGGAAGCTAAAGAAGCAGTGCCTGGGCTTTGCACTCCCCAGTTATGTCTAGCAAGATACATACTTCAAATCTGATATATTTGAATCACAAGATAGAAATCACAAGATGGTTTCTGCTTTCATTGCCTTTTCACTCTCTTCCATCCAGTGTCTGCCCTAAGAACATAAGAACATAAGAATTGCCACTGCTGGGTCAGACCAGTGGTCCATCATGCCCAGCAGTCTGCTCACGCGGCGGCCCTCTGGTCTAAGACCAGCACCCTAACTGAGACTAGCCCTCCAGCGCACGTTCTTGTTCAGCAGGAACTTGTCTAACTTTGTCTTGAATCCTTGGAGGGTGTTTTCCCCTATAACAGCCTCTGGAAGAGCGTTCCAGCTTTCTACCACTCTCTGGGTGAAGAAGAACTTCCTTACATTTGTACGGAATCTACCCCCTTTCAACTTTAGAGAATGCCCTCTCGTTCTCCCTACCTTGGAGAGGGTGAATAGTGTTTATCTCTACTAAGTCTATTCCCTTCAGTATCTTGAATGTTTCGATCATGGCCCATTTTAATCTCCTCTGTTCGAGGGAGAAGAAGCCCAGTTTCTCTAATCTTTCGCTGTACGGCAGCTCCTCCAACCCCTTAAACATCTTAGTCGCTCTTCTCTGGACCCTTTCGAGTAGTACCGTGTCCTTCTTCATGTACGGTGACCAGTGCTGGACACAGTACTCCAGTTGAGGGCGTACCATAGCCCGGTACAGTGGCATGATAACCTTCTCTGTCTCTTCAGTCCAGCATCTGCCCCTTCCATCTCTCCTTCTGCCCCCCCCCCCTCAATTTGGTCTGGCATCCATCATCTTCCTTCTGTTCCCCTCATGGTCTGGCATCTCAGTCCTTCCTTCCCCCCTGTGGTTTTTAGCATCTCTCTCTTCTCATTCTCTCCACTCAGATCTGATATCGTTCTCTGCTCTCTCTTCCCTTTTCTTCTCTGGTCTTCCTTCTCTATTTTCTGCCTCCATCTAAATTAAATTCTTTCTTGCTATTTAGTCCTGTTTCCCTCTTTTCACTGTGTCTACCCACAGCTTGTCACCCCTTTCCCTCACCCCTCCATTATCTTATTATTTTCTTCCCCCTTTATTTATCTCCTCCTTCCTTCCAGTATGTGTTCTTTCCCCACTTCCATTCAGCATCTGCTCTCTCCTCTCAACTGACATCCATCTGCCTTCTGCTCTCTCTCCCTTCTTCTCACTTCCATCATCTGCCCCTTCTCTCTCCCCCCCCCTCCAACTTCCATCATCTGCCCCCCTTCCCCTCACCTTTGCAGGTCACTTTCTTTCCCCTGAGGGTGGCTCATGTCAGAGGGGAAGCTTTGGCCGAGCAGAACCGCTTGCAAGGAACAGTGGAACTTACTTGATTGATGTCGATGCTGGGGCCCGTTGCCGTTCGAAGAAGAAAAAAAAAAAAGGTGGAAAAAAGGGACCTGCAAAGGCGAGAGGAAGGGAAACCTCCAGGACAGCTGCTCTTTGCCCTCCTTCAGCGGCCCAAGAGTCCAGACCAACAGCGGCAGCTCTGTGCACTATTAACTTCGGCACAGAGCTGTCCCTAAGCAGTAGTTCAGCGCGGTTTCATGAGGCAGCCTCGGGGCCTTTGCTAGGCCGGCCCACATCGCATCATCGAAGCGGGCCGGCCTAGCAAAGGCCCCGAGGCTGCCTCATGAAACCGCGCTGAACTACTGTTTAGGGGTAGCTCTGTGCCGAAGTTCAAAGCATACAGAGCTGCTGCTGCTGGTCTGGAGGTGCGGAGACAAGGCAGGAGACATACGCGGTGGAAGGCAGGAGTCTTGGCGAAGGCAGGAGTCCCGGCACAGCGACTGCAACAGGAAGTTGCAAGTCAGCTGACGCCGGCCTTTTGTTGCGGTGGGGACTGAATCCTTCGCGGACCGGCAAGATTTTTTTGCGGACCGTCACCGGTCCGCGGACCAGCGGTTGAAGAACTGTGATATAGACCATAGAGGTCTGCCCGGTAGTCTTTAGGTTCCTATTGCGAGTTGCCATTGAAGCCCACTCTAGCCTATCCAAACCATCCTATCACTGGAGCTTCTGTCAAAACCCAGCTCATCCTAAACCAAATCCCCATATATAGGACGCCCAGTACCGGCCTTTGTTTTATATTATTTATTTTCTAATTAGAAATCCTCTATGTATGTCCCACACTTTTTTGAATTCCATCACCGTTTTCATCTCGACCACTTACCTTGGAAGGGCATTTCAGGCATCAACCACCCTCTCCGTGAAAAATGATTTCCTAACATTACTCCTAAGTCTGCCACACCGCAACCTCAATTCATGCCTTCTAGTTTTACCATTTCTTTTCTCTGGAAAAGATCTGTTTCTATAATAATACCTTTCAAGTATTTAAATGTCTGTATCATATCTCCCCCCGTCCCTCCTCTATACATATTCAAATCTTCCAATCTGTAAAAAAAAAAAAAAAAAAAGGATATTCAATGCTGGTTGTCAGAAATGGCCCAACATTAAATATACAGATTGAGTGCCAGCATCGGACAGACATGCAATGCCTGGCACCAGCTGAATATTGGACCCAAAGATCTCAATATGTATACTTTTGGAAGAAAGGCAGAAGAAGGGAGCTATGATAGAGATATTTAAATACTTCCATGGTATAAATGCACAGGAGGCAAGTCATAAGAACATAAGAATTGCCGCTGCTGGATCAGACCAGTGGTCCATCATGCCCAGCAGTCCGCTTACACAGCGGCCCTCTGGTCAAAGACCAGCGCTCCAACCGAGACTAGCCCTACCAGCACACGCTCTTGCCCTACCAGCGCACGCTCTTTTTTCATTTGAAAGGAATCTCTAGAATGAGGTGACATAAGATAAATGTGAAAGGGGACAGACTCAGAAATAACCTGAGAAAATATGTCTTCAGAGCAAGGGTGGTGAAACTGGTGGAGGTAGTGGAAATAAAAAGTGTATCTGAATTCAAAGAAGTTTGGCTACAAGTAGGATCTCTAGGGGAGAGGAAGGGATGGTATGAATGGGCAGACTGGATAATTTTATGGTCTTTACCTACCTTCCTTTTAAGTGCTTCTATGCTTTTCTATAGTGAAACCTGCACAAATTCATGAAACCTAAATGGATGCACTCAGCAATACATTGTTCCCTAATTGACTTGCCCAAGATCACAAGAAGCAGCAGCAGGATTTATACTAACCCCCTCTTTTACTAAGATGCACTATGCTTTTTAGCACGTGATAAATATTAGCGCGCGCTATTCACATGCTAAGGGCTCCTTTTATCAAGGTGCGCTATGGGGGTGTCGGACATTTCATCACGCCAAAAAACTAATGCCTCGTCAATGGAGGTGTTAGAGAATAGCATGGCAAGTGGTTGAACGCACAATATTCCTCGCGTTAACCTCCTACCGCACCTTGATAAAAGGAGCCCTAAATGTTAACGCGTGCAAAAAATTTATCCAGATATCTTAACCCAACCCTTCCCCCTCCTCCTAGATAAATTCTCCCCCAAAGCCTCCACTTAAATAATCTCTTTCTCCCCAAAATACCAAACAAGTATTCAGATCCCTGAAATGTAACGTAATCTTATTTGTACTCTAACTGTAATCTATTTGTTATATCACACAGTAACGTAAAGTCAATTTAATATCCAATTTGCAAGTTCTTCCGGAATTAATCCAGCTACCACTCCTCCCTTGTAACCGAAAAAAAAACAAAAAACCCCAAACTGTTGTAACTTCACTGGAAATGTCCAGTTAGCTCTTTTGTAATCTGCCTTGAACTGCAAGGTATAGGCGAAATAGATGTCCCTAATGTAATGTAATGTAATGCATATTATCCTATGGACGCATTAGCGGTTAGTGCACGCGTTAACATTTAGCGCATGCTAAATGCACGCTAAAACGCTTAGCGCACTTTAGTAAGTGAGGGCCTAAGTTTCCTGGTTCTCGGATGCTTTAACCACTAGGTTATGCCTCTGTTCAGTTACAGCTATGTTCTCACTGGTTAAGATTTTTTTAAAATTATTGAAAATGCAATTGTGTTACAGCATTTTTGTGAAATGTCCAAGGTCTTCAGTGGCACAGTGGGTTATTTTAAGAGCAATTGTTTTTAAGATTTTGCTTTGCGATGTTTATTCCTAAGTTTTTATGTTCGTACTCTGTAAACCGCCTAGTTGTAGATGGTATATATATTTTAAAAATAAATAAATATTTACAGATGTAGAGCACATGCATGTGCCAATAATTTTAGAAAGCCATTATTTGCTTATGTAGATTTCCAGAATGCATAGCTTTGAAAGGGATGTGGGCAGAACCCAAAAATAGACATGTGTTTCTTAAATGGAAACATATGAGTCTATACTGTACCACTGTTACACAATAAATAATTTGCAGATCAGCTTTGACAGCTGTCCAAAAGAAAACAGAAGTGCCAATAAAATGCAGGTACAAAATAGCATCAACCTCATCCAACTTCCCTCTTCCCACCACCAGTAAGGTACATCCCCATACCTTGGTCCTCTGTCCAAAAGCAAAGTATATCTCCACTCCCATTCACCCTAACAAAGAGAATCTCACCCAACACCAGTGCCTACCAGGGGTTTCTCTGGTGCCAAGTAGTGGGTGCAGGGATAATCTCCAGTCCACATGCTTCTGTTTCATAGGTTCGAGAGTTAAAAATGGCACCAGCTGCCCTCTATTAATAGTCTCATGGTATTGCAGCTAGATATCAAGCTGCCAAACAAAAGCCCATTCAACTTATTGGACAATAGCCTAGTCATTAGTGTAGTAGGCTAAGAATCTGGAGAACTGGGTTCATGTCCCACTGCAACTCCTTGTGACTTTGGGCAAGTCACTTAAAGCTCTGTTGCCCTAGGTACAATACTTAGATCAGGGCTGCCCAAGTCCGGTCCTCAAGATCTACTGACAGGCTAGGTTTTCAGGATATCAACAATGAATATGCATGAGAGAGAGTTTTGCATAACAAGAAGGCAGTGCAGGCAAATCTCTCACATGCATATTCATTGTGGATATCCTGAAAACCTGGCCTGCCAGTAGATCTCGAGGACCAGACTTGGGCAGCCCTGACTTAGATCATGAGCCCACTAGTAACAGACAAAGTACCTGTATATAATAACTGTAAACTGCTTGGATTGTACCACAGAAAGGCAGTATATCAAATCCCATTACTCTTACCCTATTCTAGTGGAATCTAGTCATTCTGGCCCGAATTCTCTAAGCAGTGCTTTTATCAGCGGCCACCTTAAAAGTGGCCACCGGTTGTGTGTGAATCATGTGATGGCGCTGTTTAGAAAATCTCGCCTCCGGCAAAGGTAGGCACCAGAAATATAGGCCAGGGTTTTCAAGGCCTACATTTCTGGTGCATACCTTTCACTTGAATTGCACCTCCAGAAGCACCTACAGGTGCCTAATGCCACTTACAGTGGCATTAGACACTTTTGCACCTCGAAGCACAAGTCTGGCACTGTTTTTGTAGGTGCCTTGAAATTTCTTTTAAGTACTGTTTTAAACAGCATTTTGAACTTAACTTAGGCACTGGTAGAGCACCTACCAGTGCCTAAGATAAGGCTCCATTAAGAGAATATGGGCTTCTGTGTCTGATTAACTTAGCTTTTTCTTCTATAGATACAGAACGAGGAAAAATATGCAAAGGGCAATTCTATATCTATGCATATGTAGTTATGCACGCTATGTGCTCATAAATGTTGAGATAATTGGCACTTACTTGCTTTTCTGCTCTGCATGTTATTTATAAAATAAGCACATAAGTGTATTAGTGCATAAGTGTAAGTAATGTGCATGATTTGGAGCACTTATGTGCACTTACACCTGCAATTGGCCTGGTGTAAGTAAGTGCACCTAACACTGTCCATACATCTTTGGGTTTAAGCCAATATGATATGTGCATAGATGCCCTTATAGAGTTGGCACTCTACTCCCCATCATGGTGCCTAACACATGCTGTCCAGTTATAGAATTGCCCCCTTAATAAAGTTGTTTTCTTTGTGCTCAATTATCTAGCTCCTGATTAGGATTAAATTTTCCTTTTAGAAGGTTGATGCCAGCCTGGACAGGGTTGATGCAGTGCACTGAAACGCTATTCTGAAGCTGGGTTGGCTTAAATAATTTTTCTTTTGACAAAGATTTCTTCTTTTTCTTGAACGTTCCTCCTAAATGGAGAGTTAAAGCAAAAGCTTCCCTGCAAAATAACTCTGCTTATTTACCAACCTAACTGAAGATAGGAGGTTTTCACTCTCACCCTTCAAGAAGAAGTCAAATCAGAAGTGGAAATTCCCCTGCTGCGGTCTGTGTCGGTATGGAATCATAGGGATCCCTCCTGTCTCAGCCAACTCCACCAGGCCGTATGGCAGGCCTGGCAGAGGCCTGCAACAAATCCGGGAGGGGAGTGGGTGGGCGATGACCTGAGTATAAGCTGAGACCTCCATTTTTAATCTTGGTTTATATTTGAGTATGTACGATATATGCTGTTGAATATGTAGCAAAGGTAAGGAAGGAAAAGTATGCCCTCCAGGGGCAACTGCTAATGATGGAAGACCAGGTAAAGAATCAGAAGGAGAAAGTAAAAGAAACTGAAAGGTAGAGTTTGACATGTTTACATGCTCAGCACTGTGGGAGTGTGGAAGGCTGATGGTGGAAGTGCTGGATTACAAAAAGGTACCGGAGTGGGAGGGTATTCGATCCATAAGACCCTTATTTCCACCCACTTTTTTTGGGGAAAAAGTGCATTTTATGGAGCGAAAAATATGGTAAATGACCCATCAAGCACTCTTTAAGAAATTATGATATATGTTGAAAATGATATAAGTGGTAAAATGGCCAAAGGTCAAATACGGCAGACGCCGAAGGAGGCAATGACTCAAGATTCTCCAGTTGGAGAGGGAACTCAGAAGGTGATGACCAGTAGCCCGATGACTACTCTGTACTACAAGGAAAAGAAGAAATGAGCTCAGCAGGAGCCGCAATGGTACAGGAAAGGATGTCTGGAGATCAGATGTCTGAGTCTGCAACAAAGACAGTAGAGAGCCTTGGAAGGCCTGGTGACTATGGAGGCAATTTCCAGGAACAGTATGGACAATCCAGAGTCCAAAATGCAAGGCCATTGGCGTGATGGGGCCCAATAGCTGCAGTGCTTACTGTGCCCCACTCACATAAGAATGTGTGTGGAATGGAGGTTGAAAGTTGGTGTGTGTGTGGTGAGAGTCCAGGAATAGTCTCCGAGATTCCCTGGGTGGGTGGAAACACTGGGGCCCTGATTCTACATAGTGCGTCCCGATTTTAGGCAGCTGTAGGCGTCCTACAGCTGTCTAATCAGCCAATCGGGATGCACATTTTAAAAAAAAAAATGCTCCCGAGGCAGGCTTTCTATATTGAAGGCGAGGCCCGCAAGTCACCTAAGTACGCCTAAGGGCCTTAGGCGGGCCTTAGGCGAACCTAGGGTGCCCAATCCCTCCTGCTATAAGTATACCGACTGCCCCCCCCCCCAACACTACCGATCGCTGGCAGGAGGGTGCCCAATCCCTCCTGCCGGAAGACACACCCCCTACGCACCCCCCCCCCACACTAACAGCCCTCAAACCTCCCCCCAACCAAACTAACCTTTCCTTGTTGGCCAGACGGGACTTGCCCGTGCAGCCGGCAGGCCCATCTCATCGAAATGAGGTGGGCCCGCCCCTTCCCGGCCCATCCTTCCGAAGCCTAAGGCCTGATTAGCCCAGGCTCTAGAAGCCTGGACCAATCAGGCCTTAGGCATAGCGGGCCCGCCCATCCCCACTAAGTCTAAGGCCTGATTGGCCCAGGCTTCTAGAGCCTGGGCCCATCAGGCCTTAGGCTTCAGAAGGATGGGCCGGGAAGGAGCAGGCCCGCCTCATTTCGACGAGATGGGCCTGCCGGCTGCACGGGCAAGTCCCGTCTGGCCAACAAGGAAAGGTTAGTTTGGTTGGTGGAAGGTTTGAGGGCTGTTAGCGCGGGGGGGGAGGTGCGGAGGGGGTGCATCTTCCGGCAGGAGGGATTGGGCACCCTCCTGCCAACGATCGGTAGTGTCGGGGGGGCGGTCAGGTAGTGTCGGGGGGGGGCGTCTTCTGGCAGGAGGGATTGGGCACCCTCCTGCCAGCGATCGGTAGTGTCGGGGGGGGGGGGTCGGTATACTTATAGCAGCAGAGAGATCCCTTGCCGCAATAAGTATAGCGGCCGCGTCTACTTACAATGTAGACCAGCATTTTGTTGGCCTACATTGTAAGCGTCTCTTCCTCTACTAGGGAGACGCGTAGGGCCGCCTAGGTTCGCCTAAGGCCCGCCTAAGGCCCTTAGGCGAGCTTAGGTGTCTTGCGGGCCTCGCCTTCAATATAGAAAGCCTGCCGGGGGAGCATTTTTTTAAAAAAACGTGCATCCCGATTGGCTGATTAGACAGCTGTAGGACGTCTACAGCTGCCTAAAATCGGGACGCACTATGTAGAATCAGGGCCTGGGTGCCCATTGAGTGAGTACTCCTCAGCTTTTACAGGAGAATCCCTGAGCAGAAGCAGACACTCAGCCTGTTAGGTTTGAACTGAAGGGGAGGATATGTAAAAGAGTCAGGGATTCTCCCTCAGTAATGATGTCATTATATCACTGGGCAGCAGAGGGTGCTGGCCCAGTAGTGCAGAAACTGAAGCTCCCAGGATGCACATCTGAGTGAGAGAATTAACCTTCAGGGAATAGAAAAAAGAAAAATATGATAATGGAGAGAACTCTATAGGTAGAATCTGCCCTCATGTCACTCCAAACCTTTTCATTTGGAACTAGGAAATGAGTATTTCCAAACAATTTAAGTTTAAAATGCCTAGCACTGGTTCCTCAGCAACAGATTTTAGGGGCATTTTTCATAAATATGACTTTTAGCAATCGTTGTCATAGTATTAGTTGACTACTACTTGAGTCTTTTTGACCATCGAATGGCTCGTTTGTATGGAATTCTATTTCAGACCCCTGATGAAGGTTATTTCATTAGCCAAAACACGGACCGTATAGAGTCCTTACATCATTGTTCATTGGACCTTCTACCGCTGATTGATGGCATCATATTAGCTTTTAGTGCTGCTGCATGACTTGTGGACTGTATTTTTTGGTAAGTTAATTTAGGTCTACAAGTGTTTGTCATATGTATTTAGCTATATCCCACATTTTATTAATGTACAATGCTTAGAAATGCTGATATGCATTAGTATCAAATTTTAAATAAACTTGAAACTTGATTCATATCCATCATTACAGTTTTGTATATTCATAACAGAATTATTTCCTCAAAGCTTGTTAGCTGCTCCAGTCTTGCTGTCTGATATATTTTTTATCAGCACATGCTTGGTCTACCCCTGGTCATCAACTCCGTGCTTTTTGCAGTTGTTTTGGGGTTTCTCCAAACAATTTGAGTGGAATCCCAAAGCCTGGAGTATGAATGAAGTCCAATGTGATTTGTTCTTTCTTACTCACTGAATTTCTGAAAACAACTGAGCTGTTTTCAGGCTGTGGGATCTAATCACTGTGCTATGCTATGAAATGAGCCGAGTTTGCAGCCGTGTTCTTATAAAACAGAGATTTTCCATTAAGAGCTGAAGCCCCTGTTTCTAACCCAGCAATCCCTTCACCATATGATTAATTATATTTATGCATTTTGTAGTCCATTAGAGAAATGTCTGATGGCCTCAGGACACAGATAACTAGTATTATATTTGCCAACTTGCATCTCCTTTACACTCCTACACTAAAATATGAAGCTTTATATGCTGGTAGATTTGCCTTATATGAATAAGATTTCTTTACTTTTAAATGAAGTTCCACTTTTGAAATGCTAAAGTAACCATGTTGAAGTACAGAATCTCTCTCTGCTGAAATCTTAAATCTATATTTACCACTGTCAAAATCATTTGGAGGGCTACTGTAGCTCCAGTCACAGAAATGGGCTCTTTGAAACCTGTCTACCAAGTGTATGTGCAAAAGTATGCACCTGGTTTTACAATATGCATATTTTTACCCACATTTGGAAGAGGCATACCCCCGAGTGCATTTTCAGAAGTACTTGTGCTTTTTAGTCATGGACAAATCAATGAAAGTACTGTAAACCTGGTCCCATATACTGGGAGAGGGGGCACTGTTTTTAGGGGGGGCAAGCCTGACAATGGTAGGGAGTGGGCATTCCTCTTGCCGGCCTTCAATTTAGAGGTCCAGGGGCTTGGGGGCTGTCAGGGGGTACACCAGCAACGGGAGGGAGTGGGCATCCCTCCTGCTGATTTGAAGTGCAGGGGATCACAGCATAGGTGGGTCATTTATTTTTTTAACGAGCACAGATGTTATGCACTTCAGGGAGTCCTGCGGCTCAGCGGGACAATGAGAGCAGTTAGCCTGACAGGAGGGAGGAGCTGTGCCTGGCAATTGCTCTTCTGAGCAGGAACTGAGCACAGTTCCTCTCCCCGTTTACTGGCAATTCTCCGCACAATTAGCATGCATGTAATTTGTATGCTCTTGTGCTGAGCATTGCTAATTGTGAATTAATTTCTGGTGTTTTTCCCGTCGATGTGGACTTTGTATTCTTTACTTGAGCTTTGTGTTCCTGGCCTACAGATTTGTGTGTCCTCCCTAGAATTAAATAAAAAGAAATACCTCAAACACCTAAGAATAGCAGCATAAAGCAAAGTTATGTTGTGTTGATGATTGACGAGATCAGTAAACATATTCCTTGTGCCAACCTCAGCCATCATCCTGAAGAAAAAGTCCATAGTTTGCTATTGAGACAAACATGGGCGAAGCCACTGCTTGTCCTGGATCAGTAGCATGGAATGTTGCTGCTATTTGGGGTTTTGTCAGGTACTTGTGACCTGGATTGGCCACCATGAAAACAGGATACTGGGCTAAATAGACCATTGTCTGACCCAGTAAGGCTATTCTTATGTTCTTATACCAAAGTCTTGCCACAGACTAGCTCTTCGGGATGGGTACCCGGCCTAGGCTCTTTCAAAAGGAATTTAATTTCTTGGTGTTGAGCTGAGCACAGACTGGGCTAGACTTACTTCAGTAGGAGGTAAGATATAAAACAACCTCCCTCTTACTTTAGTCCATCCCTTTTAACAGTTCTCTGGGGGGGGGGGGGAAACACTCTGACTCCAGAAGTAAAATTCAAACTGGAACTCTTTACTGTCGAACTTTGCAGTAAACACAAATAACAAACAGTTCCAAACAAATGCGCAACAGTCTATATTTCTGCCTGGGGATGGGGATACAATTTGATTTTATAAATCATGATCATTTGAATCAAATGACTATTTACAGCAGTTCAGTTCTATTCTTTCCCTTCAATTCCCATCCCAATCAGCAACTCCAGTGAAGGCTGCACTCTGTCTGGATCTCCACTAGGCAGAAAATCAAATTAAAAAAAAAAAACAACAACCCCTCAAAAGAAATACGTAATCACACAGTGGTTCTGCCAGGTACTTTCTTCCCAGCTGCTGGATCTCCCTGTCTGTCCTCTCCTCCAGAGCTCATGGTTTCTCTCTCTCACCTGCCTCCAGTCTCACTGCAGGCAGGTTATCATTATTTTACCTCTGAGCTTATACTTATTTTCCTCTGGTCTCCCAACATGGGTGATCTCACGTTCCATTTCTTTACAACCCTCTTTGGTGATGCTTCATGGGATGCTCCTCATTTTTTCTCCTCATGGTCAGTGACTGGGAGCACAGGAGACCAAAGACCTTGTCTCTAGCAACAAATGTAATTTTATCTCCCAATGACATCTATTGTCACTCACGTAGCATACTGTAAACATTCACATTTAATAACTCCGCCCCTGGGGTTTACCACTCCCATCCCTCCTCCAGATACCAAACACCACTCCCCTATCCTGGAAAGTCCAAACCTAACCAGACTTAATAATTCCCTGGGGAATCTATCCAAACCTCTTTGTTCCTATTCCCCAGGGGGATTATAGTACATTTTCCTTAGGAAACAATAGAGCAGGCAATTTGTAAAATCCAACACGGTGATAGAAAGTAACAGATCAGAGTCAAGAAAATTTTCTTCACAATCTTTACTCTCTGTGAGGTCTGAAATAAAAACAAAGAAGCCCAACACTGTCTATGTTTCATTCATGCAACGACTGCATCAGGCAATACCAAGTGGTGTACAAAAGTCACCCCCACTTTGGTCAAAGCAATTCTCTCCAAAAGATGGCTGCCTTACACAGCAGTCCAGCAATACTGATTCTGGTTTTGCTGCTAGAATCAGTATTGATGGACTGCTGTGTGAGTCTGCCATATTTTGGAGAGAATTACTTTGACCAAAGTAATGAAGTGACTTTTGTACCCACTTGGTATTGCCTAGCCCATGATGCAGTCCTTGCATGGGTGAAACACAGTCAGTGTTGGGCTTTTTAGATTTTATTTTAGACCTCACAATAAATAAAAATTTTGAATAAAATTTCCCTGATTGATCTGCTTCTTTCTACCACAGTACTTTACCTTAGGCAATTTTCAAAGTGAAAATACATACATACTTTCTCTTGGACAATTGTTGCAAAGATCATGGGTAAAAGAAAAATACTCGGGGACTTTGCAGAAATTTGGGAAATTTGAAAATTACCCCGTTATAGTTCACTTTTATTGAGTGATATGATTGGTTACCACTGTACTGATGTTTTCTGAAAGCCTGTTGCCATCTTCTTGCCTTGTCTTCAGTGTGAAAGTTCCTTCTCCTGATGTAGCTGATTTGCAAAACAAGTACTGTTAGTCCTTGTTGAGGTTTTCTTCTACACTGTACACTCTATAATGTTGGATTTGAGGATGAAGCTTTGAATGAAGTCATATATGGACATTTAGGGCTCCTTTTACTAAGCTGCAATAGCGGTTTTAGCACACGTATAGCGCACACAGAATTGCTATGCACACTAGATGCTAACGCCAGCATTGAGCTGGCGTTAGTTCTAGTCGCATAGCGTGGGTTTAGCGCATGCTAAAATTCTGCACACACTAAAAATGCTATTGCAGCTTAGTAAATACTGTTTGCAGAGTAAATGGCTGTTTGCAGAGTCCTTATATATTAGACTAACTATGATTGAGGATCATTGTGGAGGACCATTCCAGATAAGTACTCAGTCCTGAGCTTTTTTCTATTTGTATTTGTTCAGTTTTTTTTTATTTTGGAGCTGATATTTGCCTTACTAGCACAGTATGCAACTTATTTTCTGTACGCTGATAAATATAAACACATAAGCAGTGCCTCTGCTGGGTCAGACCAGAGGTTCATAATGCCCAGCACTCCGCTCACGTGGCGGCCCATCAGATCCAGGACCTGTTTAGTAATCCTCTATCTATACCCGTCTATCCCCTTTTCCTTCAGGAAATTATTTAATCCTTTCTTGAACCCCAATACCGTACTCTGTCCTATCACACCCTCTGGAAGCGCATTCCAGGTGTCCACCACCCTTTGGGTGAAGAAGAACTTCCTAGCATTGGTTCTGAATCTGTTCCCTTTTAATTTTTCCGAATGCCCTCTCGTTCTTGTAGTTTTCGAAAGTATGAAGTTTTTTGGAACAGTTGTTTTTTGTCCACTAACTTGCCTTTTGAATGCTGTGGAGTTTTTTTCTCCTGCTCTTTTTTTCTCTGTGGTTAAAATTGAGAAATCAATTATATGACATGGGACTCCATATGTGATTGTGAAGCATGTATTATTGTTAATCCTGGAGCTTTGAGGTTTCATTCGTTTGAATTTATATATCTTAACTGCTGTGTTCCCTAGTAATTACATTTTGGATACTATTTAGTTGATTGTGTGCTTCCCATTTAATCAAATATAAATAATTATTTCAAATATACTCATCTTTAACATCTCCAGTACTCAAACAGCTAGGGGCAGACTCTCCAACATACAAGAGTATGTTTTTCAAGGAATTCCATTTTAATAGCCATTCCTATCATGTCCATATGAGAACTGCATACAAAGATGATGGGGATGGTTATTAAAAGAGAATTCCTTGAAAAAGCTTAACACGAAACATAGGGGTCCTTTTACAAAGCTGCGCTAGTGGTTTTAGCATGCGCGGTAGATGCAAACGCCTCCATTGAGCTGGCATTAGTTTTTGGCATGTAGCGTGTGGTTAGCACGCATGGCAATGTAGCAGGCGCTAAAAACTCTAGTACACCTTAGTAAAAGGACCCATAAACCTTTTGAGTTCCCTGGGCCGCATTGGCTCAAAAAAAAAATTTCTGGGGACGCACAAATGCTAACACTAGCCGATGAACAAAAAAAAGGTTGAGCAGGTCCCAAATCTGCAATCACTAATATAGAAGATGTACCGTATTTTCTCGCATATAACGCGCGCGTTATACGTGTTTTTTCCATACCGCGCATACCCTTGCGCGTTATACGCGTGAGCGCGTTGTACAAAATTTTTTTTACATAGTTCCCCCCCCACCGACGGCCGATTCACCCCCCCGAAGGACCGCTCGCACCCCCACCCCGAAGGACCGCTCACAAGCACTTCCACCCGCACTCGCACCCCCACCCTGAAGGACCGCTCGCACCCCCACAGCCTCCCGACCCCCCCCCATCATGTAGAAGCTCCTACCGGTGTCCTGCTGCTTCCTCTTGGCGGTCCCGACACCCGACACGATCGGGGCAAGAGGGAGCTCATGCCCTCTTGCCCCAGCCAACCGCGGCACCCCAGACACGATCGGGGCAAGAGGGAGCTCAAGCCCTCTTGCCCCAGCCAACCGCAGCACCCCTGACACGATCGGGGCAAGAGGGAGCTCAAGCCCTCTTGCCCCCCCGACATGATCGGGGCAAGAGGGAGCTCAAGCCCTCTTGCCCCAGCCAACTGCAGCACCCCTGACATGATCAGGGCAAGAGGGAGCTCAAGCCCTCTTGCCCCCCCGACTCCCCAACTCCCCGACAATATCGGGCCAGGAGGGAGCCCAAGTCCTGGCCCTGGTGACCCCCCCCCTAGTTGTTCAGGCCAGGAGGGAGCCCAAACCCTCCTGGCCACGGCGACCCCCTACCCCCACCCCGCACTACATTACGGGCAGGAGGGATCCCAGGCCCTCCTGCCCTCGACGCAAACCCCCCTCCTCCCAACGACCGCCCCCCCCAAGAACCTCCGATCGCCCCCCCAGCCGACCCGCGACCCCCTTGGCCGACCCCACGACACCCCCACCCCCCTTCCCCGTACCTTTCTGTAGTTGGCCGGACAGACGGGAGTCAAACTCGCCTGTCCGGCAGGCAGCCAACAACAGAATGAGGCCGGATTGGCCCATCCTTCCCAAAGCTCTGCCTACTGGTGGGGCCTAAGGCGCCTGGGCCAATCAGAATAGGCCCGGGAGCCTTAGGTCCCACCTGAGGGCGGGGCCTGAGGCACATGGGCCCAACCCGACCATGTGCCCAAGGCCCCGCCCCCAGGAGGGACCTAAGGCTCCCGGGCCTATTCTGATTGGCCCAGGTGCCTTAGGCCCCACCAGTAGGCGGAGCTTTGGGACGGATGGGCCAATCCGGCCTAATTCCGTTGTTGGCTGCCTGCCAGACAGGCGGGTTTGGCTCCCGTCTGTCCGGCCAACTACAGAAAGGTACGGGGAAGGGGGGTGGGGGTGTCGTGGGGGTCGGCCAGGGGGGTCGCGGGTCGGCTGGGAGGGCGGTCGGAGGTTCTTGGGGGGACGGTCGTTGGGGGGAGGGGGGTTTGCGTCGAGGGCAGGAGGGCCTGGGATCCTTCCTGCCCGTAATGTAGTGCGGGGTGGGGGTAGGGGGTCGCCGTGGCCAGGAGTGTTTGGGCTCCCTCCTGGCCTGAACAACTAGCGGAGGGGGGGGGTCACCAGGGCCAGGAGGACTTGGGCTCCCTCCTGGCCCGAACAACTAGCGGAGGGGGGGGGGTCGCCAGGGCCAGGAGGACTTGGGCTCCCTCCTGGCCTGATATTGTCAGGGAGTTCGGGAGTCGGCGGGACAAGAGGGCTTGGGCTCCCTTTTGCCCCGATCGTGTTGGGGAGTCGGGGGGGCAAGAGGGCTTGAGCTCCCTCTTGCCCCGATCATGTCGGAGGTGCCGCGGTTGGCTGGGGCAAGAGGGCTTGAGTTCCCTCTTGCCCCGATCGTGTCGGGGGTGCCGCGGTTGGCTGGGGCAAGAGGGCTTGAGCTCCCTCTTGCCCCAATTGTGTCGGGGGTGCCGTGGTTGGCTGGGGCAAGAGGGCTTGAGCTCCCTCTTGCCCCGATCATGTCGGGGGTGCCGCGGTTGGCTGGGGCAAGAGGGCTTGAGCTCCCTCTTGCCCCGATCGTGTCTCGTGTCGGGGAGTCGGGACCGCCAAGAGGAAGCAGCAGGACACCGGTAGGAGCTTGTACATGATGGGGGGGGTCGGGAGGCTGTGGGGGTGCGAGCGGTCCTTCAGGGTGGGGGTGCGGGTGCGAGTGGGAGTGCGTGCAAGCGGTCCTGCGGGGGGGGTGAATCGGACGTCGGGCGGGGGCATCAGGCTTTCAGGGTGGGGACAGGACTTCAAGGGGGAGAGGAGAGTCGGGGCGGGGGAAAGGAGAGTCGGGGTGGCCAGAGGAGAGTCGGGGCGGGCGAAAAGAGAGTCGGGCAGCATGCGCGGTATACGGGTGTGCGCGGTATATAAAAATTTCTGTACATAAAATTTGTGTTTTTCGCGCGCTATACCCGTGTGCGCGTTTTACTCGGTGCGCGTTATCTACGTGAAAATAAGGTATATATCTAATAATAAACCTTCATTAAAGGGACACTGTGGAGAGGAACCCAATAAAGCAGCAATACTTACCCTGACTGAGTGATCCCTCCATCCCAGCCACAGGTTTCTGCATCCCCACTCTAATGAGCAGGGATGCGCACTCCTGATTCTCCCATTCACTTCTATTACAGCTACGGTGAGCATCTTCAGAGGTGAGCCTCATCAGAGCAGGGATGCTGAATCAGCTGTCAGAAACACACGTGGAAGATTGTTTAATCAGGGTAAATATTACTGCTTTTTTGGGCCTCCCACTTTGAGCTTAGGGAACACTTCCAGGTCAGCCGTAGGAGGCACGTAGGAGCCGCTGCCCGCGGCTTTGAGTGAACGCTGCAAGACGGAGGAGGGAGCTGGCAAGACATTAAACAGCTGGGGGTGGCAGAAGGAAAACAACGCATTGTCCTCAAGCACGAGTGGGGCCGCACAGAATTCTTCACGAGGCCGCATGCGGCCCGCAGGCCGTGGGTTGGACACCCTTGCAATAGACTCTGTGTCAGAGAGTCTTTCCTTAGCCGTTTGAGTACTGGAGATGTTAAAAATTAGTATATTTAAAATAATTATTCAGAGAAATGCTAAAAATTATTTAGGCATCAAGAGAATTGCTCACTAAGAAGTTTTGAATTTTGAATATAAGGTTTAAGCTGACCGATGATGAATATAGTACATTGAATCTGCATGGGCAAAGATTTTGGCCAAGCAGTGGCACTACTGAGGACTCTGAATAATTGATCTTTTATTGAGTGCCTGATTGTGCTATTGAAAATGATAATGATAGAATGTGCCATGGCATATTCCACAATATTTTTGGAGGCGAGAGGGGAGTCTTAGGTGTTCTGGCTGCCAGCCTTGTCACCTTAGGGGGCCATGGCAGATGGCTGATTCACGTTGACCTTTTTCCAGCATGTATTTGGCAATTCAGTTTTCCTGGTTCTCTCACTGCATAGTTTACAAGTACAGCACAGGTGGCCTGTGGTGTTTCAGAACCTGTGAAACCAAGGAACTATCTTTTGGGGAGACAGGGGTCTGATACAGGATAGCTGAGCATTTCTGCCAGATAGGTGCCTATGTGCCATCATCCTAAGTGATATTCCTTAGCTGTTACCTGGCATGTGTGAGTTTGAGGCCATAGGGATAGATATTGAGGCTTACCTTACGAGTTCCACCCTGATTCCATCTATTTCAGGCTGCAACATGATCTGGCCTTTGACTGCCTAGCTCAAACAAGCTTGACAAGACTACAAGGACAGAAAGTCACTTTCCACCTCAGAGAAATTATGCTTCTTCCTGACAGCCATGTTGGTGCTTTCTAATCAGAACTACTAAAGCCTGCTATGCTATGTGACATCATAAACATGTCATCCTGGCTCCACATGGTTCTCTATGCCAGGCACCAGGGCAATGCAGGAAAACATGTACTCTATACATGGCAGCCACCATGCCACTTACATGGGCATGCTAAACATGTACCTCTTGTAAATCAGAATGACATTCACAGGCAAATTGCCAATAGAAGCAGATCAGATTTCAGCTTCAGTGCCAAAACCAGCCAGAAATCCCTATTCAGCCATGTTTTGGTTTTGACTGAAAATACCACTGTATTTTCAGCTGAAACTTCCCCCAACTAAAACCTCCACCCACTCACTGCCACCACAGCCAAAACTGCTGCTCTCCCACTACTCCTAGGACCTCCTGGGTCAACCTTAGAAACCTAGTGGTCTAGTTGTGATTCTCACTCACTCCTGCCCCTGCCATCTGTCTCGGCAGCCATTTTGATGGTGGAGAAGGTTGAGGTAGGAATGACTGGGGATCATTCCTGCATCGGTTAGACCACTAGACTAATGTTTCTAAACTCAGACCTGGAGTACCCCCTTGCTGTCAGGTTTTCAGGATATCCACAATGAACATGCATGAAAGAAATTAGCATATAATGGAGGCAGTCTATGCAAATTAAGTTTATGCAAATTCACTGTGGATATCCTGAAAACCTGACTGACAAAGGGACTGACTCCAGGACTGAGTTGAGAAACACTGCACTAAATCACAAGAGTTTAATTTAGGCCCAGAGAAGGGAGCTAATGAGTGGGTTCAGGAGGGGGGACTCCATCTGGTCACAAGGGGTAGAAAGAAGATTCTGGTCAAGGTGATGGGATGAGGGAGGGAAGCTGCATTTGGTTACAGTGGAGGGAGTTGCTGCTGTTCAGGGGGCTGAACTAAACCAGTTGCAGCTTCATTTTCAACCAAAACCGAGCAGCAAATTTTGGCTACAAATTTGGTTTTGACTGAAACCAAAAAACCTGGTTTTGATCAGCCTCTAATTGGCAACCACATTTGGCATTGCGGACTTTACACATGCAGGTGGCAGTGAGCTGGCATTTCCTGTTTAGTTTGTTTATTTTAGTTTTAACATGTTTATTTTTGGTTTTTTATTTGATTTTAATATTCAATTAGGCTTCTTAGATTACTGCAACTAAATAATTTTTATTTTTTTATCAATTTATTTTTTCTTTTATCTTTCTGTTATGAATATTTGGTGTTATTTTCCTTTTTAATAGATGTACACCGCACTGATGTTGTACCGAAGAGCAGTATATAAATAAAAATAAATATACATATATTCATTTTCATGCCATTTGCACACAAACCTTATACACTTTAAAGTCTCACTATTTTAGGACACTTCCAACTCAAGTTTTATTTTATTTTATTTATGTATTACCAGAGGTGAGAATGTGTCAATTTTACATCTGCCCTACTCATACATAGAAACATAGAAATAGACGGCAGATAAGGGCCACTGCCCATCTAGTCTGCCCACCCCAATGACCCTCTCCTACCTTTCTCTGTGAATAGATCCCACGTGTCTATCCCATTTGGCCTTAAAATCAGGTATGCTGCTGGCCTCAATAACCTGAAGTGGAAGACTATTCCAGCGATCAACCACCCTTTCAGTGAAAAAGAATTTCCTGGTGTCCCCGTGCAGTTTCCCGCCCCTGATTTTCCACGGATGCCCCCTTGTTGCCACAGGACCCTTGAAAAAAAAGATATCTTCTTCCACCTCAATGCGGCCCGTGAGATACTTGAATGTCTCAATCATGTCACCCCTCTCTCTGCGTTCCTCGAGTGAGTACAGCTGCAACTTATCCAGCCGTTCCTCGTACGGGAGATCCTTGAGTCCCGAGACCATCCGGGTGGCCATTCTCTGGACCGACTCCAGTCTCAGCACATCCTTACAGTAATACGGCCTCCAGAATTGCCCACAGTATTCCAGGTGGGGCCTCATCATGGATCTATACAATGGCATAATGACTTCAGGCTTACGGCTGACGAAACTCCTGCATATGCAACCTATGATTTGCCTTGCCTTGGATGAAGCTTGCTCTACTAGATTGGCAGTCTTCATGTTCTCACTGACGATCACCCCTAAGTCTCGTTCTGCTTCAGTTCTTGTTAGGATCTCACCATTAAAGGTGTAAGTCTTGCATGGATTTTGGCTGCCCAGGTGCAAGACTTTGCATTTATTGGCACTGAAGCTGAGTTACCAGGACCTAGACTAGCGTTCCAGTAGGAGTAGGTCGTGCATCATGTTGTCGGACATTGAATTTATGTCTGTTGTGCTTTTGCCTATTACATTGCTTAGTTTGGCGTCATCGGCGAATAATGTTATTTTACCTCGCAGCCCTTCTGCCAAGTCTCTTATAAAGATGTTGAATAGGATCGGGCCTAGGACCGAGCCCTGCGGCACTCCACTGATTACCTCCGTCATTTCGAAGGGGGTGCTGTTCACCACTACCCTCTGAAACCTACCTCCAAGCCAGATCTGTTGTTTTAAAATTATGGTCCTTTCTACACTGTTGCATTAAGAACATAAGAACATATGAATAGCCTTACTGGGTCAGACCAATGGTCCATCAAGCCCAGTAGCCCGTTCTCACAGTGGCCAATCCAGGTCACTAGTACCTGGCCAAAACCCTTTCTTTCCTTCCCAGCCCATGGTCTGACATCTCTGTCTCCTTCCCTTCTCCGATTCCCTGGTATCTCTCTCCTTTCCTTTTTCTTCCATCTCCCATCTCCTCTCCATGCTCTGACATCTCCTCCTTCTTTCCCCCTTCCTTTTCCCTTGGTCTGGCATACCTTCCTCCTTCCCTCTATGCCCTGGCATCCCTTCCTCCCTCCCTCTCTTCCCTCCATGCCCTGGCATCTCTTCCTCCTTCCCCTCTCTCCAAGCCCTGGCATCTCTTATCATTCCTTCCTTTCCCTCCCTCCCTCCCTCATCTTCCTTTTCCCTCTCTTTCTCCCTCCAGTTGTGTGCAGCAATTCTATCCCCCTCTGATCATTTTTCTCCATCTGTCACCCCATTCCCAGTTAGCAGTGCAGCCCCTAAGCAGATGGCCTGGCATCATAAACTTCTTCGGGCAGCAGCAGCATCCACAATTCGCTATTGCTGGCCTCGGGCCTCCCTCTCTGTGGAGTCACGTATTCATGGAAACAGGAAGTAGGCAGGATCCGGCAGAGAGGAAGGCCCAAAGCTGGCAACATCAGCAAACCGCAAACGCTGCTGCTTCCCAAAGAAGCTAACAAGGCCAGGCCCTGGAGCCCCTGGGCCAGACTGCTTCTCCCCACCCTCACCCCTCCGGCAGACACACAGATTCTTCTTAATTATTTTAGAATTATTAGATTAGCTCCTGTTCTACAATCTTATTTACCAGACTGTCAGGCCCTTCTTTGTTACTCTGCTACATGAACAATTGCATAGCTCCAACTATCTTGGGGCCATATTTGCTAAAATACAACATGCATCAATAAGTATTGCTCATCTACAGACCCTATTAATCTCAGAGGAGCTTATTTACTAACAACATACATTAGTGTTCATTAGCATGTTACTGCCTTGTATGTAATAATTATACCCCTTAATTGGTTCTAGCCAGCTCATGATTTACAGTGCTTCTCAAGCTTTTCAAGCCAAGTACCCCTAAGCCTAACAAATGCCAACCAAGTACCCTTGCCCAAGCTCTGCCCCTGACCCGCCCAAACTCCGCCCATGACTCCACCCCCATAATAACAGTACTAATTGTAATGCAATTTCTTCCATCCATTTTTCATATATACACAATATAATCTTATTAATACATAATAGTAACTACAAAATTAAAAAAACACAAAGCACACTATACGCAGAGAAAATGTTAACTATTATTTATATTTGGGGGGGGGTTCAAAGAGGTCAAGGCAGATGATTTTAAAATATGCAATGTCACCTCAGTAACAACTATAGAAAAATAGACAAATATAGTGCAAAATATAGACAGCATATATAAATTCTCAAAACTGACACATTTTGATCACTAAATTGAAAATAAAATCATTTTTCCTACCTTTGTTGCCTGGCGATTTCATGAGTCTCGGGTTGCACTTCCTTCTGACTGTGCAACTCATATTTCTTTCTTTCTTTCTGCCTCCTGCATGATTTATCTCCTCTAGACCTATCTCCATTCCCCAACCATCTTTCTCTGTCCCTCCATGAGTCCAACTTTTTCTTCCTCTCTCCCTGCCTGCCCCCCCCCCCGCTGATGATTCCTCCCTACCCTATCCCTGAAGCTATCCCTGCCACCCGACATGCTCCATTCCCACCCATGCGCCACCGCTGCCGCGGCTAGCCCACAGGCCTTCCCCTGATGTCAATTCTGACATTGGAGAGAAGGTTCCAAGCCATCCAGGCAGCGATTGGCTGGCCTGGAACCTTTTCTCTGATATCAGAATTGACATTGGGGGAAGGCCTGTGGGCTGGCTGCATGCAGTTGCTGCACGCACCTGGCTCATTCCTGCAGAGCATTCAGGTGGCAGGGTTGGTTTTGGGAGTGAGGCAGGGAGGAATCAGCGGTGGCAGCGGCTTCAGCAGGGGGGCAGGCAGGAAGAGATTCCAGGAGGTAGCCAGCCCGCATACCCCCAACAGGCGGCCTGCATAACCCCTGAGGTACGCATACCACTGGTTGAGAAACACTGCCCTACTGGCTATTTTAATTCCATGCTATACTTCAGTAGTTTTGGCATCTTTCTAATGGAACACCTTTTTTTGATTAACAAAGGGGATCATTTTCGAAACAGAAAAATGTCACAAGGATGGACATTTTACTCTCCAAAACATTCAAGTAGTGATTTTCAACTCTCTGATTTCAGATTATTATTTTTTTCACAGTGCATCGTGATTTCAAAGGGGCCTGTTGGTGGTGTGATTTGGGCGGCACCAGAAGACAGATGTTTTTCTGCAATAATGAATAAAAAAAGAAAACAATATACTGTAGTGCCAAATTAAGACATTTTGGCTAGATCTTTAAAAATCACATATAAGACACAAAAAAGTATCCTAACTGACCAGATGACCCTTCCTTAAACCCCCAGTGGTCACTGACTCTCTCCCATCCTCCAAAGATGTGCCGCTGATTATATGTATCTAGCTTATGACAGCGGCAGACATTATAATAATTTCTATTAGAACAGCAAGCAGGTCACAGGAGTAGCCTTACAATCGGTGTAGTGGTCTGTAGAGAAGGAAACCTATGCCAATATCCCGCTCTAACTAGTACAGTTGTAGTAGAAATTGTATGCTTCAAACCACTAAAAACCTACTGTACCTACATATAGGTGACAACTGCAAAATACAGTTGGGCATAGTAGGTTTTTGATGGGTTTTGGAGAGCTCCACATACCATGTAAGGGGGTAACAATGAGATATATATATCTGGGTCCTTTTATGTGAAGTTCAGTGCAGTTTTATCTTAGGGTGCCCTACTGCTCTGCTGGGATATCTGTTTGGCTAGGCTACTAAGAATGCTGTCCTCATATATCCTAATGAGTTGCTTTTGTGCATTTCCCTTGAACTTTTTTTTTCAAAAAATGGTCTGAAAGATAGATACATTGTACTCAAAAACATCTAGCAAATTACCATTTTCAAAATAAAATGAGGTTTGAAAATTGTCATTTTCTCTAATGGATTTTGAACATAGTTCCCAAAATGTCTAAAACCAGATTTAGACGACATATTGAAAATGCCCCTCAAAATATACTTTATTAGTGGGTTTTGTGGGTAGGGGAATAATTGTGTATAGCTGTTGACCAAAATGGAAATTTAATTTATTTAATTTAAAAGAGGCATTTATATTCTGTTTAACCAAATGTTATAGGCAGATCATAAATATAAACTCCAAACAATACATCTAATCATCAAATACTTATATCAAACACAATCATTCATGAGTACAAAATCTCTCAAATAAAAATCAATTACGTATTTCTCTTCAATATAAAATCATATGAACCCGTACTTTTGATAAAAACAAGTCTTCAATTAATGGTGAAAAGATATAAAAATATGATATTACTCTAATAATAAGAGTTAGAGAGTTCCAAAGTTCTAAACCCTTCCATCTCTTATGAGGACCTGAAAGGATTTTCAGGTACGAGTCATGGTTTTTCAGGTATGAAGGAACAATTCTATATAAAATTTTAAAAGCTAACATCAACAGTTTAAATTCAATTCTAAGGCTCCCTTTTAATAAGTCACATTAGGGTTTTTTATCACTGGCCACTGCAGTAAAAGTTCTAATGCTCATAGAATTCCTATGAGCATTGGAGCTTTTATCCTAGCAGCCAGTAGTATTGGACTATTGGTAAATGCACAAGAGCCAATGATGAAAGTCACCACGTAATTTCTTCCCGCGGTTCAGAATCCTAACAGCGGTGGAGTGGTGGGACTGAGGCTTTTGCATTTAATCAACTATTACTCTATGGAAAAAATTTTGGTATCTAGTCCCATTTCTTACCATTAAATCATTGCAGTATATGGACGGATATTAAGGTTGGAATAACACAACTAACATAGCCATTATTCAAGTACCTTTGAAATAAAGCATGAGCTTCTATCAGAATACATCATCCTGATTTATAATTGTAGGCAGGGTTATTTTACTTTGGGATTTTTCAAAAAGAAATACACAGATTTTCCATGGCTCATAGCATTAATTAATAATTCACACATTTTTGTTGTTTTACTGATTTGCTATTGTACTGTAATAGAATTTCAAGGAATATATTTTTGTGGTCCGAGTCCAGTTTTTGTTAAGGATATGCATTCATTAGAATACTTAAAACTGTAGTACATGGAAAATCAATTTCATGGGTATTAATCTTAAAATAATGCATTTACAATTGATTTCTACATATTGAGAAGTGTATTTATTTGTCAAAAACTTGCTATACAGCCTTTAGCAGCAATGAATGCAGATCAAAGCATTGCACAATCTAAAAATGACAAAAAAAAATCAGAAAGGTACGCCATAACGTTTGAGATAAAAGTCGCAGTCAACCATCCATTAGCAAATAAAAACAGGAGAAATACACATTGAATCACAAAACAATGCAATCAGGCAGTGGCAACTATCCCACATCCCAACAGCACAATTACAGTATATTTTGTTGAAAGCTGTCTTAAAGTGTTTCAATGATGGTTCTTCTCTGATGGGTAATGGTAATGAATTCCAAGCTGCAGGTGCCATAAAGAAGAAAGTGTTGTATCTAGTATGCTCTAGTCTAGCATAGCACAGACTTGGTAAGATTAGGTGGTAATTAAGAGACCGGAGAATACGCGCAGGGGAGTAAGGGATCATAAGGGCCAAGAGAAAACAGGGACTACCATACCGATAAGCTTTGAATAAAACATTTCATTTACCAGCTTTTGCAGTACTACTGCAGCTATAGTACCTGAACAGTTCTTGGGAAAACATAGGTACTTCTCATGCAGTGAACTCAGGAAAAGGCTTTAACCAGGTTAGGGAAAAATGTAGCAACAATCCTGTACATCTTAATCTCCCCTGGTCTCTGTGGCAACCTCCTAGAGTTGACTCAGCTGGACGGAGAACACTTGATTGAAGCAAACGCTAAAATGGAAAAAACTTAATTCAAACAAAAACTGATTTAAAATAAGCCTTTTCCAAAAATACTTTAGTTTCAAAACACATGGAAACATACAACTTCTTAGTTTGTAGGTAAGCAAGAACCCACTTTGTCAATCCAGAAACAACAATTATTTATGCAGCCAAACAAACACCATTAGACAGTGATTTAGTTGACTTGCATAGCTTCAGGCTATTCACGGACTTCAGGCAAACATTCTGATATTTCCATAGCCTCTGGGAGTGAAGACAAACCTGCAGCTGGGTTAGGTAAAACCTCATCCACCTCCTGCATAACCCAGTCTGAGGTGTCAGCACTAGGAGAAAACTCCAGTTGCTTTCCAGCCTCTGTATTCACTGTCTTTCCAGCACTTCCTGTGTGACCTGTACTCTGCTTCCAGCTCTTGTTCCCATACTCATTTTTCTGTTCCTTGATTCCCCTGATCATGTAACCTGACCCTGTCTTTAAGGAGCTCTAAACCATGCCCCCTAAGCCAGAGCAGGAAAAAAAGGATAAGGCTCTTCAGAATGTTGAGCAGGCTTCCCTCTCCCTGCCTCTAGCAACTCTTTGCCTTAAAGAGACAGACACACAAACATGTCCCAGTGAAAATCCTGCCTTTTCTTTGGGACAAACCCTGAGCTGGCCATTGGTTTGTCACATTAGAAATATAAAATGGCCAGATAACAATAGTAGAAAAAATATTTTCAATTTGATGATTTGCACAGTAAAAGGGGAGCTGCATCTCCTTTTTCCATGGTGTTGTATTGCCTACAGAGTAGGGCTTCTTGAAGGTTCAGTCTAATTTTTGTCTATATATTTCTGTTTTTAAACTGTGGTCACTTACTCTGTACTCTCAGAGAGTTATATATGTTCTAAGGGCTCCTTTTATCAAGCCGCACTAGCGGTTTAATACGCATAATAGCGCGTGCTAAACCGCCGGCCGCACTAGCCGCTACCGCCTCCTCTTTACCAGGCGGTAGATTTTGGTCAGCGCAGGGGTTAATGCGTGATGAAAGGTCACGTGCGTTAACCCCGCTAGCGCGGCTTGATAAAAGGAGCCCTAAGTGTGTGATTGGGATCAGGTATGATTTTAAAAAAAATTCTGATTAAGGATGTTTAACAATCTGACAATTAATTTTCCCATTACATGTATTGATATTCTAGAGCAGTGGTCTCAAACTCAAACCCTTTGCGGGGCCACATTTTGGATTTGTAGGTACTTGGAGAGCCGCATAAAAAATAGTTGTCATTAAAGAAATGACAATTTTGCATGAGGTAAAACTCTTTATAATTTATAAAACTTTCCTTTAACAGTTAAAAGAAAAGATATATAAACCATAAAGAGTTTTGCCTTATGCAAAATTGACATTTCTTTAATAAGACATTAACTATTTTTTCTGCGGCCCTCCAAATACTCTATTTTTTCTGCAGCCCTCACATTTAAAGTTTAATAGCTTTTCTTTCTCAAAACTGGCACATTTCAATCACTATATTGAAAATAAAATCATTTTCCCTACCTTTGTTGGCTGGTAACTTTATTTTTCTGTGCTTTTAACTATGTTTCCAGGGCCTTCTTGTCCTTTGACTGTTTTTCTCTCCGTCTTCACTTTCTGCCTTGTATCCATCTTTGGCATTAACTTAATATTCAATTTTTCTGCTTTCTTTTCAAAATCTACATTTCCATGTCTTCCCTTCCCTTCCTATCTCTCTCTTCTTCCGTCCTATTTCTATGGTCTGACATCTCTTTTCTTCCTTTCTCTCCCTCCCTCCCTCCTTCCTTCCTTTCTCTCTCCTGGTCTGGCATCTGTCTCCTTCCCTCCCCCCATGCCCTGGCATCTCTCCCTCCCCCTCCATGGTCTGGTATCTTCTTTCCTTCCCTCCGTCCCATGAACTTGGTATCTCTTGTTCCTCTCCTCTCCCTTGTCTTCCTTCTCTTCCTTCCCTCTCTTTCCCCAATTGGGTGCAGCAGCAACAGAAGCAGCATTTCCCTTCCCCCTTTCCTGTGCAGCAGAAGCATTTCTCTTCCCCCTTCCCTCCCTCTCCCTGTACAGCAGCAGCAGCATTTCCCTTCCCCCTTTCCTGTGCAGCAGAGGCATTTCTCTTCCCCCTTCCCTCCCTCTCCCTGTACAGCAGCAGCAGCATTTCCATAGGGTCCCCCTTTCCTATGCAGCAGAAGCATTTCTCTTTCCCTTTCCTGTGCAGCAGAGGCATTTCTCTTCCCCCTTTCCTCCCTCTCCATTTACAGCAGCATCAGCATTTCCCTAGGGTCCCCCTTTCATATGCAGCAGAAGCATTTCTCTTTTCCCTCCCCTTCCGTTCCCTTCCTTGTGGAGCAGCAGCATGTCTGGCCGGTTCCCTTGCTCAGTTGATTGTTCCGCTCAAAGCCGCAGGTGGCGGCTCCTCACGAGATCAGCATCTGTGTCAGAAGCCTCTCTGCTGTTGTGATGTCAGAGAGGCTTCCGATGCAGGAGTGGATAGCACGAGGAGCTGCCACCCGCAGCTTTGAACTGAACAATCGACTGAGCAAGGGAGCCAGCCAGACACGCTGCTGCTCCACAAAGAAGAGAAAGGGGAAGAAAAATGCTGGTGTGGATGGCGCGAGGAGCCACCGCCGGCCACAGCTTTGACTGGAACAATCAACTACAGCAAGGGAGCAATTGATCATCGTGTTCAGACTGCGGGCCGCAAAATAGCACCTGGAGGGCCGTGAGTTTGAGACCGCTGTTCTAGAGCAATGTTTCCCAATTAAGTCATGAAGTACCCCCTGCCAATCAGGTTTTCAGGATATTCACAATTGTCGCACTCCCGATACAGGGTCCTGAGTCGGAAACCGGGCAGCGCACAACACACTGACACTGGCGTGCCTTCAACAGTTGAAAGCCCTGCTGGTACAATAATATGCTGGGAAGTAAATGGTCAGGATGGCAACTGTTCAAATAATGAAGGCTTTATTCGGAAATGCAACCTATGTTCAAAATATATGCAAAATCAGAAAAAAAAAAAAAAAACTCAACAGTTCACTTGGTCTGTCATTCAGCCCTGCAGTCCTCCTGACTGCCAGGTCAGCACAAGGCTGAACACACCCTTGCCTCAGGGTAAGTCCTAAAGTTTCTCACCAGCTTCTTCCAAGCAAAAAAAGAAAACCAATAATTGATGAGTATTGCACAGTCCTGCAAAATTTACCTTGTCCTGGTTAAGCACACTGTGCCTGCCTAAGTTTAATCAGGCTTTCCCTACCAACTCTAGAAAGCTGGTGGGGGTGGGGAATTATTGAATCCATTCTGTAATAACAGCCTAATAGGTACCCGCAATCCCAACCCTGTGGATCTTGTATGGATTCTGCCCCGCAATCCCCACTGTGTCAATCAGTGGCTTTAACTTTCAAAACAGGAGAAAAAAAAACACAGTCCAAAGTCCTTTCCAGACAGGGCAACTTTTCCCTGCAATGTGCTTTTAAATTCTCCCACAGCCAGCAAACATATAGTTCCTTTTCCAATAAACCAGTGCCAATGAAAGCATAAAAAAAACTTAACTTTCATCTATTCTGTCCTCAACAGGTTCCATTGAAATATCCATGGCTTCCTCCGGCCTCAGGTAGTCTGGCTGGTTTACCGGTAAGGATTCCTCTGAATCCTGCATCTCCATTTCATTTCCCTGCCTTACCTCTGGAGCACCTAGCCATACATCTGCTTCCTCAGGTGGCTCAGCACTGACTCTCCCTGGCTTGCACTGCTCCACCTATCTTGCTCTGTGAGAGCCATGCCCAATCCTGTGTGGGGGAAGGGCAGGTTTCAGCTTTCTCTGAGCTTTCTCCTGCTCTTCAATTAACCTCAGCAGGTGTGTGCCTAAAGGGCTTAGAGCCTGTTTTCTAAGCTGAGCCTTACCAGAGCCTGGTCTAGGTTTAAAGGAGTGTTTGTCCTCGTTCTGTTCTAACCCCTCCCAGGGCTCCTGCTCTCAGGAAACCTCTCCAGAATCAGAGTGCTGCTCCATGCTAGTTGGAGAGCTGCCGCACTGATCAGCTTTCTTAAGCTTCAGGGCTAAGTTCCTTTGTTTTCTAGCTGGAACAAGGCTAGCTGTAGTGCTGGGCTTGTGACACAATGCATATACTGGAAATTGATTTGCATACACTGCCTCCATTATATGCAAATCTTTTTTTATGCATATTCATTGTTGATATCCTGAAAAGCTGATCAGCAAGAGTGTACTCTAGGACCAACTTGGGAAACATTGTTCTAGGGCAGTGGTTCTTAAACCTGGCCTGGGGAACCCCAGCCAGTTAGGTTTTCAGTGAATATGCATGAGGCAGATTTGCATGTAATAGAGGAGACAGGCATGCAAATCTGCCTCATGCATATTCACTGAAAACCTAACTGGCTGAGGGTCCTCCAGGACAGGTTTAAGATCCATTGTTTTAGAGCCTTCTTCAAAATGGTGTTGCTGACACCTAGCAGCAGTCTTATATATTACAACGGGAGATTCAAGCTGCCATATCAAGGCTTTTTTCTCATATATGGCACCTTGAACCCCCTAGCAGCACTATTTTGAAGAAGACACCACCAGGGCAAGTGGATATTGATCCAGTCCCCATTGCCTCCAAGAAATCTGGGGTAAGTTGGGGTTATGCAGGCAGGCTGGTAGGGAACTGTTGTGGGGAGCACTGAGGCAGGGGAGGGTGCATCAATGTGTGTGTGTGGGGGGGGGGAGGAGGGCTGATGCAGGAGAGGGAGCCAAAGCAAAAGTTGGTTCCAGGCACCACAGTCCCTTGAGCTATCCCTGATATCAACACTAAAGGCAATCATGTCAATAAAGCAGATAATTTATCAGAAATGAAAATTCTGTGGAACAAAGGTCAGAGCCTTGAAAGAGAATATAAAATAGTATTTTTAATAGCTAGGAAGCTAATTTTTAAAACTGTGTTGTAATTTAAAATATTGCATTTCTCAATGTTTTAATTTTAGGACACCAGTCACAGTAGACATCAGATATCTATTTTGAAAGCGTAATTCTTAAATGTAATACTCATTTTGTTCTTTCACCAATTATTGTTTGATAAAAAAATAAAAAAGAACAAGAAATGTCTCCTTGAGATTTAAAACTCTTTATCTGGCCCAGGGCTTCATTTATGAAGCTTCTTTTGCCCATAAAAACAGAACGAAGAGAAAAGCTCTTAGTAAATCAGTCCTCCAGTGTCAACATCTGGTACACAAGGGTGGGTGCTCATTTGAAACACGAATCAATTTTTTTTTTTCTCAGACAGAATGCATGCACCCAAAGGTCAGTTTTAAATACAGTCAGTGGCAAATGTGATGTGCGCCTACAGCAAAGATGTATGTGAAAAGGTAAAGACTACTCAAACTTCAATGCACATTAAAAATAACTGCAGGTTGTAATTCACCTAATGCAATACATTCTGCTAGGCTTAGGAGGGAGTACAATTTTTAGCAGGTTAAAGACTCGTTTTAGATAGAATGTAGAAACTGGAATTAAGACATCCAGGTTGGGTTTTGTACAAGTCCGTTAATATTTCAGAAAAAGATCAGCCGACGCAGGAATGCATGCTTATATGGCAGCAAGTGTGGTGGGAACATCTATTTTACAATAATAAACATAGAAAACATCTATGGAAGAAATGAAACAACTTACAAATGTAAAATGGCATTTCAGAATTTACATAGTGGTCAATGGAGATTGCTCTGAGTAAAGGGATGTTACAAGTGGTATATCTCAAGGTTCTGTTCGTGGGCCTATTTATTCAAACTTTTTTATAAGCAATATTACTGAAGGACTGTCAGATAAGATTTTCCTCTTTACAGATGATACCAAAATCTGCAATAGAGTAGACACCCTGGATGGTGTGAATAATATGAAGAAAGACCTAGAGAAGCTTGAAGAATGGTCTGAAATTTGGCAGCTAAAATTTAATGCTAAGAAATGCAAGGTCATGCATTTGGGCTGCAAAAACCAAAAGGAAAGGTACGGTCTAGGGGATAAAAAACTTATGTGCATGACAAAAGAGCGTGACTTGGGTGTGATTGTATGTGATGATCTTAAGGTGGCCAAACAGGTTGAAAAGGTGATGGCGAAAGCTAGAAGGATGCTATGGTGCATAGGAAGAGATATGGCCAGTAGGAAAAGGAAATATTGATGCCCCTGTATAAGACTGGTGAGCAGACACAAAAATTGGCCTCTACTATCAACCCCCAGCACAGACGGAAGAAGCAGACACAGCAATGATAGAGGAAATCAACCATGAATGTAGAACAGGTAACGTAACGATCATTGGAGACTTCAACTTTCTGGGGATAAACTGGAACCTAGGAACCTCAAATTGCGGCAGGGAAACAAAGTTCCTGGAAATAATAAGGGACTGCTTCCTGGAACAATTGGTGGGAGAACCGACAAGAGGAACCGCAACCTTGGACTTAGTCCTAAATGGCATAACTGGAAGGACAACAGATGTGGAAGTCACGGTCCTGCTGGGGACGAGCGATCACATGATCAACTTTAAAATTGGCATCGGGAAGGGGAAACAAACCAAGACCCAAACCACAACTTTTAACTTCAAAAAAGGGAACTATGACAGCATGAGAGCCATGGTAAAAAAATGACTTAAGAAAATGACAGCCAAAATCAAAACGGTCGACCAAGTATGGTCCCTACTAAAGAATACCATCACTGGCAGATTCTCTACATTCCGCAGATATCCAAAGGAAGGAAAAATAAGAACAAAGGAGAACCAGCTTAGCTAACTAAAGGGGTGAAGGAAGCGGTAAGGGAAAAGAGGAACTCGTTTAAAAAATGGAAACGCAAGCGAATAATGGAGGCCTGGAATAGTCACAAGATCAACCAGAAGAAGTGTCACAAGGTGGTAAGAGACACCAAAAAGGCCTATGAGGAAAAGATAGCACAAGAAGCCAAAAACTTCAAGCCCTTTTTTAGATTCATAAAAGGGAAAAAAACAGCAAAGGAGGCAGTGGGCCCTCTCGATGACCAAGGAATAAAAGAGTGCATCAAGGAAGACAAACGGATTATGGATAGGCTAAATTCATTCTTCGCATCTGTCTTTACCGAGGAGGACACTGCATCAATGCCCGAACCAGGGAAAGCATTCAGGGGAGAAATTGAGGATAGCCTCATCACAGTGGATGTGGACTTGGACATGATATACTATCAGATCGACAGACTAAGAAGTGACAAGTCCCTTGGGCCGGATGGAATTCACCTGAGAGTGCTAAAGGAACTTAAGATAGAAATCGGAGAGCTTTTACAAATCCTAGCTAACTTGTCAATTAGAACCGGAAGAATACCAGACGCCTGGAAGATAGCAAATGTCATTCCAATCTTCAAAAAAAAAAAAGGATCAAGAGGAGAACCGGGCAACTATAGACCTGTGAGTCTTACGTCAGTTCCTGGGAAGATGGTTGAAGCATTAATCAAGGATAGCATAGTGCAACACCTGGAGAATCATGACCTGATGAGAGCTAGTCAACACGGCTTCAGGAAGGGGAAGTCATGCCTGACGAATTTACTTCAATTTTTTGAGAAGGTGAACAGACAAATCGATAGCGGAGACCCGGTGGATATAATATACTTGGACTTCCAGAAGGCGTTCGATAAGGTTCCACACGCTAGGCTTCTGAGGAAACTACAAAGCCATGGGATTGAAGGGGATATACTAAGATGGATAGAAAATTGGCTGGAGAACAGATTGCAGAGGGTAGGCATAAATGGGAAGTTCTTGGATTGGGAAAAGGTGACAAGCGGTGTGCCCCAAGGCTCAGTTCTTGGACCAATATTATTCAACATATTCATAAATGACCTGGAAGAGGAAACGAAAAGTAATATAATCAAGTTCGCAGATGACACGAAACTATGTCGATCAGTTGGATCACAAAAGGACATTGAAGAACTCCAGAGAGATCTGAACCAGCTAGAGCAATGGGCGGAAAAGTGGCAGATGAAGATTAATATAGACAAATGCAAAGTGATGCATCTGGGTACGAAAAACAAGGAACATGATTATAAAATGTTAGGTGTGACATTGGGCAAGAGCGAACAAGAAAGGGACCTGGGGGTACTGATAGACAGGACCCTGAAGCCATCAGCACAATGCGCAGTGGTGGCAAAGAAAGCGAACAGGATGTTGGGCATGATAAAGAAGGGTATTACGAGTAGATCGGCGGACGTCATAATGCCGCTTTACAGAGCAATGGTCAGACCACACCTGGAGTACTGTGTCCAACACTGGTCTCCTTACCTAAAGGATATAACCCTGCTGGAGAGGGTGCAGAGGCGAGCCACAAAGTTAGTAAAAGGTATGGGAAATTTGAGCTACAAAGAACACCTCGGAAAACTAAGCTTGTTCCCCCTTGAGAAGAGAAGACTGAGAGGGGATATGATAGAGACTTTTAAAATACTAAAAGGTTTTGACAAAATAGAGCAAGAAGCATCATTATTGACGTTGTCAAATGTGACTCGGACGAGAGGTCATAGACTGAAATTGAGGGGCGACAGGCTCAGGACTAATGTCAGAAAGTTCTGTTTTACACAGCGAGTGGTGGACACTTGGAATGCTCTCCCGGAGGAGGTAGTGACGGAAACCTCCATTATGGGATTCAAGTGCAAGTTGGATGCACACCTCCTTACAAATCACATTGATGGATACGGAAAATAAGGTCTTCATCAGGGAACACCTAGGTCTTAAACATGGAACACCTGGATTGGCCCCCGTGTGTGCGAGTCACCAGACTAGATGGACCAAAGGTCTGATTCGGTGAAGGCATTTCTTATGTTCTTATGTTCTTATACAATTCTGGAGACAGCATCTGCAAAAAGATATAAAAAGGATAGTGTTGGTCCAGAGGAAGGCTACTAAATGGTATGTGGTATTCATCATAAGGCATATAGGAACAGGCTTAAAGATCTCAATATGTATACTTTAGACTAGCAGGGGTGTCCAACCTTTTGGCTTCCCTGGGCCACACTGGCCGAAAAAAAATTTTCTGGGCTGCAGAAACGTGCAAATGCTGCAGCAAGACAGAGGAGGGAGCCGGCAAGATGGTAAACACCCGGGGGCAGCAGAGGAAAACACTGCATCACCCTCGACCGGGGCAGTACAAAATACTTCACGGGGCCGCATGCGGCCTTCGGGCCACAGCTTGGACACCCCTGCTTTAGAGGAAAGGCGGGAGAGGGGAGATATGATAGAGACATTTAAATCCAATCTCAAAAAATATATCAATGTTAGCCTAGTGGTGAAGATACCCACTGAAGCACATTTACTAATAGTGGAGAAAAAACCTCAACTGCATTAAAAAATGCTTTCAATATTAGATGGCAACCCAGAGGGTTATAAACCAGTCAAATTCTGTCTCATAGGCAAAAAATTCCACCAAGTACAAAATGCTGTTTTCAAAAATAGGTTAACCCACACCACTGTGCACAAGAAAACAACAGAAGAACAGCAAAAATAACATGAAAAATGCTTAACTTATCTTCACTAGCTGGTATCCTTGCCCACATACCGTTGCAATCGGGCCCACAGCTGTTCATGTTGAAACCACATCTCAACTAATCCACAATGCTGTGGTGAAGAAAGCAGCGTTGTGGATTAGCTGAGACATGATTTCAACATGTGGGCCCGATTGCAACACTGACACTGCCACCCCCCCCCCCCCCTTTCTGCGATCCCGACTATGAACCTGGTGATTCCAGCAGCTTGTGCAGCAGTCTTCACATGCTGCTTCGGGCCCTTCTACTGCCCTTATTTACTCTGGCATGTCCCTGATGACATCATCAGAGACGCGGCAGAGCAAATCAGGGCAATAGAAGGGCCCGAAGCAGCGTGTGAAGACTGCTGCACACGCTGCTGGAATCACCAGGTTCGTAGTCGGGACCGCGGGAAGGGAAGGGGGGGCAGCAAAGGACTCCGCAGCTGCTGACAGCCGCAGACATCTGCCGCTGCGGCCTGCAGCCACCGACAGCCGCCGCTGCGGCCTTCAGCTGCCAACAGCCGCGGCAACCTATATCACCTCGGGGAGGGGGGGATTCTCACACATGCGCACTCCTACCTGCGGTGCCCTACAGTGCACAGAAAACGGGCGCATGCAGGTGGGAGTGCGCATGCGCGCTTAGGGCTTTATTATATTAGATTATTTGAGTGTGGTGTTCTGAAAAAACAACATATATGTTGTGACAGGGAAGCCCCTGTCATGGGTTCAAAACCTGCTTTAAACCCTGCCACTAAAGCAAATGTGCCTATTCCTAAGCCAAGGAAGCTACCCATTAAACCTGCTCCCAGTGTTAAGATCAGACAGGCAAGGCAGAACAGAGAAGGGATAGCAGAGAACAGAATACCTGTTCCAAGCCACTATAGTCCCTTTTATAAACTATCTGTTAATTCTCCTGTTAAACCTCTGGTCAGGCAATCTGATACAGCAAGGGTTAAGGAAAGGGGTGGAGCTGACAGGCAGAACATGATTAGAGCACCAATGATATTTCCCCAGCAAGATAAATCAAAGCCAGCTGAGAACACCCACAGGCAATCCAGAACCTGGAGGGAAGGAAGTTCCTCACAGAACAGGGAATTGAAGGCTAGGAGCTCTGTCTTACTGCTTTCTGCTAAGAAACCACCAGTCCCACAGCACTGCCATGCTGGAAAAACTTTGCTTTCAAAGCAGAGGCTAATTGGAAGGGAAAAGCTCCATGAGCAGGGCTGGCCAAATGCTATTCCAGAAGATAGCTCCTATCCAGCTTCAGACAGTGAGGAATCTCCTATGGAGGTAGAGGGAGATATCTCTGAGGGGAATGAAATGAACTGCAGCCCAGAAGCCTTAGACTATATGTCTGAATGCAGCATGAGTCAGTAAGGTACTGTGTGGGGGAAGGGAATGAAAGTTTGTTCTGTAACAATGGTCTAAAGTACTTAAAAAAAAAAAATTTCTGTCCTTAGGTGGGATTGTATAATGTATGAATGTGTGAATGTGAGGATTGGTTAGCAACAGAAATTAAACCAGAATCCTAATATGCAAGCAAAGCATAGTGAGAGGGGGATGGGTAATGCTAACTAACCTTAGAAGGAGAAATAAAGCCCGGAGTGGATTCAGTGACCTGACATTGACATCCCTAATAGTGGGAATTTTTGGGAAGGGAATCTTAGACCATTAAAACAAGGGTGGATGGTTCCCAGCCCACTGCCCAGAAATAAGAAAGGTCAGTGGGATATTCATACTTCAGGCAGTCAGGTGGGGAGAACTTCCTGAAGAAACAGTGGGCTCAATACAATAATTGTGCCAAGCTTAAAAAGAGTAGAGCTAAAGCCCAGAGCCAGTTGGTCCCCGGGGGCTCTTGTATCTAAGTTATTGAAACCAGAATGCTGCCCAGAACTGTGCAAAGCATTGGAGCCGAACTGTGAGAAAGGAACCCGATTAAAAGGGACTTGTTTTTGGGGGGGGATTTCTGATTGATACAAAAAGTGGCTATAAGGAGAATTTTTGTTTGTGATAAATCTCTTCCAAGCATCATTGGCCGGTGTGGCTGTTTTAGAACCAGTGCAAACTGAACTGGATAATAAAACTTGGAACTCAAAATTATTGGTGGAAAGTTTTTTTTCTTTTTCTCTGCTTATTCCAGAGTGGTCCTCCAAAGAGCGCTAATACTTGCACCTGGGGCGGGAGCCAGGTTGCCAGCGCTAGGCTTATCCCTAGCCCGGTCACAATGTTTATGTGACTATACAGTATGTAGATGTACATGTTGGTGGGGGCTTTGACCATTGCAAAATGAATGTTGTCACAGCACATACACATCCTATGTATACAATACAGCTCTATGTTGACAGATCCTTTTCTAAAATACTACCAGAATTTTATTTTTCCTGATCTGAACATTTTAATTTCAATATGTATGTCATTTCTAAAATCTCCTTTGATATATTTTAGGGCATGCTAATGAGCCAAATACATACATACTAACAAATGTACATAGTTATTTCCATTTATATACCTGTTAAGTAATTAAGATCTTCTCAGAGTTGAAGGATTCGGGGGAGGAGTTAAGATGGCGTCTCGCTGGTAACCACGCTGAGGAAGGCTACTGTTGGAGTCTATTTTTCTTCTGCTGTTTAAGCGCTTTGAATTACACCAACATAGGTAAGAGAAAGGGGAAAGTAAGGACTTACCCCTCCGAGTCCTCTCCTTTTCCCCTTTCCACCATGGAGAGATTTGTGGTCCGAACAGCGAATATCCCCGGAGCGGGTGCTGGCGAAGGGGCGGCCTTACCCGAGCTCAATGTCACGCTAAGCCCGGAGGAGCGACTTCCACCCTCTGACCCAGGCATGGTGACGCTGCCGGAACAAGCATTGAGCACGCAGGCTATGATTGGCGCTGTGGATTTCTCAATGGAGGAGGGCGGTATCCGGAGCATGAGAGGAGAAACCAGTTCGCTGGGAGACAATATGGGAGCGAGTTTTGAGCTCCACCTGGTTCCTGAAGGTGCCGTAGGAGGTGTAGAGGAGAGGCACGGAGAGAGTTCCAGGTCTGAGAATTTTGGTCAGCGGCAGGATATTGGTGAGCAGCAAATTACACCTCTGGTTAAACCTCCCCATGTTACTTTAGACTCTATCTGGGACGCTGTAGCTCGTTTAGAGAAGATTTTCATTGGAAATAAGGTCTTGGTGGACAATTCCTTGCAAGACTGTAAAACACGTATTGTCATCCAGGAGGCAAAGAATTTTGAGCTTGAGAAAAAAGTAGAGGAAGTTCAACAAAGTCTTAAGGATTTAAAATCTAATACCTTGATATATGGACAAGGTATGACTGGACTGAGGAATAAAATGGAGAAAATGGAGAATTATACCCGTAGGTTGAATCTGCGTTTTATCAATTTTCCTCAATCCAAGACTGTAGCCCCCATTGAACTGCTTAAGAAATATCTGATGGAAGTTCTGGGGGACCCAAAGGAAACTGTGCCTCCATTTTCTCGAGTCTATTCTATGCCGGGGAAGAAACGATAATCTTCTTCCCAAGGAGAATTATCGATGGACAGTTTAAATGTAACACAATTATTAGAAACATCTTTGGAAGAAGAGTGTATAAGAGCTACACTCCTAGTTACATTTGTTTTTGAATCTGACAAGGACTGGGTGATGAGAATGTTTTTTCGTAACTCTGATAAATTGTTTTTGGGAGGTAAAATTTGGGTTTTCCCTGATGTCTGTGTAGACACTCAGGAGAAAAGGAAGCAATTTTTGGCTCTACGACCTCAGGTGATAGCCCTGGGTGCTCATTTCTTTTTGCGTTTTCCTTGTAAATGTTTAATATTATATGAGTCAAATAGATATCTTTTCTTTGATCCCAAACAATTGGAGGCTTTTCTTGAGAATAAGCGTAAAATACAGGTACAGGTATCGGGTCAGGGGGAAAGAGTATAATTATTATAATAATTATTAGTAAGTGGAAGATTGTAGTAGTTTAACTGGCGAGACGTTGTCATTATTGATATTATTGATTTAATTAAGTTATTTTCTTTTTTCTGAGATGTGCCTCTTTTTCCTTATCCTCTCCCCAGCTTAATTGAGGACTTATAGAGAAAGTTGCTATAATATATTTGCTTTTTGAATTTCAATGGGAAATAATGTTTAGTGATTTGTTTTGGAATTAGCAATATGCTTTCTATTTCTTTATGCATTTTTATGGTGTATGTTTATTTGAAATTCCATAAATAAATAATTAAAAAAAAAAAAAAAAGATCTTCTCAGAGTTATTTATTGAATCTACCATCTGTCTCTATAATTAAACTAATAGAGATTTGGAAAAGAGTATTTTCATATTCCGGTCCAGCATTATGGAACTCACTATTGGAAGAGCTCTGAAGAATGGTATTTTACATTTCTAAACCATAGTAAAGCATGTTTTTAATTTCATTATTTTAATATTTTTCAGTTTAGTAGTTTTGTATGTCTAGTTGTTTATTTTATATATTTTTTACAATGAATTCAAAAAGGAAAATGTAGAGAAAATTAAAGATACAAGTTAACAAAAGCAAACCCAAACAGAGCAAAAAAACAACTTTCTGTTTGGTGATTATGTCAATATTAATAAAAAGATTGCATGACAAAGAACATGAACTCATATATAATTGCAATATGCTTACCACCCCACCTAACCCCAGCATCTCCCAGTGACAATCCATCACCATTCTTTCTATGAACAAAGTTTTTCAATTAATAGTCAACATAGCCTTTAACACATCAAGTAACAGATATACAACTGACCATTTTTGGGAAAATTGAACTGCAGTTTCTAAAAAGAAAGAAATCAGAACTGTAGCCCTAATAGTAATCTCATTATTAGATGACTTTTGAAAAGCTTACTATTCTAGACCATCAGGAAATAATAATAATAATAACTTTATTTTTGTATACCGCAATACCACAAAACAGTTCAGAGCGGTTTACAAGAGAAGAGACTGTACATATGCAGCGAGGATACAGAGAGTTAGTTATCAAGTGTATAGTATAACCAGTAGCAATTACAAAATGATCCAATAACAGTTACAAGGGGGTGCAGAAAGGGGAAAGGAAAGAACGGGGGAGATGAGGTAAAAAGGTGAGAAGGGAGAGGATGGGAAGGAAGGGAGGCGGGGTCAAGATTAGTAGTTTGGTTGGGAGGGAAGGAGTTAGAGGAATTTGTCAAAGAAGTATGATTTGAGAGATTTCCTGAAGGATAGTTGGATGGGGCAAGAGAGATGAGGGTGGTCAAGCAGTCATTCCATTTGCCAGCTTGGAAAGAGAGGGTTTTGTCAAGGAATCTTTTGTAGATAGAAACATAGAAACATAGAAAGATGACGGCAGATAAGGGCCATAGCCCATCAAGTCTGCCCACACTATTTACTTACCCTAAGTCTACTGACCCCCTAAAGTATAATTGTGATTATACTGTCACTCTACTGACCCGCTCATTCAGTCCTAGTGACCCTATCCCTTGGCATGACCTCGCAGGGATCCCACATAGGTATCCCATTTGTTCTTGAAGTCTGGGATGCTGCGTGCCTCGACCACCTGCACTGGAAGCTTGTTCCAGTGCTCAATCACTCTCTCCGTGAAGAAGTACTACCTGGCGTCTCCACGAAACTTCCCTCCCCTGAGCTTGAGCGGATGTCCTCTTGTGGTCGAGGGTCCCTTGAGAAGAAAGATATCATCTTCCACCTCGACCCGTCCCGTGATGTACTTAAATGTCTCAATCATGTCTCCCCTCTCCCTGCGCTCCTCGAGAGTGTAGAGCTGCAATTTGCTCAGTCTTTCCTCGTACGGGAGACCCTTTAGCCCCGAGACCATCCTGGTGGCCATCCGCTGAACCGATTCAACTCTGAGCACATCCTTACGGTAATGTGGCCTCCAGAATTGCACACAGTATTCCAGATGCGGTCTCACCATGGCTCTGTACAATGGCATCATGACTTCAGGTTTCCTGTTGACGAAGCTTCTCTTGATACAACCCATCATTTGCCATGCTTTAGATGAAGCCTTCTCCACCTGAGTGGCTGCTTTCATGTCAGCACTGATGATTACTCCTAAGTCTCGTTCTGCCGTAGTCCTGGCTAAAGTTTCTCCATTCAGCCAGGACTACAGCAGAACGAGATACATCCCTTTGAAGAGGGGTAGGCAAACAGGTGGGCATTGCGTGTACGGTTAGAGCCTGGGACACAAAGTGGTGTGACAGGTATGTCAGGGATGAGCCAGTTAGGGTTTTGAAGCAGAGGCAGGCGAATTTGAAGATGACCCTTGCTTCAAACGATAGCCAATTAAGTTTTCTATAGAAAGGGCTAACATGGTCTGACTTTTTGAGACCATGGATGAGGCCACCACATCCACATTTGACTCTCATGCAGCATCATAGCAGAAACATAATACAATTTAGAAAAATTTAGAAACATAATACAAGCTTAGAAAATTTCAGAAATTCCCAAAGTTATTTAAAAAAAAAAAAAACCCAATTCCATTGGAAAGAATGAATAAGCCCTATAAATATATAAAATATCCTTACCTTCTAGCCTTATTCTCAGCTGACTCAAGTCACTGATGCAGTATGTAATGTTGTACAGTTAACTCCATGACATTATCTACTGTTCAGTTAATGGACAATCCTACAAAGGTACTATGACCTCTTCCACTTCTACATCCCTGCTACTAATAAGTTCAATCTTGTCCCCACTGCACTTTAACTTGTTTCTTGGTCCTTTGGCCGCTGCTATCCAGTCTGCAGAGATTTAATTCCATTTCTATGCCAACAATACTCTTCTTTTGCATCCATTGTCACCCAGTATTAAGTCACTACAAGACTGTACCAAATCTCTGATTGACTTTCCGCTCATATTGAACAAACAGAAAACAATAGCCTGATGGTTTACCAGCATCCTTCCACCCTCCCCCAAACATTAATCTAAATTTATTTGAGACAACTATTCAGTCTGTGAACTCATTCTACTATCTTGGAATCACTCTGGACTCACAACTTTCTTTTGCACTCAAAATAACCAATCTTCTATCCTGTAACAAATGTATTTCTCCCTTTCCTTTCCTGCTTGTTTCAGTCAGTTTGATTGTATTTGTTTTTGTGTTAAATCAATATGTCTGTTTAATTTTATTGTACCCTCTTTAATTTTTGTACTTTACTTAGAAACTTTGATAAACAACTGAATCAAATTTTAATAAAACTTGAAACTTGATTTTTGCAAGATTAGCTACTATATTCTTCATCAGTTATATTCGGTAAGACAATAATTTGACAATGACTTTCTAATCACTTATTCTCTCACTTTTCATCGCCAGACTAGATTATTGTAATATTGTCTACCTTAGCTTAACACACACTCAACTAAAAATACTATAGGCCATCCAAACTACTGCTATTAGTCTTTTATGCCATGCTTGATGATACAATTATGTTTCCCCTCTCTTTCAAAAATTTCACTGGCTTCTGGTAGAGCAGCATCTGATTTTTAAAGCCCTCTTACTTACGGTACCTTTAAGGCAATGAGAACAGGTTTCCCATTGTACTTATCATTTCTCACAATACCCTACACCCCCTCTCGCTTTCTCCATTCACTAAGTGATCACCATCTGGTTTTAGAAGACCCCAAAAAAGTACAATTAGAATCCACAAGGCAGAGAGCTTTCTTTTTTGCCTTTCCATTTTAATGGAATTCCCTACCCATTTTCATTAGACAAGAACTCTCCCAAGAAACTACTGAAAACCTGGCTCTTTCAGCAAGCTTTTTCAGCTATCTGAGAATGGGAACAGGTCATGGTCATTATCCCTCCTACTGTATTTTACTTCAAACTTCTGTTGTATCCTCGGCTCATATCCTAATTCTTTCAGGATATTTAGTTATGAGTATGATTGGTTTTGAATGAATGTTTACTTTCCTATTGGATATTATACTTGGTTCCTTTCTGTCCTCTTTTTGTATTTTAATTGTTAACCACTTTGATCTGCAAGTTACCGTAAGGCTGTATAGAAAATGTAAATAAACTGCTAGCATATAGTGCAGGAGTAGTCTAATGATTAAAGCAGTGAGCTGAGAGCCAGGGAAGACCAGTTCAAATCTCACAGCAGCTTCTTGTAAATTTGGGTAAGCCATTTAAGGGCTCTTTTACTAAAGCTTAGCGCATGCTAATTAGCATATGCTAAATGCTAAGAAGCTTATTTTTTAGCTATGGGCTTCCTTGATTTGGTGCATGCTAATTCCATTAGTGCACATTAATCTTTACTGAAAGGGCCCTTTAATCCTACATTGACAGGTACATATTTAGGAGGTCTTTTACTTAAGATTAGTGCATGTTATCTGCAGCAGGACCCATAGAAATAAAATAGGTTCTGCTGCAGATAATGTGCACCAATATTTAGTAAAAGACCCCCTAGATTTAAAACTCTCCAGGGACAAGAAAATACCTAATGCACAGTACCTAAATGCAGCTCACCTTCAGCTACAACTGAAAAATGCATGAGCTAAGTCCAGATCCCTTTACTTTCTCTCTGTTAGCTGAATGGGAAATTGCTGGGAACATCCAACAGTTAACACAGGGCTTTTGCAGTTACCATCCTGCAGAAGTACAAACCCTTACCACATGTTAATAAACAGGCCTCTTAGTCCACACAAATTTTAGAGTGTGCTAAAAATTATAGCACGTTCTAAATGAAATTCAATGAAATAACATGAAAATGCACATCACCTGTCATACTCTATTCTATTTGCATCAATTATACGGACAGACAATGGAAAAATTTATAGGTGAAAAGGATAGTGCACGAAAGGTAAGAGCCTCTGTTGTAAGAAGGAGGATATGACTTTCAATAAAGTATTGGTGGTGTAAATTCCACCCAAGCAACCCCTGCAATGTAGAGGGGGACAGTGAAGGAGGAGACTCACTTACAGCCTTTCCTATATCTTCAAAGCTGAACCCATGCTCACCACCTGCACTTTTCCCCACCCCCCACCCCTTAATTCTTAGGCCTTTTCCAATATTTCCAGTGTTTTGATTAGAGGTAGTGTAAATTTGTACTACTGAAGAGTGTTACTGTATTACATTTTGGGAGAAGGGAACATAGCTGCATTCTATGTAAAGGGAAGACAAAAGAGTGAAAAGATGAGTAGGAGATATGAAACAAAAAAATAAATGTTAAAAGTAAAAATAAAACCAAAAATAATCACTGATTCCAGCCCAATTGTCTTTTCTCTAATTTTCTAAAATGTGTCAAACTTGGGCTTCTTAACTTACCTAAGTATAATTATACACAGTAACACAGTCAATGATTGCAGCTGAAGAGCCTCATAGTCCATGCAGTCTGCCCAACAAGGTGGGCAGAGCCACGCCTACCACTCTGTGCAGTGCTTAAACACTTCATTGCCAAATCTCTAGCATGCCAACCATATAGGCAATCAAACCTGTTGGAGTCTTGGTTATAACCATATATTATCTCTAAGTATTGATGGTAGTATTCAACTTACCAGTAAAGATGTCTTTCCCTTCTCCCTGAGCTGCACAGCACATGATAATTAGATGATCTACAAGACTGGAGTTGTAGAAGTGTCTCCTGTTGCCATTTTCTGGATACAGACCATAGAAATCTGTCTGGAATCAGCCTGTTTCCCCATACTGCATTTGGCGAATCTTCTTTCTGTCATTTGCCATTTGCAGGACCCAAACCATAGAAGTCTGTCCAGTTTTGGCTTTAGTTTCCATTATTCTTGCCCATCATAACATTTCAGTTGCCATATTATACTTCAATCCTCCTTCTATTTAAATATCCCCTATGTCTATCCCACACATTTTTTAATTTACTCACTGATTTTGATGCATTCCAGGCATCAACTACCCTCTCTGTGAAAAATTATTTCCTGGCGTTACCTCTTACTGCCTCTTTTACAAAGCAGCGCTAATGGCTGCCGCGCAGCAAGAGCCCCGAAGCCCTTTAAATCTCTATGGGCTACAGGGCTGTTAGCGCAGGGCAGCCGCTAGCGTGGCTTTGTAAAAGAGGCCGTTAAGTCTAACTGCCTGCAATCTCCATTCATATCCTCTATTTCCATCTCTCCTATGTCTCTAGGAGAGGTTTCAAATAGTCAAATGAAGATCGTTTCAACAATTATATTTAATAGTTACCACAGCAGAGTGATGGTACACAGCTAAAAGGACCCAAAAATCTTGAACCTATAATTTTACTTCTTGGCTTGTTAAAAATGATTAAATATCCAATTTGTTTGCATATATCCTGTCATACTTTGAGTTTCCTGCACCCTCAGCTTAAACTAACACAATCAAGACGATGCTAGAAAACCAGGCAACATACTTCTAGGATGTCCTAGTGGAGATGAGGCTGCTTTAATGTCCTGGTATCGTCCTTTCAGCATAGCCCCTCCCATTCCTCTCCAGGCTACATCAAACTGTTTATAATAATATATAAAGCAGGAAAAATAAAAAAGGAATATGACATCTGGATATGCAATTTTAAGAGGAAATTCAATTTTTGTTTAATGTTCCTTGATAATAAAAAAAAATTCAAAAATAGAAACATGATGGCAGATAAAGGCCAAATGGCCCATCCAGTCTGCCCATCCACAGTAACCATTATCGCTTTCTCTCTCTAAGAGATCCCACGTGCCTATCCCAAGCTTTCATGAATTCAGACACAGTCTCTGTCTCCACTACCTCTTCCGGGAGACTGTTCCATGCATCTACCACCCTTTCTGTAAAAAAGTATTTCCTTTGATTATTCCTGAACCTATCACCTCTTAACTTCATCCTATGCCCTCTCATTCCAGAGCTTCCTTTCAAATGAAAGAGACTCGACTCATGCACATTTATATTACATAGGTATTTAAACATTTCTATCATATCTCCCCTCTCCTGCCTTTCCTCCAAAGTATACAGATTGAGATCTTTAAGTCTGTCCCCATAAGTCTTATGATGAAGACCACATACCATTTTAGTGGCTTTCCTCTGGACCGACTCCATCCTTTTTATATCTTTTTGAAGGTGCGGCCTCCAGAATTGTACACAATATTCTAAATGAGGTTTCACCAAAGTCTTATACAGGGCCATCAATACCTCTTTTTCCTACTGGCCATACCTTTTCCTATGTAGCCTAGCATCCTTCTAGCTTTCACCGTCGCCTTTTCAACCTGTTTGGCCACCTTAAGATCATCACATACAATCACACCCAAGTCACACTCTTCTGTCATGCACATAAGTTTTTCAACCCCTAAACTATACTGTTCCCTCGGGTTTTTGCAGCCGAAATGCATGACCTTGCATTTCTTAGCATTACATTTTAGCTGCCAAATTTCAGACCACTTTTCAAGCTTCACCACATTTTTCTTCATGGTACTCACACCATCCTGGGTGTCTACTCTATTGCAGATTTTGGTATCATCCACAAAGAGGCAAATCTTACCAATTATCCATAAGGCAGAGACAGTCCCCAAGTCAACCCAAATAGCTATTTTATAATATGTAAATGCTGCTTGGCATGCCCTCTCGTATTGAGCCATTTCAGGATCAATATTAAGGGGTGACAACAGACCATTCGCCCTGGGCTTCCATGCTATAGAGGGTCCCAAATGTGCCTCTACGTGAGGTTGATATAGCCGACAGGAAAGCTTTGAGTTTCTCTCCCCTGATGCATCTCTGGGCCCGTGAAGGTTTAACACCAACTCTGAGCCATTTACATGATTCAGAAGCAGAGTAGAATTCATAAACCTAACAACCATCATCCCAGGTAACTGCTTTTTAAGGAATATTGCTGTGTTTCAAATACTTTTTCCCACCCTAATGTGACATTTTCTGCTGCATCTACAAGAAGCAAACATCTAATCTAAGCTTTATGATATCAGCGTGCAAAGTGCCCCATAAAAGAAGGATGCGGCACAAGTTATATCAACCAAGTAAACATTTGTTATGGGGACAGTAAAATTTACTTTTCACAAAAGGATTCCTACACTAATAATATTGCATTCAGTTCTATTTCCCAGAATGCTTCTTAAGCACGTTAATAAAGTCTTTATTGTGTCTGCTTATAAAAATCGCCACCACTTCCCATTAGAAATTCTCTGTTTATTCATCAAACATTTACTGACAGTGACTGCTGGGAGCAGGCTCCGATTTCCACTCCATTACACGTTTGTGGCATGCAGCACATTAATTATAGATATATTACAATATTCAACTCATTGAGGAAAAATTAGATGATCAAGGCTCATTTTCTTTGACAATAAGCAAGTTAATGAAAATACTAATTACCTGATGATGAAGTGGAGCCTTCAGGATTGAATGCTTAGCATCTGTAGATGAGCCGAATGATTCTGATAGAGAATATTAAAGCCAGAAGCACCGGAGACTAAAGAGTGGTTAAAAGGGTCATCAAGCCTGCTTTAATTCCAGGACAGACTGTACAGCAACTAGTTTAGATATAGATAAACTAGAAAAATCAACATTATTACAGAATGTAATCTAAGATCATTCTTTCTCTGAATTTATCTGCTCCTTCTCAATTCAGGCATCTATTAGCCTGTGAATTGTCACTGTGCAGAATACAGAAAACTGAAAATGCTAAAGTCGTGCCACGCCATGGTTTAGAAAAGTACCACCAGCCTGGCTGGTTGCAACTGTGACATCCAAATGTGAAGAAAAGAAATGAGCATAAGGCTTATTTGTGGCTGTTGGCAGTTTGAGGGCACTAAAACTAAATTGTCAACATTAACTTTCAGCAAAAATGTTAATGTGTAGATGGAGCATTTCAGCTTAATTGTTCAGGAAGACTTTCAATTAGTTGGGATCTGAATTTGATATTTAGTATAGAACAAAGAATCCTGCTTATTTGCATTCAGGCTAGACTACAGCAAGGGCTTTAGAAACAAAAGGGTCAATGTTCAAAGTGATTTAACTGGGCAGAAAGCTCTCATGCCCTGTTAAATAGCCTGTGTGAGGCTATCCGCTGATATTCAGAGACACTTAACCGAACAGCAACACTAAATATTAGCACTAATCACCTAGGTCGAAACTGGCTATTCAGTGGGTGGTCTGAAAGTGAAGTTAGCCAGCCAATTAGGTCCACATAAATTGCAGTCTTATATTTGGCAATTTTAACTTAACCAGTTAAGGCTGAATATTGTCAATTAGGTCCCCTTTTACTAAGCCACAGTAGAGGTTTCTTCCACAGCCAGGAGAGCAAAATGCTCTGACACTGCTCCAACGCTCATAAGAATCCTATGAGCGTTGGAGCAGCATCAGAGCATTTAACATTCTTCTACTGTGTCTTAGTAAAAAGAAGGGGCGGAGGGTTAATTAGTTATTTTCCATTTTTTTCGCACTTACCCAGTACCAGTGCATGGACATAGCCCTGCATTGAATACCTGGACTTAAAGCCAGTGGCAGCAAAAAAAAAAATTGCTGATAACTGTCAGCTGAATATTTATCTGTAAATTGATACAATTCCATTCAGCTTTTCCTCTGGGTGTTTTTATTTTTATTTTCTACTGATGGACTGAATTATACAGTACAGTTTATAGCTCACTGATATTTGTTATACTGCCTTTGCTAACTTGCAGTTCAAAGCAGTTTACAACTCTAATATTACAAATCAGAGTAGAAAACTTTAAGTATTTCTTAACCCATATCCTTCATATTAAGTAGAATAATATGAGTATTTGGGGTCGAATTTTGCTTGCAGGATCAAATTTCTTATTTGTTAGCAGAACTCTACGCAAAGATAATGCCTTTATTGACCTAGAATCTGCATTTCCCACATACTAGCCTTCAAAGCTATTAAAAGTCCTTCATATATACAGTTAAAGGAATCCTAGTACCTAACTTTTGAAAACATAACACTTTGGGATCTTTTTACAAAGGCGTGCTAGCGGTTTAACACGCGCTAAACTGCCGGCCGCGCTAGCCACTACTGCCTCCTCTTGAGCAGGTGGTAGTTTTTCGGCCAGCGCGGGGGTTAGCGGAAAAATCACGCGTGCTAAACCCGCTAGCGCGGCTTTGTAAAAGGAGCCCTTTGTGTAATCCCTACCTCATTAATTGGGTGACTGCCTTTTAACTCATTTTATTTTGTGGCATACTCACACAGTACATTCTTTCTTGGATCAACTTTTGTTTTATGCTCAAGGAGAGTATGTAAAATGTCTTTTCAACATGGACCTTCTAGGTGCTATGCCTGTCATTCGCAAAATGGCCATACTTGTCCACAAGACACATCTCAAAACTTGAAAGGAAAACAAACCCTTTCATTTTCCACTGTGTGCTGCTATTCCTATGCAATTAATTATTAAAGATAATTAAAAGATTTGTTGTTTCATTAGGCAACTAGTCATGCAAAATTTTACTCAGAATATAAAATCTGCAGTAGTTAAGTCTTATAGGGTCATTAAACTTTCCTCATAGAAAACTGCCAAAAATTCAGAAGCCTTCTGCCTCTGGAAAATTTCACACAAATGACTTAAGTACAACTAATAGAGACATGAGGTGTAATTCAAACATGTCAGGGATAATTTTATATAGCATTTTCTGCACATAAACCATGTTTTAGACACAAAATATGGCTAGTTTAGAGTTGAAATGTTGAGATGCCTATTTATTTATTTAAAAATATATATACCGCATATTGGCTATGCGGTTTATAAATTACATACACATTATCTTGCGCTCCTGACGATCAATAAAAAACAAACAGGTGTAACACAGGAAGACAAAATAGTCAGACACATTTTTAACAACTTCTTAAACTTCATCCTCCCCTCACTGAATCTTTCATTTAGTGCAATATATTCTAACTCTCCCATCTGGTTTCTTAGGCTTCTGGCATTTGTATGCAGACATTTCAAACAATGTTTGTCATATCTATCTATTTATTTATTCATGTATTTAGCCAACCTCCCAAAGGAGCCCAGAATGGGTTACAAGAGTACATTCACAATATAGGTCAGGACATGACAGACATGTCATAAGAATACAGTCTTGACAGAAATAGCATAGTTGATAATGCAGCATCTCCGATACTGACATAACATAGATGACAGTACAGCTTCTGCATTACAGGCCTAAACATGGTTGATAGTACAGCATCTGTGTAACAGTAGGTAGCACTTTTAAGTTATACTAGAAATGGCATTTGAGTTTCATCAGTCAGGTAGTGGAGGTGCTAAGTCACTGAGGCGCTAGTTATTAAGGCACTTGGTTAGTAAAGAGGAAGATTTTCACAGCCATCCTGAAGTTCCATAGTCTGTCTAGTGATCTAATGGATCGGGGATGATGTGCCATAATCTAGGTATGAAATGCAAGTAGGAGCATTTGCAGGCTGTTTCAGTCATGAGAGAGCGACCAGGTGGTAGAGTCGGTTATCTCTCTTCTTGGGATCTCAATGGTTGGCCAGGGACATAAATTTGTAGTTTTATTGTCAAATACTTTGGTATCGTCTTGTGGAAGATTTTGAAAGCAAGATCCAGGACTTTGAAGGCGCAGCGTTTTTGGATAGGCACCCAGTGCATGGATGCTAATGCAGGGGTGACGTGGTTGCGGATTCCCAAGCTTTTCAAGAGGCGCATTGTAGAATTTTGCACTCCTTGGAGATGGGAGAGAGTTTTAACAGGTAAGCCCACTAGTAGTGTGATGCAGTAATCTAAGCGGGACAATACAAAAGTATACAGTAGTTGAATGGTTTCTGAGAAGTATGCACAGATGCACGTTAGTTGGCGGAGATGGTAAAATGATGACGACACTGATTTGGATACATGATCTGAGAACGATAAGTTTGAATCAAGAAGCATTCACAGGCTGCAGACGTTGTCCTTGGCTGTAAGGGTGTCTTTTCCCCAGGAAAAGGACAGATGGGGGTATGTGTAATTTTCTTTGTGTAACCAGAGTAGTTCAGTTTTTGACGTGTTTAGCTGTAGTTTATTTATAGTCATCCAGTTCATTATTTCAGTTAGGCAGCATTTAAGTATTTTGATTTGTGCATCTTGGTGTTGACCTAGGAGGAGGTAGAGCTCTATGTCATCAGCAAATGAGTATATTCTGATTTGGTATTTTTCTGCAATGTCAAGTACTGGTCTGGCATAGAGGATGAAGAGGATTGGAGATAGTAAGGCAATCTGGGTCACTCCGTAGCAGAGTGGCTTTGGTTCAAATAAGGAAGGTCCTAGTAGTACTCTCCGTGATCTTTCATTTAGGAAGGAGGAGAATCATCCCAGTGCAACATTGTGGATTCAGATAGTATATAGTCTGGAAAGGAGAAGAGAGTGGTCAATAGTGTCGAAGGCGGCACTCAGGTACCAGCAGTGCATCTTTTCCATCATCTAGGATTTTCCAGCACCATTTCTGTGCTGTGATGTTTTCTGAAGCCTGATTGGAAGTTGGAGAGGGTGGCATTTGTCTCCATGAAGTCTCATAGTTGTGTGAGCACTACCTTTTCTAATATTTTTGAGACGAATGGGAGATTTGAGACCGGTCTAAAGCTGCTTGGATTGTCTGGGTCCATGGTGGGCTTTTGTAGGAGTGGTCTCATTACTGCAGATTTCCAGCTCTGTGGTATTATGCCTGAGTTTAGGAACTCGTTTATTAAAGGTAAGATGGATTCCAAGAATACATCATTGGTTGCCAGGAGTGAAGTGGAGGGACATGGGTCTAGGATCAAGGTTGTAGGCAGGGCAGGATTAATTCTTCAAGGGCCCCTAGGCACACAAGTACACTGGGCCCCCCTAGCCCTGCCCTGCCCCTAACCCACCCATGTCCTGCCCATGTCCCACCCCGCCTCACCCATGTCCTGCCCCCATTTATCTGTTTTCTTATTTACTTCTTTATTTCCACTTGTATTTCTTTTTTTAAAATTCAAAACAAACAAAGATTAGCATACCAGTGCACAGTTTATCTTCTATGCAACCCCCAAACATCTCTGAACAAATCCCCCTTCCTTCCCTTCCCATCTACTTACCCAGGACTTTAAGCTGAGATTGGTCCAAAACACCGCCATCCACCTTATCTTTGGCCTGAAGAAATGGGAACACATATCCCCTTTCTACCACAAGTTGCACTGGCTGCCATTCGAATCCAGAGTTCTATTTAAGTTCTCTTGCATCTGCTACAAAACCGTATCTGGTATGTCACCAGACTATCTTTACCCCCACTTCAACCTAAACTATAATAATAAGAGCTCCCGCAGAATAACTATGTTCGCTTTTCCCTCACTGAAATCGTGTCATCTTAAAAGATTCTTCGAATGAACCTTCTCTTTTCAAACGGCCAAACTAAATTCTTGGCTCGCCCAAATTATACTTGATGCCTCTTCATACCTCCACTTTAGAAAAAAGCTCAAAACTCTACTTTTCAAAGGACCAAATCCTTAATGCTCCCCACTTCCACCTTAACGTTCCCCTTCTCCACACTAGAAAACAGATCAAAACTCTTCTTTGCAACAGACCAAATCCTTAACGCTCCCCTTCCCCCTCCTCAACGCTTCCCACCTCTTCCTTTACCTTTCCTCCTCCTCCCCCCACCACCCTTCTAAGATTGTTGCTCCCCCCTTTCATCTAATATGCTTTGTTCCCCCTTCTCATAAATTCAATTATATCCTCTTACAGTACACACTGTACGTGCTCTGTATTTAGCCCTTCCCTCACCTAAATTGTTAATGTAAACTAGTTTGACCCTACGATTGCCTTGTTATGTTCTTCTTTTTTCAATCGCACTTTATGTAATTCATCTATCTGTTGTGAACCGCCTAGAACTCCCTGGGTATGGCAGTATACAAAATAAATTATTATTATTATTATTTAACTCTGAACCCTTTCCATGCATATATAAAAGTATTCAAATATTTGTAAAACAGTAATACTATCTGAACTATAAGTCTATAATAATAACCAAATTTACAATGCCTCTCAACTGCCTCACTCTACATCAACCAACTGTAACCCCTATGTATGTATAAACAACCAAATCTGTAACTCCTCTAGTACATTCCACTCCATGTATGTTAACTTGCAACGAAACAACAAAGGCAAGCAGTCCACCAAAGAATCCAACATGAAACAAAAGAAGATTGGCAGAAATAAGGAGATTCAAATCAGGTTAATTCAAGGTGCTCCCAAGAACCATGCCTGATGCATTTCGCCAAACAAGGCTAATCAACGCTAACAAAAAACCATGTCTTTCATACAAACAGGTCACAGAAAACACCTTCACCTAGTATGGAATATGTAATCACAAACTAACCTCTCCCCCCCCCCTGCCCTTTTACAAAACTGTAGTGTGGTTTTTAGCCACAGCCCGTGCTAAAAAAATGCTCTACAGTTATGTAAAAGGGGGGATAAATTAGAAATATGTAGACAAAGGTTAAATAAACCACCAAGAAGCTGGACTCTGCATACAATGCAACACCACAGAAACAGCGATGCATGTCCCCTAAAGTAAAAGAAAGAAAGAAATAGAAATTTTTTTTCTACTTTTGTCTTGTCAGATTTCTGCTCTCCTCATCTTCTTGTCAATATCTTCCTTTCATCTTTTGTCCTTCTGTGCCACTTCTAGAAACTGTATGCCTCCCCCTTCACCCTTATTGGTCTGGCATCCATCTTCTTCCATTCCCTCCTCCAGTGGTCTGGCATCTCTCTCCTCTCTTCTTCCCTCTCCCACACCCCCATGGTCTAGCATTTCACTCTCTCCTCTCCCTTCCCCCACTTCCATCAGCATCAGCCCTCTTTCTTTCCCTCCAACCCAATTCCATCTAGTATCCTTCCCTTTCCCTGCACACAGTTCCATCAGCATCTGCCCCCTTTCTCTCCCTCCACCACCCTTCCATACCACCCTGCTCCCTTGCTCTTCCTCCACCACCCTTCCATACCATCCTTCTCACTCTTCTATACCACCCTGCCTCCTTTCTCTTCCTCCACCACCCTTCCATGCTCCTTTCTCCCCCTCCAAACATTGCTGCTGGCTCTGCCCTCTGAGCTCCTTTGCCTGAAAGCAGCATTGTAACAGCTGATGGCAACACCCCCCCCCCCACAGCAATGGCAATGGGCCCCCCTCCTGGCATCAACCGCAATGCAGCCGGATCTGTTACTGGAAGGTCCCTCGATGACTGCTTCTGCCAGTCCATCTTCCTCCGACGGCACTTACTTGCTCTGGAAGAAGTGAAGTCAGAGGGGGATGGACTGGCAGAAGCAGTCATCGTAGGACCTTCCAGTAACGGATCCGGCTGCATTGCGGTTGATGCCGGGAGGGGGCCCCTTGCCATTCATGCCGGGAGGGGGGTCCATTGCTGTTCATGCCAGGAGGGGGGCCCGTTGCCGTTGATTTTTCCACTCCCCCCATGCAGCATCTCTTCCTTCCTCCCCTTCCCCACTATATCCAATATTTCTCCTCTCTCCTCCCTGTACCATCTCTCCCTCCCCTCACCCTTCCCCTCTAGTGCACCGTACCCCACCCCATTGTTGCAGCTCTCATTTCCTCTCTAGTCCCCTCCACCCCATGTCCAGCAATTATCCTCTCTCCCCCATCCATGCAGCATCTCTCCCTCTTCTCCATTTCATGGCTGAATCCCTCCTTTCCTCTATAGTTCCTGCCACTTCATGTCCAGCAATTCTCCCTCCCTTCCCAATCCCTATGCAGTATCTCTTCTTCCCCCCTCTCATCTCACTCCACTCTCCTCTTCCTGGAATGGGTCAGTGGCAGTGGCAGTGGCAGTGATTCTCACACACCACCTGCTACTAACCAGGAAGCCTCCCTTCTGCTGTGTTCCATCCTCCTCTGTGCCAGTTTCCTGTTTCTCTTTGCAGCAGAGAGAAGGCATCCAGGTTAGTGGCAGGCAGCATTTGAGAATCAAGCTGACACATTGTAGGAAGAGTAGAGTTGAAAGGGATGATGGAGGGTAGGAGGGATGCATGGGGGGTGGGTGGAAGAGAGGGCAAATTGCTGGACATGGGATGCTACTGAAGGAATATGGCAGGACTGTCGCTCTTCCTATGGATATGTTTTCTTGGAAAATAACATACAAAGGTTTGAAAATATAATCTATTTGCGTTAACTTCTTTTCCCATCCTAAAAATAGCCCAGGGAATGAATCCTCTAAAAATTTCAAAACATGTGGGCACTAGATAATTTTATAACTGGTTACCCAGGTTTGGCGGTCAAGAAGGTGACTTTCAGTCTATTTTATTTTATAAGGAAATTGAAGATAGATTAAAGCTGTTGACATTTACTCCTGCACAGAAGCATATTCATGTACTTACAAATTCTATACATGGTGCTCAAAATTGTGCACACAGATTTAGACACATGCCAGTTTGCTCATGCAATTTAATTGAATAATGAACCAATTAGAACCAGTATTGGGTTCTAATAATCAATTATCTGTGCTGATTGGCAACAATTTAAATGTAAGTGTATATCTTCCTAGTCAGTATTCTATAAAGACTGTGACAGGGAAAAGGCAGAAATCCCTACAACTCATAGTTTTCAGCCTGCAAGTTCTGAAACCAGCCCTGTTACTGATAATAAACCCAAGAGTGAGGTTAATCAAGAACAGCAAAAGGCACTAGGAATTAAAGATATTCCTAGTCCAAAGGCTTATTTGCCCTTGCATAATAAAGGTCCTGTGAATAAGAATCCAGTCCCACAATCCACATTTCCCACACCAGGGGGTGGGGTGGAACAAACAGAAGCAAAGAGAACACAAGAGAAAACTCTAGTGCACATAAGCTGGCTGCCTAAGCAACAGCCAATTAGAGCCTCAGATTCACCTATGGAGGTAGTTAAGCAAGCAAGGAATCTGAAACCAGAGAGAGAGCCTCATTTCAGGAGAGTGCTTCTACCATAGTAGGCAGCTGGCACCAGAATATTCCATTCCTTTGAAGCAGCAGGGTAATTGCAGATGCCCTACTATCACAACCACTAAAGGGAGAAAGGCTAACAAAAGGAACCAAGCTAAAGAACCCTTAGAACCCAAGCAGATAAGTCTCTTCGGGATATAGAACTAACTAGTCTTTAAGCCCATTACATTAACGGGTGCTAGAATAGATGTGTGTGTCTGTCTTTCTTTCTTTCTTTCTCCTTGGCCGCTTTCTGTCTGTCTTTCTTTCTTTCTCACTCTTTGTTCAGCTGTCCACCATCACCCCTTGCCTGCTCCCGCTGTCCAGCAGCAGCCCTTCTCCCTTCGTTTTATGTCTCCCCTGTCCAGCAGCACCTCTTCCCTGCTCCCCCTGTCCAGCAGCACTCCTTACCTGCTCCCCTGTTCCTCTTCCCTGCTTCCCCTGTCCAGCAGCATCTCTTCCCTGCTACCCCTGTCCAGCAACACACCTTACAAGCTCCCCCTGTCCATCATGCAGCTTCCTTGTTGTTTGCGTCTGCCCTCCTCTTCTTTAAAGCAATCTACTGAGGATCGCGGCCGACTGTAGCGAACCTTGCAGGCCGCTCTGCACTTCGGTAGCATGTTCCCTCTGACGCGATTGCATACATCAGAGGGAATGTGCTATCGAGATGCAGAGTGGCCTGCGAGGTTCTCTACAGCCAGCCACGATCCTCAGTAGGCTGCTTTGAAGAGGAACAGCGCCGTCGGCATCGGTTGATGAGTGAGGGCAGGAGGGGAGAGTCGCCGGCGTGTTCTCTGCCTCCGTGTTCCAAAATGGAATTCAGCACGGAGGGACATAGCACGGCAGCAGCAATCAGAAAACCCTAAGAGCGCATGCACGCTTAGGGTTTTATTATAGAGGATACTACATGAGCAGAAGATAGAAATGTTGTCACAGCCTGAGGAAAGTGAGAAGGAGTCATAGTTAGAAGAGTGTGAGGAATGGGTTTCTGTTTGCTCAGATGATAGTGGAGAAATGCAATAGGAAAGGCAAGAGGGATGTCTATACAACCAAAACAAGTCTTTATTAGAAACAGCATTGTGCTACTAACAGGAGAATTGGAGGGAAAGGGCTCAGGCGTTTCCACGGGAGAACGAGGTATAGCCTATAACTCGTCAGTGTCTCCTGAAGAAGGCGTCTTCTATGCGCCGAAACTAGGATCCTTGTTGAGACCAACTGTTTCTAATAGAGACTTGTTTTGGTTGTAAAGACATCCCTCTTGCCTTTCCTTGTTGTCTTTGGTTATATCACAAGGCGAGGGATCCTTCTATCTGTTTGGAAATGCAATAGGAACAAATGAGTAAAAAGGCATGTAAATTTCTTAACGTGTCGATTCATGAAACCATTTCATCCAAACCGACTGGCCTTTCCGTTTCAAAAAGTTACGATTGCTGAGGACCAGTCGTTTATATCCTCGCCGGCTATTTCTGCCTAGCAACTGACGCGTGCATGTTAAGAACCCCATCAAAAATATATATCTATCCTTCCAAAAATCCTAAATATATCAAAACTTTTAAATATATGTAAACCTTCATGTACATAAGCGTTAGAAATAATTTTTATTTCTTTTTTCGGAATGCGCATATTGAGCGCGGGAGTGAATCTCGGATTTGTAATGTGCATTGTGAGAAAATCACGGATTAACCCCGTGCTCTCCTTGCGCATTATACATTTCAAATATCAATACCAAATAACAAAAAAAATCCAAAATAAAATAAAACTTTTATGGGCCAGCTATCCCTCCCCCCTTCCTTCCAGCTTGATTGTCGCGTGCATGAGATGTCAGGTGTCGCTAGTGGTTGCTAGTGGTTGCTACGTACTTCATGACAGATAGACCCGCACCGCCTCCTGGGATTTGTAGGCTGTATATAACAGCGCCTGATCCCAGCGCATTCAACAGCTGTTAACTGTTGTGCATTCTAGCAACTTAACAGCCTTTTTTACGACAACAATGCTTTGCGATAGACGCATTAGGAGGCCATTAATGACGTCTGTGATTAAACCACGCCCCATTTCTATGCAGTGAAGTCCTAAAGAGCTAGCGCATGTGTTATGAGCTTCAAAACCAACAAGGATACAGTGTGCAAGCGCGTCGATCGATGTTTCAGCGCTAATAGCGTCGTGTTTACGATTGGATCATTTGCATGGACAAGCTTTACTGAATCGATCGGCTACAAAGACTCAGAAATGGATAGGACATGAATAGGATAGATTTTGGGACTTTAGTGAATCCTGCCCTTAATGTATGAGTGGTTTCAGCATGAGTGTGGTATTTATGAGTGTTAAGCCAAGGTGAAAGTAAGGCTAACACATTGTCACAGTATTTTTGTTACAGATAAAATTCCCAGTAGGTGAAGGGATTACTTAACCCTTCCCTGCCAGAGCTAGCAATAGCAGTGATAAGAGTTCTGATGTTTAGAGTCAACATAGTGCTTTATTTAAACCTTATTACCGGGGTTTGGGAGGGGATACCATCCAAGGGAAGAATGTCCCTACCTCACTAAGCTAGAGACAGAATTCAGTGAATGACTGTTTCTAACAGTAAATAAGATGAGAATAATTTAGCCTAATGTGCACTGCTATGAGGCAGCATGAGAATGTTGTGTAGATTTGCATAATGGTCCATTAACCCAGGAGAAATAAAAGGGAACCAAAGCCACTTGTAAGCCAGGCCAAGCTAAAGCCAAGCTGGAACCCTAAGGGGCAGGGTGGAAATCCCATACTGGACTGTGCTGTACAATCTGTGTGAACAAAAACTGACAGGAGCCAGTGATAAAGAATCTAGAACTTGGGGACATGTGTTTTGTTGTTCAAAAGCTGCTTTGGTGCTTAATTTGAACTGTTATCCTGAGGAAGAAGCATATCAAATTAGACTGATAATATTATTGTTTATGGCACTGATGATGCACTAAGTTTGGGGTGCAAATGAAGACACCCATATGAACTCTTTTTTTGTGTTTTGAAGTTTCCGGAATAAATAAGAAAGTTCACACCTATTTTTGCAAGACATATTTTATTTTGAGTTTCCAATTATACTTGGCCACTCCAGTTCCACTCGGCTGATGCAAGGTAAGGGTTAAGGTCATGCCTCACTCTTCCCTTATTCCCCACCACAAGATGAATGCATACATTTTTAAGCGTAAATTCAAAAAAGGCACTAGGATATTCCTAGGTACTAGGATATTCCTAGTGCCTTTTGATGTTCTTGATTAACCTCACTCTTGGGTGGCTCAGGAGCATTCCCATAATTTTCACAATTTTATAGAACATAGTATATCCGAGAGTGAGGATTTATACCAGGTTTCATTGTAAATCATATTACCCAAAACAGCATAGATCCCTGCACTAATGGAGAAATTCTGTATAGGACGCCGATCTCAGCAGCTCAGAATCACAAACTGGCGCCCGATGCAGAATCGCCTCCGCCCTAAAGGACAGATTCCTAGCCCCGCCTAACCACCCAATTTTCTAACTGGCGCCCATGTCACAGGTGCTGGTTAAAGAATTGTGCCTGATCCCTTGATATCAGCTGATCAAGGTAAGAAAATCTCCCTGCCATGATCAGTGAGCAGCCATAGCAGGAACCCCCTGAACCCCCCACAAAGTCGGCTGTCAAAAGGGATGCCAACTCCCTCTCACCACTACCCCCAAACCCCTGGTGAATGTCCATGGCAGTAGGGATGCACACTCCCTCCTGCCACCACCCCTGAACTCCCCTGTAAATATATATGGAAGGAGGGATGCCCACTCTCTCCTGCCGCCACCCCTGAACTCCCCTACAAATGTCTATGGTAGGAGGGATGCCCACTCCCTCCTGCCATTACCCCTGAACTCCCCTGCAAATATCTATGGCAGGAAGGATGCCCACTTCCTCCTGCCACCACCCCTGAACTCCCTTGCAAATGTCTATGGCAGGAGGGATGCTCACTCCCCCCAGAACTTCCCCCCATACCCAGTAACACAACTTTCCTGAGCCCCCCACTTGCAGACCCCCAGCACCCTCTCTAACCAGACCCACCCAGCACCCCTCAGCATCCCACACCAGCCACACCTTCCCATAACTTTTTTAGATGAAAGTTTGGCTTGAGGGACAGTAGATCCATCAATCCAAAATGGTGGTCCTTTCCCTTCCCAGTGCATTCTGGGATGCATCAGGAAAGGGCCTAAGGATCTCATTGGTCCAGATGCCTAAGGCCCTTCCCATAGCAGGGGGCCTTAAGTATCTGGCCAATCGGAGTCTTAGGCCATTCTCTCTGCATCCCAAGATGCACTGAAAAGGAGGCCTAAGGCTTCAGTTGGCCCAGGTGCCTAAGGCCCTCCTATAGGAGAAGCTTTGGGTATCTGGGCCAATCAGAGCTTTAGACCCCTACCCGGTACATCTCAGAATGCACCGGGAATGGGAAGACCCGCCATTTTGGCATGGCGGGCCTACTGGCCAGAGGGTGTATGCATTCCTCTGGCCAGACTTTCATCTTAAAAGGAAAGGGTGTGAGGGGGCTGGAGGATGCCAGGGGGGTCTACTGGTTGCAGGGGTGCCAGGGGGTCTACAGGTGGGGGCGCTCTGGAGGGAGGTATTTCCAGGTGGGGGAGGAAGTTCTGGGGAGTTGGCTGCAGGAAGGCGTGGACATCCCTCCTGCTGGGGATTTATCAGCAAATTTGAGGGTGGTGGCAGGAGGGAATGGGCATCCCTCCTGCTACAGACATTCACGAGGTTGGGTTCAGGGGTGGTGGTGAGAGGAAGTAGGCATCTTTCCTGCCACATATATTCGCTTGGGGGTTTGGGGGTAGTGGCGGGAATAAGAGGGCATCCCTCCTGCTGTCCGACTTCACAGATGGAGGGTTTCAAGTGTACAAGTTTCAATTTATAATATATTTGATATACCACCTATATAGGTGGTTTACAATAAATGTTTTAAAAAGATGTATCTAAAACAGAGGGATTTAAAACCAAAAAGAAAAACATCAGACTGAAATACACAGTCAAAGAGACACAGTGACGAGAGAAAAAGGGGGGGAAGGAAAAAAATACAATATTCAAACAAAAGAAAAAAATAAATAGGCCCTACAGATAGGAGGGGGTAAAGCTAATGTTCTTTACTGCTATAGAAAAGGAATTTCTTAGATAGTATAGACATTCTTAAACAAAAAGGTCTTTATATTTGTCTTATATATTGATAAGGATATTTCTTGCCTACTGCTCCTCAGTCTCTCTTGTTGCTCCCTATCATACCCTCCAGGAACTCCATTCATCAGACAACTTCCTCCTCTCCTCATCAGACAACCCTTCTCCTCTACTGCCAATTCAGAGAGAGAGAGAGAGAGACCCTAAATACATGGTTTAGTCAATGCTCACTCCTCATCCACGCCTAACCCCACCATATACTTACTTCTCAGCAGCATGTAATTGCAAGGAAAAACCACAATTTGAAGTGTCTGTATGCAAATGTTAGAAGCCTAAAAAATAAAATAGGAGAGTTAGAGTATATAGCACTGAATGATGAGATAGATATAAAAGGTATCTCGGAGACCTAGTGGAAGGAGGACAATCAATAGGCCACTGTGTTACCTGGGTACAAATTATATCGCAAGGATAGAGTAGATAAAATTGGAGGGGGTTTGCACTATATGTTAAAGAGGGAATTGAATCAAATATAATAAACATTCTGCATGGCATAGATAGCAGTGTGGAATCCTTATGGATAGAAATTCCATGTGTGAAGTGAAGGAATATAAAGGTTGGGTTATACTACCATCCCTCGGGACAAAATGAGCAGACAGATGAAGAAATGTTTTCAGAGATTAGGAAACTTGGAGAAATGGGCAACACTATAATAATGGGGGATTTCAATTACCCGAAAAAACCTCAGGAAGGACATACAAAACTCCTAAAATTATTAGATTATGCCCTATTGGAAACCATAGGAGGGACCTACCTAGATACTACCAGGTCTATTCACTGCACTCATACAGAGACCTACTCATTCACTTAACACACAAAACAAAGAAAAAAGAAAAAAAGTGGAGAACAAGCCTCAGTTCATCTTCATATGGCAAAAAACTCCACTTATAAATCACTATTAAGCAAGGTCCAAAATGTATCAGTTTACTCAGCAGTGAGAAACACTATGGTAGCCCTCGTAGGAACCACCTAAAAAAAAATCTAGCACGCCAAATTACAAAACTTCAAAAATTGTGAGTAAAGCAAGCAGCACATATATGAGTCTCAAACACAGTCAATGGTAAGTGGGAAAAAACAAGCAAACACTTAGCTGCAGATGGTATCCAGGCTGTCTTCCATGCATCTAGAAAGTGCAAGCCTGCCTGGCCCCGCAGCCACTCTTTCCCGACGGGGAAACCTCTGTTTCACTAAGCTGCGTCGGGGGAATGATTCCAGCCTACTCCACCAGCAACTGTAGAGGCTCTCCAAGTGCAATTACTCCAACATTGACTGGTTAAATGTTACATCTGGGAGTGCTAAGGAGGTAAAATTCCTAGATGTCATAAATAACTGCTTCTTGGAGCAATTGGTCCGGGAGCCGACAAGAGGAGGTGCTATTTTAGATTTGGTCCTTAGTGGAATGCAAGACATAGTATGGGAGTTAACTGTGTGGGTCCGCTGGGACACAGTAAGCATAACGTGATCAAATTTGAGCTGATACCGGGAGTAACGTTGCAAAAGAAATCTACTGTAGGGGTGTTTAATTTTTGAAAATTTCATTGATAAAATGAGGAAAATGGTTAAAACAAAGCTAAAAGGATCAGTTGCAAAGGTTAGGACTGTAAACCAGGCATGGATAACATAGTAACATAGTAGATGACGGCAGACCCGAATGGTCCATCCAGTCTGCCCAACCTGATTCAATTTAAAAATTTTTTTTTTTTTTTTCTTCTTAGCTATTTCTGGGCAAGAATCCAAAGCTTTACCCGGTACTATGCTTGGGTTCCAACTGCCGAAATCTCTGTTAAGACTTACTCCAGCCCATCTACACCCTCCCAGCCATTGAAGCCCTCCCCTGCCCATCCTCCACCAAACGGCCATACACAGACACAGACCGTGCAAGTCTGCCCAGTAACTGGCCTAGTTCAATATTTAATATTATTTTCTGATTCTAAATCTTCTGTGTTCATCCCACGCTACTTTGAACTCAGTCACAGTTTTACTCTCCACCACCTCTCTCGGGAGCACATTCCAGGCATCCACCACCCTCTCCGTAAAGTAGAATTTCCTAACATTGCCCCTAAATCTACCACCCCTCAACCTCAAATTATGTCCTCTGGTTTTACCATTTTCCTTTCTCTGGAAAAGATTTTGTTCTACGTTAATACCCTTTAAGTATTTGAACGTCTGAATCATATCTCCCCTGTCTCTCCTTTCCTCTAGGGTATACATATTCAGGGCTTCCAGTCTCTCCTCATACGTCTTCTGGCGCAAGCCTCCTATCATTTTCGTCGCCCTCCTCTGGACCGCCTCAAGTCTTCTTACGTCTTTCGCCAGATACGGTCTCCAAAACTGAACACAATACTCCAAGTGGGGCCTCACCAATGACCTGTACAGGGGCATCAACACCTTCTTCCTTCTACTGACTACGCCTCTCTTTATACAGCCCAGAATCCTTCTGGCAGCAGCCACTGCCTTGTCACACTGTTTTTTCGCCTTTAGATCTTCGGACACTATCACCCCAAGGTCCCTCTCCCCGTCCGTGCATATCAGCTTCTCTCCTCCCAGCATATATGGTTCCTTCCTATTATTAATCCCCAAATGCATTACTCTGCATTTCTTTGCATTGAATTTTAGTTGCCAGGCATTAGACCATTCCTCTAACTTTTGCAGATCCTTTTTCATATTCTCCACTCCCTCTTCGGTGTCTACTCTGTTACAAATCTTGGTATCATCTGCAAAAAGGCACACTTTTCCTTCTAACCCTTCAGCAATGTCACTTACATACATATTGAACAGGATTGGCCCCAGCACCGAACCCTGAGGGACTCCACTAGTCACCTTTCCTTCCTTCGAGCGACTTCCATTAACCACCACCCTCTGGCGTCTGTCCGACAGCCAGTTTCTGACCCAGTTCACCACTTTGGATCCTAACTTCAGCCCTTCAAGTTTGTTCAACAGCCTCCTATGAGTTACTGTATCAAAGGCTTTGCTGAAATCCAAGTAAATTACATCTAGCATATGTCCTCGATCCAGCTCTCTGGTCACCCAATCAAAAAATTCAATCAGGTTCGTTTGGCACGATTTACCTTTTGTAAAGCCATGTTGCCTCGGATCCTGTAACCCATTAGATTCAAGGAAATACACTATCCTTTCTTTCAGCAACACTTCCATTATTTTTCCAACAACTGAAGTGAGGCTCACCGGCCTGTAGTTTCCTGCTTCATCCCTGTGACCACTTTTATGAATAGGGACCACATCCGCTCTCCTCCAATCCCCAGGAATCACTCCCGTCTCCAGAGATTTGTTATTTAAAAATACCGTCGTGGAAGCCTAGACCAGATGTATGCCACTTATCAGCAAAGGTGGAAAGAAGAGGAAAAGAGAGCCAACGTGGTTAAAAGGTGAAGTGAAAGAGGCTATCAGAGCCAAAAACCAATCTTTAAAGAATGGAAAAAGGATCCGAATGAAGAAAATAAGATGAAACACAAGCACTTGCAAGTTAGATGCAAAGCATTGATAAAGACAGCTAAGAAAGAATATGAAGAAAAACTTGCATAAGAGGCAAAAACTCATAGCAATTTTTTTAGAAGCAGAAAACCTGTGAGGGAATCTGTGGGACCGCTGGATGATCAAGGAGCGAAAGGGGCACTCAGGGAGGATAAGGCCATAGCAGAAAGACTGAATGAATTCTTTGCTTCGGTCTTTACGGAAGAAGATGTAAGAGATCTACCTGAACCAGAAATGGTTTTCAAAGTTGATGATGTGGAGGAACTGAAAGAAATTTTGGTGAATCTGGAAGATGTACTGAGCCAAATTGGCAAGTTTTAAAAAGTGATAAATCACCAGGATCAGAAGGTATACATCCCAGGGTATTAAAAGAACTCAAAAATGAAATTGCTGACCTGCTGTTAGTGATCTGTAACCTGTCGCTAAAATCATCTGTAATACCTGAAGATTGGAGGGTGGCCAATGTTACGCCGATTTTTAAAAAGGGCTCCAGGGGAGATCTGGGAAATTACAGACCAGTAAGCCTCACTTCGGTGCCGGGCAAAATGGTATTAATGATTATAAAGAATAAAATTGTGGAACACGTAGACAAGAATGATTTAATGAGACGGAGTCAGAATGGGTTCAGCCGAGGGAGATCTTACCTCACCAATTTGCTTGACTTGTGGATAAAGATGAGCCGGTTGATATAGTATATCTGGATTTTCAGAAAGCTTTTGATAAAGTTCCTCATGAGAGGCTCCTGAGAAAATTAAAGTGTCATGGGATAGGTGACAAAGTTCAGTTGTGGATTAGGAATTGGTAATCGGATAGAAAACAGAGGGTAGGGTTGAATGTTCATTTTTCTCAATGGAGGAGAGTAAAAGGTGGAGTGTCACAGGGGTCTATACTGGGACCAGTGCTATTTAACTTATTTATAAATGATCTGGAAATTGGATGCTAGGAATTATTATAAAAGGGATGATTAACAAGACTAAGAATGTTATAATACCCCTGTATCTCTCCATGGTGCGACCTCATCTAGAGTATTGCATTCAATTCTGGTCACCTTATCTCAAGAAAGATATAGTGGTGCTGGAAAAGGTTCAAAGAACAGCGACCAAGATGGTAAAGGGGATGGAACTCCTCTCCTATGAGGAAAGACTAAAATGGTTAGGGTTCTTCAGCTTGGAAAAGAGACAGCTGAGGGGAGATATGATTGAAGTCTACAAAATCCTGAGTAGAGTAGAACGGATACAAGTGGATCGATTTTTCACTCCGTCAAAAATTACAAAGACTAGGGGACACTCAACGAAGTTACTTTTAAAACCAATAGGAGGAAATTTTTTTCACTCGGAGAATAGTTAAGCTCTGGAACGCGTTACCAGAGGATATGGTAAGAGCGGATAGCATAGCTGGTTTTAAGAAAGGTTTGGACAAGTTCCTGGAGGAAAAGTCCATAGTCTGTTATTGAGAAAGACACAGGGAAAGTCACTGCTTGCTCTGTATCGGTAGCATGGAATATTGCTACACCTTGGGTTTTGGCCAGGTACTAGTGACCTGGATTGGTTACCGTGGGAATGGACTACTGGGCTTGGTGGACCATTGGTCTGACCCAGTAAGGCTATTCTTATGTTCTTAGGTTGTATACACAAATCAGTGCACACAGCCAATTTGCATGTACAACTTAATTGATTAATTGGCCTGATTGGCACCAACAATTGGCAATTAATATTTCATAATTGACCCTAATTGGTACTATTTAAAAGTTATGTGCACAACTTGGACAGCGTGACTAGAATAAGTATATACCAGCTGCAGGGTGTGAATTTGAAATGGAAGTGTTGCTGGGGCAGATCATGGGTGGATTATGGCCATTCCTAAAAGTTATGTGCATTGTTAGAGAATATGCCTGATCTGCGCAAAACTTAGATGCAGGTATTTAGGCCTGGTTTAAGCTATCTTAAATGGGTTCACCTAAAACTGATATGATGCTCGCATAAAGCATGATTCTATAAAAAGTATGCTCACCTTGTAAAATTGTGCTAAACGCCATTCTAGCAGACACTGATTTTTTTGTGGTATATGTACAGTAGAACCAGGCCGTAAGGGACAGATTCTGTAATTGGGTGCCTAAAAAGATAGGCTTCTAAAGTTAGGCACCTATTTCATGTCAATCACACTTAGGCACCCATTACAGTATTATGCCTAATTAAAACTTAGGTGCCTACAATGTAGGCCAGGGTTTTAAAAGCTTGCATTTTAGGTTACTAATCTACTTTAGAGCAGTTTTCTTCAACCTTTAGACACCTATGGACCGGCGGAAATAAAATAATTACTTTCTATACCGGCACCGGTCCGCAGACCGGCAGTTGAAGAACACTGGGCTAAGTCGTGGGCCAGTCCCCGCCCATCTCCGTACGAATGTAAGGAAGTTCTTCTTCACCCAGAGAGTGGTAGAAAACTGGAACGCTCTTCCGGAGTCTGTTGTGGGGAAAACACCCTCCAGGGATTCAAGACAAAGTTGGACAAGTTCCTGCTAAACTGGAAAGTACGCAGATGAGGCTGGGCTCATTTAGAACACTGGTCTTTGACCTAGGGGCCGCCGCGTGAGCAGACTGCTGGGCACGATGGACCACTGTATGACCCAGCAGCGGCAATTCTTATGTTCTTATGTTCAATCTCGGCCCCAGACCCCGCCCCCATAATAGTACTAACTGTAACACCATTTTTTCCATTCATTTTCCATATACTGTATACACACTCACAATATAATCGTATTAACAACACATAATGATTAACCACAAAATTAAACTACACAAAGCAAACTTTATGCTTCTCAATATTCATTCCTACCAGAACACAGATAACCCTATGCAAATACGAGACCAAAAACTAAAAGTATTAATATATAAGATGCAAGACTCTGCAGGCAGTACAACCCCAGAGGAAAAGAAACAAATGCATTTCTTCCTGAACAGACAGCAGATGTATATCAATCACTAAATTAAAAAATAAAATCATTCCCCCTACCATTGTTGTCTCTCTCCCTCCATCCTATGCCTTGCCTTCTGGCCTGCCCCCCAGTGTTATCTTCGGACCGGCTCCCTCTTCCTCAGTGCTGCAGTACACAAAGCTGTGGGCAGCGGCTCTTCACACATCCGGTGCCTCATTTGGAAGCCTTCCCTCTGACGTTGCGATGTCAGAGAGAAGGCTTCTGGTTCAGGCGCAGGACATGCGTAGGAGCCTCTTCTCATGGCTTTGTGCACTGCAGCACTGAGGAAGAGAGAGCCAGTCCGGCAGGAAATTTCTGCAGTCCGGCACCAGTCCACAGACCAGCAGTTGAAGAACACTGCTTTAGAGAATCGCACCTAATGGTGCCTAAATCCTTCTCTGCCCCTAAACATGCCTACTTTGGAGTGAGGCACCATTAGATATCTAAGATATTAGGTACCTATCTTATGTAGAACCGTGCCTTGGAAGATAGGCGCCTATCATCCAATTATTAATTTTTTCAATTATGATCTTATTAAAGCTCATAATTGAGGCCAATATACTAATTAAGTTAGGTGCCTAATTTAGGTGACTATCTTTAGGCACCTTGTATAGAATTTCCCTGTAACTGCTTAATGCACTTAATTAAAAGATTCCCTAAATATTTCCAATTCAAATTGAAGATTACTCCAAATATTATATCCTTCAAAAAGATGTGCTCTTTTTCTTTTCCATCTTAACAGAGATCTAATTCTGCTGAGGTTTAGTATCTGTGCATGCGTATGTCTTAATGTGATATTTCCTTTCTAAACACATTTCTGTAAGTTTTACCCTCCAGCATTCTATGTAACAGTTAGGTTAAAAAGGCAATAGGGATACGGAAAGCAACTATTGGAATTTGTTGCTTGAATCACACCATTTACAGAGAACTGATTTGAACACAAAGTTTTTTCATTCATAGAGATGTTCACGTTGAAGAATTTTGACAGTGATAAAAACATCTACAAACAATGACAGAAAATGTTTATCTCAAAAGAAAAATGCCTTTTTTCCCCCCTTTGCATGTAACAGCTGCCTCAAGCCATCTTATCCTGCCTATTTTAATTTGCCTTTAATATCAGATATGCCTCCTTATCGATTTCCTCTGTGTATGTTTTCATTCTGAATAATTCAGAGGCACATTTTTTTTTTCCATTATGGTCAATAGCGAGAGCAAATTTTGAGGATAATCAATTGAGTCCTTCCTGACAATTACTAGTGTTGATATCCCCTGAAGTGAAGGACGAGGGAAGGCAGGAGGATAATATGACAAAACAGTCTATCAATGCAATCAGCAGATAGATCAACACTTTTTTTTTTTTTTTAGTGTTGGGAGCCTAGATCCATTCCTAAGGTCCATAATGGCTGCTAATAGTTCACACTTTTGATTTTCCATCATATGGCAGAGCAGCTGTGCAGTGCAATCTATACTCCTCTGAAAGATTTTTGCTCCTCATTCTCTCTACTTAAATCTACTGATAACTGCTATGAAACTATTACAAACAGTAGTATGAAAAAATTATTAGCATTTATTTAATATATCAAGGACTGTCTGGAGAAAAATGCTCACAGGGCCCTTTTGCTAAAAGGTGTGGTAAGTTTTTGTACTTTCCAAGCTTTAACAGCAAAAATGGATGCACAGTATTTATTTTATTTATTTACAAACATTTGATATACTGCTATTTATACCAAGGTAAAGTATGGCATATATATATATAGAGAGAGAGAGAGAGCAAATAAAAAGTGAGAACATATAGTCATATAGGGTCAGACTAGTGGTCCAAGGACACAAATACCAGACAAAACCCCAAAAAGTAACACTGCATACATTTCAAGCAGTGGTTTCCCCCATGTCTGACTCAATAGCAGACTATGGACTTTTCCTCCAGGAACTTGTACAAACCTTTTTTTTGAACCCAGCTACCTGAAAGATCAGCAGGAGGATGAGACAAGAAAGAGTGAGGAAAAGGGAGGTCAGAAAGTCAGATTTAAAGACGAGTGGACAGGATGAAAAGGAAAAAAAGGTAGATATAGGGGCAGGGAGAAAAGGGTGGTCGCAAAGCACCCCTTGCAACATGAACTTTCACAGTGCTATTAAATATATATATGTCTGCTACTGTTTCATGTTAGTCCCATTACTCGGTTTCAATTTGCCTTTCCAAGTTTACTTCATTGATTGAATTTACGTTTATGTTTGGCCATTTTATTATTGTTATGCTGTACCTGCTCTATGCCACCTTAGGTGAATCTCATCATAATGATTGTTAATAAATCCAATAAATAAATAAATTAGCTGAAGGCTAAATCAGACAGCAATTTTAATGGCTTTCTTTTTGGAATTTAGGGAAAGAAGACTCAAGATAAATGATAAATGAAAGGAAATTCCAGAGGAAAAGTTCAACATAAGAACATAAGCATTACCTCTGCCGGATCAGACCAGGGGTCCACCGTGCCCAGCAGTCCGCTCCTGCGGTGGCACCCCAGGTCCTTGACCTTTAAGTTCCCACCACCTACATTGTTTGTACCCTAATCCTGAAGTACCCTGTATAGTAACCCTCTATCTATACCCTGTAATCCCTTTCTCCTTCAAGAAGTCATCCAAGCCCTTTTTGAAACCCAACATTGTACTCAGAATCTATGGAAGTATCTAAATGGAGGTAGAAGGGAGGAGGGAGGGTACTCAATGTAGCCTGGGAGGAGCACAAGGAACAACCAGAAGCATAGGCATTGGAACAGGGAGCCCATGGGGGCCATGGTCCCCCAAATAATTGGTGGTAGGACTTCTGCAATGTTCCCTCTAAACAGCTGAGGCCACACAGCTGTCCTAGCTCACCATACAGCCTACTTCTCACTGCCACTGCTGCCCTCCCAAATCATCAGCAGTGGCAAAAAATATACAGACTGTAAGACTACATTGCAACCAACCTTAGCTGCTGGCCCTGCTCCTTCCAGAAGGACAGAGCCAATAGCCACAGGCAGGTTCAGTGCAGCCCTGCAACATTTTTATTCTGTTTCTGCTGGCCTGGGGAAATAGCAACAGTAGCAGTGGGGGTGTTGGGAAAGGAGCCAGACACTGGATGGAAGTAGAGAAGTGTGGGGCACACTTGATGGAAGTGGGGAGAACAGAGGGGTGCATGCTGGAAGGAAGTGAGGAAGACAGGGGGCATATTGGAAGGAAGCAGAGAGAAGAGAGGAGCACATGTTGGAAGTGGGGAGGACAGAAGGACACATGTTGGAAGGAAGCAGGGAGGGCAGGGGGAGAGAGGGGATGCTGGATGAGGGGAAGAGGATAGAGTTATAGAATAAGAGGAAGTGAAATAGAGCCAAGGTGAGTGAAAGAGGTAGCAAGCTGTAGGTAGACACAATTTTTAAAAAAAGGAAAATTGATGATTGGATAGTAAGTAAAAAAAATCTGGACAGAGGCAGAATATTGAAGAAAGCTGAAAGGAAAAGGAAGAGAGAAACTGACAAAAGGGCAGGAAATCCTGGCAAGATGAGGAAAGCAGAAACAACCAACACAATTAAAAACACTAGCCAAATAACAAAGGTAGAAAAAATAATTTATTTTTAGTTTAAGATAATGTAGTGTGGTAGTAATGTTTAATACTAATAAGTAAAAATAGAAATGGAAATAAGGTGTCATTTTCTTTAAAGTTAGTCAAAAAGGTATTAAAATTAATCCTAAATTAAAAGACCAAAACCTCCTTCCATAGGTCAGGACAGGATACCATAACAGCAGTATACTGTCCTAACCTGAGGAAGCAGACCCTGGCCTCTGAAAGCTAATTGAAAAATATATTTAGTCCAGTAAAATGGTATCATTTTCCATTTTTTTGTTTTATTTGCATTTGTTAATTTGTAATGTAGTGGTTGGAATCTGTCAGTGTTTGGCAATTTATGTCTGCTGTCTTTATATTTTGCACAGTATAAGGAGACACACATTGTTTTTTTCTTTTACTGGTATTACATTGTGTGAAGAGTCTGGCTTCTTGGGAGCTAGGTTTAATTTTTATTTTTTAATTTATATTTTGTGGTTACTTATTCTATATTGGGTGAAGGTCTGTATTCTGCTTATGTGAAAGAAACATGGTTTTCTGTTAGTGTCGACAGCACAATCGATCTGGTCTAATCAGGTCTGTTTAGTTTTCCAATAGGCTTATTGATGTTCTAGTACTCACTGCAGTGTTTGTGGTACTGCTCTTTTCTAAGTAGTGCTTGTTGTGTGACTTGTGGAAGTAACTGCTATTATGGTATGTTGCAATTGCTCTATGGCAGGGTTAGGCAATTCCGGTCCTCGAGAGCAGCAGGCAGGTCAGGTTTTCAGGATATCCACAATAAATATGCATGAGATAGATTTGCATCTCAAGGAGGCAGTGCATGCAAATCCATCTCATACATATTCATTGTGGATATCCTGAAAACCTGACCTGCCTGTGGCTCTCGAGGACTTACCCCTGCTCTATAGGTCCTTGGTGATATTTGTAGTGTTTTGTATTATTTCTCACTATATCTGGTATTGGATTTGGATTTAGATCATACCTTTCTCATTAATGGTTCAAGGCAAGATATAGTAGGTATTTTCATGTCCCTGGAGGGCTTATAATTTTAAAGTTTTGTATCTGAGGCAATGAAGGCTTAAGTGACTTATCCAAGATCTCAAGCAACATCAATGGGATTTGAGCCCTGGCTTCCTTTATTCTCAGCCTGTTGTTCTAACTATCCCCCTCCCCCTTTTTTTTTACAAACCACGCAAGAGGTTTTTAGTGCCAGCTGGCGCACTGAATGCCCTGTGCTGCTCCGATGATCATAGAGTTACCTATGAGTGCCAGAGTAGCGCAGAGCATTCGGCATGGTAGCTGGCACAAAAAATCTATTGTGCAGTTTTGTAAAAGGCAGGTATGTTTGGAAACTGATCAGCAAACTAAGGTTAGTGGAGCTGAAGGCTGGGGGCCCTTTGGCAACCTACCAAAAACATTGCTATGTAAATTATTTTATGGTTGTTAGTAACCTCAATTTCTGTTTACATGGCCAACAGAAAAATGCTGGACTGGGGAGCTAAGGCTGACTGAGAGCCAAGTGTTACATTACCTGCATATATTTCCAGAATACTGCAACTACTATTCTGTCCAATATGTTGTATTGCTTATCTGCAAAAAAATTACAAGATTGGGAAATGGAGGGAAAATGCAATTAAATAGAACCAAAACTCACTCCATTAGCATAAGAAATGGCTTCGCCGGATCAGACTCTAGGTCCATCCAGTCCGGTAAAAAACAGCTGTGCACCACAGCAGTTTTACAAGCAAAAGAAAAAGCCTCAGATTGTTGGAGAGGTGTACTCACACTCTACCACCCTTACATTACGGGCAAAAAACCTTTTGCTGGTGTAAATACAGCGAGGTGAAAAATAGCAAATTAAAAAGATGAAAAAGTTACTCTTTTTGTAGATAGCCACGGTGAACAATTTCACAAGTTGAAAGCAACAGGCCGACAATCGTTTTGTGGCAATAATGCCACTACCTCAGGGCCTCAATGAAAACCAGGCTATCCTGAAAACATAAAAATGCTCTCTTGAAGTGCATACACAGAAAAACCAACTTTAAGCAAGTTAACAGTATTGTTTTTCTGTACATTATTATTATTATTTTTTTTAATGATAGAAGTACTATGAGAAGCAGCTAGGGGATTAAGGAGAGGTTAAACCTTAATTCATCAAATGGTCAGTTGGTCATTTAAGTTTCTTTATTTTTGATATACCATTTATCATACTGGTATCTAAATGGTTTACAATAAAATGAAATATATATTAAAAATATTAATAAATTAAAAACTCATCTAAGCTAAGAAAAAGGGAAGCATTTACACATTGACATACATGATACATTAGAAGAGAATGAGAAGGAGAGATTAATAAATACATCAGGATGAAAAATAATAAAATAAAAGAGGAAAATGGGAAAGGGAAGTATAATTAGGTTGGGGAGGTTTAACAGTGTTTTATATTAATTGGAGGCGACAGATTTCCTTCTGGGTTATTCCTTGGTAGAGAGCATTACAGAGTTTCTTTGGACATGATTGAAATGTATCTTCCTGTTCCATTATCACTGAAAGATGCCCTTATTGGGGGGGGGCCAACCTAGAGGACAATGTGGCATAGTGGTTAGAGATACAGCTTCAGTACTCTGAAGTTGTGGGTTCAAACCCCATGCTGCTCCTTGTGGCCCTGGACAAGTCGCTTAATCCTCTACTGCCCCAGATACATTAGATAGACTGTGAGCCCACCGATAGGGAAAATGTTTGAAGTGCCTGTATATAAACTGTTTTGAGTGTGGTTGTACAACTACAAAAAGGCAGTATACAAGTCCCTATCCCAACATTCCCCCTTGCTATTTGGAAAAACTCAGTGGAAAACGGCCAAATTCTGCCTGTTCAAAAATCATAATTTAGAAGTTTTCGGCAGATGGACATGTTTTTGGCCATTTTGAGATGTTTATCTGCTTCGAAAATGAGTGCCATGGTGTCATTGATTACCAAACATGATCAAATAGTGTCCTTTAGAATTTTGGAAGTAAAATTATATAGTTCTATGCAGCTGAGAACAATTATTTTAATTCTTGTGTTCAATCAGTGGTTCTGCAAAGTCTAGTTAGGTTAATTGCCTCTGTTAATAATGCATTGTCTAAAATTTCACATCTCTTAAGCAATTCTATAAAATCTAACATTTGCAATTATTTCTAAATTGCTCATAAGCAAGTAGTTTAATAGTAATAAAATAAGTGCAAAATAAAACAAAAAGCAAGTTGGCAGTCTTGGCTCACTTTCCCACAGATAACTTATTTATAAATTTCCCTATGATTTATTATTAATCTCCTTATGTGATAATCACTCATGCGCATAAATATAGCTAAGCTTAAAAATTATATTCTGATTCATGTGTCTTTATAAAATAAATGTTTGGAAAATTAGACCCAGTTCAACAATGTTTCAAAGGCTGTTGGAACAAATCCTGTCACATAATATTATTTTTGCTTTATTGAGCAACTTCCAAATGCTATAGTATACCAAGAGAAAATCTGGGGTTAGAGTTTTGGTGAAATCAGTTAACAGATAAAATTAAGCACTGGTGCTGGTGTTTCATGTTATCCTTATACGCAACAGCACTATTCACCAAAAATATGCCTAATTGCTATATTTAGGCCTACTAAACTAGCCCCTTCTTCTATTAAACTGCGCTAGCAGTTTGCAGCGCAGAGGGCTGCTCTGAATGGCCCACACTGCTCCCGACATTCATAGGAACTCTAAGAGCATCGGGAGCAGTGTGGGCCATTCAGCGTGGCTCACCGCGCTAAAAACTGCTAGCGCAGTTTAATAGAAGAAGGGGTAAAACTTGAGTCTATAGTCCGTGCCATCTCTATAGCAATAAAGTTTGACTCGGTTTACAGTAAATAAAATAGAAAAGAAACGGTGAGATGAAGACTTTTTACAATTTGGAAAATAGCCAAATTTTTAGACATTTACGAAAAGTGTGAAGAGAGCCTAGTTCTCTCGACCACAGAGGGGTATCATCCCATAATTCAGTTATTTTAAATGAAAAAGACTTTCCCATTTTACCAATAGAGGTGTCAGTATTGAAAAGGGTTTAACTGAGCAAGAGTGGCATTGCATATTTATTTATGTATTTATTTATTTAATTCAATTTACTGTATATCCTATTATCCCCAATGAGCTCATAAGAACATAAGAATTGCCGCTGCTGGGTCAGACCAGTGGTCCATCGTGTTCAGCAGTCCGCTCACGCGGTGGCCCCCAGGTCAAAGACCAGTGCTCTAAATGAGTCCAGCCTCACTTGCGTTACATGATAACATACATATCACAAGATACATACATATTACATGATAACTTACATATCACCACTAACTGTCCATCCCCTAACTGGCTAAGTTAAGGGTAGGCTGGGGGCAGAGTTATGTGGAGCAGCAACTTAGCTGGTTAGCAAAGATATTCACTACAGTAACTGGCTAAGTAAGTGCATAACGTGAGTACCATTCTACAATATTAATCGGGGGGGGGGGGGGGGAGGTGCCAGTCTTATGAGAGCAGTAAGCAGGTCTGTAGAGTAAGTAGCCTGGTGGGCAGTGCAGTGGACACCAGAATGGGACCACAGACCCATATCCCAATCTAACTACTACACTTGTAGTGGAGAGTATAACCCACCAAAACCCACCCAAAAGCTACTATACCATCATATAGGTAATATTTGCAGGTGAAGGGTTATTAGAGTAGTGTACAATTGGGTCCATAGGTTTTGGGTAGGTTTTGGAGGGTTCACCATATACCTGGAACCTTTGATGTGAAATTCACTGCACTATCCCCTAAGGTGCCCTACTGTTCTGCAAGGATTTTTTTTATTTTTAATTCTTTATTAATTTTCAAGCTTTGACAGTGTATTACAATTAATATAACTTTAACAGATTGCATAAAATATACCATATTACACACATTATTAAAGAAAACATCCATTTTCCCCCTACTCCCAATTATTAATATATTAAATCATATCATTTATTACAATATTATATTTAAATATTTTTAAACTCTTCCAAATACTTTTCCCTCCCCTCCCCCCAACCCTGAGTGTGTAAGGAAATCTAAGAAATAAAATATATATCTCTATTATTGTATGTTAACAAATGCAGTCAAGGGCTCCATACTCTATTAAATGTATTGCTAAGACCCAACCATTCTGCATTCATTCTTTCACCAGAATGTGTAGTTAAGTCTGTCATAACATTTCCAGTTCCTTGTGATCATTCGAATGGCTATTCTTGTCATGATCAATTAAAGATGGCTCTTGTATTTATCCAAAACAGGCTTTACCTGTAACAACGTACCACAAATTATGGTTTCATAAGATAAAGGAATAAATGATTCAAGAATAATATTTATCTGTCCCCAAATTGATGTCCAGAAATTAAGTATCAGTGGACAAAAATATAACATATGATCAGGAGTCCCAATATTAATATGACAATGCCAGCATCTATTAGACTTAGAATTATCTATTTTTTGTAATCTAACTGGGGTACAAAAAATCCTATGTAATAAAAATAACCATATCCAAATTTGTTGCCATCGAGATTACAGAAATGTACTGTTTTATCTCGATGCTCCAAATGTCTCTAAGACTATTTTTTGGTTTTTTATTCAAGAATTGAGAAATTAATTTGTACCTCTGGGAATTCTGATGTCCTACTAGATCTGTTTGGTAGCAAAGGATCTGCAAGCTATAATAATTTTTAAAGTTTTTCCATTCAGGGAACCCACTCTGGATGGCCTGCTTCAGCTGCAACCCCCTATATTGTTGAGATTTTAGAATGCCAAATAATTGCTGCAGCTGTGAAAAATCAAGCAATTTCCCATTAGATATAACATCATCTAATGTCCGAATTCCTGCCTGCATCCAATTCTTCCAAGCGATCCCAGCACCGCCTACTTGAATCTTGGAGTTTAACCATAAGGACTGTAAAGTAGATTTAATCAGGGCCGCCATCAGGGCAGTACTACCAGTCCTGCATTCAGGGGCCCGGAGGTGACAGGGAGCCCGGACTCCCCCAGGGTCCTAGGCAGTGTTCTCTCTAAGGCAGCAGTCTCAAACACGTGGCCCGCGTGTGGCTCTCCAGGTTTTATTTGTGGCCCGTGGTCTGGAGGCAATCATTCTCTTCCTTTTGGAGCAGCAGCCGGCTCGTTTGTTCAAAGCCGCGGGTTGGCGGCTCCTTGCGCTATCCACTCCTGCATCGGAAGCCTCTCTGATGTCACAACATCAGAGAGGCTTCAGACGCAGGCGCGGATCTCGCAAGGAGCCGCCACCCGCGGCTTTGAATGGAATGAGCCGGCCAGACACGCTGCTGCTCCAGTGGCGTACCAAGGGGGGGGCGGTCCACTGTTCTCCTTAGAGTACGGCTCGTCTAGAGTAGCGGTGCCGAACCTGCTTCCCTTCCCTTCTCACTGCTGCCGTCGGGGATCAGGCCGGCACCGTGTTCTTTGATTTCCCTGCTTCTCTTCCCTGCAGGGCCGACCAATTCTCGCGGCCCGACGTTAATTCTGACGTCGAGAGGACGTTAATTCTGACGTCGAGAGGACGTTCTGGCTAGCCAATCGCTGCCTGGCTGCCCGGAACGTCCTTTCCGACGTTAGAATTGATGTCGGGCGGCGAGAATTGATCGGCCCCGTGCAGAAGAGAAGCAGGGAAATGGCTTGTTCCCGATAGCGGCAGCAGCAGCAGCCTATTCCGCGGCGGTGGTGGCATGGAGGAGGCAGGAAAGAAGAAAGAAAGAAAGAAGGTGTGTGTGTGGTGGGGGACAGGGAACCAGAAACAAAGCAAAAAAAACGGGGCACAGAATCAGAGAAAGACAGACATAGAGAAAGAAAGAAAAAGTTGGGGGAGGGAATGAGGTCTGGAGGAGAGGAAGCATACAGGAGGCTGAAAGAAGGGAAGAAGTATTGGATGCACAGTCAGAAGAATAAAGTGCAACCAGAGACTGATGAAATTACCAAACAAAGGTAGGAAAATGATTTTATTTTCAATTTAGTGATCAAAATGTGTCTGAATTTATATATGCTGTCTATATTTTGCACTATGGCCCCCTTTTACTAAATCGCAATAGTGTTTTTTAGTGCAGGGAGCCTATGAGCGTTGAGAGCAGTGCTGGGCATTTAGCGCAGTTTCCTGCGCTAAAAACTGCTATTGTGGTTTAATAAAAAGGATGGGGGGTATATTTGTCTATTTTTGTATGGTTGTTACTGAGGTGACAATGCATAGAGTTATCTGCCTTGACCTCTTTGAAAAAAACCCAGAATAGGAATGATAATTAACATTTTCTCAGCATATAGTGTGCTTTGTGTTTTTTAATTTTATTTTTGGTAGATCATTTTGACTTGGACATTTTAAAGTAGCTCGCTAGCCCAAAAAGTTTGGGCATCTCTGAGCTAGAGCGTTGAAACTGTGTATTTCTATTTTATCCCCCCTTTTACAAAACTGTGGAGCATTTTTTTTTAGCAGCTCTGATGCTCAGAATTCTATGAGCGTCAGGGCTGTTACCACCGTGGCTAAAATCCACTCTACAGTTTTGCAAAAGGGGGAGGGGTTCATTTGTGATGACATATTCCATACTAGGCGAAGGTGTTTTCTGTGTTCTGTGTGTTCGAAAGACATGGTTTTCAGTTAGGATTGACGGTGTAGGATTGATCTGTGCTGGTCTGGCTTGTTTAGTTTTACAATGGGTGTATTGATGTACTGATCACTGCAATATATAAGATGCTGCCTTTTCCTAGGTACTCATGTGTGACGTGTGGTTTGTTACTAAAAATCATGTTTTTCTTACAGATGGGGGGGTGCCAAAAAATGATGGGCCCCGGGTGTTACATATGCTACGTACGCCACTGTATGTAAAGATACCAGAAAGCTGGCGTAGCAAAAACTTTAAGTAAATTGTTATTCTTCTAAGTTTTGAGTATTTAACCCTCCCACAATCTTACGGGCACTCGTTTCAAGTTTATTGAGATTTTGATTTAAACGCAATATCAAATATTTTCAATGCGTATAACAAAAATAAATTTGGGGAAATAAATAAAACCATTTGAACAATAAACATACAAACATATCCATAGATGATTAAAAATACATAAGGAGTACAAGGATAAACTACATTTGTTTAAAAATGCGTCCTCCGCACCCGCTCATAAATTTGTGGAGTATGTAACTTGTCGCTCATGCATATTTTTTTTTTGCACACACCTCATCAATCCTTAGAGGAAACATTGGTCCTAGGCCACCATAGCACAAATTCCTGTATTATGCTTCTGCTGTGCACAACAATAAACACTGCTGTCATACTTTTTTTTGTCCCCTGCCAATTTCCTGATAGCACCCCCCCCCCCCCCCGGACAAAAGTGGGGGGGAAGGGGTGCGTGGGGGGGGCCCAATAGGATTGCTCAGTAAGGGGCCCAGAAATTTCTGATGGTGGCCCTGGATTTAATTATAGGAACATCTGTAAGTTTGTCAATAAATTTAATTGTTTTCCATGTATCCAATAGAATTACATTGTCCTTAGCATATCTGGGTAATCTGATACTTAATACATGGGATAATCGCATAGGGGACATAATTTTCCATTCCAAATATAGCCAGTCTGGGAGATGCTCCATGAGCTCAGGGAGGATCCAATACATTCCCTGATGCATAATGTAGGCCTGATGATACCTAAAAAAATTGGGAAAATTTACCCCACCCTCCGTAATCGGCTTTTGTAATTATACCAAAGCAATTCTAGCATTTTTACCCAGCCAAATAAATTTAGTAAGAATACTATTTAATTTTTTATAAAAAGACCCCTGAAAGTAAACTGGTAACATACCCATTTGGTAACAAACAACAGGCATAATCATCATTTTTACTGTATGAACTCTCCCCCACCAAGATAAATGTAGTGGGTTCCAATGCTCACACATTTCTGAGACCTTTAGCAGTATGGCTTTCTCATTTACTTGCATCGCTTCTTCCAATGTTCCCTGAATCCAAATACCTAAATATTTTATACCTCCTTCCTTCCACAGGAAAGAAAAGTTTTCAAATAATCCCTTTGAACAGTGAACGTTTAAAGGAAGGGCCTCTGATTTAGTCTAATTTATCTTATATTCTGAAAATTTCCCAAATCTCTCAATCAGCTCAAGTAAATGTGGAATAGTTGTTTCCTGATTCCTCAAATGAAGCAAAATATCATCTGCATAAGCAGAGACTTTGTATTCCCGACCTGCATAAGGAATACCCTGAATCTCCTCTGTTTGTTGAATAGCTATTAACAAGGGCTCCAAAACAATATCAAATAGCAGAGGAGATAATGGACATCCTTGCCTAACTCCCCTCTCCATACTAAAACGTTCTGAAAAAGTATTAATTAATAGGGGGAGCTATACATGGTTTGAATCATTTGAATAAATCCCGAACCAATAACAAACCAATCTATAGCTTGATATAAAAAGGTTCATTCATCACGATCAAAGGTCTTCTCTGCATCCAAACATACAGAGAAGGCCGGATCTTCCATATCTTTTGATAAGTTTAACATATGTAATGCCAATCTAGTGTTGTTTGAAGAATGTCTTTGAGCAACGAACCCTGTTTGGTGCATTCCGATGATATAAGGCAGAGCCTTAGCTAAGCGTAAAGCCAATAACTTAGCCAGAAGTTTACCATCTACATTTATCAAAGAAATAGGCCTGTAATTTGAAACCAACATAGGATCTTTATTTGGCTTCGGTAAAACAATAGTTATGGATTCTGCCATAGTACCTAATATGCAACCTTTAGTTAGTTGAGCCTGATATAAATTTAACAGATAAGGTAATAGGGTAATTTGGAATCTATATACCGTATTTTCACGCATATAACGCGCGCGTTATACGCGTTTTTACCTACCGCGCATACCCCTCGCGCGTTATATGCGTGAGCGCGGTATACAAAAGTTTTAAAACATAGTTCCCACCCCCGCCCGACGCCCGATTCACCCCCCCAGCAGGACCGCTCGCACCCCCATCCCGAACGACCGCTCGCACGCGCTCCCACCCGCACCCGCATCCACGATCGGAGCAAGAGGGAGCCCAAGCCCTCTTGCCTGGCCGACTCCCCGACGTCCGATACATCCCCCCCCCCCCCGGCAGGACCACTCGCACCCCCACCCCGAAGGACCGCCGACTTCCCGACAATATCGGGCCAGAAGGGAGCCCAAACCCTCCTGGCCACGGCGACCCCCTAACCCCACCCCGCACTACATTACGGGCAGGAGGGATCCCAGGCCCTCCTGCCCTCGACGCAAACCCCCCTCCCTCCAACGATCGCCCCCCCCCAAGAACCTCCGACCGCCCCCCCCCCAGCCGACCCGCGACCCCCCTGGCGACCCCCACGCCCCCCCCACCCCCCTTCCCCGTACCTTTGGTAGTTGGGCCAGAAGGGAGCCCAAACCCTCCTGGCCACGGCGACCCCCTAACCCCACCCCGCACTACATTAGGGGCAGGAGGGATCCCAGGCCCTCCTGCCCTCGACGCAAACCCCCCTCCCCCCCAACGACCGCCCCCCCCAAGAACCTCCGACCGCCCCCCAGCCGACCCGCGATCCCCCTGGCGACCCCCACGACCCCCCCACCCCCCTTCCCCGTACCTTTGGTAGTTGGCCGGACAGACGGGAGCCAAACCCGCCTGTCCGGCAGGCAGCCAACGAAAGAATGAGGCCGGATTGGCCCATCCATCCTAAAGCTCCGCCTACTGGTGGGACCTAAGGCGCGTGGGTCAATCAGAATAGGCCCTGGAGCCTTAGGTCCCACCTGGGGGCGCGGCCTGAGGCACATGGGCCCAACCCGACCATGTGCCTCAGGCCGCGCCCCCAGGTGGGACCTAAGGCTCCAGGGCCTATTCTGATTGGCCCACGCGCCTTAGGCCCCACCAGTAGGCGGAGCTTTAGGATGGATGGGCCAATCCGGCCTCATTCTTTCGTTGGCTGCCTGCCGGACAGGCGGGTTTGGCTCCCGTCTGTCCGGCCAACTACCAAAGGTACGGGGAAGGGGGGTGGGGGGGTCGTGGGGGTCGCCAGGGGGGTCGCGGGTCGGCTGGGGGGGCGGTCGGAGGTTCTTGGGGGGGGCGGTCGTTGGGGGGGAGGGGGGTTTGCGTCGAGGGCAGGAGGGCCTGGGATCCCTCCTGCCCGTAATGTAGTGCGGGGTGGGGTTAGGGGGTCGCCGTGGCCAGGAGGGTTTGGGCTCCCTTCTGGCCCAACTACCAAAGGTACGGGGAAGGGGGGGTGGGGGGGTCGTGGGGGTCGTCAGGGGGATCGCGGGTCGGCTGGGGGGCGGTCGGAGGTTCTTGGGGGGGGGGGGCAGTCGTTGGGGGGAGGGGGGTTTGCGTCGAGGGCAGGAGGGCCTGGGATCCCTCCTGCCCGTAATGTAGTGCAGGGTGGGGTTAGGGGGTCGCCGTGGCCAGGAGGATTTGGGCTCCCTCCTGGCCCGATATTGTTGGGGAGTCGGCGGTCCTTCGGGGGGAGGGATGTATCGGACGTCGGGGGGGGGGCATCAGGCTTTCAGGATGGGGACAGACCTTCAAGGGGGGACAGTGCACGGAAGTCAGGGGGGGTGAACGGAGAGTCGGGACAGCGCACGGAAAGTCAGGGCAGTGCACGGAAGTCAGGGGGGGGGTGAACGGAGAGTCGGGACAGCCACGGAAAGTCAGGGCAGTGCACGGAAGTCAGGGGGGGTGAACGAGAGTCGGGACAGCGCACGGAGAGGCGGGGCAGTGCACGGAAGTCAGGGGGGTGAACGGAGAGTCGGGACAGCGCACGGAGAGGCGGGGCAGTGCACGGAAGTCAGGGGGGGTGAACGGAGAGTCGGGCAGCATGCGCGGTATAATCGTGAGCGCGTTATACCAAAGTTTTTGTGCTTATCATCGTGATTTCTGCGCGCTATACACGTGTGCGCGTTTTATACGGGTGCGTGTTATTTGCGTGAAAATACGGTATATAAAATCGGAGGTATGTGTGTATGTATGTGTGTATGTGCCGCAATCACGCAAAAACGGCTTGACCGATTTGAACGAAACTTGGTATGCAGATCCCTCACTACCTGGGGTGATATGTTCTGGGGGTCTCGCGGCCCACCTGCACACGTGGGCGGAGCTACAAACAGAAAATCAGATTTCACCCATTCATGTCAATGGAAAAAATGTAAAAAGCTGCCAACGCAAAAACGGCTTGCCCGATTTGAACGAAACTTGGTATGCAGATCCCTCACTACCTGGGGTGATATGTTCTGGGGGTCTCGCGGCCCACCTACACACATGGGCGGAGCTACAAACAGAAAATCAGATTTCTCCCATTCATGTCAATGGAAAAAAATGTAAAAAGCTGCCAACACAAAAACGGCTTGCCCGATTTGAATGAAACTTGCAACACATCTTCCTTTTCAGTTTAAGAGACTGCAAATTCCAGTGAGACTTGCATTCTCTATCACAATCAACAAATCACAGGGACAGACTATTACATACTGTGGAGTGGATTTAAGATCCCCCTGTTTTTCCCATGGACAACTCTATGTTGCTTGCTCAAGGGTGGGTTCACCCAAGAATTTATATGTTCTTGCTCCTGGAGGTGAAACTAAAAATGTTGTTTATAATCAAGTTTTGTGTTAGTTGTATTGTATTCATTTTGTCAAATATTTCACATTATAATTTGAATATTGTACTTTTTATAAAGCTGTAAAAAAATAATTTCATTCACCACTATAAAGTATCTTTATTTGAATCCATTTACAGTGTTATTGCTATAATTAAATACCCGTGCACCGCCGGGGCATCAGCTAGTGATTTATAAAATTCCAATGTGAACCCATCACCACCTGGAGCGGATCCAACTCTAAGGGACTACAATGCTGTTTGTAATTCTTTCATTGATATGGGCATTTCAAGATTATTTTTTATATGCTCTGGAATTTTAGGGCCCTTAATTAACTTTAAAAATTCTATTCCATCTTTTTCTTTATTTGAACAAAGCTCAGAAGAATACAAAGTTTTGTAAAATTTCAAAAATTGTTTTAAGATATTTCCAATTTGTAAATGAGTCTCACCTTTTTCATCTTTTATCACAACAATTTTTACTCTTCTTTTTTTTTTTTTGCTTTGAGATAATTAGCCAGTAATCTTCCCGCTTTATTCAAGTTTCCATAATACAGAGCTTGTTGGGAAAACAAATCTTTCCTGGCCAGTTATGAGGAAATCTCATTATATTTGTATTTAGCTTTTAATAAAGCCTGTAAAGTATTTTGTTCCTATTTGACTATTAACTTTGATTCCAATTTCTTAATATCTTGTTGCAAATTAGAAAATTCCAATTTAAGTTGTTTCCTGATATGTGCCAAATATGAAATGATCTTACCCCTTATGGTAGCTTTAAACACAACACAAATTATTTCTGATAAGATTTCCTCCGAGGCATTAATTTGAAAATATTCCTTCATACTTAGGGCTTCTTTTATCAAGGAGCGCTATGGGGGTTAGCGCGTCAGACATTTCATCACGCGCTAACCCCCGCGGCAGCCTAAAATCCTAACGCCTCATCAATGGAGACGTTAGGTACTAGATCGGCAGGCGGTTTAACGTGCGGTATTCTGTGCGTTAAACCGCTACCGCGCCTTTGTAAAAAGTCCCTTTAATCTATGTTCTTCAAGAAATTTTGAGTCCGCAAGCAATGTATTATTAAATCTTCACACAGGTCTGCTTGATTCAACTTCATCAAGCTTCAGTTCAATCCAAACACCACCATGATCTGATAAACTATGGTAGCTTTTGTTACATTATGTATTAATGTGTGTATTAATCTATGGTAGCTTTTGTTACATTATGTATTAATTGATCTGAAACAAAAATATAATCTATTCTTGAAAACGATTTATGAACCTGAGAGCAAAATGAAAATTCCTGAGCATTAAAATGAAGGATCCTCCAAATATCTTTTAAACCACAAGATTGTACAAAATTCTCTAAACCCATTGACTTTATTAACCTACTAGGGCTTTTATCTGTCAATGGATCCATAACAGCATTAAAGTCCCCTCCTGCTATTATTTTAGTAGCAGCCAGTGGTAATATAAGTCTCTGTATTGATGTAAAAAATTCATTACCCAAGCTCATATCTACATGTACCCATCTTCCTGAAGGATCTATAGCAATTAAATTAAATGCAGCCGTACATCTTTTATGAACCAAAATAGCCACCCCCGCCTTCTTTCCTACAGCAGGAGCAAAAAAACAATGTTTCACCCATCCTTCCTTCAGTTTCTTTGATTCTATATCAGATAAATGTGTATACTGTAAAAAAAAAAATGTCAGCATCTTGTTGTTTCAAGAAATTAAGTGTTTTCTTCCTTTTGATCGGGTGGTTTAGCCCATTGACATTTAATGAGTAAATTTTAAAATTCATCATCAATTATATCTAACTGTAGTACATAATATAACTTGTCCATCCTGTTACCCAATATCCATGCATCTATACCTATACACATCCAAACAATAAATAAAAATCCCCCCTTCCCTCCCTTTTAAATAAAACGAATGCTTGAAAATGCCCATATAGACTAGCAATCTTAAGCCCCCCCAGGCAATTTCTAAAATTACCCTTATATAATCAAAAACACTGTGTACTTTAATTTATATATCCGTTGTTAATATATATTTGATATAAGAACAGAGAGTTTAAATTAATATTTCTTAACTAGTGTTTAAGCCCGTTACATTAACGGGTGCTAGAGTAGATGTCTGTCTGTCTGGGTTTTTTTCTTTGTCTCTCTCTCCGTGGATGCTGTCTGTCTTTCTTTCTGTCTGTGTCTTTCCCTGGCCCCCCTGTCTGTCTGTCTTTCTTTCTCTATCTCCCTGGCCCCCTGCTTGCCTGTATTTCTTTATTGCACCATGCCTGCCTGTCTCTCCGTGGCCCCCTTCCTATGTCCATAGTGTCCCATCCTATGTCCTTAGTTCCCCCAGTGCCGCTTTCCTATGTCCTTAGTGTCCCATCCTATGTCCTTAGTGCCCTCAGTGCCTCATTCCTATGTCTTTAGTGCCCTCAGTGCCTCCTATGCCCTTAGTGACCCTTCCTATGCCCTTAGTGCCCTCAGTGCCTCCTATGTCCTTAGTGCCCCTTCCTATGTCCTTAGTGTCCCCAGTGCCTCCTTCCCATGTCCTTAATGCCCCTTCCTACATCCTTAGTGCCCCAAGTATCTCCTTCTCATGTCCTTAGTGCCCCCAGTTCCTCCATCTTGTGTCCTTAGTGCCCCCAGTGCACTTCCATGTCCTTAGTGCCCCCAACGCCTCCTTCCCATGTCCTTAGTGCCCCCAGTGCCTCTGTCCTGTGTCCTTAGTGCCCTCAGTGCCTCCTATATCTTAGTGCCCTCAGTTCCCCTTCCTATGTCCTTAGTGCCCCCAGTGCCTCTGTCCTATGTCCTTAGTGCCCTCAGTTCCCCTTCCTATGTCCTTAGTGCCCCCAGTGCCTCCTTCCTATGTCACCCTCACTGCCTTCCAGTCTTTGTCCCACCCCCACCTACAGCCTACCTGCCTCCCTCTCTCCCATCCCTCTGTGTAGTAGAACCGTTAAGCAGCATGTTTCAATCTCCCCCCCCCGCCACTACCGCCGCCATGCAGCAGACCCCACTAGCCTTCCCATCAGACCCTCCCACCGTGAAACGACCTACAAACCTCCCGGCTCCAGCAGCGTCCGCAGCACTCTAAACACACTGCTTCATGGCCATCTACTGACCGTGATTTCCTCTGCCGCGTCTCTGTCTTGATGACATCAGGGATGCGGCAGAGGAAATCAGAGCAGTAGAAGGCCGTGAAGCCGCATGTTTAGAGTACTGCGGATGCTGCTGGAGTCGGGAGGTTTGTGGTCATCTCGCAGTGGGAGGGTCGGATGGGAGGGTCAACGGGGTTCGGGTGCATCGAGGAGGGGTGCGCTGGGGGGTCAACGATGACAAACTGCCTTACAATGAGTGCTGCCTTACAGTGAGTGAGGGGAGAGTTGAAGCGCGCATGCACACTCCTGCTGGACAGGGACCTACGGATCATGGATCATGGATCATGCAGGTAGGAGTGCGCATGCGCGCTTAGCGTTTTATCATTATAGATGAAAATAAGCAATAACATAAATTACAGCTGCATTACAATCATACTCCTTTAGTGTTAAGCATATCACCAAAGAATTATATAAAATTATCATAAAATGTTTAAGAATACTGTCACAACCCTAGGCCCGTAGCTCAGCGTTTGCCAGCTGTGGCTCGGTCTAAACCTAACCCTGCCATCAGAAGGGCTAATCAATGCGATAGGGTTGTGACCAGTCATAGGGAGAAGCCTACCTTTCCCTTTAGCTCAGATTTGGCTGATCTCCAGGGAGGAGAGGAGTTGGAGCAGAACAGCTCACAACAGCCTGAGAGGGACCTCCCTCCCCCTACAAACTCCCAGCTGAAACAGGTAATGAGGAAGCCAAGACAAACCAGGCAAACTCTGCAGGCAACCCCGCCCCCTCAGAGAGCAGGGCAGGTTCGTCTGAGTACTTTAGAGGCTGCTCTAAAGAGGAGGAGGGCAGTCTATCCTGAACCAGCCCAGGGAAGGGTCCCTCCCGAATGTGCTCTTGAGTCCCAGGACTGGGAAATGCAAGACCCTGACACTGACCCTTTGGCCAACCAGCTAGCTACTGAGGAACCTATGGATCTAGGTGAAACTTCCAGTCTGCCTGAAGACGTACTAATGGAAGACAGCTAAGTGGCAGGGCTGGGAGGTGTAAGGTTTATTAACCTACTGTGTTTGTGTTTGGACTGTTTGGGAAAAGGTGTTTTTGTTTGAAAGCCTTTGAGGACTTGTGCTGGTTGGGGCTGTCCCTGTTTGTGTAAAGCAGGAAGAAAAAAAAAAAACGTTTTTCTTTTGCAAGTTGAATTTGCTGGCTAAAGTTAAGCTGGCTGGGACTGCCATGGTTTGAATGACAGAGAGGGAAGTAATGTGGGGAGAATCTACTTACCATTCCAGGTTGGGTTAGTGGGGCCATTATTGGCATTCTGTGAATCAGAAAGTAATTAGTAGATTCGTTTACTCCCCTCCCCCCACCACCTCCTGTAGAGTTGGTTGGGGACAAGCCGGAACACCTTAAGGCTTGTACACGAGAGCTTTTGAGCAGTGCTGTGAATATGGGTGTTGTTTTGCCTATAAAGTTAACAGCCTTTTTGCTTTTGTGATTTATTTTGTTTTCTTACCTGATTAGAGGGCAGAGCTGTCCCCTTTGCTTTTGGGCAGCTCTAACTTTTGGTTTCCTGACATAAATGGTTTTCTTTATGGCAGAGAGTTTGGACTGACTGTTGGCCAACTCGCTTTAACCCACCACTAAATAAAGTGGAGATTTCAGGACCAGTAAAGTGACTCTTTTGTCTTTTGATTTCCTGACAAAGCAGTGAATGTTATCCAGCAGGACTTCCCTCTACCTAGGGAAGCACGTCGGAGCAGCGCGAATGTGAGCGTGGGCCGTACCTACTGCAACCACGGCTACCGGCCCCGCCACAATACCCAAACATTGAATAAGTGGAGGGGCATAATCAAAAAAAACGTCTAAGTCCCTTTTTGGCCTAAGTCCTTAAACGTTCAAAGAAGAAGCAGGGAAAGTGTCCATAACCAAAACAAACGTCCTTATTTTGATAATGGCCTGCCTCTACTAAACGCCTAGATCACCACTACGTCTACAAGTACACTCCCACGACGTCTACACTTTTTGCCCATAATGAACCAAAAAAACGCCTAAGCCCCAAACGTCCAACACAAGGGCTTTTAGGTGAAGGAGGAGCAAGTCCTTCGCCTAAAAGCTGGATTCTGTAACCGGTGTCTGTCAAAAACAACACCGGTTACAGAATCTCCCCCACAACAATCCAGGTAGGAGGGTGCCCAAGCACTCCTGCCCTGTCAAACCGCTAAACCCCCCCCCCCCCCCCGACAACATCAGGGCAAGAAGGAGCCCAAGCCCTCTTTGCGCCGTCGAACCGCGAACCCCCCGACAACATCGGGGCAAGAGGGAGCTCAAGCCCTCTTGCCCCGGCGATCATGCCCCCCCCCCCCCCGCCGAGTACGAGCAGGCCAGGAGGGAGCCCAAGCCTTCCTGGCCCCGGCGACCCCCCCCCCCTCCGACACGAACGGGCCAGGAGAGAGCCCAAGCTCTCCTGGCTCCGGCGAACCACCCCCCCCCCCCCGACTGGATTGGGCCAGGAGGGAGCCCAAGCCCTCCTGGCCCCGGCAACCCCCTACCCCCCACCCCCACTCCAATACAGGCAGGAGGGATCCCAGGCCCTCCTGCCCTCAACACAACCCCCCTCCCCCAATGACTGCCCCCCTGAACCCCCGATCAGCCCGCGACCCCCCCGGCCGACCCCACAACCCCCCCACCCCCACCCCTTCCCCATACCTTTAACATTGGCCAGACGGATGGGTGCCAAGCCCGCCAGTCCGGCAGGCCAGCCGGGTCCAGAATGGGGCCGGAATGGCCCAGGCGGCAGAAACCCTGCCCACAGGTGGGGCCTGAGGCACCTGGGCCAATCAGAATAGGCCCGGGAGCCTTAGGCCCCTCCTATGGGACAATCAGAATTGCTGTAGGTATGACGTCCATTGCCTAGTATCCAGCCAGACACCAAAGATCACAGGATCATGTGTCCAAGTCAGTCCACCCCAGAACATAAGAACATAAGAACATAAGCATTGCCTCTGCCGGGTCAGACCAGGGGTCCATCGTACCCGGCAGTCTGCTCCCGCGGCGGCCCCTCCAGGTCCATGACCTGAAAGTTTTCCCTACCTAACCTAAAATGTCCATACCCTATTCGCTCAATGTCCTGTAAGGTAAACCTCTATCTGTACCCTGTTATCCCCTTCGCTTCCAGGCAGTCATCCAGTCCCTTTTTGAACCCCAGAATTGTACTCTGTCTTATCACCTCTCCGGGAAGCGCGTTCCAGGTGTCCACCACCCGTTGAGTGAAGAAGAACTTCCTTGCATTCGTTATGAATCTGTCTCCTCTCAGTTTTTCTGAATGACCTCTTGTTTTAGTTGTCCCTGCTAGTCTAAAGAATCTGTCCCTCTCCACCTTCTCTATGCCTTTAATGATTTTATAAGTCTCTATCATGTCCCCTCTCAGTCTCCGCTTTTCCAAGGTAAAGAGCCCCAGCCTGTCTAACCATTCGGCATATGAAAGGTTCTCCATACCCTTTATCATCCTCGTTGCTCTCCTCTGGACCCTCTCGAGTATTGCCATGTCCTTCTTGAGGTATGGCGACCAGTATTGGACGCAGTATTCCAGATGTGGGCGCACCATTGCTCGATACAGTGATACCTTTTTTGATAATGCCCAACATTCTGCTTGTTTTTTTTTAGGCCGCTGCACATTGCACCGCCGGCTTCATTGTGTTATCCACCAATACCCCCAGATCTTTTTCTTGGCTGCCTTCACCGAGTACCCTCCCTCCCATCGTATAGCTGTAAATGGAGTTCCCCTTCCCTATGTGCAAGACCTTACATTTCTCCACATTGAAGCTCATCTGCCATTTTTTTGCCCACTCACTCAGTTTGTTCAAGTTGCTCTGCAGTTCTATGCATTCCTCAACAGTTCTGACCCTGCTGGAGAGTTTTGTGTCATCCGCGAATTTGATAACTTCGCACTTCGTCCCCGTTTCTAGATCATTAATAAATATATTGAACAGCAGTGGTCCCAGCACTGACCCTTGCGGAACACTACCCTTGCAGAACACCAGAAATAAGCATGCATTCCTGTATGTGAAAAATAGCCGCTCCTCTGTCCCAAGACCGGCTGCTGCTCAGTCAGTGATGCATTTTAAAGTTACTGGTGAATGAGAATAGCAGAAGAGGCACAAGAATTGGGGCTAGTTTCAATCTGGACATCAATGCCTTGGAGGCAGGAGAAACTCAGGTCTTCTTTCTTCATTCTCAGCTCTGATTGAAGGCCGGTGTTCTGTCCAGCCTTACCCTATAAGTGCTGTGCTCAAAAAGCGGAAGACAAGCCCATCCAGGAGTGTGGGGTCAGGGATAAAGGGTGCCCACCTTCCTTGCATGGAAACAGCTCCGATCTCTCTGCAAAGGGATCAGTCTGTAATGTATGCCTGCAGTTGAGTCGGTGTGTCGAATAGGCTGCCACACAACAGGGGATATGTATGCAATGCTTGAGGAGTCACAGTTTGGAAATGTTCATTTTATCAATAAAACTTGCCTGGCTGAAAAGCTGTAAAGTAGGTGCCGAAAATGTTGACTGAAACGGAGCTGCTTCCTCATCTCAATGTACATCACAGCATGCACACGTATATGCATTTCCTGTTACGGATTCCTCAACCCTCCTCCTTGCTACTTCACTTCCTTTCCTCCTAATCTCTTGATTGGTCATTTACATTATCAGATGTTTTTAAGTAAACAATGCACTTCCATTCATCATAACGTTGCCGGTTAAATTGTTAATAATTAAACAGACCCGTGCACTCTTTAACCGCTATTAAATCCTAGAATATATTCAAACATATATGAAATAGGTAAAATAAAACCTTACTAAAATAAAGACTTAAAACCTTCAGATTTCTTCACGACCATATCTGTGCACCTTTTATACCATAGGCTCAGTTTGATTAGAAATATACTCCCATAGTTTAGCAAGGTCATCCTATTGCATAGTTTTATTTCCATGAATGACTCGCATAGTTCCAGGATACATAAGACCATATTATGTATTAAGTTGCCTCAGCTGAGGTCTCAAAGCTAAAAATTGCTTCCATATGCTGGCAGGTTTTTTTTAGCAAAATCGGGAACAAAATTTATCTTAATACCATTATATTTTATTTCCTTTTTTCCCTTGCTAATTTTAGAATTTCCAAAGTGTGTTGAAATCTTAACACTTTTAAAATAACAGGTCTAGGGTAAACCTGACCTTCCTGTTTTTTTGCAGGGATTCGGTGAGCCCTTTCTATTTCAAAAGGGAAAGTTTTAATGAGAGGAAGTAAGTTTGGTATTAATTTTTCAAAAAAGGAAACTGTATCATTTTCCTCTGCTCTTTCAGCCAAATTCAAAACGCTCACATTAGATCTTCTTGATCTGTTCTTCAGATCCTCCAGCTGTTTGGATAAATATTGTAACTCACTGTGATCCTTTTGGCACTGCACATTAACTGCTTCAACTGTCACCATTATTTTCTCCATCTGTTCTATGTGGCTGTTAGAAATCTCCACTTGCATAGTCAAATTATAAACTTCCTCTCTTAGTTCAGTTAATTTCTCTGAATTTCCTTGTAAAATCAACTGCATCTGCCTTAATTCTTCCATCATCTCTTTGTTATCTGAACCTTCCTTAGGCAGAGGGGCTTTAGATGGTGTTGTTTGCTACGTTTTTTGTCTCTTTGATTTTACACCTGCAGAGAAAGCTGAATCTATACAAACTTGCTTCATATTTGCCATAAAGTCTTCAGTAATCTTTAAAGCTTCAAAATAAAGGTAATTTATTTGCTGTGAACTGAAAAATTTTTGAATAAAGAGCCTGGATGTAGGAGCTCAGTGATTACCCGTCCATCCCTAGCGCTGTCAAACTTCTACTGTTCTGCAAGGATGTCTATGTGGCCAGTCTACTAAAAATGTTTGTTTTGTGTAGTTTTCATCTGGACATTTTCTTTTTTGAAATTGGGTCCATAGGTTTTGGGTAGGTTTTGGAGAGTTCACCATATACCTGGAACCTTTGATGTGAAATTCACTGCACTACCCCCTAAGGTACCCTACTGTTCTGCAAGGATGTCTATGTGGCTTGTTTTGTGTGGTTTTCATCTGGACATTTTCTTTTTTGAAAATGGTGAAAAAAGACAGATGAACTACGGGCAAACACATCTAGAAAGGTCATTTTTGAAAAAAAGATAGATGTTTTGTGGTTTCAAAAATGATCATTTTTTCTACCTAATTTTTGGATGTACTTCACAAAATATCCAAACTCAGACTTAGACATTATATCGAACGTGTCCCTCCATGTATTCTTATAATTCACATGGGTAAAACCAGGATAAATATCTAACTGAATAACCCAATGCTATCAAAATAAGAAGGGACTGGGATTTGGATGAGGCCAAAAATTCTCCAGAGTGGCAATATTCAGCCATTACTCAGATAATTTATACATTTAGGTTTGCTATTAGACAGGCCTAAACTAACTAAATCCCCCCACCTTTTTTTTTTTTTTTCAAAACTGCAAAAGCAGTTTTTAGTATAGGTTGGTGTTCTGATTGCTCTGCACTGCTCCCGACACTCATAGAACTCCTATGAGTGTTTGGCACAGCACAGAGCATTCAACTTGCCAGCTAGCACTAAAAACCACTTCATCGGTTTGTGTGTGCGCATGGGGGTGGGAGGGGGGGGGTTAATGCACTGTACTGGAGTGATCACCTCACCATACATATATTTAGTTCCATTAGGAACTATCTATTAGGATAGCAACCCTGAAAATACATATTCATTTTAGGGATCTCAACAGCGTTAAATAAACATAGTTATCATACTGACTGGAATGCTGACCCCAATATATACAGCATACCAATAATTGGTTGCTTATCCTATGAGTGGACAGAATTTTAAAAGTTGATTGCATATAATCCTTAGTTTCAGTGATAGATAGATAGATAAATAGAGGCAAATTCTATAAACGGCATCCCAACTGGGGCACATGTTTTAAAAAAAAAACAACATCCTGAGGAAGGCTATCTACCGTATTTTCACATAGATAACGCGCACCCGTGTAAAACGCGCACACGGGTATAGCACGCGAAAAACACAAATTTATGTACAGAAATTTTTATATACCGCGCACACCCGTACACCGCGCATGCTGCCCGACTCTCCTTTCGCCCGCCCCGACTCTCCTCTGGCCACCCCGACTCTCCTTTCGCCCGCCCCGACTCTCCTCTCCCCCTTGAAGTCCTGTCCCCACCCTGAAAGCCTGATGCCCCCCCGATGTCCGATTCACCCCCCCAAGACCGCTCCCACCCCCACCCCGAAGGACCACTCGCACGCACCCGCACCCCCACCCTGAAGGACAACTCGCACGCACTCCCAACCGCACCCGCACCCCCACCCTGAAGGACCGCTCGCACTCCCACAGCCTCCCAACCCCCCCATCCTGTAGAAGCTCCTATTGATGTCCTGCTGCTTCCTCTTGGCGGTCCTGACTCCCCGACACAATCGGGGCAAGAGGGAGCTCAAGCCCTCTTGCCCCAGCCAACCGCGGCACCCCTGACACGATCGGGGCAAGAGGGAGCTCAAGCCCTCTTGCCCCAGCCAACCGCGGCACCCCCGACACGATCGGGGCATGAGGGAGCTCAAGCCCTCTTGCCCCCCCGACTCCCCGACACGATCGGGGCAAAAGGGAGCCCAAGCCCTCTTGCTTCGCCGACTCCCCAACTCCCCGACAATATCGGGCCAGGAGGGAGCCCAAGTCCTCCTGGCCCTGGCGACCCCCCCCCACTAGTTGTTCGGGCCAGGAGGGAGCCCAAACCCTCCTGGCCACGGTGACCCCCTACCCCCACCCCGCACTACATTACGGGCAGGAGGGATCCCAGGCCCTCCTGCCCTCGACGCAAACCCCCCTCCCCCCAACGACCGCCCCCCCCAAGAACCTCCGACCACCCCCCCCAGCCGACCTACGACCCCCCTAGCCGACCCCCACGACACCCCCACCCCCCTTCCCCGTACCTTTGTGTAGTTGGCCGGACAGACGGGAGCCAAACCCGCCTGTCCAGCAGGCAGCCAACGACGGAATGAGGCCGGATTGGCCCATCCGTCCCAAAGCTCTGCCTACTGGTGGGGCCTAAGGCGCCTGGGCCAATCAGAATAGGCCCGGGAGCCTTAGGTCCCTCCTGGGGGCGGGGCCTTGGGCACATGGTCGGGTTGGGCCCATGTGCCTCAGGCCCCGCCCCCAGGGTGGGGGGTGCGGGTGCGTGCGAGCGGTCCTGCGGGGTGGGGTGAATTGGACATCGGGGGGGAAACTATGTAAAAAAAATTTTGTACAATGCGCTCACGCGTATAACGTGCAAGGTTATGCGTGGTACGTAAAAACCACGTATAACGCGCGCGTTATATGCGAGAAAATACGGTACATTGTAGGCATTTTCACAAGCCTAGGGAGGTGCGTAGAGCCGCTTAAGATCGCCCAAGGCTAGGCAAGGGCGTGTTTTCACCCAGAAGTGGCCTGGCAGATCATAATCAAGAAGGAGATGTTGTGATAATGGTTACTCTAGATGTAAAATCGTTGTACACTTGTATCCCTCAAAATGAAGCACTTGAGGTAGAGAATCGCCCTAGACCTCATCAGGTACCCACTGAAATTTTGTTATCTTTAGCTACTATAGCAATGTCAAAGAATTACTTCATTTTTGATGAGAAGATTTTCAACAAAAATTAGGTGTGGCCATGGGGGCATCTTTTGCCCCTTCAATAGCAAATCTCTTTATGGCTAAATTTGAAAAGAATTGGATCTATGAATCAAATTTTATGGTTCACATTAAATTATGGAAGAGATTCATAGACGATATATTCTTATTGTGGACTCAAGAACAGCTAAGGAATTTTTTGAGGTATTGCCATCCTACCATCAAATTTGAAATGAAGAGTAACACCTATGAATTGACATTTTTAGATGTTAAGATTAATCAAGTAAATGAGAATTTTTTAACATCTGTATTCACAAAGCCAACTGATAAGAATACATTATTGCGATACACAAGTATGCACCCGAGTGTTTTAAAGAACAATCTCCCAGTATCGCAGTTCTTCAGGTATAGAAGAATTTGTCACTCCAATTTACTAGTAAAGCAGTAGAGCTGAAACATAAATATGAAGTACATGGATATCCAAAATCAGTGATTACTAAGGCGTATAACTGAGCAAAATATAGTTCCCAGGAACAACTTTTACAGTATAAACATTGTTTAGAAAATACTGACTTTGTGACATGTGTTATATGATTTTCTGATGTTTCTCAACGACTAGGAAGAAAGATTAAAAGCTTATGGCCCATGGTGCAAACTAAACAAAATTGCCAAGAATTGGATTGTAAAGTGGCATTCTCACAGAATAAAAATTTAAAAGATCTGCTATGCCAGGCAGACATTTGGTCTAGTAAAGGGATGGAAAGGGTGGGCTTATTTCGTTACAATAACTGTACTGTTTGACCTCTGATTAGTGAAGGAGATGTAGGCCTAATTCCACAAAGAAAACCTTGGAAAATGACAAGTCTGGTTTCTTGTGAAACTATGGGTGTAGTGTATGCAATAGTGTCCCCGTGTGATCTTTGCTATATAGGGCATGCTAAGAGATGTTTAAAAACTAGGTTGTTTGGAAACCGGTCAAACATTACCCATAGAAGACAATATGATGTACTGACTCGTCATTGTGCTGAAAAAGAACACTCGTTTGAGGACTTCAAATGCTTTGTACTTGATCATATCCCAGCAACAGCACGTAGAGGAGATGTAAAAACGAAATTATACCAGAGTGAGCAAAGATCAATTTACTTCTTGAATACCATTTGGCCCAATGGTTTAAATCAAAAAATAGAATGGTATGCGTTTTATTAAGTTATGAGCCTTTGCATTTTTGTTCTTTCAATAAAGTTCTACTTTTTGAGTTTCGGGAGAAAGTGATGTCACGATATCAGGAGCTATAAGTCAGGCACCATTGTGGAGCCAAATTGTGGACAGAATAGGAGGGAATTCCCTGAAGCAGCCATTCAAGTGCTTTGTTGGATTTGGACATTAGTTCCTTGTCTTCACTTCAATGCCAGAAATGTGACTGTAGGAAGATCGTTGAGTTTTTGGATCGCGGTCCTGGCTTACATCAACAGCTATGAAGATAAGTGTAACCTTCCTGAATGTTCTTTATCCTGTTCCCTGTGCACAGTGGTGAAATATTTTCCTATTTTGAAAGATTACATTTAGAGAAGTAGTGGAGTTTTTTTGCCTAAGATACAGATTAAGAACGGCTAAAAAACACATTGGGTTGCTGTCTGCATATAAAACTAGTTGAGGCTTTTTTCTCCACTTTACTTAAATGGTTTTTCAAAGGATATCCAAGTCCTCTAAATTTTCTTTACACTTCTACCTCTAACCCTCTGTTGTAGTTCCTTCCTATTTCTCCTACTGTAAACCACGTCGAGCTCTACGAACGTGGAGATGATGCGGTATACAAACCTAAGGATTAGATTAGATTAGATATTTCCACCACTTGGCTTATAACATTTTTGCAACATTTTTTTCTGCAAGTTATTTATCTATCTCCCTAGGGCCGCAATAGGTGCCTGGAATGGCCAGAAAAATGCTGGTCTACATTTCAAATAGACATGGCTGCTGAGCCAATTTCGCAAAGGGAATCTCCCTGCCGCAATAAGTTTAGCAGCTGCATCAGGGAACTTGTCCCCCCTGCAAAGTTGACTGGCAGGAGAGATGCCCACTCCCTCCTGCCAGAACTCCTAAAGCCCTCACCCCCGAATGCCCGCAGCAAGAGGAGTGCTGAATTCCTCCTGCTGCCACCACCCCGAGATATCCCTTGGCAGGAGGGATTCCCACTCCCTCCTGCTGGAAAACCTGAAGCCCCTTCTCCCAAATGTCCATGGCAGGAGAAGTGCCAAATTCCTTCTGCTGCTATCACCCCAAGACATCCCCCGGCAGGAGGGATGCTCATTCCCTCCTGCTTCTGACTCCCCAGAAGCTCCCCAAACACTCCCAACTCTACCCCACACGTCCTGACTCCACCCCAATACTCCCTGACTCCTCCCCTTATACTCCTTGACATCCCAAGATCCCTCTGACACTTTCTAAATGCCCCTAATACTCCCCAAATCTCCCTGCCACCCCCTGAACCCACAGAATGCCCCGTACCTTTACTTGATGGCCGGCAAGAGGGATGCCCACTCCCTCCTGCCGGCAGGCCTGCCCCTGAAAAATAACAAGCCTTCCCCTTCCCAGTGCATTCTGAGATGCATCAGGGAGGGGCCTAAGGCCCTGATTGGCTCAGATGCCTAAGGCGCCTCCCATAGGAGAGGCCTTAGACACCTGGATCAACCAGAGTCCTAGGCCTCCTTCACAGTACATTTTGGGATGCACTGGGAGTGGCCTAAGACTATGATTGGCCAGATCCCTAAGGCTTCTCCAATGGCCACTCCCAGTGCATCATAGAATGCACTAGGATTCTGGTTGGCCCAGGTTCCTAAGGTCCCTCCAATGGGAGGAGCCTTAGGCATCTGAGCCAATCAGGGCCTTAGGTCCCTCCCCAATGCATCCCAGAATGCACCAGGAAGGGAAAAGCCCACCATTTTGCAGTGGCAGGCCCCTTGGCAGGAGGGAGTGGGCATCCCTCTTCCCAGCCCTCAAATAAAGGTATAGGGGTGCTCAGGAGGGTTTGGGGGTGGCAGGGGGATCTTGGGTGTGTCAGGGGCATTCAGAGAGTGTCAGGAGATCTTGTGGCATCAGAGAGTATCGGGATGGTCTTGGGGAGTGTCGGGGTTGACTCGGGGAGTATGGGGAGGAGGCTGGGAGTGTTTATTTCTAAAATTTCTAGGCCGCCTATAATTAAGTGGTTAACAATTAAAACATTCACAATAGTTTGAGGAAAATACAGTTACAAAATGCATTGAGTTTGGGAGGCTTCAGGGGATGATGGGGATGATGGGGCCAGCGGCAGGAGGGAGTAGGTATTCCTGCTGTTGGTGGCACTGCTCCTTCTGTAAACATTTAGGGGTGGGGGTGGGCTTCAGGGGGTTCCAGCAGGAGGGCGTGGGCATCCCTCCTGCGGGTTGACTTTGCAGGGGGGATGGGTTCCCTGCTGCGGCCGCTAAACTGATCGCCACAGGGAGATTCCCGTGAAGTGATCAGCTCAGCGGCAACACAAATCTCTAACCAGTGCCTGTGATATGGACACCAGTTAGAGAATTGGGGTGGTTAGGTGGAGTTAGGCTTCTGTCCGTCAGGGCAGACACAGTTCTATATAGGATGCCTGTGTGTGATTCTCAAAAGCCACTTAGGTGGCTGTTGATACCAGGCGTCCTATACAGAATCTGGCCCTTGGCATCTATCTATCACATATTGACAAGAAGAAGTCCCTAAAATGTTAATTATTATTTTATCTTTTTTTCATTAAATTAACAAAAATGTCCAAGGCTCACCAAGCTGATTAAAGTCATTTGCCTTTCTATAAATATATGAGTATGTTAATGGTCTTAGTTCAGAAATGTCAGTACATTCTTTTGAAAATGACTTATTCTGGACATTATACAGGTAAAAAATATAAACAAAAAACTTAAAAATTTACCAAACTCCAATGTGTTACAAGACAAAAAATATTAGAAGTGAACCTTTAACCACTAAGGAAGCATAGTAATATTTCTCTAACAGTATCCCCAAGAGTCACTTACTGAACTTGTCAAACAGCTCACTTCAGAAAAAATAATAGCCGTCACATAGGTTAAAAGAACCTTTTGCACAAATTGATCTTGCATGAATCAAATCTAACCCAATACAGGAAGACAAGTCACATTATATGCTCTGGTGTTTTCATTAATCTAACTAGAAAACTTCATTGATTATTGTTTTATAATGACTACTACTAATGAGTAGATGAACTCTGAGATTGAATATGCATTTTTTAAATGTCATGCATGCAAATTGTTTATTATTGTATAAATTCTTGAAATTCCTAATACTACAAGTATATTTATATATGTCTGAATAATGGAAGAAGTTCATTTGGCCTAGCTAGAATCCAGGATTGGATTTGTGGATATTTCAATCAGATTTACTTCATATTCTTGCTGTACACTGCAGATTCAAGGTATTTGATAATAGTGTAGAGTTCTGACTAGAGCAAGCATAAGCGCAATGTTTGGAATATCCAGAACCATGCTTCTCCCCACAATTCTAGTTCCCAAATCTATATGTTTCCACTGAATCTTTTTTTTCTTCTAGTGCAGTGTGTCACAAACTGTATTCCGTGGCACACTAGTGTGTCTTTTGAGATTTTAAGTGTGCCATGGTTCACTGGGCAGGAAGAGAGGCTCTGGCACCTGTGTCAATTGACTTCTCCTACCATTGCATTGGTCGCGTATCTGCCGGAACTCCTGCCTTCCTCGTCTCCACACCCCAGGACCAGCAGCGGCAGCTCTGTGTGCTTTTATCTTTGGCACACAGCTGCCGCTAAGCAGTAGTTTAGCTGCGGTTTCATCAGGCAGTCTTGAGGCCTTTGCTAGGCCGGCCCGCATCGCATCATCGAAGCAGGCCAGCCTAGCAAAGGCCCCGAGGCTGCCTGAAGAAACCACAGCTAAACTACTGCTAGCGGCAGCTGTGTGCAAAAGTTAAAAATACACAGTGACCTGCCGCTAGGCTAGACAGGAAAGGTATTGCTGGACAGGGAAGGGGGAAGTGGTACTGCTGGACAGAGGGTAGGAGGGAAAGGAGAAGGGGTAATGTTGTATGAGAGGAGGTGGGAAGGGAGAAGGGGTACTGCTGGACAGGTGGGAGATAAAAGGAAGGGTGAAGAGGTGCTGCTGGACCTGGCAGAAAGGGAGGGAAAGGAATGGTGCTATAAACTGGAGGGGATGGTAGGATAGTGCATGGGGAGAGAGCATGTTGGGTTGAGGGGGTGGAAAGGAGGGATGCCATTCGAGGGAAGAGGCAAGGACAGAGAGAGAAAGCGTGCAGGAGCCAGAAAGTATTGGACTCATGGAGAGGGCGAGATGGATAGAGAAGCCAATAAGGAAGAAAGGAGTAATGTTACACTCTGGGGAAGGGGAAGAGGGCAGAGAGTGAAAAGTTGAACTCATGGAGGGAGAGAGAGAGAGAGAGATGTTGGTTGGGTGAGGAAAGGAAGGAGGACCAGAGGAGAAGTATGCGGGCAGAAGAGAGAAAAAAATGTTAGACTGGTGGAAAGAAGGGAGAAATGTTGGACTGAGAGGAGGCCAGAAAGGAGGAAGGGAAGGGAGATGGACTGCAGGGGGCAGAAAGGAGAAGTGAAAGAAAAATGTTACACTGGGGAGGGAGGAGAGATGATTAAAGGAAGGGAGAGATACCAGACCAGGGAATGGAAAGGAAGGAGGGGGAGTCTGGTAGTGCTATAGAAATAATAGTAGTAGAGGTAGTGGAGAGAGATGCCAGATTATGGGAAGGAGAGAAGAGAGATGCCAGACTGGGAAGGAAGGAGAGAGATGTCAGACCACTGGGGAGGGGAAGGAGGGAAGGAGAGAGATGTCAGACCATGGAAATAGGGAAGAAAGGAGAGAGAGATAGGAAGGGAAGGGAAGGCATGGGAAAGTAGATTTTGAGAAAAAAGCAGAAAAATGGAAATATTGAATGTTAAGCTAATGCCAAAGATGGATGCAAGGCAGAAAGTGAAGACAGAGAGAAAAACAGTCAAGGTTAAGAAGGAACTGGAAACATAGTTAAAAGCACAGAAAAATAAAGTCACCAGACAACAAAGGTAGGGAAAATGATTTTATTTTCAATATAGTGATTGAAATGTGTCAGTTTTGAGAATTTATAATAACATAAAAATTGCCGCTTCTGGATCAGACCAGTGGTCCATCGTGCCCAGCAGTCCGCTCACATGGCAGCCCTTAGGTCAAAGACCAGTGCCCTATTTGAGTCTAACCTTACCTGCGTATGTTCTGGTTCAGCAGGAACTTGTCTAACCTTGTCTTGAATCCCTGGAGGGTGCTTTCCCCTATAACAGTCGCTGGAAGATTGTTCCAGATTTCTACTACTCTCTGGGTGAAGAAGAACTTCCTTACATTTGTACAGAATCTATCCCCTTTTAACTTTAGCAAGTGCCCTCTCGTTTTCTCCACCTTGGAGAGGTTGAACAATCTCTTTCTCTACTAAGTCTATTCCTTTCATTATCTTGAATGTTTCGATCATGTCCCCTCTCAGTCTCCTCTTTTTAAGGGAGAAGAGGCCCAGTTTCTCTAGCCTCTCGCTGTACGGCAACTCCTCCAGCCCCTTAACCATTTTAGTCACTCTTCTCTGGACCTTTCGAGTAGTACTATGTCCTTTTTCATGTATATTGTGTGTATATGAAAAATGAATGGAAAAAAATTGCATTATAATTAGTAAAGGAGGTGGGATCTAGAAAAGAACTTGGGTGGGTCTAGGGTGGAGTTTGGGAGGTCTATGGTTTGGGTACTCAGTTGATATTTGTTAGACTTCCCTGCTGGCATGCCCTAGTGGCATTTCAGGGCCTGTCTGGAGGGCCTATGCAGGGCAGGATTAACCAATAGGCCAAGTAGGCACGTGCCTAGGGCCCAAAATGGTCAGGGAGGCCCGATGAAGGAGGGCATCAACATTGTTTTTTCCAAACGGCGATGGGCCCCTCCAGCATCAATCGGCAATGCAGGCCTCCCCGATCGGCAACGTGGGCTCCACCCCGATCGGCAACACGCCCCCCCCCCCCATCGATGGAAAGTAAAACAAGCAAGCAACGTGGGTAAGAAAGACAATGGGAACTGTAACTGTGCAAGCAGTGCTTCTTGCCCAAAGCTTCCCTCTAACACAGCTTCCTGTTTCCACCTGGGCGCATGGTGGGGTGGGGCGGGGCAGGGGGCCCAGTGTACTTTTGTGTCTAGAGGCCCTCGATGAATTAATCCTGCCCTGGGCCTATGCACATGCATGGATGTCAGTGTGATGATGTCACGCATGTACTTGATGTCATCACAGAGACATCCACACACTTCTGGGTGCCTCGACCCATGGCCACTACCTTTAGTATGCCCTGGCTTGAGAAAGTTTGAGAGACACTATTCTAGTGTAACTAGTTCCCTGTTATTACCTTGCTTTCCCACCAGTTCCTAAGTCTCAACCTGATCTCTTCTTTAGTCCCCAAGTACCTTCCTTTCTCTAGGTTCCTGAGCCCCATCCTTCCCTTGTTATCCTCTCCCAAGTCCCCACTCACATCCATGCTCTTCTCTGTTCTGCAGTCTCTGGATCCCATCCTTCTTTGCTGTTCCCTTTCTTTCAATCAATTTATGAGTCACTAGAGATAGGGTCAAGATGCGACTACTCCATGTTTACTTAAATTATATCACACTGCAAATGATTCCATTTTATCCAAACCAATGTGAGACTTATGGCAATTTTATTCCTTGATTCCTGCCTCCATCTCAATGATTCAGATGTAGTTTGATATCATACTGATGACTCTCTAATTGTAATTATGGCAATTCTATAAGAGGAGGCTTCCTTGCAGGCATCGTGATTCCATATGGAGAGCCTCTATTCTATTACAGCATCTATACACTCAGATATCCAGTCGATATTCAGTGCTATTTGTCAGGTCTATCTTTGGCTGTTAGGCCTTAGCCGCCAGCTGCTGAATAACGGCTTGGCTGGCTAAGTCAGAAATGGTGAACTTTAAACCAGAATTTCAGTGCCATTGGCCAGCTGCCTCCCACGGGCTGAATATCAGAGCCTATTTGCATACAATTTAAGCATATAGATCTCATGCCTAATTTATTGGAGAAATCCTGAAAACTTGACTGGGTTACAGCCCTTAAGGAAAAATAGCGCTTAGGGCATTTATACACCTCAGGCACCTAGTTATAGAATTTATGTTTTATAAGAAAACTCCTGCACCGGTTAAATTTAAAAGGTCAGCTTGCCTATTTAACTTTCCCCTTATAGGTCTCGTTCTTAGGCATTTTTCCTTTGTTTACAAATTTATTATTTCTGACATATTTTACACTTCTGTGAAATATGAGAAATGGTACACATCTGTTATTAGGATCACATAAACATCCTCTCCTTCCCTGAAGCCAGTGCTCAGCTGTTTGTGCTGTATTCATGCTTTGGATGCATCGGAATGATGCCTGCATGATGTTCTAATGACAGTCAGCTCAGCGGTTACCCTGTTTACTTACAATCACTGCTGTAGCTAGTGTGGTACAGATGGTATGGTGACACAAGACACATCCTGGAGGGAGATATAGATTGAGGTATCAGAGATAATATGCAGTGGTAGAACTGTTATTGCCACCCATCTGGTGAAAAAGGAAGGAGGGGGTTTCCTACTGTTTCAGCACAGGCAGCTGAATTTTCAACCTTTGGCTATATGTGGGTTCATAGTGTTCCAGAGTTGCTTTCAAACCTTCAATACTGATATTTTCTCAGGAATATAAACTGAGAAGTTTAGATTTTGCTTATTTAAGCTGCCAACAAATTTTATCTTTAAAAAGGCTATTTTCATTCTGTTTGTATTGATAGAGCTTGACAGAGTTTAATATACAGTTGTGTTTGTCAACATTCTAATATCAATATAGCTATTAACTTGTACTTGACCATGTTGCCAGAGACTGTAAGATATTCTTACATATTCTTACTATGAAATTTTAGTAGGTCTTTCCCTTTATAGTTTAGATTGCTGCAGCTACATTGTAAGGTAAAGTAAATATTATAAGTTATCTCAGCTAGGATGTTCCATTGTTTTGTTAAGACTCTCTTCATAGCCAGAATTTATGATGCTAACTGAGGTAGCTCAGCTCTTAACCAAAGCTCACCATCAAATATTAATGTCTAATAAATACTCCAGTTTTTCATAGTCAAAGATTTTTTTTAAATACTATGTTTTACAAAAGGCCTCATCGTTTATGGTATGGGCATGTAACATGTAGAAATGCTTAAATTGTACCTAATTCTGTAATGTGGCAACCTATAATTCTAGTACATTCATAAAAGTGATAAATGCAGGAAACCCCAAACAGGAAATGACTTCTACAATCCAAACTATACTATAAGTAGTTTTAGCTAAGAAGTACTTTAGGGAATTAGGTTAAGATGATCTGCTTTCTTTTCTAAAATCTGTAACATGAGGTTCACTAGTAAGAAATTGATCTGGAAAACTTCTGGAGTGGAGTATATTTTTTTAGATTGCATAAAATTATGGGACCCTTTTACTAAGCTGCAGTAAGCATTAATGTGTGCTTGCCACAGGTTAAAAAGTACTTCCAAGAGGTATGATTAGGTGTCCTGTGATCAGCCACCCACTAAAAAAATATAAAATATTTATTAGCAATGGAGCTTATTTGGGAGCAGAGAGTAGGCATCGCTCCCTCTGATGTCACTTCCTGTTCATGAACCCAAAACATGATATTCCAAGGAAGACTCAGCCAGCACAAGCAGCAGGTAGGAGAGCCTGTTCACTGTCTCCCAAGATTTGAAGAGGTACGGATAGCATGGCAATGTTAGGGTGGTGGGAAAGAGCACTTTGGGGGGTACATGGTGTGGTAATGTTGGTCATCTCCACCCTGGATGCCAACTTCCCTCACTAAGCCACTGAATTTTGATGCACCAATGTCCGTTTATGCTAGTATTCTATAACTGAATCTGGGCATCAGATGTCGTTACAGAATTGGCATGAACTATGGAGCTCATTTTCAAAACATAAAGACATCCAAAAATGGCATAAAGTGACACTTGGACGTTTTAATCGCCAAATCGTCCAAGTGCCAATTTTCAAAACAGACATTTTAGACATCTTGCAGGTCATTTTTCCTCTAGTATGTCTAAATATTAAGAGGGCATATTCGGAGCATGTTTTGTGCGGGATTTGGGAGTGTGTGGCGCAGCGGTTGGATCTACAGCCTCAGCACCCTGGGGTTGTGGGTTCAAACCCCGCACTGCTCCTTGTGACCCTGGGCAAGTCACTCAGTCCTCCATAGCCCCAGGTACGTTAGATAGATTGTGAGCCCACCGGGACAGATAGGGAAAATGCTTGAGTACCTGATTGTAAAAACTGCTTAGATAACCTTGCTAGGCGGTATATAAAATCCTAATAAAAACTTGAAAAAAAAAAAAACTTGAGCCTTAGAACTTGGATGTCTTGCAGGGATAATGAAACCATTGTGAAGACATCCAGGGTATCATTTGGACATTCGGAGTTAGAACTGTTTTTAAAATGCATGAGGCAAAAAGGTACCCAAACTGACCAGATGACCACCGAACAGATGTATGCATGACCACTCACCCTCCCTCAGTGGTCACTGACCCCCTCCCATCCCTCAAAGATATAAAAATAATAGTACATACCAGCCTCTATGACAGCTGCAGATATTATGGGAAATTTTAGTACAGCAGCAAGCAAGGGTCTAGAGTAGCCTGGCGGGTGATCAAGGTCCATATCCCACCTATGCGCTACATTTATGGCAAAAATTTTGAAGTTACCAAAACTCACCCAAAACTTATTATACTGCCATATAGGTGACACCTGCAGCCAAAAGGGCTGTTGGGGTGATAGGCAGGTGGGTATAATAAGTATTGGGGAAGTTTTAGAGGGCTCACCACATGCTATAAGGTGTTAGTGAAATGTGAAGTTCATAGGAGTTCCTAAACTAAACTAAACCTTAAGTTTATATACCACATCATCTCCATAGAGATGGAGCTTGGCACAATTTACAGGAACTTTAATATAAGGAAGGAAAAACATAATAAGAATTAGTGATTATAAAGAGGGTAGCGAGATTTAGATTTTTGAGAATAGCCAAGTTTTCAGATGCTTTTGGAATAATTGGAAGGAGCCCAGATTCCGCAGCAGGGCAGGAAGGTTATTCCAAAGCTTAGTGATTTTTGAAGAAGAGAGATTTCCCTAATTTTCCAGCACAGATAATGCCTTTTAGCGAGGGGAAAGATAGTTTAAGTTTTTGGATGGATCTGGTAGTGTTAGGTCTTGTAGAACATAATAACTGCCATCACCGGATCAGACCTTAGGTTCATCAAGTCCGGCGATCCGCACACGCGGAGGCCCAGCCAGGTGTACCCTGGTGTAATTTTAGTCACCCATATCCCTCTATGCCTCTCGTAAGGTGAAATTAGATAGTGGAATTAGAGGAGGAAGAATGTCATGCAAGATCTTGAATGTTAGGCAAGCACACTTAAAGTGAACTCTAGAAATTACTGTAAGCCAGTGAAGTTTTGACAGAAGCAGGGAAACATGCTCAAATTTACTTTTTGCGAAGATCAACCTAGTTGCAGTATTCTGGATCTGCTGCAGTCTTTGAAGACTTTTCTTGGTTAGACTTAGATAGATGGAGTTCCCCCTAAGGTGCCCCACTGATCTGTTGGCATGTCTGTGTGGCCAGTCCATTAAAATGCTGGCGCCTCTCACCTCTAAATGGGATTGTTTTGGATGTTTTGCATTTGGAAATTTTGATTTTCAAAAAAGATAGACATTCTAAGGCCAGAATGTCTACACGAGTCATTTTCAAAACAAAAGATAAGATTTCTTGCAGTTTGAAAATGGTCATTTTCTCAACCCGACTTTTGGATGTCCTTGCAGAAATGTCCAAAGTTGGACTCAGATGTCCTATTTGAAATGTCCTTCCATGTGTCTTTTATAAAATAGGCTTAAAATAGGTGCCTATACTTTACCTTCCAACCTAGATTACCTGATATAGAATTACCCTCCATACATATGCAAGAGCATAAGAACATAAGAATAGACTTACTGGGTCAGAACAATGGTCCATCAAGCCCAGTAGTCTGTTCTCACGGTGGCCAATTCAGGTCACTAGTACCTGACCAAAACCCAAGAAATAGCAATATTCCATGCTACTGATACAGGGCAAGCAGTGGCTTCCCCCATGTCTTTCTCAATAACAGACTATGGACTTTTCCTCCAGGAACTTGTCCAAACCTTTCTTAAAACCAGCTACACTATCCGCTCATGCCACATCCTCTGGCAATGCGTTCCAGAGCTTAAGTAGTGCTGAATTTATATATTAGTTCAAATAAGCAGTCTGCTTCCCTGAAAATGCACTGCAATATTATTCAGCCTATCCCCAGGAACTTTCTTGTATTGTCTCCTTGGTTTGGAAAATACTACCTTTGGTTTTAAAACTTGTGTGATGTGAAGTGTTTGATCATTAAAACAAATGCTTATGGTTAATGTGTTTTTAGCTGAATTTTTAGATAGAAAATTATGAAGACTTTTATAAGGAACTGTACAGTATATACTATATTTATATTTATCAAATCCTCATGGTGAAGGTAGAATATTTGATACAGACAATACATAATAAACAAAATACATAGAAAACAGGAAAGTCCAGTTAAATGTACTAGGGCTTAGTAAAATAATAAAATAAATAAATAAGTAAATAAATAAAAATCGCTTCCCTGATCAGTTTCCTACCTATCTGATCACCAATTCAGCCCTGTGGTTCTACGTTAATATACCGGTATTTCCCATATTATTCATTTTAGTTCAATCCACTTCTTCTAGGGTTGCCTTTAATTTTTTGCATTATACTTTTACCACTGTTTCTTTATATCATTCATTATATTTCTCATTTGTTAAATGGCCCCCCTTTTATCAAGTCACATTAGGATTTTGTTTTTTTTATTGCCGGCCGCTGCGGTTAAAGCTCTGATGTTCATAGGATGATCAATGTGCCAGTAACATAAGCAGGATGATTGATTATGGCATAATCATGCCAGTACTAATAACACCCCCACAGAGCTCCATGTATTTCAGTATAGAGCCCATGTATTGTGATACCACGCAGAAGCTCTTTGTAACTCTGTATGGTAACATCTCTACAGAAGCTCATGTAAACCGCTCTGAATTGACTCCCCAGTCATTAGTAGCAGTATAGAAGCTCTCAATAAACATAAATATGAGCGTCAGAGCTTTTGCCACAGCAGCCAGCGATAAAAATCCCTAACACAGCTTGATAAAAGGCGGCCTTTATAAACTATCTTGAGGCACTCATGAAAGGCAGAATAATCAAACAAAATAAATGAAACTATGGAGGAATGATCTGATCTAAGAAGGGGTGTGGTGGTGCTCTACACCTAAGAACATAAGAACATAAGAAATGCCTCTGCTGGGTCAGACCCGAGGTCCATCATGCCCAGCAGTCCGCTCACGCGGTGGCCCAACAGGTCCCGGACCTGTGTAGTAATCTTCTATCTATACCCCTCTATCCCCATTTCCAGTAGGAATTTATCCAATCCTTTCTTGAACCCCAGTACCGTACTCTGCCCTATTACGTCCTCTGGAAGCGCATTCCAGGTGTCCACCACACGTTGGGTAAAGAAGAACTTCCTAGCATTTGTTTTGAATCTGTCTCCTATCAGCTTTTCCGAATGCCCTCTTGTTCTTTTGTTATTAGAAAGTTTGAAGAATCTGTCCCTCTTTACTCTCTCTATGCCCTTCATGATCTTATAAGTCTCTATCATATCTCCTCTAAGTCTCCTCTTCTCCAGGGAAAAGAGACCTTCTACTAATTAATTATAATTCTGATTGTGCATCAAGATTTTGCAATTATGTATACCTTTTTTCTGATGTACGCCTTTTCACATGTTTGATCCAGGGCTCTTTTGCCAGCTCCTTGCTGCTCTTGGTTGGAGCTTTGCTTTGAACTGTACCATGCAGCAAACTAAACCAACCAGAACTGCTGAATTGATCCTTTCATGAAATGAATCAGTCTAATTTAACACAGGTACCATCATATCTGTGAAATTTCAACAGCATTATGAGGGTATTTTTAGAACAAGATACCTACTTTAAGGGATAAATTTACTAACCTGACTTCTGTGGGTGATCCGTGGCCATTCCAGCAGGCCCGACCAATTCACAACAACCAAAAATTCAAATGAGGTCGATCGGAAGAACGCCCCCCCTCCAACCGCATGGATCACTAGTGTGCGATTTAGACACATGTGCATACATCAGCTTTCCATGCAGATGGTCTGCACATGTGTTTTGTGTCCTTTTTTTTTTTTTTTTTTTTTTTCAGGCCCTAACTCTCCTGCTCTCCCAGAGAGGGAAGGACTATGCCCTGCGGCAGCAGCCTCTTCCCTTTCGCTGACCCTGCTCGGTGCTCTCATTAAATTGTTTGGGAAAGATTGTGGCAGATCCTGCTTTCTCCTTTCAGCCGGTCATGCCCTGCTCTCTGCCCCAAACTCTGGATCTCTGTCGCCTTCCCTGCAGTGCAAGCCTACTGGTTTAAATCAGGACTGCACTGCGGCGTGCACCCCTGCTTTAAACCCTCGGGCTCGTACTGCAGGGAAGGCGGCAGAGATCCAGAGCTCGGAGCAGGACATGATCGGGGCATAAAGCAGGGCTGGAAGATCGGGGCAGAGCTCGGGGCAGAGAGCATGGCTGGAAGATTGGGGCAGAGTGCAGGGCGGCAATGGAGCAGGAGAGTCGGCAGAGACATGTGCGACTAGTCCCCAGCAGTTGATTCTTCTCTTGATCAGCCAGCTCAGTCGGTGTCCCAGATTTGTTTGGTGAATCGCGTCCCTGCCTACTTAGCATGCCATTTCCCCTCATTTTCATGCATGGATCGCAGGAGAGATTAGTGATTTGGGTCGGAGGGAAATCGGGTTGCAAAGGGGTCGCAAAACGATTAGTACACGATCGGTTTGCTTAGTGAATCAAGCCCTAAGAGGGTTGACAGCAAATGGAAGGATTACATCTGCAAATACAGCAAGGCATTAAGGTGGAATTTTAAGAAGCAGAACTGAGAAAAAGAAGCCTTCAGTTATAATTTGGATCAAACCATGTCTCAGTCTACAGGAACATCTAATGAGCAATAACACTTAAGGGAGTAAGCAACAAAGATGTCTAAGTTCACAAGGGATAGTGACTTAGATCTTAAATTAAGGTGTCCTAACTTCCAGCTCATAATGCTAACCTAGATCAGATCTTTTCATTCTATAACAGTGATTCCCCACCCAGTGTTTGGGACACAACTAGCTGGCTTTTAGGAATTCCACAATAGTGCCAACAAAAACGCTCCTTGATTTTAAATGGTTACAAAATCAAAACTTATTGTAATATGTTTATAAATAAGATGACAGCAAATACAATCCCAAAAAGCACAGTTAGCAAGATCTTACACAATCACTTGCACTTTCACCCTTATTAGCTGCAATTGGTGCAGAAGTTACAACCTTCTGACAATGCAATGCGACAAAATGACCAGGTGTCCCTCAAGTGGTCCCTGAGATCATTGGACATTACTGATTGTAACTTTTTCCTTTGGGGGTATATGAAAGAGTGTACGTACCTCCACTACCCGCAGCTATGGATGAACTGCAGGAACGCATCACTGAAGCTATAAACGCGATCATACCAGATATGCTTTGGAGAGTCTGGTCCGAGCGTGATTATTACATCAATGTTTGCCGAGTAACAGGTGGGGCGCACATTGAGTGTATGTAATCAACAGATACCATATGAAACTTTATGAGTTGATGAAACTGTAGCCTCAAAGGTGAAAAAATATTCCAATAAATTTTGGTTTTGTAACCATTTAAATTCAAGCAGTGTTTTTGTAGCCACCCTGTATATAAGATGGAGTTGTATACAATGGAGGTATTGTATACAAATCTATCAAGTTTCAAGTTTCAAGTTTATTTATTCATTTGACGAATCACCTATTAAAATTGCTAGGCGATATACAAAAATCCATGTAGAAAGTAATACAGAGAAACTATCAATTAACAATATAATTACATAAAATACAGACATGAGGAGGTAGGGAAGGATTAAAGTTTACAATCTTAAATATGGTAGAAAAAGGTAAAAACAAGAGGTAAGGGGCTAAAATCCAAAGCTCAGTTAAAAGCATCTTTGAAGCTTGTAAAAGTTTTAGTTATTAAAAGCATCGATAAATAAATAAGATTTTAAAAGTTTTTTAAATGTTACGATGTCTTTTTCAGATCTAATGTATTGAGGGAGGGCGTTCCACCATTGTGGTCCCATGACTGTGAACATGTCTGATCTCCTTGTACCTATGATTTTCAAAGAGGGTACTGAAAGCAGGTTTTGGCCAGATGATCGAAGAGAACGTTGAGAGTTGTGTGGGATTAGAGATCGGGAAATAAAAAGTGGTTCATTGGATGCTAGTGTTTTAAAGATAAGTAACAATATTTTAAAGGTAATCCTATGGCTGATTGGCAGCCAGTGGGCATCTTTTAATAGTGGAGAAACGTGATCGTATTTTTTTGCGTTATATATTAATTTAATGGCCGTGTTTTGTATTAGCTGCAGTCTCCTTTTTTCTTTCTGGGTGATATTAAGTAGAAGAGCAATGCAGTAATCAATTTTTGATATTACTAAGGAGTGAATGAGTATCTTTATCGATGTTAAACTGAGAAATTTAGCGATTGAGCGGATCTGTCGTAATTTAAAGAAGCAGCTTTTAACAGTAAGAGAGATGTGTTCATGATAGGTTAATTTATCATCTATAATTACGCCTAGAATTTTAACGGAGGAAACCAGGTTGAGTGAAATGTTATTAAGAATGTTATTAATGTTATAAATGTTATTAATGTTTTGACAGGATTATGTCTTTTTTCCAAGTGAATAACATTGTTTTAGTCTTATTGATATTTAATGCTAATTTGTTTGTATTAAGCCAGTTTTGGATTTTTTCCAATTTATGGTTGATAGATGTGATTTCGGTATTATTTTCTGGGTCCAAGGGATGAATGAGTTGAATATCGTCTGCATAGGAGAACGGAATAAAACCAATGGATTGGCAAATACCTAATAGTGGTGAGAGAAAAATATTAAACAATAGAGGGGACAAAATAGATCCTTGAGGGATTCCAAATGAGGAAGAATAAGATGTGGAGTCTTCATTATTAAACCTAACGGAGGTGGTGCGGTTAGCTAGGTACGAGTTAAACCATGAAAGAACATTCTCGTTTATTTCTGTTTCTTCTAGTCTAGTAAGGAGCAGATTATGATCTATAGTGTCGAAAGCAGCGGAAATATCTAAAGAAAAAAGAATGACTGATTTGTGATGATCTAAGTAGTATTGATGTTAGACCTATTAAGGAGTATTCTGTATTGTGAAATTTTCTAAATTCTGTTTGGTTGGGATGTAGTGCATTAGTATTTTCTATAAAGTCGGATAACTGGTTGAAAATCAGTTTTTCTGTCAGTTTAGCTCAAAATGGTATGTTGGCTATTGGCCGGTAATTGGAAAGTTCATTAATGCTGTTTTTATAATTCTTGAGAATAGGAGTGATAATCGCGGTCTTCCATTGAGATGGAACTGTAGCAGTAAGTAAGCTTTTCTGAATGAGAGAATGAATGAAAGGTCCGAAGTGTGAGAAGTGTTTTTTCAAATAAAAAGTGTTTTTTCAAATAAAAAGGTGGAATGAGTTCACATGCATATTCATTGTGGATATCCTGAAAACCAAGCTGACTGGGTATGTTCGGTGAGCTGGGTTGAAAGCCACTCCTTTACAACATTCTGTCATGCTATCAGCATATAGAATGCTTTCTCTTCTAGGTTAATAAAGGCCCTCTTTTATCAAGCTGTGTAAAGGTTATTTTATCATCAGCCGTTATAGAAAAAACTCTGACACTCATAGAAATTCTATGAGCATTGCAGCTTTTACCGCAGTGGCCAACAATAATTAAAAAAAAAACAAAAAACAATGCAGCTTGATAAAAGGGGATCAAAGTATTATAAAGCCAAATTTAGCTAACTGAAGATGATGACTCAGTAGAGGGTACTAATTTTCTGCAACAGAACCCAAAAAAAAGTCATATGCAGGATGCACTGAATCACCAAAGCTCTGCAAAAGTAGAAACACATATAATTCATTAATGGCTTGGTAACTATCCATTTCAAATCTGAAAACTTGTGAAATGACTGTGCACTAAAGTCAACAAGCAGTGGGGTAGGACCTAGTTCCTATTCTCAGAATGTTTGCAAGGCATCACCTGTATAATATTAATATTGATAAAAACTGGAGATCTCAAACACGTATGTAGCCATATGAAATTTTCCTGCTGCAATTTTTCCTTCATTTTTTTTTTTAGCTGTTCTTTCCCTGATCTGATGAAAAAGCTGTATTGAGGAGGAGGCAAGGGTTTGAAAGATACAGGGACATAAAACGATTTAGAATCTGTACTAGCTCTGCACGTTACTTCTTCTGAATGGCGATTTAAGCCAAATGACAAAATTATGGTATGGATTACTGTACACTAGAGACTGCATGGGGACAACCAAACTCATTTCACTTAGGATTGCCGGTTGGACTAAAATTGGGGTCCTTGAGGTGAAAGGCCAGTTCTTTATCCACTAAGCTAAAGAAGTCATTTCTTTTTTCTATTAAACAAGTGTGTAGGGAAAGATTGCACAGTGACTAGAAGTACACTGTAAATATCAGGGTTAGCAAAAGCCACTGAGAAACCTTTAAAATAATTTAAAGTGGTGATAAAGCAAGTAATACACTGAATTTGTATTGATGAACAGTCATTAACCCTAGATCTGCACTTTCATGCATTAAGGAAGGACAGGGCTGCATTTATCATTATACTACTAAAATAGTTTACCAGATTTATATGATTACAGCTGTTGTTTTTGCTTTATGTTCCACATTAAATCATATGGTGGAATGTTCTTCTTATACAGTTATGTCATCGTATTCAATTGTTCTGCCTTATGGCATAAAGAACAGCTACAACTCCCAACATGCGCTGCTTAGAACTCCTTCTCCAACATTAAAAAAAATATGTTTTTCATTATCTATTTTAGTACTGAATGATAAAAACAGAACCCTTCTGACAAAGCAGTGATCCATGGGGTTCATTTACCCCCCCCCCCCATACTAAGCCACAGTAGAAGTTTCTACCATGACATGGGGCGATAAATGCTCCAACGCTCATAGGAATTCTATGAACGTCAGAGCAGCGTCAGAGCATTTAGAGCTCCAAGTCATGGTAGAAACCTCTACCTTGGCTAAGTAAAAGGAGGGGGTTATTAATTGATAATAATTATTCTGGATCCAAGATGGATGCCACTACTTGTTAGTTGGGAGGACGCCTCTGATCGTGGCTCTATTTTCTTGCAAGCGGTGAGAAGTATTTCCCACTTATGCTGAAAAGAAGGGGGAAGAGCGTTGGCGGAGTTTCCTGGCGCTCAGAACCGCCATCAATTACAATAGATGACTTTCTCAGACGCCTCCAACAAGGGCAATTATTGTCAGGGAATCGCCAGCTGGAGCCGCCGGCAGAGAGTAATGCCACGACGGCTATCCCTGGGCTCGATGTTACTCTGAGCCCCGACATCAGGACTCCGCCTCTGCAGCCGACTCTGCAAAGAGCAAGCTCCCCGCGAGATGAGATTACCCCGGAAGAAGAAGTCTTCTCATTCTCGGAGGCCAGTACTTCGGAGGGCTTGCCAGTGGAAACAACTCGGAGAGGTTTTTCCCCTCTGGACAGAATTGCGGCTGGAACATCTCAGGCTAAAGAGGCACAAGTGCCTCAGGAGGTAAAACAATCCAAAGAACAGTATCTTTCTACACCTGCAACAGTGTTTTCTGTACTTAAACCCCCAGAAGTTACCCTAGATGTTCTTTGTGACTTGGTGGTGAATTTAGGTAACTCTCTTAGTCCACATATAGAGCATTTGGATAAAGAATTAAAAACTCAGAAAGAGGAAATTAAGCTTTTAAAACAAGACTTATCTTTGGTGACATTAGATGGTCAAAAAAGGGAAAAAGAGATAATAACAATTAAACAAAATCAAGATAATATTATCCTGAGGAGGAAGCTCGAGGCACTTGAGAACATGCTAATAATTTGCAGCTGATAAATTTTCCTAAGGTCCCCTCGATTACTCCTCGTGATATGATCAGACGTTACTTTATTAAGGTATTGGGAGTACCAGAAAATGCATTACCTCCCCTAACAAGGACTTATTATTTACCTTTAAAGTCTCAACAAACTCAAAGTCTGCATTGTGACCATCAGGAAAGTCCCTTAGATGTTACCTTAATCTTGGAGGAATCCGTCACAGAAACAATTGTTTCAGCTACTTTATTGATGACTGTTGCTTTATCCCCAGACAAAGATTGGATCCTTAAATTGTTCTTCAAAAATAAATCAAAGGACTTCCTGGGGTTCAAAATACAGATTTTTCCTGACGTTTCGAGAGAAACGCAGAAGAGAAGATGAGAGTGTCTAATTTTGAAACTAGGGGTAACCCAATTAGGGGGTGTTTTCTTTTTACATTACCCCTGCATTATAAGATACCGCTCTTTAAAATATGTTTTTGTAGACCCTTCTTATTTAATTAATTTTCTCTCCCTAAAACGCTTGGAGAATGAAGGTGTAACAGCTCCTGTATAATTAAACACGCTTTTTGTTTCAGCAGGAGATATACATATCTTCATTATATTATTATGACTTAGTAATTACTCTTTTCTTACTTCTTGGATCACTTATGAGGACTTGATGGTATTAAGAAATGCTTTTTTTATTTTGATGATTTTTGTTTAAAATCTTATGTTTTAGATTACACTTTCTGTACAAGATGTTTAAGCTTGGATAATAATTTTGAAAATTTAATAAAGAATTAAATATTTTTTAAAAAGGAGAGGGTTATTTCTTGGATCCAGTGCATGCCAGCAGAAGCAGTCTATAGTGCTATTGCTGAGTACTTTAGTACTAGATAAATTTAACATCCATTGTTAAAATAATGGGGCTAGGTACATTCAAGTAGGAAAGTCACAAGAAACCTAAGGCAAGTTCAAAAATTCTTCAACAGAAAACAATTCCAGCTCGTGGTCCAGTCCCTAGTCCCGGGTCTTTTGGACTACTGCAACATCCTCTATCTCCCCTGCCCCGCAATCATGATAAAACAACTACAAACAGTACAAAACACAGCTCTGAGACCTATCTACTCACTGAGGAAACATGACCACATCACAGCGGCTTATCTCGATTCACACTGGTTCCCAATACAAGTAAGAATACTATTCATATTCTACTGTCTACTATTTAAGACCATAAACGGAGACTGCCCAGCCTACTTGAACAACCGACTAATCCAAACAACCACAATCAGACATAGGAGAACCCACTCTCCATTCACGCACCCTCCAATCAGAAACGTCAAATGAAAAAAAATGTACGATGGCCACCTAGCCACTCAAGCAGCAAAACTAGACCACCAACTTTCAAATTTACTGGTGTCACCGTGTAGTTTCCCACCCCTGATTTTCCACGGATGCCCTCTTGTTGCCATTGGACCTTTGAGAATACGGCCCCTGAGATATTTGAACGTCTCGATCATGTCTCGAAGGACTGGCTCCTCCTTCACCTAAAAGCCCTTGTTTTGGACGTTTGGGGCTTAGGCTATTTTTCAGTTGATTATATGGTATAAGTTTAGACGTAGTGGTGGTCTGGGCGTTTAAACAGCTGAATGTAGAGGCAGGCCATTATCAAAAAAAACCCTCCTTTTGGATGTTTTTTTTGATAATGGACATTTTCCCTGCTTCTACTTTCAACATTTAAGGCCTTAGGCCAAAAGGGGACTTAGACTTTTTTGTATTATGTCCCTCCACGTATATACTTTTGAAAATCCAAAAATATGTGAGATGCTCTTTTGCCTGAGATGCACTGTGTTTGCTGCCGAGTCCTTAAAAGTGCTCTCTAAAAAGCTGTTATCCTTTTTCTTGGTGAATTCATAAACAACTCTGGTAAGGTTGCATGCATAGTTGCCAAAATATGGCTGTATCGAGTCTTCTCAATATGTGGATTTGATATTATTTGAATAAGCTTTTCATATTCTTAGAAGCTGAATCTGTCCTTTGATGCCTCACTCCTGTTTGCTGGTGCATACCTGTGAGGCTTTCATCTCCTGTTTTGTTCCCCAGTAAAAGTTCCATCCCATCTCTGCCCCCAGGAGCACCTCTGATCACCACAGGCACAAGTAGGTACATAATAGATTAGGCACATATTTCTACCCACTCAAACTCTGAAAAATGTACAAGAAGCCATTTCCATTCAAAGAACAGAGGTTTGTGCATGGAAAGGGTTTGAAAATAAACCCTGTAACTTCTAAGGCAATGGAAAAATAACGGTCAGAGGAATCAACCACACAGGATCATATTACCCTCCATATAGTAAAACGGGAGACAATTTTACATTATATGTATGCTGTCAAGCAATCAGCAAACAAATTTGTATAAATCACTAAACCTGTTCAGGAATTATAAACATATCACAGCCAACTGAAAAAAGTCAGGCTAAAGATTAAACAATAATGACGTTTCATCATCAGATACTCTGAGCAGCAGAAATCTCAGTACATCATGAGGAAAATCTTGTTTGCTCACGTTATTTGTTTCTTCTGTCTAATGAATGTAATTCTAATGTACAAGTGATAACACTGGCATTTCTTTGAAATGTTGATTCAGTTTAATTATGAAAATCACCAAGGTATTTTCTGGCTGCTGCAGAGCTCCCTATACTAGGATTAATCACATCAGCATCATTCATTTAATCTTCAAAAAGGAAGCAGTAGTCCACAAGAGCTTTCAAATAGCTTCATTAGAACAATTTTTCACTCTCAAACACTTAACTGGCAGCATATGATGGAAAGTAAAGAAGGTCATTATATTCTTCTATCGCCTAATCCAATTATTTTTTTTTATGTTTCTGCAGATCTGCATAAATTCACAGGCCTTCTATTTCCTATGCTGAGTCATTAACATATAGTATGATGTATAATTTGGAAAACAGAAAAGAAGCTGGGTTTTGATTGAGCTTAACCCTACTTTGTACTTTTCAGGAGAGGAAACAAGTCTGTTAACTTTGACAATCGTGTACTGGATCAGTGCACTAGAAAACTGAGGCTTCTGAAAATGAGGAATGCAAAACAAGTGACTAATTGTTTGAGTTCAGGAGGATGATTTTCTAAGAATTATTAACAGATTAAATATTGAGAAGATGATTTTCAAAGCCATTTGCAGATGTGAATAGTAATTAATATGCATAATTTAGCAAGCTGATAATCAATCTAGGTCAATAAGGCTGTAAGTGCATGAATAGTCTTTTCCCTACGTTTAGGAGAGATCATCACTGGCATGTGCTTAGATCAGAGGAAGAAATAGCATGAGCCCATTGCTTTTTCATGGTACTTGCATACTTTTCCAACATCTGTTATCTATTCACCACATTAATACAACTCACTCAACCATCTTTTCTGTAACCGCCCCACAACTTTGAAATTCTATTCAAATTTATTTACGCATAGAAACTCACAGATCGCTTTAATTCTAATTTTAAAACATACCTGTTTAAAGAAGCCTTTGCTCTTTAGACCTCAATTTCCACATCTTCTTGCAGATTGGACACCCCTATCACGTGTTAGCCCTACAGGTCTTTTCTGTCTGATCAATTAATGGAGTTCTCCCCTCTTTAACATTATTTGTTTCAGTTCATCTGTCCTTATCATGTTGCTATGTTCAACCTAGTTTTTAACATATGTACTCCGCTTAGAAATCTGATAAGCAGATTAACACATTTTAAATAAACTTGAAAAGGTTCCCACACAAGAAGCAGGTGCAAATGTGAATAGCTATATTATATCTATGACAAAATTTGGCACGCCACAGAGGATCTCTAATTAGAAAATGAATGGTATAAACAACAAAACTTAAATGGTTGCATGTGTGTTTGATATGTCAAGTGGTGTTTAGATAGCAACTCCTGCTGGGAGACTTGCATGGTCTTTGTCCAGTATATGGCAATTCAGTTTAGATGGGAGGAGGGCTTTGACAGAAACTCCAGTAATTTGGAATGTGCCAGATAGAATATTATGGACTGTGTCCCGCAAATGACAAGATGGTTTGGATAGGTTGGAGTGGGCTTTGATGGCAACTTCAGTAGTTGGAACCTAAGGACTGACTTCTATGGGCTAAGTCCCACAAATGCCAAAAAAAAGACAATTTAGTCATGAATTAATAATGTGTGGCTGTTGGGCAGACTGGCTGGATCATTCGAAGTAAGAGTATATGTACACTTTTGTTTTGAAAATGGATATAAAATCTGTGGGTTAAAAATATCTGTGAACTTTACCAACAGTTCAAAAATTATCCCTCTAAAAGTGATAGCATTTGAAATTAGCTGTTTCCAAAGAGCATTATTCAAGTCATAACCTACGTAGAATATCATTGCAAACATCAAATATTAGGCTCAAACAATTTCCAATGTCAATCTCCAAATATACCCTACCAACCCACATCCCTCACCAATCTAACACCTTATCTAATAACCAAAGCCCACAGGAGGGGCCCAAAGCAACTGGGCCAATTCCGGTTGGCCCAGGTGCCTAAGGCCCCTCCTATGGGTGGGGCCTTAGGTGCCTGGCCAAATCAGGCTCTAGGATTGCCATTTGGCTGGGCGTGGGACCTGGCTGGCTGGCCAACGTAAAGTAAGTTGAGGGGCAGTGTCAGGGGTTGGGGGGTCAAGGGGTTGCAGGGTTAGGTGGGCCATATTGGGGTTTGGGAGCAATCGGGGTTAAGCAGGGGGTCACAGGGGGGTGCGCCATGGGCAGGAGGGCCTGGGATCCCTCCTGCCCACATTTGAGGGATTTGGGGGCTCATGCCTTGGCAGGAGGGGTTGGGATCCCTCCTGCTGATATTATCAGGATTCGGGGGGCTGGATCGCAATCAGGGCAGGAGAGATTGGGCATATCCCCTGTCGTGATCGCGATCCCCCCAATTGCCATGAATTGCAGCAAGAGAGATTGGGCATCTCTCCTGCCACGATCATTGCGGTGGGGGTGGGCAGGTTTCCGGGGCTGCTGAGCTGATCACGGCAGCTACGATCAGCTCAGTGGCCCCTATTCAGAATGTATACCTGTTTTGACTTGGTCTAAGTCAAAACGTATAAGTTCCGACTAGGCAACCTGCTCAATTTTTTGGTTGTACTTGCTGTACGACTAAGTCTAGGTCGGCCCACATCCCTCCCTTTCCCCTCCTCTAAAAATGCCTCTTTTCACTCTAGGCATTTAGAGGCAGGGTAAAGGCCTAAGCTGGTTTTAGATGCATCTAAAACCAGCTTTTATTATCGGTACTTGGACGATCTATCTTTTTGATCGTCCAAGTACCGATTTAGGCCACTTTTTGAACATTTATTATTATTATGAGCCCCTAAGGTATGAATAAATATCTAAATGAGGCCATCCATACTCAGTATGCAATTGAGAGAAGGTTGGAAGAATGCCATCATCTCCAAAGATTTGATACAAGTGATATTCCCTCTCTTATCTGCCTGAAAACCAGCAGATTTCATACCAGGTTGAAAGGATCCATTTCCACTAATAGGCAACAACAGGGTAATTTAATAATATCTAATTTACAACAAATCTGACGCCAAGTGGCTCGTAAAGGTGCAAGTAAAAAATAATAAGGATTCCTCAGAACAGCAGATTCCAACCTAGAGGAATGTAGTAAATAACTGAAGTGATAATGTTTCCACAAATGAAGTTCCACTGGAGTCCAAGAAAAATAAGACGTTGAAAGAAGCCAGTCATGTATACATCTCATATTATAAGAATCTACAAATTGACGTAAAGACAATAGACCAAGACCTACCCTAACTATTGGCATTGTCACTGTTGGCAATGGAAGACGGGGTCTACCTCTTTTTCAAATAAACCCTCTAAGAAATTTATTTAATTGAAATTCAATTTTTTGGGAAAGAATAAGAGGAAGTATCTGATAAATGTAAAGCCATTGAGGTAAAATTATCATATTGTATAAAGCTATTCGTCTCATCAAAGAAATTGGAAAATGACGCCACATCAAAAGCCGAGATTTAGTCTTTTCTAACAATGGCTTTATGTTTTCATCATGAAGTTGAGTGAAATCTTGAGGTATTGTTATCCCGAAATATACTATTTTACCTGGTACCCAAGTTAAGGGAAAGGTGCCAGTCCATTGAGAAGGTAATGACGATTGGAATGGAAGAACCATCAATTTCTGGTAATTCAATTGAAATCCAGAATGGAAGCCAAGTTCATTCAGTGCTTCTAGCAGATGTGATAAAGAACACTCTGGATCAATCAATATGAGCATAAGATCATCTGCAAAGGCTAGAACCTTCAATTAATGACCTACAATGGAGAGACCTGTTATATGGACATCAGGCTGCAAAGTACGTAATAATGGTTCCAAATAAATAAGAAAAAGTAATGGAGATAATGGACCACCCTGACATTTCCCTTGAGAAATTACAAAAGAAGAAGTCCCGTTAATAAGAATAGATGCACGAGGTCTAGCATATAAGGCATGCAAACAATCAATAAACCATCCTGAGAAACCCATGTATGAAAGTGTTGAAAAAAGAAAAGACCACTCCACCCGGTCAAATGCTTTTTGCGCATCTAAACTAGCTAAGAGTCCAGAAATCCCCTGCGATTGACCCATCACCAACGCCATCAAAACCTTGCGAAAATGCAAAACTGATTATCAACCATGGACAAATCCAATTTGCTCTTATCCAATAAGTAAAGGTAAATAAGAAGCAAGCCTGTCTGCCAAGATCCAGGCAAAAATTTTAAGATCAACATTAAGCAAGGAGATAGGGCGGTATGAATTGACAACATGAGGGTCTTTGCACGCAGGAGTTAAAATATCGCACCAACTGTCTAGGAATGTGGTAAAGTAGTATTTTGTAGTAGTCCATCATAAAACCATCAGGTCCGGGTGCTTTACAAGTTGATAATAATTTAATGACCTGCTGAACTTCCACTGCCTGCAATGGTGAATTTAATGAATCTCTCATCTGGGGGTTAATTGGGGTAGTATTGAGCCTTCACCAGAGAAGGCTGAGAATGAGATTCTGCAGTATATAGGTTGGAGAAATAATCACAAAAAGCTTGAGAGATCCGAGCAAGATTATTAATATAAGGTCCCATCTGGGAGACAAATAGAAGGAATCAATCTAGGTCCACTCCAAGCTTTGGTGAGATGACCAAGATAATGTCCAGGACAATTACCAAAACATAACAAACAAAATTTACAGTAAATATTGTTACTTTTAGACTGTTCATGGAGAAGAGCATTTAAGGCTACTTGTGCTGTCAACATACCCTCCTTGTGAGCCAAAGTAGGGCAATGAAGGTAAGTCCTCTTTGCATTCTGAAATTGGCGTTCAAGAGATAATTTTGGAAGCTATATGACAATTACATCCTGCAATGTAGGCTATAACATCTCCACGGAGTACAGCTTTGGATGCTTCCCAAAAGAGAAATGGGTCATTAGCATGTTCTGAATTAAAGTGAGTATAGTCTGCCCATTTTTCCACAAGGGATTGTTGAAAATGGGGATCATCATATAAATAGGCCAGAAATCGCCAATTGCCACTTCTACGGGTGCCCAGCTCTAAATCTACAAATATCAGAGCATGATCAGAGATGGTCATAGAGGCCAATAATAGATGATAGTACCCGAGGAAACATGGATTGAGATTTAAGAATATAATCAATACGAGACCAAATAGAGTGAGAACAAGAAAGATGTGTATAGTCTCTTTCAGTGGGGTACAATTGTCTCCAAAAATCAACTAAAACTAATGTGAAACATAAATAGGGAACTCCCTTATGTGGAGTAGAGGTCTGCTGTCCTGAGGAAGACCTGTCTCGAGAAGGGACCAACACTTGGTTCAAATCTCCAGCTAAAATAAGGGGACCAACTTCAAAACTCAATGCAGTCTGAACCAAGGAGTGGAACAAGGCATGTGCATAGATATTGGGAGCATATACCACCAATAGATTAATGGGTTCTTTTATCAAACTGCACTAGCAGGGTTAGTGCGTCAGACATTTTATCACGCGCTAACCCCTGCGGCCGGCTAAAAAACTAACGCTTGCTCAATGCAGGCGTTAGCGGCTAGCGCGGCAAGTGGTTTAATGCGCAGTATTATGCGCGTTAAACCCCTACCGCAGCTTGATAGAAGAACCCCTAAAAAAAAGGAAGTCAGAGTTACTTGTAACAAAAGAAAGCGACCATAGGAATCTTTAGCTAGCAGTTTAGTATGGCATTGTAAGCTTTTGCTAATTAAGTTAGCTACTCCTCCCTTTTTACAATTAGTTGAAAAACAGTAAACCTCTCCTACCCAACCAGTTTTAAGCTTCATATGTTCTATATCAGATAACTTTGTTTCTTGTAAACAGGCTATGTCTATCTCCTGGCGGCGGATATATGAGAGCAATTTAGCATGTTTAATAACTGAGTTTATCCCTGATACATTCCAAGAAGCAATTCTCAGTGAGGAAGGCAATTTAACTACCATCATCCCAAACATAAAAAGATGTAGTTTTCAAAGAGATAAAGTTGTAACATCTAGTGGCCCAGCTCTCTCCCCAGATGGAATTATGTCTCCACTGTCATGTAATTAGAAATTAAAAGGGTATAATAACATAAAAACCAAGAAATAAAAAGGGAAAAATTAAACAGCATAAAATTAAATGAAAGAAAATAAATTTAAAAAAACATTAAATCAACCAAACCCAAAAATTTACAGTCCTGGATGACCATGCAACCCTCTCAATTTTCCAACCCATCCCCCTCCCAACTCCCGCCCCCCCCCTACATGACCCCAATGGCATCTCTGATCTCCTCATTAAACAATAGGAAATCAGGGAGTCTGAGTCACAAAGAATGTAATCTGTCCCCAGGTCCCAACCATCTAACATAAATAACCTTAGAACTTTAAACTAAAGTCTAGTCCTCAAGTAAAATTATGTAACAAAATTGTGAGGCAGAATTTCTTATGAGATTAGTAGCAAAGAGTGAACAGTTAAAAGATACCTTATGTTCATCAAACATTTTTAAACATATGTAAACAATAAAATATAACCATAAATAACTAAAAATAACTGTTAAATAAATTAAGAAATTTTCGTTTCCAGGTCCCGTAGCTTCTCGTGTTGAAGGTAGAGATCTCATAAATTCACCGTTGAGGCAAATTCAAAAACCCACCATCCAGCATTAGTTAAAATCTTCAGCGGCGCTGGGTACGCCAGCATGAAACACATCTTATGCTGCACTAGGTCTGTACAAATCAATGAAAAATGTCGGCACTTGTCAGACAGGGAAGAGGAGTAGTCTTGGAGCAAACTGACCCAGTTCCCTTCAAATGTAAGTAAATCTTGACGTTGCCGATATTTTTGAAAAAGGGCACTTTATGTACATAATTATGTACTTTAGCAATTACTGTTCAATTTTTAGTCTTGCGGCCCAATCGATGTACTCTTTCAAAACAGAAAGGTCCAACGCCTGTAGGGAGTGGTAATTCTTTGTGCAGCCAGTCCTCTAGTTGAGACAGCAGAAGAGAATCTATTATAGTTTCTGGTAGACCAACAAAGCGAATATAATCTCTGCGGGAGCGATTTTCTGAGTCTTCAAGTCTAGCTTCTTGTATACAAAGTTTCTCCCTCAGGGCTGCCATTGAACCTGAGGTAGTTGTTATATTCTCAACTTCTGCCACACGGACCTCCAGTTCACCAGTGCAGCGGGTAATTTTTCACAGGAAAGACTTCACTCCTGCTATTTGGTCAGACAGCTGGGTAAATCTTGGCTCCAAAGCATTCACCACAGCCATAAATCTAGATTCCAAGGCCTGAACAACTGCTGTTACTTCTTGCACTGAAAATTCTGAAAACTGACCAGCCATGTTGCCAGTCTGTGAGTGAGTTTTCTCACTATTTTTCCTCTTCACAAGGAGCTTTGAGTTCATTGATGTTTCAGATCTTAGCAGATATTTTTCCATGTATCTTAAATGAATTGCTGTTAAGATCCAGAAGATTAATTTAGCCTGGGGGACAGGAGCCCAGCTCAGATATGTCCTGTTAGGCTCACCAACATTCTGGAACTCCCATTTTCCTTTTTCTTACAACATGGTCACTCTGATCTACCTTCATCTGGCAAGATGGGTGCATACATTTGCCATTTTGTTCAAATACTTGTAGGGCCCGATATTCAACCCACAAGGATCAACCATGGGCTGAATTAAGCCCAGATATTCAATGCAGAGCCACATGCTGGCTCTGGCAGTGATTCGAGTCCATGCAGTTACCCTGAGGTTATTTGGTTACCAGACGATATACAGACCAGTGCTTGGTTATCTTGCCAAATAGCTGCCTGAATATCACTGCTAGCCAGTTAAGTGCTAGCTCCGTCCAAGTTCTGCCCATGGACCAACCTGTCACTAATCAGAAGTCACAGTATTCAGCAGCCCTGCCCATTGAAATGCCGCTGAACATCAGCAACTAGCCTGTTCAGTGTGGTTTTATGTGGGCAAGAATCTCTTCTGAATATTGATCCCATAGAATGTACTACTTAGCACAACTTGCTGTTTCTTTGCCAAACTGCAAAAAGAACTAATTGCCACTTTGAATTTCTCTCTTTTTTATTTATCTTTTTAATTATCTGCTCTTTCTCTTGCCAAAAACAACATGAAATGGCAATGATTTGTGCCTTGATGAATGTAAATAAAAACAGTAAATCAAGCCGTAAAATTGCAAGGTCCAGTTTAGTGCACACAAACAAATAAAATGAACCATGTAAGCAGAAAGCACATGCAGGGTGATTTCCCTCATACACCAAAGAGGGAATTCTTGCAGGACAAGCACGGTTGTTACAGTAGTTTGTGATTATAATGTCAACAGTTTGAATAAAAGAGCATTTGTACTTTATAATAGTCTGCTTTCATCATTGGTAGGAATGAGAGAGAAAAAAAAAAGACAACTCAGAAATGATGTTCCATAGGGGAAAAAATCATAAACTGGAAAACAAACAGCATACTTAACTGACTGTCCAAAAATGTTTATTCTTGCTTATGAGATTCTTGATATACTGCAGGTTTTTTTAAAAAAAATTATTCATATCTCACTTATAGCCTAAGGGGCTCATAATCGAAAGAGAAAAACGTCCAAAAACTGGCCTAGGTCGGCACAAACATTTCTCAAAAACGTCCAAGTACTGATAATAAAACCGGGTTTTGGACATATTTAAAAACGACCTAGGCCTTCATAGTGCCACTCAACATCCAAAGATAAACGGGGCGTTTCGGGAGGCGTGTGGAGAGTGGGAGTTGGGCGGGACGTGGGCCGGCTTAGACTTAGTCGTACAGCATATATAACCGAAAGTTTAACAACAGAGCCTAGACAGAACTTGGACGTTGTGACTTAGACCATGTAAAACATGGTCTAGTTCACAAAAACCCACCTAAACTCACCAGATAAGCACTTCAAACACATAACACAGACCCCCACACACTACCCCAGTGATCACCAACCCCCCCACCCCCATAAAAATTTTATTCACAACTTTCAATTTCAGCCTCCAGACCATCATCACCTGGCAGCCGGACATAGGAAAGCCTAGTCATCCAGCACAGAGGCAGCTTAAGTCATCTTGGGGGTGGGTTAGGGACCCATAGAGAGGAGGACCCATGCCCATAAGCCCCTGTAATCACTGCATTGATACTTAAACATGTACACTGCCCTATACACCCTCAAAACCCTTTGGCATATAAGTGGCTCCTGCAGCCATAAGGGCTATTGGGGTGGTAGATAAGTGGGTCTAGGGGATTCTGGAGGTGGTTTGGGGGGCTCACCATCACCTATAAGGGAGCTGTAGTGAGGAGAAGCCGTGGCACCCTTTTTGTGAAGTTCACAGCAGTGCCCTGTAAGGTACCCCACTATTTAAGTGGCATGTCTGGGTGTGCAGTCCATCACTTTGCAGACCCCTCCCACGTCCAACAGGGCTTGTTCTAGGCGTTTTGGACTTGGACGGAATGTTGGACAGAAATGTGGTATAAAGATAGACGATTTAGTGGCTTGGACGATCAGATCGGCAGGACGTATAATTAGACGATTTTCGAAAGTAAAAAAAAGTTGGACGTATCTTTCAAAAATGTGTCTTAGGCTCTTTTTAACTTTGGACGACTTGTGATATGGACATAAACGGACTTAGACGTCCCTTTCGATTATGCCCATCCACGTGATTTACATTTGGGTACTCAATCATTTTTCCCTATCATTCCTGGTGGGCTTACTTTCTATCTAATGTAACTGGGGCAATGAGGGGATTAAGTAACTTGCCCAGGGTCACAAGGAGAAGTGTAGGATTTGAACCCACAACCTCAGGCTTCTGAGGCTGTAGCTCTAACCACACACTCCCCATATAGATTCAGTGTGAACTATGTCCCTAGTGGGCTCACATTCTAACTTTTGTACCTGGGGCAATGGAAAGTTAGGGGGGCCTTTTACTAAGCTGCATGTTTACTACGGGTTAAAATGCATTACTAAAGGGCATGCTTAGACATCCTGCAGTAGATTTTGTAAATGTGTGTGTACCCATGTGCCATAAAATAAAATTTATTTTTTAGCACAGGTGGTATGTTCATGGGTGGAGAATGGGTGCAGCTATACTAAACAGCAAATGGGCATTGCTACTCGCTAAATGATTAGCACAGAATTTGGTGTTGGTAAATGCTCACATACTAATGGCCATGAACAAATGGGAAAATTAGTGCATGACCATAATTACAAAAATGGAAAAATTGACCATTTACCAGCAGCACTAAAAGTGTCCTTAGCGCACAGAAAGATTGCTTTGGGGCTAGCGCAGGCCACTTTTTAGCACTGTTTAGGACAATAGCCCCTAAATTACTTGTCCAAGATCACAAGAAGCTGCAGAGGAACTTGAACCCAGTTCCCAGCTCACTACAATAACCATTAGGCTGCTCCTTTGTTATAAGCTATATGGATATATCCACTGATGTTAAATCTTAATTAGAGGTCTCATGTTTCTTTACATGGCTTGTAGCACTGATACCACTGACCAAGGAAAACAGCAACAGGGTGGGTAGGCAGGCAGAAAGGAAAGGAGAAAATGCTAGAAGAAGGGGTTAGAGGATGAAAGACAGGGAAGTCATTGCTTGCCATGGATCGGTAGCTTGGAATGTTACTACTCTTTGGGTTTTGTCCAGGTACTAGTGACCTTGATTGGCCACAGTGAGAACAGGCTACTGGACTTGATGGACCTTTGGTCTGACCCAGAAAGCTATTCTTATGTTTTTATGCTCTTACAAGTTTTTGAAGTATTTTATATGCATGCCTGAGGCAGAAATTTCCTTTGTCAAGCTGCTGTGTGAGCTGATGCAAGCATAGCACCAGGCAGTTCTATGATTACAGCCTATTATTGTCTATGGGAGACTTCAGAGTGGTTCAAAAATGGATGTATTCAAGGTCTCTGGTAGGTGTCTGAACCTTAGGCACACCCTGTTTATATTGTGGTTTTCTTGGCCTAATACCAGCACCTGCCAAGTTAGGTGCCTACCATCCAATTAATTTAAGCTAATTGCTTGTTATCAGTGCCAATTAAGCTTTTTAAATAAGTAACCCCCCCCCCTCCTTTACGAAGGCACATTAGGTTTTTTTATCTCTAGCCATAGGCATCTAATAAATATACTAAATGCCCTTGTGGTGGACTAGGTCAGGAACTGGTTGAGTAGAAGGCAACAAAGGGTAGTAGTCAATGGAGATTGCTCTGAAGAATGGGATGTTACTAGTGGTGTGCCTCAAGGTTTGGTTCATAGGCCTGTTCTTTTTAACATTTATGTAAGCGATATTGCTGAAAGGCTGTCTGGTAAGATTTGCCTCTTTGCAGATGATATCAAAATCTGCAATAGAATAGACACCCTGTTGGTGTGGAAAACATGAGGAAGGACCTAGAGAAGCTTGAGGAATAGTCTGAAATTTGGCAGCCAATATTTAATGCTAAGAAATGCAAGGTCTTGCATTTGGGCTGCAAAAATCAGAGAGAAAGGTATAGTTTAGGGCAGTGATTCCCAACCCTGTCCTGGAGGAACACCAGGCCAATCGGGTTTTCAGGCTAGCCCTAATGAATATGCATGAGAGAGATTTGCATATGATGGAAGTGATAGGCATGCAAATTTGCTTCATGCATATTCATTAGGGCTAGCCTGAAAACCCAATTGGCCTGGTGTTCCTCCAGGACAGGGTTGGGAACCACTGGTTTAGGGAGTGAAGAACATTTGTACACAAAAGAGGAACGGGACTTGGGTGTGATAGTATGTGATGATCTTATGGTGACCAAACAGGTTGAAAAGTTAATGGCAAAAGCTAGAAGGATGCTTGGGTGCATAGGGAAAGGAATGGCCAGTTGGAAAAATGAGGTATTGATGAGACCTCCTTTAGAATATTGTGTGCAATTCTGGAGACCGCACTTTCAAAAAGATATAAACAGGATGGAGTTGGTCAAGATGAAGGCAACTAAAATGTTTGGTAGTCTACATCATAAGGTATATGGGGACAAACTTAAAAATCTTAATATGTATACTTTAGAGGAAAGGCAGGAGAAGGGTATTATGTTAGAGATGTTTAAATACCTATGTGGTATAGATACACATGAGGCAAGTCTCTTTCATTTGAAAGGACACTGCAAGGAGACTCCAAAGTGAAAGGGCATAGAATGATGTTAAAGAAATACTTTTTTACCAAAAGGATGGTAGATATGTGGAATATTCTCCTGGTAGAGGTAGTGGAGACAAAGACTGTGTCTGAATTCAAGAAAGCATGGGACAGGCACAGGATCTCTTAGGGACAGGAGGAGATAGTGGATGCTGCGGATGGGCATTGGATGGACCATTTAGCCTTTATCTGCCATCATGTTTCTATGTTTTAATTTCCCAGATTCTACAAAAGAGTACCCAATTCTTCACACTCCAAATTTTGGTACAGTCCCAAAATATGCATGCATCCTAAATGACTAAAAAGCCAATTAACATCAATGATTGGATGTTAACAATCAATTACTGATGTCAATTGACACCAATTAAGGGTTGTGCATGGATCTGGCTTTGCACTATTCTATAAGACTAGGTACCCAAATTCCATAGCGCACAACCCAAAAGGGGGCATGGCCAAGGGAGGTAAAGAGGCGAGCGAGGGGTGTTCTCAAAATATGTGTGCAGTGTTATAGAATTCTGGGTATCTGTGTCCAACTTACGTGCCAAGATTTACATGAGATTTCAGCTGGCATAAGTGCTGATGAGCAAAGTTTGGTGCAGGAATGCCCACTAGTAACTATTTTATAAAGGGCACTCATCCTGGAGTACCTTTTATAGAATAGAACTGAACTCTGATTTTTCCTGGTGCCTATTTTTCAGCACCACTTACTAAATCAGGCCCAATGTGTGCAAAAAAAGATCATAATGGTATGAAAATTGTTTTTAGAAAGCACATGAAAGCTGGAAAATTTATGTTGAACGCAAGGGCTAACTGAACTTTGCCAGTTAACACCTCTAATCTACAAATGACAAAAAAATATCTGTTGTATGCAGTGAATTCAGAAGTAACAATTATGGTAAACATGTAAAAGCATAAGTTCATCTGGCATGGGTAGACGCATTCCCATGGCTGGGGACTAGATGGATCTTATAATATACTGTATATAGGGTATGATTCTATATATTCAATCTGCAGCACCATATAAAGTGAATTTAAATGGAATTGCTTATATAAAAGGGGTAATGTTTTGGGGTCGGGGGTTTTTTATTTTTTTTTCAAAATCAGGAAACATTTTTTAACACAAATGAATAAATGCCAGAAAACGTCCAATTCCTGAGCATAGTTAACTTTTATGAAGGTCCTTTTACCAAGCTGTGGTAAAAATAACTTTAGCATGCACTAATGTGAGTTTTTCCCATGAGCTAAGGCCATTTTTACCACAGCGAGTTGAGAAGGTTATTTTCAGGCTGTTAATCTGAAGTTTGAGGCTTCAAGGTGCCCCAGAAGTTCCAAGGATTTCTAGTACATCGCTGAGAGAAGATATAGCCTCTAGTTCAGAAGGCTGTAGCTGGACGAGCAATACTTTTGCAGGGCACCTACCTAGTCAGCCTGCACTAACACTTAGGATAGCTTGAGGTGCATTCCCCAGAGATTTCAGCTTGACACCCCCCCCCCTCCATTTCTCAGGCACTTGAGCGCAGGCTGAGTAGCCCCATGTTGATCCAGAGGCCTGTAGCAGATGCCGGCTGCATCCCCCCTTGAAGCACATGGGGAGCTAGTGTTGAGGGTTTCAGGCTTTCAGAGCCTGTCTAAAAGGCAGCCCAAAGAGACAAGTTTTTGGAGTTTTTTATATTCATGTTAGAGGCATATAAAATCATATGCAAGCATAGCACCAGGCAGTTCTATGATTACAGCCTATTACTGTCTATGGGAGACTTCAGGGTGGTTCAAAAATGGATGTTTTCAAGGTCTCTGGGGCTTTCTGCAGGGTCCCCCACCTCCAAAACCCCTATTTCGAGTTTTTGAAACCAGTGGTGTACATAGCATATATGACACCCGGAGCCAGTGGCGTACCTAGGGTATGTGGCACCCGGGGCCCATCATTTTTTGACACCCCCCCCCCCCCCATGTAAAATTTTTTTTTTTTTTTTTTTTTTTGCAATAACCATGAAATGGAATAAATGGTCAGAATAGAAACAGGCAGTGAAAATTTTCTTTTATTGAACCTCATATATGTAACCATTATTCCAAACATAACATAACATAAATTATGTCTAAATTGTCATGACATTAGAAGTACATATGGAGTAGTTGCAGGTGATGCTTGGGACAGTTCTGATTGTGTTAGTTCGGTTTTATGTGTTTTTTGAATAGAAGGGTTTTTATTTCTTTTTGAAGGTTTTGCAGTCTGTGGTTGATATCAATTGGTTGTAGAGTTGGGGGTCGAGTGTTGCAGCTCGAATGGCTAGGAGGTTGTCGAACAGTTTTTTTCTTTTGACGTTTTTGGTTGGAGGGTGTGTGAATGGTGCACAAGTTCTCCTATGTCTGTTTGAAGTGGATTGAATTATTTAGCTGAAGAAATTAGTTACCCCCCCCATTCCACACACATTAATTCTCTTCCATTTTTGTTCCCATTATAAAAAACACTGATAAGTTCCCAGAAAAAAAATACATTAAAATAAGAAGTGAAAACAAAGGCCCCTACAGATGAGAACATAACATAAGAATAGCCTAACTGGGTCAGACCAATGGTCCATCATGCCCAGTAGCCCATTCTCATGGTAGCCAATCCAGGACACTAATACCTGGTCAAAACCCAAAGAGTAGCAACATTCCATGCTACCGATCCAGGGCAAGCAGACACTTCCCCCATGTCTTAATAACAGCTTATGGACTTTTCCTCCAGGAATTTGTCCAAATCTTTCTTAAAACCAGCTACACTATCTGCTTTTAGCATAACTTCTGGCCACTTCATTTTTAAGTTTAGATCTTTCCTTTCAAACAGAGACCTTGCTAGATGTCAAATACAGCACAAGGTAACTTCACATGGACTTAGCTGTGCAGGAAATGTGAATCTCCTCATACACCCACCATATAGTGCAAAAATGTGCAAAGGTCTGTTTTTTTCTTTCAATCACTACATAGCCTAATGCCACACAAGCAGCGCTGTTACAAACATATTCTGTAGGTCAATGCTAAGGATAACAAAGTTTCCTTCCTTGGACCAAAAGGAGATAAACCACTGGAAGAGATCCCAAAACAACACCCAAAGACCCACTCAGTGTGTGAATCAGTTGAGTGGAGTGGTCTAACTGGGGGGTGGAAATGGGCCCGGAGTTTGCTCAGCAGAATTTCCCAGACCACCTCTTCCTCTCAACACATTGACACGCTGCCACCATCACCACTAGGAACACCTCACTGGGTAGGCCAGCTATGCTATAAACTTTATAAAACACATTATTATATTTTCTTATAAAGCACATATTTTAACTGACCTCTCTGACATCCTCAGCCTTTCCATTCACAAAAATAGAAGGAAGAAAAGTTCCCATTTCCTGCTGTCTCATGTCCCCGGCCTATACAATATTTTTTTTCTGCAAACCCTTCAAAAGTCTGACCAAATCCTCGTTTCACTCGCATTATAAAGTACTGAGGATGCCATCTCTCCCCAATCCCAGGTCCTAAAGTCTAAGACAGTAGCGCAAACTAATGCTGCCAGATACAGGAAAAAAAAATTTTGATTCGATTCAGCCCTATTGAATTGGTTTTTCAATTCGATTTTCCTGCCCAGTTGGGTGATTTTTTTCAAAACTCCTGGTGGGTTTTATAGCTTTTTCACCCCCTTTGGCTTCTCCTAACCACACTGGCGCTGTGGTGCAAATAAAATAAAGAAACAAAAAGGACTTTTCCTCTTTCTGTTAAATCCTAGCTCACGTTTGCAGTCCAACACCAGCTCTGGCAGGATACACATTTCAAATCTGACATGTTATAATCACAAAACAGAAAATAAAATTAATTTTTCTACCTTTTGTTGTCTGGTTATATTTCAAATCTTGTTGGTCCAAGGCTCTGGTTTTCTTCTGATAACTTGCTTGCCAGGGTCTCCTTCTTTCTGCATGCTAACCATCCATCTGCCAACTCTGTCCTCCCTTTCCATTTCCCTTCCCTTCCCAGGAAGTCTGGTATCTTTCCTTTTTTTCATCTCCCTCCACAGATCCACCTTTTCTTAAATACCCTTTCATCCGGCATCTCTCCCTCCTTCCCCACCATCCCAGAGTCCACCATCTCTCCCTTTCTTTTCCTAATTACCCTCCTATCCAGTATCTCTATCCCTCCTCCACACCATCCCTTGTGTCCAATTTCTCTCCCTTTCTGTTCCTTCCCTCCCTAAATCCCATGGTCCATCATCTCTCTCCCTCTCCTCTATTTTCAGACCCATTATTTCTTCCCCCCCCCAAAGTTTGGCATATGCATGTCTCTTTGAACACCCCCTTCCCTCCGTGTACTTCTAAATCATGGTCCCCCCCCAAGGCCTGTCCCCCCTTAAAGGTCTGCCTGTCCCACCTTGAAGGCCTGCACCCCCCTTGAAGGCCTGTCCCTTCCCCTTGTAGGCCTGTCCCCCCCTTGAAGGCCTGCCTGCCTGTCCCCCCCTTGAAGGTCTGCACCCCCCGAAGGCCTGCACCCCCCCGAAGGCCTGTCCCCCACTTGAAGGCCTGTCCCACCCCCTTGTAGCTTCTCCCCCCCCTTGCTGGCCTGTCCCCCCTTGAAGGCCTGCCTGCCTGCCTTTCCCCCCTTGAAGGCCTGTCCCCCCTTGAAGGCCTGCACCACCCCCCTCGAAGGCCTGCACTCCCTTGAAGGTCTGCACCCCCCCCGAAGGCCTGTCCCCCACTTGAAGGCTTGTACCACCCCCTTGTAGCTTCTCCCCCCCTTGTAGGCCTGTCCCCCCCTTGAAGGCCTGCCTGCCTGCCTTTCCCCCCCCTTGAAGGCCTGCACCCCCTTGAAGGATTGCACCCCCCCCCGAAGGCCTGCACTCCCTTGAAGGTCTGCACCCCCCCGAAGGCCTGTCCCCCCCTTGAAGGCCTGTCCCCCCCCTTGAAGGCCTGTCCCACCCCCTTGTAGGCCTGCCCCCCCCTTGTAGGCCTATCCCCCCTTTAAGGCCTGCCTGCCTGCCTTTCCCCCCCTTGAAGGCCTGTCTCCCCCTTGAAGGCCTGCACCCCCCTTGAAGGCCTGCACCCCCCCCCTTGAAGGCCTGTCCCCCCCCCCTTGTAGGCCTGTTCCCCCCCTTGAAGGCCTGCACCCCCTTGAAGGTCTGCACCCCCCCAAAGGCCTACACCCCCCCCGAAGGCCTGCACCCCCCTGAAGGCCTGCCTGCCCCCCTTGAAGGCCTGCACCCCTTGAAGGTCTGCACCCCCCCCGAAGGCCTGTCCCCCCTTGAAGGCCGGCCTGCCTGCCTGTCACCCCCTCCCCCTTGAAAGCCTGCTTGCCTGCCCGCCCGCCCCACCCTGAAGGCCTGATGCCCCGACCCACCCCTAAGGACCGCTCGCCCCCCTGGCCTCCCCGCACCACCTATGAAGCAGCCGCAGCAGGATCGCGAAGTCAGCGTCAGCGATCCCTGCGCTGCTTCCTGCGCCACGGTCCCGCCCCTCCTCTGACATCAGAGGAGGGGCGGGATCGCGGCGCAGGAAGCAGCGCAGGGATGCTGACGCTGACTTCGCGATCCTGCTGCGGGCTGCTTCACAGGTGGTGCAGGAAGGTCAGTGGGGCGAGCGGTCCTTCAGGGGTGGCGGGGGACTGAACGGCAAGGCCGGGAACACCCCCTTAGGGCTGGCACCCGGGGCGGCCCCCCCCCCCCCCCCCGCCCCCCCATAGGTACGCCACTGCCCGGAGCCCATCATTTTTTTGACACACACACCTCATCTATATGAAAAATATGATTTTTAGTAACAATCCACATATCACACAAGTGTACCTAGGAAAAGGCAGCATCTTAAACACTGCAGTGAGCACTAGAACATCAACACATACATTGTAAAACTAAACAAGCCAGATCCTGCACAGTCAATTGATCCTGCAGTCAATGCCAACTGAAAACTATATTTTCATACACACAGAACAGAGATACACCCTCGCCCAATATGGAATAATCACAAACTAAAAATAGAAATATGTAGACAAAAGTTAAACTGAACCGCCAAGAAACCAGACTGCATACAATGCAACACCACAACACCACAAAAACAGTAACACATGTCCTCTAATACTGTGCAAAATATAAAGACAGTAGATGTAAATTTGAAAAAACTGATACATAACTATCACCACTTTACATATTAACAAATAAAAATAAAACAAATAATGAGAACTAAGAAAATACCATTTTATTGGACTAATCCCCGTAAGCTCAGTCCCCATCCCCGCAAACCACCTGATTCCATCCACACAAGCCTTGAATTGTTTTATATTGAACTTATTATATTAAAGTATAACAAGAAACAATATTCTGTACAATTGTCAATTTATAAATCAGCGTCTTCTCCCCACTCTCTTCCCCATTTCCCTTCAGCGTCCTCAGCCCACTCTCTCTCCACTTTCCTTCAGTGCATGCACATAAAAACAAGCAAGTAATTTTATATCATTTTCATTCTATTCATTCATAGAAATTGAAGTCTAAATAATGCCAGTCACATAACAAAACATGATTTTACAAAAATAATTCCCTGCATAGTCAAGTCTGCAAGGAATACTAGATGTCTTTCAGCAGCTCCCTCCCTCCCTCCCTCCCTCCCCCTTACCTTTGTGGCCAAGTCAAAATGATCTACCAACAATAAAATTTTAAAAACACAAAGCACACTGTACGCAGAGAAAATGTTAATTATCATTTATATTCCGTGGGTTTTCAAAGAGGTCAAGGCAGATGGCTTTATGCAATGTCACCTCAGTAACAACTATACAAAAATAGACAAATATACCCCCCTCCCTTTTTACTAAACTGCGATAGTGGTTTTTAGCGCAGGGAGCTGTACTGAAATCCCCACACTGCTCTTGACGCTCATAGGCTCCCTGCACTAAAAACCGCTATTGCGGTTTAGTAAAAGGGGGCCATAGTGCAAAATATAGACAGCATATATAAATTCTCAAAATGGACACATTTTGATCACTAAATTGAAGATAAAATAATTTTTCCTATCTTTGGTAATTTCATCAGTCTCTGGTTGCACTTTATTCTTCTGACTGTGCATCCAATATTTCTTCCCTTCTTTCAGCCTCCTGTATGCTACCTCTACTCCAAACCTCATTCTCTCCCCCAACTTTTTCTTTGTTTCATCCTGCCCCTTCTTTCTTTCTCTCTCCATGCCCCCTTTCTTTCTGTATGTCTGTCTTTCTCTCTCTCTCCATGCCCCATTTCTTTCTTTCACCCTGCCCCTTCTTTCTTTCTCTCTCCATGTCCCCTTTCTTTCTCTATGTCTGTCTTTCTCTCTCGCCGTGCCCCATTTCTTTCTTTCTTTGTTTCACCCTGCCCCCTTCTTTCTTTCTCTCTCCATGTCCCCTTTCTTTCTCTATGTCTGTCTTTCTCTCTCACCGTGCCCCATTTTGTTCTTTCTTTCTTTCACCCTGCCCCCTTCTTTCTTTCTCTTTCCATATCCCCTTTCTTTCTCTATGTCTGTCTTTCTCTCTCTCTGTGCCCCATTTTGTTCTTTCTTTCTTTGTTTCACCCTGCCCCCTTTCTTTCTTTCTCTCTCCATGCCCCCTTTCTTTCTCTCTCCCTGTCTTTCTCTCTCTCCATGCCCATTTCTTTCTTTCTTTTCTTCACCCTGCCCCCTTTTTTTCTTTCTCCCTGCCCTCCCCCATGCCACTGCCATTGTGAAACATGCTGCTGCCACCACCGCCGGGGAAAAGCTGCCATTGCCGCCATCGGGAACAAGCCGGCGCCTGATTTCTCCCTCCTTGCTTTTCTTCCCTGTGGGCCGACCAACTCTCACCGCCTGACGTCAATTCTAACGTCGGAGAAGACGTTCCGGGCCAGCCAGGCAGCGATTGGCTGGCCCAGAACATCTTCTCTGATGTCAGAATTGACATTGGGTGGCAAGAGTTGGTCGGCCCCGCAGGGAAGAAAAACAGGGAGGGAGAACTCGGCGCCGGCTTGTTCCCGAATGCAGCAGTGACAGCCTATTTCCCGGTGGGTGGCCAGTTGTGCACTCCCTTGGAGCGTGCACCCGGGGCGGACCGTCCCCCTTCTGCCCTCCCCCTTGGTATGCCACTGTTTGAAACTTTTATCTAGCTCTTATGAGCTGTTTTTTGTTCCATAGCGTGACCACGGTGGCCATCTTAGATTTCTCAATTTTATTTCAAAAGCCTCTATCTCACAACACTTTAATTGTACTAATAATCAATTTATATTGACTCCCCAGGTCATTCTAGACAACTGACCCGTACAACTCTTTTGTTTCAATAACGGTTCCCTTGAATTGTTAACCTCTATCTTTCATCTCTGTTAAGTTCATTCAACCTGTACCATCTTTTAATCTCTGTAAACCTCTGTTAAGTTCATTCAACTTGTATCATCTTTTAATCTTTGTAAACCGCATAGAACTTCACGGTCCTGCGGTGTATATAAACTGTTATTATTATTATTATTCTACCCCTGTGTCAGACCAGTTTTGTGCTGGATGACCGGCTGAGGAGAGTCCATGTGCCACGGGACATGTGGGGGAGAAGAGTAATGTAATGTAATGTAATTTATTTCTTATATACCGCTACATCCGTTAGGTTCTAAGCGGTTTACAGAAAATATACATTAAGATTAGAAATAAGAAAGGTACTTGAAAAATTCCCTTACTGTCCCGAAGGCTCACAATCTAACTAAAGTACCTGGAGGATAATAGAGAAGTGAAAAGTAGAGTTATAGGAAAAATAAAAATAAAATAAACATTTTAACAAGACAGCATTGATCTAAATGCTTTGGAAGGTAGAAGAGAGGAGAGAAAGGAATAGAAGCAGAAGGGGGAGTCGTTGAACAGTAGAATTCTGGAGAAATTTAAATGATAGAAATAGAACAAAACAAAGACAAAAGGCAAAACAATAGATAAGATTAAAGATAAATCATAAGCTGGAAAGAAAAATAAAATAAAACTTTGTCTTCAATCCACGGTTTCAGCGTCAGTGATGAAGTGGAGCAAGTAAGTTTAGGAGGAGCGATTGATGTTTCCAGAAAGGGCTTCTTCAGGGAAGAGACTTGGCAGACAGTCCCAGGATGCCTATGTCTCCTCCCCTGCGATGTTCTCCCATCCATGCATTCCCTCCCAGACACACTGCCCGTGCTGGGCTTGGCCCCCTCTGGTCCCTCCAGGGTCATAGAGTCACAGGTAGCTTGATTATTGGGTCAATAATCCCTCCTAGAGCTCTCAAATTGTGACTTGGTATTGTCAGTGAAATGCAAATGTGCAGATGCCTCGAAACCCATGAGGAGTAGATGAAAAATGTCCCTACAGAGGTCCTTAGGAGATCTAGTTTCAGAGATTTGACTCTGATTTTGTGAGTGTAATGTTAGAAGCTTATATGAAGTATTCAGGGTCATCTGCACAGCCTGGTGTACGCTGGTGACTGTTCAGTGCACTGGTCCATCACAGAAAGGTATTCTGCATGAACCAGAGATCCAGTCGGGGTCAGGTTTGATTTTTTTTTTTTCTCCAGCAAAGTGAATCTTCAGGTTTAGAGGATTCTGGGTCACAAGTGGGCACTACTAGCCAAGAGTCTGTGAAAATACTGGACTAGGCGGTGGGTCTGACAGTGTGCAGACTCTTTAAACTGGTGGATTTAATGGAAGCCAGTACAGTATCTCTGAGGGAGTTAAGTATGCAACCGTCTCAGGCTTCCATGGTTCAAATTTCTCTTATGAGCAGTTCTAAGACTCAGTCCACATTTTTTCCTCCATATCAAGAGTTCACCATGATGCTGATGGAGAATTGTGAGCTGCCAGAGGGCCCCTTGAGATTTCCCAGAGGCATGACAACAGGGTCATGAACAAAGTATCTGGGGCATATAGTCTACTGTCTGTAAAATGACTTAGGATAACAATCTGCCATACTGGCCTTAAGGATGTACCAACCCTTTGCTAAAGAGTATTTGTCCATTGAAAGGAAGTCTACTCAAACAGAATCTCCCTTCCATTGTCTGATCCAGAGCATTCTGCGGGTGAAGATAACTGTGGGTCTGAGAGGTGGCAGACATTTCCTTTGTGATGTGCACCTGCCATAAGATGCTGTGCTAGGCTCTGGCTCCAGATGAGAGTGCATACCCCCAGGTGATATTTTGGGGGGGTTGATGATATAGCAGATACTCTATATGACAAGTCCAGGGTAATGAACAAAGTGTCTGCTTATTCTATCTTCACCCGCAGAATGCTCTGGATCAGACAATGGGAGGGAGATTCTGTTTGAGCAGACTTCCTTTCAATGGACAAATAATCTATAGCAAAGGGTTGAACATCCTTAAGGCCAGTATGGCAAATTGTTATCCTAAGTCATTAGCAGACAGTAGACTGCGTGCCCCAAGGGAGGTCAAGTCATGGTTTCTGGCGTGACTACAGTCTCATCAGTCATCAGCAGGTTCCTCTTCTCAGAGATCATTTTGTGGATCTAGACAGAGGTTTGGGGGCTCCAAAAGAGCTCAGATATCAGGTTTTCCCTTGACAGACACTCCTATGAAGTCCTAATGATGCAGACCAGAGGAGACTCTCAGAGTTCAGGGAGGCCAGGGTGAAGATTTGTTCGGACAGTATGTGCTGCAAATTATTCCAGAGGGCTATAACCTTGAATTCTTTCATCCTGTTCAGAATTTCATTATGGATTCTCCAGCCGGAAGACCAGAAAAGGTGGTCAAAATCCAAGAAACAGTAAAACTGTTTCAGGGGATTCAACCCATGGAGCCTGTGCCAGACACAGAATAGAGCTTAGACAGATACACCATATATTGTATCATACACAAGAAATACTTGGACAACTGGAGACCAATCCTTGATCTGAAATCTGTCAATGAAGCACTATAGGTGCCCAGGTTCCTAATGGAGACCATGCATCGGTCATTGCATTGATGATGTTAGAAACATAGAAACATAGAAATTGACGGCAGAAAAGACCATAGCCCATCGAGTCTGCCCATACCAATGACCCACTCCCTGACTTTTACTCCCCTATAGATCCCACGTGAATATCCCATTTTCTCTTAAAATCTGACACGCTGTTGGCCTCAATCACCTGCTGAGGCAGCTCGTTCCAATGATCGACCACCCTTTCAGTGAAGAAGTACTTCCTAGCATCACCTTGAAATTTCCCTCCCCTGATTTTCAGTGAGTGTCCTCTGGTTACCGAGGGCCCTGTAAGACTGAAGATATCATCTTTCACCTCTATACGCCCCGTGATATACTTAAAGGTCTCAATCATGTCCCCCCTCTCTCTTCGCTCCTCCAGTGAGTACATCCGCAGTTTTTTTAGCCTTTCTTCATACGTGAGATCCCTGAGCCCCAAGACCATCCTGGTAGCCATTCGCTGAACCGACTCAATTCTCAACACATCTTTCCGGTAGTGTGGTCTCCAGAATTGAACACAATACTTGAGATGAGGTCTCACCATGGATCTGTACAGTAGCATTATGACTTCAGGTTTTCTGCTGACAAAACCCCTACGGATGCAGCCCATCATTTGTCTTGCCTTGGACGAAGCCTTCTCCACATGATTGGCAGCCTTCATATCATCGCTAATGATCACTCCTAAATCATGTTCCACCGTGGTCCTGGACAAGGTTTCACCATTTAGTGTGTAAGTTCTGTGTGGATTTTTTTTGCCTAGGTGCATTACTTTACATTTTTTAGCATTGAAGCCTAGCTGCCAAGTTGATGACCACTGTTCCAGCTGCCGTAGGTCCTGCATCATAAAGTCAGGCACACTGCTTTTGCCTACTATGTTGCATAGTTTGGCGTCGTCGGCAAACAGTGATACTTTTCCTCTAAGCCCTTGGGTCAAATCTCCTATGAATAAATTGAATAGAATCGGCCCTAAGACGGAGCCCTGAGGTACTCCACTCGTCACTGCTGACGTTTTGGAGGGGGTACCGTTTACCATCACCCTTTGAAGCCTACCATCTAGCCAATCCCTTACCCATGTAGTGAATGTATCCCCTAATCCCATCGATTTTAGTTTGTTCAACAGCCTGCACTGTGGGACGCTATCAAAAGCTTTGCTGAAGTCCAAATATATCACGTCCAGGGACTCCCCGGCATCCAGATGACTGGTCACCCAGTCAAAGAAGTCAATCAGATTAGATTGGCAGGACCTTCCCCTGGTAAATCTGTGTTGGTGTGGATCACATAAATTTTCTTCGTCTAGAATTTTGTCAAGTTTCTGTTTGATCAGTGTTTCCATGAGTTTGCACACTATGGATGTAAGACTCACCGGTCTGTAATTTTCTGTCTCTGTTCTGCAGCCCTTTTTGTGGAGTGGAATTATGTTAGCTGTTTTCCAGTCTAGGGGTACTTTTCCCGTGCGCATGGAAAGATTGAAGAGCACGGATAGTGGTTCAGCCAGAACTTCACTCAGCTCTCTGAGTACCCTGGGGTGTAGATTGTCAGGTCCCATGGCTTTGTCTACTTTGAGTCTTGAAAGTTCGTGGTAGACGCTATTGGGTGTAAACTCATAATCATGAAACAGGTCATTTTGGCTGTCTCTTATCTGTAGTTGTGGACCAGCTCCCGGTGCTTCACAGGTGAATACTGAGCAGAAGTATTCGTTTAGCAGTTCTGCCTTGATAGTATCAGATTCTGCGTAGTTTCCATCTGATTGCCTAAGGCGTTCTATCCCATCTTTGTTTCTCTTCCTGTCGCTAATGTACCTGAAGAAGGATTTGTCCCCTTTTTTAATGTTCCGTGCTAGATCTTCCTCTGTTCGAAGTTTGGCTTCCCTGACTGCCTTTTTGACAGCCTTAGATTTGGCCAGATAGTCTTCTTTTGCCTCCCTTTTCCCAAGATGTTTGTAGGTGATAAATGCTTCTTTTTTCTTTTTAATGAGGTCCAAAATTTTTTTGCTGAACCATTGTGGTTTTTTGTTTCTCCGGCGTTTGCTTACTGTATTTATGTAGCGGCTAGATGCTTCGTTCAGGATAGATTTTAGATTTGACCACATAGTTTCCGGATTGTCAGTTTCTGCATGGTTTTGCAGCTCCTGATGGACAAAGTTTCTCATATGGTCGAAATCTGCGCCCCTAAAGTTGAGGACCCTCGTTGCTGTGTTTGATTTAGAGAAGCCTTTCCTGAGGTTGAGCCATACCATGTTTTGGTCACTGGAGGCCAGCGTGTCTATCATTGATACTTCCGAGACACTGTCTCCATTTGTGAGTACCAGGTCCAGTATTGCCTTTTCCCTGGTGGGCTCTAATACCATTTGTTTGAGTTGTGCACCCTTAATGGAGGTTAATATTCTTCTGCTACCACTCGTAGTCGCGGAGAGGGTGTTCCAGTCTGCATCTGGCATGTTGAAGTCCCCTAACAGTACTGTGTCACCATGCAAAGTGATGTTCTCTATGTCCTCAATCAATTCCTTGTCTTTGTCTTCCTGTTGTCTTGGAGGCCTGTATACCACACCGAGGTAAAGGCATTTTTCATTCCCTCTGGCCAGGTTTACCCAAAGTGATTCCCCTGTGTATCTAACCTCTGTGATCCTGGTAGTTTTGATATTATCCTTAGTGTATAGTTCTACCCCCCTCCTAATTTGCCCTCTCTGTCCCGACGAAGTAGATTGTAGCCTGGTATAACCATATCCCACCCATGCGAGTCTGTGAACCAGGTCTCGGATATCGCTACTATGTCAAGGTCAGCATTCCTTATCTCTGTTTCTAGTTCCAGGATTTTGTTGCCCAAGCTGTGTGCATTAACATACATTGCTCTCCAAATTTGTGATGAGATGCCTATCCCCGTTAGTGTGACTCTTGTTTTTTTTTGTGTATACTATGGGTACTTACCTTAGGCTCAGAAGTGTGGTTTTACTTGCTTCCCCAGGGTGGATCCTTGCTGCTCTGGTATGTATGTATGAACCCTCCCCCAACTTACCTAGTTTAAAGCCTTCCGAAGTAGGCGTGCTAGTCGATGTCCAAAAACTTTCTTGCCTCTCTTTGTTAGGTGTAGTCCGTCAGGTCCCTGTAGTCCTTGTAGCGCCTCTCCGTGGTCTAGGAATCCAAAGTTCATCTCTAAACACCATTCGTGAAGCCACTTGTTGGTCCGATGGAAACGCTCTTCCCTGTCTCTGCCTTTGTCTCTTACCGGGAGAATTAATGAGAAGACCACCTGTGCTCCTGTCTGCTTCAGCTTTCTTCCCAGGGCCTCGAAGTCTTTAGGGATGCTGTCTGATGTGCTTCTGGCAGTATCGTTGGTACCTACATGAATGAGAAACATAGGGAAATGGTCAGTAGGTTTCAGAAGTTTGTCTATACTGGTGGTGATGTCCCGGATCCTGGCTCCAGGAAGACAGCAGACCTCCCTCGACTGCAAATCTGGACTGCAAATCTGGTCTGCTTGCACAGATATACTTATATTCCCAGAACACAGAAAGTTTTTCAGATTCCATGTGCTGGAATAGCATTTCCAATTCTTGGCACTTCCGTTCAGGTTGGCAGCAACACCTCACATCTTTACCAAGGTGATGGTGGAAGCAGCAGCATACCTGCACAAGGCAGGGATTCAGGTACACCCATACTTAGATGATTGGTTAATCAAGGCTCTGCCCAAGAGTGACATAAGTAGTGACATAAGTTGTCCAGCTCCTTCAAGACCTGGGATTGATTATAAATTTCTGAAAAAATCACCAGCAACTTGCCCAATCCCTGAAGTATTTGTGGATCCTCTTTAGCATGGAAGAAGGTCATGATTTTCTTCTGGAATCATGCAAGCTGAAGCTAAGAGTCCAGATTTTTGAGTTTCTGGTAAGGCCAACTCCTATGGATTGGCACTACCTGCAGGCACTGGGGTTGATGGCAGTGACCATAGATGTGAAACCTTGGGCAAAAGTTAATTTATGTCTCCTTCAGAATGCACTGTTATTCTGCTGGTCTTCACAGATGGAGTCCCTCTGGATGCCATTGACCTTGAAGGCAGAAGCATGTCAAAGCTTGCATTGGTAGCTTTGGGTGGAGACACTGTCCAAGGGCTTGCCTCTCTGCATTTCCTCTTGGATGATACTGATGACAAATGCCAGCATCTACAATTCCCTCTTCTCTTTTATTAATTTTGTTTTTTATGATGTAATTATTAACTTTCCCTCCCCCTTCACCCTCAAGCTCATGTTTGTATCTATAATTTGTCCACTTAATGTTCACATTTCCCCTCCCCCTATAATAATTTATTTTAACCTTTCATTTTTAGCATTGTAAACTGGCCAGGTGCAAGTCGATGGTTGGTATATTAAAATTAATTAAACTTGAAATTTGAAACTTGGGGAGGTCATTGCAAGGGTTGCCCAGTTCAGGGAAGATGGTTGCCTTTTCAGAGAAAATGGTCCATCAATGGATTGGAACTGAGAACCATTTGTTTAGTGCTGTAGTCATTCAAAAAGATCCTTGAAGTCAAAGTGATCAGGGACTTTTTAGACAATGCCACAGCAGTGACATATGCCAACAGACAGGGAAACACAAAGAGTGCTCTGTTGAAGCTAGAGGCCCACTGTTGTCAAGCTGGGCAGAATCTCACCTACAAGCATTTCAGCAGTGCATGTAGCAGGAGTGGACAATGTACAAGCAGACTATCTCAGTCACCAGGCTCTGGACCTGAGGGAGTGATCTTTGTCCCAGACTGCTTTCAAAAAAATTTGTAAAGTTCTGAGGTAGGCCAACTTTCAATCTAAGTGCATTAGCAGTCAACAAGAGGACTTCTTGATACTTCAACCGCAAAGTAGAGCCAGGAAGCGCCAGCATAGATGCCATGGTACAACTGTGATCAACAAAGGTACTTATGTATGTATTCCCCCATGGCCAATTTAGGCCATATTATTCAAAGAATGGTAACCTACCAAGGGATGGTGATTTTCATACACTGGATTGGTTGCATCATGGTAGGTTGATCTGGTTCTGCTACAGCAGGACAAATGCCTCAGACTGCCACTGCTCCCAGTGCTGCTTTCACAAGGTCCAATTGCATTGGAGATTCTGGAATGCTTACAGCATGGCTCTTGAGTGCACAGTCCTAATTTTTTTTTTTTTTTAAGATATTTGTAAGGTATTATAGCTTCTCTCCTATGAAATAAGAAGTCGGCTATAGTCGTAGTCTATGCTAAGGCTTGGAAGTCTTTTCAGCACTGGTGTGTGGAATAGAAGGTAGAGCCTTTTAGAGCTCTGATTTCCACGGTCCTTTCATTTCTTCAGGACGGTCTCAAAAAGAGCCTGGCATTTGGCCTCTATATGGTTCAGGTGGCAAGCCTCTCACTCCTTATGACTCAAATGGAGAAAGGGCCTTTGCCTTGGATGTGTCCAGATCTCTGAAGGGAGCGTTGCATTTGAATCCTCCCATGTGACAACCATTTCCAATGTGGAATCTTAACATTGTGCTATGGGCCCTCAGTAGAGTGCCATATGAGCCCTTGCTAGAGGCATCACTGATGGATTTGACCATCCAGAAGGATTCACTGGTAGCTATCATCTCAACAAAAAAGGTTTTGGAACTTCAGGCTCTGTCATGTAGAGAGTCATTCATCAGAGAGTCATTCCTCATGGTTCCTTCCTTTCCATCAAAGGGGGTGTCAGCATCTCATGTCAATCAGGAAGCCTGTGTTCCAAGTTGCAGATGTAAAAAAAAAAAAAAAGACAGTTTTGGAGTTACTGGACATGAGGAGAGTTCTCTATTATCTAGAAGTGAAGAATGATTTTCTTCTTTTACTTCATCTTTTTGGGATCTCCAATCTTGACAGACCAGGGAAGTCAGCATCTAAGACTTTAATTTTCATATGGATCTGCATAGCTATTTCATCTGACTATGTTGGCTATAGTAAACAGCTACCAATTTCCTTAAAGGCACATTCCACCAGAAGCATGGCTTCTTCAGGGTAGAATCCCGGGCAGTTCTGTCTGAGGAGTTTTGTAGGACAGATACAAAGTTTTACAGAGTGGACATGCTAACACAAATGGGCATCACGTTGGGGTGCTTAGTGATAGCAGCAGGTTCATCTGCCCCACCCTAGATTCAGGGGACAGCTTTAGTATGACCCACTAGTCAAGACTCATGTTTCTTTTGCACTGGAAGAGATTAGGTTCTTACCTCAATAATATTCTTTCCAGTGTAAAGGAACATGAGTCTTGACAGCAGCCCTGTCAGATATCAATTTAGCCTGTTTTCTGTCTCAGACATGTATGTGTGTCTCCAAATGCTTGCCTTGGAGCAGCCAAGAAAGTATGAAGGTCACTGTTTTTCAACTGTCCAGCAAGAACAGTAAGTGATGTGATAGCTTATACAGCAAAATCCATGGGAGTGCTGTATAAATGTGAGTGCTTGTTGCACACAGGTAGGTGGCTTGTTTGGGTTCATTTTGCTTGTGTTAAGTTGCATGGGGTTTAATCAATTGTCTTTGCTGCAGAGCAGAAAAGACTTGACTTGCTCAGGGAGTTCCCTGTGCCCTCCGTATTATTTCTTCTTTTTTGGGGTGATCAACTGCTTTGATATGAACTGAGGAGATAGGGACTGCCCACTGACACAAGACGGTGGAACTAAAAAGCTGTGGATGATTCCTTCTGCAACAACTCATGAGTAAAGGTAATGTTCCTTTATGAAGGGGTGCTGAAAAGTTCTCAGTACAACCACCAGCTTCCTAAATTATGAGGTTATTTTTGCAACTGTAGCTGGAAACAGTATTATCTTATTTCATTAAGAAACAAAATTCTATGTTTTGACATTGTTTGAGATCATTGATTGAACCATTTCCACATTGGTTAGGCTGATAACTTTTCAGCACCCCCTCAAATACTGGAAAGAAGATTACCGAGGTAGGAACCTAATCTCCCCTTTTTGGCTTTCTCATCTAAGTGTCATGTTATAAAAATCAGGCTCTTAAGAGCATTTTCAATTGAATCATGTAGCAAACAAAGCTCAGGTTTATCTAGGATCATGTCGAGATATGTACTCATTCTGTCAGAAATATATCATGGATGAATGTATCCGTGCTTACTTCAGTTTGGCTCAAGTAAAAAAGTGCTCCAGTTATTTCAGACCACTGTTTTTCTTATTAAAAATACTAGGAGATTTCCATTGCTAAATAGGGAATATTTCTTGTCTTGGATCAAAACTAGGAAAAGAGATCTTTGAAAGTTTCTTGCATTATGTTAACAAAAACATGTCTGGAGTTCCATTACTATCTTTAATTATGCATGCATGCTGGTTTATACGGAAGCTCCAAAGCCTGCCTGCTGTAATCCTTTGAACCTTGGATGAAAGTTTCATATCATTAGTAAAGTTAAAGATATTTGAAGTGTCTCACTGTCTCCATGTGCATTCCTTTCACCCTACCTTTGTCATGCAAAAACATCAATTACTGATTTGACTTTTTCTATGTTCATTTGTGCTGGAAAATATCAACATTAAAGCCACTTTTCTGCATCTAGATGAGTAGTTTGCAAAACTTAGATGAAGTCAAAAGTAATGTTAAATCACAGATGTCTTTTCTTAAAGATTTTTGTTCCTGCAAATTTATTCGGAGTTCCCCTCATTAAATGGAACTATCCAATGAGTTTATTTTCCCTCACTTCCATCAGTTCAGTGATTGGTTGAAGAAGCCAGGGCACTAGACCATGAGATTTTCCATGGATTTGTGACCTATTTTTGTGGAAATATGTTATGGTTACAAATGGGCTCTGTAGTAGAGAACGACACAGGGACAAATTTTTCCCCATCCCTGTAGGATTTCAATTTTTCCATCCCGTTCCCGCAAGTTTTGTTGCTGTCCCTGTCCTTGCCCCATTCCTGTAAGCTTTGCCTTAACCACACAAGCCTCAAACACTTATTATTTTAAAGTGTTTGAGGTTTGTGCAGATGAGGACAGAGCTTGCAGGAATGGGGCAGGGTTTTGACAAATAATGAGGGGTACATTAAGAATGCATGTAAGTTACGAATGGTAGTGGTGATGAGATATAAGACTGTGAATGATATCTAACATGCAAAAAGTATAAAAGATGTGTGATAAAAGACACAATGATGTGAGTGGCACTAATGAAAATGAGTTGGTGAAAAATCGTGGTAAGTATAGAAAATATTTGAGTCTATGCAAAATGCAGAGTGAAGTGAAGAACTTAAATATATTATCCTGTATCCCTAACGGACTAGGTCCTTTAAGGCTTTGATGTGGATAACCTATTTTTATGTGGATGATTTTGGTGTAACTTTGGAACTTTGACTTTTTCAAATAAAGTCCATTTAGGAACATCGTCACTCCACAGAGGGTTTTTTTTTTTTTTTTTGTTTTCTATGGATTTTCTTCTCTGTGGATATCATGGGGTCAATTCCTTTTGTTTTTAGGAATGGGGCAGGAACAGGAAAAGAACTCACGGGGACAGGATGGGAAAATGAGTTCCCGCGGGGATGGGGAAAAATTTATCCCTGTGTCATTCTAACTCTGTAGCAAACTTTTGCTAAATATTTGTAGGAAACATGCAAAAAAGCATAAAGAACATTCTCTTATATGAGCTCTCAATATAAGTTTATTTAATATATCCTTTTATACCACAAATGGGCACATGGAGGAGTGTGTGGCACAGTGGTTGGATCTACAGCCTCAGCACCCTGGGGTTGTGGGTTCAAACCCCGTGCTGCTCCTTGTGACTCTGGGCAAGTCACTTAATCCTCCATAGCCCCAGGTACATTAGATAGATTGTGAGCCCTCCGGGACAGAGAGGGAAAATGCTTGAGTACCTGATTGTAAAAACCGCTTAGATAACCTTGATAGGCGGTATATAAAATCCTAATAAAACTTGAAACTTGAAAACATAAAACTAGAGAATGACATGGGGACAAATTTTTCCCCATCCTCGCGGGAACTCATTGTCCCGTCCCATCCCCACAAGCTCTGTCCTCATGCGTACATGCCTCAAACATTATAAAATCATAAGTGTTCGAAGCTTGTGCGGTTAAGGCAGAGCTTATAGGAATGAGGCAGGGTCAGTGACAGTGACAAACTCTTGGGGGTGGGACGGAGAACTTGAGTTACTACGTGGACGGGGAAAAAATGTGTCCCCATGTCATTCTCTACATAGAACCAAATAATAGATCAACTTAAAAAATGCTATCCATAACAGCATTATTCATCAAGGTTGAAGACCTTTGGGATCAGATTTCTAGGAAGTTTGTAGCTCCTTTGTCTCCCCACCCTCAACCTAAATCATGGTGCCTTATTACCAAGCTGTGCTAAAAAATAATTAAAAAAAAAATGTAGCCAGTGCTATTATTAGCAAGTGGGTTTCCTGCTCACTGAGGCTAATTTTAGCATAGCTGCATAATGGCTGTATTTTCCATTCTTTTGAATTAATGGCCACATGCTAATTTCCAAATTAGTGTGTGAGCCCCTTCCACTACCTATTTACTAGGTAGAAAGGGCTCCTGCACTAAATGTGTACTAATTGATTAGCATGTGGCAATGTAACTGCACTAAATAGCACAGGGCATACCTACTCTCCATCCCCCAAATATACCCCCATGCTAAAAACATAAAATCTAATTTTTAGCTTGTGAGAAATGCATGCCAATCCCACAATTACTGCTGGGCCAATATGTGCATCCTACAGTAGTGTCTTTTTAACTTGTGGTAAGCATGTGTTAGTGCTTACAGCGGCTTAGTAAGTCTTCTTAAGAACTTTGGTGAAACTATAGAAATCAAGAAATCACCAAATTATTAATCCAAAAAGCATTTCAAAAGTCATAAAACTGGTTCTATCAGTCTGGTTATGATGGTCCCCATTTTACTGAGTGGAAGGTTCTATTTCATGATTTCATGTTTAAGGAATTAAGGTCTGCAACAAAAATTATATGGAATTAATTTTTTTTTACCAATAATTGTGTATTAAAAGTATAACTCATCCTTGAAATTTGGGACATCAAGCCTGCAGTGTGGTGTTGAATGTAATCTCCTAATAGCATACCATTCACTCGCACCTGTAAGCATCTTATCCTGCATACAGCAGGGGAAGTAGAGTAATAGGGAAGGAAATGCATGAAGTATGAAGAGATGAGAATACAGAAAAAGATGGCAAAGTTGTAACAGTTAACTGTCATACTGTCGTAGTAGATGTTCAGATTATATTTGCTTCTATTGTAATTCCCACATAAGCATAAGTAGAAATAGCTATACTAATTCTACAAGATTTTAAATGTGCAGTGATAGACTCTTTGGTTCCTCCATTGTCCAGGGGAGACTTGAAGAAAAAACTTTACCTAACTGAACAACGTTTGATATTTTCTTTACAAACAGTGTGGCCATTGGATCTTAATAAGAGAGTGAAATGGCAAGCATTTTTTTAAGGTGGAACTCATTTACATTGTTGCTTTTTCTTTTTTGTTCTTTTTTGATGATTTGATTTTCTCCAATCAGTTTTGTTTGATAAGAGCTGAGCTGAGTGCTGATTGGTTGATTTGGACCAGAAGTGAGGTCTGTATTGGAGGGAGGGCTTTAAGTGTTCTTGTCTGTTTCCTTTGTTCTGGGGCTGGTCTCAGTGTGGCTGCACTTTTCAAGGCTGTATTGTTTGTTCCCCTGATGAGCCAAACATTGGTGAAACAAGGTCGCTTGGGAAGGTTGTGGAAGACGTGACAGCATTGGAGCTCAAGTCGTCTTTTGTCAGCTAAGGCCTTGAATGTGCCTCTGGGTGACTTTACCCTTTTCTGAACCTGAGCTGTTCTGTGAGGGAGTTTATTACCAGTGAAAGTATCAAAAGCAGTTTTGATTTGTACCTTTTGGTCTATACTGCTACATTAGTCTGAGAATTTTTCTCCCTTTTTTGGGTGCATGCTGGGTTCGAAGAGGGGGGTACCTCAGTGCCACGATCACACAACATTTTGAATCATTATATGAACAAATATATTTTAGCAAACCAGTTTTAAAAAATAAGAATAACAAATAAGGTACTTTGCATGTTTTTGTACCACTTCAAAACATGAATTTGTACATTGTAGACTACACATGAAATTTTGATATTAAAGATTAACCCAAATTTGCAAAATCTCTTTCAGAAGGAGTGTTCACATAAAAAATATATATATACAAATTATTGAAGTGTTGGCATTTATATGCATGCTGTGGAGCGGCAAAATTTAAAAAAACAAAAAACACACGTCTAAGTCCATTATGGGCCTATGGTGCTAGTCGCCCAAAGTCGGCAGCGTCTAAAGTCTATTCTCAAAAAAATACATCCAAAATATTTTTTTTTGAGAATCGTCTAATTATACGTCCAGCCGTTTGATCGTGAAAACTGTCAAGTCATCTACCTTTATACCACATTCTCATCCAAAAAATCATCCAAGTCCAAAACGCCTAGAAAAAGACCTTTTGGATGTGGGAGGGTTCAAAAAAATGATGGACTGTCCACTCAGACATGGCAACAGAGAAGTGGGGTACCTTACAGGGCACTGCTATGAACTTCTCAAAAAGGGTGCCACATAAATATCTTACCACAACTCCTTTGCAGATCATGGTGAGTCCCCCAAAGCCTACTATACCCACATGACTACAATCCCAAGAGCCCTTATGGCTGCAGGTGGCAACTCTATGGTAGTACAATAGGGTTTGGGGGGCTCATATTTTCCACCATGAATGCAGTGGTTAGAGTGGCTTATGGGCCTGGGTTCTCCTCTCTATGGTTTATTAGCCCAGTATTTTTCAACCTTTTCAAGCCAAGTACCCCCTAAGCCTAAAAAATACCAATTGAGTACCCCCTCCCAAACTCCGCCCCAGACTTGATCAAACTCTGCCCCTGACTCCACCCTCATAATAATAATACTCATTGTAATGCAATTTCTTCCATCCATTTTTCATATTCACACAATATAATCTTATTAATACATAATGGTAACCACAAAATTAAAAAAACACAAAGTACACTGGGGAGGTTTCAAAGATGTAAAGACAGATGACTTTAAAATATGCAATGTCACCTTGTAGTGCAAAATATAGACAACAGATATAAATTCTCAAAACTGACACATTTTGATCACTAAATTGAAAATAAAATTATTTTTCCTACCTTTGTTTGGTGATTTCATGAGTCTCTGGTTGCACTTCCTTCTGACTGGGCATCCAATATTTCTTTCTTTCATTCTGCCTCCTGCATGCTTCCTATCCTCCAGACCTCATTTCATTCCCCAACCCCATTCTCTGTCCTTCCAGGAGTTCAACTTTTCAACTCTCTCATTCCCCGGATCATGTGCAGCATTTTTCACCACTGCCCACCAGCCTCATGACTATTTCTCCTTCTATCACCCCTCTCCAACACCATGCCACATCTCTCCCTCCATAACTATGCCCAACATCCTTCCCCTTTGCATCCCCTTCAATCTAACCCTCGGTTCCCTCTCAACCACCATATCCAACATTTCTCCCTCTCATCCTTTTATTCCCCATGCATCTCTACCTCACTCCTCTCTATGCCCAATTTTCCTCTTCCTTTCCCCATGTGCACCATCTCTTTCCCTTTCATTCACACATTCAGGCCCAAAAATTGTCCATTCTATTCCCTCCCTCCCTAACCTCCTTCCTATGTCCCAAGTTAGTGACCCCTTTCTCCATCCCTGCCTCCCTTCCTTTTGTAAAATGGCCCCATTTACTATTTTTCCTATTAATACCCTCTCCCTTCCTTCTGTCCTATTAATGCCCCCCTTCTTTCTGTGTCTGAGTTTGTGCCCCCTCCCCCTCACTGCCTCCCTATTAATGCCCCCTCCCTTCCTTCTTTCCTATTAATGCCCCTCCCTTCATTCTGTGTCCTAAGTTCATGCCCTCTCCCCCTCACTGCCTTCCAGCATTTGTACCATCCCCTTCCTCCCTCCCTCCCCCAAAACTGACCCACGCCGAAGCCTAACTACCCCAAGCCAACCCACCGCCAATTCCTCCTCCCCTCCCCCAATCCGCCACTGCTCCGCCACACGCCAGCTCTATTTAATTATCCCTCACTGCCGCTGCAACTCCAGGAAAGGAAGGACCAGGCGCGTGCAGCGATTGCACACCGTCAGCCCACAAGCCTTCCCCCCAACACAGGGAGGAATCTGTGGTCAGGCCACGTACCCCAAACAGACAGCCCACATACCCCCTAGGGCATGTGTACCACAGGTTTAGAAATACTGCATTAGCCTACCCCACAAACTACTTAAGCCACCTCTGTGCAGCTCTACTATGCTTTCCTATGCCAGGTGTTGATGTTCTGAAGGCAGGTATGCATGTTTTTATTCAAATTTTTATGGTGGTGGGGGGATCAGGGATGACCATGGGAGTGTGGGGGTCTGTACTTTGTGTCTTCAGTGGTTATCTGGTCACTTTTGATACCTTCTGTGCACATACTTGTGTTTAGATCGCCCAAGTCACAACGTATAAGTTCTGTCTAGGAAGTCTCGCTGCAGGATGACTAGGGCCCTCTTTTACTAAGGTGCACTAACTAATTAGCAAGCGCTAATCGATTTAGCATGTGCTAAACACTAACATGTGCATGTTAGTCTATGGACGCGTTAGCATTTAGCGTGCGCTAATTCTATTAGCACGTGCTAATCGCTTAGTGCATGTTAGTAAAAGAGGGGCTTAGTCTAGGTCGGCTCACATCCTGCCTGTCTCCCGCCCTAACCACTCCTTCAGAAACGTCCCTTTTCACTCTGGGCATATAGCAGCACTGAAAAAGCCTAAGCTGTTTTTAGATACATCTAAAACCCGTTTCAATTATCGGCACTTGGATGACCTGTCTTTTTGATCGTCCAAGTGTCAATTTAGACGGGTTTTTAGACTTATTTCTGTTTCGGTATGTACCTCGTAGCATCTAAATGTAATAGTACATAGCTCAAAAGTGGGAATTGCCATGGGAGGACTATCAGAATCCTGTCTCAGCAGGGATCTAGTGTTTACAACAGGTTTCAGCGGCATAAGTTTGGCACCTAAAGTTAGGTGTGGGAATCATTACTAAGCGTAATCCAGAAAGGATGCATGCCTTTTATAGAATCACACTTAGTGCCAATTTTTTCCTGCACCAAAATTTGAGCGCCATTTATAGAAATCCCTTTTATATCACTCACACCCTAAAGTTATAGAATACAACTGAGCACATACCTTTTACTTAGGAATATTCATGCACATAAGTGCTAATATTCTAAGCACACAAATGGCACTTACATTTAGGTGTTAACCCCTAAAATTCAGTCAATTGCGGCCAGTGTGGTTTTTTTAAATCACTAGCTGAATTATCCACCAATATTCAGTGCCAGGCCATTTCCAGGTACCAGCACTGAATATTAAGGGCTAAATGTGAGCGGGCAAGCTGTCAGAACTTATGCGGGTCTTGGCTGAATATCAGCTAGGACCTGCATCATTTTTTTTGTTGTTTTAAGCCCCCCTTCGATCCTCTTACAAAGCCCCTTCCTTCCCTCTCCCCAGCCCAGTACAATGATTTCCCTCCCTCTGAGAAATCCAGCTCCCACCCAGCCCACAATATAGGTAGGCTTCCCTTATACAGAGCCTACCTTATGTCCCTGGTCCGGGGGGAGGGTCACTGCAGGTAGTAGTGAAGGACAAGCATTCATGGCAGCCATTTTCTTCTAGTTGCCACAAGTAGTAGGAGCAAGTGGACTTCACTTTTGCCCCCAATGAACCCCACAGACCACTAGGGACATAAGGTAGGCATGGAGGGGTTGGACCTACTGGAGGAGAGGGAGGGAGATCACTGCAGCGGGCTGGAGGAAGGAAGGATATTTGTAAGGAAATTGAGAAGTTTAAAACAAAAGAATTAGACTGCTTAGCTATGCAGGTGCCAGCACTGAATATTGCCAGCACCCAAATAATCCAGGGTTCCTCCCTAATGCTGGTTCCTGTACCATCTATGACCTGCCCTTTTTGTTTTGTTTTTTTGAGCAGTCAGACATAATATTTAGCAGCACTGCCCAGTTTAGTGTTGCTGAATATTGGGGGATGGCAGCCCCAGGGGATTGAAATCCTTTTGAATTTGGTCCATAAATTTAAAGCATTTGGGGAATAATAGTTAACAGGATATCTGAGGTAATGGGAAATAATGACTTTCCCAAGTTCACAAAGATTGTTACAGCAGACATGGGATTTGAATCCTAGCTTCTTAGCCCATTATGTAAACCACTAGGCCAGCTTATGTGGGAAAGTGATGCTGCACTGACACTCCATTTCTGAGTGCAATGACATTTCTATGTGAAGTTGAAGGTTTCACTTATTCATAGTTTTATTAAGAAAAATCAATTTTTCAATAAAATGAGGCGCTATAATGGTTGGTCCCAACCTCTGCCAGTAAGACTGAATTTTTGGAAAACTGGTTTAAGGATCTTTGTGATAACATTATTAAATCTGAAAAAAATATTTAAGAAAGCTGTTCCACCAGTGTAATTCAAAGATGTCTTTTATCAAACTCAAATATCTCCGCACTATTCAATCTTACACTAAGGCAGTGCCTTTCAATATGTTTCAAATTTATTATGTTTGTGCATTTAGAAACATTTGGATTTAGAATGTGCCTGAGCAATGGGAAAATCTTGAATAAAACCTCATAACGAACTGGCATGTGGGCATTATCTCCACAATGAGCAATGGATTGCTCTATTCAAAGAAAATGTCACCATGGCTATTGTTATTTAAATCACAGTATTGAAACAGTAATCAATTCAAAGGGATCTAACTTGGCTTGCAATATACAGTAGTAAGACTATATACACAAAGAAATAATCCTGTGGTGATGAAAATGTATATTGCAACAAATGAACTTAACAATCAAATAAGAGTCAAGTTAGAGTTTAAAAGTTTGCTGAAATAAGAAGAAAGGGGGATGGGATTTGATATACTGCTTTTCTGTGATTACAATCAAAGCAGTTTACATATTACATACAGGTACTTATTTTGTACCTGAGACAATAGAGGGTTAAGGGTTCCTTTTTCTAAATTGCAGTAGAACTTTTACTGCAGGCCAACAAAGTAAATGCTCTGACACTCAGTCATTTCCTATGAGCGACAGAGCATTTACCTCTCTGACCCACGGTAAAAAGCTCTACCACAGTTTAGTAAAAGCCAGTGTAAATGACTTGCCCAGAGTCACAAAGGCCTGGATTCTCTATAGGGTGCAGATATTGGCAGCCACCTAAAAAGCTGCCACTGTTTGAGTGTCAATCACATGATGGTGCCCTATAGAGAATTGCACCGCTGCAAAAGATAGGCACCAGAAATGTAGGCCAGGGTTTTCCGGGCCTACATTTCCAGTATCTATGCCATGAATCGCACCTACGTAGGTGCTTAAAACTGCCTAATGCCACTTCCAGCGTTAGCCATGCCCATAGTGGCATTCGGTGGCCTAAAGTGCCTACATAGGCACGATTCCAATGTGTATTATTTAGGCACTGGTATGTGCTTTAATGGTGCCATTTTAAATGGTGTTTGTTACTTAATTTAGGCACCGGTAGGGCGCCTACCAGCACCTAAATATAGGCGCTATTTCTAGAATTTCCCCCAAGGAGCTGCAGTGGAAATCAAGCCCAGTTCCCTTGGGTTTTAGGCCACTGCAATAACCATTAGATTACTCCTCCTTTATATATGGTACTACTTGCACGGAGGATCCTTAAGCCACATGCAAGCTAAGTTTATAAAAAGCTGTCTAAATTTGTGGAAAGTATGCATGTTTAAATGCCAGCATTCAATGTGTCTGATTATGTACCATTGTGTAAGAACGTGCAATATTCAATGGTGTGTCCACATGGGTGGAGTTTGGGCAGAGTATGGGCAAGGCACACATTTATGCACATAGATAATGTAATACTGTAATCTGTGTGCATACTTTCACAATCTAGGCCTGAGCATTTACTCCAGTTCTATGCCAGCTGTGTTAATTCTAAAATATAGGTAAATGTTTGACCTATTACATTAGCATTCTAAAAAAAACAGTAGGCACCTACTTTTCTTTATAGTAGCCATTCCCAACCCATTCCTCCGGGCATACCTAGTTCTGTCATGTTTTTAGGATATCCACAATAAATATTCATTCCACCCAAAAAACCACAAGTCAACTTCTCATTCAAAATAATATCTTGAAAAAAATTAAAAAAAAAAAAAAATATGATGTACTCAGACCCATAACCAAAATGCCACAGGGTAAGCAAGAGTCACCACGGGACCATCATAACGATATCAATGTCCCAACCACCTTGACTTTTTGTGTTGCATGTTAAAAAAAGGTTTAAATATCCAGGTGGCAAGGCAAGCTGTGAAGTGGAAGAAATGCCATTCACACTTTAAAGAGAAGTACATTGTATATGTATAAGAGATAGTGATAAAAAGATTGTAAAAGTGTGACAAGGTATAGGTGGTTGGGACATCATAGAAACATAGAAACATAGAAAAAAGCGGCAGAAAAGGGCTACAGCCCACCAAGTCTGCCCATTCCAAGTATCCCCCCCTGAATTTACTTCCTTAAAGATCCCACAAGAGTATCCCATTTATTCTTAAAATCCGTCACGCTGCTGGCCTTTACCACCTGGAGTGGTAGTCTGTTCCAATGATCCACCACTCTTTCGGTGAAGAAGTACTTCCTGGAGTCGCCGTGAAACTTCCCTCCCCTGATTTTCAGCGGATGTCCTCTGGTGGTCGAGGGACCCATGGGCCAGGAGATATCATCTTCTGGCTCGATGCGTCCTGTGATGTATTTATACGTTTCGATCATATCTCCCCGTTCTCTTCTTTCCTCGAGTGAGTACAGTCGCAACTTCTGTAGTCTTTCTTCATATGGGAGATCCTTGAGCCCCACGACCATCCTGGTGGCCGTTCGCTGAACCGACTCGATCCTTTGCACGTCCTTTCGGTAGTGTGGTCTCCAAAACTGAACACAGTACTCCAAGTGCGGCCTCACCATGGCTCTGTACAACGGCATTATAACTTCAGGTCTCCTGCTGACGAAACCTCTGCGGATACACCCCAATACCTGTCTTGCCTTGGAGGAAGCCTTCTCCACTTGATTGGCAACTTTCATGTCTTCACTAATGATCACTCCCAGATCACGTTCCTCCGTGGTCGTAACCAAAGTCTCGCCATTTAGTACATAAGCTCTACGCGGGTTTCTCTTGCCCAAGTGCATTATCTTGCATTTTTTAGCATTGAAGCCTAGCTGCCAAGTATTTGACCATTGTTCCAGCAGCAGTAGGTCGTGTGACATAGTATCAGGTAATGAGCTTTTGCCTACTATGTTGCAAAGTTTGGCGTCGTCGGCGAATAGTGATATCCTTCCTCTAAGTCCTTGTGTCATATCTCTTATGAATAAGTTGAATAGAATTGGGCCCAGGACCGATCCCTGCGGCACTCCACTGATCACGTCCGACGCTTCAGATGGGGTACCATTCACCACTACCTTCTGACGTCTGCCGTTCAGCCAATCCCCAATCCATGTAGTTAGAATGTCTCCTAATCCTATCGATTTTAGCTTGTTTAGTAATCTTCGATGTGGCTATGATGGTCCCATAGTAACCATTGCCTACCCCGTGGTATTTTGGTTATGGGTCTGAGCACATCATTTTTTTTTTAATGTTGTTAACAGTACAAATATAATAAAATAAAAACAAAAAAGCATAAATACAATCAATGAGATAAACTTGGAGATAGCAAATTAAGGGAAAGGGAACAGGGACATGTATACTGCTTTTTGTGGCTTTGGCATTTCAAAACCTACATTCAAAGCAATGGGCACTGGAGGATTAAGTAACTTGCCCAGGGTCACAAGGAGCAGCGCTAGGATATGATCTCCCATCCTTACACGCACACTGTGACAAATCCAGAGCTAATGCAGAGTTTTTGTCTCTGAATAAGCCAGGATTTGCACTGTGGCAGGTATGTGGTCCTGTCCCTTTAAGGCAGAGTTCTGTTAAAGTATGGGGAGGAAGCCTGCCCTGCATTGTGTAATGCCTAATCCTGTTTTCCCGCCCTGGCTTAGGGGGCATAGCCTTGAGCTCCTAAAAGGCCAGATCAGAGTACAGGAAGGCAGACGGGGACAAAGACGAGGGGAGACAGGAACAGGAGAGTTTTGACAGCCTCAGCACCCAGGAGGCAAGCTGGGGGCAGGGCAAGGCAAACTGGTCTGAGCACAGACAGTCCAGGAGCTCAGCTGAAGTCCAGTGTAAATCTGCTTCCAGAGATTTCCCTTCTGACTGGGACATGCAAGAGGAAGAAGAATCTTCTCTCTGTACAGGATCAGAGTCTCTCTCACAGCCGGAAGCTATGGAAATTAGTACAGGCATACCAAAGTTTCAGGAACCAGCTGAAGCCATGCAAATCAATTAAAACTATAAGTTTAGATTTGCCTTTAATTTGCTACTATGTGGGGCTGGTTTACTGTATATGATAACACAAACCTTTTTGAAGAGTATTACTGAGCAGAGAAATTGTTTTGAATTTTGCCTGTCATTGGATTCAGTAGCCTTTTCCCACATTGGGGCTGATTAGTGTGCTGCATGCAGCTGAGACTAGCTCAGCGAGGTTCACACGGCTTCTGCAAGCAGAGCTGGAGCTGTAAGCTAGATGTTTCAAGGCTGTGTTTCTATGTGCTGGTAAACTCACTTGATTCACTGTCTCCTAAGGCAGTGATTCCCAGCCCTGTCCTGGAGGACCACTAGCCAGTCAGGTTTTTGGGATGCATGAGAGAGATCTGCATATAATGGAGGTAATACGCATGCAGATCCTCCCTATGCATATTCATTAGGACTATCCCAAAAACCTGACTGGCCTGGTGGTCCTAAGGAATTGCTTAACTCTGTTTGTCTCCAATATGTCTGCTAAAGGATTGTATGAGCAAAGTTAATAGAAACTATCTGGACAAACTTAACTTGTCAGTATAGCCCTTATAACCTGCTAGAAAGCATAACCAAGGTTTCATCTGTGTTGGTGAAGTCTTCATTTTGAGGTTTGTTTGGTTTTGTGTTTTGTTTTTTGTTTTTTTTTGTTTGTTTGGGTTTTTTTTTGCTGTTTTGTTTCTCCACCTTTTTGTCCATGCCAGTGCAGCAAATTGTAGGTTGGAATTATAAAAATATTTGCCTATGTAAAGACTGTTTCTAGGGCAGAAACCCTGGGCTATTGAATTGAATGTATTTCAGGAATCTTGCTTGTGAAGTATATAAGAACTATAACCAAAGGGTTGAAACTTACCTGGCTGGTGGCCTGAATAAAACCTTTATTTTTTGTTTCAAAGCCATTCTGTGTGTCTGTTTTGGAAAGACTGCATCTCTTACCTGTGCTTGTGCTGTTAGGCAGTTGCCTAGCCTGGATAAAAGACCTGAGGGGGACCCTCAAGCTTTAGAGGGCACGCTTGGGAGAATATTGTTACTGCCCAAATGCACTAACCAAGCCGGTTAGGTGCCTAGGGGTGACAAGTTACACCATTTTATACCATTTTATCAAGCTATGCTAGAGATTTTTAGCTCAGGTCAATGAGGTAAGTGCCCGCATTTACCATGCCAGCTCCTGCTAAAAACCTCTAGCGCAGCTTGATAAAAGAGGCCCTAAATCCTAGTAATAGGACTAACATGAAACAATATTAGAAATATAAACATTTAAGCGCACTGTAAAACAATCATTTAACAGAAAATATGATAAATGTAATCAGAATGCAAATGATACTATAATAGCATGGAAGAACATATAACATCGATATACTCACAATGTCACCACACCACAAATGAAACATATTAGAAGGCACGCATTAGAACATTCAAAATAACATATGCTGGCTTTTACTAAACCATGGTAGAGCTTCTTACCAAGGACCAGCAAGGTAAATGCTACAACGCTTATAGGAAATTAATAAACATTGGAGCATTTACCTCACTGGCCCATGGTAAAAAGATCTACTATGGTTTAGTAAAAGGAGCCCACAGATATGATTCTAATGCTTTTCATACAATATAATGAAACATCTTGATAGATAGATTAGGGGGCAAGTGCAGTTGGGATGTATAGACAGGACAAACTGAAGGCAAATTATACATACAGTAGAATAAGAAATGAAATAGTCTAAGATGCAGTAAGCCAGGGGCAGCATGAATAGATAGTCGCTGCATGTATTAAAGGCTTAGGAGAAGAGCCAGGCTTTCATTGGCTTCCTGAAATATAGTTACATTATATTACATTATCTGTTACTTATATTCCACATACAATTCTGATTCAAATTGGATTGCAAAAAATAAACCAGAAACATTATTCTGGAAAGAACAAAATATAATCAATTTACACCCATGCATCAAAACTAACAACTGCCATTATATAATTTGGAAATAATATATTTCTGAAACAAAATTGTCTTAATAAATTTTTTTAAAATTACCCCCCCCCCCCCCACCCCACACACTTTAAGAAGCTGCATTAGACTTATCGCCGGCCGCAACAGCATTAGCTCCAATGCTCTCAGGAATTCTATGAGCATCAGAGCTAATACCACTGCGGCCAGCATTAAAAAAAGCCTAATGCAGATTTGTAAATCGAGCCCATAGTTATGCATTTGAACTACAGAAATAGGTAATAGATTCCATAGTTTAGCTGCACTGTAAGGGCCAGATTCTATATATTTCACCTAAAAATTTAGCACTGACTAGTGCGATGCTAAATGTGATTCTAAAAAAGTTATGTGCACTGTATAAAATTGCACTTAGCACTGCTTAAGCACTGCTTTGCATCACTAAGCATTCTATAATTTAGGTACACTTCTCCCTCCATATTTTCAGGTTTACTACTTGCGACTTTGATTATTTGTGGTTTTTGTCTTGATGGCTCCTCCCCCAAATGATGTCATCCCAGAGTGCTGCTAAAAAGTTTGGCGCTTTTTTCTCGCACTTCCTTCAATAAACAAGAGACAAAGTAATAGACCGCAGTCTCTCCGCAGCCACAAATGAAGTGCTAATAAATCTTCTGGAAGCAGTCGATCGGGTTGAGATCTGAGAGTGGGAAAGTGGAGTGCGAGAGCTGTCACCACAGCCTGCCCATGTTTCTTTAATGGACAGATCGACGGTGGTGCTCCTCCCTCAGCCAGTGACAGAAGCTTTACCTTATAATTAGTCCAAAGAAAGAAGAAGCCCAAAGCGTTCCACAATCACCTCTACGTCCCATCTGATGCAGAACCTATGATATCCCCACTTCGGATTTTGTACTTTTACTGTCTCGTTATTCGTTATCGCCCGGACGTGGCTCTTTCGAGAGCTAAATGGAAACAATTGCCCAGGGGGGCTTGGAAAGGAAAATAAATGGGCGGGGTAAAGTGGAGGATAGGGGGGAGATGTGCTTTTATCTGTATCTCTAGAGCAGTTGTCTCAAACTCAAACCCTTTGCAGGGCCACATTTTGGATTTGTAGGTACTTGGAGGGCCTCAGAAAAAATAGTTAATGTCTTATTAAAGAAATGACAATTTTGCATGAGGTATTTATATTTATAAGAAGTCTTTATATTTATAAGAAGTCTTTATATTTATAAATCTTTCCTTTTGGCCAAGTCTTAATAATAATATTGTAATTTATAGCTAAAGAGGCATATGATCAAGAAACTTGTTTTATTTTACTTTTATGGTTATGATAAACATACTGAGAGCCTCAAAATAGTACCTGGCGAGCCGCATGTGGCCCCTGGGCCACAAGTTTGAGACCACTGCTCTAGAGCGATAATCGCATTCCAGAAAAGTGAGAGGACATAATTTAGTTCTGAATCTGGGCAAGTACAAAGAAAAAGTTATTCACAATTTTTCTGTATTCATGGGCCAGCTCTGCCCCTAACTCCCACAAATATTTGTGCATATAACAGCACCTAAGTCATAACATGCACCTAACTCGGAAGCATGCCTACAATCCTCACCTAATCATGCCCAGTTTTAACTACATTTTGCATAAGGCATATACCACTCTGTGCTGTGTCTACCAAGTTGTGCACATAATTTTTATTTAAGTCTAATTAACAGGTATTAATTGTGAATTATCAGCACCAATTAAGCCTACATTTCTCCCTCCGTATTCGCTGTGTTAGGGGATTAATATAACCTCAAATACAGAAAAACCGCAAATAACTTTTTCATTTGTTATTCTTTGTTTTCTATTAAAAACCATCGTGAATATGGTGAAACCACAAATAACATGATGGGAGAATTGGCTTGTTCCTTAAGAAGAGGCAAAACATGGTGAAGAAAGTGCTGGGAATTAGTGATTTTCTCTGCAAATGTTTGGAATCAGCAATTTCTCTTTGCAAGCTGATGTAATTTGGGGGGAGGAGCCAGCAAGCTAAAAACCATGAATAATTGAAACTGCGATTGCTGAAACTGCCAATACAGAAGGAGAAGTGTATTATGTAATTAAGTTATACACATACATCAGCTAAATGCACTTATGTATGCATATAACTTTAGGCACCATATAATGAATTTGGGGGTAAGCGGGTAATGTAGAGCAAAGTGTCTTGGTCTTAACACCCTTAACAAGATGAAGCATTAATTTTAATCGATTGCATGTCTCATATTTAGAGTGAAAACAATCAAGATTGAACTAATCCATGAATGATTTTTTTTAATATAAATTTTCAAATATAACAATCAAGTATGAACTTGTACAGAAAGCAAGATTCAAGAAATATAGAAACTAGATCAAACATAATATATAAAAATCAAGAAATAGATTCTATCTTAAGTCTCGCTCAAGTCCTCATATAAGATCCAAGATTAAATTAAACGGAATTCAAGCAATCCATTAAAGAAGAAAAAAAAAACAGTTATAGGTTGAACTGTGCTAAAGCAGTCATCTATCCATCAAGAGCTTTCTCCAGGCTTGACAACGATAGGAATGTTGTCAGTTGTGAAGGTTCAAAGAAAACAAATTTATGTAACTTATAATGAACTATACATTTGCAAGGATACCGAAGAAAAAAGGTAGCACCCAGGGCAATAATTGCTAGTCTTAATAACAAAAATTCTTATCTCCGCCTCTGTGTGTCCCTGGCCAAGTCAGGAAACATTTGAACTTTTAGTCCCAGGAATTCTTTATGTTTATTTTTAAAGTAAAATTTCAATAACCATGTTTTATCCATTGTAAGAGCAACTGAAAGAAGCAAGGTAGCCAGAATGGCTACTTCCCTATCTGAGGACTCTAATAAAGCTGTTATATCCAATGGTTTTTGAATTACTTCTTGTGAATTCTTTTGATCATTAGTGTCTTTAACAGGGAGATAATAAACCTGAGTGAAAGGTGGAATAGAAGATTCAAGAATTTCCAGTATTTCCGTTAAATAACAATTAACCATTTCTCTAGGAGTTGTTGTAATCTTAGGAAAATTGATTAATCTAAGATTATTACTTCTTGAGAAATTTTCAAGTGATTCAAGTTTTCTCCTGTACTACTTTAGAGGAATTAATGTTCTGTTGTTGGTTTTCTATTTGTGATTTAATATCAGTAGTAAATTTCTGTAGTCCTGAGATATCCTTATCAAGCTCTTTAAGCCGTTCTTCTACTTGATTAAATTGAGAAGCTATAGTTTTGGGGATAGTAGCAACCAAGTCCCACAGAGCATCCAACGTTACTTCCTGGGGTTTATTTAGTTGAGGAAATTGTAAATGTATGGTTTTATACTCACCCACTGGCAAGTCTTCTGAAAGCTGTTCAGGCTGGACCAATCCTACTCCCGTAGCTGTTGAAGCCTCCAACTCCATATTCAGGCTCCCCGGAGAAAACTGGGAACCCGAATCTCCGGAAGAGGAAGCACTCCGACTCCCGGAAGTTCCCCCTCCCTTGGGGAACTTGCCATTCAAGGATGCGGGAGAGGTGCTCGCATGTCAGGGCTAAAGGTAGTCTCAAGCCCCAAGGAGGACTGCTGCGTGCCGTTCCCCTGCAGCATCTCCAGCGGGGGTAGCCCTGATTCTGTCGACGTGCCCTGCATGCGCCGGATAATCTCCTCAATGTTGCCAACCACAGGAGTTCCGGAGCGCCGCGAAGTCCCAGCGACACTTCTTCCTCTCCACTTTGGCATCTCTGAGGTAGGAAATTGTACTTAAGTTCAAAAACAATAACCGCTCCGAGAAGGAGCAAACGCACAGCCAGCCTATGCCATCGCCATCTTGGATCGGGTTCGCTGTTTCCCATGAATGATTTTAAATACAAAACAACACAAAAAAAAGTCAATTCTGGCCTCCACTGGTAACCAATGCAATTGAATATAATGGAGGTAATTTTGTCAAACATATTCAGTGAGCAAATTTATTTTATTTGGTTTTTATCCTGTTCTCCTAAAGAGCTCAGAATGGGTTACAGGTTGACATGTATAATATACAGTTAACAGATTACAATTTGCCATAATTCCAGTGCAAGGTTTCTCTATACAAGATTTATCCTACTTGACACAGGGATCTAATACCAAAATATATAATATGCAGTTTACAGGACAAATTAGACAGTTACAGTGCAAGTTTTATCAATATAAGTTTTTGACCCAATGTGACACATAATGATGTGCATTAATATATCTTTGTAATCTATCGGCTTTAGGCAGGTGAAGATATGTGTTTTTATTGTTTTTCTAAATTTGAGAGGTCCTTTAAGGGATCTGATCTATGGGGGCAGTTGATTCCAGTGCCTCGGTATAAAGTGGGAGACGAAATGTCATTTAGTGGTTTGCAGGGGGCATTTTGAGATGTATTTCATTCTGGGAGTGGAAGGACACATATGAAGGAAATATAGTCATTATGTAGCCTGGTGACATGTCATGCATGGTTTTAAACGCTAGCATCAGGCCCTTGAAGACACAATGTTTGGCTATGGGTAGCCAGTGAGCTGACGATAGAGCCTGGGAGATTTTAGAAGTCTGATTGCCGCATTTTGTACACACTGGAGCCGTTGTATGTTCTTCAACATGAAACAGTTGAATAGGGTGTTACAGTAGTCCATGCAGGAGAGGACTAAGGCATAGAGTAGTTGGGTGAAGTCAGACTCAGTAAAGTAATTCCTTATTTTTCAGAGATGATGTAGGTAGTAAAATGAGGAAGATACCACCTGAGAGATTTGATTGGAAAGTGACAGGTTGGAATCAAGGAGTATTCCTAGGCTGCGTGTTTGGTCCTTTGCAGTTATGGTAGTCGAATCCCAGCTTAGCGAGGGATGGGCATGGTTGCAGTATTCTTTGCAGATCCAAAAGAGTTCCATTTTGGAGACGTGTAGTTGCAATTTGTTGACGGTCATCCAGTTTTTTTATTTCTGAGAGGTATTTTAGAAGTTTCGTGATCTGGGCATTGCCTGTATCTCCTAGCAGTAGGTATAGTTGGATGTCATCTAAGAAGGAGTGAATCTGTGCAATTAGTAGAAGAGCAATGTTTTGTAGAGAATATAATTTCAATAATAAATGTTGTGAGCATCCCAAATAGACCATATTACAGTAATCTAATTTTGTTAATATAAATGTGTGGACCACAAATCTAAACCTAATCTTGGTAGAGGTATTTATGAATACTTCTATGAGGGGCCACTGAAAAGTTTTCAACCCAACCAATAGAGTTGGGGCAGTCTTCATTTAGTCCAGTGATTTTCCACTTTTTTCGTTCCATCGGAAAAATATGGAATGAAAAAAGTAGAAAATTACTGGATTTATAGCCCTCAATGGAGACTGCCCCAACTTTGTTGGTTGGGCTGAGAATTTTCAGTGGCCCCTCATAAAAATAAAGTTAGTTTTGAGTTCAACATACTACATCTGGAATATATTCCAAAGTATAGGGGCTATTTTTGAGAAGGCTTGCTGAAGAGTATCACTTTGAGCAATTTCTTTTGACAAGGCTATAGACAGTGATGCTCTTTGAGAGGACCTTAGAGGCCTCAAAGATGTATAGAGGGCTAACTAAAAACCTCTAGCACAGTTTGATAAAAGGGGGCATTTATTTTATAGGAGCAATGAGTAGGCATGTTCTATGCTAATCAGTTAGTGCAGCTACTTTACCACACACTAACCGATTAGCATGTAGTTTGCACATGAACTATTACTGCCTCCAAAATAGGTGTTGTTCAGTGCTCACACAGTAATGGCCTTATGCTAATGGAAAAATTAGCGCATGGCCATTAATGTTAGAAATAGAAAAATTGGTCATTTTATCCCAGGCATTAGAACCCAGGAATGGCATGTGTAAGCACACGCTGAGGCCACTTTTTACTACAGCTTAGTAAAAGGGCCTTTATGGAAATTTGTTATTTATTCCTTCATTCCTTGTGTATCTATTTGTTTGTAAGTGTGTCGGTCCAACCCATTATTTTTAAATTTAAAATAGTATGTCTAAATGTATGTTTATTTTTATTCTATTGTAACTCATTTAGTAAATTTGAATAAGCGATTTATCAAATCAAAATAAAACTTGAAACTTGAATGTACATACAGGAGCTCATTTTCATAGCACTTAGACACACGAAGTGCCATAAGTTACTGTGGTAACTTTGTGTGTTGCAGTGCTTTGAAAATGAAGCCCTGAGGCAATGATGGACAATATTTGCCTCAAATTGCATTAAATAGGAAAATCATATATTATTTATCAGTAATGTGTGTCAGTTTAAGTTACTGTAGGCTATATAACAATGAGATGAAGGGCCAGATTCTTAACACAGCACTTTAAGTTAGGCAGTGGTAGCCATCCTACTGCCTCCAAACTTAATTGGATTTAAGTGGCATAATTGGTCATGCCATTATAATCCAATTAAAATCTCATTTTAAAAAAGTCCCCTGACCAACGCCTTCGCGTGGCACCTACTGGTGCCTAGCGATGCTGAAGGTCAGTAGTGGGCATGGTTAGGGGGCAGTGCCAGCCTTCAGCATTGCTAGGCGATGTTGGCCATGATTCACGAAGGACTCTAGGCACGGTAAATGTATACCTGTGAAATCCTGGCCTATATTCCGGTGCCTAGGATCCTTTCTATATACCTGTATGCCCGATTCTATACTTGGCACCTCTCAGTGATTGACACGCAGCAGGCATCCATTTGCTAGGTGCGTGCTGCGTCAGGTGCCGCATATAGAATCAGCCCCAAAAAGCATACAAATGCATGCAGAACATCTCATTTTGTAAATCAAATGCCATGGCTTATACTGAATTTCACAAGCTGTGCTATTCCAGAAAACAAAATGCAAGCAGTGTTATTCCAGAAAAAATTATAGTAATATTTTTCTTGCCTAGGAGCATCAGGCTGCTAAAGCCTTCCTAGGGAGGTTGATGCTGAAAAATAAAGTGAGCTCAGGGTCACCTTTGCTTCCTCTCACAAGAAAAGATGCCCCTCCCCCCCCCAAAAAAAAAAATAGCACTTCCAGACCCCTCACCCCTGAAGACACATTAGGTATGTTGTATTCATGCATCACTCTGACTCCCTATTATCCCCCTCTGGTCCCCCTAACAAAGAACCCTAACCCCCTTAGTGCTCCCCTCATGCAAATAAGTGGTAATCTAGAGGGATGGGGCATGACCCTTAGCAATACTGTAGTGATAACTACCAGGGATCAGAATGCCTTGCCCTTATACCATGAAACTACTGCTAGGGCTCTTGTTTGCCATTTAAACATGGCACTAGCAAGAGCAGGAGCAACTAGGGATCCTTCCTGCCTCATCCCCATATACCACCACCGATTGGTTGAGGTAGACCAGAGAAGGTCCAGAGGGATCCAGGGGAGATGAATGGGTGGTAGTGGTGTGACTTGAATTCAAGTTACCTAAGATTAGTCTTCAGGGGTTGGGGTTTTGGGGTGGTTAGGAGGTATGTTAGCTGCCACTGCTTACAGGCAGCAATATAATGCAACTTGTTAGGTTGATCACAAGATGCATTACTGCTTTACTGTGAGAGTGCTAACTTGCAATTCTGAATTTTCACAGGATAGTGACTCCCACAGTAAACTAAGCTGTGGTTAAATGGCATACGTATTTTATTGCAGCTCAGTAACTTTTCCTTTACATTTTTAAGTCATGTTAAAAAAGGCACACTTGCGTTTTTAGCGCCGGCTACTGCGGTAACAGCTCCAACGCTCATAGAATTCCTATGAGCATCCGAGCTGTTACCGCTGTGGCCAGCGCTAAAAACACGAGTGCAGCTTTGTAAAGGATGGGACAAATTAGCAATAAAAAATGCACATCGCTAGTTGCTTGGGTTCATGGATTGTTGATGTTCCAAATTTAGGTGAAGGTGATCTTGGCTATATCTTCTTTCAGTCTGAAAATAACTTTATCCTGTCACACCATAACCAGCAAGGCTAAGGCTGATATTGGTGCTATTATAGGGCCCACATCATGTGTCCTTTGCAAAGGACACATGGATTGTGCAATGAGTCATTATCTTACTATGCAAATGGAAATACTTCCATAACTTAGATCTGACTGCAATGTAAGGCACTTTAATCACAGCACTGGCATGGCCAGTACTTCAGTTTTTAAATAAATGCCTGTGAAAATAGAAAAATATTTTCTGAATTAAGAGGATTACAGTGAGAAAATATATTTACATATAAACTCTAAGCAAATGTGTATCTATAATTACCCTGGCGTGTTATGAATATTTTGTTGACACCATATGAAAAAAGACCTTCTTCACAGAGCAATGAGCAGTATAGATTCACCTTTCTGACCATCTTCTTTCCTCTCTTCTAAATATCCTTATCAAATATTTACTATTCTTCTGAATGACCACTCTGATTATCCTAAGAATCCTTTTCAGATACCATGATGATGTCATGGAAACGTTAGATCCATTATGCTAAGTTGGGACCTCCATCTATTCTGACCTCTTGCCATGCCCTTCTGAGAGCTATATGATATTTTTACATAAAAGGTCATCTTAATCTACATCTGCAACATGTGATCATAATACACTTTAGTTTAATCAACACTCATAAATATTTAACTAAAACCATGTGGAAAGCAAAAACAGAAATATATTATACAGAGCATTTCTAATCTTGTCATGAGAAAGAAAGTATTTAGAACAAAAAAATAAAATGAAAATTTCTCCAATTTTTGGTTTTCTATTTGAAAATGAATTGTCTTCTGTATGCATTCAGTATTTCTTGTCATTGGGATATCAAAGCAATGATTACCCTAATTATCTTAAATGTAGTGCTTCAATTTGATAATTTACAATACAATTACACAATCATAATTAATTTGTATTGATTTCAGCCTTTAGAAGTTTAAGAACCACAGATTCCTCTCTTAGTCCTGCTTCCACCAAGCTACATTAATATTTGCAAGATGCTGAAGAGTCTCACCATTTTCTCAGATGTAAATTTGGTATTAACAACAATAAAGGTTAGTAAAGAGCAGATATTCTTTTAAAACTTGAATTGCAGAGGTGGGATATATCTGGTGAGAGTGGGCTGCTAGGCATGAAGGACCATTGGTTTGACCCAGTAAGGCTATTCTTATGGTTTATTCCTGTGCATAAGGATATCTGCATCTGCTTTGCCACAAATCAACAGGGTTTCTAAGCATTTTTAAAATGTATTCCAATTAGGAATAATATAATCTTGCAAAGCTGTTAGATAAAGAGAGTTGTACAACCATGGGTCCGCCTGATCAAACTTTTTATGTGCATATGAGGCCAGAAACAAACCAAAGCATTATGGACTTCTGACTACAGCCAAAGACTTCTGCCAGAATATGAAGAATGACTATAGACATTGTCCTTTGTTTTCTGCTATGTATATGCTGTGAATCTGCTAGAAGCTATCAAATTTAGCTCTGAAGACCTTAAGATGCAACAATATTGCAATATCTTCAGCCAATCCCAATACTACTGCATTCCTTGTCTGCCTCCTATGTCTCATCACTGAGGACTTGATTCATCTAACTGCCATGTGATAGCAAATATTTAATTGGCTATACCAACCTCGATGAGCTCTGACTCTGCCAATTAAAGAGGCTGTTTATGGTTCTAATAGATTTGCACACAGCTTTGATAATGCAATATGAAACTATTAAGTGTAAGGAGAGGCAAAATGACTTTGCTTTATGATATCTTCGCTTCCACAGGTGTCCAAGATCCTGCAGGCATAGTGTTGCCATTCTGTCCCCAATGCAACACCCAGAAGACCAACAGGGCATGATATTCAACACTATTTAGCTGGCCGGGGATGGCTCCCAGCCAGCTAAATAGCACATGGCTGGCTATCTGCCGACATTCAGCAGAACCTGTCACCAGGAGTGGGATCCCTAGGATAGTAGACTTGGGGGTGGGTCAGTAGAGTGGGCAGACCTGATGGGCTATGGCCCTTATCTGCCGTCATCTTCTATGTTTCTATAATATCATTGTCTATCTCCTACTGAAAATCCTGTTTGGTGGATAGCCTGGTGACCGGCTATGTCATGCAGCTTGCCAGCTAAGTTCAGTGGCCAGAAAGACCCGCCTAAAAAGCAGGTCTATCTTTGTTCTTATTTCTTATCTGCCAACATGGAGCCTTTTTTAAAATACTGTATATGGAGGTGTGCATGAGTATTTCCCTGCTCTTGCAGTAGAAGTAGCCATTTTACAAAGACATACATTGAAAAACTAAATAGAGGGACTTGGCAACTTATACGTGTGAGTTACACATGCAAATAGGTATTTCACAACATGCATTTGTAGGTTTGCAAAATGGCATGCATTTGTAGGGAGCTTATACATTCAAGTTGTGAAACACCAACTTGCATGTGTAAATTACATCTGCAAGTTGATGTTTCTCTTCAGCTTGGAGAAGAGATGACTCAAGGGTGCTATGATAGAGGTCTATAAAATACTGAGTGGAATAAAAAGGGTAGATGTGAATCGCTTGTATACTCTTTCCAAAAATAGTAGGACCAGGGGGCATGCGGTGAAGCTACTAAGTAGTAGATTTAAAACAGACTGGAGAAAATATTTCTTCACACAATGTGTAATTAAACTCTGGAATTTGTTGCCGGAGAATGCTGTGAAATCAGTTAACTTAGCAGAGTTTTTAATTTCCTAAAAGAGAAGTCCATAGGCCATTATTGTGATGGCTTGGGGAAATCTATTGCTTATTCCTAGGATAAGCAGTATAAAATCTATTTTACTACTTGCTAGGTACTTGGGACCTGGGTTGGCCACTGTTAGAAACAGGATACTGGACTTGATAGACCTTCGGTCTGTCCAAGTATGGAAATTCTTATGTTCTTAACTTCCATGTGTAATTACACTATGTACTAGATTCAGTAAATGGTGCTTTAAAAATGGCACTGAGAAAAATCTGTGTGAAGCACCAGTCTATAAATGGCACTCTGAGTTGCGCACCATTCACAGATTATCATTTAGCAAGATGTGGACACAAATCCAAATTGTTGCCAATAATGGTTAGCACCCAATCCATGGTGCTAATTGGCTCATTAGCCAATTTAGTCTTCCATGCATCTCAGGATCTAACACAATTTTATGGATATTTGGGCACTATTTATATAACTGCCCTTCATATGCCTTCCAGTTTGCAGATTTAGATGTGTACACACTGCTAATTAACAACAGAATCAGCAATGTTTTAAATTTTAATTTTGGAAGGGGAAATAAACAATGGGGGATTAATGTGGAAAACTCCCTTAATTCCTCCTGTCAAGGGCTGACCCAATTGAGCAATTTTTACGAGTCAACATGTGCAAGGGAGCAGCTGTAAACTGATGTTTATATATTGAGACATGAAAATTCAATCCCTTTCTGAAATGGCGAATACACTGGTAGATTTTGGTTCTGCTCAAGTCCCGCACAAACCACACCTACTCGCATCACACAGAAGATACTGTTCACAGGTGTGAAAAATAGCTTTCTAAAATCACATTCTAACACACTTATGTGATATTTACATGCTTTCCAAGCTATGTACATTTATCTTACCATTTTTGCCAAGTCATGTCTCACTTTGTCAGCAATGCTATGTTCTACCATGCCATGCTCATAATGCTATGTCTCACCATACTATGTTTTGTCATTTTATATATTTACCATGCTTTGTTAATTATGTTTGCTATCTCTATCAGACAATGGTTGCCTTGCTATTTTATGCCATATGATGTCTGAGAGTATGGTGCGGGATTATAACTACAGCCTCAGCACCCTGTGGTTGCTGAGGGTTAGGGTTAGGGTTAGATTGTAAGCTCTTTTGAGCAGGGACTGTCTCGTATGTTAAAATGTTCAATGCTGTGTACGCCTTTCAGCGCTATAGAAATAATAAATAGTAGTAGTGGGTTCAGGCTTGCATTGTCCTCTGTGACCCTGAGCAGGCCACTTGGTTCTCCATTGCCCCAGACACATTAGATTGGAGCCCACTGGGACAATAGGGAAAAACTGCTTGAGTACCTGAATAAATTCATGTAAACCATTCTGAGCTCCCCAGGGATAATGGTATAGAAAACTGAATAAATAAATAAATGTAAATGCCAGTATTTAATGTATAAATCACAGACAAGGTTTCTAAAATAAGGTCTGTTTGTATGTTAGGTACAAGCATTTTTACATCTTCCATAGAACAAGTGTAACATGCTCTCACCTAGATTTGAGAAATACAAGTATAACTTACAATATTCTAGAAGTTACACATGTAAATCTGTACCCACCCCCAACCCACACCCATGCTTGAGCTGGATTTGCTCTTCTGGAGGCTGTAATAGGGGAAAACACCCTCCAGGGTTTCAAGACAAAGTTAGACAAGTTCTTCCTAAACCAAAATGTACGCAGGTAGGCCTGGACTCAGTTAAGGCACTGGTCTTTGACCTAAGGGCCACCGCGGGAGCGGACTGCTGGGCACAATGGACCACTGGTCTGACCCAGCAGTGACAATCTTATGTTCTTATTTGAATGTATACCTTCAAAGTATGCACTATCAAAGATATGTACATACTTACAGAGTGGCATGTAAATTGCTTATTAAGTGTATGTGTTCACACATAGACTCAAATGACTAGAATGCTAGAATTTATGAAATGTATGTGCTATCCAATTTTAGGTGGCTCCTAATGACCTCCAATTTAATGAAGCTCTGTTATTTTTAAAAATATATTGTGCAGTCAAAACAAGGCCAAATAAATCAAGCTCTTACTTTAAATTTATCAGTATAAAATCTGAACATCCTCCCCATGAAACCTTTGTACTTTGTCATGATTCATGTCATATTAGAAGGCTTTACTCTATAGAATTCTCTTCCAAAGGAGCTAAAAGCAGAACCGTATTTTCTTGCTTATAACGCACGCGTTTTACGTGGTTTTTACGTACCGCGCATACCCTCGCACGTTATACGCGTGAGCACGTTGTACAATTTTTTTTTTACATAGTTCCCCCCCCCGACGTCCGATTCACCCCCCACAGGACCGCTCACATCCCCACCCCGAAGGACCGCTCGCACGCACCCCCAACCCGAAGGACCACTCGCACGCACTCCCACCCGCACCTGCACCCCCACAGCCTCCCGACCCCCCCCCCCCCCATCATGTAGAAGCTCCTACCGGTGTCTTGCTGCTTCCTCTTGGCAGTCCCGACACCCGACACGATCGGGGCAAGAGGGAGCTCAAGCCCTCTTGCCCCAGCCAACCGCGGCACACCCGACACGATCGGGGCAAGAGGGAGCTCAAGCCCTCTTGCCCCAGCCAACTGCGGCACCCCCGACACGATCGGGGCAAGAGGGAGCTCAAGCCCTCTTGCCACCCCGACTCCCCGACACGATCGGGGCAAAAGGGAGCCCAAGCCCTCTTGCCCCGCCGACTCCCCAACTCACCGACAATATCAGGCCAGGAGGGAGCCCAAGTCCTCCTGGCCCTGGCGACCCCCCCCCCCCCCAACTAGTTGTTTGGGCCAGGAGGGAGCCCAAACACTCCTGGCCACGGCGACCCCCTACCCCCACCCCGCACTACATTACGGGCAGGAGGGATCCCAGGCCCTCCTGCCCTCGATGCAAACCCCCCTCCCCCCAATGACCGCCCCCCCAAGAACCTCCGACCGCCCCCCCAGCCGACCCGCGACCCCCCTGGCCGACCCCCATGATACCCCCACCCCCCTTCCCCGTACCTTTGTGTAGTTGGCCGGACAGACGGGAGTCAAACTCGCCTGTCCGGCAGGCAGCCAACGACGGAATGAGGCCGGATTGGCCCATCCGTCCCAAAGCTCCGCCTACTGGTGGGGCCTAAGGGGCCTGGGCCAATCAGCATAGGCCCGGGAGCCTTAGGTCCCTCCTGGGGGCGGGGCCTGAGGCACATGGGCCCAACCCGACCATGTGCCCAAGGCCCCACCCCCAGGAGGGACCTAAGGCTCCCGGGCCTATTCTGATTGGCCCAGGTGCCTTAGGCCCCACCAGTAGGCGGAGCTTTGGGACAGATGGGCCAATCCGGCCTCATTCCGTCATTGGCTGCCTGCCGGACAGGCGGGTTTGGCTCCCGTCTGTCCGGCCAACTACACAAAGGTACGGGGAAGGGGGGTGGGGGTGTCGTGTGGGTCGGCCAGGGGGGTCGCGGGTCAGCTGGGGGGCGGTCAGAGGTTCTTGGGGGGGCGGTCGTTGGGAGGGGGGTTTGCATCGATGGCAGGAGGGCCTGGGATCCCTCCTGCCCGTAATGTAGTGCGGGGTGGGGGTAGGGGGTCGCGTGGCCAGGAGGGTTTGGGCTCCCTCCTGGCCTGAACAACTAGCGGGGGGGGCGCAAGGGCCAGGAGGACTTGGGCTCCCTCCTGGCCCGATATTGTCGGGGAGTTGGGGAGTTGGCGGGGAAAGAGGGCTTGGGCTCCCTTTTGCCCCGATCGTGTCGGGGAGTCGGGGGGGGGCAAGAGGGCTTGAGCTCCCTCTTGCCCCGATCGTGTCGCGGGTGCCGTGGTTGGCTGGGGCAAGAGGGCTTGAGCTCCCTCTTGCCCCGATCGTGTCGGGGAGTCGGGGGGGGAAAGAGGGCTTGAGATCCCTCTTGCCCCGATCGTGTCGGGGAGTCGGGACCGCCAAGAGGAAGCAGCAGGACACCGGTAGGAGCTTCTACATGATGGGGGGGGGGGGGTCGAGAGCCTGTGGGGGTGCGTGCGGTCCTTCAGTGTGGGGGTGGGGGTGCGGGTGTGGGTGGGAGTGCGTGCGAGCGGTCCTTCGGGGTGCGTGTGCGTGCGAGCGGTCCTTCGCGGTGGGGGTGCGAGCGGTCCTGTGGGGGGGGGTGAATCGGATGTCGGGGGGGGGCATCAGGCTTTCAGGGTGGGGACAGGACTTCAAGGGGGAGAGGAGAGTCGGGGCGGGCGAAAGGAGAGTCGGGGTGGCCAGAGGAGAGTCGGGGCGGGCGAAAGGAGAGTCGGGCAGCGACGGGAGAGTTGGGCAGCTTGCGCGGTATACATGTGTGCGCAGGATATAAAAATTTCTGTGCATAGATTTGTGTTTTTCGCGCGCTATACCCGTGTGCGCGTTTTACACGGGTGCGTGTTATCTACGTGAAAATACGGTAACTCATATACTATCATCTTCAGGAACAACCATAAAGTTCTGTTTTGGGTTTTTCATTTGGTTTTTTAACACAGATTTAACAATCTATGGACTAGATTCACTAACCTGTCTTCCGTGGCCGGTCCGTGGCCAATCCCAGCAGGCCCGACGAATTCACAACAGGAAAAAATTCAAATGAGGTTAGATCGGAGGAATGCCCTCATCTGCCGATTCGGATCTGTAGATGGCCTGCGCATGCGTCTAAGACCCTTTTGAGCCATGACTTTTTTTATTTTTTTTTTTTTGTAGGCCAGCGAGCCCGAGGTTTTAACCCGCTTTAAACCCATAGGTTAAAACCATGGGCTCGTAGTGCGGGGAAGGGCAGGAGAGATTCAGGGCGGCAGGCACGAGAAATTGGTGACGAGCAGGGTGGCGATTCGGGGCAGAGCAGGCAGGAGAGATCGGGGTAGAGCAGGGCGGCAATTCAGGGAAGAGCAGGCGAGAGAAATTGGGGAAGAGCATCGGGGCAGCAGGAAGGAGAGATTTGGGGCAGCAGAGAGCAGGGCTGGCAGAGAGCAGGGCTTCAATGGAGCTGGAGAGTCGGAAAGACGTTTGCGACTGGTCCCCAGCAGTTGCTTCTTGGGTTGATCGGCCAGCCCAGTCGGTTTCAAAAATTTATTTGGTGAATCGTATCCCTGTCTACTTTCCCCTCATTTGCATGCACAGATTGGAAGCGGATCACAGGAGAGGTTAGTGAATCGGGCCAGAGGGAAATCTGGTTGCAAAGGGGTCGCAAACCAATTGGTACACAATGGGTTTGCTTAGTGAATCTAGCCCTATGTCCTTAAGACCTGATTCTAGCATGATTAATATGTAAGTTGTTCTTCCTAGTAACAGTCTCCAGGATAAACACTACAAAATATAAAATTGAAAGGATGCTTGTTTTGTTACTATGCATGGTTTTAGCATTATGCATGTGAAATCTATTTTGACCTAAACAGGAAAAAAAAAACCCTCTTAAATAAAGTCTATCTAAAGAGTCTATATTAATCATTTGAAGAGGAAAGATAACTAATTTTACATTTCTATCAATACTGGAGACGACTGTAAGGATAATCTTTTGATTACACACTTTCCATTTCACAATAGACTAATGTTTCCAAAGACCAGAACTCTTTAAGTTCAAGTTGTATGAGTAGAGTCCATGTTAAAAATAAATAAATAAATAAAAATCACTGAGAACTCTGATACAGTTAAAATCAAATAAATGCTCAATAAGGTTGCCACTTCCCATCTCACCCTGAACTGACTGAACAGTCTCATTTAAAGATTTTCTCCTTTGTAAGCATGGATGAGATGGCAACCTTAAGTCTTTACTATTTATAGCAATGCCTGTATATACAGTAGAATGCAACTGTTGTAATAAATGTGCATTGTTATAGATTTTCATGGTAAATCTTAGTCCAATGAATGAACAAGACAGTAGCATGACTTTTCTGGTTTAGGAACTAGGTTCTAACAATTTTATGAGGTAGAAATACTCATGCAGCTGTACTGCAAATAATGGAGGGTTCATTGCAGCCATATCACTAGTGCTAATGAAGAAGTACAATTTATAATCCAACTCTAAGGCAGTGTAAATGAGCCCCACTGGGAATAAAAGGACATTTAACAGAAGTCACCATTTGCAACCTAATAGCCCAGCATCCTGGTGTGCTCTGATTTTAATATTTAAATTATGGTGTTCCAAGTTTGTTTGTTTTTTAATCTGTACTTGTTAAGCCATTTTGCCTGCCATTTTGAAAAATCAGGAGCAAAATTTGATGGCAAGAGGTTTGATAAGGTCCTCAACTTTAAACAAAGAATGAATCTGATGGGCAAACAATGCTCCTACCTTTAGGCTCATAGGTTAAGCTTCTAAATGTGTGCCCTATTTTCAGTAAAACTTAAAAGCATAACTTTTCAATAGAAAATTCATCTTAATTTAGGAGCTTAAAAGTTATGTTTATACAGTATATTTAGGCCTAAATCAGTCCTATACATCACTCTTCAAATTAATGTGTGAAAGCACATCCAAAGCCAACATTTTGTATATCTTTTTTAATATCTTTTTATTTTAATATAATAAATTATTCAGGAAGGAAAAGCCTCGGAGATCTCTGTGGATCATTCACTATGATCCAGGCAGTGGCGTACCTAGGGTATGTGGCACCCGGGGCCCATCATTTTTTGACACCCCCACATGTAAAAAAATATTTTTTGTAATGACCATGAAATGGAATAAATGGTCAGAATAGAAACAGGCAGTGAAAATTTTCTTATATTCCAAACATAACATAACATAAATTATGTCTGAATTGTCATGACATCAGAAGTACATATGGAGTAGTTGCAGGTGATGCTTGGGACAGTTCTGATTGTGTTAGTTCGGTTTTATGTGTTTTTTGAATAGAAGGGTTTTTATTTCTTTTTTGAAGGTTTTGTAGTTTGTGGTCGAGGTCAATAGATTGTAGAGTTGGGGGTCGAGTGTTGCAGCTCGAATGGCTAGGAGGTTGTCGAACTGTTTTTTTCTTTTGACGTTTTTGGTTGGAGGGTGTGTGAATGGTGCGTGAGTTCTCCTATGTCTGTTTGAAGTGGATTGAATTATTTAGCTGAAGAAATTAGTTACCCCCCCCCCCCATTCCACACACATTAATTCTCTTCCATTTTTGTTCCCATTATAAAAAACACTGATAAGTTCTCAGAAAAAAATATATTAAAATAAGAAGTGAAAACAAAGGCCCCTACAGATGAGAACATAACATAAGAATAGCCTAACTGGGTCAGACCAATGGTCCATCATGCCCAGTAGCCCATTCTCATGGTAGCCAATCCAGGACACTAATACCTGGTCAAAAACCAAAGAGTAGCAACATTCCATGCTACTGATCCAGGGCAAGCAGACACTTCCCCCATGTCTTAATAACAGATTATGGACTTTTCCTCCAGGAATTTGTCCAAATCTTTCTTAAAACCAGCTACACTATCTGCTTTTACCATAACTTCTGGCCATTTCATTTTTAAGTTTAGATCTTTCCTTTCAAACAGAGACCTTGCTAGATGTCAAATACAGCACAAGGTAACTTCACATGGACTTAGCTGTGCAGGAAATGTGAATCTCCTCATACACCCACCATATAGTGCAAAAATATGCAAAGGTCTGTTTTTTTCTTTCGATCACTACATAGCCTAATGCCACACAAGCAGCGCTGTTACAAACATATTCTGTAGGTCAATGCTAAGGATAACAAAGTTTCCTTCCTTGGACCAGAAGGAGATGTTGATAAACCACTGGAAGAGATCCCAAAACAACACCCAAAGACCCACTCAGTATGTGAACCAGTTGAGTGGAGTGGACTAACTGGGGGGTGGAAATGGGCCCAGAGTTTGCTCAGCAGAATTTCCCAGACCACCTCTTCCTCTCAACACATTGACACGCTTCCACTACCACCACTAGGAACACCTCGCTGGGTAGGCCAGCTATGCTATAAACTTTATAAAACACATTATTATATTTTCTTATAAAGCACATATTTTAACTGAACTCTCTGACATCCTCAGCCTTTCCATTCACAAAAATAGAAGGAAGAAAAGTTCCCATTTCCTGCTGTCTCATGTCCCCGGCCTATACAATATTTTTTTTCTGCAGACCCTTCAAAAGTCTGACCAAATCCTCATTTCACTTGCATTATAAAGTACTGAGGATGCCATCTCTCCCCAATCCCAGGTCCTAAAGTCTAAGACAGTAGCGCAAACTAATGCTGCCAGATTCAGAAAAAAAAATTTCGATTTGATTCAGCCTATTGAATTGGTTTTTCAATTTGATTTTCCTGCCCAGTTGGGTGATTTTTATCAAAACTCCTGGTGGGTTTTATAGCTTTTTCACCCCCTTTGGCTTCTCCTAACCACACTGGCGCTGTGGTGTAAATAAAATAAAGAAACAAAAAGGACTTTTCCTCTCTCTGTTAAATCCTAGCTCACGTTTGCAGTCCAACACCAGCTCTGGCAGGATACACATTTCAAATCTGACATATTGTAATCACAAAACAGAAAATAAAATTAATTTTTCTACCTTTTGTTGTCTGGTTATATTTCAAATCTTGTTGGTCCAAGGCTCTGGTTTTCTTCTGATAACTTGCTTAACAGGGTCTCCTTCTTTCTTCTTTCTGCATGCTAACCATCCATCTGCCAACTCTGTCCTCCCTTTCCATTTCTCTTCCCTCCCCAGGAAGTCTGGTATCTTTCCTTTTTTTCATCTCCGTCCACAGATCCACCTTTTCTTAACTACCCTTTCATCCGGCATCTCTCCCTCCTTCCCCACCACCCCAGAGTCCACCATCTCTCCCTTTCTTTTCCCAATTACCCTCCTATCCAGTATCTTTATCCCTCCTCCACACCATCCCTTGTGTCCAATTTCTCTCCCTTTCTGTTCCTTCCCTCCCTCCCTAAATCCCACGGTCCATCATCTCTCTCCCTCTCCTCTATTTTCAGACCCATTATTTCTTCCCCCCCCAAACTTTGGCATATGCACGTCTTTGAACACCCCCTTCCCTCCGTGTACTTCTAAACCAGGGTCCCCCCCAAAGGCCTGTCCCCCCTTAAAGGTCTGCCTGTCCCCCCTTGAAGGCCTGCACCCCCTTGAAGGCCTGTCCCACCCCCTTGTAGGCCTGTCCCCCCCTTGAAGGCCTGTCCCCCCCTTGTAGGCCTGTCCCCCCCTTGAAGGCCTGCCTGCCTGCCTGTCCCCCCCTTGAAGGCCTGTCCCCCCCGTTGAAGGTCTGCACCCCCCCCGAAGGCCTGTCCCCCCCTTGAAGGCCTGTCCCACCCCCTTGTAGGCCTGTCCCCCCTTGAAGGCCTGCCTGCCTGTCCCCCTCTTGAAGGCCTGCACCCCCCCCGAAGGCCTGCATCCCCCCAAAGGCCTGTCCCCCCCTTGTAGGCCTGTCCCACCCCCTTGTAGGCATGTCCCCCCTTGAAGGTCTGCACACCACCCCGAAGGCCTGTTTCCCCCCCCTTGAAGGCCTGCCTCCCCCCTTGAAGGCCTGCCTGCCCGTCACCCCCCTCCCCCTTGAAAGCCTGCCTGCCCGCCCGCCCACCCCACCCTGAAGGCCTGATGCCCCGACCCACCCCGAAGGACCGCTCACCCTCTTGGCCTCCCCGCACCACCTATGAAGCAGCAGCAGCAGGATAGCGACGTCAGCGATACCTGCGCTGCTTAGGCGTTGCTTCCTGCGCCGCGGTCCCACCCCTCCTCTGACATCAGAGGAGGGGCGGGACCGCGGCGCAGGAAGCAGCGCCCAAGCAGCTCAGGGATCGCTGACGTCGCGATCCTGCTGCGGGCTGCTTCATAGGTGGTGCAGGAAGGTCAGTGGGGCGAGCGGTCCTTCGGGAGGGGGGACTGAACGGCAAGGCCGGGAGCACCCCCTTAGGGCTGGCACCCGGGGCGGACCGCACCCCCTGCCCTCCCTTGGTACGCCACTGGATCCAGGTACAGTCATCGACATAAAAACTCTTCCTATATGCAGATTTCAAAATCAAAATTTTCTATTTAACTTTCACTAATAAAATGAAAAGTACTTCACTTAGCTCAAAAATTTCAGTGGGTCTTGCTGCTCCAACAATGGCCAGCTTTGCACAATTCAACTACTTCTTACCACTGCCTCAGAGAATTTAGTTTGACGCCGCTTAAAAATAAACATGTTACATTTCATCTAAGTAAAAACTTTATATATGAAAACAAAAGTCAGCACTTAGGGCTAGATTCTATATATGGCGCCTAAAATAATTGGTGCTGAAAAAATGCTGAGCGCTATTCTATAAATGGTGCTTAAATTTAGGCAGTTTACAGAACAGCATTTGCACTCAGGAACCGTGCCTATCTTTAGACATGTCCATTTGCAATAACTGAAACATGGTGCAAATCCTCATTCTATAACTATGGGACTCTTTTTCAAAATGGAAAGACGCCCAAAAATTGGCTTAAAGTGGCACTTGGACATTTTTCTCACCAAAACGTCCAAGTGCCAATTTTCAAAGCTGACTTTCTGGACATCTTCCTAGGTTTCTAAGTCGCTGTGCATCCAAAGTTCAAGGGGGGGGGGGGGGTGTTGGAGGTTTATTATGGGTAGGCTTTGGGCATGCTTAGCATTTAGATGTCTTTGCAGTGATAAACATTTTCCAAAATGTCCAGGACAGAACTTAGATATCCAGAGCTAGACCTGTTTTAAATGCATCTAAGTGCCAAAAAGGAACCTAAACTGACTAGATGACCACTGGAGGGATTAAATAATGACACACACACTCCCCCAATGGTCACTTATGCCCTCCCACCCCACAAAGACTTGAATGAAACAGTACATACCTGTCTCTAGAAGAGCAGCACCTGATATGGGAAAGCCTAGTAGAGCAGCACACAGGTGTCTGGAGTAACCTGGTGGGTGGTATAGTGAGTAGGACCCAGGCCCATATCCCACTCTAACCACTACATTTAAAGTGGAAAGTGTGAGGCCACCAAAATCCTATTATACTGCCATATAGTTCCCACCTGCAATCATAAGGGCTATTGGGGTGGTAGACAGGTGGGTATAGTAGGTTTTAGGGGAGCTTTGGAGGGCTCACCATACATTATAGGGGGGTTTATGTGAGATGTATATCTGGCACCCTTTATGTGACATTCACAGAAGTGCCCTCTAAGTTGCCCCACTGCTCTGTTGGCATGTCTGAGTGTCCAGTCCTTTTAATGCTATCCCCTCCCACATCCAAATGGTCTGGATTTAGATGTTTTGAAATTGAACATTTTTGTGGTCAAAATAAGGTTGAATGTCCTAAGAGCCAAGATGTCCAAATAGGTCATTTTCAAAAAAAAAAAAAGAGGATGTCTAGAGGTTTTGAAAATGGATGTTTCCTCACCCTGACTTTTGGATATTTTTTTGAGAAATGTCCAAAGTCGGACATAGACGTCCTATCTAAAATGTTCCTCCACATGCATAAATCCAAGGAACACCCCTGATCTGCCCATGACCCTCCCATTTCCATGCCCCCTTTATTGACTCATGCATAAAATTTAGGTCCAATTCCTGTACCCATATTTATGTACATAACATTTAATTAAAGCTAATTAGCAGCAATAATTGCTCATTAAGATCCCAATAATTGGTATTGGTTGGCTTGTTATTTAATAAAATTAAGCACACAAATTGGGCACATGGACAAATTTGCATATGCAATTTTTAGTGCTTTATATTGAATTGGGGGGGTCAATGCTTAAACATGCCATCATCTCTTTATGACCTCCATACTAAACTGAAAATGTGCTCTAGCATTTAAAACCCCTCCCAGGTAAACAACTAAAGCAGAGCTCCAATTAATGATTGGTTTAAAATAAACCTAAACCTAAAAAAGAGTACTTGAAAGAGGTTATCTCAAGTCAATTGTTAAGAGAGCATTTAAAGGTGTACTCTTTGAAAACTTATGTCACATAGCAAGCAGATTGAATGAAGATGAAGAAGAGTATACCCAGGGCCGGATTTAGATGAAAAGAGGCCCTAGGCTATTTCACTTATGAGGCCCTTTCACCTCCCATTTTTAAGTTTGTAAATTACATGAGAGATAATAAAATACATCATTACTGTGATATATATCAATATGTTAAATGAAACATGTTGTTATTGGTACTAACCTTTATAAAAAAAAATGTAACACGGATCTTGAGGCCCTAGGCTGAAGCCTAGTTAGCCTATAGGAAAATCTGGCCCTGGGTACACCTCAAATAGCTTGAATCTTGTATTTAAAAAAAAAAAACATTGGAAAGTGTTATCAGTGCTTACCTGTTTCACTGAGACAGTTATGGGTAGCATACCAAAGAGGAAAGAATTTGAAGGAGCATGGCAGTCCAGCAATTCTGCATCTACAGATGGATGAAAGCTGTTGCCTGAAATGTCACTTTAAATGTTTACAATGTGAACCTTGCAATAGTACAGAACAATGTTCTAGTTTCATGAATCCATCTGAAGAAAGGGCACATATGGTTCAGTTTCACACTACATATGATACAGAGTTTGTGGTATATTGCATCAGATGTCCCTATTGGAAATTATATACTGTATAAGACAAATACTGTATATAGGAAGCTAAAGCTGAGAATCAATGAATATAGAAGCTTTAAAAAAAAAAGAGATTAGAATCGCCACACTAAGTTGATGCAGGGCACTATTTTGAAAATTTACACTGTTTTGCAATCAACCATGTTCCACCATCTTGGAGGGGAGGTGATTGGAAGAAATTACTGGTACAATGAAAGACGTTTTGGATTTTTAAATACTGTAGAATCTGTAGAATACTGTAGTACCTAAATCTTGGCAAAAACCATCTTTCTTCATTTCTCATTGATGATTTCTTTTTCATAGATCAAAAATGTTCATACATCTTCTTTAATTCAGTTTTACTGTATGTGCCCATGGCTACTTGTACATTTAGACATATACTTCATGGGTTGCTTGCACAGGAACTGCTTGAAAATGTTCCTGAAAAAGCCATAAGGTGAATTGCAGCCCATTTGAGTTTTTAAGATGTGCTGTTATTTGATTTCTTGAATGCCATGAGGCTGATTCACTAAAGTGATGATGAAGTTGGCATACATTTTTATTAACAAGCTTATCCTCAAAGTAAAAATAAAAATCTCAAGTTAGGAGGGTTTTAGAAAAAAGAATTCTTTCTTACACATCACATTACAAGGGTTATTGATACATTTTTATTACACAAGTTAAACATTGAAATTTTTGAAAAATTTGATTCTCACAATAAACAAAATGTGTGGATGTTTTTGACCAGTGAAAGTGAGCATGAAATCCTCAATAAGCTTGTTTCACTAGATTTAAGTATTTTATAACTTACTCACATACTTCATGCCACCAACCATTTTCTGATAGAACTGTACCCTTGAACATACCTACTTGTTATAACATGTACTTGTTATAACATGAATGCTGACCTACATCAGGGCTGACTCACTAAGATTTAATACCCCCTCAAGGTTTTTCTTTTTTCACTAAGATTTAACACAGGGTCTGAACCTCTAATCTCTCATCATCTGATAGATGGATCCCCTGCCAGCAAAGATTGTTGGCTCCATCCCTTTTGAATGTAAGTCCGCATTTCAAAGGGGTACAGAGGTGTAGTAGGGATTTGGGGAAGAAGTCTAGAAGTGGGTTGATGATGGTCTTCTGAAAGGGCCATTTTGTTAAATCAGGGCCTGGATTGGGAGAGGTTAGAGGAGATTTATATTACAGGTTCAATGCCATTTTGGGGACTTTTATCATGGATTGGGGATTTGAATGAGGGACATCAGGGCCTAAGGGAACTTTCTACAATAAATCAGAGAGCAACAAGTGACTTCTATTGACTTGAGATAGTTCAGAGGAAAGCGACAAAAATGGTAGAGTTTTGCCTTAAGACATATGAGAAGAGACTGGAGGACATAAATATGTATATGCTAGAGAAAAGGAGCGAGAGAGGTGATATGATACAGACATTTAAGTACTTGGAAAGTATTAATATATAAACAAACTTCTTCCAGAGATGCTGGGGAGGTAGAACTAGAGGACATGAATGAAGGCTTTGGAAGAATGTCGGGAACTACTTTTTCACAGAGAGGATAATGGACACCATTCCAGGAGAGGTGGTAGAGTCAAAAACAGTAAACGAGTTCAAAATTGCATGGAATAGACACAAGGGAGGCCTAAATACAAAGAGGATGGGAATGAAACATTGCTGTTGAGATGTGATGTAAGGTAAGAGTAGTGGAACTAAGGCCAAAATCAGATACACTTCTATGGCCTATGCCCACAAATGGCAAAAAACTGAAAGAAGATTTACTATGTCCATCAAGGGAGAGCTAAGACCGATGCTGGACACACTTCTATGGTCTCTGTACCACATATGGCAAAAGACAGGTGAAGTTCGGCAACTCCAGTGTTATAGATCACTTTGTTTTCATGTGCTGCAAGTGAGGGTGCTGTGCAGTTCAGGGAGGAGGGGAAGACATCTTGACTGGCAAGTTCAAAACTGTCAGCAATATTTGGATTCTTGGTTATAATCACATATACCGTATTTTCTCGCATATAAGGCGCACGTTATATGTGGTTTTTACAAACCACACATAACCTTGCGCGTTATACGCGTGAGGGCGTTGTATAAAATTTTTTTTACATAGTTCCCCCCCGACGTCCGATTCACACCCCCCCCCCCCCCGCAAGACCGCTCGCACTCCCACCCCGAAGGACCGCTCGCACGCACCCCCACCCGCACCCCCACCCCGAAGGACCGCTCGCACGCACTCCCACCCGCACCCGCACCCCCACCCTGAAGGACTGTTCGCACCCCCACAGCCTCCCGACCCCCCCCCCCCATCATGTAGAAGCTCCTACCGGTGTCCTGCTGCTTCTTCTTGGCGGTCCCGGCCCTTCTGTGAGCCCTGCGTCTGCGCTGCTTCCTCTTCCGGCGATTCGCCCTTTCTCTAACGTCAAGCCCTCTTGCCCCGCCGACTCCCCGACACGATCGGGGCAAGAGGGAGCTCAAGCCCTCTTGCCCCAGCCAACCGCAGCACCCCCAACACGATCGGGGCAAAAGGGAGCTCAATCCCTCATGCCCCCCCGACATGATTGGGGCAAAAGGGAGCCCAAGCTCTCTTGCCCAGCCGACTCCCCCTGGCCGACCCCCACGACACCCCCACCCCCCTTCCCCGTACCTTTGTGTAGTTGGCCGGACAGACGGGAGCCAAACCCGCCTGTCCGGCAGGCAGCCAACGACGGAATCAGGCCGGATAGGCCCGGGAGCCTTAGGTCCCTCCTGGGGGTGGGGCCTTGGGCACATGGTCGGGTTGGGCCCATGTGCCTCAGGCCCCACCCCCAGGAGGGACCTAAGGCTCCCGGGCCTATTCTGATTGGCCCAGGCGCCTTAGGCCCCTCCAGTAGGCGGAGCTTTGGGACGGATGGGCCAATCCGGCCTCATTCCGTCGTTGGCTGCCTGCCGGACAGGCAGGTTTGGCTCCCGTATGTCCAGCCAACTACACAAAGGTACGGGGAAGGGGGGTGGGGATTTTGTGGGGGTCGGCCAGGGGGGGTCGCGGGTCGGCTGGGGGGGCGGTCAGAGGTTCTTGGGGGGGGCGGTCGTTGGGGGGGGAGGGTTTGCGTCGAGGGCAGGAGGGTCTGGGATCCCTCCTGCCCGTAATGTAGTACGGGGTGGGGGTAAGGGGTCACCGTGGCCAGGAGGGTTTGGGCTCCCTCCTGGCCCGATATTGTCGGGGAGTTGGGGAGTCAGCGGGGCAAGAGGGCTTGGGCTCCCTTTTGCCCCGATCGTGTCGGGGGGCAAGAGGGCTTGAGCTCCCTCTTGCCCCGATCGTGTCGGGGGTGCCGCGGTTGGCTGGGGCAAGAGGGCTTGAGCACCCTCTTGCCCCGATCGTGTCGCGGAGTTGGGGAGTCGGCGGGGCAAGAGGGCTTGACGTTAGAGAAAGGGCGAACCGCTGGAAGAGGAAGCAGCGCAGGAGCAGGGCTCACGGAAGGGCCAGGACCACCAAGAGAAAGCATCAGGACACCGGTAGGGGCTTCTACATGATGGGGGGGGGGTCGAGAGGCTGTGGGGGTGCGAACGGTCCTTCAGGGTGGGGGTGCGGGTGCGGGTGGGAGTGTGTGTGAGCGGTCCTTCGGGGTGCGGGTGTGAGCGGTCCTGCGGGGGGGTGAATCGGACGTCGGGCGGGGGCATCAGGCTTTCAGGGTGGGGACAGGACTTCAAGGGGGAGAGGAGAGTCGGGCGGGCGAAAGGATAGTCGGGGTGGCCAGAGGAGAGTCGGGGCGGGTGAAAGGAGTGTCGGGCAGCATGCGCGGTATACGGGTGTGCGCGGTATATAAAAATTTCTGTGCATAAATTTGTGTTTTCCGCGCGCTATATCCGTGTGCACATTTTGCACGGGTGCGCGTTATCTACGTGAAAATATGGTAATCCCCATCATGTTTGGCTGCCTATATGATTGATATGGTGGAGACTTGACAACCAGTGTTTAAACATGGATGACTGGTGCCATGGAAAGTAGTAGGTGTGGCTCTGGTCACTTTGTTGGGAAGACTAGATGGACAATGTAGGTCTTTATCTACTATCATTTACTGTGCTATATGAGGTCAGAAGGAGGTTCAGAGCTTAGGGAGGTATTTTACTATGGTTCTGAGGACACAAAGAGGTTTGGATCAGTCCTTTACTACTGGGGGATCGGAGACTAGGTAATGCCTTTACTTCTAGTTCAGAAATGAGAGTGGCGATTGAGTAGTCCACAGAAGTAGACTCCTTTTTCATTAGGACAGTGTCCAAGGGCCCACAGCAGTAGAGGGCCCACTCTCCTCTAACCAGTAATAACCAGTAATATATGTCAGATTTGTAGTTAGGAGCTCATGACCCTTATTGCCAAGGGGCCTGGATCACTCTCAGTCTGTCCCTGATAGCCCATAAATGAGCTTTTGTTGTTACAGGGGTGGAGGGTTTTCAGGTGCCATCCATCCCCCCCCCCTCCCCAGTGGACACTTCTGTGTGGGAGGACAGGAGTAGGAAGAATCCCCTGAACTAAGTGGCCCTTTAAATTATGCACACTCCTTTAAGGGACACTATTTTGAAAGTTTTCAAAAGGATTTAGTCAGGTTATCTAAGCAGTTTCCTGGTTAAGTTTGCCTCTTCACAATGTAGGCAGTTTCTAAGAGAATCTACCCAGGAAGTTAGTGAGACTCCCTATAAGGTTCAGTCCTTTTGAAAACTGGCTACAAGGCAAAAAGGTACAAAATTACCTAATGTATTGCAAGAAAACTGGCTACTGAAAACTGATCTATTGGACCAGTGGTAGGCAAACTCATTAGTCAAAAGAACCAAAGATCTGCAGTACAACGATTAAGATTTCTTTTGAGAGCCATACCCCACACCTGCATGCACTACAACAGCTACGTCAACCTGACTGACAACCTGCTTGCCTGCACATAATAATAATAATAACTTTATTTTTTTATACCGCAATACCACAAAACAGTTCAGAGCGGTTTACAGGATAAGAGACTGTACATTTACAGCGAAGTTACAGCTGGAAGTTACATCGAGGTTACAGCATATTGAAAAACAGTTCAGAGCGATTTATACAATGTAGGTGCAGAGAATTAGTTAACAATTATATGGTATAAACCAGTGACAATTACAAAATGATCCAATAATTGTTGCATGGGGGGAGGGGAAGGGTAGGGAGGGAGGCAAGGGATTATTAGTTTGGTCGGGGGGACGGGGGTTAGAGGAATTTATCAAAGAGGTATGTTTTTAGAGATTTCCTGAAGGATTGATAAGTTGGGGCAAGAGAGATGAGAGTGGACAGGCAGTCATTCCATTTGCCAGCTTGGAAAGAGAGGGTTTTGTCGAAGAATCTTTTGTGGATGCATCCTTTTGGGGAGGGGTAGGCAAACAGGTGTGCATTGCGTGTACGGTTAGAGCCTGGGAAGGTGAAGTGGCGTGAAAGATATATCGGGGCTGTGCCAGTTAGGGTTTTGAAGCAGAGGCAGGCGAATTTGAAGATGATCCTTGCTTCGAACGGTAGCCAGTGAAGTTTCCTGTAGAAAGGGCTGATGTGGTCTGATTCGTGGCAGAGCCTAGAGAATGCCACGGGGAAAAAATTTGGCTCCGTCCCCGTCCCATTCCCGCAAGCTTGGTCCCTGTCCTCGCAAACCATCTGAACCCATCCAAACAAGCTTCAAATAGTTTTATACTGAACTTATTATATCTATATATATAAAATCGGAGGTATGTGTGTATGTATGTGTGTATGTGCCGCGATCACGCAAAAACGGCTTGACCGATTTGAATGAAACTTGGTATGCAGATCCCTCACTACCTGGGGGGATATGTTCTGGGGGTCTCGCGGCCCACCTGCACACGTGGGCGGAGCTACAAACAGAAAATCAGATTTCACCCATTCATGTCAATGGAAAAAATGTAAAAAGCTGCCAACGCAAAAACAGCTTGCCCAATTTGAACGAAACTTGGTATGCAGATCCCTCACTACCTGGGGAGATATGTTCTGGGGGTCTCGCGGCCCAACTGCACACATGGGCGGAGCTACAAACAGAAAATCAGATTTCACCCATTCATGTCAATGGAAAAAATGTAAAGAGCTGTGGGACCGATTTGCACGAAAATTGGTATGCAGATCCCTCACTACCTGGGGTGATATGTTCTGGGGGTCTCGTGGCCCACCTGCACAAGTGGGCGGAGCTACAAACAAAAAATCAGATTTCACCCATTCAAGTCAATGGAAAAAATGTAAAAAGCTGTGGGACCGGTTTGAACGAAACTTGGTATGCAGATCCCTCACTACCTGGGGTGATATGTTCTGGGGGTCTTGCGGTACACCTGCACATGTGGGCGGAGCTACAAACAGAAAATCAGATTTCACCCATTCATGTCAATGGAAAAAATGTAAAAAGCTGCCAACGCAAAAACGGCTTGCCCGATTTGAACGAAACTTGGTATGCAGATCCCTCACTACCTGGGGTGATATGTTCTGGGGGTCTCGCAGCCCACCTGCACACGTGGGCAAAGCTACAAACAGAAAATCAGATTTCTCCCATTCATGTCAATGGAAAAAAATGTAAAAAGCTGCCAACGCAAAAACGGCTTGCCCGATTTGAACGAAACTTGCAACACATCTTCCTTTTCAGTTTAAGAGATTGCAAATTCCAGTGAGACTTGCATTCTCTATCACAATCAACAAATCACAGGGACAGACTATTACATACTGTGGAGTGGATTTAAGATCCCCCTGTTTTTCCCATGGACAACTCTATGTTGCTTGCTCAAGGGTGGGTTCACCCTAGAATTTATATGTTCTTGCTCCTGGAGGTGAAACTAAAAATGTTGTTTATAATCAAGTTTTGTGTTAGTTGTATTGTATTCATTTTGTCAAATATTTCACATTATAATTTGAATATTGTACTTTTTATAAAGCTGTAAAAAAATAATTTCATTCACCACTATAAAGTATCTTTATTTGAATCCATTTACAGTGTTATTGCTATAATTAAATACCCGTGCACCGCCGGGGCATCAGCTAGTTAAAGTATAAAAAGAAACAATATTCTGTACAATTGTCAATTTATAAATCAGCGTCTTCTCCCCACTTTCTCTTCCCCATTTCCCTTCAGCGTCCTCAGCCCACTCTCTCTCCACTTCCCTTCAGCGCACGTACATAAAAACAAGCAAGCAATTTTATATAATTTTCATTCTATTCATTCATAGAAATTAGAGTCTAAATAATGTCAGTCACATAACAAAACATGATTTTACAAAAAATAATTCCCTGCACAGTCAAGCCTTCAAGGATTACTAGATGTCTTTCAGCAGCTCCCCTCCCTCCCCCTTACCTTCGTGGCCAAGTCAAAATGATCTATCAACAATAAAATTTAAAAAAAACACAAAGCACACTGTACACAGAGAAAATGTTAATTATCATTTATATTCTGCGGGTTTTCAAAGAGGTCAAGGCAAATGACTTTATGTAATGTCACCTCAGTAACAACTATACAAAAATAGATAAATATACCCCCTCCCTTTTTATTCAACCGCGATAACGGTTTTTAGTGCAGGGAGCTGGGCTGAATGCCTTGTGCTGCTCTCGACGCTCATAGGCTCCCTACGCTTAAAACCACTATTGCGGTTTAATAAAAGGGGGCCATAGTGCAAAATATAGACAGCAGATATAAATTCTCAAAATGGACACATTTTGATCACTAAATTGAAAATAAAATCATTTTTCCTACCTTTGTTGTCTGGTAATTTCATCAGTCTCTGGTTGCACTTTCTTCTTCTGACTGTGCATCCAATATTTCTTCCCTTCTTTCAGCCTCCTGTATGCTTCCTCTCCTCCAGACCTCATTCCCTCCCCCAACTTTTTCTTTCTTTCACCCTGCCACCTTCTTTCTTTCTCCCTCCATGACCATGCCCCTTTTCTTTCTGCATGTCTGTCTTTCGCTCTCTCTCCGTGCCTCCTTTCTTTCTGTCTGTCTTTCTCTTTCCTTGCATGCTCCCTTTCTGTCTGTCTCCCATCTCCCTTCTTTCTTTCTGTCTCCCTGTCCCCCTTTCTTTATTTCTTTCTCCCTGCCCTCTCCCAAGCCACCACCATTGGGGAATAGGCTGCCACCGCCGCCATCGAGGAATAGGCTGCCACCACCACCATCGGGGAACAGGTCATCCCTGAGTTCTGAGCTCTCCTTGCTTCCCTTCCCCGTAAAAAGGACGCTGAAGCGCCGGGCCGACCAATTTTCACCACCCAACATCAATTCTAACGTTGAAGAGGAAGTTTCAGGCCAACCAGGCAACGATTGGCTGGTCCAGAACTTCCTCTCTGACATCAGAATTGACGTTGGGTAGCGAAAGTTTGCTGACCCTGTGCTTCAGCATTGTCTTTATGGGGAAGGGAAGCAGGTTGGGCACCCCTGCTCTAGATGAGCCACGAGCTGCATGTAGCTTGCGAGGTGAGGTTTGCCGACCACTGTATTATGCCATGCATACTATACATGCCAGCATTTAGTGAGTAGAATGCTAAAGGAATTTTAGCATGAAAGCTACATTTTTTTTAATCTTACAGGCCCCTTGAGGGCTAATTTTACAAGTAACTTCCTCATGTACAATAGCATTTTGTGGGTACTTCTCTAAAGAAGGCACTAACATTTATTTATGTGCTAAATATGCAAGTAAATAAGTAGAATATGACATATATTGTAAATGCTTATCTGTGCATATTTTCATGTAAATGTCAAAAAGGAAGAGATGATGACAGTAAGGTGCTGGTCACCTAACTATTTTATTGTTTGTATTATTGTTTTGTGTTGTTTATAGTGTTTTGTATTGTTTGTTCATTTATTGTTGATTTTGTATGTAATTTTGTAACCTGCCCTGGGCAAGGGCGGGATATAAATAAATAAACCAAGCCAAACCAAAAATCAAGCTACACAATATTCTGTAAATACATATGTGTATTTCTTGCATATCTTATATTTTATAGATGAACATACACTTGGGTGAAGAATGGACTAAATGGAGACTTATTGCATGTAATTTATAGAATAATATAAGCTATTGCACATGTCTCCTGACACAAGTATATACACTAGTTCTAACCAGTTATGCTAGCATTCTATAAATTTCAGTGGTTATCAAACCTGTCCATGTTGAAACCCCAGCCATTCCGGTTCTCAGGATATCTACAATGAACAATCATGAGTTAGATTTACATGCAGTGGATACAATGCATGCAAATCTAACTCATGCGTATTCATTTCAGATATCCTGAAAACCTGACTGGCTGGCGTACTCCCAGGACATGTTTGGGAGCTACTGATATAAAAGAAGGTAGATATCTACCTGTACAGAATAGGTAGATATCTATTTCTTGTACAGAATAGGCTCCCAAAAGGCACCCCCTTATAAAATTGCCCTCTTTATGCACTAATGTAGTCACATAAAAAAGCCCCAGCATGTGCATGTATAATATTAAGTCAACATACCACCTACTTTTATTATCTATATGGGTAGCCATCCCTTGGAGTAGAATTTGGGTGGAGCTGAAGCAGAGTTGCAACATCTATGGGTACTTTATAAAATATGTAAAGCATAAAATAGAATTAAAAATTTGTTAGAGGACACATGTAAATGCCTGTACCTACTTTCCAGGGGACAATTTTATAAAAACATATAGATTCATATGTTGACTTAATTAAATTGGTGCAACAGATGTACAAATGTGCCTTCCCTGCCTAGGCGTCATGTTATATAAATTTACCTTCTTAATAACTCTGCCCTTTTATTGAGAAATCCTGGTTTTCTTGGAGTAAATTGTGCATGTCTCCTAGTCATAAATCAGTTATCTTCTAGGCTAGAGATTAATTTGATTTTTGCATAAGGTAAGCTCAAGCATTAAAGTAAGCCAACTTCCCCAACCTGCTAACAGTAAATTTTATTTTTTCTGTGTTTCTTTCCAAATGGAACAGGTTTTGTAGCTTGGATCCTATGAACAACTAGTACACTGTAATAGCTCTTTTATTCAAGGGTGGAAGCTAAATTATGGACATCTCTCTGGCATCCAAGAAGAGAGTAGCTAAAAGGTTTAAAAATAGAAGCTCCAAAATAAAAGACTGTATTGACACAAAATCTGAAATCACATCTACAAATTAATGAAAAACATCAGCACTTTGAACCCCCCCAAAATTTTTTGTGCATAGCAAAGAATAGCAAAAATGATGCTTTTACTGGCTGCTTTGATTAGCATAATTTAGTATTAAAATCAAATTATATCGAGCAGGCAAACTACCTAATATTATTTATAATAATATAGAAGCACCCTGCTTCCGCTTATATGTGCTGTAAATTACCATTGTAAAAGGAGATAAATCCCCACATTTGACACCTTCTTATTTCAGAGTTTGAGGGTTATCATCAGTTGCATAATAAGGGGGTGGGGGGCAGATTGCCCTGGGTGCTGGCACCTCAATGCCCCTCATGCCATGCTTGTGCCACCCCATACCTCTTTAAATTTTTGTCAGCGTAAGCAATTTCTCCAGCCTGATGCTCGCACTAGACTGGCTCCCCTCTGAAATCACTTCCTAGTAACAGGTCCAGGAAGTGACATCAGAGGGAAAGCCAACGCCGGTGCAAGTAGCAGGCCGGAGAATCTACTCACGCTGGCAAAGATTTAAAGAGGTATGGGAGAAGGGAAGGCACAAGTGTGGTGGGAGGCAGGGAAGGAGCGGAGGGGGGCACCACCTTCCTGGGCAGGGCAGGATTAACCAACAGGCCAAGTAGGCACGTGCCTAGGGCCTGAAATGGTCAGGGGGCCCCATGAAGGGCATCAACATTGTTTTTTCCAAACAGTGATGGGCCCCTCCAGCATCGATTGGCAATGCTGGTCTCCCCCCCGATCGGCAATGCGGCCCCCCCGATCAGAAACGCGGGTCCCCCCTCCCCCCCATCGACGGAAAGTAAGACAAGCAAGCAACGCAATGGGAACTGTAATTTTGCAAGCGGTGCTGCTTGCCCAAAGCTTCCCTCTGACGCAGCTTCCTGTTTCTGCCTGGGCGCATGGTGGGGTGGGGCAGGGCAGGTGGCCCAGTGTACTTGTGTGCCTAAGGGCCCTCGACGAATTAATCCTGCCCTGTCCCTGGGTGCCTCCTACCCTTGCTACACCACTGGTTATCATACAAATTCATTGATATTGACATCCTTCTGTGGGTTTTCTCTTTGGGAAGATCCATAAGTGAAAACAAAAAACTGTTCCCCATGGATAACTAGTAGGGCTGTTGGAATCAGCTCAGTTCTTTTTCAAACTGAGTATGGATTCTGCTGCACATGCTTCCTTACAAGTGCTTGTAACATTTGTTGAACAGTAAATTTAATGCCTAAGCATAGAGCAGCAGTATTCTACTTGGCATGAGATTCTATGTCATTGATAAAGTAACCAAATCTCAAAAGGCTGGCCTATTAAGGGCCCCCTCGTAATTATCCACTCCAATCTTCTTCTTTTTTCAGACCCTCAGAAATGCCACCAGCCACTCAAATAAATTTCATAGTGGTTGGATTTATACATTAATTCCTCACCGGGTCACTTGAACTAAAATTTAAGATATTGTGAATGTATCAAACTTTCAAATTTTATAAATATAAAGCTAATACTTAGCTTCAGTGGTCCATTCAAAGGGATCTGTCACCGACATGTTTCACCCTGGAAGGGTTTCATCAGGGCTACAATCCCTAGAATGATAAAACCCATATTACTACTACTGAACGCATTCAGTTACCAAAACCATTCATCTCAAGTGAAGTTCTCACCTCTACTAGAATTGGTTTCCCACGACGCAACCACTCCAAAGATTTTAAAATGGCCGCAGCGTGCTACTGCTTTATATAAATACCTCCCCGTCGGGCTGTCAGGACATGGACCACTTTAGCTAAGTATTAGCTTTATATTTATAAAATTTGAAAGTTTGATACATTCACAATATCTTAAATTTTAGTTCAAGTGACCCGGTGAGGAATTAATGTATAAATCCAACCACTATGAAATTTATTTGAGTGGTTGGTGGCATTTCTGAGGGTCTGAAAAAACAACAAAATTGGAGTGGATAATTACGAGAGGGCCCTTAATAGGCCAGCCTTTTGAGATTTGGTTTGACATCTATCCTCCCTTTTAATAGATATTTTGAAACAACAATTACTAATAGATAAAGTAACAACAGTCACAATAAAATAAAACATATCTGGAATCTCAGGAAGACCTTTCAGTTGTTTCCTTTATCCATTCTATACTATTCTTTCTGCCATAGGAACTTTGATGGCATCCTGGATTCTCCAGCAACATCAAAAATGCATTTGCAACTAGACCCTCAGCTATGAACCCCTCAGACACCAAAGAAGACATCATGGCTGGGCTGACAAAGCTCCCTCAAGTTATTCTTGTATTTAGCAATAATAATAATATTAACAATAACATTTTAAAAGCCCAAATTTTCTTTTAATTTTCCCCATGATTCAAGTACTCATTAAAATTTATTTTAAAAATCCTTGTGATTTTTAAATATCTTTTGCCTTTCCTTTTAATCCTAGCAATATGGTTTTTTGTAATACTGTAAATACTATTCAAAGTTATTCTGATCTTAGAATTGTCCACTTTCTTCTTAACCTCATCCATCATACAAACTAAGAATGCATTTGTACTTTAAATGGAATCAAAAGTAGCTTAGACATGATGAAGGAGGATTCAAGATGGTGGCAGCAAGTTGTTTGCGCTCCTGAGTTGGCCTGGAAGCAAAACAAAAAGTTTTTATCTTATTGCTGAAATGCTGCATACCAAGAGAAAGGGGATAGTTTGAGTTGATCCTTCAACAGCAAGAACTTCCTCCCTGGTGCAGCGGTCATTTTTTGGAGTTTACCGCTCACCAAGGCTCCCGTAGATGTATCCAGAGTGAAGTCAGTGTTATACCCTGCTGGAAGAGAGGCAGAGGATTTAGCCTTGGAGACATCTCTATCTCCTCTGGTTGCTGTTCCACCGCTGTGCCCGGCTCCAGTTACGGCTCTGCTTGGGGAGCCCTGCAGAGAGACGTCTGCGGGGGAGACCCCTATTCGAGGGGCAGTGACCCCGAGAATTTGGAAGTAGCAGTGAGACTTGGGAGCTAGTGCTGAGGCTGGATCTCAACTGGTGAGACCTCCAGTGGTAACATTAGAGAGTATTTGGGAAGCTAGGCTGAACGACACTGTTGCCAGATCTTCACAGGACATTGCAGCGTTAGTGAGTACTGTAGACACATTGGGGGTTTAACTAGCTAGGACTAAAGAAGAATCTACTAACAAATTGAAGCAAGTTATTGATAAGGTGGAAAGCCTTCAAAAGTTATCATCAGAAACCATAAAAGATAAAAATCAGTTAAATAGGAAGGTTGAGCAATTAGAAAATTCTAATCATTGATTGAATATTTGTCTTTTGAACTTTCCTAAATCAATGGGGGTGAATCCTACAGAAATGTTTAAAAAGTACCTTATAGAGGTTTTGACATTTTTCCCAGAATGTAAACCGCCTTTGAATCGTATATACTGTATTATCTACCACTAAAGAAAGATGTAGAAATGAACCCAGAGAAAGTATCAGCTGATTTAAATGCTGAGGAGCTTTAAATGTTACTGATTTGCTTGAGACCGCAGTGTCTGAACTCCGAAAGAACTACATTGCTAGTGTCTTTAGTTTTTGAACAAGATGTTAATGCTATATTTTGGTATTTTTTTCATACTTTACAAACATTATTTTATGGGGGGGGGGGGGATATATCTACCCAGACATAACCAGAAAAACAGGTGCAAAGGAAATTGTTTCTTGCAATGAGAACTGAAACAGTGACAGTTTCTTTTGGCCTACCCCTGTAAATATCTGGTTAAATATTTGGGGGGGAGTGTGAAATATGTGTTCTATTCACTCTTAACAGTTGAGAGCCTTTTTAGATCTGAAGAAACTGGCAATAGGGAATGTTTTGTTCGGGGTTTTATTTAACAGTTATAATAATTTTGGAGCCAAAAGCTGTTAAGCTAATACCTGACATATTACATGAAAATTAAGTTTCTGTTCACTTTTGTGGTCTAAGAAAGCTAATAATTTTCTAATTCTGTATTATATTTCCTTTTTCTGTATTTTGCTGTATTACTGATGCAAGCGTTAATTATTGTTATATAATTTGAAATCTGATAAATAAAATTTTTTTAAAAAGGTAGCTTAGACGTTATAAGGTCTCCTGTGTATCATTATAACATTCCCTCACTTGCATTGTGTTATATTCTGCATCACTGCAAACCAACAATTTGCCTATTCTCATTACATAATAGGTAAGAATTATATCTGCCCATTCTTCTAGAAAATCAGAAGTCCAGCTACAGGACTTGGATGGAAATTCCAAAGGTGAGTTATAGATACTACTCAAAACTCCATGAAGAGTTAACAAACAGCTGTAGTAAAACTTGTCCAGATTATGAGAAACAGGGATGTGAATTGTAAGTGTGTTTAAATATCACATTGTAAGAACAAGAATAAAACGGTGTTACATGTGAAGAGACCCGAACTCATAAATCGTATAAGGTAAAGCAACAGTATGCAGAGTTGCAAAACATAATTTCATTTTCAAATGCATGAATCATATTCTCAGCACAGTTTAATCAGCCAGCATTTAAAATAGACATTTTCATCAAAAATCCAATCAGAAATCAGCACAATACCTCCAGGCAATAAATGATCATCTCGATTTTGCATTTGTAAACTGGAAGGAATAAATGTGACTTGTGGATACCAAGAGGTCAAGTGCGGCTGCTCAAATATTTTTCTTACAAAATGACGGATTTATTAGACAAATAAGGAGACCGGCTGATGCAAAACCCCCAGTGATTGAATTTTGACGTTGAGTCAACAACAACTCGAACTACATCAGTGCTCCAAGATTTAGTTATGATGGTAGAGATTACTGAACAAATAGGAGGCAGAAATGAATACAGATTTCCTACGATCTGCCCCTGGCACCCTCTTCTTGACATTCTCCTCCATATGCTACCCTCTATTCATGTTGTATTCTAATTAAAAGACAGGGCCCTGTCTCGCCGTTTTTAAAGGAACAGTTAAGTCAGCGACTTTTGTTTTTGATATAATTGGTAGCTTCAAACAAAAATGTGAACTCTTTAAGCATTCCACCACTATTTAAAAGCTGATGGCCCATATCATGCAATTAGTCTCCCTCTATAGGATACATGACCTTGTATGCATGAGCTCAGTATGTGCTCCGTGATAAAATGATAACAATAGTAATGATTTAACTTCGGCTTCTAATAAGTGTGAAAAAACAACAACTCTATATTACTCTCGTCTTCTGCTTTTTTTTCTCTCTTTTTAAACATATGCAGGTGTACTGCGGTGGTTGTGGTGGTGGTGTTGGGAGGGGTGGAGATAATTAAAACAAACAAAAAAAGACAATATAGTTGCGTGGTTATTGCTGAGGTTGGTAGAGCGCCTGTGCGGAAGAATTTAAACATACAGTAGCATCGATAATGTTTCCAAACTATTAAAGCATCTCTGTATAAAATGGCTTTCTGCGTTACACTGCAGCCCTTTTTTGAAGCCCTAGTTGTTCTATGCTGGATGAGTACAGGGGCGGCCTGTGTGTGAAAGTCTGGACTGAGCAAACGTTCCCACACTGCTAAGAGGAAATCAGTCATGGAACTGGCCATGGTTCTGAAAAGTCTTACGCTTACGTTCAAGGAGAAACGGGTTCTATTTGTTTCGTTTGTGCGCAAGTATTTTTCGATGTTGTTTCTCCTGCATTTCGCTAAAATGAGTTTAAATAATCGAGAGCACTTTTAAGCAGATTGCGGGTTATATCTAATATTTTTCAGAAGGATGAATAAATCCACATCCGCTGTAAGAACCTTTCCTTCATTAATTACTCTCTTTTAACGTTTTATAGTCGGCTTGATTGTTTAAGCTGCCGGTTCTTGGAGTACATCACTTCAGCTGATAGCTAGCTCTCTTTTTTAAAAAGAACATCTTTACTCAAATGCGGTAGTGATCTAAAAACGATACTACCTAGAGATAATGAAACTTTTAAGATTACGACCAGTGTTCAGTTCCCCACTCTGTAAGCTGTCGTTTAATTCAGAATTCATATTCTGACCTTATTGTCACTGCTGTACATGAATTGCAGTTCCGGTCTTAGAAATCAATACACTGTACATTGACTGAATATTCAAAAAAAAAAAAAAAGTTTTGGGTGAGACTTCGACTTCTGCAACACCACCTTTTAGAATGCAAAAGCCCTGTCAAATTAAAGTGAGCCCTGGTGTCTGCCTGCTCCCAGCAAATAACTCGCAGCGGCTAATAAATCCAGCTGGCGTTCCTTATATAGCCTGGTGCAGAAATAATTATTGTCCTGCCTTGTTTCATGTCAGAGGCCTCTTCGGCTCATCTGTCATGAAACCAATTTCACTTTATTTACATCCATTTGCTAGTTTAATTACTGTGCTGATGAATAGCCTGAAGGAATTAAGTTACGAGTCTTTGAAAACCTAAAGCGACAGATATATGGGTTACCTTTTAACTTGAGGCAAGAAAATAATGGTACCGTGCACACAAGAATGTAAAAATAATGAATGCATGGGTATACAACAGTACTTTTAAACTACAGAAGAGCAATCTATACATTAGTATTTATTGCTGCGACCAAGTATTGTGTTGCTTACACGTCTCAGCATTTTGGCTTAGTTCTTGATTTAAAAAAAAAACAACAACATTTTTTTAAACTTGTTCTGAATTCATATTATTTTAAACCATTTTCTAGCTAGTTTTCAAGATCAAATGAGCTGTTCTGTACATCGCGAGAGACCTGGGATACTTTGGTAATAAAAGAGTGAAAATGTTGAAAAGAATATAACTCATACCAAGTGATTTGCTTAGTTGTCCTTAGGTCTGTGTATCTTATCTTAGAAATAAAGTTCAAGTAGATATTTATTAACTGAAACAATATAACCAATACATACTTTAAAGTGAGGAAATAGATCTTAATAGGCCGCTGTACCTTTTTGGTTTATCTTTTGGAAAAGATTGCTTTTAATACAAACTATATCAGACATCAGAGTCTTCGCGGGTTTACTGTTCCTCTCCCTATTTCATAAGCTCTATAAACTGCTAGTGTGCCCCCTGGTGACTATTTTTCTTGCTCTTTCGAAGAAACCCTGTCTTCTAGCTTTTCCTTCCCTGTGCTGTTGATCGGTCTATACAGAGCAGGACACCCAGTGTTATCCAATATCCACCCAAAAATAAATAAAAAAAAAGAATGTGTTTCTGTTGGTAACATTATTGAAAAATAAGAGCTGGTAGTTACTGTGAAACACGTTCCCCAGAGACTTCACAAAATAACTGTTCGGTTCCACTACATATTCCCTGGATACAATGCAGCACCAGCTGATTTCAAACTATATTGTGTTGCCTTAATTTTTTTTTCTATCTTCCCAACCCCTAACTGAAATAGCCGTTGGCGAGCAGTTTTATAAACTCATATAGGTGTATTATAATCGTTTCAAAAATAGTGTCCTTTGTGACATGGATCAAGAATATATTTGGAAGTAAGCAAGAACAAGTATTAGCTAAAGTAATGCGGTGGGTTATTGCAAGGGTTTTTGTGTGGTGGTGCTGGGGGGGGGGGGTGTTTTTTGATTAATAGATCCATGTGGCTAACGGCCTGACATATGGTGTGCGAAGCAGCTTGAGATGGTACCTTAGGCATCCCCTACGGCCATTAACATATTAGAGGCTTATGTGCAGTCAAACAGTCAGACTTCATCTAGAGCCCAGCTCGGAAAGGCTGAACCCCAGAGCTGTTTGATATACTATTTCAATAATGCATTACTCTTTAATTTTAAGAGATGCTGGGGGTACGGAAAAATTGGTGTAGTACCTCAGTGAAATTAAGAAGTACGAGTAAAATGTTCGTCTTTCCATCCCTTCCCCCTCCCCGCTCCCATATATATATATATTTTTAATTTTTATCTAATATCACCCTATACCTATGCATGTATATAGATTGATTCCAGATACAGAACCAGTTTCTTCTCTCTCTCTCTCTCTCTCTCTCTCTCTCTCTTTCGTTCTCTCGCTCTCTCCTCTCTTCTCTTAGAAGTTTTTTTTGTTAGTTTTGGGTAAGGCAAAACACAATGTTTAATGTTGCAAGTCAGGTTTTAAGAAGGTAACGGTATCCTTCAGATGCATACATCCATTAAACTATATTAATTTAATTTTAATTTAATTCACAAATGTCTAAACTTTTTTCAATTGCCGGAAATGTACTGATTGAGAAACAACAATCATAATCATACATAGTATTGACAATAAAACATATTTCAAATCCTTAAAAAAAAAAAAATTACAACACAATAATCTCCCAATCATTATCGCTAGGGACACTGAAAGACCACCACCCTATACTCTTCTTTTTTTTTTTTTTCTTTTCAAGAGATCTTAAAAGGGAGCAAACAGCCAAATGTTTAGTTTAGCATGAAATACAGCAAATTCTGATGCTGTATTTTATGCTAAACTATTTCATCTCTAATGGCAATGGGATTTGGGTGTGTTCTTGCCCAATATTAAGCATTTGCCTCAGGCAAGCACAAATGTATAGCCTGTGGAGATTCTGAATGAAATGTGGAGGCTACAGTGGTTTAAAGTAGGTAATATTTTATGGGTGGTGATACCAATTAAAATACAGTAATGTATGAATAAAGCAGATAGTACCATTTTAGGTAACAAAACTCGTGGCATTAAAAGAAAAAGAAATTCCAATTCGTATTCAGCTTTGGAGTAAAAATAGAGATAATGTTTTAGAAAATTGACTAAATGCATACCGCAGACATTTAATTTATGGAGATTATTTATATAGAAACAAATAAATCACTCTCTTCCCCCCCCCCCCCCCCTTCTCATTTAAATAACCCATACTTCTTTTGAACTTTGCACTGGTTCTGCAGGATAAACGCTGTTCCACGTCATTAAGCATACTAGAGGATCACCTTATCATGTCGCCAAAATAGTGTTAATAAGGTGCTTTGATGATGTTTTACTTTCAGACCCTATGCCTAAAGGCAGAAGAAAAGCATGCAGCAAGGCATCTGAAAAGGTGGGTTGCCAGGAGCGAAAAGCACCCCTCCCTTTCAAAGAAAGTCGTCCTGCTCTATACATGAAACCCTTCACGTGAGGTGCACGTCCTTTTTAACTATGGGTTCTGTCCCTTTATCTTCAATTACACATATAATTTGTACGGAAAAACCCCAGTGTAACTTGACTGCAGCCTACAACCGTACTGAGCGTGCCTTAGCATTATTTCTGGGAGCAAACATTCTTTCCGATACCACAGGGTGTAAACATGAAAAAGAAATCGTAGAAACAAATCTAAAGATTAAGAGATCCACATCTTCCACCTTTGCAGATTGAGGCAACCCTGCCAATTGTTTTTAGTTGTGCTTAACTAGAACTTCACTTTAATAAGGAGCTCTTTTTTTCCCATCGGTTTCTGCCTTCCGTACTTACAGGGAACAAAAATACAACAATGCATGGAAAAGAAAAACCTTCCTAAGATACTAGAAGTCATTAAAGTTTCGGATATATTCAATGTATATTCTTGCAACTATGCGCTTTTGTGGCGCACGGTTCTCTGAAGACACAAAATCCCACACGGATGCTTTATCGCCCTTCTTCGAACCTTGTGTATTTAACGTATGCATAATTCCATACCAACAAAATAAAAATTATTGGGTTTTATTTCTTCAAACACTCCTTGTGTTTTCAGTTCATCTCTCCCCCCTCCCCCCCCCCCAATAAGTACACGAACACACAGTGCTTTCCTTTCTAGTCTTTACATTATAATTCAACTTTAATAAACTCACCCAGGTGAACGAAATTAACATAAATCATTATTAGTTATTAGGATTTGCTCTAAATTGCTCTCTGAATATAACACACCAAACCCCATCTGCCACTCCGGCTTTTGCCTGAATAGATTGCAGATAACATAAAAGTCCTTACCCCATTAGAATGTTCCTGTCTGTAGCCAAAAGCCAAACAAAAGCAATAAATACCGAGCTTTTTCTCTCCACTATTCAGCTGTGACTGTTTTCGTCAGCTCTTCCTCATAGAAAAGCTCGATAGCTGCCTGAAAATATTGCATTTTATATCACCAAAGGGCGATTAATATTGCATTAACTATATTTAACATTTTTTGTAAGCGCGAGTAAGCTGAAAGTAGTAAGTTTCTGTTGCTAAAATACTATGGGTGACGGGACTAGTGAAACAGCCTGAAATATACGTAGACGATTACTTGTATTGTGTTTTGTATATTTATATTATGGAAGAGTTTGCGCCCTATGAAGCAGAAGCCGTGCTAATGGAATGTTTAAAGTATTCTGACATCCTAGTCTCTGCCTTCATTAAATGTTTATTGTCAACACTTCCCTGAAAAGCCTGAAAGAAAAAGGAAAAAACATGTGTAAGTGAATTTTCAGCACTGACGGCTGCCAGCACTTGGTTTTATTCTGACCGAAATGTAGAGAACTTTGTAAGCAGTGCTCTGAAGAGTCACATAGATTTTGTGTGATAATTATAGTTACCAAAACTTAACTTTCCTTTAATAATTTGGCTTATGTTTTGACCGCTGGCAAAGCCTATTATCTCGGGGGTTGCCTCCTTTTATTTTGATTTGCACAGAGACTTTTTATAGTGATATTATTGTCTTCACGGTATTACATTTTTTGGGAACACACATCTGAAAATTAGCAATAATGCTTCTGACCATTTTCCAAGAGCATGTTTACCCCCCTTCCCCAACACACACACACACACACACACACCCTCTCTATATACTTTAGAGTACAGTAAAACCTTGATTTGCAGCATAATTCATTCCGAAAACATGCTTGTAATCCAAAACACTCCTATATCAAAATGAATTTCCCCATAAGAAATAATGGAAACTCCATAACCCAAAAACTTTAATACAAAATATTTTATGTACTGGTATTGCAAGATCTTGCTTGTTTAGAACAGTCACTACACTACTGCAGTGTCAGAGAGAGAGAGAGAGAGAAGAACCATTGGCTCAGTTGTGATGATGTGATATGTGTATACTGTATGTACTTGTATAGCTGTCATATGTATGCTTCCACAAGAGGCCACACATTTATTTCTTTTATTTTGGATATGCTCACACCTTTTTCATGTGTAGCTCAAGGTGAGTTGCCCAGTGTACCTAAGTGTATCTCCGGGACCTCCAGAGGGCTTGTAATCTACATTTGTAACTGAGGCAATGTGACCTGCCCAAGATCACAGAGAGCAACCGCTTTTTGAACCAGGCTTCCCTGGTTGTCAGCCCAGTGTTTGGACCATAGGCTACTTCTCATATTTATAATCTGGTGCATGGGTTGCATATTTAAGGACTTGTATGGTATGTGCAGTTAATAGTTAGATCGGTAATTTTGGAAAAGAAAGTTATCACTGTGTAATTACAATTATTCATTATGTAATACTTTGCAATATTAACTTTCCATAAGGTAAATGGGGGAACTATTTTGCAGACTATTAACTGCTTCTCTAGCAAACAATGTAGAGAGAGAGAGAAAAAAAAAGAAATCCAACTTGGATACTATGTGTAAAGCACATCACCCACATCCTCTGCTTTAAAATAAATTTTGTGAAAGATATGTGTCTGTGTGTGTGTGTGTGTGTGTGCTTCCCATCACTCTGTCTTGACAACAATTACCAAAGTTTTTAATTAGCTTCTTGTTATAATTCATTTTATTAATTTTCTAAATCTCAGCCCATGAATTATTTAAAACCAGTGCTGTAATTGTATTTGCAGCATTCCCTTTGTAGTGCACGTGATTGAAAACTGCTGCCCAGAACAATTTTTCTTCCCGAATTAAGTTTTATTTGTGTATGAAGCTAGACCTTTCCTGACTTGTGAACTTTGTTATTAGAAATGAAAGTGTCTTGGCCATATTTATAAATCAAATACATTTTCTTTTCCTGTCTTTCATGTTTAGCTAGCATGGTGAATTTAACTTTTAGAAAAGTATGTTCCATTAGGCCTAACAAGAAGCCGCTGAAAAATTCTCAGCCCAACCAACAAAGTTAGGGCAGTGTCCATGGAGGGCTATATACACTTAGTCTAGTGATTTTCCACTTTATTCGTTCAATATTTTTCCAAATGAATGAAAAAAAAATGGAAAATTACTGGACTGGTATAATCCTCGATGGAGACTGCCCCAACTTTGTTGGTTGGTCTGAGAACTTTTCAGCGGCCCTTCATATTTGCCAACTTATCAGAAATGAATAGCAGTGATTAAGCCAGGCATAGTTGCAGTTAGAATGAAGATGTGTGTCTCTGCCCTAAAAGTACATCAGAGTCAAGTATATCTATCAATTTTTTCTTTGTCTCTGAAGTTAATGAAACAACAAGGAGCTAGGGGATACCTCTTTGGCATTCTCTTTGACCTTCTGTCAATCGTTTTACTTGGAACCAGGGCAAAATTTGTGCTAATATCATGACAGTAAAAATCAAAGGTATCATAGCAGTAGTTGTCTGTTATTCATTTATGATCTAATCTAAGCATTTGGAAACACCGGTCAAACTGGAATTCCTGAAGTTACCATGTTTCAGCTCCTAATTATTAAGATACCATTGCCATTTGTACAGTATACCTACCAGGTGTAGACTGCACATAAGAACACAGTCTATCATTTCTAACCATAGGCAACACCTGGGTAACATCTGGCATGAAAAGCTACCACAGTGCCTGAACTCAGGTCTATGAGGGACCGTTGAAAAGTTTTCAACCCAACCAACAAAGTTGGGGCAGGATTTATTGAGGGCTATACTGTATAACCCTCAATGGAGACTGCCCCAACTTTGTTGGTTGGCCTGAGAACTTTTCAGTGGCCCTTCTTACAGTCTATTAAAGAAAGCTGTGTACTAGATTACAATAATGTGTTACTTAGAGCTTATATTAGCTACTTAAAGGATATAACTATGCATTATTAACAAGTGTTTTTTTGTGTGTCCCCTCCTTCATATAACAAAACTACCAACATTAAAAGACCAGATATTTTATTGGGTCAGTTTTTCCAGATTTTAAGGTATTTGGACATTGCAAGTGTTTTATGCTTTTATTGATAGCATTACCTGTATTTCATTCTTTAGAGACTTTGCAAAATACTAATACTAATCAGTGGTCTTTATAATGTAGATATCATGCTTCTATTCAAGTTTGGGTGGAGAGACAAAACAAACCAACCTTTGTTATGTTGTGCTTTTTTTTTTATTTGTTCATTTTTGTGCAGGCAAAAAAACCATATGTTGAATCTTTTCTATAAAATAATACTCTTCAAAATGCATTTATTAAAAACTTTGTGATATCATTTGCCACTTTATAACAACAAACAAGTCTGTGTCCAGTTAACCAGATGTTTTAAAAAATATCTATTGTGTTTATTTCTTTTCTTACATCAACAATGGATTTATTTCAAATCACAGCTTTTTAGACCCATATTTCCCCTCTGAACATCAAGATGAACTCACAGATTTACCGGTGAAAATAAAAGCATGGCATGGCATGGGATATGCCAGGTGAAACAAGCATTCTTCCATAGACACAAAATGGGAGAAATCTCACAGGTTTAACCCATAGGATGTCTAGAGAAGCAATAGACCCAGCTTGAAAAATAACTTAAAAAACAAAACATTTGGCATCTGTTCTAGTCAGAGTTTCACAGAAAATAGAAAGATGTTAATTGATCATTTGAAGCAGTAGGTGGCATCCTCTATACGTTTATAATGAACAATTACATTGGAAGTGTACGGTGAGATCGGTTTGTTATTCTGATTTATTACGTAGAGTACAACAAATAAATAAAACACCGTTTGGTATGCCACTTACTATAGATTCAGTAACAGGCCAGTCAGAACACCTACTGACTTCAAATCCATGACAGGCTACCTCATTGGAGGGGCACATTTTCTTCCAGTGAACCAAAGAGAAATACTTCACCGATTATACTGGCTTTGTTTTTTTCTTTAATTTTATTGGTTTACAGCTGCAGTTAGAATAAACACACACAACTAATATATTTTTCATTTTATTCAAAGCGCCAGCTTTTGTCATATGAGCTATCTTGAAGTAATAAATTCTGATTTAAGGGATTAAAAATACATCCTTCTCTTTTTGGTAGAATGTTTCATTAGGTTTACTAAGATCATCTGGCATTTACGGGCCATACTGAATGGAGAAAAATGCAGTCATAAGGATTTGTAGTAGTCTAGGTTTGTTCTTTTTATTTGTTGGGGTTCTGGTCCGTATCTCCCTGGTGTTACTGACTTCCAGAAATGCATTTTGTGATAAACAATAAAATGAATAGTAATGAGAGACCCCACCTGAAAGCTCAGTAAACATACATGAGCAGGTAGTTAAGTCAATGAGACATTTCTGGAGCCACACGTGGTCACAGTTTGTAATCATTTTTTGTGCGCCAAATAAAATATTTACAATTTTCCTCCTCCTAAATACAACATGACAAGAATGTTGTGTTTCAGTGAAAACAAGCAGTAAACAGTGAAATCACACCATCTACAAAAGGTCTACCATAAGCTAGTGCTAGTCCATTTAGTGCATAGAAATGTTTGCGCTGCAAACAAGGGACAAAATAAATAATACAAATTAATAAATAATAAAGACTTTATCTCTGATCGTTCTGTGCCTTCTAGGACACTCATGGATTTCAGTCTCTTTTTTATTTTCTGAAGTCGGTCTATTTCGGAATTGCAGTAAACCAGTACTATTGGACTCAGTTAGACCTTAAGTCCACAGTCTGGTATAGGCTATCCACCATGCTTTAATTATATTTCACTTTACGTTTTAATCCACCAAGGATGCACCTACATTATCCGGACATTTTCTTTTTCTGAATTCAATCCTATCACTATAGTGCAAATAATAAAACATTTCTCATACCCGGTGTTTTATTATATAAGGTAAACGATAACCCCCCTTTTTTTTTCCAACATGCAGACCCTTAAAAACAGATTTCTTGATATTTCTAAACTTGATAATAAGAAGGCAGTCTAAAAAAAAAAATAAAAAAAAAAAAACATACAAAAAATTTCTATCCTTGACTGGAACCAGAGACAGTAACTTTTTTTTTTCACGTTGTGATTCCACATCAGCTCCATTGGGTCGGTAAGGAAACCCAAAGAGAATGGCAGCTATTCTTGGACCACAGCTCATGTGCTAAAAAAAAAAAAAAAAAAACACACAAGAATTTCGTTTCTGATTATTTAGCGAAGGGAAAAAAAGAAAAGATAACGGTATAAAAGGAGGATCGAGGTAACTTTTTGTTTCTGCTTTCTTTTCTTTGAAACGTTCCTTTCATTCTGAGTCAAATGTGACCGCAGAAACGGATTTTCCAATTCTAAACCATGACGTGCTGAACATCAATCACCAGCCCTTCAGACAATGTTTGGGAGAAGGAGCTGCCAGGTCGGCTGTTCTCCGGTCTTATCTCTTCCTGTCAGCAGAGAAACTGGCCCATCTAAATTACTTGCAATTTGCATACTTCACACTCACCAACAACGTGAAACAAAATAATAACAGAGGAAAGAAAAGGAAAAGAAAGAGAAACACCAAGCCTCAGAGGGAAAAAAAGGAAATTGATGAGTTCACGTAATTATTCATTTGCTTATCAGAGTTACCAAACCGAGGACGCTACCATACTGTGTATAATGTTATTGTAGTTTGAGTTATTTCCATGATTTTATTGGTTAAGGACTTTTTATATGTTTCTATGTATCTATATAGATAGCTAAATCTCTTTCTCTCTCTAAATATATTTATGTGCATATATATATGCAGAGAGAATGCGAGAAAGAGCTGCAAATAGATATACAGTAGAAGGTTTCTTGCTCCCCAGGTAATACTTATTTTGTGTATATTTTTATAGAGTAACTTTTACCTGTAGAAGTCCTCTCCAAAACCCGAAAAATAAAAGCCAGAGAAGAAAACTGAAAGGAAGTGAAAGGGGGAGGAAACAAGAAGGGGAAGGGGGAAGTCAAAACGTGTCCGCTCTCAATAGGTGGCTGAGAATTTCATCCTTTTCTGCTTCTGTCTCTGATTACAAAACCACACGCGCACCACGTTCTTTTTCAAGTCCAGTTTCTCCGCGATCGCCGCGATCTTCTCCGACGAGGGCCTGGGCTGCACCGCGAAGTAAGCTTCGAGGGAGCGTTTCTCCGGGGCCGCAATCGAAGTCCTCTTGCGTTTCTTTTCGCCCCCATTGAAAAGTTCGGGCTTGTTCATTTTCTCGCGCTGGGCTCCCTCGGCCTCCTCCAGCCAGGCTTGCAGGATGGGCTTGAGGGCGATCATGTTGTTGTGGGACAGGGTGAGCGACTCGAACCTGCAGATGGTGCTCTGGCTCAGCGATCCCACGCCCGGGATCTTCAGGTTGGCCAGGGCCGAGCCCACGTCGGCCTGGGTCACCCCGAGCTTGATGCGGCGCTGTTTGAAGCGCTCGGCGAAGGCCTCCAGCTCGCGGGGGTCCGTGTCAGAGTCGCTGATGGGCCCCAGGCCCGCCGCTCCCACCGCCGCCGAGGCGGCCTGGGCCACCGAGCAGTGGTGAGCGGCCACCAAGCCCGGGTGCGACAGAGCCGAGCTCATGTTCATGGCAGCCGGGTGCGAGAGGTGGCCCAACCCGTGCATGTGCGAGTGCGGGTGGGCAGAGGTGGAGATCAGGCCCCCGCTTGTCCCTCCTCCGCCGCCACCCCCGCCGCCTCCCCCACCCGCTCCAGGTCCCTCGTGCCCCGCTCCGCTAGCCATCAGGGCGAGCGACGGGGAGGTGATGTGGTCCATGAGGTCACCGGGCTCCAGGGGCTGGTGGTGGTGGTGGTGATGGTGGTGGTGGTGGTGGGCCAGCGGCACGGTGGAGTTGGAAGTGCATGGCACGCTGTTCATGGTGTGGTAGGTGGCGTCCGGCTTGTACGGGTGACTCTTGCCTTGGGACACAGCGATGTCGACGGCTGCCAGAGCCTCCGCCCGGGCCAGCAGGGTCTCATCCAGGCTGGCGAAGATATTGCCCTGCAGCTGCGATCAGGGGAGCAGGGAGAGTGGAGGGGGAAGAAAGAGAAAAAAAAACAGTGAAAAGAAAGAGAGAGGCAGAGGAAGAAAAGATCAAAACAAGAACGAGAAAAGGGGAAGGCGAGGGGGGAAGAGAGAGAGAGAGAGAGAGTAAGAAGAAATGGATATGCAACTCTCAGTTGGGGAATTCTGTCAAGCACAGGACGCATCAAGAAAAAAAATCCTTTCACAGGCCGAGTCAGAAAAATTAATAAAGAAAGTGAATGGAGCCGGAGACTGGTGTGAAACACACGTTCAAAAAGAAAAAAAAAAAAAAGGGGGGGGGGAGAAAGATCACAGACGCTCAGATGATTGCAGAGGAAACACATGAAAAAAACATTAAGCGCGGCTTGTCAAAATGTGTCTGGCAGCCGTTCGGGAACTTTATTCTTGCTAATAATGCACATACATACATGCAGCGTGCAGGAAATCGAGTAAGGGGAAAGAGAGAGAGAGAGAGAGAAAAAAAAAAGTAAAGGTGTAAAAGAGAGAGATCACTTACCGGTGGAGTTGGCAGACAGGCTCTTCTGATTGCTTCAGAGCTGGAGTGCAAAGAGGTGTATTTGTGCTCAGGTAGGCTGGGATGCATGGCAAAGTGAGGCTGCTTGCTGTTCATGGACATCATCTTGAGGACTTTGCATGTAAATCCAAAAACACTCCTAAAGTATGAGCGAAAGTGTTCCTGTGAAGCTCTTGGCAGGAGATGAGCGAGCTCCCGTCGCTCTTTCGGCGGCGGCGGCGGTTCCCAGCTTCCCGTGACCGCACAGGAAGCCTCCCCCTCGCTCCTTGGTCTCACTTATCTGTCTGCTCTATCCCGCGACTGAGCCCGAGCCGCATTCTTACACCTGAGCCCCCCAGATCACATTGCCGTCGGCGCGCTGTTCTCGCGAGATGTCGTGGCTGGCGCGGCTTGATAGGTATCAGCAAGCTCTGCCTCGTTGCCTCTCTCGGGTCTGGCCGCTGTCACACAGTGCGAGAGCTTTTCTTACTAGAGTGACCCAGCGCGAGCGCTACACCTGTAGCTGTTGGGCATGCGTGCTGCGTGCACATTACCTTTCAGCGGCTGGAGTGTCAGGAAGCTGTTACAAAACTTATATGCATGCAGAAGACATAGCCCTTCTGTATCTCCCCTGATCCGTATAATATATTATGCACAACGGTGGTCTTTTTACTTAAAGATTGGTAGCTTCTCATAAGTACGTTGGTGACTGGCTAATAACATTTGGCAGCGATATTTGTTCCAAGTAATTACGATTCCATTAATTTCACTGTACTGTAATTATTTTGCACTACCGTTGCCTACATGCATTTTGGAGAGTTTTCCTATATATAGATAGATATAGATATTGATATATATCTCAATTTAGGTTGCACTGTTTTCAAATAACTCTTACGCACGTTTCTATCCGGAATTAATTGCCCCCCTCCCATCCATGAGAAAGTGCATTGAGCATTTCTGGACAATGAGTTGTTTTGCCTATAGGAGGGCAATCGGAATAGGCTGTGCATATGCCACAACATGCTATATGGCACAAACAGCTGCCTTGTATCAGTTTATCCGTTTATTTCACCTTAAATTTAAAACAAGAAAAAAATATTTATTCAGAAATCATAATGTCATGTACCTACTGGTGAAAATCTAATACAGTTTGTAAAAAAAATAAAATGAACACACCATGAAAATTACAGTATACTATATACAGTATAGCTTTGTACCCGCTTGGAAAAACTGTACCAGGGGAACCCTCCCCCCACACCCACACCCACTCCAAATGAATACATCACTTGAAGATTCAAAATATAACTCAGGAATTTGCTGTTATGGAATTCTTTTGCAGCCGAAATGCAAAAAAAAAATAAAATAATAATAACCGTGCTACTTGAATGGTCAGTGGTCTGATAAATCCGGCTTCTAAGAGCAGCATGGACGGGTAATCTAAGGAAGTTATTTCGAAGTTTGTATCAAGGACTGCAACATCAGTTAAGGTCCAAACACTGTTTAGATTTTCTAAATTTCTGCTGCAAGCCAGCGGTTCAAAGAAGAATGTTTTAAATTCCGTGCGCAAGGGAAGACTTAGCCATTACTGATTCCCTTGGGAAGCCCTGAACGCAACTTTATATGGATGAGAGAGAACCTGCTGAGTCTGCTGCATTTGTTTGGGAGGGGGAAACACATATTTTATTTAGGAAAATTATTGTTTAACGTCAAGATTGCAAACACTAATACCGTTATTGTGATAATAGCAACGAAAACGGACTGAACCATGCGGGCATCTGGTTCCCAGCTGTCACAGATAGTAAGTTAAGATAAGTGAAAAAGTGCAGGAGGATTATAAATGTCTTCAGATCAGCAACGGGACGACACAAAATATGATAAACTTAGCTATAGAAAACAGGGAACTATGAAATATTACAACCAATGAACTAGAGTAGTGGGGGGAGGGGGGAGGGGGAGAAAATGCTATAAGCAGGTGTCAGAAATAAAGTGCATTCACTTTTCCAGACGTCTGCGAAATGTTTCCTGTTTCCAAAGTACAACGTTCCACCCTTTCCACCCTACATTTAAATTTTCTGGTAACTCATTGAAACACTTCTGTAATCAAGGCTCACAGGGGAGGAATTTGAATCAGACTCAGATCTTTATCACAGACGCGTCCACACAATGGTTACAAGTCCGCTTTAGTTGCACCTTATTTTTATTGGTAGAATTGTTCTTTTTCAGTGAATATTCTGGCGAAGTTTACTCCAAGCCAGTCTCCCATTACAGTAGTGTACAGCTAGCCATTTCCATAAACCCTCCTGCTTTCCAAAAGCCATGTGAGTGAATGTACAGAATAGCTTTCCATGTACTAATGAAGTGTGTGTGTGGGGGGGGGGAGGGGGGGGTCTTACCTGAGCACAGATTTCTCATTGACTGCCTACAGGGCATAATAGTTGCTTATGTAGTCAAAGTGTAAAATGTTGGGCACTGAAGTCCTGGGCTGTTTTTGGGGTCCCCCATCCCCACTCCCCAACTTCCGTCCAATGCGACTAGCAAGATAGCCCGATCAGATCAAATAGTCCTCTCTCTCTCTCACACACACACTTTCTTGCCCATTTCCTTTTGACGGAGAGGTGCCAATAGCGAGCTGAGAGGAGTTCATTCTAGCCTCGTTTCCAGTGGCCTACGTTTTGCAAACTCTCCTACCCATTAGCCTGGCATCTTTCTGTCTCTGAAACTGCACTTGAATTATTTTATGCCGAGGAGGGAGAGATTGGCATATAGCCTAAATCCAAGCGAAGGTTTAAAAAAAAAAAAAATCCGTTATTTTCTGAAATAATAATTTAAAAAAAGTTAACAAGAACAAGAGAGATGCACCATCTCTGCAAAATCAAAGTATCTTTCGAGCTGGGTATAGTTGTCTTGTCATGAAACACATTGACCTGATTTATTATAAAATTTTAACGAAATCATGCATATTTTAACAGCCTTTAATCACTGCATGAAAATTTAATTCATGAACTGTAGCGCGTTTAAATAAATGAAGTGTTAATTCATTAGGATTAATTAATTTGTTAAAGGATTGTGCGCAAGGTTAAGGTGGAATTTGAAAACAGCCTTTTTTTTCTCTCCCCCACCTCGCTTCTTAAAGATCAGGGTCAGTTAATGATAAAATGCAGTGACTTTCCCTGATGCTTCTAAGAGCAAAAACCAGCTTACAAGTTAGTGGGGAAGCAACACAGCAGGGATAGGTAAACTTAATGCCCAGGTGAGCTTCAAGACACAATTAAAGCCCTACATACATTTTATTGTATGTTCACGCCACAAGGTTGTAGATCTGTGCGCTCAGCCCCAGGCTAGAGTCATTTGAACCAGCTTATTGTCTGCTGAGATAAAAGAAATCCCCTCCTAATTGGTTGTACAAACAAAAGTAAAATATGATCCAGAATGGCCTCCAGGCTAAATTTATTGTTCCATAAAGATGGTCCATTATGAGTACCTAAAATTCGGTTATATATTCTATATATAAGCAGATTCATACTAATTATGGTCTTATGGTCATAAAGTACTGCATCTTCCTAGCCTCCCTTCCCCCTCGGACTTCTGATACAGATATCTATACACTTTTCTAATAAAATAGTCAACCTGGCAAAAGAGCTTGACATACAACACACGCTGAATGCAATGACTTCTCTTGCATCGCACGAGTGATCAGGAGATTTCCATTCATTAAATAGAACAAATCAATTCGTCACTAAACGTGTTCGGTAGATCCCTGGAGAATTTCAGATACACTAATTCTTATTTACTTCTCACTCTAATCTTGTCTCTAACATTCCATCAAAAGAACGCTTCTCTTCCTACAATCAATAATAATAATAAAAATCTATATTTCAACTATTGTTGCAAAACTATAAACCGTAAATGATTCACTACAAGAAAGTTTACTACTTTCAACGTAAACAGTTCTCTTACGGGCAAAAAACCGAGTACAGGAAACAAACAAGCAAAAATACTGAGGGCACGTTTTATTCATTAATAATAATTTATTGTTTTTATATTCAAAGAAAGCCATCACTTAGACCAGGGATAGGGAACTCTGGTCCTTGAGAGCCGTATTCCAGTCGGGTTTTCAGGATTTCCCCAATGACTATGCAGGAGATCTATTTGCATGCACTGCTTTCAATGCATAGTCATTGGGGAAATCCTGAAAACCCGACTGGAATACAGCTCTGGAGGGCCGGAGTTCCCTATCCCTGACTTAGACCAACAGCTGCCCGGTACAAATCTACAGCAAATCCTCTCTAAGAAATGTTTTCAGACAAAAAAATCACTACATATTAAGAATCTATGGATACTTTGTAATTGGTTTATACGATGTTCATACATTACTGCCATTTTATTTTTACAGGCAAAAACCATGCTCCAGTCCAGATGGTTCTTTTCACTTATTTTTTTATGACTCCTGCTCCCTCCCCCAACCTACTGCAATATCAGCCCTGGGCCAGGGCCAAAACCAGGTAAGTGTGCAGGTAAGTCAGAACACTATAGGGCATAGTTATCAACCTGGGCTATCATTAAGACATGTTATTTTACCACTAACACCTGCTATTTTAACATCGGATCCATTTTATGCAATGAGACCTAGTCACCAGGGTTAACAGTAAAATAACACCCCTTAAGGGTAGTCCAGGTTAATAACTTCACATTTTCAGCAGGTTTTCAGATACAAATACAAAAAGAAAAACAACCTTCAGGTGAACATCTTGATATGTAAGGTAATTTTTCCATCAGGATCTGTTAAGTAAAGTAAATGTTGATTGGATTTGTGCTCCCCCCCCCCCCCCCCAGCCTAGACCAGAGGCTCTACCTAATCCTTAGGACACACCAAACCAATCAGGTTTTCAAGATATCCTTAATGAATTTGCAAGAAAATAGATTTATCAACAGTGGAGGAGGTAAATGCAAATATATATCATGAATTATGCAGTGTGGATAAGATGAAAACTTGACTGCCTGGGTGTGTTCTGAGGACTTTGTTGAGAACCGTTGCACTAGATTATGGGTTGTCCTCTCATCCACAAGGTGAAGGCAGACAAAATGCTGAAATCCCTCCAAGTAGAGATCAGTGGAATTTTTTTTTCCCTTACTGATATTGAATAAGATAGGAAGTCTTTCTTGGTTTTCTGGGGAAAATTTTATGTTATGTTAATTAGGTTTTCTATTTCACTTTACCTATTCAGTTCAAAGTCGGATTACATTACAAGAGGACAGTGCTTGAAATTCTTGTGACCAAATTTTCTTGTGCTTTTCAGGTAAAATTTCTGGGTGTCCCTCCCACTGCACCAAATAGCCTGTTTGCTTAGTTCACCTTGAATGTAATATAAAAATTAAGTTGTAAACTACAACCTCTTGCCTTTAAGTTCAATGCTAGTCATTTTAGCTCTGGCTTGGGAATGCTACTGAACATTTTCTGGTGGTGTTATCCCTACAATTAAGGCTAGGGAAAGAGCTAGTCTATAACCACAAAAACAAAAAAAAATATCCAAATAGTTGTATATGGAAAACTGGAAGCAGATAAGTGCTTCAGAAACATGACTACAGAGTTTGAGATAATGTCTTCAAATCTTTGAATAAAATCAGCCATGCCTGGAAGTTAAAATTTAACCTGTAAATTTAATGTTTTAGGATGTTTTCTTAGAAACTCAGTTATGCAAAAATGTTGAAAATGTTTTCCTATTGAATGGTTACAATTAGAAAGGACATATGATTAGTCAGTTTTACAAAATACTCTGAATAAATAAGCCCAAGAGCTAGTCTCGACGGGCGACCTTAACGCGGGGCTGGGTGGCCCGCTGAGTCGCCCGTGGGCTAGTTAGTCTAGAGGTAAGGTTGGGGTAGGTGGAGAGCTAGGAGATAGTGCGGCTGGGGCGGTCTGGGGTCGAGGGATCACCCCCCAATTGGTTAGTCGCGGCCGAGGGAGATTGTGGGTGGGAAGGGTTAAAGATCTGCTCTCGGAGGACTCTAACGGTTTTAGGTCCTCCGAGGCAGCTTTAGCACCACGTGTCGGTTTGCTCCAGAGAGCGCGGCCTATCTTGTGCTGAATCGGCAGCGTGATCGTTGGTGGCTGTCTGTGGGTCGGTCTTTCCTTCCTGATGGCGCGCGCACCTCCTACCGCCGCCACGGATCCAGTGGAGCTGTCCCTGTTAGCCGGCAACTCCTTCGACGAAGGAGACATGGCTCCGGTGAGTGCGGCTGCGGTTGGGGGCCGGACGTTGCCTCCTCGGCGCTCCCGTTCGGCTGCCCGAACGGCGATAGCGCTGGAGGTGGTGGGGGAGGTGCCGGTTGTTGGAGGGAGTGCGGGTTCGACCCGCAGGGGTAGGGGCCGTCTTCCTAGGTCGCGTTCGCGTGGTGGGGCCTTGGCAGGGAGGGCTGCAGTTGGATCCTTGCCTGCTGCTACTGCAGATCCTCGAGTGGTGTCTCAGGGGGCAGAGGAGGTGGCTGCAGGGCTGGTGGAGGACCGGAGTGGTTTGGGGGCTTCTCATTCCGGTGGGTGTGGGGACGTTGGGAGCGGGTTCCAGGAGGCTTCCATTCGCCCTTCCACTTCCGGTGCAGCCAGCGGCTCGCATGGGGGTGTGGCAGGCGGATGGTCCCCGTGGGGCATGTGGGGTTCTCCTTGGGTGATGGGCCCGTGGGCTTCGGTCCCCCCTTCTTTTCCGGGTGTGGCTCCTCCGTCGCCTTGGGCTTTAGGGGGCTTTAGATCCATGGTGGGGCAGCTGGTTCTGCGGGGCTAACTTACCCTCCTGCTGTTCAGGTTGCTGGCCCCTGTCCGGATTTCTTCCCACAGGCTGTCACCGCTGGAAGTGTTGCTGTGACCGGGACGTCTACTGCTGGACCTGCTCGTGAAGGACGTGCTGGAGCCTTGCGGATGAGCGTCGAGGAGCCTGACCGGACCACACAGCGTCCTGCTATGGTGGTTGCTACGGAAGGCACCGCTTCGGAAGCAGTTGGTGGCGGATGCGGACCTGGAGATGACCGGACTGAGGGTAACATGGCCCTAGGGGCTGGGGTTGATATCCGGGGTAAGCGGGGGAGGAAGAAGGGTAAGGGTAGAAAGCGCCATAGGGGCAGGGATTCTTCTTCATCCTCTTCCTCTTCTTTAACATCTTCTTCCTCTTCACTGTCGTCTACCTCTTCTGGGTCCCAGCGGAGGGTAGCGAGTGGGGGTCCGGTGCATGAGGGTGACGATCGGGGGGCTCCTGCATTAGTGGCGTTGTCAGAATTATGGGAGAAGGTCCCGCGGTCCCTGCGGCGTAAAATTAGGAGGCGTGCCTGTGTAGACATCTTTAAGTTTATGGAGGGTCGGGTTCGCAGTAGGAAGAAGAAGGGCAAGAAGGAGGGTGGAAAACCCAAGGTGGGTGCGGTTTCGCGGAATGTTCTCAATTGGACGCGTGCGTTCTTGCGGTTGGTCAGTGTATGGGGAAGGGAGAGATCCCAGGATTATGGCCTTTTACTGGCGTATGCGGACTCCATTTTGGATGCATGTCAGCGCTTTGGGGGTTGGGCGTGGCTGAATTACGACGAAGCGTTCCGTGACAAGATGGAAGAGAATCGGCACATGTCCTGGGGCACGCAGGACATTAATCTCTGGCTCACCCATATGGCAAAGCCGGGAGGTTCGGGTCCTGGAACTTTGGGTAAGCAGGTTCCGCAGGCGTCAGGGGGGGTGCGTTCCTTTCGTCCGCCCAGAAGTTCGGGTGTCGGGGGAGGTCCGGGTCTCTGCTGGCAGTTTAATAAATCGGTCTGCTCCTTTACCGACTGCCGTTTTCGTCACACCTGTTCTCTGTGCGGACAGGGTCACTCGGCCCTCAAGTGCCCCAAGAAGGGAGCCGGATTGCCTCCTGCCCCGGTTAAGTGAGTCTGGGTCCCGTGGGTTGCCCACCCCGGTTGTAGTGGGTGCCATGCGTCCGTGGCTGGCTCAGTATCGAGATTTGCGGGCGGCAGACGTTCTGTTGGGGGGGGTTTAGTGAGGGATTTGTGATACCTTATGTGCTGCCTTTAGCTAATGTTCAGGCTTCCAACGCTTCCTCCGTTTCTCACCTTCGGGTGGAGGTTCGCCGGAAGTTGACCGAGGAACTCGAGCTGGGGCGGGTTGCGGGGCCTTTTCGCGATCGCCCTTTTCCGGTGATGGTGCTGTCTCCCCTGGCGATCATACCTAAGAAGGAGCCGGGCAAATATCGTTTGATTCACAATTTGTCCAGGCCGGCTGGGCGTTCGGTGAATGATGGCATTCCGCGTGATCTCTGTTCGGTGCGCTATGCGTCCTTCGACAGTGCCCTCTGTCTCATTCGTAGGGTAGGCCCTTTGGCTTTGCTGGCGAAGGTGGACATTGAATCGGCTTTTCGGTTGTTGCCAGTTCACCCGTCCTCGTATCCTTTATTGGGTTTTAAGTTTGAGGGAGCCTTTTATTTTGATCGATGTCTGCCTATGGGGTGTTCCATTTCCTGCGCCTTTTTTGAATTGTTCAGTTCCTTTTTGCACTGGGTCACGGTACGGCGTGCTGGGAGGGACTCGGTAGTTCACTACTTGGATGATTTTCTTTTTGTAGGGAGTGCGAATTCGGGGGATTGCATGCTATTGAAGACCACTTTTGAGAACATGGCGGCGGAATTTGGGGTTCCTTTGTCAGCTGATAAGTCCGAGGGTCCTTCCACGTGTAAACTACAACCTCTTGCCTTTAAGTTCAATACTAGTCATTTTAGCTCTGGCTTGGGAATGCTACTGAACATTTTCTGGTGGTGTTATCCCTACAATTAAGGCTAGGGAAAAAGCTAGTCTATAACCACAAAAACAAAAAAAATATCCAAAAAGTTGTATATGGAAAACTGGAAGCAGATAATAGCTTCAGAAACATGACTACAGAGTTTGAGATCGACACTGTAGCGATGGTTACTCGGCTTCCGCAGGGTAAGGTTCGACAGTTGTTGGATTTGATATCTCTGGTGCGGAGTGCTCGCAAGCCTACTTTGCGGTTGGTACAGTCTCTGTTAGGGTCTCTTAACTTTGCCTGTTGGGTTTTGCCTATGGGTCGCCCCTTTTCTCGTCGCTTGGTGGTATCGACGGGGGGTGTTCGAGACCGCCGACACTTTGTGCGGATTTCAGCTGGGATTCGGGCTGATATGCGGATGTGGTCCCTTTTTCTTGAGCGCTTCAATGGATCGCTTCCCATTCAACTGCCAGAGGTTACTAATTTGGATCTCGAACTGCAATCGGACGCGGTGGGTGGTGTCATAAGAACATAAGAACATAAGAACTGCCATCTCCGGATCAGACCCATGGTCCATCGAGTCCGGCGATCCGCACACGCGGAGGCCCAGTCAGGTATACACCTGATGTAGTTTTAGTCACCCATATCCCTCTATGCCTCTCATAAGGAGATGTGTATCTAATTTGCCTTTGAATCCCAGCACAGTGGATTCCTTAATAACCTCCTTTGGGAGAGCATTCCAGGCGTCTACCACTCGCTGCGTAAAACAGTACTTCCTGACATTTGTCCTGGACTTGTCCCCCCTTAGCTTCAAACCATGTCCTCTTGTCCGTGTCGCGTTGGACAATGTAAATAATTTATTTTCCTGCTCTATTTTATCGATGCCTTTCAGCATTTTGAACGTCTCGATCATGTCCCCTCGCAGCCTCCTCTTCTCAAGGGAGAACAGTCCCAGTTTCTTGAGTCGTTCCTCATATTCCAAGTTCTCCATACCTCTTATTAACTTCGTTGCTCGTCTCTGCACCCTCTCCAACAGTTTTATATCCTTCTTTAGGTTGGGAGACCAATGTTGGACACAGTATTCCAAGTGTGGTCTGACCATTGCTCTATAAAGCGGCATTATGACTTTCTCCGATCTACTCGTGATTCCTTTCTTTATCATGCCTAACATTCTGTTTGCTTTCTTTGCCGCTGCCGCGCATTGTGCCGAGGGCTTCAGGGTCCTATCTATCAGTACACCCAGGTCCTTTTCTTGTTCGCTCTTACCCAGAGTTGCGCCTGACATTCTATACTCGTATTCCTTATTCTTACTACCTAAATGCATTACTTTGCATTTCTCCACGTTGAACTTCATCTGCCATTGCTCTGCCCATTTCTCTAACTGATACAAGTCGCTTTGGAGTTCCTCGCTATCCTCCTGCGATCTGATTGCCCGGCATAGCTTTGTGTCGTCTGCAAACTTAATGATCTCACTGGATATTCCGTCTTCCAGGTCATTGATATAAATATTAAATAGGATTGGCCCAAGCACTGAGCCCTGGGGTGTCAGTTTCGGTCTTTATTTCCAGGGCGATTGGTGTGCGGCGGCTTGGCCGGAGGCTTGGCATCAGGCTGGACTTACCCGTAATGTCACTCTGCTAGAGCTTTTTCCGTTGCTGGTGGCTTGTGAGCTATGGCCGGACAGGTTGCGGAACAGGCGAGTTGTGTTTTGGTGTGACAATATGGGGGTGGTAGAAGTGGTCAACCGGCAGACGGCAAAATGCTTACGGGTGACTGCGTTGATGCGCGAGCTTGTCGTGCGCTGTTTGCATCTTAACCTGTTCATTCGGGCGCGGCACGTTCCTGGGGTGCAAAACAGACTTGCTGATGCTCTTTCTCGTTTTTGCTTTTTGCAGTTTCGTCAGCTGGTGCCGGAAGCGCGGATGGTGGGATCGCAGATGCCGGAGCGTTTGTGGAGCCTGGTGGAGAACGGATCTGGTGCTTATTACAACGCTCCGTAGCCCCGTCTACGTGGGCCCGCTACAATCGTGGTTTTGTAACGGTGTCTGGTTTTCTTCGGTCTCGGGGATGGACCCCTGGACCAGTGTCTGAGATATTGCTGGCGGACTTCCTGGCCTCATCACAGCTACGGGGCTGTTCACGGAGTGCGGCGGCGTGTCATCTTGCGGGCTTCGCATTCTTTTGCAGGGCCCTCGGTTGGTCCTGCCCTTCGTCGGGGTTTTTGCCGCGTCGGATGTTGGCGGCCTGGGGTAGGATGGCTCCGCGGGTGCCTGACTCCCGTCTGCCTATTACCCATGAGTTGTTGGTGAATCTTGTCAATGTGTTGTCTCGGGTGACGAGCTCCGGTTTTGAGGCATGTTTGTTTCGGGCAGCTTTCTCCTTATCCTTTTTTGGAGTGCTGCGTGTGGGTGAGCTGCTTGTCCATCCGTCGGATGTTCAGGGTCTGCGTGGCCTGCTGCGTAGTCAGGTGTGTATCTCCGGGCACACATTGCGAGTATTTATTGCTCGCTCTAAGGCGGATCAGCTGGGCAGGGGGCGCACGTTGATCCTGCATCAGGTGGAGGGTTGTACGTCCTGCCCCGTCCGATCACTGGATGCCTATATGGCGGTCCGTCCTCAATCTGCATTGGCGTTGTTGGTGCATGAAGATGGCGCTTTTCTCTCACGGTATCAGTTCCTGGCAGTGTTGAGTCTAGCTCTGGGTTTGTGTGGTGAGGACCTGGCTAGTTACGGCACTCATTCCTTTCGCATTGGGGCGGCTACCAGTGCGTTTGTGGCGGGGGTTCCTGATGCGGTCATTCGACATTTGGGTAGGTGGTCGTCTGATGCGTATTGTGGTTATATTCATCCGTCGGGGTCGGCTCGTGGTAATTCTCAGTTGAGCGGATTGGATTAGCGGGGAGTTCTGGGTTGTGTATGTCCAGGGAGGTGGAATGTTGTGGGTTACTTGTTTGGGGATGGTTTAGGAGGTGGGGGTTTGGGGGGGGTCACTGCATGGTCCCCTTCATACTAACTTTCTGGTTTGGTGGTCTGTGATTTACTTGCGGGGTTTGCCTTGCAGGTGCTGTGCAGCGGGTCCTGTCTGTTTGGATTATCGGACATTCCTTCGTCCATTGGGCTGGGGAGCGTGCCGTTGTCCAGCCCGGCGGTCAACACTTGGGCCTTGGGCGTCGCGGAGTGTTTGTCTCTTGGTGGGGGCAGAGGGGCATGCGCTGGCACCAGTTGCTCCCTCTGCTGAACGATCTTCGGCGGCGTCCTCGTCGTCCGGATCTGTTGCTCCTTCACCTGGGGGGCAATGATGTCGATGCCCTTAGCGGCAAACATCTTCTTGACATGGTCATTGGGGATGGCACAGGGTTGGTTCCCCGAGGCGCAGTTGGTTTGGTCGGATATCATTCCTTGGCCGGCCCGATTGGCGTCTCGGCGTTGGACCAGAGGGCTCGCCAAGGTTAATCGGCAGGTGGGTAGATGGGTGGAGTCTAGGGGTGGTATTCAGATTAGACACGATTGGGTGGATGTGTCTTGTTCTGGGTTGTACTACAGGGATCGGGTCCATCTGTCTGATATTGGTTGGGATTTGTTGTTAGATGACTTCGCCTCCTGTTGCGAGTGAGTGTTGGTCTCCTAGCCGCAGCTCTGTTTCTTGTGGGGGGGGGGGCCTGTAACTGGTTACAGGCCTGTGGCGGTATCCCGAGCTACTGGCTACTGGGCTCATCAAGGGATGAGCGGTGGGCCAGCTGGGAGCTGTGCCTGGTGGGTCGGATGACCCTGGATAATGGGGCATGTGTGGGACATGCCACCCCTCGGACCCTTGCTTAGATGGCGGGGTCGGGGGCCAATTACATCAGATGGTAGCTCGGGATCAGGTCACAATGGTGATACCATTGTTTTGGGGTTATTGTTAATGTATTGTTTATGGCTGTTAATTTATATATATTTAATTATGTTAAAATGTTATATGAATATGTTTACTGTTCAATAAACAGGGCTGCGGCCAGGTGTTTTACCAACTAAGGTGTATTTGTCTCCTTGAGATAGGAAAAGGGGATGTTGAGAGGGGGGGGTAAAGCGTTATAAGGAAGTCCAGATACTCCAGATACCGCTGTTAATAGCATAATATATAACACATTCTCACCACAGTCTTACTTTCAGTTCCTCCTATACCAATTACTGGAGGTTTTCCATTTCATGTGAATGCAAATCATTGTAACTGAGTCCCCAAGTTATTTAATATTAGGATTTCTGAAGCCTAAAGTGACAATGGTGGCTATTTTAAAAGCCCTATTCATGATTTGCACATGTAAATATATGCAGATCACATAGCACATACATTATCCACCTTGAGTAAAGCACAGTTACTTACTTGTAATGGTGTTATCCAAAGACAACAAACAAATATTCTCACATGTGGGGGTGGTCATCTACAGAACCTAGCACAGACCATCCAAAGTGAATTGTCACTTTAAAAACTAAAAAAGACTGTACCTACACAGGTGCCTTCCTGCCCGCTACCAGCTCATGGAGCTACTGGTATATGAAGGGGGATTCCTAGTTTTTGAGCAAAGTTTCTTTCACAAGATTGTATAGAAGAACTTTCAGGATGTGTTTTGGTCTTTATAGTCAAGTGTCTCCCTGTATTCTGCACAGAGTTCTGTTTCAGACTCCATTCAATTTGGAAGATCCTGCTCCATTTGCCTTATAAATTTGGTAAAGGTTAGGCTGGCAGGTGGAAGTCTGATCAGGCAGTGAAGCTGAATCTGAAAGACTGTCATCCAATAATGTCAGAGCTGCTAGAAACAGGAAGAGACAAGTCAGAATCATAGTCTTCATCATAATACCCCATAGACCTGGAACAGTGGTGAGAGCGACAAGGGGAGCGTCTGGCAAGAAGTTTGGTTTTGCTTTGATATCTAGGAGTAGAGCTGCAACCCCAGGGGGAGCATCAATTAGAGAGTTGCACAGGGACAGAAATCCCACCCGTCCCTGCCAGGATCCTCTCCGTCCCCACCCGTGCCCGCCAGGATCCTCTCCGTCCCCACCCATCCCCGCAAGGAATTACCTCCATCCCCACCTGTCCCCATATAAAGCAGCAATTACTTCTTTTTTATTTTTATTTTATTTTATATTTATCAAATTTTACATTTTATAAATCAAGTATCCACTTGTACAGAAAGTTGAAGAAAAGCAGGAAAATATTACTCATAGGTAAAATACATAATAATCAACTAAATAAAAATAAATGTTTAGCTTAAATTCAGCTCAAGTCCTCTAAATTAGATCCAAGAAGGATGAGGCGGACATATTAACAGATACTAACAAATATCAATTCAAATATTAGGAAAACAAAGTCCCTTAGCTGAGGAAGGATATCATTTATTCAATTACACCTCTCTTGATTTCCCTTCATCCAGTCGAGTTCCTGCCAGAAAAGCTGTCAACTGGAATGGCTCAAAGAATACATATTTCTTCATATGGTACTGTATTACACATTTACAAGGGTGTCGTAGGAAAAAAGTCCCTCCAAGAGATATAACACCTGGCTTCATCAAAAGAAATTCTCGCCTTCTTCTCTGGGTTTCCCGTGCCAAATCTGGGAACACTAATATTTTATGTCCAAGAAATTCTTTCATTTTATTTCTAAAGTACAATCTAAGCCAGTGTTTTTCAACCTTTTTTGGGCAAAGGCACACTTGTTTCATGAAAAAAATCACGAGGCACACCACCATTAGAAAATGTTAAAAAATTTAACTCTCTGCCTATATTGACTATATATAAAGTAATTCTCTTGAATAGGAATCAAATAAACACAAAGAAAGTATTTTATAATTACTTTATTATGAAATAAAAATTATAAAAATTATAAAATACTTTATTCAGTGCGAAACCTGGGCCTGTTTGGCTGAACACAAAGCTGATATTCTGGCTGGAATCGAAGAAAGACACACACGTAGCTCTTCGTCAACAGCTCTCAGTCTCTCTCTGTATTTGGTTTTTATAGCATACAAAAATAGACAAATATCCTCCATCCTTTTTATTAAACCACAATAGCAGTTTTTAGCGCAGGGAGCTGCGCTGAATGTCCAGCGCTGCTCTTGACGCTCATAGGCTCCCTGCGCTAAAAACCACTATTGCGGTTTAGTAAAAGGGGACCATATTGTAAAATATAGACAGCAGATATAAATTCAGAACTGTGCATAGTAAGTGAAGGGAAGTTTTCATCTCTGGGAATTTACCCAGTTAACTATTAAGTTATTTGGGCAAATTCCTTTGAAAACTGTGGTAATACTGCCTCCACTTTGCTAAATTTAAAATAAAATCATTTTTCCTACCTTGTTTGGTGATTTCTTCTTCTGACTGTGCATCCAATCTTTCTTCCCTTCTATCAGCCTGTATGCTTTCTCTCCTCCACACCTCATTCCCTCCCCCAACTTTTTCTTCCTCTCTCCCTGACCTTTCTTTCTTTTTTTCTGTTTCTCTTCTTTCCTTCTGTCTCCCTGCCTGCCCCCTTTCTTTCTTTCTCCCTGCCATTCCCCAAGCCACTGCCACTGCCGCTGCCATCGGGGAACAGGACCCACCAATGGATAATAGGCCCCAAAGCCGACGCCGACGCATGCTCTCCCTGACGTCAATTCTGCAATCGGAGAGGAAGTTCCGCCCAGCCAGGCAGCGATTGGCTGGCCTGAACTTCCTCTCCAACTGCAGAATTGACGTCGGGGAGAAGAAGACTTATCGGCTCGATAGATTAGATCGCCAAGACAAAGTGAGTCCTGGGTGATCGACTCACTTTGCCTTGGCGAGCTACTGGCGCCCCTGCCAGCTCCGGGCCCGGCGGCCCTGCGGCACACCAGGCAACATCTCGCGGCACACTAGTGTGCCGCGGAACAGCGGTTGAAAAACACTGATCTAAGCAACCAGTTTTTATCTGGCGCAAGAGCCACCATAAGAAGCAATGGTGCCGGAGATGCAAGCTCTCTGTCCGAAAGTTCCAAGATTGCTGAAACATTAAGTGGTTGATTGTCCTCCTGTTGTTTAAGTGGTAATTTAGTAGTTTTCATTGGTAGGTAATATACTTGTGTAGCAATTACTTCTGACAGGATCATCAATTCCACAGTTTCTTTTGTGCTTGCGCTGCTGTTTTCCTTGTGGAATCTCTTTGGTGGAACCCTTTTTTGTTTTCTGTTCAGGTAATTAACTTATAAACCCCCTCTTTTACTAAGGCTGACATGTCCATTATATTATATGGACGAACCCTGCTTCCAAAGCCTTCCATTCCCGTGAGAGTTCCGTGGGCCAGAGGGGGTCCCCGTGGGAGTCCCGTGGGTTAGAGGGGATTCTCACGATCCCCGTTCCTGTGCAGACCTCTAGCGTCAATGAGAACATCTTGAAGTCTGTCAGGAGGAGTGTTGAGAGTCAGAAGATACACTCCGGCCTCCCAAAGATGATGTGGCTATAGACGCAGGTGATAGGCATGTGCTATCTGTGTCTTTATTAAGCGCATGTAACACATGTGCAAGAGTCTGAGAGCATTGGTCTATGGTATCTCTCTTACCTTGCTTGGCTCAAGTTAGGATAACTACTGCATAAAAAATAAAAATAAAATAACTTTCCATCAACTTTCAAGGACCAATCACATCAAAGAATGATGCTTGTCTGGGCGGTTGTTTCCTTCCACACACAGATGCTCATAACATTGATAGACTTTTGTGTAAGCAATATACATGTAATCTATTCTAGTGTATACTTATGAAGGGAATTTTTAGAATTAATGTACAATTTGGGAATATCTTGTGGCACACCCAGAATCTCTTTGGGGCACACCATTGTATCTTTGCACACAGTTTGAGAGACACTGTTCTAGAGGGAGAAGAGCAGATTCTCTCAAAAAAGAAAACACATAACTAGCCAGTAGTTATTTACCTGACCACCAGGGAGACATAAAGCCCAAAATACACTACCTCCACCTGGAAGTTTGGTGCAGGGCACACAGTTTTTAAATGCCAAAGCAAACTGGTTAGAGAGGGACATAAGGGACTGGGAACAGAGAAAGGAACTCACAGGGCTGAAGAACACTGAAGTTGATCTGCCTGAGTCCATGGAGGTTGAAGATTACAGAGAGAAGACTCAAGCCTCTGAGAGCCGCACAGCTCAACCTATGGAACAGGAAATGGGCTCTGACCTGCTGAGCGATGATGTGTAAAGCATGGACACCAGTTAAGGAATAAAGGCAAGTGAGATTTCATCATTTATTACCTGACCAGTGAATACAGTTGTTTTTGAAAGGGACTCTTTTGCTGGTTTGGGAACAATGAGACTTTTTTGTTTGCCACAAGGATTGAAAGAAGCGTTTTGAAAGTTTTCTCTTTGGAACCGAGATATCTGGTACAGCTAAGGGTTGGGAGATTCCATGATGCCAGGGTGGGTTTTGCAGGTTTAATTGTTTAAATTTTATCTTGCAGACTTGTAACTCTCCTTCCAGTGAGAGCACCAGGGCTGGTATGAGCTGTTTCAATTGGTGAAAAGAAAGAAGGATTTCATGGGATTACTCTCTGTGAGAAATTGCCTGAGAAGTGAATTACTCTGAAGGAATGTACTGTATGAATTTGAACTTTCTGTTTGGTTTTTTTGGTGAGAAACAGTGCCCCTACAAATGGTGAGCACAGTATTGCTTGCTACTGTTTCCTTTTGAAGTGAAAGAAGCTTAAAGAAACCCTCTTGTTTTTCATTGAGAGACTGAATTGAAGTATTTGGGAGCATTCTGACAAGCCAAACCTTTTTTTTAAGTGTTTACCAATAAAGTTTGTAAATGATCAAGTTCTGGAGAGGTGGTCAATTAAAGTGGTCTAAAGGGACACTGCAGTTTCTCCAGTAAACCCTTCACTAGGGGTTTATGATATTAATTCTTGTCACTACCTCCACTGGGGTATCCAGGAGAGTGGGTGTGACTTTACATTTTTTTTGGCATCCAAATTTGGGCATCAATTATTGAATCTTGTCCATAATGTAGTGGTTTACACATACTACTAATTTTGTAAACTGCCTTGACTTGCTTGTTCAGACTTAGTATTAAACATTAAAAATTAATACTATGATTGAGTCTACAAAACTTCAAGGATATATTTTTTTTTAACTCATTTTATTTTGGATTGTCAACAGTAGTACATTCCATAAATTAGACACCTAACACACTTAAGAGATTGTTTGCAGTTACTATATCAATTGGGAAAGGTTGAAATTAACACATTTAAAGGATTTTAAGAGCATTTCAGCCAAATGTTTTGAGGACCGCAATGGAGGACATTTTTTTTTTTGGGGGGGGGGGGGGAGGGAGGCATGTGTTGTAGACTATTGCCCTGGAGGGCCATTTTCAAAAAGGATGTCTAAGTCTGACTTGGATGTTTCCTGCAAAACGTCCGAAGTTGGAAGCATAGAAATATCCATTTTTGAAAGCCGAACCACTAGACATCCAAACATATACAGTGGTACCTTGGTTTACGAGCATAATTCGTTCCAGAATCATGCTCATAAACCAAAATACTCGTATATCAAAGCGAGTTTCCCCATAGGAAATAATGGAAACTCGCTTTGATACGCTCCCACCCCCCGAGGCCAGTGGCGCTGCTCTATCTCCCCCCTCCCCCCCGAGAACCAGCATTGCTCCCCCCAAAGGCCTCCCTCACGATCTGGCACCCTCCCCCCATGATCAGGTACCCTCCCTCCTGCGATCCTGTCCCCCCTCCGCTGCAATCTGGCACCCACCACCGCCACGACCTGAAGTCCCCCAGACCCACCCGAACCCGCTTCTTACTTTCAGCTCAGCCTCGGCACCGGCATGTCCTGTGCGTTGGTGCCGGTGCCCGAAGATCGGCCTCCTCTTCTGTGCTGGGCCTTGAGCATCTGCTGGAAAGAACGTGAAATCGCAGGCCTTGAGCATGCGTAGATGCTCAAGGCCCAGCACAGAAGAGGAGGCCGATCTTCGGGCACCGGCACCATCGCACAGGACATGCCGGTGCCAGTGCCGAGGCCGAGCTGAAAGTAAGAAGCGGGTTCGGGTGGGTCTGGGGGACTTCAGCTCGTGGCGGGGGGGGGGAAGGTGCCGGATAGCGGCGGGGGTGCCGGATTGCGGGGGGGGGGGGGGGGGGCGCGCGCGCTCGTAAATCGAGCCACGCTCAGTTTCCGAGGCGCCAATTTTGTGAATGTTTTGCTCATCTTGCAAAACACTCGCAAACCGGTGCACTCGTAAACCGAGGTACCATTGTATAGTTGGACTTCTTGGCCAATAGGATGTCTAACCCTTAGGACAGGGGTGCCCACACTTTTTGGGCTTGCGAGCTACTTTTAAAATGACCAAGTCAAAATGATCTACCAACAATAAAATTTTAAAAAAACACAAAGCACACTGTACGCATAGAAAATGTTAATTATCATTCCTATTCTGGGGTTTTTTCAAAGAGGTCAAAGCAGATGACTCTATGCATTGTCACCTCAGTAAAAACCATGCAAAAATAGACACATATACCCCCTCCCTTTTTACTAAACCACGATAGCAGTTTTTACCGCAGGGAGCTGCGCTGAATGCCCAGCGCTGCTCTCGACGCTCATAGGCTCCCTGTGCTAAAAACTGCTATTGCAGTTTAGTAAAAGGGGACCACAGTGTAAAATGTAGACAGCAGATATAAATTCAGACACATTTTGATCACTAAATTTAAAATCAAATCATTTTTCCTACCTTGTTGACTGGTGATTTCATGAGTCTTTGGTTGCACTTTCTTCTTATGACTGTGCATCCAATCTTTCTTCCCTTCTTTCAGCCTGTATGCTTCCTCTCCTCCAGACCTCATTCCCTCCCCCAACTTTTTCTTCCTCTCTCCCTGCCCTTTCTTTCTCTCTGCCTCCCTTTCTTTTTTTTTTCTGTTTCTCTTCTTTCCTTCTGTCTCCCTGCCTGCCCTTTTTCTTTCTTTCTCCCTGCCCTCCCCCAAGCCACTGCCACTGCCATTGCCATCGGGGACCAGGACCCAAACTGCCATCAGGGACCAGGACCCAAACCGCCACCAATGACAGGCCCGAAAGCCGACGCCGCCCCAACCTCTCCCTGCTTCGGCCGACCAGCATCGCGATCGAGCTGTTGGGGAAATGGTGCTGGGTCCTGCCTTCGCGGAAACAGAAAGTAGGCAGGACCCGGCAGAAAGAAGAGGAAATGCTTTCACTAACATGTCTCCCGCCTTAGCCCGTAGTGAACGCTTGCTTCAGGGCTCAACATGTGCATGCCGGCTTCCCTTCTCCCCCCCCCCCCCCCGGACATAACTTCCGGTTTCGGAGGGAAGAGAAGAGAAGCCGGCATGCACACGTTAGAGCCCGGAGCATAAGTTCGCTACTGGCTGAAATCTCCAAGCCGTTTTTTTTTAATGTTCAGCAGCGGCGGCAGCAGCTAAAAGGCCCTAGGGCAGGGGTGTCAAAGTCCCTCCTCGAGGGCCGTAATCCAGTCGGGTTTTCAGGATTTCCCCAATGAATATGCATTGAAAGCAGTGCATGCACATAGATCTCATGCATATTCATTGGGGAAATCCTGAAAACCCAACTGGATTCCGGCCCTCAAGGACCGACTTTGACACCTGTGCCCTAGGGAGAACACTGAGGAAGGCTGATCGGTCCGGTAGATCAGGACGGCAACACTAGTTTATCACGGAGCCCGGGATGGGCTCCGCGATCGACTCACGTTGCCTTCCTGAGCTACCGGTCGATCGCGATCGACGTATTGGGCACCCCTGCCTTAGGATGTCTAACTTTATACCCCATTTTTGACCACAGAAACACTGAAAACATCCAAATCCAGACCATTTGGACATGGAAGTGGCCATCATTGTGATGGACTAGCCACATAGACATATCAACAGAGCAGTGGGACATCTTATAGGGCACTGCTGTGAAAGTCACATAAAGGGTGTCAGAAGTACATTTCATCATAACTACCTTATAATTTATAGTGAGCACCCAAAACTCCTCAAACCCTACTAGACCCACCTGTCTACCATCCAAATAACCCTTATGGCTACAGGTAGCACCCATATAGCAGTAGAGTAAGATTTTGATGGCCTCATACTTGCCACCATAAATGTAGTAGGTAGAGTGGCTTATGGGTCTGCCTCCTCCTCTATATGGTTCACTAGCCCACTCACCAGGTTACTTAAAACACCTGTGTGATGCTCTGCTAGGGTTTACCATACCAGATGCTGATGTTCTAGAGACAGGTATGTACTGTTTTATTCAGATCTTTGAGAGGTGGGAGGGGGTTAGTGACTACTAGGAAAGTGTATGGGGCTCATTATATAATCCTTCCAGTGGTCATCTGGTAAGTTTCAGTACCTTTTTTTGGCACTTAGATACTTTTAAAACAAGTCTAACCAGAACATCTAAGTTCCATCTAGGACATTCTGGGAAAGGTTTGATTATTGCCGAAAGACATTCAAGTCTAACTCTCCCAAATTCTGCCCATTACATGCCTTCAAACATGCCCGCTGGAATTCTGGATGCACAGCAGGCATAACACTTTGCTAGATGTCCAGTTAGCTTTGAAAATCGGCCCTTAGACATCCCAGTGATTAGGATGCCCAAGTGCTGATTTATGACAGTTTTTGGATATCTTTATTTATTTATTATTAGGAGCCCCATAATGTCTATTCCTCCATGTATATTTTAATCTAGGCTCTGTCAGCAGATTTTTTTTTCTAAAATATTAGCAGCAGTTGACATAGCCTGACCTGGATGTCCCAGTTCCTATTTCTAGGTTCTGTCTAAAATGGGTCTTTGTAGTGCAATTAACAAGAAATGTTTCATTTTTGAATTTTCCACTTAAAATGTAGATCATCAATATCAAACTGCAATCTTGAACTGTGGAAAACCAGTCAGGTTTTCAGGATAGTCCAAATTAATATTTATAAGATAGATTTGCTTGTACTACCTTTATCATGGGTAAAAAAAAACTAAACTTCTTGACATATTCTTTAGGGAATATTCTGGAAGCCAAACTGGTTTGCAGTCCTCCAGGGCTGCAGTTTAACACCTGAAATCTAGACTATACAATTTGCCAGGGAAGTAGTTTGACTCATTTTAGGGAGGAAAATTAAATTACTCTTCACTAATAAGTGCAGATAGCATTTTATTTCCAGAAGCTACCTCAGCAAAGCTTCCGTTCAGCTGATGATATTATGCAAAGGTGTCTGAGTGAGTACCCTCCAAAATTCCACAGGTAAATTAAATTCAGTTTCCCTAGTCTTTAGGTTACTGCACTATTTGTGAGGCTTTCATAATATCTGGGGAGATAATGCACAATGCAAGCACAGCATATATGCTGCTCAGATGCTTTCCAAAATTAGAACATAAGAACAGCCTTACTGTGTCAGACCAATGGTCCATTAAGCCCAATAGCCCGTTTTCTTGGTGGCCAATTTAAGTCACTAGTACCTGCCCAGAACCCAAGGTGTAGCAATATTCCATGCTACTGATACAGGGCAAGCAGTGGCTTCCCCCGTGTCATTCTCAATAACAGACTATGGATTTTTCCTTCAGGAGCTTGTCCAAACCTTTCTTAAAACCAGCTACGCTAATCACTCTTACCACATCCTCTGGCAATATGTTGCAGGGCTTAACTATTCTCCGAGTGAAAAAAAATTTCCTCCAGTATTTCCCTGTAACTTCATTGAGTGTCCCCTAGTCTTTGAAATTTTTGACGGAATGAAAAATCGATCCATTTGTACCCGTTCTACTCCACTCAGGATTTTGTAGACTTCAATTGTATCTCCCCTCAGCTGTTTCTTTTCCATGCTGAAGAGCCCTAACCGTTTTAGTCTTTCCTCATATGAGAGGAATTCCATCCCTTTACCACTCAGATGTCAGTGCTATACTAATTCCATCCTGGCTGTTGACAGGTTAGGACAGAGTGAAGTGGATAGATGGCTTTTCATACTAGTAGAAAATGTGTCAAAACATCCTTAGGCAGACATTTTTGTGAGGACAGCTTTGAACTTCAGGATTATTATTTTTTTAAGGTTGGACAACCCCACTATATTTTTAGCATTAGCATAGGAAAGGTGATGGCCTGTACATTTGGCTTTTAAATTTACTCAGCTTTACCAAATTAGAGCTCAAAGTGAAGTTAGAGTAATGACCTGTGAACTAAATGACCAGGTTTTAAATGCCACCAATGTTCAACATGACCTTGAGCAAGATATTTTCTCTTGCTGCTTCTGATATGTGCTTAGATTATAATGATTTATCTTCTTCATAGATGATACCAGTTGGTATCCAGGGGCTAGAGTTGTGATATGAGACCACCATCCTTTTCTTCTGAATCCTGAAGTGTGTGGGGGAAAATATTTCAAAGTCTACCTGTGGCAGATATTTTACATGGAAGCAATCTTTGTTTCTCACTTCATTGGCTGTCTCTTCAATCAACCAAATGCATCCAAGTCCATATTTAATTTATTTAATGTGAGAAGTTATATTCCACATTTACTATTCAATAGAATGTTTGAAGTAGATTACAGAATTCCATATACAATACAATCATACACAAATTAAAACTCAGCAAAATTTATACCCCCTAGACCGTATACTGTCACTAAAGCTGCATGCACAAATCAGTATGTATTCCAATTTGTGCATGCAATTTAGTTAACAAGCCAATCTGAACTGATAATTAATTCACAATTAACAAGCAATTATTGGCCATAATTAGAATTTATGTGTACATAGTTTTAAGTGTACATATTTTATAAAGTGGTGTGCATAAAGTCTATTGCTTGGATTTCGATAAGGGACATGATAGTTTCGATAAGGTTATGATAGTTCCTGTAAATTAGGTGCACTGATAAAGAATATGCCCAATCTGTGTACAATTTAGTCACAAGCATTTACACCAGGTTTTTGTTGGTATAAATGACCATACCTAAATTTTACTAAGACGACGACACATCAATACTGGAGACATTGAAAGTATTCAAGGGAGAAATAGAGGAGAGCCTCACCACAGTGGAGGTGGATCTGGACCAGATATAGTATCAGATTGACAAACTAAAAAGTGACAAATCCCCTGGCCCAGATGGAATTCACCCGAGAGTATTAAAGGAGCTAAAGGTAGAAATTGGAGAACTACTGCAATCCCTTGCTAATATGTCAATTAGGACCGGACGGATACCAGAGGACTGGAAGATAGCGAACGTCATCCCAATCTTCAAAAAAGGATCAAGAGGAGAATCGGGAAACTATAGACCTGTGAGTCTCACATCGGTCCCTGGGAAAATGGTCGAGACTTTGATTAAAGATAGCATAGTCCAGCATCTGGATACCCATGACCTGTTGAGAGGTAGCCAGCACGGATTCAGGAAAGGGAAGTCATGCTTGACGAACCTACTTCAATTTTTTGAAACGGTGAACAAACATGTCGATAGCGGAGAACCGGTGGACATAATATACTTGGACTTCCAGAAAGCGTTCGACAAAGTACCACACGAGAGACTTCTCAGAAAACTACAAAGTCATGGAATAGAAGGGGATATACTAAGATGGATAGGAAATTGGCTGGAATACAGAAAACAAAGAGTAGGCATAAATGGGGAGTACTCGGACTGGAAGCAAGTAACTAGCGGCGTGCCTCAGGGCTCGGTTCTTGGGTCTATCTTATTCAATATCTTCGTAAATGACCTGGATGAAGAAACGATCAGCCTCATCACCAAGTTTGCAGATGACACAAAGCTTTGCCGGGCAATCAGATCACAAAAAGACAACGAGGAACTCCAGAGAGATTTGAACCAACTTGAGAGATGGGCAGAAAATTGGCAGATGAGTTTTAATGTAGAAAAATGCAAAGTGATGCACCTGGGCAGGAAAAACAAGGAGCATGAGTATAAACTGCTAGGCATAACATTGGGGAAGAGCAAACAGGAAAAGGACCTGGGGTACTGATAGACAGGAACCTGAAGCCGTTGGCTCAGTGCGCGGCGGCAGCGAAGAAGGCTAACAGGATGTTGGGCATGATAAAGAAGGGAATCACGAGTAAATCAAAAGAGATCATAATGCCGCTTTATAGAGCAATGGTCAGACCACACTTGGAATACTGTGTCCAACACTGGTCTCCGTACCTGAAGAAGGATATAATATTGCTGGAGAGGGTGCAGAGGCGACGACGAAGCTAGTAAAAGGTATGGAGAACTTGAGCTACCAAGAACGCCTCAGAAATCTGGGATTATTCACCCTTGAGAAGAGAAGACTGAGAGGGGATCTAATAGAGACTTTTAAAATATTAACAGGAATTGACAAAATGGAGCAAGCTCGCTCACCGACAAGGGGAAAGGATGGAGAGCAAGAAACAGCGTTATTCACTTTGTCAAATGTGACTCGGGCAGGAGGTCATGGACTGAAGCTAAGACGGGTCAAGGCCATGACAAATGTCAGAAAGTTCTGCTTTACACAGCAGGTGATGAACGCCTGGAACTCTCTCCTAGAGGATGTGGTGGAGGAAACCACCATTTTAGGATTTAAGGTAAAATTGGACGCACATCTTCTTGCGGGACACATTGAGGGATACAAATGATTAAGGTATTCGCCCAGGTACGCCTGGCTGAGCCTCCGCGTGTGTGGACCACCGGACTGGATGGACCCCAGGTCTGATCCGGTGCAGACATTTCTTATGTTCTTATGTTCTAAATCATATTCTCTGGATTCCAATATACGAATTAGGAGGTAATAATGTTCTCATCGGTAATTCTGTTGTGTAGGTCAAGTCCACTATAAGGTGTCTTCGCTTTCAATTATAGCACATATCATAGTGAAAATAACAGTCCAACCAGTTTCCATTTGTGTATCTTTATATAGAATTCCAACACACCACCAGTTATGCTGTATTTTCTTGCCATAGATCACAAAAGCCAGATAAGGGAAAAGGCCTCAGAAGCCACAGGGTGTATTAACCCCAGGGCTATGGGTGAGAGCTAAAACTTGATCTAAGCTCTTCCCATGCTTCAATCATCAGCCAGAAAAACCCTTATTATACTGCAGCGATTGTGCTATATATAAATAAATAAATAACTTTAAATAGACTGTTGCAAAAGGAACTGAACTTATTTTTATATTGATGCAGTGTAATTGTGAGTGCTGTCCATAACTATTGCCACAGTCCCGTGTACTGAAAACTTAGAGCTGAACGCTAAAGCTGAAGCTTGGTGAAAGCCGAAGCTTGTTGCCACTGTACAGTATTGTAAAAGCCGACGATGGTCAACATTTCACGATAAGAGTATCGTTTCATCAGGGCTCTGAATAAGAAGGAAAAATGCCTGTCTTGCCTTCAGTTGTATAGATACACAAATTTTCTTTTTATTCACTTGTTCAGGGTCCTGATGCATTTTGCATATAGCTGCCCCAGAGAACCTTCAAAAACCTGTACTTCTCAGTGAACTATGGACTCCTTTTACAAAGCTGCATTAGGGTATTAACGCGCAGAATAGCGCATGTTACATTGCCACGCATGCTAGACGCTAACGCCAGCATTGAGCTGGTGTTCTAGCCGTGTAGCGCATGGTGTAGCGCGCGATAATATCCTGCATGCACTAAAAATGCTAGCACACCTTAGTAAAAGGAGCCCTATGTGATCTCTGCAAAAGAAATGTTATATATAAGATAAGTATTAATACTTCATACAATGTTAAAACATGTTAAAGTTTCTGGCTTTTGAGTGGACAGCACCTTACTCTTCACTTTATAATGGTTCAAAAGACACCATCTGCTTGTCTTCTTCCATTTTATACATCACTCATAAAATGACGTGTTAGATAGAACCAATAAAAATAGTGGTGAAAATGTTTTTGTTTTTGAGTAAAACAGCAAAAAGAATTTGCAACCCGAAAGGACTAGAATAGCCAATACTGTCCAATACAATAATAAATAAGAATTGGCTAAGCGATCCTTATCCCTGAAGATATATGAAAAACTAACAAAATATAAGAAAATAACTAAGCAACTGGTCACTTAAATAAATTATCAATATAAGTAATAAATAGGAAATAATAACACATGGCACTAAAGGACATCAGTATGAGCCTTAAATGGATAACATGCGGTATATAGGCTCAGGTTATTTCTCATAGGTGACTAGCACCAGAACCTCAGTCCTAATGAGAATCGCCTCATACATCATTAAGTCCTTTTAAAGTGACCAGAAGTGCTAAAGTGAAAAAGTGCTAAAATGAGAAAAAACTAAAGATTCAGGGAAAGGATCACAATAACTAATTAAAAATAGAAAAACTCCCAAAAAACATCACAATGTGAGGAAGATGTGCTTGAAAGTGCTAAGTGCAAAAAAAGGAAGAAAAAACTTCAAAAAAATCAAAATTGCTAAGACTATAAACACTCCTGTTGGGTAAAAAGAGTATATAAATAACATCAAAAGTTCATAAAAGCTTAAAGTTCATAACATGCTGTAAAATTCATAACATTGTGTAACAAACATAGCACCAAACAATCAAAAGCACCACAAAGTCCTAGCACCATGTAATTGAAACGTCCAATAAATTATAGCACCATATAATTATAGCACCATCTATTTCGTATAATTGAAACGTCCAATAAATTATAGCACCATATCAGTATAGCACCATATAGTTGTAGCACCTAGAAAAATAAGTACCATAAACTCAAACTGGTGCTTAATCAGTACTTAATCAGTACTTAGCTGAGTTTGAAATCAAAAAACACATATCGTCTTGCCAGATGGGAGTCACCACTCGACAGAGCCCTGTTTTGGATCCTTCGTCAGGAGCGGGGGATACTCTTCCACAAACATGTGTTTGGAGAGAAACTTTCAACTGTATTACGGTGGCAGTAGTCACATTTACTGCTGCTTACACCATGTCCCACGACGTAAATGGATAATGAAACGCTCAGGGGGAAATCACAATGGCGTCTCAGGAGTTTAGTAAAGCCAAGAGATCTCACGAGAGCAACGTACTTGTGACGACATAAAAAACGTGAAAAACGTAAAAAAATGAAAATTGAAAAAAATAAAAAGGAAATATATAGAATCAAACAGTAAAACATTTATCCACATTTTCGTTGAGACCAAATGGAAAATATGATTTTAAATAGAAAATCCAGAAGTTTTCTCGCTGGAGAAGGTAAGCATATCTATCCCCATTAAAGTTAGGATGGATTTGTTCAAGAATGCACCAGCGTAACTGAGAAAATTCGTGTTGGTGAGTACTGTTGTGTGACACCATCGGAGCAGAAAGTTTTTTTGTGGTATGACAACTGCGATGTTCAATAAGTCTAACTTTGATACTGCGTGTGGTACAACCTATATATATTAGCCCGCAAGGGCAGGAAATGACATATATCACAAATTTGGATTCACATGAAGTATGAGATTTCAAATAATAGACACTATTTGTAATTGGGTGAACCCATTGATTCCCAGAGAGAGATAAATCACATACGGAGCATCTACCACAGGGAGTATGGTATCCTTACCTTTATTATTTGTTTTTGAGTGACATATAAAATGGGAGGAGACAAGTGGATGACATCTTTTGAACCGTTATAAAGTGAAGAGTGAGGGACAGCCCACTTGAAAACCAGAAACTTATGTTATGATATGATGTTTTAACATTGTATTAAGTATTGATACCTATCTTATGTATATAAATATTTTTTTTTGTAGAGACCATTGCATAGTTCACTGAGAAGTTGTACGGTTTTTTGAGGGTTCTCTTAGGCAGCTATATGCAAAATGCATCTGACCCTGAACAAGTGAATAAAAGACTAATCACTGCCATTGTGTTCCTGGTTGCGACATATGGCTGTGAGACATAGACACTCACGAAAGAAGATAGAGGAAAAGTTGATGCCTTCGAGCTCTGGTGCTGGAGACTTCTATGAATCCTATGGACAGCTAGGATCGCCAACAAAGATGTTCTTGATCATATAAACCTAGAGTTTTCACTGGAAGGCAAGATTACCGGACAGAAACTGACCTATTTTGGACATGTGTTGAGAGCAAATTCACTAGAAAAGGAGGTGCTACTTGGAATGGTCAGAAGTAAAAGGAAGCAGGGGAGACCAAAGGCCCAATGGCTGGATACTATCAAGAATGACATGGGAACAAACAAAGTAATTGAAAGATTCTGTGGAAAACAGAAAAGCATGGTGAGGACTGGCCTACAGAGTATCCAAGGGTCGAATACAACTGAATGGATAGGAGTGGTAGTATCCAAAGATAAGTGCATTCATTTACACATATTGAAATTGGTTGGCCTGTTATTTTCATCATGCTATGTGCTGATTGAGAGAGGAGACACCTTATGGTTGGCTTGACCAACACAATGGTGTCACTTTATGATCATCTCTGCACATATTATTATCTCCTATTATTTGTATATTAGAATCCAGAGAATATGTAAATGAGCCTTTATAAAGTAGAGGAATTTTTTTTTTTAGGGTTCTTAGAGAATGTCCTTTTCACCAGCAGTGTTTAACACTCATTCCCTTGTTGTTTGGGCACACCTAAATTTTAGCCATATGGACAGGCACTACATGCATTCTATAAAAATTTTTTTTAGTCTATTAGGTTTTTATATACTGCCTATCAAGGTTATCTAAGCGGTTTCACAATCAGGCACTATAGAATTTTCCCTATCTGTCCCGGTGGGCTCACAATCTATCTAAATCTATCTGTGCCTAATTCTGGATACAGTTTAAAGAATAGTACTAAAGCATAGTTACCAGTAACAGGTGTTATTTGAGGACAGTAGGCAGATATTCTCATATATGGGTGACATCAGCCTGGAATCTGGCATGGTCAAAAAGTATACTTTCAATTTAAATTTTTAAGACTGCCCATACCATGTGCATGCTTCTCATCCAACGTTGGCTTGCAGGACCATCAGTTTAGTTAAAAAGCTAAGAAACCAACTAGGGATGATGAGAGGGTTGTGAGAATATCTGCCTGCTGTCCTTGGATAACATCTGCTACAGAAGAGTAACTATGCTTTATCTGAAGACAAGCAGGCAGCATATTCTCATATATGAGACTCCCTAAATGTCAGGATCATGCCTCTGAAATGAGTGTTACTGACAAGTAGTGCTGCCCGATTCACGATTCGAATCGGTTCACCGATTCACTTCGGGTGGATCGATTTGAATTGATTAAAAAAAAAAAATTGGCTTCCCGATTCGGCCGACCCTCCCCCTTGCCCCCTATAGCAGGAGCGACAGCGCTGCTCTTGCTGGCTGGCTGCTGCTGCACCTGCTTTAGAGGGCGAGGGGGGAGGGTCAGCCAGGAAGTGCTGCTGTCGGCTTCCCCCCCCCTGGTGTCCGGCTTCACCCCCTGGCCTCCCTGCACCGTTTACCTTTGAGGAGCAGCCTGCAGACAAGATTGCGGTGCTAGCAATCTTTGCACTGCTTCTGAGCTATTTTCTTCGCCGCGATCCTGCCTCTGATGTCAGAGGAGGGGCGGGATCGCGGCAGAGGAAACAGCTCCGAAGCAGTGCAAAGATCGCTAGCACCGCAATCTTGTCTGCAGGCTGCTCCTCAAAGGTAAATGGTGCGGGGAGGCCAGGGGGGAAGCTGGACACCAGTGGGAGGCCAGAGGGAACATGCAGGCCTTCCGGGGGGGTTGGGGGGGAAGACAGGCCTTCAGGAGGGACAGGCAGGCAGGTCTTCAGGGGTGGGATGCAGGCTTTTAAGGGGGGGAGACAAGCCTTCAAGGGGGGAGACATGCATTCAAGGGGGACAGACAGGTCTTCAGGGATGGGATGCAGGCCTTTAAGGGGGGACAAGCCTTCAAGGGAGGGAGACAGGCCTTCAGGGGTGGGATGCAGGCCTTCAGGGATGGTGGCACAGGCCTTTAGGGGTGGGGTGCAGGCCTTCATGGGGAGGTGCCCTGGTGTAGAAGTACACGGAGGGAGGGAAGGGGGGTTCAAAGAGACGTGCATATGCTGGACTTTGGGGGGGGAAGAAATAATGGGTCTGAAAATAGAGGAAAGAGAGAGATGATGGACAATGGGATTTAGGGAGGGATTCACATGAAGTATGAGAAAGGGAGAGAAGTTGGACACAAGGGAAAGTGGGGAGGGGGATAGAGATACTGGATAGGAGGGTAGTTGGGGAAAAGAAAGGGAGAGATGGTGGACCCTGGGGTGGTGGGGAAGGAGGGAGAGAAGCTGGATGAAAGGGTAGTTAAGAAAAGGTGGATCTGTGGAGGGAGACAAAACAAGGAAAGATGTCAGACATCCGGGGTGGGGGGGGTGGGAAGGGAAACAGAAGGGGAGGACGGGAAACAGAAGGGGAGGACAGAGATGGCAGATGGATGGTTAGCACAGAGAAAGAAGAAAGAAGGAGACCCTGGCAAGCAAGTTATCAGAAGACAACCAGAGCCTGGGACCAACAAGATTTGAATAATGACCAGACAACAAAAGGTAGAAAAACTAATTTTATTTTCTGTTTTGTGATTACAATATGTTAGATTTGAAACGTGTATCCTGCCAGAGCTGGTGTTAGACTTTAACAAAGAGAGGAAAAGTCTTTTTTGTTTACACCACAGCGCCAGTGTGGTTAGGAGAAGGCAAAGGGGTTGAAGAGGCTATAAAATAAACCCACCAGGATGTTTGAAAAAACAAAACAAAACAAAACAAAACAAACAAAAAAAAAAAATAACACACCGCCCAATTGGGCAGGAAAATCGAATCAAATCGAAAACCAATTCAATAGGCTGAATCGAATCAAATCAAATTTTTTTTCCTGAATCGGGCAGCATTACTGACAAATATCATGAGTCTGGAGAAACCAAAAGAGTTGGAGGAAAGTTGGCATCTAAATGGAGAATTAATTTTGGAGAACTGCTTGGCCAAACCAACTATCCCATCTGGAATGATTCTCTAAAAGGGATGTGAAGGTATGAACTGAGGACCAGGTGGCTGCTTTACCGATGTCTTCAATGGGAGTAGAACGTAGTTGAGCTACTGAAGTCACCATTGTTCAAACTTTATGTGCAGTGAAACGGTCTTCAAGTGTCAGCCCAGCCTCCTGAGCATAGCAAAAGGATATAAAGTCCACCAGCCATATGGAGATGGTTCTCTTGGTGACAGGAGCTCCAAGTCAGTTAGGATCAAATAACAGGAACAACTGAATGGATATTATGTGAGGTTTGGTCTGATTCAAGTAGTAAGCTAGTGCACATTTACGGTACAGTGTGTGGAGTGCAACCTCATCAGGGTGAGAATGTGGCCTTGGAAAAAAGACAGGAGGTTTAGATGAAATTCTGGGATGACCTTTGGAAGGAACTTCAGATGAGTACGAAGAACTATACTATCGTGGTAGAAGATTGTTTAAGTGGATCTGACACAAGCACTTGAAGCTCACTGACTCAGTGTGCAGATGTAAGAGATATGAGGAATATTACTTTCCAAGTGAGATACTTGAGAGATGAGGTTGAGCGTAGTTCAAAGGGAGATTTTGTCAGAGTGGAAAGTACAACATTAAGGTCCCACACCTCTGGAGGAGGCTTGAAAGATAGTTTGGTATAATAAAGACCTTTCCTGAATCTAGAAACTAGAGGATTAGTGATGTATGGTAAGCACTGACAGAACTGGGGTGAACTCTGACTGAAGTAGTTTTAAGACCAGAGTTGGAAAAGCGCAGGAGATAGTTAAGCACCAATGGTATAGGGCATGTGATCAGATACAGTGAGTGATGATTACACCAGACTGTGAAATGAGTCCACTTGAAATGATACAAGCTCTGAGTGGAAGGTTTTCTAGAGGCTTCACTGATGGCTGACACAGGGAAATCATCTACTTGTTGGGAGAGAGATACCTTGTTGTGAGTGATAATGAATGGAAATTGGGATGGAGGAGAGAGCCCTCGTTCTGTGTCATTAAGGTTGGAAATATTTGTAATGTGATGGGGTCCCTTTTGCTGAGCTGTAGGAGAGGGAACCATGGTTTATGCGGCCACCAAGGTGCTGAGAATCAAGGTGGCTTGTTCTTGTTGAAGTTTGAGTAGAGTTTTCCTGAGTAGAGGAATTTTAGGGAAAGCTTAAGGGAACTTGTCTTGCTTCTCGAAGAGAAAGGCACCCAACTCTAGATGATTGGGGGTGTAGAATCTGGAACAGAAGAGTGGAAGTTAATGATTGAAGGGAGAAGCACTTCTGGGGTTCCCCAATCCACAAATATTTGATGTAAGGTGTTAGAGCTGAGTGACCACTTGTGCAGCTTGTCTACTAAGAAATTCTGATTTCCTACTAGATAAACTGCTTTGAGGAAAATTTTGCGAGGAATTGTTCAGGATCAGATTTTGATCACTTCTTGACAGAGAAAGCAAGACCCTATTCTACCCAGGTTGTTCATGTAGAACTCTGGGTGCTGATGCCAGTCCAAATGGAAGAATCCGGTATTCAAAGTGACATGTTCTCATTCTAAAGCATAGATATTTTCTGTGGGGTGGGAGAATGAAAATGGGTGTAGGCTTGAGATTTAGAGATCTATGTGCATGCACTGCTTTCAATGCATATTCAATAGGGAAATCCTGAAAACCCGACTCAGGAGGCCCTCAAGGAGGGACTTTGAAGACCCCTGGCATAGACAATTCTTTTCCAACAGTGGTAGTAAAGTTCCCAGAGAGACCATTCAAAATTTCTCCTTCGAGTATTTATTTAGAGCTTGGAGGGCTAGAATTGGACGGAGACCTCTGGTCTTTTTTGGTATAAGGAAATACTTTGAGCAGAACCCTTGGCCCATCAGCTGCAGAGATACTTGTTCTATGGCACTGAGCTGGAGGAGCACAGAGCTCTTGGTGAAGGAGGATCTTCTGATGGAAGTTGAAATAAAACTCTCTTGGAGGATGGTTTAGAGATGTTTTCAGAAAATGAAGGACCCAGTGATCTGATGTTATTAGAGACCACCGATGAGAATAGTGAGCAAGTTGACTTCCTAAGGGGAGAGTCTGAGGCAGAGGTTGAGAAAATTCTAACAATGCTCTCTGTTATGAAATCCAAAACATTGTTGTTGTTTGGACTGAGGCTGTGACCGAGTCTTCTGCTGCCTAGGTTGCCTCAGATTTGAAGAGCGAGTAGATGTGGCTGTCAACCTGGGGTTGTGGGTTCAAACCCACGCTGCTTCTTGTGACCCTGGGCAAGTCACTTAATCCCCCCATTGCCCCAGGTACATTAGGTAGATTGTGAGCACCCCAGGACAGACATGGAAAAATGCTTGAGTACCTGAATAAATTAATGTAAACCGTTCTGAGCTCCCCTGGGAGAACGGTATAAAAAATTGAATAAAATAAAAAAATAAAGTGGAACACCTGGAGGCAATAGAATACCTCTTTGGGATTTAGGACCAGGTTGACTTGGAGGAAAATAAGATAGTCATGCAATCAATATGTCTTTTGATCTTCTGAGTTGCCTCCTCTATACAATCCCCCAAAAGATAATCTTCTATACAGGGTATGTTGGAGATTCAATCTTGTACACTAGCATCTAGGTCTGAAATTCTTGGCCATGCTTGTCTATGCATGACAATAAAGACTGACGAGGTACAAGAGACTATGTCAGAAGCATCAAAGTTGGAATGTACCATATATGTTGGTAATCATTCAGCTGGTATGTATTGATCAAAAGATGGCAGTTTTTGGATAAGTAATTTCATATAAAATGTCATAAAGAAATTGTACTTTAATATTCTATTAGCCAGCATGGAGCCTTCAAACACTCTGTGTGCAAACTTATCTAGGGTTCTGCCCTCTCTGCCTGGTGGAGCAGTTCTGGAACTATAAGCTATAAGTTCTGGAACTATAAGCTCACTTTAAGGCAGTTTCCACAATCCTCCGCCAGCTCACGACTCCAGCTTCTGAAACTGAGGCAAACATGCTCTGAGAGCTCACTCATGAACCTCCTGGTGCACTGCCAGACTCTCCTTGGGGATTTCAGCCATCCTGAAAGACTCCCCACATTAGACTGACAAATTCCAGAGAAAATTCCATGTTAGGTAGCGCTGAGTCTCCTTTAGATGACTCCAGTTTGCGTCTCTTGAGTTTTGCAGTCTCTGTGTTTAGAACCACCACCATTCTGTGGCTCTAGAAGGAATTTACTCGCAACCAACAGACTCCCCAACCATTCCTTGGTCCTAGAAAGCACAGGGGAGGCTAAGCCAAAAAACATAGGAATATGATGGAAGAGAAAAGGACAAATGGCCCATCCAGTCTGCCCATTCTCAGCATCCTCTTCCTAAGAGATCCCACAAGCCTTCTTGAATTCGGTCTTTGTATCTACCACCTCTACCAGGAGCCTATTCCACGCATCTAACACCCTTTCTGTTAAAAAAAAAAAAAAAAAAGTATTTTCTTAGATTAGTCCTGAGCCTATCACTTTTTAACTTCATCCTATGTCCTCTCATTTTGGAACTTCCTTTCAAATGAGACGCGCCTAATGCACATTTATGCCATGTAGGTATTTAAATGTCTCTTAGCATATCTCCCTTCTCCTGCCTTTTCTTAAGATGAAGACCACCAACCATTTTGGCAGCCTTCCTCTGCACTGACTCTATCCTGTTTATATCTTTTTAAAGGTGTGGTCTCCAGAATTGTATAAAATATTCTACATGAGGTCTCACCAGAGTCTTATATAGGAGCATCAATACTTCTGTTTTCCTACTGGCCAGACCTCTCCCTATATACCATAGCATCCCTCTAGCATTTTATCATTACATTTTCGATCCGTTTGGCCACCTTAAGATCATCACATACTATCACTCCCAAGTACTTTATGGTGTGGAAAGCATGAGGAAGGACCTAGTGAAGCTTTAGGAATGGTCTAAAATTTGGAAGCTATGATTTAATGTTAAGAAATACAAGGTCATGCATCTGGACTATAAAATACCAAGGGAATGTATAGTTTTGTGCACAAAAATGGAATGGGACTAGGGTGTGATATTATGTGATCTTAAGGCAGCCAAGCAGGTTGAAAAGTTGACAGTGAAAGCTAGAAGGATACTTGGTTGAATAGGGAGAGGAATGGTCAAGTTGGAAATAGGAGGTATTGATGACCCTATATAAAAATCTGTTGAGACCGCATTTAGAAAATTGTGTAGAATTCTGGAGACCGCACCTTGAAAGGGATATAAACAGGATGGAATCAGTCCAGAGGAACACTACTAAAAGGTGAGTGGTCTACATCATAAGGCATATTTAAATATCTTACACTTAAATATCTCAATATGTATATACACTTAAATACACAATATACACTATGGGGCTCATAATCGAAAGAGAAAAACGTCCAAAAACTGGCCCAAGTCAGCACTTGGACGATCATAAACGAAAGATGTCCAAGTGCCAATAATCAAAACGGGTTTTGGACGTGTTTACAAATGACTTAGGCCTTCCTAGTGCCGCTGAATGATCAGAGCTAAACGGGGCGTTTCAGGAGTGGTGTCGAGGGCAGGATTTGGGCGGGACGTGGGGAGGCTTAGACTTAGTTGTACTGCATGTATAACCGAATGTTTTACAACACAGCCTAGACAGAACTTGGTCGTTGTGACTTAGACCATTTAAAACATGGTCTAAGTCACAAAAACCAACCTAAAGTGACCAGATAAGCACTGCAAACACATAGTACAGACCCCCACACACTACCCCAGTGATCACAGACCCCCCCACATAAAATTCATAATCACAACTTTTAAATTTTGCCTCCAGAACATCAGCACCTGGCATAAGAAAGCCTAGTCGAGCTGCACAGAGGTGTCTTAAGTCATCTTGGGGGTGGGTTCGGGACCCATGGAGAGGAGGACCCAAGCCCATGATCCACTCTAATAACTGCAATCATGGTGAAACATGTGCACTCCCCAAAAATCCCCAAACCCTTTGGTACTGCCCTATAAGAGGCTCCAATAAGGGCTCTTATAAGGGCTATTGGGTGGTAGATAGGTGGGTCTAGGACAGGGGTCTCAAAGTCCCTCCTTGAGGGCCGCAATCCAGTCAGGATTTCCCCAATGCATATGCATGAGATCTATGTGCATGCACTGCTTTCAATGCATATTCATTGGGGAAATCCTGAAAACCCGACTGGATTGCAGCCCTCAAGGAGGGACTTTTGAGATCCTTGGTCTAGGTTTTGGGGGTGCTCACCACTACCTATAATGGAGCTGTAGTGAGATGATTCGGAGAGAGCGTGAAATCACAGGCCTTGAGCATGCGCAGATACTCAAGGCCCAGCAAAGAAGAGGAGGCCGATCTTCGGGCACTGGCACCAACGCACAGGACATGCCAGTGCCAGTGCCGATATGGAAATAAGAAGCCTGTTCAGGTGGGTCTGGGGGACTTCAGATCGTGGCGGGGGGGGGGGGGGGCTGGATCGCCAGGGGGGGGGGACCTTCGGGGGAAGCAATGCCGGTTCTCATGGGGGAGGGATAGAGCAGCGCCACTGGCCTCGGGGGATGGGGGTGGATGGGAATGAATCAAGAGAGTTTCCCTTAGTTCCTATGGGGAAATTCACTTTGATATACGAGTATTTTGGTTTACGAGCATGCTTCTGGAACAAATTATGCTCATAAACCAAGGTACCACTGTATATATTTTCCTGTTTAGTCATTAGAGGGGGAGGGAGGCAAAAGTGATTGTTCATGTTTTTCTGAAAGATGATTGTGCTTTTTCTTGATTCATTATATGTACATCTAACTGTTAATGGCACTGTAGTTGGTGTGAAAAATCAACAAAAGATTTTTTTTAAAAAAAGGAAATATGAAGAAATAATAGCATTCAAACAAAATAATATAATTAGTTTCACTAGGATTTGGGTTCCTCTAGATGGGTTTTCTAAGGATTTAAATGTTAATCTCATATGACTCCATTATATTTGAATTGAGTATGCAGCTTATTGTATTATTTGTACATTTTTGTATTTGAATACTTTCAATAAAATGTTACAAAAAAAAAAAAAATCCTCCACATAAGAGGGACAAAGAAATATTTGCTGCTTTTAGATAGTCACTTAAAACATTTAACTGCTTATAGAAACTGGAAGAACAAAGATTCCTGTCAGTAATCCTTGCTGTGAGAGCTTAATAAGGAACAGAGATACAAATATTAGAGTGCTATAATAACTGAAATAAACCAGAACAGACTCATCAAATTCAGACTTAGCCAATGGGGGTAGGGGTTAGAGGAGACATGAAAGTCAGATCTCTCAGATACACTTCAGCTCAATAGAACAGCTGCTTTAGCATAAGCTCATATGGTTGTTTTTTTTTAAACCCAAAAACAATAAAGAAGGAACCCCCAACCCAACTGACACTCACACATTAAATTTGATCAGAACAGTCTAAAACAATTTAAGGGTTTCCCAAGGTCTTTTGATTTCTATCAATACTGCACAAGGCCTTTTGAGTGGAAAATACCATCTCTCACCTTGTCTTATGCAGCCAATAATCCTATTGCACAGTGCATACAAAAAAAAAAAATTAAAAAAATTTGAATTCTACTTACCCAGATGAAATCGTCAGGAAGGACCGAGACGAGCCCCCAAAGTGTAAGGATTGTAGTGGCCCCCACAATGTGAGATTGTAGGGGTTATGATAGGCGCCCTTACAAAACGCCAGATCCCAGGTTCAATATTGAAGATTCACCAGGAAGTAGACTCAAATAAGAAGCACGGCCAGAGGTGATTGCATAAAGAATATATTATAGAAATAGGCTTACAGAAAAGTAAGATTCATAAAAGTTACACTTAAACATTAAAATTAATGAGAGATATAAGTTTTACAATTACAGAGATTGCTTCTGTGTTCTTGTGAATGAGAGACAGAGCATACAAAGAGAGAGAAAGGGGGGTGGGGAGGGTGATGTCCCAAGCTTCAGATAGAGAGCAAGAAGAGCAAGACCAGCGGGGGTGATGTTACGAGGGGGCTTTTATAGTTTGGAAACTTATTCTAAATATAGAATCTATCGAGCTTCAATAGAAATTAAGCATCCCCATCCTTAGTAAACTTGTGCTAGACAAGAGAATAGGCTGAAGTCAAATGTAATTTCCAGTATGCCTCTGACAATAGTTTCTGATTAACCTTAGTTATCTGTGCACCTGGACCCATTGTATATCCTAAGCTGTCCATCCTAAGCATCAGACATTCACACCTTTTTACTGCCAGGTCCTCTAAGCACTGATTGAATTAGGGTTATTTGAAACAGTTTGCCAGGATGCTTACTGTATGTGATCTATATGCATCAACATCCCAGAGTCAGATTGATATAATTTCCCATAGGCCTTTGCTGACATTAGTTATGCCAACTGAAAATGCTGATTGCTAGCAATAGCTATGCTGACAGGCACCCTCAAAACTCTACTGAAATACAGTTGAGAAACTGGTTCGGGAGACAATTGGCACCCCAAACTAATCTGAGCATTAAACTGGTTCAAAAGCAGAAAAACCCAAAAGGGTAGTTAAAACTTAAATTGAAACTAGTTAAATCCAGGTAAGTAGCAGGGCTGTTAGCCAGTCATCCATCCACCTGGGAGACAGAGAAATATTGACCATTCTATGCTACAAGAACTATTTTCTTCCTGTCTCCATCCACTGGTAGATGGACACAACCCATTTGTCTGGACTGGTCTGATAGGATACTAGGGAACATGAGATACTTATGGGCCCTTTTATTAGAAAGCAGTAAAAATGTGCAGTTATTGTCCATTTGTTGCAAAAGCTTTTGGGAGCATGCCCAGCATTGTCCTAGACAGCTAACATAGATGCTCTAATATAAAAAGTAAGGCAAAGTATACACTCTTTCCCTATCCATTTCCACACTATGTAGTGAATGAGGGAATTGGCATGCACTAAATAACAAGCCACCATTTTAACAGCCAGTGTGGTCATGCACTAACTGTGCACACCAATTGCTGCATTATGGATTAAATTCTGTACATGATGCTGATAAAAATTAGTTCTAAGAATTATTCTATAAATGATGCTCAGAGTTAGCCACCATTTATAGAATAGCATTTTGTGTACCCAATTTTGTGTAAAGGATTTACACCACTAAGACCTAGTGTACATTCTCTTGCCTATTTTAGGTGTGAATCTCCCTTATTCTGTAATATTATGCTAAAATTTTGGAAATATCCCTGATCCATCCTTGCCCCTCCCATGACCCCACCCCTTTTCAGATCTGTGAGTAAACTTTATGCACAGATTCCAGCACCTAAAGATGTGTGCATAAATTTAAATTAATGCCAATTAAAGTCCAATTACTGGAAATAATTGGTTCACTTATTTATATTAAGCACATAAATTTGGTGATATAAAATTAGGATATAAATGCTTACCACAGTGCAGGAATCCTATTCCAGTACTTGAAAGTGAAAGTGGAGTTTTTCCATTATATCTTTTATTAGTATTCATGAGAGATACATAAATATATCTGGCTCAAGAAACTGGCTTATTTGTACATCCTGATTACTTTGCAAAATAGACTTCTGTTAGAAAGGAATCGACAAAATAGAGAAGGAAAAAAAATGTGACACGGACAAGAGGACATGGACTGAAGCTAAGGGGGGACAAGTCCAGGACAAATGTCAGGAAGTTCTGCTTCACGCAGTGAGCGTTGGATACCTGGAATGCTCCGTTCTAAGATTCAAAAGCAAATTAGATGCACATCACCTTATGAGATAGTATATAGGCTTATAGATGGAAAATATTTATAGAAGAATGTGTACTGTTGCAACTTAAGGAGTGGGATACACTATAGCCCTCCCCACAATATCTTCTATATTACAACTGTTTATTAACAAAAGTCTTCAGGCCCTCAGAGGTGCCACCAGATGCTCAATTATGTCTCATAGCAACTGGCTTTATGCCCCCTATCGTCATCAGGTCTCTTTAGTTTTTTAAAGTTTTTTTGTGCAATGCTATATTTTTGTGTTAATTCAATAAATAGTTGATAAAAGTTTGAACTTATCTTGGGTGGTTCAGCCAAGAGGGATAGAGTACTGCCAACATGTTTCACCCTATTCGGGTTTCCTCAGGGCACAATCCCTCAGAACTGTGTGTGCTCTATACCACAGTTCTTCAACTGCCGGTCCGCGGACTGGTGCCGGTCCGCAGAAAATTCTTGCTGGTCCGCGCAGGGCCGGCGAGATGGATGCCATTAAATTTCCTGCCCCGGTGGTGTTCGCGGAAATCTTCTGTTCCTCCCAGCCTCAGGCGATCAAGACAGGCTTCCGACGTCGGGCATTCCCTCTGTGAGTCTCACCTATGCAGAAACAGGAAGTTGAAACAAAATAGGCGGGACTCAGAGAGGGAATGCCCGACGTCGGCAGCCTGTCATGATCGCTGCCCCTGCTGAGTCGCCGAAGAGGACCCTGGGGAAGATGCAGGTAGAAGGGAGTACGTCAGCGTGTGCGGGGGGGGGGGGGGTCAGCGTGTGGATTGGGGCCATCAGCAGCGTCTGTGCTGAGAGTCTGCCCACGTGCAGGATGCGGCGGGTAGGATGCCTCCGGCTCGTCTTGGGCAGCAGGACCTGCGGTGCAAAGCTGCTTTTGCCGGCTTGGGGGGGTCGCGAATGTGCAGGGCACAGCAGGAGTAAGATCATGGGGAGCCTTCAACAGTGGCTGTCTTCTCTCCTAGCAGCTCTGTACTTACCAGGGCAGTGATTCATTTTGGCAACTTCCCCTTTCCTCCGAGGCGGCAACGGACGCAAAGATGCCTAAGGAAATCACTGCTGCAGGCAAGTACTGAGAGCTGCTGGAAGGAGAGGAAGCCACTGTTGGAGGCTGGGAAGCTGCTGGATAAAGGGAGATCTGCTACTGCACCTGGAGGGAGGTAGAAAGAGAGATGCTGCTGAGAGGGGAAGAGGGAAAGGGATGGGAAGAGAGCTACTGTTGGATTGGGGGAAGGAGAGAAGGGAGAAGGAAACAGCTGGCAGGGAGATTAGAGGAGGGAAAGGGGAGAGACAGGAATGAGAAAGTAGAGAGAGATTGATGCTGGAAAGGGGGTCAGCAGAGAAATGAGAGAGGGATAAAGATGCTAGATCTGGTGTAGGAGAGATAAAAATGAAGAAAGCAGTGAAGCTGGAATGAATGATGTAAAAAGGAGAGAGGAGGCACAGGCTGGATGGAAAGGGGAGAGGGGCATAGTAAGAATTCAGATACATATGGAAGGGGGAGAGGCCAGACAGTGGATGGAATGGGCAGACGCTGGATGGAAGAGTGGAAAGAAGATGAAAGCAGAGACCACAAAAGGTAGAAAAAAATCATTTTATTTCTATTTTGTCATTACAATATATCAGATTTGAAATATATATCCTGCTAGAGACATAACTGGGGACTGCAAAGCCTAACACTATTCCTATCATGTGTGACTACAGTATTCTGTTAGCATGATATTTCTGTGTAGCATTCTGTAATAATTTGGCTTGTTCAGTTTTCTTGATAGTAGAGGGGATATATGTGAAGGGAAGGGGAGACAGGATTTTGTTGGTACTTGCTCTGAATATTTATATTTATAAAATGACAATTGTACAGAATATTGTTTCTTTTTATACTTTAATAAAATACGTTCAATATAAAATCATAATTGAGGCTTGTGCAGATGGGATCAGATGGTTTGTGGGGACCAAGCTTGCGGAGACGGGGCGAAAATGTGTTTTTTTATTTCGGTCTTAGTAGTTTGCCGGTCCATAAAATAATTCTTTTATTTCTGCCGGTCCACAGGTGTAAAAAGGTTGAAGAACACTGCTCTATACGACGTGGCCACCCAAATGAATGATCTTAGATCTTAGATCATTCATTCGGGTGGCCACATCGTATAGAGCACACACAGTTCTGAGGGATTGTGCTCTGAGGAAACCCGAATAGGGTGAAACATGTTGGCAGTACTCTATCCCTCTTGGCTGAACCACCCAAGATAAGTTCAAACTTTTATCAACTATTTATTGAATTAACACAAAAATATAGCAATGCACAAAAAAACTTTAAAAAACTAAAGAGACCCGATGACGATAAGGGGCATAAAGCCAGTTGCTATGAGACATAATTGAGCATCTGGTGGCACCTCTGAGGGCCTGAAGACTTTTGTTAATAAACAGTTGTAATATAGAAGATATTGTGGGGAGGGCTATAGTGTATCCCACCCCTTAGGTTGCATCTCCTTATGAGAGGCATAGAGGGATATGGGTAACTAAAACTACATCAGGTGTACACCTGACTGGGCCTCCGCGAGTGCGAATCACCGGACTCGAAGGACCTTAGGTCTGATCCGGAGATGGCAGTTCTTATCTCAAGCAATGGATTGGTTTTGGATCTGAATTCATACAAATGATTCAAACCTTGTTTAGTTCCCCTTTTGCTAGACTATATATTAATAATACTTTTTCAGAATGCTTTCGTCTGGAGAGGGGAGTTAGACAAGGATGTCCATTATCTCCTTTGCTTTTTGATATTGTACTGGAACCCTTGTTATTGGCTATTCAACAGGCAGAGGAGATACAGGGTATTCCTTATGCAAGTTGGGAATATAATGTCTCTGCATATGCAGATGATATTTTGCTTCATTTGAGGAATCCTGAATCTACCATTCCACATTTACTAGATTTGATTGATAGATTTGGAAAATTTTCTGGATATAAAATAAACTGGAGTAAATCAGAGGTTCTTCCGTTAAACATTCACTGTCCAAAAGGATTATTTGACACTGTCCACTGTCCAAAAGGATTATTTTATACCCTCTTCCTTCCTTTGGAAGGAAGAGGGTATAAAATATTTAGGCATTTGAATTCAGAAAACGTTGGAAGAAACAATGAAAGTAAATGAAAGATCCTTATTGCTAAAGGTCTCAGAAATGTGTGAGCAATGGAACCCCTTACATCTGTCTTGGTGGGGGAGAGCCCAAATGGTTAAAATGATGATCTTGCCTGTGGTTTGTTACCAAATGGGTATGTTGCCAGTTTATTTTCAGGGGTCCTTTTATAAGAAATTAAATAGTATTCTTACTAAATTTATTTGGCTGGGTAAAACTGCTCAAATTGCTTTAGTATCTTTACAAAAACCAATTGCAGCAGGTGGGGTAAATTTTCCCAATTTATATAGGTATCATCAAGCCTATATACTGCGTCAGGGTATGTATTGGATCCTTCCTGAGCTCATGGAAACTCTCCCTGATTGGTTATATTTAGAGTGGCAATTGATGTCCTCATTACTACTATTTCATGTGTTGAGTATCAGATTACCCAGTTATGTAAAGGACAATAGTATTTTATTTGACACTTGGAAAACTTTGAAATTTATTAACAAATTAACAGATATTCCAGTAGAGAGATCCACTTATCAATCCATATGGCTAAACTCCAAGATTCAAATTGGCAAATCTGGGATTTTCTGGAAGCAATGGATGCCGTCAGGTATACATTAGATGATGTTATGTCAAATGGGAAAATGCTTGAGTTTTCACAACAGCAACAAATATTTGGTATTGCTAACTCTCAAAATTATAAGTGGTTGCAGCTGAAGCAGTCCATTCAGAAGGGGTTCCCTGAGTGGTAAAATTTAAAAAATCATTATAGTTTGCAGGTCCTTTCCTTCCAGATGGATTTTTTAGGACATTAGGCTGCCAGGTGGTATAAAGTAATATCTGAATTTTTGAATAAAAAAAACAAAATCTAGTCTCATGAGACATTTGGAGCATTGAGATAAAGCAGTATATTTCTACGTCTCGATGGCCAAGTATTTGGACTTGGAGGTTGAGATGTACAGCGTCAGCATCTATGAGACAAACATGGTTTTTCTTATTACCGTATTTTCACATAGATAACGCGCACCGTGTAAAACGCGCACATGGGTATAGCGCGCAAAAAACACAAATTTATGTATAGAAATTTTTATATACCGTGCACACCGGTATACCGCGCATGCTGCCCAACTCTCCCGTCGCTGCCCGACTCTCCTTTCACCCGCCCCGACTCTCCTCTGGTCACCCCGACTCTCCTTTCGCCCACCCCGACTCTCCTCTCCCCCTTGAAGTCCTGTCCCCACCCTGAAAGCCTGATGCCCCCCCGACGTCCGATTCACCCCCCCAGGACCGCTCGCACCCCCACCCCGAAGGACCACTCGCACGCACCCGCACCCCCACCCCGAAGGACCACTCGCAAGCACTCCCAACCGCACCCGCACCCCCACCCTGAAAGACCGCTCGCACCCCCACAGCCTCCCGACCCCCCCCCCCCATCATGTAGAAGCTCCTACCGGTGTCCTGCTGCTTCCTCTTGGCGGTCCCAACTCCCCGACACGATCGGGGCAAGAGGGAGCTCAAGCCCTCTTGCCCTAGCCAACCGCGGCACCCCCGACACGATCGGGGCAAGAGGGAGCTCAAGCCCTCTTGCCCCCCCCCCCCCGACTCCCCGGCACATCGGGCAAAAGGGAGCCCAAGCCCTCTTACCCCGCCGACTCCCCAACTCCCCGACAATATCGGGCCAGGAGGGAGCCCAAGTCCTCCTGGCCCTGGCGACCCCCCCCCCCGCTAGTTGTTCGGGCCAGGAGGGAGCCCAAACCCTCCTGGCCACGGCGACCCCCTCCCCCCACTACATTACGGGCAGGAGGGATCCCAGGCCCTCCTGCCCTCGACACAAACCCCCCTCCCCCAAACGACCGCCCCTCCCAGCCGATCCGCGACCCCCCTGGCCGTCCCCCACGACACCCCCACCCCCCTTCCCCGTACCTTTATGTAGTTGGCCGGACAGACGGGAGCCAAACCCGCCTGTCCGGCAGGCAGCCAACGACGGAATGAGGCCGGATTGGCCCATCCGTCCCAAAGCTCCGCCTACTGGTGGGGCCTAAGGCGCCTGGGCCAATCAGAATAGGGGGGGAAGACAATAAGCTAAAAGAAATGATTTAAAACTGGTATTTGTCCCATGGCAGTAGTGTGGACGTTCTTACAATGGTCATATTATATGCCATAGAACAAACCTGAGTGCTTAAAGTCACTATGTGATGCTTATAAAATAAATCATAATATTAAATACTGTCCAGACACTTAACTTCAATAGATTGCAAATGGTAAGGATATGCGTACAAACTTAATTGCATGCACGTATGTTCAATCTGCATGTATTTAGTTTTCAAAAGCTATTAAAAAAATAATTCGTTCTGTAGCATAAAATATGCTAAGATGACATAAAAAAAGATAAATTTTTGGTTATTATTTTTATTTAGATACATCTAAAAACATAATTGTTTTTTAAAACAACACACATTTTTTAAATTTAAAGACAGACTAAGTAGAGTCTAATTTTACAGTGAGAGGGCAGAGTCTCAGCGGCAAAAACTGGGACTTAACTGTTCATTTTTTTTTTTTTCTACCGTGTCTCCCCGATGATAAGGCAGGGCCATCAAATAAGACAGCCCCCCCTTTTTAGAAAAAAATGTAAAATAAGGCACCCCCCCGCAAATAAGCCACCCACCGATACCTGCGCTTACCCGAATCGGGTGGTACGGTGGGTGACTCCGTGTGGTCCCTGGCACCCCCAACACGATCGGGGCAAGAGGGAGCTCAAGCCCTCTTGCCCCCCCCGACTCCCCGACACGATCGGGGCAAGAGGGAGCTCAAGCCCTCTTGCCCCCCCGACTCCCCGACACGATCGGGGCAAGAGGGAGCTCAAGCCCTCTTGCCCCCCCGACTCGACACGATCGGGGCAAAAGGGAGCTCAAGCCCTCTTGCCCCGCCGATTCCCCAACTCCCCGACAATATCGGGCCAGGAGGGAGCCCAAGTCCTCCTGGCCACGGCGACCCCCTAACCCCACCCTGCACTACATTACGGGCAGGAGGGATCCCAGGCCCTCCTGCCCTCGACGCAAACCCCCCCTCCCCCCAACGACCGCCCCCCCCAAGAACCTCCGACCGCCCCCCCAGCCGACCCGCGACCCCCCTGGCCGACCCCCACGACACCCCCAACCCCCTTCCCCGTACCTTTCTGTAGTTGGCCGGACAGACGGGAGCCAAACCCGCCTGTCCGGCAGGCAGCCATCGACGGAATGAGGCCGGATTGGCCCATCCGTCCCAAAGCTCCGCCTACTGGTGGGGCCTAAGGCGCCTGGGCCAATCAGAATAGGCCCGGGAGCCTTAGGTCCCTCCTGGGGGCAGGGCCTGAGGCACATGGTCGGGTTGGGCCCATGTGCCTCAGGCCCCGCCCCCAGGAGGGACCTAAGGCTCCCGGGCCTATTCTGATTGGCCCAGGCGCCTTAGGCCCCACCAGTAGGCGGAGCTTTGGGACGGATGGGCCAATCCGGCCTCATTCCGTCGTTGGCTGCCTGCCGGACAGGCGGGTTTGGCTCCCGTCTGTCTGGCCAACTACAGAAAGGTACGGGGAAGGGGGTTGGGGGTGTCGTGGGGGTCGGCCAGGGGGGTCGCGGGTCGGCTGGGGGGGCGGTCGGAGGTTCTTGGGGGGGGCGGTCGTTGGGGGGAGGGGGGGTTTGCGTCGAGGGCAGGAGGGCCTGGGATCCCTCCTGCCCGTAATGTAGTGCAGGGTGGGGTTAGGGGGTCGCCGTGGCCAGGAGGACTTGGGCTCCCTCCTGGCCCGATATTGTGTGGGGAGTTGGGGAATCGGCGGGGCAAGAGGGCTTGGGCTCCTTTTTGCCCCGATCGTGTCGGGGAGTCGGGGGGGGCAAGAGGGAACCAGGCGGAGAGAGGGCAGTTAAGCGCAGTGCCTGCGCGGAAGGATGCAGCTCGGGCGACTTCGTTGTGTGAAACGAAGTTCGTTGTACGGATCAAGACATAAAGTTCGTTGTGCGCAGCGTTCGCTGTGCGAGGCGTCCGTTATGCGAGGCACCACTGTACATCTCTAGGAGGAAGAATTTGTAAAAACATGATTCAAGCCTCCCATCATAAATAAATGGATAAATGGAATCGCTTTAGTATTCTTAAATGTAAATCTTACATCAATAGGACATGTCAAGAGCATAAAGAAGGAAACCAACCACTTTGGGAGCAATTCTATGCAACGTCCTATGCGCTAATTCCATAAAAACATCTGGGCACCTAGATTCTAGTACAGAATACTAGCATAAGTTGGCATTAATATACTAACATAAGTTAGTATTAATGTACCAACATTTAGGTATACCCATTTATGCCATATCAACAGCAGGCATCAATACATGCACCTAAATGTGGCACCTTAGTATATAACTTACTGTATTCTGTAAGTTGTGCAGGTTAATGTGGGACCTGCCCATGTCCTAAGTTAGAACAGCCTTTTATGGGTCCTGAGGAGTTGCCTAGTGATTATTTTTTTTATTTATATAAAATGATTTATAACCCACTTAGCCACAAATCTAAGCAAGAAACAAAATCACATTAAGTTTCAAGTTTATTTAAAATTTCTTATATCGCCTAAACAAACTTCTAGGCGGTGTACAAAAATACTATATAATAAACAAAGAAGATACCATAAAAAACAGATTAAAAATTAACAGTGCAAGACAATACCAAGGTATGTTAGTACAACAAATGACATGACATACAGACTTACTTCAAACAAATGGGAAAAGGGCAAGAACTACAATCTTTGGAGAAAAGAGCACAGAGAAGGGAAAAACAATAGGTAGGGAACAAGAACAGAAGAGCATTGTTTTAGTCCTTAGAAGGACTCAATTATTGTCCAAACGATCCTGGAACAAGAAGGTTTTTAGCTTGGATTTAAATTGGCTTAGTGCTGATTATACGCATAAGTAATTGGGCAATGAGTTGTAGAGGGAGGGTGCAGTGATAGCAAAATTATTAGATCTCAAGGTGTTGATTAACTTTAAGGAAGATATAGTGAGGAGATTTTGTGACATAGAACAAAGTGATTTTGATGGGCTATAAGATTAAAAGTCTATCAATGAATTCTGGCTGGTTACTCAAATGGATTTTAAAGGTTAGAAGTAGGATTTTGTAGCTGATTCTATGTTCAACAGGTAGCCAGTGTGCTTTGAATAGAAGAGGGGAAATGTGATTGTACTTTTTTGTGTTAAAGATGATTTTGATTGCTGTGTTTGCACTATCTGGAGGCAACAAATACAAAACAGCAAAGAAAAAACAGGTTAAAAAGAACTGCCCCAACTCAAACTGTCACATGGCTCACACCAAAAAAGCATTCAAACAATGCAGTTCTCACCCCCTTTCTAAAATACCAGAGCATGTCAGATTGGTGTAAAGACAAAGGTAAAGCATTCCATAGTGCCAGGCCCTGTAAGCCTCACCACCGGTAATGATGAAACTTTTAAACTCGAGCTATCTGAAGATCGTAACTCACGCAAAGGACAATGCCATTGCAGAAGAGAGCAAACAATTGCTGAAGCACCTTAAACATCACACAAAAAAACCTTAAATTCGACCCGCATGCCAATTAGCAACCACTGAGGGAGGCTCTTGAAGTATCGGTGTAGTGTGCTTGAATTTTGAATCATAAACGATAAGGCATGCAGCAGCATTTTGCACCAGCTGCAGTGCACGCAAGACACATTGAGGCAGATCTAAACAAATGGAATTACAATAATCAAGCAAAGGCGTTATCGTGATGACTGTTCAAAAGTTATCATCTGAAAGATAGTCGTGCAACCTCTATAATAAACGCAACTTGAAAAACATGCCGGATATCACAGCCTTAATTTGAGCCTTAAAGGACAGAGTGGAATCAAACACAACTCCTAGCTACTTACACTGCTTTCGTACAGAAACTTCACCTGAAAGTGAGATATCAGGACAAGCTTACAAGTTCTTTCCACAACCCATGTATAACACCTTGGGTCTTATCAATGTTTAACTTCATTTTGATTTTGAGACACCCACTCCTGAATAACAGAGAAACAGCTATTCAGGTATGATAAAGCTTCAGCTGCAATTTTTCCACAGGAATAAGGATTTGAATGTTGTCAGTGTAAAGATGAAACCTGACACCCAACATAAGCAAAATCTTACACAGTGGGAGCAGGTAAATATTAAAGAGAACTGCTGACAGGGCAGATCCCTGGGGAACCTCACAGGACAAAGAAACCCAATCCAATTGCTTCTCGTTCACTACAACACAAAATGATCAGTTTCCCAGAAATGACCCAAACCAATCCAACACCTTACCTGAAATGCCCATGGCCCGTAATCTCGCTAACAAAATTTGATGATTAATGGTATCAAAGGCCACAAACACGTTCAGTAACACCATAAAGTACGATACCGCATGATTCAACCCACCCTGTAAGGTATCAAGCACAGAGAGGACAAGAAGCTCAGTGCAAAGTTTTGGTCTAAAACCAAACTGATAATCATCTAAAATGGCACTCTTGTCCAAAAAAGCTGCTGTAACATGGCTTTTTCAAGAACCTTGGCCAAGAAGCCTAAAGACGAAATTGGTCAAAAATGTTCCAAAGCAGTCCCAGATTACTACAGTGGGCTAAGAACTGGGGAACTGGGTTCAATTCCCATTGCAGCTCATCGTGACTCTGGGCAAATCACTTAACCCACCACTGTCCCAGGTATACCTAGATAGTAAACAAACCACGGGCAGAGAAAGAAGTTGTTGTTAGGTGCCATTGACTCATATTTGAGTCCTAGTGACTTGATGATTTACAGATCTAAAAATAAATCAGTTTTTTGCTAGTCCAGTATGGTCCTCTATCATCATCCCCCGTGGTTGATTTCAGCCTGTCCAGCCATCTGATTGCAGGTTGCCCTCTTCACCTGGTTCCTTCAATCTTTCCAAACATGATATCCTTCTCCAGTGATCTCTCTCTTGCATATATTAAATGTAAACCACTTTGACTGTACCACAGAAAAGAGGTATATCAAATCCAATTACCCTTACCTACCCATGTGCTTCCCCCTATGTACATTGCCTTAGAGATACATGCTAAACAAGTTATAGATTAGGTTATAGCAAGGATTTTTAACAAGTGCTATTTGCATCTCCAAGGGATGCAGAGAAGGGTTTTAAAATCTGAGGCAATATATTAAAACTTTCTAGACAAAGTGAAGGTAGAATAACTGTACTACTGGAACGTTAACAATTAGCACTGTTAGCAGCTACCGTGTTTTCCCAAAAATAAGACACTGTCATATTAATTTTGGGTCCAAAAAAGACACTAGGTCTTATTTTGGGGGTAGGTCTTATTTTTTTCATGTACAATTATCATGTCTCCCTTCCTCTCCTCCACCCCAATTCTTCTTATTTTCTTTCACTCCCTCCCTCTCACCCATCCCCTTGAGTAGTAACAGGCTGCTTCGGACCTTCTCCTGCCTGGGCGTTCCTCTGCCGCATCACTAATGATGTCATCAGCAACATGGCACCCGGAACCCCTGGCAAGAGAAGGCCTGAAGCAGCCTGTCTAGATTGCTGCCGACATTGTCATTTGTAACAAGGTATTTCGGTCTCGCAGCTGGAGGGGGAGATATGGAAGGGTCAGCAGTGGGCAGGGAGGGGAAGGGGGGAAATGCTGCTGCCAGCGATTAGGGTTTATTTTAAGACCTACCCCGAAAATCATGCTAGGGCTTATTTTCGAGGAAACATGGTAGCAACATAAGTAGCTGTTAGTAGTCACTAGTGAACACATGGCTTAGAAAGGGAGTGTGAGGGATGAATTAAAGGGGTGTGGGAACCAAAAATGTTTAAGAAACCCTGGGTTCTACAAAATTGATCAATGCCCAGCTGACACTATTCAGCAGCATATAACTGGGCAGTCCATTGAAAATCTGACCTAACCAGCAATTTCAGAGACAGAAGTCAAGAAGGAGCAGGGAGTTACACAAGTGTCAGTGCCTGCATAGCTAAGTAAGCCTCAGGAACCATAAAAGGCTGTCCTAACTTTGGTTGCTTAACTAGGTAAGTGTTAGTGTTAAAAACTGGCTAACAGCTACATAGCTTCTGGGTAGCAGCCAGTACTGTGCAAAGACCACCCTTCCTTCTTGACCTCCTCTAATCTGATTCAGGGAATCTGACCAGAAACACTTGTGAAGATCTTACCCAGTATTCAGCTGGGACTCATGTAAGCACAGTGACTACTTTCAGTACACTCAGGCCCAGATATTCAATGCCAGTGTCCACACATGGCTAAAGAAGAGCTTACAGGAATGGGGCAGGGAGAGGGACAGTGACAAAACTCACGGGAACAGGACGGGGATATTGAGTTCCTGAGGGGACAGGGAAAAATGTGTCCCCATGTCATTCTCTACACTGAATAACTTGGTCTATCTTAACCAGCTATGGTAAGCATTTAAAAATGCTCACCACCACTGGTTGAATATTGACTAGTAAATTTATATAATTAAGGGATACATGCAATAACTAAATACATATAAATATATAGAAAGGGGAGTATGTGGCACAGTGGTTAGGAGCTCCAGCCTCAGTACCCATATTGCTCCTTGTGACCCTGGGCAAGTCACTTAATCCTCCATTGCTCCAAGTAGTTAGTGTAAGCCCAATGGGACAGATAGGGAAAAATGCTTGAGTTCCTGAATGTAAACCACTTAGGCTATAAGTGGTATATAAATACTAACAATAAATAAAATTAATTAATATACACTATACAATATCAGAATTACTGTGCATATTTAGAGTGTGAGCCCAATGGGAAAGATAGGGAAAAATGCTTGGGTTCCTGAATGTAAACCACTTAGGCTATAAGTGGTATATAAATACTAACAATAAATAAAATTAATTAATATACACTATACAATATCAGAATTACTGTGCATATTTAGAGTGTGAGCCCAATGGGAAAGATAGGGAAAAATGCTTGGGTTCCTGAATGTAAACCACTTAGGCTATAAGTGGTATATAAATACTAACAATAAATAAAATTAATTAATATACACTATACAATATCAGAATTACTGTGCATATTTAGTGTGAGCCCAATGGGAAAGATAGGGAAAAATGCTTGGGTTCCTGAATATAAACCACTTAGGCTATAAGTGGTATTATAAATACTAACAATAAATAAAATAAATTAATATACTGTATATAATTGTGTTGGGCATCCAGCCATTGGGTTTCTGTTTTGTGACTCATTTGCTGTCATGGGTTTCTAGTATTGTTTTCCATGTCTGCTCTGATTGCTCTGCTTGTTCTGATCCTGGTTGTATGTTCCCTTTGCAATTGCTAATAAAGATAATTAAAAAAAAAAAAAGAATTATTGAGCATATGACATCTTTTATTTAACTCACATAGAAAAATATAAAAGAATATATTTAAAAATATTCAGTGCACAAACCAAGCCTACGATTACGTTAAGATGTATGGTTAAATATAAGAAACAGAAAACTGGTCAGAAAATTCATAAGGCTTGGGTCTACAGTAAATAAAAATACATAATGTGTTTCACAGGAATATCTATCAAGATACAAAAGTGTATAGCATATGCTTTCCCCCAAGCTAAAAGGACACACAAATCACAAAAGGCTAAGAATGGTAGTAACATCAGAACTATTTTTCAGAGCAAATTTATGAAGATATGAGGTTTAATATATTTATGTCATGTGTTTTAAAATAAAAATACAAACTTTGAATTTTAAGATATGTTTCCATTTAGGTACCTTATTCATATACTCAAAAGAATGAATTATGTTCCATATTATAAGCTTTTGATCTAATGAACAACATTGTTTTGCACGTGTAATCTAAACAAATGCAAAGAGAAGAAATAGATGATATTTCTGATTCCCATTTTCTATTTTAACCAAGAAAAGCATTTAGTAAACATGCACCTTGCACTATGCAACAGTAGCATGGGAATAATGCATTACTGGACACAGATCACCGTATCATGCTCATACAAACAGGACTTAATGTAAAACAGAGATTCATAAGTTTTAAGAAAAGAGCCATATAAAACATTTAACATTATATAGAGGGACAGCATGTACATGTAGAGGAGAAGGGGTTGCCCCCATCATTGTTTACTGAGCTTGTTGCAATGCTGTCACATCATCATAGTTTGATGGAGTAGAGGAACTCTGTCAGCACTGTTGCTTTTGTCACTGCTGTGCATGGAAAAAAAAAAAAAGGTAAACACTTCCTCTATCAGTCAGAATCAGCAGGAAAAATACAGGGAAAAATGAGTTCCATGGGCAGCGTCTGGCACATATGCCATAATTTGGGAGACTCAATATAAAATATCAATAACACATGACAGAGAAAACAAATGTGTGCAGAGAATGCACTATTACCTCCATTCAGTTTTTATTTAATTATCAATGTGATAAAAGTCTCTATTAAAAAAACCTGAAAAAGTATTCATTTTTTCATGTGAAACTCCATAGATTAACACTGCAGTCATTTAAATGATAAATAAGTCAACATTCAGTTTTTTGAAGATTTTAATGGACTATCACTAGAAAGGCTGCTTTCTATTTTTCTTTTTGTTGAATGACTGCTATTCTTATTGTCATTTTCAAGGATGGAAGAGACAGCCCAGGGAGACTGGAGTTGATTTTGAAGGTTAAGCTCTTCTGCTGACATATTGAAAAATGAGGGTTCAGACTTGGGATCCTTGAATGTTTTTTTTGAATTGCAGAAGAAAGAAACTGGAGCAGATTTCTCATTTTGAAAACAACTATTTGGGATCTTGAATTCATTAGTTTCTGAATCATCATCCAAAATAAAAGACAAATGTTCATTCATGTTTACACTACAAGCAGAAGGGGCAGATGAAGTAATTGGTTTCCATTCTTCATCAATTAGCAACTGGTTATTGACATGAGAATATTTTACAGTGGCCTTCTGAGTTGCATCTTTCAGATCATCTTCTGATTTATTTATAAATATAGTGCACTGTTTCACCTTTGTTGTACCATCCAGATCAGCAGACCTTGAACTATAAGGGCTCTTGCTGCTTTCAGATTCGGACATCATGGAATCCAACTCACTAATTTTATCAAGGTAGGCAGCATCCATAGATGTTTCACTTGATGTTCTTGTACGATTTCCTTCAAGATCACTTACAGTTGGTAACATTTTAAATATTTGGCCTGCTTTGTCAATGGACTTTGTTGACGACTTCCCAGGCTGAGGTGGTAATGAATTTTGTTCTGAGCATTCAAAATGCAAGACAGGGTCATAGTTAGTCTGATCACTGTTCCAGAATACTGGCTCTACTGTCAACTTCTTTGTATTGCTAGAACAGGTTTCATGTCCTTCCATAATTATGTTACCATCCATGTTTTCTTCAGAGTGAGGGTCTTCAAACATTAGTTTTCTTAGGTATGTTGAGGGTTTGCCAAGAGGGTTATTTTTGTGGGCAGTGGGATTCAAACATAGGGAACTAAAAGACACAGAAGGAGTATCTGGAGATGGAACCTCACAGAACCCTTTATCTTTACATGGTGTATAGTCTTTCATTTTATCTTCCCATTCTTTTTCCAAACAGACACTTGTAGCTGTCCCAGTTGTAGTCAACACAGTCTCCTGATGATCAGAGAAATGTTCTTTGTCCATTGAACCATGGGATCCATTGGAGCTTTCCAGACTAGATGAATCTGAATACAGACTGTTATCTTGCATTATACTAATTGATGGAGGATTTTCAGGGTGATCTGAATTTTGGCTGGCAGTTAGAATGGTTCCCTCTGAATTGTTCAATAATGAAGCATCTTGACTGACTTCAGAACCCTGGTCTTCAGTTACAACAGAGGCTTTGCAAGTAGAATTTATGCTTGGTTTTTCCCCCGTTGTCCTCCTCAGCTGTGTAACCTGAGATTCTAGTTCTTCTATGTATTTATCACTTCTTTCTAGAGCTTTTTTCAAGCGACTGGTTTCTCGTTCGTACTGATCTATTTTGGACTGTAATGCAGCCACTGTAAATCTGCCAAATCTGAAATTAGAAAATAAAAATCAATTTCCTACTTACACAGTAGTTCAAGTTCAGTCTTACATAAATATTAAGTAGTTAACTGTCACCCTTGTTTATTTCTAAAATGTTTACCTTACACAAATTAAATAGGTTCTAGTTAATTTGTTTTCAAAAAAGTATGTAAATATTTTACCAAACAGTAGCAATATTTATTGTATTTATTTGTGTTTTGCCATATTTGCTGTAATGATTATTTCTGCAGATTATACAGTATAAGTTGAATGAACAATAAAGTCTCAGTTAACCGGGTCTCTCACCCAACCACCAAAAAAATTGCTGGTGGAAAATAAATGTCCCCCGAAGCACACAGCAGCAGACCTGAGCCGCAAATCCTCCCTCAAGCAAGGGCAAGCAGCTGTGTAACCCCCCCTCCCCCCAAAGCACCAGTGTGGCAATAGTCCTAAGCCGCAAAGCCCTCTTCCCTCCTTCAAGTCCCCAAGCAGCTATGAACCCCTCCCCTCTTGCCCCGAAGCACCAGCGCAGCAGCGGTCATAAGCGTCAAAGCCCTCCTCCCCTCCCCAAGCCCCTTAGTGGCAAAAGCAGGTGGAAGTCCTGAGCCGTGAACTCCTTCCCTCCCTCTTCCTTACCCGAAGCGCAGTGGTCAGCAGGAGACAACCTCAAAATGGGCTGCTCATGGCCAGCCCTGGCAGGGCCTTTCCTCTGACGTGTCACTTCCAATGCATCAGAGGAAAGGTCCTGCCAGGGCTGGCCATGAGCATCCTGTTTTGAGGCCGCCTCCTGCACTGGAAGGAAGAGGGGGAGAGAGAGAGAGAGAGAAAAAAAATTTGTGGCTCAGGAGTTGCTTCTGCCACTTCGGGGCTTGAGGGAGGGAGGAGGGCTTTGCAGCTTAGGACCGCTGCTTGTACTTCAGGGTGGGAGGGAGGGAAGTTTGTAGCTGCTTCGGGACTTGAGGGAGGGAGGAGGGCTTTGCATCTCAGGATCACTGTCACGCTGGTGCTTCAGAGGGGGGAGGGGGGTATTGAGACTGTGTAACATAAGTTTTCTAACACATTTTCAATTAACCAGAAAAACAGTTATCTGGTATCCACCAATTCTCATGGGTGCCAGATAGCCGAGATTCTATTGTATGGTAGTTCACCTAACGCATTTAAATGTGACCTAAAATATAACAAAATAATGACATAAAAGAACAGTGATCTATTCTTACTAGCATCCGTTTACATAGCTTTCAAATAAATTTACCACATTTCTCATCACTTCTTATAATCAACTATATCAAAGAATCTGTACTGTTGTAACTTTAAACCTAAAGTAATGGAAAATATTACTGCCAACACATGGGACGTGACCTAAAGCACAGTTACTTACCCTAACAGGTGTTATCCAGGCACAGCAAGCAGATATTCTCACATATGGGTGACATTGTCCACGGAGCCCTGGTACGGACAGCTTTAATAGTGCATCGCCACTTTAACTTTTTTTTAGAAAGTTCACGATTGCCTGCACTGTGCATGTGACGCAAACTCGCAGTATCTCAGTTCCGTAAGCAAACTAAGCAATCAACCAGGGGAGGTGGGTGGGTTGTGAGAATATCTGCCTGTTGTCCCTGGATAACACCTGCTATGGTAAGTAACTGTGCTTTATCCCAGGAATTATATTCTCACATGCGGGATTCCCTAGCTTACTAAAATGGGATGGAGGTAGAGTTGGCCATTATGAAAATAAATTTTGCAATATTGCTTGGCCGAAGTGACCATCCCATCTGGAAAAAGATTCCAGAAAGTAATGAGATGTGAATATATTAACTGAGGACCAAGTAGCAGCTTTACAGATCTCAATAGGAGTGGAATGTAAGAAAGCAACTGAAGCTGCCATAGCTCAGACTTTGTGAGATGTAACACGACCCCCAAGTTGCAGCCCAGCCTGAGCATAACAGAAGGCAATACAAACCGCCAACCATGTAGAAATAGTTCTCTTGGATACAGGTTGTCCCAACTTGTTAGGATCAAATGAGACAAAAAGTTGAGATGTCCCATGTGGCTGAGTTCGCTGTAAGTAATGTAATGTAATGTAATGTAATTTATTTCTTATATACCGCTACATCCGTTAGGTTCTAAGCGGTTTACAGAAAATATACATTAAGATTAGAAATAAGAAAGGTACTTGAAAAATTCCCTTACTGTCCCGAAGGCTCACAATCTAACTAAAGTACCTGGAGGGTAATAGAGAAGTGAAAAGTAGAGTTAGAGGAAAAATAAAAATAAAATAAACATTTTAACAAGACAGCATTGATCTAAATACTTTGGAAGGTAGAAGAGAGGAGAGAAAGGAATAGAAGCAGAAGGGGGAGTCATTGAACAGTAGAATTCTGGAGAAATTTAAATGATAGAAATAGAACAAAACAAAGACAAAAGGCAAAACAATAGATAAGATTAAAGATAAATCATAAGCTGGAAAGGAAAATAAAATAAAACTTTGTCTTCAATCCACGGTTTCAGCGTCAGTGATGAAGTGGAGCAAGTAAGTTTAGGAGGAGCGATTGACGTTTCCAGAAAGGGCTTCTTCAGGGAAGAGACTTGTCAGACAGTCCCAGGATGCCTATGTCTCCTCCCCTGCGATGTTCTCCCATCCATGCATTCCCTCCCAGACACACTGCCCGTGCCCCAGCCGCTCCAAGAAGTAATAAGCCAAGGCTCGTTTGCAGTCCAAAGTATGAAGAGCCGTTTCTCCGGGATGAGAATGAGGTTTGGGAAAGAACACTGGAAGTACAATTGATTGATTGAGATGAAATTCAGTGACTACTTTTGGAAGAAACTTTGGATGTGTACGACGTACTACTTTGTCATGGTGGAACACTGTGAAAGGTGGATCTGCCACCAATGCTTGAAGTTCGCTCACTTGACAAGCAGATGTAAAGGAGATGAGGAAGACCACTTTCCAAGTGAGATATTTAAGATGAGCCAAAGACATTGGTTCAAAGGAAGGCTTCATGAGTTTAGCAAGGACTACATTAAGATCCCAAACCACTGGAGGTGGTTTGACACTGAAAAGTCATTTCATAAATCTACCTACGAGAGGATGAGCAGTGAGATATTTACCCTCGACTGGTCTGTGAAAAGCATTGATAGCACAGAGATGAACTCCAATAGAAGTGGCCTTAAGGCCTGAGTTGAATAAGTGTAGAAGGTAATACAATACCAAAGATATAAAAGTGGAAGAGTACACCACATGGAAAACCGTGTCCACTTCTGTTGGTAGCACTGTTGCATAGACGGTTTTCTTAATGCTTACAAGGTAAGTTGGACAGGATTGGAAAGATGACTATTAGCCAATGTCATCCTGAGAGATAACAAGCTGTCATATATAATGAATGAAGATTGGGATGCAGAAGAGACCCCTGACTCTGTGAGAAGAGAAGGAAAAATTTGCAGGAGTACTGGATCCTTGACAGTGAGCTGAAGTAGAAGGGAGACCTATAGTTGTCTGGGCCACTGAGGAGCTATGAGAATCAGGGTGGCCAAGTCCCGCTTGAGTTAGTCTAGCATCTTTAGGATGAGAGGAATTGGTGGAAACACATATAGGAACTTCTGTATCCAATCCAGGAGGAAAGCATCTGCTTCCATACGCTGGGGGGAGTACTGTCTGGAGCAAAATCGAGTCAGTTTGTAATTGAGAGGAGATGCAAACAGGTCTATCTGAGGCATCCCACAAAGAGAGAATATCTGATGCAAGACTGTTGAGCGTCCATTCGTGTGGCTAGAGAAACCTGCTGAGCTTTTCTGCAAGAGAATTATTTTCTCCCTGAATGTAAATCGTTTTGAGAAATACGTTGCAAGGAATTGCCCAGTTCCAAATCCGTTGAGCTTCTTGGCAAAGAAGGAGGTAACCTGTTCCACCTTGTTTGTTTACATAATACATTGCCACCTGATTGTCTGTATGCACCAGGAGGACTTGATTGGCTACAATATGTCAAAAAGTCTTGAGGGCATTGCGTATGGCCCTGAGCTCTAAGAGATTGATGTGAAGGGTCTACTCCTGAGATGACCGTGCGAAGACCGTCTAGATGAGCTCCCCAAGCATAGTTTGAAGAGTCTGTGGTCAGGACTTTTTGAGGTGGAGGGATGTGAAACAACAACCCTTTAGAAAGATTGGAAGAATTTATCCATCACTGCAGCAATTGACGAAATGAAGATGTGACTGCAATCTGTTAAGAGAGTGGGTCGAGAGCTTGAGACCACTGAGTGGTGAGGACCATTGAGGTGTCCTGAGATGAAGTCTCGCAAAAGGAGTAATATGAACCATTGAGGCCATGTGTCATCTGTCTGGCTGAGATTGATGGAAGGTGATAAATCTGAGTGCAAAGCACTCTTGTCTTTGCTGGTGAAGAAACACTCTGAGATGAATTGTGTTCAGGAGAGCTTATATAAACTGCAAAGTTTAAGAGAGTTGAAGTTGAGATTTGAGAAAATTAACTTAGAACTCCAACTGTTGAAGCAAGAGAATTGTTGATCGTGTTGATTTCAACACCCCTTGAGTGTCATCCTTTATAAGCCAATTGTTGAGATAAGGAAAAACTTGAAGACCTTGAGCCCACAGAGCCACAGCCACTACTATTAGACACTTGGTGAACACTCTGGGTGAAGATGCAAGGCCAAATGGCAGAAATGGGTGTATTGAAAGTGTTGCTGGGCTACCTGAAATCTGAGAAATTTCCTATGGGTAGGATGAATTGGAATGTGCATATAAGCTTCTTTTAGATCCAGATAGCATAGCCAATCATTCTGATCTAAGAGGGGATATAAAGTTGCCAAGGATAACATGCAAAACTTTTCCTTTACCAGAAAATTGTTCAGGCCCCTGAGGATTAAAATTGGATGCAGACCTCCAGTCTGCTTCAGAATGAGAAAATACTGAGAGTAAAACCCCCAGTTCCTCTGAGCAGGAGGAACTTTTTCAATTGTATTCAGAAGAAGTAAAGACTTTATTTGCCGAAGAAGAAGGGACGTCTGCCGAGGCTCAAAAGAGGACTCTCTTGAAGGATGATCTGGAGGAATAGAGAGGAAATGAAGAGAGTATCCCTCTCAAATGATCTTTAGAACTCAGATGTCTGTTGTTATCAAATCTCAATGTGGAGCCGGCCTCTAATTGGTTGAGGAAGAGGCTGAGAAGGGGAAACAGTGACCATAAGCCCGTCAAAAAGACTATGCAGGTTTCTGATGAGCTGCTGGTTGAGACTTTTGTGGACACTGTTGCTTTTGCTTCTTCTACTGAGGCATGTGAGATGCAGCAGGTTTAGTTGAATAACATCTCCGATACGAGGAAGAAGGCTTAAACGACTGAGAAGCTGAAGAAGGTTTAGACTTGGTTTTAACCAAAGTGTTCCAGCTCTTTTCGTGGTCAGTGAGTTTTTGTGTAGAATTTTCAATAAAGTCACCAAAAAGCTCATCTCCCAAACAGGGAATATTAGCTAATCTGTCTTGAAGATTGATATCCATATCTGAGACTCTCAACCATGCTAGACATCTCATCGCCACTGACATAGTTGAAGCTCTGGATACTACTAACTCAAAGGCATCATAAGCAGATCTTCCCATATATATTCTAGCAAGAGCGTACGAAAGATAGAATGAAATTCCTGGAGATGTTGAGAAGAAATATACTGTACTTATCAAAAGAATGCAATTTCTTAACAAGGTGCTTTACATAGCAGGATATATAGAAATTGTAATTAAGGACTCTGTTTGCCAACATGTAATTTTGATAGAGGCAACGTCCAAATTTGTCCACAATGTGTCCTTCACACCCTGGTGGCACTGAAGCATAAACTTTTGATGAAAAATATTTTTTCAAAGTTGACTCCACAACTAGTGATTGGTGTTGAAGTTGTGGTTTATCAAAACCTGGGGAAGAAGTGATTTTGTAGAGAGAATCAAGTTTTCTGGGAGCCACTGTAATGGTTAAGGGGGTTTCCCAATTCTTGTGAAGAGTCTCTTTAAGAATACCATGCAAAAGTTCCTTAGGAGGCTCATCATAATCCAAAGTCTCAAGATATTCTGTATTGGGTAGTCAGTGGCGTACCAAGGGAGGGGGCGGGGGGCGGTCTGCCCCAGGTGCACGCCCCAAGGGGATGTACTGCTGGCCACCCTCCCTATTCTGCTGCTGCTGCCTTTCCTTAACAGCAGCAGCGGCAGTAAACATAGGTGTCCGCGGGTGCTCACCGGCGTTGCTCAGCTTCTGGCCGGCTCCCTTGCTGAAAGCCACGGGCGTCCGCTCCTCGCACAATCCGCGGCTGTGTCAGAGAGAAGGCTTCCGACGCAGCTGCGGATTGGTGAGGTGTAGACACCCGTGGCTTTCAGCAGGGGAGCCAGCCAGACATGCTGGGAAGGGGGGGAGGGTAGAAATGCTGGGCAGGGAAAGGGGGAGGATAGAAATACTGCACAGGCAAGGAGGGAGACATTCTGCTGCTGCACAGGGAAGGGGGGAGGGTAGAAATGCTGCACAGGCAAGGGGGAAGACATGCTGATGCTGCTGCACAGGGAATGGGGGAGAAATGCTGCACATGCAAGGGGAGGGAAATGCTACTGCTGTACAGGCAAGGGGGGGAAGAAAAGCTGCTGCTGCACAGGGAAGGGGGGAGAGAAATGCTGCTGCACTCAATTGGGGAGAGAGAGGGAAGGAGGGAGAAGGAAGACAAGGGAGAGGAACCAAAGATGCCAAGTCCATGGGAGGGAGGGAAAGGAAAAAAGGAAAGGAGATAAAAGACTATGGAGGGGGAGGAAGAGATGCCATGGCATGAGGGAAGGGAAGGAGATAGAGATACCACACCATGGTGTGGAGTCGGAAAGAAGAAAGGGAAGGAGAAGAGAAAGAGAGATGCCAAAGCATAGGGGAGGGGGTGGAGACAGAAAAATGGAGAGGGGATGAAGCTGAAATGAATCATGTGCAAAGGAGAGAAGGGACCCCAGATATAGTTTATTGAAGGGACATAAAAAGAGGAAAGATGCCATATGGAAGAGAGAGAGAGGACAGAAGCTGGGTGGAAAGGGCAGAGAGGGCAGATATTGCATGGAAGGGAGAGAGGACAAACGCTGTATAGAAAGAAGAGAGCAAAGAGAAGATGATTAAAGCAGAAACGACAAAAGGTAGAAAGATTTTTTTGTTGCTTTACTTAGAATCAAGTAGTATTGTAACTGTATTGATAAAAGTTTATAAATAGGAAATGGAAATAAGAAAATTTTTTGGACTAAACCCCTAGTTACTAGTTCAGAGAGACTCCGTTTCACCCTATTAAGAGCTTCATCAAGATATTTATAAGGAATTGCCTCCTAGTACACAGCAGACTGAGCATCAGAATCATTTTACTCAGACTGACACATGTCAACTATCATTGGGCTTTAATTGCCTATTTCTTAATCTTATTTGTATTTTTATCATATATTTCCTTTTTTAAATTTAATTATTCTAATGTTTCTTTTATATTCTTTTAGTGATTAATCTGCCAGTACTCTCTCACAGCAATATTGCTGGTTTCAATTGATAATATTTCATGCAAATCAACCAGCTTCGCATTAATATAAGTGAAGAAGATACGCTCCTCTAAACATTAAAGAATTCTATGCAGAGAAAGCAAAGAGCAATGGTCTTGATATTAACTAAGGAAGAGTACTAGGAGGCAATTCCTTATAAATTTCTTGATGAAGCTCTTAATAGGGTGAAACGGAGTCTCTCTGTTGAACTAGTAACAATCAGTAACTACTGGTTGAGCTTTCCTAACAACTTTCTATTACAAACAACTGTCAGCACCAAAGCGATGACAACACAGCATAAACTAAGAGCTAGTCTCATTAAGCTGGTTGATTTGCATGAAATATTATCAATTGAAACCAGCAATATTGCTGTGAGAAAGTACTGGCAGATTAATCCCTAAAAGAATATAAAAGAAACATTAGAATAATTAAATTAAAAAAAGGAAATATATGATAAAAATACAAATAAGATTAAAAAATAGGCAATTAAAGACCAATGATAGTTGACATGTGGCAGTCTGAGTAAGATGATTAAGAAACTCAGTCTGCTGTGGACGCTTGAGGTCTTTTAGCCTTACAAAAATCATAGACCAGTACATTATAGTTGCACACAGTTGGGATTTATGGTAAAGAACTTCCCTAGTTTTCATCATTTTTTTAGGGGTATTCGTCTATAAAGTTTTGGGCATACTCGTATTTTTCTTCTTCAAGAAAAAATTTGGGCATACTCATATTTTTCTTCTTCAAGAAAAATGTAGAGTTCTTGTCGTAATTGAAATATATAGACCAACATATTGTCACAAGAAAGCCAGAATGAGTGGCAATAGTATAACAAAGACGTGTATTCAACTCCCATATCTTCACACAATTTTTTGAAACATCTTGCTTTTACTGGGTGAGTTTTATAAAGTTTATTACATCCACCACGTGTTCTAGGACCAAATTCAATGTAGGATTCAAATTCTTTGATGCGAGTGCTTCTCTATGTATTATGCAATGGGCCCACATTGCAGCCGGAGCTTTCTTTCGAATAAGTGCTTGTAATCCTCCATAACGGCCAGACATTGAACGACCACCATCCGTATAGACTCCAATACACTTTGTCCACTCTAAATTATTTTCAGTCATAAATATATTTAGGATCTCAAAGAAGTCCTGAGCCTTTGCACCTGAAGTTATTTTTTTTTACAAAAAAAGACGTTCTTCCACAATGACATCTACAAAATGTACATAAAAAATCAAATGTGCATCCGTATTATTATCCGTGGTCTCATCTAAATGCAAGTTAAATTCTCTTTCTTTTAGTTTTTCAATCAATTGGTCATTGAGATCTTCTGACATAGGTTGAATTCTCTGACTGATAGTATTACTAGATAAAGGTACATTTGAAAGTACTTTCCCCATAGATTCGCCGATCATAATGTTCACCATATCTATAGCAGCAGGTAGAATCAGTTGTTCTACAATGGTAAAGGTTTTTTTTACAATTAGCAACTCTATATACAACTTTGTATGATGCTAGCAGAGCACTGTTTGGTATTGACAAATGCCGAGAAAATGTACCTTGCTGTCCTTTTAATTTTCTGGTAAAGAAGTTGCAAGTTGTATTAATCGAGTATGAATAATTAGTTTCTAGATAGTGTGGCGCCAAAATTTTCAAACATACTACACATTATGGTCTTTCTTCTCCGTTAACATTTGTTGACGTGAAGCCAAAGTCCAAATAACTATCCTCATATTTAATCAATTTTCTCTTTTTGCATACCCGCTACTCGTTTGTGGTGCATGCTCTTCATTTTGTGCTGCTGTATACTTATTAAAATTCAATACAACTTTGTCCATTTTTAGGGTTCTGAAACAACAAAATTTTTTTAATTATGTTGATCAGAACTTGACACTTAAACAAAAAGATGCTTACTCAATGATAATATATGAGTAAAATACTTACGTTAGTATTATTATTGTACCAGTAACATTTGATAAATACGAGTATAACAGCTGAGTTTGCTACAACAAGCCACCGATTACTTACATTCAAATAGAGGTCACTAGTCATGTGCAAAGCCACTAGGCAAGCGCACTAGTCATACGCATAGTGTCTCCCCCACGATGATTACATTCACATGATAACAGAAAACCAACTGTTTTACTGGCCATAAAAATCAAAACAGTAACTAATGAATAACGTGAAGATTCAGTTGTAGTATTTTTATTTACAGACTTTTTAATTTCTTAAGGTTGTAAAAGATGTCTAATATAAGAATAATCTGCGGCTCCCCTGTACATCAGTCACTATTCCCCAGGGAGCTGCGGTTCACAGTTTGGGAACTGTTGTTCTAGTGCATAATATTCACCGAGGACTACATGTTTTATATAAAAAGCAACTCATGATTTTATACACCAAATCTCATATGTTTTAAGAATGTTTCTTGATGCCGAGATGAGTCTAGCAATACTGAATATACCAAGCTCAACTTAATCTGTCTCTGGTGGCTTCAGGACTGGGAACGGGGATCTGTGTGCAAATGCTCAATTTGAACCACAATACTCAAAGTTTTGGTCATAGCAGGAAACTGGGAGCATGCCCATTCCACTTAGCAGCTTTTCTCCCATTACTTAACAGGCTTACAGGTTCTCCAATGCCTTAATCCCTGCTTGTACTTGAGTTTTCTGCTGAACAATGAGTCATATGCAGCTGGCAGGATAAAACTGTAGAGCTTATAAACACATGAATGTTTAGTCATTGGGCTATGTGACTTTCACCGTCACAAGCACCATTGCTAGAGAGGGCAGCACAATAATCATTTGTTCAATGTGGCATAACAAATAGTGCTTAACAAGGTACAAGAAAAGACACAAATCACAATACTATTTGCAAACACATCTAAATCTGCAATTCAGAAATTAAGAGAATCTTGCCAGCTTATATGCATAAGCCAAGATACATCAAATTAATGTAATATGAGATGGTAAATGAGTTAATTGCCACTCTAAAACTTTTACATACTTTTGGGGTGATCTGCTATCTACTTCAGCCTTTAGTCGCAAATTCTCTCGCACAAAGGCACTGTTTTCAATTCTCAGTTTCTTATTTGCCTATCAAGGAAAATGAAACATCTATAATTACATTCTGAAAAATAACTGCATTATATAATTCATTCAAGGATCCATTTTGCTTTCTAGAGAGAATGCATGCTCACAGACAGGAATATTATTTTACCACTGGAAATAGCAAAAGAGTGAATAAAGAACAAGCATTTTTTAATTCATATTTTTAGGAACACACAGTCAGTCTATTACCTAGGGAGATAAACATGTTGATGTTAGTATAGAATGCTGTTAAAACGATATACTACAGTAATGATAACTACTGTATTTTTCCTTCCATAAGATGCATCTGACCATAAGACGCACCCACCTCTAGAGGAAAAATCAAGAAAAAAAATTTCTGAACCAAATGGTGTGCCCTGTACCCCGTCCCCCCTCTGGTAGTCTAGTAGTAGGCTGGGACAGGATATAGGGCACATCTAGTGGTAGGCATGTCTAGTGGCAGCCAGCAAGCCAGCTCCCAAACCCCCAGCCAGTGCCAAGCCAGCCAGCCAACCCACACCCATGCCTGCCAGACCCAGTCAACCCGGCCAGCCAGCCAGTCCTCAGTCAACTTGGCCAGCCAGCCAGCCCAAAGGCAACCAACCAACACTCCCCAAGCCAACCAGCCAGTCAACCTGGCCAGCCAGCCCAAAGGCAACCAGCCAACCCACCCCAAGCCAGCTAGCCAGTCCCAGGCCAGCCAGCCAGCTCAAAAGCAACCAGCCAACCCCCAGGCGGAGGAGCAGGAGCAGCGAGGAGTAGGGGAGTGAAAGAGACTAAGGGCAGGCAAGGGGAGGAGACAGAGAGAGAAGCGATCAGAGGCAGAGAGAGAAGGAAGCTCGGGGCAGCGGTGAGAGTTAGCTCCGCCCATCCCCATCGCGTCGGCAAGGCAGCGCCGAACTCCCCATTAAAAGGGGGAGGAGTTTAGGCACACGCGGCTCGAGCTTGGAGTGTAGGAGCAGGAGCAGTGAGGAGTAGGGGAGAGTGAAAGAGACTAAGGGCAGGCAAGAGGAGGAGGCAGAGAGGTGGCGATCAGGAGGCAGAGAGGGAAGGAAGCTCGGGGCAGCGGCGAGTTAGCTCCGCCCACTCCCACCGCGTTGCCAAGGCAGCGCCGAACTCCCCCTTAAAAGGGGAGGAGACAACGGCACACCGCCGTTCGGCGCATGACGAAGGCGAGCGACTAAGACGCTCACCTTAGCGAGCTCGTCTTTGCGAAGGAGCCGTAGAAAGAGTCTGGAAACTCAGACATCAGCAGAGTAACACCAACAAACTCACACCAAGCGGGAAGGTAGGTACAAATCCTAGATTTTAGCTAGCTACACAACAGGGCACACTCCCCCACATACCACACACCTAGAGGGGAAACGAGTACTCACTGACTCCATCACTTACTCCAACACTGTAACACAAGCAGACTCCAACACTGTAACACAAGCAGACTCCAACCACAAGCAGACTCCACACTGTAACACAAACAGACTCGCAACAAGCAGGAAGGCAGCCGCAAGCAGACTCCAACACTGTAACACAAGCAGACTCCAGCCACAAGCAGACTTCAACACTGTAACACAAGCAGTCTCACAACAAGCAGGAAGGCAGCCACAAGACCCAGTCTTTAGCTAGTTACACAGCAGGGCCCACACTCTCTCGCATACCACACACCTAGAGGGGAAACAAGCATTCACAGACACCAACACAGAGACACTAGCAGATGCAGATCAAACAGCAACACTAGCAGACTCACAACATAAAGGAAGGCAGAAACCAGGAAGCCAGAAAACATCCAGACACAGAAGGTCCACAACCGATTCGCCCAAACAACTCAGAAGGGCGACAAGAGATGGATGCCCAAGGAAGCCAGAAGGTGAGCTTTCCAGTCTTCTGCACCGGCTGCAATATGTATGACTACCTCCCTTCAGGGACTAGGGCATATATTTGCAGTCGTTGTAGGGAGCTGGATAGCTTGAAACGGCAGGTCCAGCTGCTAGAGGAGACAGTGCTGAACCTAAAAGAACTCCTTACCTTTGAAGAGGAAATCCGCGAACAGGAGAGACTTCTAGTGCAGTTCAGTCCAAATGAAGAGGTCAAGGAACTAGAAAGATACATCGAGGAAGCACACCAGCAACATGTGGAGAACTGTTCCCGAACAACTCAGGAAGAAGGCCTGGACGAGAGGAGGGAAGACACCCCTGCAAATTCTGGAGAGAAGGAAGCGGAGACAAGAGGCGATCACACACCAGGAGCAAGAGGGAGACTGCATGGGGACACCCCCCCACCCGAAGAGTAGAACTCCCCCCCACCTGAAGAGCAGAAAACAACTTCAGGAGCATCACAGGAGGGAGAAGATCGGATGTGGACTTACGACCCCCCCAGGAACCACCGAATACAGAAGATCGGGATCATCGTGGGAGACTCCATCGTATGGCATGTGGACAGCTACACCGCAGGAGGGAGAGAGGATAGAATCGTCACCTGCCTGCCGGGAGCGAGAGTTAAGGATGTGGCCAACAGGATCTCCAGGATCATAGACAGTGCAGGCGGAGAGGACACTGCTATACTTATCCACGTGGGAACCAATGATGTGAGCGGACGGAAGTATGACAGGGAAGAAATGAAGGGCCAGCTTTGCTTACTCGGAAAAATACTGAAGATCAGGGAGGTGAAGGTGGCCTTCTCAGAGATCCTCCCGGTACCAAGAGCGGATGGAAGAAGACAAGGGGAATTGCAAGCGATCAACGCCTGGATGAGACGATGGTGCGAAAAGGAAGGCTTTGACTTCGTGCGCAATTGGGCAACATTCTGGGGAAGAAGCAAGTACTACAGGAAGGATGGACTGCACCTCAACGAGGAAGGAGTAAGAGTATTGGCAGGCAACATGAAGAAGGCCATCGAGAAGATGTAGAAGTCACAGTCCCGCTGGGGACGAGCAATCACAACAGGATCAACTTCAAACTCAATGTTGGGAAGGGGAAAGGCACTAAAACCTCAACCACGACTTTAAACTTTAAAAGGGAAGATACGATAGCATGAGAACTATGGTGAAACAACGGATCAAGAAAAAAATGGGCAAAGTCAAAACGGTAGAACAGGCATGGTCACTTCTTAAAAATACTATCACGGAAGCACAAAGCCTCTACATTCCGCGGATGTCCAAAGCAAAGAAAACAAATGGCAAAAGAGAGCCGGCGTGACTTACTAAAGAGGTTAAGGAAGCCATATAAGAAAAAAAGGACTCCTTCAAAGCATGGAAACGCATGAAAACAACCGAAACTTGGAACAAACACAAGGATGATCAGAAGAAGTGTCACAGGGCGGTGAGGGATGCCAAAAAGGTCTATGAGGAGAAAATAGCGCAGGAGGCCAAAAACTTCAAGCCCTTCTTCAGGTATGTGAAAGGGAGAAAACCCGCAAAAGAGGCGGTGGGACCGCTGGACGACCAGGGAAGGAAAGGGTACATCAAGGATGACAAACAAATCGCAGACAGACTAAACTCCTTCTTTGCATCTGTTTTTACAAAGGAAGACACTGCAACAATTTCGGAAGCAGTGAAAGTGTTCAAAGGAGCAACAGAGGACAGCCTTACTACAGTAGAAGTGGACTTGGACCAGATTTACCACCAGATTGACAAACTCAAGTGACAAATCTCCTGGACCAGACGGAATTCATCCGAGAGTCTTGAAAGAGCTAAAAGTGGAAATCGGTGAACTATTGCAAAAACTTGCCAACCTGTCAATCAAAACAGGACAGATACCGGATGACTGGAAGATAGCAAACGTCACGCCGATATTTAAAAAAGGATCAAGAGGAGTACCGGGCAACTATAGACCTGTGAGTCTCACGTCAGTCCCTGGGAAGAAGGTTGAGGCGCTAATAAAGGATAGCATAACCCGGCACTTAGACACACACGACCTGATGAGAGCCAGCCAACATGGATTCAGGAAGGGGAAGTCATGTTTGACAACCTACTTCAATTTTTTGAGACAGTGAACAGACAAATTGATAGTGGAGAACCGGTGGATATTGTATACTTGGATTTTCAGAAAGCGTTCGACAAGGTTTCACATGTAAGATTCCTCAGGAAACTGCAAGGCCATGGAATAGGAGACATACTAAGATGGATAGGCAAATGGCTGGAGAACAGAAGGCAGAGAGTGGGCATAAATGGGAAATTCTCAGACTGGGAGACTGTGACTAGCGGTGTGCCCCAGGGCTCGGAACTTGGTCCCATCTTATTTAATATCTTCATAAATGACCTGGAGGATGGAACATCAAGTGAGATCATCAAGTTCGCAGATGACACAAAGCTATGTCGGGCAATCAAATCGCAGAAGGACAGCGAGGAACTCCAGAGTGACTTGAGCCAATTGGAAAATTGAGCAGATAAATGGCAGATGAAGTTTAATGTGGAAAAATGCAAAGTCATGCATTTAGGCAGAAAAAATAAGGAACACAAGTACAGTATGTCAGATGCAATTCTGGGAAAAACCGAACAGGAAAGGGACCTGGGCGTATTAATCGATAGGACCCTGAAGCCGTCGGCGCAATGCGCAGCAGCAGCAAAGAACGTGAATAGAATGCTAGGAATGATAAAGAAGGGAATCATGAGTAGATCGGAGAAAGTAATACTACCGCTTTATAGAGCGATGGTCAGATCACACTTGGAATACTGCATCCAACATTGGTCTCCATACCTAAAGAAGGATTTAAAAGTACTCGAGAGGGTGCAGAATCGAGCAACTAAGCTAATAAAGGGCATGGAGAACTTGGAACTTGAGAAGATAAGACTGCGAGGGGATATGATCGAGACTTTCAAAATACTGAAAGGATTCGACCAAATAGAGCAGGATAAAAAACTATTTATAATGTCCAATGTGACATAGACAAGAGGACATGGACTAAAGCTAAGGGGGGACAAGTTCAGGACAAATATCAGGAAGTTCTGCTTCACGCAACGAGTGGTAGAAACCTGGAATGCTCTCCCAGAAGAGGTAATTGCGGAATCCACCGTTCTAGGGTTTAAGGGTAAGTTAGATGTACATCTCCTTATGAGTGGCTTAAGGTGACATAGGTAAGGGTAAGCTCGATGCACATCTCTTATGAGAAGCTTAGAGTGATATGGGGACTAATACTATGCCAGGGTACACCTGGCTGAGCCTCCGCGTGTGCGGATCACCGGACTTGATGGACCTAGGGTCTGTTCCGGAGATGGCACTTCTTATGTTCTTATGTTCAGTCAACCCGTCCAGGCAAGCCCAGTTCAACCCGGCCAGCCAGTCCCAAGCCAGCCAGCCCAAAGGCAAAGACAGGCAGGCAGGCACACCCCCGGTACCTTTTTTTGGCATCCTGGAGGTCAAGCGCGCTTTCTGCGCCCCTGCTTGGGTTCCGCTGCTCTCTTCTGGCAGCGACAGCGGCGCAGGAGGCAGGCGCGCACTTTTTCCGTGCCTGCTTGGTCCCTCCCTGCGCTCCGAATGGCTGCCTGTCAGTTCTCGTGTTAGGGGGGATAAGCTGTCAAATGGTATAGATGTATGAGGTCAAAAAAGACTAAAGTATTAATACTGTACAGAACCTAGAGAATGACATGGGGAAAAAATTTTATCTCAGTACCCCCCCTTCCCGCAAACCATCTGATTCTATCCACACAAGCCTTGAATAGTTTTATACTGAACTTATTATATTAAAATATAAAAAGAAACAATATTCTGTACAATTGTCAATTTATAAATCAGTGTCTTCTCCCCACTCTCTTTTCCCCATTTTCCTTCAGCGTCCTCAGCCCACTCTCTCTCCACTTCCCTTCAGCGCAAGCACATAAAAACAAGCAAGCAATTTTATATAATTTTCATTCTATTCATTCATAGAAATTAAAGTCTAAATAATGCCAGTCACATAACAAAACATGATTTTACAAAAAATAATTCCCTGCACAGCCAAGCCTGCAAGAATTACTAGATGTCTTTCAGCAGCTCCCCTCCCTCCCCCTTACCTTCGTGGCCAAGTCAAAATGATCTTCCAACAATAAAATTTTAAAAAACACAAAACATACTGTACGCAGAGAAAATGTAAATTATTATTTATATTCTGCGGGTTTTCAAAGAAGTCAAGGCAGATGACTTTATGCAATGCCACCTCAGTAACAACTATACAAAAATAGACAAATATATCCCCTCCCTTTTTACTAAACTGCAATAGCGTTTTTTAGCACAGGGAGCTGCGCTGAATGCCCTGCGCTGTTCTTGATGCTCATAGGCTCCCTGCGCTAAAAACCGCTATTGTGGTTTAGTAAAAGGGGGCCATAGTGCAAAATATAGACAGCGGATATAAATTCTCAAAACGACACATTTTGATCACTAAATTGAAAATAAAATCATTTTTCTTACCTTTGCTGTCTGGTGATTTCATGAGTCTCTGGTTGCGTTTCCTTCTGACCGTGCATCCTTTCTTTCATTTCTTTTTGCACTCAGGTCCAACAATTGTCTCTTTCTATTCCCTCCCTCCTTCCTTCCTATGTCCCTAATGCCCCCGGTGCCTCCTTCCTATGTTCTTAGTGCCTCCTTCACATGTCCTTAGTGCCCCCAGTGCTCCTTCCTGTCCTTAGTGCCCCCAGTGCACCTTCTTATGTCCCCCTCACTGCCTTCCAGCCTTTGGTTCCACCCCCTCCCCCGAAGCTAGCCAGCCTACCTCCCTCCCTGCCATGCTAATGCCAGCATGCCTGCCTCCCTCCAGCGCCCAAGCCTGCCCCCCGCCCGAAAAAGACCCAGCTGCTGCTGCCTACAATCCGGACTGCCGCCACTGCCCACCGCAATTAAAGCAAAGGAAGGTCCAGGCGCCGGCCCACAAACTTTCTTCCCGATGTCAATTCTGACGTCGGAGAGGAAGTTCCGGGCCAGCCAGGCAGCGATTGGCAGGCCTGGAACTTCCTCTCCAACGTCAGAATTGACATCGGGAAGCAGGTTTGTGGGCCAGTGCCTGGACCTTCCTACTCTTTAGTGGTGGCGGTTGGCAGACTGGGGGGGTGTTTGAAGCAGTGGTAGACAGCAGCGGGGGTCTGTCCGGAGGTGGGGGGGCAGGCTTCGGCTTCGGAGGGGAAGCGATCGCCTGTCCCGTTGTCCCCACGCACAGCTTCGGGACACTGTCCCTGAAACTGGGACATTTCGGCGTCCCGAATCTGTGCATGGGGACAATGGGACAGGGGATCTAAAAAGGGGACAGTTCCGTTCAAAACGGGACGTACGGTCACCTTATCATTACGGGGAAGGGAAGCAGGTTGGGCACCCCTGCTCCAGCTAGCTGAGCAGCGAGCCGCACTCAAGTGGCTAAAGAGCTGCATGCGGCTCGCGAGCCGCAGTTTGCCGACCAGTGCTCTAGGTCAAATCACCATGAAATATGCCAGTTATCTCATACCTTTTATAATAAATGCATGACAAAAACTCAACTCTTAACTTACTCACATGAGAGCAGCACATATACAGACATAAAACATCAGTTGTGCATTGCTTATCCTGTGGATTGGTAATTATATCTGACATTTATCTACATCTTTATCTATATATATTTGATATCTTTGGAGAGTGATTCCACAGCTTCACTGTGCACACATCTCTGCTGCTTGGTCCTGATTCAGGGAAAACGTTTTCGATTCAGCCTACTGAATCAATATACTTTTCCCATCCAATTGGGTGTTTTTTCAAAAGTCCTGGCGGGTTTATTTTGTAGCCTCTTCATCCACTCCACCTCCTTTGCCCTCTCCTTACCACGCTGGCACTGTGGTATAAACAAAGATGACTTTTCCTTTCTCTGTTAGGTCCTAGCTCACGCTCGCTAACACAGCTCTTGCAGGATATACATTTCAAATCTGACATATTGTAATCACGAAATAGAAAATTGTTGTCTGGTTATTATTCAAATTTTATTGGTCCCAGGCTATGGTTTCTGTTTGTTTTCTGATAACTTGCTTGCCAGAGTCTGCTGCCCATTTGACGATTTCTTCTTTCTCTGTCCTCACCTTCCGTTTCCCTTCCCTCTCCCGGATGTCTGGCCTCTTTCTTTTTTTTGTCTCCATCCCCACAGTCCAGCATTTCTCTAATGACCCTTCCCCTCCCCCCCCCCAGCATTCCTCTCCTCCATGGGATTCAATAAGGCAGTACATTTGCGCTCTTTGGGCCATTGGCAGTGTGAGTGAAGCTTTCCCTCTGCTACTGCTTTGTGCCTAAGCGGGGCCAGGAAGCAGTAGCAGAGGGAAAGCTTCCAGCCGCAAAAGGAAGCGTGCTTACTTCACTCACGCTGCCAGTGGCTCGAAGAATTGTAGGAGTGGGGCATTCCTACAAAGAATGAAAGAGTGCCTGCAGCGATAGATCCCATCATCCCCAGATCCACCATCTCTCCTTTTCTCAACTACCCTTTCATCCAGCATCTCTCCCTCCTTCCCCAGCACCCCAGGGTCCACCATCTCTCCCTATCTCGTTCCAACTACCCTCCTATCCAGTATCTCTATCCTTATTCCTTCAACACCATCCCTTGGGTCCAACTTCTCTCCCTTTCTTTTCCCTCCCATTGTCCATCATCTCTCTCCCTCTCCTCTTTTCAGACTCATTATTTCTTCCTCTTCACCTCCCCTACCACCCTCAGTATGGCATATGCCCCTCTCTTTGGACCCCCCTCCCTCTGTGTACTTCTAATAGCTAAACCAGGGGGCTACCCAAAGGCCAGCATGTTTTCTCCATCTCTCCACCATTGTCTGGCTTCCCCCTGGCCTCCCGGTCTCACTTTAAAAACTAATTATGGCCTGCAGAGGATCGCTGGGGCTGTAGCAATTTTAGCATGCTGCTGGGGGCCTCAGTCACACATTCCCTCTGCTATGGTCTCGCCCCTCCTCTGATGTGACATCCTGTTTTGGTCTGGGATGGACCATGGCAGAGGGAATGTGCACCTAAGGTCAACGGCAGACTGCTAGAATTGCTACAGCTCTGGCGATCCTCTGCAGGTCGTAATTGGTTTTTAAAATGAGACCAGGAGGCCAGGGGGGAAGCCAGCTGATGATTTCATGGCAGTCCAACTTAATGTACAGAATCTTCTTACTCTACCAGCATAACCTATTCATAGGAAAGCTGGGAGTGTGTCCACACACTTTGTGAGAAATAACACTGTGCTCCAGGCTTAGTTATTGAATATAAACTGTATTAGGCTACCGAAAATAAAGGGTGAAAACCTGGTGAAAGGACAAAGCTAGACCCAAGTTTTCATGCAGCCATGTGGTCCAATAAAATGGATGCTGTTCTCTCTCAGAAGCTAAAAGGTAGGCGGGCTTAAGCTCTGTGATTTCAGCCAGGCTCTCTGGTAGAAGCAAAGCTCTCTGGGGATTTAAATCCACAAAGAACACTTTACCTACACATCTAAGAATAAACATATACTTGATTTATACAAGAACTAAGAAAATGCCCAGATAAAATGGGGGCAGGACAGGGGGAGTTGGGGGTTGGAAGGAGAGAGAGAGAGAGAGAGAGAGAGAGAGAAGCAACCATGGGGAAGGGAGAGAAATGCACTAAAAGGGTAGAGGATGAGTAGGGGGACCAAGGAAATGGGCAAAAGTTGGGCGGGGTCTTGTGTCTTCACAAGTATGGTAACCCTATGCGGAAGCAAGTAGCTTATAAGTTGCAAACAACTAAGGACAGAACTAATCCTAGATATTTAATGCTGGGGTACACATGGCTCCCAGCACTGAATACCTAGGTATATAAACTGAGCTGGAACTTAACTGGGCACCAAACACTTGCCAATATTCAGACTGGTGTATGGTTAACTTGGAACTGAGTTTTAGGCACCCGCTTACCTGGTTAGTGGGTAGAATATTGCAGCTTAACCAGCAACATGTTGACTCTGCCCAAGCTCTGTCTCAGGACCATTCCTAGTGGAGATATTAAATGGCACTACCCAGTTAAGTACTGCTGAATACTGGTGACTGACCAGCTCAGCAGGGATTAAATGGTCAGGAACTTCTAATGACTGACAAAATCTGCTTGAACACAGGCCACTCCAACTACATGGGTCTTGGAGAGAGCCAGAAGATTAGCCTCTGCCTATTTCTTGGGAGACTGTTGCACTTCTAGTTTTCCCTTTCTTGCTGACACGTCATAGATTTGGCATTGCTAGACAGACTTCACCTGTTCTGATACATCTACTGCCTTTACAAATATGCCTAAAAAAAGGTGGCTGTGAGGGAGTGAGGGGAACTTCTTCACTGGTACAAAAATTACACCACTGGACAGCAGGGGGGGGGGGGGGGGCGCTAGCTCAAAAGTAAGCATCTTGGGGAGGTGGGGGCAATCCTGATGAGTCATGGGGTGGGACTCAAGCAAGGAGATGTTCATATGTCCTAGAGTGGAGTCAGATAGGGAGGTCTTGCAGCAAGAGTCTTCCCATAGAAAGGTCCTGAGGCAAGAGGTCTCAAGGAGGGGAGACCCTCCCTAGATGCAGGTTGAGAAGTAGCCCAGGGGAAGAAAGGAAGCAGTGTTCTCCAGTATAAGCCTTGATAATGATAGCTAGACTCTGCTTGGCTGAGGTAAGCCAATTTCCTTATGAGGAATATACAGTACAGTATTAGATATTTAAATTGAAAGCAGGGTTAAACAGGGAAAATGAATGGATGAGTAAAGTTATATTCATTGGAAGTAAAGTTATTCTGAAGTAAAGTGATTTTTGAAGTAAAATTAAATAAGTATTAATGACTGATGAACAAAAGGCTCAAGCGGTAAATACTACATGACCTAAATACCTCTGACGGTCTGAAGAAGATTTGATATAAAAATGCACCCGAATCTTATACATGGGCATCAATACCTACTTTTTTCTATTTGCCATACCTCTTCCTATGCACCCTAGCATCCTTCTAGCTTTTCACCGTCACCTTTTAAACCTGTTTGGCCACCTTAAGATCATCACATACAATCATACCCAAGTCTCGCTTTTCTGTCATGCACATAAGTTCTTCACCCCCTAAACTGTACCATTCCTTCAGGTTTTTGCAGCCCAAATGCAAACTGATGCATGTGTTTAAGCAAGGTAGAGAGCACCAACTTGCGCTACCTGTCAAGAGTGGAAATAACAAGTACATGATTATATTCTAAAAATGGCTAAAGCTTCAATATAAAACTGCAGACTGTGTTCAAGATGCAGGCAAATTTTAATATGACAAGAACACAATATATAAAACCCTTTTACCAATAAAGGGACCCGACACGGTCCGTGTTTCGGACAAACCTTCATCAGGGGTCCATGGTAAAATAGGGGGGCTAAAAAATGCCACAAAAAAAATTGAAGAATCTCGACGGGATGCCTGTGTGTATCAAGTTCGCCAAAAAAGCCAACAGCAGTAAAACGAAGGTTTGTCCGAAACACGGACCGTGTCGGGTCCCTTTATTGGTAAAAGGGTTTTATATATTGTGTTCTTGTCATATTAAAATTTGCCTGCATCTTGTACAGTTTTGTTTTGGTTGCTCCTGGCTGATTTTTTCTGCAGATCTTTTTTGGATTCCCTTTTTTTGTTGTTGTGTTTCTAAAACTTCAATATGCCTTCAAGGTTGGTGGGGACTGTAGTGAAATATGCCAATTGCTATTTGATTTCCATACAAGCCTGTTCCAATGATGGTCTGTAAGCACCACATTGATGTAAAGTTATGCAGAAGATGGTCACAATTACTTCCTTTAGTTTCTCCACATCCTCTTTTAGTTTTATGGACATATCATTAGCTGCCTGAAGTTTTTTGTTCAATTCCTCCAGAGTTTTAAAATCACATTTGCTTTCTCTGGTGCTCTCAGCTTGTTATCTCCACCTGCTGGTAGATGGACATAACCCACTTGTCTCTGGATTCATCCACTGATGATGACAAGGAACGTGTGGTATAAGTGTCAATAAATGTCAAATGTCAGACATAGATATGACTTTGCCCCATCAAGAACAATTTTTCAAACATTGAAGGAAAAATCCACAGTGAAATCACACGGCCCAATGATAGAAAAAAAGGAGAAAAAAGTCTCAGACAGATGTGGAAAAGTAAAATGCTGAAAAAACTAAGATGGCTAATAGGGAAAAACTAAAAGAAAAAGGAAGGAGATAACATCCCGTACCACTCACAAACAGGCCGCCACATAAAGCATATTGAGAGGAGCACAAGAAAAGATGACCTCTCAGCTCTGTGGAAATAAAAGATGACTCTCTCGTCCTATATGGCTGAGGCAGGTGGTAAGGCATCTAGAAGATTTTGAATGCTGGATAGTGTATGTGCCAAGGCTCCGTTGGATAATGTTTCCCACCATTGGTAATATTTTGTCCTGCTTGTCTTCAGAGAAAAATATTTATGAGCATTTATATTCATCTGCTGCCATCACCAAGTACTGTGTAATGTAATTGGCCAATAAATACAGATGCAGGAGAGCCTGGGACTTTGTCTAAGTCCAAATGCTTTGTGTTTCCACTATTGCCCATGTTAGAAACTGAAAGCCCAATTTTTTCCCTATAGAGTTCAATGATCAGGCATGAACTTTGATAGAAAAGTTTGTGTGTTTCAAATTTCACAACTTTCTGCTTCACTGTCCCAAGGGGAAAAAACCTGTGGCTCTAAATCTGTTACACTCTAAAAATCTGAGTATTGTTACAGATAAAGTTATTACAGAAGTTATTACACTTTTTTGTTTGGGAGGAGCCTGAAAGCTCTGCCACTGACCCCGCCCAATCTCCCCCTCCAGACCCCGCCCGTATAATAGTACTAATTGTAATACAATTGTTTTCCATTCATTTTTCATATATACACACAATATAATCTTATTAATAACACATAATGGTTAACCACAAAATTAAACTACACAAAGCACACTGTATGCTTCTAAACATTGCCTTATTTCCATTTCTTATTTATACATTTTTTATCAATACAGTTACAAGACTACTTGATTCTACAAAAAGCAACAAAAAATTTATTTCTACCTTTTGTCGTTTCTGCTTTAATCATCTTCTCTTCATTCTTCTTTCTATGCAGCGTTTGTCCTCTCTCCCTTCCATGCAACATCTGCCATCTCTCTTTGCCCCTTCCATCCAGCCTCTGCCCTCTATCTCTACCCCATCTACTGTCCACCCTCCCTCTGCCCCTTCCATCCACTGTCCACCCTCTCTGCCTTTTCCATCCAGTGTTTGCCCTCTCTCTCATCCATACGGCATCTTCCCTCTTTTTAGATCCCTTCAATAAACTGTATATCCTGTGCCCCTTCTCTCCTTTGTACATGATTCATTTCAGCTTTACCCCTCCTCTCTCCATTTTTCTGTCTCCACCCCGTCCCCTATGCTCTGGCATCTCTCTCTTCTCCTTTCCTTCCTTCCTTCCCACTCCACTGACATCTCTATTTCCTTCCCCAACCCCATGCCCTGGCATCTCTCACCTCTCCTATCTCTCCCTCCATGCTGTGGCACCTCCTCTCCTTCCTTTCCCTCTGGTCTGGCATTTGTCTCCTTAGTTTCCCTTCCCTCCCCCATGCCCTGGCATCTCTCGCCTCTCCTTCCTTCCTTTCTCTCCCTCCTTTCTTCCTTCCTTTCCCCTGGTCTGGCATCTGTCTCCTACCCTCCCCCCATGCCCTGGCATCACTCCCTCCCCCTCCATGGTTTGGTATCTCCTTTCCTTTCCCTCCCTCCCATGGACTTGGCATCTCTTGTTCCTCTCCTCTCCCCCTTCCCTGGTCTTTCTTCTCCCTCTTTTTCCCTCTCTCTCCCCAATTGGGTGCTGTAGCAGCATTTCTCTTTCTTCTCCCTCTTTCCCTCTCTCTCCCAAATTGGGTGAAACAGCAGCATTTCTCTTCCCCCCAGTCTTTCTTCTCCCTCTTTCCCTCCAATTGGGTGCAACAGCAGCAGCATTTCTTCCCTCCCCCCTTCCCTGGTCTTCCTTCTTCTTTCCCTCTCTTTCCCCAAAAGGGTGGTGCAGCAGCATTCCCCTCGCAGTCTCACATAGCTCGGCAGCATTTCTCATCCCCCCAAAAGCATTCCCCCCGCGGTCTCACATAGCCGTTGTCAGCACAGCATTCACAACTTGCTGCTCCTACTTGCTTTGGGCATTCCTCGATGCCGGGTCCTATCTACTTTGTTTCCGCGAAGGCAAGAACTGGCAGCGAAGAAGGCCCGAAGTAAGCAGGAGCAGCGAGTTCAAGCCTCCCTCCCTGCCCTATTTCCCGCCGACGCTGCTTTAGCCAGCAAGTGACTTCGCCCATGCTCCGGAGCTCTAAAGCTATGCTTGTCAGCTTCTTTTCTCCTCCCTCCCCCCTCATGACGTAACTTCCGGTTTCGTCGAAGAAAAGTCGGGAAGCCGGCAAGCGCAGCGTTAGAGCCCCAGAACATGGACGAAGTTGCTTTCTGGCTACAGCGGGACATAGGGCAGCTACCCTGCTTGCTCCCCTCTAATGCTGGGCAAGTTTTGAGGAGGCCACGGCCCCTGTGGTTCCCCCCATTCCAACACCTATAAGTAGATTAGTAGTAGTGATACTATGCAAACTGATGTGTGTGTTTTTTAAGCAAGGTAGAGAGCACCAACTTGTGCTACCTGTCAAGCGTGGAAATAACAAGTACATGATTATAGTCTAAAAATGGCTAAAGCTTCAATATGCCTTCAAGGTTGGTGGGGACTGTACTGAAATATACCAATTGCTATTTGATTTCCATAGAAGCCTGTTCCATTGATGGTCTGTACAGCAGTGGTCTCAAACTCAAACCCTTTGCAGGGCCACATTTTGGATTTGTAGGTACTTGGAGGGCTTCAGAAAAAATAGTTAATGTCTTATTAAAGAAATGACAATTTTGCATGAGGTAAAACTCTTTATATTTATAAATCTTTCCTTTTGGCCAAGTCTTAATAATAATATTGTAATTTATAGCTAAAGAGACATATGATCAAGAAACTTTTATTTTACTTTTATGATTATGATAAACATAGAGGGCCTCAAAATAGTACCTGGCGGGCTGCATGTGGCCTCCAGGCCACGGGTTTGAGACCACTGCTGTACAGTTATGCAGAACATAGTCACAATTACCTCCTTTAGTTTCTCCACATCTTCTTTTAGTTTTATGGACATATCATTAGCTGCCTGAAGTTTTTTGTTCAATTCCTCCAGAGTTTCAAAATCACATTTGCTTTCTCTGGTGTTCTCAGCTTCTGCCCTTTTTCCTTTTTCAGTTAAGTTCACAGGATCCAAAACAATGCTCATTTGTGATTCTAAAGAAAGGTTCTTGCCTTTTAGATCATCCACTTCTCTCTCCAAAGATTCTATTTCATCCTAAAATACAATGAAGGCTTATTAGGGAAAAATTATATATTTTTTGGTTTTTAAAAAAAAGCAAAAATTACTACTTCTAAAAAGGAGACCAAACTAAAATCTCTCTTATTTAGAGACGCATTTCTAACCTAAGAATGAGCAATTCCTCTAACCTTCTTATTCCATTCACAATAATGAATGCCAACCACTTTTAAGAAGCGCTAATCTCCCTCTATGGTTTTTCCCTCCCCATTTACCAGTCTTATTTTATCTCAATGTATTTTGCGTTCACCTCCCCTTTGATCTGCTTGTTATTGTTTGTCTATATCTTACTCATTGAACTACTTTTTTTTTTTTTTAATTTTAAGTATATCAAGTGTTGAATAAACTTGGAAACTTGAGAGTAATTTTACAATAAAAATCTATGTGAAAAGTCCAAAAAAATTTCTATTTTATAAAGGCAACATGGGGCCCTTCTACTAAAGCTTAATGCAATCTAGCAGAATTAGCATGTACTAAGGGCCAGATTCTATAAAAGGTGCTACTCAGCGGTTATCAAAAATACTGCGCCATTTGTAGAATCACGCCTAGCAGCACCTAAGTAGACTTAGGCATCATAGATATAGGTGCTGCTCCATTAGGCCAGCTTTTCATTCGCCTAATTTGGCGGTGCCTATGTTGGATGCCTAAGTCAACCACGCCTGTTCTCCCCCTTAAAGAATAACCACACCTACTTTTTAACATAGACATCATTAGGCATCCCTAGGCACTGCATGGTACTTTTGCTTAGGTGTCACTAGGCGTCCTAAGAGGTTGGCATTGAACTCTTAAATTGCTCAATTTTTATTTTTTTGATTGGCTGAAAACCAGCATGGTCAATTACCACACCAATTAAAAAATTAAGTTCAGCATGGATCCCAAACTTGGGTGTCGTTACGTAGCTGTGATTAGGGCACCATTTATAGAATATGACCGTAAATGCTAAAAAGCCCATTTTAAATCTATGGCCTTCTTAGCATTTACTGCATGCTAATTCTGTTAGATCACACTAAGCTATAATACAAGAGCCTGGTGGGCACTTAAAGAAAGATTAGGTTCTTACCTTGATAATCTTCTTTCTTGTAGATGTGTCTAGTGGTCCTGAACTGTAGGGTCTTGTATCTGAACCCACAAGTTGCTTGCAGAAAACTGTCAATCATGTTTTCAACTTCCCCTCTTTCCCAGGGAGCTGCTCCTGCTCCCTCAGTTCGTACAAAAGCAATCAAGCAGCACTGTAAAGAAAAACATTCTTCAACAGTATAATTCTGTTCTGCTCTGTAACAAACATTAGCAATAAACGTTATAACATTCAAACAGCTGTTATAAAAACAGATGCAAAAACATATACAACCAGCACTAATTTTATATAGAGCTCGTAGCTACTCGCATGTCCCACTATCTAGCAGACTTGAAGCAGACTGCCACTGTCTGCAGCGTTCTTCCTTTTTTTTCTTTTCTTCTTTACACTCTTTAAAAGGCAGAGATTTATTCAGCACCAGACTGATTCCAAGGCAGAAGGCAGACAAACCCCACATATAGGGCGGGGCTTCAGGACCACTAGACACATCTACAATTAAGAAGATAATATAAATGTAAGAACCTAATCTTTCTTTCTAGTGCAATGTGTCTAGTGGTCCTGAACCATAGAGATGTACCAAAGCTAGGGCAAGCCTACTGAGCCTGCTTTCAGAAAGGAGAACTCAAAAGCGGTGTCTTTCCTGGCTGCTACATCTACCCTGTAGAACCTGGTGAACGTATGTAGGGTAGACCAGGTAGTCGCTCTACAGATCTCCTTGGGAGAGACAGCCCTAGTCTCTGCCCAAGAGGTATCAACTTCTCTATTGGAGTGGGCTTTCAATGCACTCGGTGGCTGCTTACTGCAGCCCATATACGCGGAAGAAATAGTCATTTTAATCTATCTGGAAATTGAGGTTTTAGGCGACGATCTTCCTTTCTTTGCATGACTAGTCAAGTCAAAGTGATGATCCGATACACGATAAGCATTGGTAACTTCAAGGTACTGGAGAAGAGCATGCTTGACATCCAGCAAATGCAATGCCCTGTCTTTATTCCTCGACCCAATAGGAGAAAAAGCGGGTAGAGGGACTTCCTGATCAACATGGAAGGCCGAGACAACTTTTGGCAGGAAGGATGGAACTGTCAGTGTTCTCCCCAGAAATTTTTTCCAGCCGGGTGGCATGAAAAAGTAGCCGGGTGGGGCGGGATGGGGAAATTTGGTGGTGGGGACAATTAACCCCCTCTTTTACTAAGGTGCGCTAGCATTTTTAGCACACGCAAACCCCTACGCTACGTGGGAAAACTAATGCCAGCTCAATGATGGCATTAGCATCTAGCGCGCGTGGCAATTCTCCGCGCACTATGCGCACGCTAAAACCACTATCGTAACTTAGTAAAAGGAGCCCTAAATGTGTACTATTTTTATTAGTTAAGTATTATTATGATTTTCCAATGCTCAATATGACTTCCTTTTTTAAGGTTTGACACTTGTACCAGAATATTTTTACTAAATTTAAGAAGTATTTGCCCTCTTTCAAATGGTATAGAAGTTAAAAAAAGGGAAAGGTGTTAATGAAGTCATTAAGTTCAATCTAGCCATTTATTTCTGCATGAATTTAAACAACTAAAAAAAAAAAGATAAATATAGCTCATCCAGTCATACAAGAAATGGCTCTATAGCAGGGGTGTCCACACTTTTTGGGCTTGCGAGCTACTTTTAAAATGACCAAGTCAAAATAATCTACCAACAATAAAATTTTTAAAAAACACAAAGCACACTGTACGCAGAGAAAATGTTAATTATCATTTATATTCCGCGGGTTTTCAAAGAGGTCAAGGCAGACGATTGTATGTAATGTCACCTCAGGAACAAGTATACAAAAATAGACAAATATACTCCGTCCCTTTTTACTAAATCGCAATAGCGGTTTTTAGTGCAGGGAGATGTGCTGAATGGCCTGCACTGCTCTCGATGCTCATAGGCTCCCTGTGCTAAAAAAACACTAGCGCTCATTTTGCGTTATGCTACTGGTGACATCATGAGAGAAGAGCTGGTAAAACTGCTGTCTTTGCCTGGAAGAACACAAGGGATAGATATCCACAATGCTGTGATGGAGGCTTTTTCATCACTAGACATAAGTCCAGAAAAAGTGGTTTCAGTTACTAGCAATGGAGCACCTAGCATGGTGGGGACAACATCAGGATTCATTCATTTCTTTGCTAAGGAAGCAAAACATCCACTGATTCAATTTCATTGCATAATACATCAAGAGGCTCTCTGCGCCAAAGAAAGCAGCAAAAAACTTGACAATGTCCTCAAAGATTACAAAAATGGTGAATTTCATCATGGCGCGTGGTCTTAATTTTCGACAATTTCAAGCCCTTCTTGGTGAGGTTCAGGCACAATATAACACTTTACTGATGTACAATAATGTCCGGTGGCTGAGCAGAGGATGAGTGTTAGAGAGATTTGTGGCCTGCTTGGAAGAAGTTAGGCTATTTATGAACGAAAAGGGGGAAGACTATCCTCAACTCACCAACATGGCCTGGCTTACCAACCTCATGTTCTTTACAGATTTTACTAACCACTTTAATGTACTAAACAAAAAATTACAAGGCATGGGAAAAACAGCAGAAAGCATGTTTAGTGACATCAAAGCTTTTGAGAGAAAATTGCATGTTTTTGAAAAAGACTTTGAGAGTGGACAGCTAAAATATTTTCCCAACCTAAAAATACATTTGGATAATTCTACAACATTTGTGACAGTCATAAAAAACACCAGGAAATCCACAAAGCATATTCCACCATTGTAGCCGAAGCAAAGGAGAATTTTAGTAAAAGATTTTCTCATTTCCGTAAGATGGAGACAACCCTTTCATTTATAACTTCCCCAGAAAAGTCCACATTTGAAGATCTTGATCTTTCCTGCTTACAGTGGTTGGATATTCAAAATTTGGAAATGGAGCTACTGGAATTTCAAGAAAGCTCTATCTGGAAAAGTAAATTCAATGACCTGCGTGCGGCTCTTGAACGTATTGAGTGTGAAAGGGTGACAAATGAAATCACTGCTAGCAGTTCTGAAAATGAAATCCTAAAAGCGTGGAATTCTCTGCCAGACAATTTTAAGTCCATGAAAGCACTTGGGATTGCTCTTCTTACTTTGTTTGGGTCATCCTATGCTTGTGAGCAGCTGTTTTCGGCTTTGAATCATATAAAATCTGATGCTAGAAACAGATTAACGGATGACAAGAGTGCTGCATGTGTTGCTCTGAAATTAACGCACTATGAGCCAAGCCAAGTTATCAGCATACATGCAACAACAAAAATCACATTAATTTTTTTCAGAGCATGCCCAATGCATATGTTTACATGAAGCAGTGTTTTCAGTTTGCAGTTAAGACACTTTCTAAGTTATTTAAATATTATTTAAATATGTTATTTAAAAAAGGGACTTTAAATGGCCCTGTTGTATTCCAATCTGGAATTTCCAATAAAAATGGTTGGTTTAATTGAAAGCTCTTTTGTTTTCTTTACATCATATTATTAGAAATGTAATGATTTAACTATTTTCTAATTTGATTGTAAATTTTACAAAAAAACATGTATAGACTCTTTGGGAATACACACCGAGACTTGACACAATTAACAGTTTTAAGAAGTTTATCTTTTTTTTTTTACTCAGGATACATTTGACATGTTATGTGAATAATACATTTAAAATATATTGTGTAACTGAATCAAATTCTTCCTAAATTCATTAAATTGAATGAAATCATTAAAACATTATAAATTGCCAATAAATTGAAATGAAAACCAAAGGATTGTGAATCAAATTGATTCTCTGACAATACAAAGATTCCAACCTTTAAAAATGATGTTACATAGTTCAGGCAACTTTATAAAGAGTTTTTAGATACTAAAATCTTGTTATTAAGGTTTAATTGACGTGCTGGCACTTTGAGGAAATTCTTTGGTTTTGTGTGGCAGTTTGGGCACTCGGGCTCAAAAAGGTTAGCCATCACTGATCTAGGCCAATGCTATCATATTGTGAGAAGACTCTGACTACCTTGCCTTCCAGAGACTTCTCCAGGGCCTCAAGTACTAGTTGAATATCTCCGAGTTCCAGGTGATTTATGGACCATGTCTGCTGAGCCAATCTCCAACAACCCTGCATTGGGTGACTGTTGCAAGACACCCCTAACCATAAAATCTGGCACTGGTTGTTAATGTCTTTAGGTAAAAATGTGAAGAGGCATGCCCGTGGAGAGGGCAGCTGTCTAAAGCCACCACTGCATACTGCTGTGTGTGTTGGGGGGGAGGGGGGCGGACTGAGGCTCCCTGTTTTCTTGGTAAAAGTGCAAGACACTGTTGCTAGATTGAAGGGGAGCGCCAAGAACTGGAAATGATGGTCTAGTACATAGAACTCCAGTGGGCTTTGGAAAATGGGAGTTTGGAGGTAGGCTTCCGTCAAGTCGAGGTAAGCGAAGAACCCATAGCCACTGCTGCTATGACCAACCAAAAAGTCTCCATGTGGAAGTGTGGCACCTTCAGAGTCACATTTACAGACAAGATCTAAAATAGATCACCAGTCTTCTAAGCTAGAGAATGACACGGGGACAAATTTTTCCCCATCCCTGCGGGAACTCATTTTCCCGTCTCGTCCTCACGAGTTCTTTTCCTATCCCTGCCCCATTCCTGCAAGCTCCATCCTCATTTGCACAAGCCTCAAATACTGCACAAGCCTCAAAGCCATATGTAAAGCACTACAACAACTAATGATTTCAACGGCAAGGCTGATTGCAGGAACACCAAGGAGGGTGCATATTACCGTATTTTCACGCATATAACACGCGCGTTATACACGATTTTACAAACCGAGTATAACCATGCGCGTTATATGTGTGAGCGCGTTATACAAATTTTTTTTTTCAGTGTGATCCGGCATACCCCCTGCGAACCAGCAACCTCCCCCCCGCTTGCGTCACCCCCCCTCCCCCGCGATCCTACATCCCCCCCCAGCACCGCAAAGACATCGGTCGCTTACCCGATTGGGCACTGGCACCAGCACCAATGCACAGGATGTGCCAGTGCCTAAAGATCCTCCCTCGTTGGGCTGGGATGGGCTGGGCGGTGCGAGGGAGATCCTCCCTCTTCCCTGTGCCGGGCTGGACTGGGCTTTGAGCATTTGCGCATGCTCAAAGCTTTCTGGTCTCGCTCTCTCCGAGCTCTCTCCATTTAACTTGACCCCCCCTGGTCGGCAAATCCCAAAAAAAAAAAAAAAAAAAATTAAACCGACCCCAGGATACACTCCTTGTCTTATCTTTAACTGCACTGCCTGTTTCTTTCAACTCTCTCTTCCACTTCCCCTCCTCCTGGCAAATTCTCTGACTAACCCTTCTCATTGGCCCACCTGACTCCAACCATGAAGCCTTCACTCTGGCCCCTTATCCTCCTTTTCCTCTCCCTCACAAACACTTCCCACTCTCAAAAACCTCTCCCCCCAAACTCTCCCGATACCACATTCATCAACAATACCTGTCCTGGCCTCAGAATCCCCACGCTAGTACCCACCAGACCCCATCACTTCAAAAAACACCGAGGAGTTAATCTCACCTCCTTGAAACCTGTTCCCCCAGCAAACCTACCCAACCTTACCTCAGACTCTCTCACCCCAGTCCCTACCCTCTATTGTAACGCCAGATCCGTCAGAAATAAGACCCAAATAATAAGAGATTTACTCGAGGATCGTGATCCGGGTTTTCTGTGCATCTCTGAATCATGGATCGAAAAAGATGACTTACTCACTCAAAATGAACTCTGTCCCCCAGGCTACCATGGTCTTTTCTCCCCTAGAATAAACCGGAAAGGAGGAGGTCTTGCCTTTCTCTACAAATCATTCTTTAATGTTGAGCTTCTTGAAAAGGGCAGCCATCCTTCCTTAGAATTCATGTTAGCTTCAATAAATGACGAACTTCATCCCCATCCATTAGGCATCCTGTTACTTTACCGCCCTCCCACCCCCTGGAACAAATCCTCTGAAATTGTTCTTGAGACCATAACAAGGGCCTATCTAAAATTCCAAAGACTACTGATCATTGGCGACATAAACCTTCACCTAGAGGACAACACCAACAAGGACACAACTGATTTCAAAGACTTCCTCATTTCTTTAGGCTTCACCGCCCCACCGCCCACCCCTACCCACGAAAAGAGGCATTCCATCGACATCATCAGCTTTCTTGACCTGACTGAGCACAAAACCTCCACTGTCGAGACCCGTTGGGAACCTGTCCCCTGGTCTGATCACCTCCTAGGCTCTTTTTGCTTCCCTGTCTTCATGTCAGTCCTTGGCACCCCTACTCGAGCCTCAAACTCCATCACCTACCGCAAAAAAATCACTAGTGAACTATTCTGGTCCCAGTTCCTCAACAAATTCCCTCCTCTTCCCACTCACATGGACCCAGACGCATTCTGGCACAACTGGGTGACTCTTTCGGAAACCACGTACTGTGCTCTTGCCCCTCTAGCCACTAAATCCATCTCCTACTCTCACAAGGCCCCCTGGTATCTCCCATACCACAGGGAATTAAAACAGAAATGCCGAGCCCTAGAGCGAAGATGGAAAAAATCGAAATCCCCTTCAGATAGGCAATCCTGGAGAGAAAACATCAAATCCTACAACTCCATACTAAAAAAAGCTAGGAAGATCTTCTATGGAGATAAAATCTTCAGATCAAAAAACCAAAACAGTACACTCTTCCACATCTGGCGAAACCTAACTTCTAAAAACGACTCCTCCCCCTCCCCCACCCACCCATCTCCAAATGACTTAGCCAATTTTTTCAACGAGAAGATCACTACCATAAAGAGTTCGTTCCCCCCAGCTATCTCTTACAACTCTCCTCCACTGAAAGACTCCGACCCTATCCCTGCTGACAGATCATGGACTACTTTCGAACCTGTATCCGAGCCCCAGAACTCTAAACTCTGCCTGAAACTTAAATCCTGCAAGTGCATCTTAGATCCTTTCCCATCTTACCTCTACGAAAACATCCCAGCGCAGGCCATCTCTTACCTTACAAACCTTATAAACAAAGCTTTACTATCGGGCCTGTTCTCCTCAGAAATGGGCCACATTACCTTATCCCCTCTTCTAAAAAAAGCCGATCTTGACCCTTCCTTACCATCGAACTACCGCCCCATAGCCAACATCCCTCTTTTAACAAAACTTCTGGAGACCATAGTCGCTACCCAGTTCTCCTCTTACTTAGAGAGATTCTCCATCCTCCAACACTACCAATTCGGATTTAGGCCCAACTTCAGCACCGAGTCCCTCCTAGTTTCCTTAATCTCAAAGGTGCAACAACTACACGCCCGAAACAAATTTGCTGTTCTCCTACAGTTCGATCTCTCCGCAGCTTTCGACGTCGTGCACCACGACATACTAATCTACCAACTTTCCGAGATAGGAATAGACTCCTTTGTCCTAAAGTGGTTCTCAAACTTCCTTCGCGCACGTTCCTACATTGTCAACGCAAACGGCTCCAAATCCGCTTCGTGGACACCATCCTGCGGGGTCCCACAGGGTTCTCCCCTATCCCCTATCCTCTTTAACATGTATATGACCTCCTTGAAGCTTCTCAAACTATCCCCCCTTGAAACAATATACACATATGCAGACGATATCCTTATCCTCCTCGAAACAGACCAGAACCTTACAAACCTCCAAGAGAACATCACCTCATGCATAATGAGACTTCATGCCGGTCCCTCTCTGTTCAGATGAAATTAAATGAATCAAAGACAAAACTACTCTGGCTCGGCCCAAAGTTAGTACACCTGCCCACCCTCTTCACTCTACCCACAGGTCCCGCTCTTCACCTTGAGTTCTCAAGCAAGGTCCTCGGCATCATTATCGATTCCTCCCTCTCCCTCAACGATCACCTGAACTCCTTGGCAAAATCATGTTTTTTCAGCCTCCACATGCTGAGGAAAGTTAGATCCTATTTCCACCAAAAACACTTTACCGTCCTGGTACAATCCATCATCTTATCCAAACTCGATTACTGTAATGCCATTTACCTATGCCTAACAAAAAAAAGTCTTCACAGACTCCAGCTCATCCAGAATACTGCGGCCAAACTGATTTTTGCTAAACACAAATTTGATCATGTCTCCCCGTTACTTACCAATCTTCACTGGCTCCCTGTACTCATGGCATCCTTCTGCCACTAATCCCTCTATCCTTCCTCGCCCAAACGCCTGCTACCACCAGATCCGCCCACAGACATAAACTATCCTTCCCCTCTCTACATGGCATCCCCCACGCAGGCAAACTGGGAAGATCCCTCCTCTCCAAAATCATGGGCCTTTGGAACGATCTCACTATCCCGCTGCGGAACCTGGGCTCCCTCCAACTGTTCCGAAAACAACTGAAAACCTGGCTTTTCTCTAATATATAACATCTCCTGCTTACTTCCCCCCTTTTTCATATGCTCTTGTAAACTCTCTCTCCCCTCTCTTCTTGTATTTTTAAGCTTTGTAAACCGTGTCGAGCTCCGCTTCCGTGGAGATGATGCGGTATATAAACTTAAGGCTTAGTTTAGTTTAGTTTAGGAAAAGCAGCATGCAGGAGGAAGAGAGAAAGAAATGTTGGACTGGTGGAAAGGAGGGAGAAATGTTGGACTTGGAGAGGGGCCAGAAAGGAGGAAGGAAGAGAAAAATGTTACACTGGGGGGATGGGGGGGAGGAGAGATGACTAAAGGAAGGGAGAGATAACAGACCATGAGGGGAGTCTGGTAGTGTTATAGAAATAGTAGTAGAGGAAGGGAAGGTAAGACATGGAAAAGTAGATTTTGAGAAGAAAGCAGAAAAATTGAATGTTAAGTTAATGACAAAGATGGATGCAGTTCAGAAAGTGAAGGAGAGAAAAACAGTCAATGGATAAGAAGGCCCTGGAAACATAGTTAAAAGCACAGAAAAATAAAGTTACCAGACAACAAAGGTAGGGAAGGAGAAATTAGGTTCTTACCTGCTAATTTTCTTTTTGTTAGTCTCTCTAGACTGGTACAGTTCTTTACTGATGGTTATATCTCACTATGACCAGCAAGTGGAGACTGAGACCAAAACTTTGGTTGTAGCATATTAGCTGAGACTCCCCCTCCTAATCCAGTCTGCCAAATAGCCAAGCAGAACTAAGAAAAAACTAACATGTAACAGTAATAACACTCCGAACAGGAGAATAAAACAACAAACATATAGTAACACTGTTGGAAAATGCATAGAACCAAACCCTGCAGTGAAAATGTCTCCACAGCTCACCAGCTATGCCAGCTGAGTCATAGCTGCTGTTCTTGTATCTCCTCGGCCATAAAAAATATACTAGAACCGCAGAAAAGCAAAATCTTCACGCAAACAAAAACTGCAATCACCGCAGAAAGACAGATAAGGTAGGGAATGGTACCTGTCTGGAGAGACTGACAGAAAGAAAATTAGCAGGTAAGAACCTAATTTCTCCTTCTGTATCGCTCTCTAGACCGGTACAGTTCTTTATTGATGGGACGTACCAAAGCAATACCATCAAGGGTGGGCCCCCCAAAGGGCCGACACCAGAACATGCTCACCAAACACCATGTCCCGACACGGCTGAACGTCCACACGGTAGTGTCTGACAAAAGAATGCCGAGAAGATCAAACTGCAGCCTTACAAATATCCACTGGAAGCACAAGAGAAGACTCAGCCCAAGAAGCTGCCTGACACCGAGTGGAATTAGACTTGAGATATTCCGGAACAGGCATTTTCTGAAGAAGATATGCAGAAGCAATAGTCTCCTTAATCCATCGCACAATGGTAGCCTTAGAAGCTGGTAGCCTTAGAAGCACCATTCCCCTTATGAGGACCTGCTAAGAGGACAAAGAGATAATCCGATTTCCTGAATTCCTGTGTCCGCTGAACATAAGAGCGAAGGACCCGACAGACATCCAATTTGCACAACTGTTTCTGCTCCGAAGAGCCCTCCCGACTTCCCAACACCGGGAGGACTACGGACTGATTGACATGAAAAGGCGTATCCACTTTCGGCAGAAAGGAAGGGACAGGCCGCAACACAACCCGCTCCCTAGAAAACTCCAGGAAGGGAGACCTACAAGAGAAAGCCTGCAGTTCAGAAACGCGTCTAGCAGAAGTAATGATCGCCAAAAAGACAGCTGAAACCTCTGCCCCTGTTTTTACAATACTGAGAGGTCACCTGAGGCTAAGGAAAAAATAGAGGCGCTCCCACTAAAATCGGAGCTCTGGAGACCTGCAGTGTCTGTGAGGCCTGAATCGCCCCAGCCGCTAAAGCAGGAAAGCCAGCAGCAGTGGTAAAGGAGTCCCCAGCTGCTTTGGTGGTAAGGGAATCTTTTTTGCCCTGACCATTGGAGGCTGGGGAACCTCCCGCTGTCTACTGCCGACTCACAAGGCACTTGCGGAGGGAATCCCTGACCACCAGGACCCAATGTCAACGAGGATCCCCCTCCGCTCTGGCCTATACAGCGCTTGCACAGGCAGGCCACGAGTGCCTCGCGTCTGGAGCACAATGAGCACTTTTTCCCTTGCAAAGTGCTCATTGCTCCACATGCTACCTAATTAGAAGAAAAGTGCCAGTTAGTTGAAAAACACAGTAAAATTAAAGGGAAAGAGCCCTTTAGACCGGCACAGCCTCAGGATTTGGTGTGTTTTTTTCAGGACAGACTCCACTGGCTCTCTAAACTGGAAGCCTGACTGGTATCGGTGGCCAGGTTGCCAGCTGAGGCATCTCTACAAAAACTTGGGGAGGTGGAAGAAGGGGGGAGGGACCCAACTCAAGACCCGTTGGGTTTGACACCCCCCGAGGTCAGACGGACCCCCAAACAGGACCTATCCAAGCTCCGTCCGGCACCAGAAAAGGGGACCAGGAATCCTAAACAAATTCCAACAGCTCTAACATGGGGAGCCTTATTTTCTTTTACCTTACCACCTGCTTGGAGACTGAGACAGACTGGGTTAGGAGGGAAGCCTCAGCTAATATACTACAACCAAAGTTTTGGTCTCAAGTCTCCACCTGTAGGTCATGGTGAGATATAACTATCAGTAAAGAACTGTACCGGTCTAGAGAGCAACACAAAATGATTTCAATATAATGATTGAAATGCATCAGTTTTGAGAATTTATATCTGCTGTGTAAATATGTGTATATGAAATATGAATGGAAAAATTACATTACAATTAGTAAAGGGGGCACGATCTGGGGAAGAGCTTGGGAGGTCTGTGGTTGGGGATACTCAGTTGATATTTGGTAAGACTTCCCTGCTGGCACGCCATACTGGAATTTCAGGGCCTGTCTGGGGGGTCTCTGCGCATGTGTGGATGGCAACGTGATGATGTTACGCATGCGCACGATGTCATCACAGCGATGTCCATGCACTACCTTTAGTGTGCCCCGGCTTGAGAAAATTTGAGAGACACTGACATAAAGGATGAGAATCTATTTTTTTTAATGTATTTATATTGATTTTTATAAAAAACTGAATAGCAGCATACACAGAGAACAGGAAGACTAATACAACTTATTCCTCTTTGTGTTCCCAGTTCTCACCTCTACTCATTTACTAATTCCCATAAAATTAAATAGGAGTAAGATCTACTGTCTGCAAAAACAAATGAAATAAGAACAATCAGGATAAACTTGTAATATTGCATTGTCTTACATGAGTATTTACAAATCACCAATATGCCCCAGAGGAAGTTCAATGCAATTTACAATTTAGAAGAGTCTGACCATGTCCAGGATTTACATTATTTCATTAGGGTTCATGACACAGGTATCTTGGATTGTGTAGACATATGATTATGGTTTAAGGTTTAAAGAGAAGATTGGCCATATCTTGACATTAGGGGTTCTGATAAGGGTGTCAAATTACTGGTTTGTGGGTAATAGTTTTGTAGAGAGCTTGATCATTTATCAAGATGGGAGAGGTGGTTTGTGTCCTCTGTTGGTTGTATCCCATTTGTTATTTTCTGAATAGATAGGTTTTTAGGCCTTTACAAAAGATTTTATAGGAGGGGGGTACTCCTTAATTGTGCTGGTAAAGGATTCCACCATTTTGCTGCCAGGTATAGAACGGTTGTGTAGAGTGGATAATTTAATATTTGATTCCTCTAGGATTTGAGAATCTTATATGGTTGCTGATTAGGCTGTATTTGTCATTGGGTAGTATTTCTATTAAATTCAAAATGTTATCTGGTGTTTCGACATGGAAGATTAAAAACTCAGTGTACATAGCTTAAAAATATATCTTGCTTCGAAGGGGAGCCAGTGTAGTCCTCACATCAGCAATGATAGACAATAACCTTGTTAACAGGAAAATTATACATACAGCAGAACCCACTACCACCTGATATGCCAGGAGAATCACAATAACATCCTATTTGGGTGTAGTGGATCAATATAGACTACTCAGGCCCCAAGACAACTTTCCCTTGCTTCTCGTCCATGTGGGAACAAACGACACTGCCAGGAACACCCCGGAGAACATCACCAGAGACTTTGGAGCCCTGGGTGAGAGGCTGAAGTGGACTGGAGCGCAGGTGGTCTTCTCCTCAATCCTCCCAGTTAGAGGCAAAGGGAGAGCCAGGGACGAGCGTATCCTGAGGACTAACGAGTGGCTACAGGGATGGTGCCGGGATATGAACTTTGGATTCCTGAACCATGGAGAGGCGCTACAGGGACTTCAGGGACCAGATGGACTCCATCTGACCAGTAGAGGTAAGTACGTCTTCGGACACCAACTAGCCCACTTGCTTCGCAGGGCTTTAAACTAGGTAAGTTGGGGGAGGGTACCCACTCACATACCAGTGCAGTAAGGAACTATCCTGATGAGGTGAGTCGAAACTCCGAAGTAAGTACCCACACTGCAAACAGTTCTCTAGGGGTCACACCAACTCAGGTAGAAAAAGTATCAAAGAGACTTAGCAAACATAAGGTGTGGAGGGCTATGTATGTTAATGCACACAGTTTAGGCAATAAAACTCTGGAATTGGAGACTGAAATAAGGAATGCTGAACTAGACGTGGTGGCGATATCTGAAACTTGGTTAACGGACTCTCATGGGTGGGACATGGCTATACCGGGTTATAACCTACTACGTCGGGACAGAGTGGGCAGGTTAGGTGGTGGGGTAGCACTATACATTAAAGAGGACATCAAAACCACCAGGATCACAGATGTCAAGTACACCAGGGAATCCCTCTGGGTAAACCTGGCAAGAGGCAGAGAAAAGTGCCTGTATCTTGGTGTGGTATACAGACCCCCAAGACAACTGGATGACATGGGCGCAGACTTAATTGAAGACATTGAGAATATCACTCTACGGGGGGACACTGTACTACTAGGGGACTTCAATATGCCTGATGCAGACTGGAACACACTTTCAGCGACAACCAGCGCTAGCAGGAGGCTATTAAACTCCATAAAGGGAGCACGTCTCAAACAAATGGTAATGGAGCCTACTAGGGCCCAGGCGATCCTCGACCTGGTACTCACCAACGGGGAAAGCGACTCAGAGATCTCGGTAGGAGATACACTAGCCTCCAGCGACCACAATATGGTATGATTCAGCCTGAAGAAAGGCTTTCCCAGATCAAGCACAAAAACAAAGGTACTTAATTTCCGAGGCACTGACTTCGCACGCATGGGAGATTTCGTCCATCGGACGCTGCAGGACCAAGCTGAGACAGGTAATGTGGAAACTATGTGGTCAACCCTGAAATCAGCCATTTACGAAGCAACTGACCGCTACATAAAATCAGTACATAAACGGCTAAGAAACAATAAACCCCAATGGTTCACCGCAGAGATCTCGTACCTTGTTAAGGAGAAGAAAAAAGCATTTCTTTCCTACAAACGTACGGAGACTAGAGAAGCTAACATAGAATATAGGACCAGGTCTAAAGCGGTCAAAACAGCAGTTAGGGAGGCCAAACTTCGTGTGGAAGAAACTCTAGCAAAAAACATTAAGGGGGACAAATCCTTCTTCAGATATATTAGTGATAGGAAAAAGAACACAGACGGGATAGCACGCCTTAGCAAACCAGACGGGAATTACGTGGAAGCAGATTCCGATAAAGCCGAACTACTGAATGAATGCTTCTGCTCACTCTTCACATGCGAGGCACCAGGACACGGTCCTCAGTTAAGGGCTAATACAAGCGCGGAAGACCCGTTTCAGAATTTTAAGTTCACACCAGGTGACGTTTACAGCGAACTGACAAGACTCAAGGTGAACAAAGCCATGGGACCGGACAATCTGCACCCAAGAGTGCTCAAAGAGTTATGTGATGTCCTGGCGGAACCGCTAGCCGTGCTCTTCAATTTCTCCCTAAGTATGGGGAGAGTACCCTTGGACTGGAAAACACCCAACGTCATTTCTCTGCACAAAAAGGGTTGCAGGGCAGAGGCTGCGAATTACAGACCAGTGAGTCTCACATCAATAGTGTGTAAACTCATGGAAACATTAATTAAACGCAAATTAGACATGATCTTGAATGAGGGGAATCTACGGGATCCCAGTCAACATGGATTCACCAAGGGTAGGTCCTGCCAATCCAATCTCATCAGCTTCTTTGACTGGGTGACAAGGAAGCTGGACTTGGGAGAGTCTATGGACGTTGTGTACCTGGACTTCAGTAAAGCTTTTGACAGCGTCCCATACCGCAGGCTGTTGAGCAAGATGAAATCGATGGGGTTAGGAGAGACACTAACTGCATGGGTCCATGATTGGCTAAGTGGAAGACTTCAAAGTGTGGTGGTTAATGGTACCCTCTCTAAAACATCGGAGGTGACCAGCGGAGTACCGCAGGGCTCAGTCCTGGGTCCACTCCTTTTCAACATATTCATAGGGGATCTGACTCAGGGGCTTCAGGGTAAAATAATATTATTCGCCAATGACGCCAAACTATGTAATATAGTAAGTGAATGCAATTTGCAGGATAGTATGGCACAGGACCTGCTTACATTGGAAAGATGGTCTTCGACCTGGCAGCTGGGCTTCAACGCTAAGAAATGTAAGGTTATGCACCTCGGTAGCGATACCCCTTGCAGAACTTACACCTTGAATGGAGAAACTTTAACTAGGACTTCAGCAGAATGAGATTTAGGAGTAATCATCAGTGCAGACATGAAAACTGCCAATCAAGTAGAGAAGGCTTCATCTAAGGCAAGGCAGATGATGGGATATATCAATAGAAGTTTCATCAGCAGGAAGCCTGAAGTCATAATGCCATTGTACAGAACCATGGTGAGACCACATCTGGAATACTGTGTATAATTCTGGAGGCCACATTACCGTAAAAATGTGCTCAGAGTCGAATCGGTTCAGCAGATGGCCACCAGGATGATCTCGGGCCTCAAAGGTCTCTCGTACGAAGAGAGACTAAACAAATTGCAGCTTTACACTCTATAGGAACGTAGGGAGAGGGGAGACATTATTGAGACATTTAAATACATCACAGGACATATCGAGGTGAAAGATGATATCTTCTTTCTCAAAGGACCCTCGGCCACAAGAGGGCATCCGCTCAAACTCAGGGGCGGGAAATTTCATGGCAACATCAGGAAGTATTTCTTCACAGAAAGAGTGGTTGACCGTTGGAATAACCTTCCGGTGCAGGTGATCGAGGCCAGCAGCGTGCTGGACTTTAAGAATAAATGGGATGCCTATGTGGGATCCCTATGAGGGTCAATCTGAAGAATTGGTCACTAGGTATAGACTTAAGAGGATGGGTCAGTAGAGTGGGCAGACTTGATGGGCTATAGCCCTTTTCTGCCGTCATCTTTCTATGTCTCTATGTTTCTAATAGCTAAGGGAAAGGGTCCAAATTCTTACATTTTCCCAAACTGGCTCATTTCAGAACTGTTAATTTACTCAAATAATCATATATTATTATTTATTTCTAAAATTTCTTAACCGCCTATAATTAAGCAGTTTACAGCATAAAATATTCACAATGATTAAAAGAACAACATATAACGATACTTTCAGTACACACATTTAACCCACTAAAAATAGCAGGGAGCATTACATATCATCAATCGTTAATGACTCAGGAACATTGTTCATAGTTCAGATTCCTTTTTAAACATCTCCCTGCCACATAGCATCATAGGAAGGCATCTAGATAGAACTGAGTATTTAACATTCGTTTAAACTGAAATCGATCCGAACAGGTCCTCAGGATGCCAGGGAGGAGATTCCTTTGTGAATGACTGCCATATAGGGTAGCAACACCTTTAAGACAGGAGTCAGTAGGGAATCTGGTGGTAAATGCAATGAACAGAGTAGGGTCAGCCTGAATACTGAATCCATATATAGCTGTAAATGCCCATGCACTCTTCTTCCAAAGTTGATTAAAAGGGACAGTCCAACCATATATGGAAATAAGTGCCCTCCCCTTCACACCTGTTTCAATACAGTTTCCCAGAAGATAAATTAAATTGTTTTTTTTTTATTGTAGGAGTGAACTGGGAGCTGCAAATTCACTTATGGCAACATTTTCCAGCACAAGATAAGTTTTTCATTTTTGTACTCTTAGCGGATTGTGCAGTATTGTAGCACTTTTGAGACTGGTCTCCATTCATTACATTATTATTTACTTGTTTATATTATTTGAGTGGGTTTACACTCTACACTATTATTATTACACACTCAAGAAGATCCTGTGATGGTGTGCTGCAGTGAGCCTTGTGCTCTTGCATGAGATAAGTATTGAACACTTTGCGTTCTTCTGACTTATGCAACTCACACTGAGGACTTCCATATCACTAAATTATTTTTTATAGTGATATAATTGTGTGAGTGGATTCTGTATCTCCTTTAGTGCTCACTTGAAGAACTATTATAGAATTTTATTCTAGGAGTTAAGGCGCAACCTACAAGAAGAGTCCATAGGTCATTATTGACAACATTACTGACAACTGCCCCTCCCCCCTAATGTGTGGAGGCACGGCTCCAAGTCTGGCATCATTGAGACTTCTTGGAGGAAGGGTTGAAGCAAGACTCAGAGGTCTGCTAGCTTCTAGGATTGCTATAGCGCTGTTCTGTACCGTTGGAAAGATTTCTGGGCAGAGGAGCTCGAGTTATTTTGGCAAGACAGGGAGGAGGGATGAAAATTATTTTGACTCCCCCCAGGAGGGCAGCAAGGTCTGCTGTCTGGTAGCAATTTAGGGTGACAATCCACTACACTGGCCATAAGTTTGTCTAGGCCCTTGCCAAAAAGCATCTGTCCTTTGAAGAGCAGCCTGCTTAAGATTGCTTTAGAAGCTGAGTTCCCAGCCCACTGTCTGATCCAGAGCATCCTGCGAGCAGACATCGCTCCGAGAATTTGCCCAGGTCCTGAATGAGGTCATATAAGGCATCCGCCATTTAATCCACTCCTTCCAGCATCAGCTGGGGACAGACCTCCTCCTCCATTTTGTTGTGGTGGTAAATATGGCACTTTACAGGGCATCTGAACATCATAGTGAAAATACAGTAAACTCTCATTTATCTGGCACCCATGGGGATTGGTGGATGCCGGATAACTGTAGTTTCTGGTTGCTTGAGAGTTTTGTCTCTCTTCACACCTCACTCTCTTCCTCTCTAGCATCCTCCCCCCCGCCCCCACACACACTTGTAGATCCAGCAGCTGTTGCAGTCTTGTGTGACAGGGGATATTTGGAACAGGAAACCTCTGAATAGACTGGAAGAGAGCATACACCATTGAAGAGATTGCTGAAGAGATGATGTTACTGTAATATGCTGGGAAAGCAGATCAAGAGCCTACGATCACTGAGAAGTCAGCATCCACTGAGGAATCCTTAGGTGAAGTCTGGCAAAAGGAGTCACATGAACCCTTAGAGGCCATGTGACCTAGAAGAATCATCATGTGCTTCGCTGAAAGTGAAGGAAGGAGGGACCCTTGATGGCATAGGTGTATGAGAGCATCCTGACATTGCTGGGGAAGGAATGCTCTGAGCTGCATAGTACCTAGAAGAGCTCCAATAAATTGAAGAGTCTGAGAAGGCTTCAGTTGAGATTTGGGAAAATTGATTTCGAATCCCAAATTTTGTAGAAATAGAATAGTCTGTTGTGTCCCTACAGTAACCCCCTGAGATAAAGGGTCTTTGATGAGCCAATCATCCAGATATGGAAAAACTTGGAAACCTTGATTTCACACAGCTACTGCTGCTGCCACCACCAGCTGGCACTTGGTTAATAGCTCTAGGAGATGATGCAAGGCCAAAAGGTAGAACCTTGACTTGATAATGATGATTTTCCCACCCGAAATCTGAGAAACTTGCGAGAGTCTGGGTGAATGGGAATGTGTGTATAAGCCTCCTTGAGATCCAGAGAGCATAACCAATCACTTTGATCCAGAAGGGGATAGAGAGACACCAGAGACAGCATCCAAAATTTTTCTTTAACAAGAAATTTGTTGAGCGATCTGAGGTCCAATATTGGTCGAAGACATCCCAATCTTCTTTGGGACGAGGAAATACTGGGAATAAAACCCCGTGTTCTGCTAGTCCAATGGAACCTTCTCGATGGCATTGAGAATGAGCAGCGATTTGACTTCCTGGAGAAGAAAAGAGGACTGAAGGTTGGAAGGAAACTCTCTTGGAGGATTATCTGGAGGCATGCTGAGGAAATGAAGAGAATAACCTTCTCGAATGATATTGAGATCCCAGAGAGCGAGGTGATCAGTTGCCAACGATGATGGTAATGAAGTAGACGACCTCCGATGGGGAGAGGGAGAGGCAGAGATATCTTGACTGAGATTATGCTCTCGAGTAGACAGTCAAAAAGGCTGATTCGACTTGGGAGCAACAGAAGTCTGAGATTTCTGGAGACGATGTTGATGTTGCTTTTTCTGCTGTGGTCTGGAAAGAGGAGTAGTCTTTGAAGTATAATGCCTCTGATATGAGGAAGATGGATTGTAAGGTTTAGAGGCAGAGGATTTAGCCTTAGGCCTAAGCAATGCATTAAAAGACTTTTCATGTTCTGAAAGCTTCTTGGTTGCATTCTGAATAGTGTCCCCCTAAAAGGTTCATCTCCTAGGAAGGGATGTTAGCCAACTGGTCTTGGATGTTAGGATCCACGTCTGCTACCCTTAACCAAGTAAACCTTCTCATGACTACCGAGATTGCAGATACCATAGAAGACAGCTAGAAGGCATTGTAAGAGGATTGTACCATGTGTTGCATGAGCTATTGAAGAGTACGGAACATGTGTTGAAACTCTGACTTCCGATGTGATGGCAGATATTTGAAGTAAGTTGGCAAAGTTTTGACCCAATACTTCAAATAAAGCACAGCTACTTTCCGTAACAGGTGCTATTCAGGGACAGCAGGCAGATATTCTCACTGATGGGTGACGTCAACAACAGAGCCCCGGTACGGACCACTTTAAAAGTGCATTGCCACTTTAGGTCTTTAGACAGTTTGTGATAGCCTGCAATGCGCATGCGCGAGTGCCTTCCTGTCCGACGTAGGCGCGCGGTCCCCGAGTTAAGATAAGCCAGCTAAGAAGCCAATCCGGAGAGGTGGGTGGGTTGTGAGAATATATGCCTGCTATCCATGGATTACACCTGTTACGGTAAATAACTGTGCTTTATCTCAGGACAAGCAGGCAGCATATTCTCACTGATGGGTGACCTCCAAGCTAACAAGAATGGGATGGTGGGAGTGTTGGCCTTTAGGAGAATAAATTTTGGAATACAGATTGGCCGAAGTGCCCATCCCGTCTGGAAAAAGACTCCAGATAATAGTGAGAAGTGAATGTATGAACTGAGGACCAGGTGGCAGCTTTACAGATTTCCTCAATGGGACTAGATGTAAGTAAGCAACAGAAGCTGCAATAGCTCTAATTTTGTGGGCTGTGACGCGACTCTCCAGTGCCAGTCCAGTCTCAGCATAACAGAACGAGATACAGGTAGCCAGCCAGTTGGAAATCGTTCTCTTGGAAACAGGATGCCCCAACCTGTTTGGATCAAATGAGACGAAGAGTTGTGGAGAAGTACGATGAGGCTTTGTCCTGTCAATGTAATAGGCCAAAGCACGTTTACAGTTCAGAGTGTACAAAGCAGTTTCTCCAGCATGAGAATGAGGCTTAGGAAAAAACACTAGCAGAACAATGGACCGATTGAGATGAAACTCCGTGACAACTTTCGGTAGAAACTTGGGATGCATGCGTAGAATTACTTTATCATGGTGAAAAACTGTGAAAGGTGGATCTGCCAGCTTGTTAACTCACTGACCCTCCTGGCAGAGGTGAGAGCAATAAGGAAGATAACTTTCCAGGTGAGAAACTTAAGATGAGCTGTGGCCATTGGTTCAAATGGTGGCTTCATCAAACTGGAAAGAATCATATTAAGGTCCCAGACAACAGGCAGAGGCTTGAGAGGTGGTTTTAACATTAAAGAGTCTTTTCATGAATCTGGAGACCAGAGGATGAGCAGTAAGAAACTTTCCCTCAATTGGTACATGAAAAACTGTAATAGCGCCGAGATGGACTCTGACAGACATAGATTTGAGTCCAGAGTCAGACAGATGAAGAAGATAATCCAACACCAAATCTACTGATAAGGAAGATTGATCGTAATGATGAAGAAGACACCAGGAAGAAAACCTAGTCCACTTTTGTTGATAACATTGCTGGGTGGATGGTTTCCTGGAGACATCAAGAATATGTCGAACAGGCTGAGAGAGATGTAAATCAGATGTATTCAGCCCGAGAGAAACCAAGCTGTCAGGTGCAATGATTGCAGGTTGGGATGTAGAAGTGATTCCTGATGCTGAGTAAGCAGTGTAGGAAAAATTGGAAGAGGTATGGGCTCCCTGGAGCTGAGCTGAAGTAGAAGGGAGAACCAATGGGGCCTGGGTCAATTCTTCAACCTCATGAATAGTCTCTCAACTCTGCAGCTCTCCAGCCCATTTTTGCTCAATGGGGCACTCCTTTGTGGCTCCTCACAATCACAAATTGCCCCAGTTTTGCTCCAGACTTTACTCTCCTTCTGTCGATGCCTTTCTCCTGGATTGGATGGGTCTGTTTCTCTATGCATTCCCTCCGATTCCTCTCATGTTGAGGACTCTGTTCAAACGAGGAATCGGAGGGAATGCATAGAGAAACAGACCCATCCAATCCAGGAGAAAGGCATCGACAGAAGGAGAGTAAAGTCTGGAGCAAAACTGGGGCAATTTGTGATTGTGAGGAGCCACAAAGGAGTGCCCCATTGAGCAAAAATGGGCTGGAGAGCTGCAGAGTTGAGAGACTATTCATGAGGTTGAAGAATTCTGCTGAGGTTGTCTGCTAGGGAATTCTTCTCCCCTTGAATGTAGACAGCCTTTAAGAAAAGGTTGCGAGCCATCGTCCAAGTCCAGATTTTCTGGGCCTCCTGACAACAAGAGAGAGCCCGTGCCTCCTTGCTTGTTTATGTAGTACATTGCTACTTGATTGTCTATGTGAAGGAGGAGGACTTAAGGGCAGAGAAGATGATGGAAAGCTTTGGGGGCATAATACATCGTTCTGACCTCCAGGAAGTTAATGTGAAATTTCCGTTCTTTGGCAGTCCAGAGACCTTGGGTCTGAATGTCATGCATATGTGCCCTCCAAGCATAAAGAGATGCATCTGTGGTAAGTACCTTGTGATGAGGGGGTAAGTGAAAAAGGAGACCTCTGGAAAGATTTGAGGTCATCCACCATTGAAGTAAATGCAGAAGAGATCATGTTAGATATATGTTGCAAGAGATGATCATCACTTGAGACCACTGAGATGCAAAGGTCCACTGAGGAGTGTGAAGATGTAGCCTCGCTAGTGGTGTTACATGCCCTGAAGAAACATGTCAAAAAGGCTTTGTAGGTTTTTGGGGAGCAGCTTGTTGTTTCGGTTGTTGACAAGGTTGTTGCTTCTGCCTTCTAGGTTGAGATTGTGCAGGAGCTGCAGGTTTAGCAGCAAACCTAAGTTGGTAAGAAGCAGCCAGTCTGAAGGGACGAGGAAGTTGAGGCTTCTTTTATTGTCCCGTCTGGTCTCATGAGCGGACAACTTCTGTGTAGCCGTGTCCATGGAAGGACCAAAATGCTCATCTCCAAGACACGGAGCATTTGCGAGCCTATCTTGATGGTTCACGTCAAGTTCATAAACACAAAGCCAGGCCAGACATCTCAAGGCTACGGACATAGCTGCAGCACGGGACGTAAGTTCAAATGTGTCGTAAGTAGAACGTACCATATATTTCCTCAGCTGAAACAGATCAGAAATGTGATTTTGAAAAGCAGGAAGTTTGCATTCTGGAATGTATTTCTAAGTGAAATCTGTTTAATCAGGTGCTTGAGGTAAAATGAAAAATGGAAATTATAGTTGCCAGAGTGGTTGGCCAACATGGCATTTTGATAAAGGCGTTTGCCAAATCAATCCATGGCTTTGCCCTCTCTACCAGAGGGTACAGATGCATAAACACTAGCCCCTGTAGACTTCTGCATGAGTCCACTAGGAGGGACTCATGCGGAAGTTGAGGTTTGTCAAAACCAGGAATAGGAACCACTCGATACAGAGAATTCAGTTTGCGAGGAGCCACAGGAATGGAAAGCGGCATTTCCAGATTTTATAGAAAGTTTCCCATAAAATGTCATGAAGGGGAAACTTTAGTTCCTTAGGCGGTTGATCATAATCCAAAGCCTCCAGGAATTGTTTAGAATGTTTAGAGTCAGCTTCTAATGGAATGGACAGAGTTTCAGACATTTGACGAACAAACCGGGAAAAAGTTGATTTTGCAGAAAAAACAGGAGGCTCCTGAGAAGAACGTTGAGGTGAGTCATCATCAGAAGAACCTTCATCCTCAGAAAAAAGAGGATCCTGTTCAGAGTCTCCCCACAAGTTTGGATCCTGAACAGAATGTGGACGGTGTCGAAGGCTCAATATGCTTTAGCTTTTGCAACGCCTTCCGGGACCGCACCAGAGTCGCCTCTGGAGATGTCTGGGACGAGGACGACTGGCGCCAGGAGCTGGAGGAATCGACTCCCTTGTCGAATGCGTCCGTACCGGTGGAACATCAGAGGAAGGTGCAGTCAGTGTTAAGAGCTCAGACCAGACTGGCACCAAGAAAGTCGGTGTCGACATCGGCATAAGTTGGGTCAGCATCACCATTTGAAAATGCTCACCAAGTTCCTTCATAAGCAAGTTATCAATTTTCTGCTTATGGGAGAGCACCGGCACCATTGGTGTTTTTGCCAGTACCTTCGGTGATGCTCTACACTTCGGCGATGAGGAAGCCAACACGAGGCACTCACCGATATCGGAGCGGAGCTCTTCTTGGGCTTTTTTGAGGTCGGCAGGACTTGGCTCACTGCTACTTTAACCTGAGGCCCAGATGGGGTAGGGGAAGGCTTCTTAGCTGGCTTACCCACAGAAGGTTGCAACACCGGATTTGTTTCCGTCGGTGTCGAATGATGCAGTATCGACTTGATGGTGCCGTCAACGTCGGAAGCGGTGTCGAGTCTCCTTCCATCATGACACCGAAGAGAAGTTTCTTTGAATGAGGCGGTTCTTCAATGTTCTTTTTTTTCAGAGAAGAACAGTGGGAACAAGTCTCCAGATGGTGCTCAGGCCCCAAGCACTGGAGACACCAGCGATGCGTCTGCGGGTGGGACATCAACAGATCCTGCAAGATCGAAATCGGAGGTCAAGGTGATCGAACAGACCCAGCCAGGCTGAACCTGCGACATGGCAAAAACAATTTTTTTTTTTTTTTACACAATCTAACAGAAAAGAAGAAAAAAAAGAAAAAATGACTAAAAAGTCAATAAAATCAGTGAGAGCAGGAAGGCAGCAAGAGAAAAATTGCAACGGCTATTGAAAACGCATCATCTTAGCTCTGCAGAAACGAATAAACTGAGGGACCGCATACCTAAGTCAGGTGGGAAGGCACTCGCACATGCACGGTGCGGACTATTGCGAACTTTCTAAAGACTTAAAGTGGTGATGCACTTTTAAAGTGGTCCGTACTGGGGCTCCGTCAGTGACGTCACTCATCAGTGAGAATATGCTGCCTGCTTGTCCTGGGATAACAAGTGAAATAAAAATTTAAATTGATTACTCTATTAGCAAGCATGGAATTCTGGTAGAGACGTCTACCAAACCTGTCCATTGATCAACCTTCACATCCTGGAGGGACAGTAGCGTAGATTTTAAAAGGGGCAGATTTTTTGAGAGTGGACTCTACTATGAGAGACCAGGAATAGAGATGATCCTATATTGAGAGTCAAGCTTTCTGGGAGTAGCTGGAACAGAATAAGGGGCGTCCCCATTCTTACGAACAGTTTCTTTCAGGATACCATGTAAAGGAAATTTGAGTAGTTCCTTAGGAGGATGTTTGATATCCATGTTCTTCATATACTCCTCTGAATACTTGGAATCTGACTCCAATTTTACTGCCAGGTCTTTACTCATCTGCCTGATGAAACGGGTAAAAGAGACTGGTTCAGAAGGAGAAGGCTCCCTATGGGAAATAGAGCGAGAATGCTCTACCTGAGAACTATAAGCTTCCATGGAAGACGGAGATGCCTCATGAACAGACTGAAGATGGAGATCTGAATCCATAGGAATGGAGGGGGGAACAGTAACTACGTTTTGGATGGTACTGACCCGACAAAGCAGGTAAAATAGACTTCTTGCACTTATCCGTGTGCGTAGGAGAAATATGCCTGAACTTGGAAGTGTGTTTGCCAGATTTTGCAGATGGAAGACGTGGAGACGAATGTCTGGAACGACTAGATCTATGCTCAGAAGAATGATGCTTCTTAGGCATATGTTCTGGAGAAGTTGATCGATGTCTTGAGGAACGATGCTTCGGAGAAGGTGGCCAATGCTTTGAGGCACGACATTTCAATGAAGGAGACCGGTGCCTGGAGGAAAGATACTTCGGTGAAGGAGACCAGCACCTGGAGGAAAGATGCTTCGATGAAGGAGACCGGCGTCTTGAAGATTGGTGCCGAGAAGCATGGCTCGATGATGAAGATCGGTGCTGAGAAGGCGGTACCTGCATCTCACATGGAGCTGGGCCAGCATCAGAGGAGCTGAAATGGGAGTGACCATTTGGAACATACCCCCAAACTCCAATTTAAAGAAAGCATTGAGCTTCTCTTTGAAGGTCTGCACCGATCCTGTGGCTTAGACGCTGGTATCAATGGTGCCGCAGCTCGCTCCGGAGACGATGACATGGATGAAGATTCACCTCTCAAAGTTGAAGCGAGCCGCATCAATATAGAAACATGACAGCAGATAAAGGCCAAATGGTCAATCTAGTCTGCCCATCCGCAGTAACCATTATCTCTTTCTCTCTCTGAGAGATCCCATGATGGTCTCTGTTTGGTTGGTATGACTAGATTCTGTACCTTAGTGGCCTGAGACACCGTCTGGGAAGCCGGTGACTTCTTACCTGGCTTACCTTATGGAGCTATAGTCTGCGACACCGACATGGAAGAAGGTACCTCAGACAATGGTGATGCCTTTGATGTTGAGGGCTTGGACGGTGTCGATGGTACCTGCGATATATCCATGGTACCGAAAAGTAGTTTTTGTTGTAGAAGGCGACTTTTTATGGAACACTTCTGAAGTGTGGAGCAGCGCGAACAAAACTCTACATGGTGGTCTGCGCCTAGGCACTGGATACACCACTTGTGGGGCTCAGTTAAAGAAAGCACAGTTACTTACCATAACAGGTGTTATCCAGGGACAGCAGGCAGATATTCTCACTGATGACTGATGGGTGACGGAGCTCCGGTATGGGCATTTTAGAGTGAATTATACTCTAAGAACTTAGAAAGTTCTGGCTAGCTCACACTGCACATGTGCGAGTGCCTTCCCACCCGAAGCAGGCGTGCGGTCCCTCAGTTAAGATAAGCCAACTAAGAAGCCAACCCTGAGAGGAGGGTGGGTTGTGAGAATATTTGCCTGCTGTCCCTGGATAACATCTGTTACAGTAAATAACTGTGCTTTACCCCAGGACAAGCAGGCAACATATTCTCACTGATGGGTGACCTCCAAGCTAACAGAATGGGATGGTGGGAAGGTTGGCCATTAGGAAAATAAATTTTGTAATACAGATTGGCCGAAGTGCCCGCCTGGAGAAAGACTCCAGACAGTAGTGAGAAGTGAATGTATAAACTGTGGACCAGGTGGCAGCTTTACAGATTTCCTCAATAGGAGTAGATCTGAGGAAAGCCATAGAAGATGCCATAGCTCTAACTTTATGGGCTGTGACACGGCTCTCTAGTGCCAGTCTGGTCTGAGCATAGCAGAATTAGATGCAGGCGGCAAGCCAGTTAGAAATCGTTCTCTTGGAAACAAGATGCCCCAACTTGTTTGGATCATATGAGATGAAGAGTTGGGGAAAAGTTCTACGAGGCTTAGTGCGATCAAGGTAGTAAGCCAAAGCTCATTTACAGTCCAGAGTATACAAAGCCGCTTCTCCAGGATGAGAATGAGGCTTAGGGAAAAAACTGGTAAGACAATCGTCTGATTGAGATGAAAGTCAGAGACAACTTTTGGAAGACACTTTGGATGTGTGCGCAGAACCACCTTATCATGATGGAAAACTGTGAAAGGTGGATCTGCTACTAGTGCTTGTAACTCACTGACCCTCCTGGCAGAGGTGAAGCAATAAGGAAGACCACTGTCCAGGTAAGAAACTTGAGATGAGCTGTGGCCATTGGTTCAAATGGTGGCTTCATCAAACTGGAAAGAACCACATTAAGGTCCCAGATGACAGGTGGAGGCTTGAAAGGGGGTTTCACATTGAAAAGCCCCTTCATGAATCTGGATACCAAAGGATAAGCAGTAAGAGGTTTTCCCTGCACTGGTTCATGATAAGCAGTAATAGCACTGAGATGGACTCTAATGGATATAGATTTAAGTCCAGAGTCAGACAGAGAAAGGAGATAATCCAACACCAATTCCACAGCCAAGGAAGTTGGATCATGATGATGAAGAAGACACCAGGAAGAAAACCGAGTCCATTTCTGTTGGTAACATTGCTGCGTGGCCGGTTTCCTGGAGGCATAAATAATCTGACGGACAGGTTGAGAGAGGATAGATTGAGAGGAACTCAGCCCGAGAGAAACCAAGTTGTCAGGTGTAGAGACTGTAAGTTGGGATGTAGAAGCGATTCCTGATTCTGAGTAAGCAGAGTAGGAAATATTGGCAGAAGTATGGGTTCCCTGGAATTGAATTGAAGTAGAAGGGAGAACCAATGTTGTCTGGGCCACTGTGGAGCAATGAGAATCATGGTGGCTACTTCTCTCTTGAGCTTGAACAGAGTTCTCAACAGGAGAGGAAATGCAGGGAAGGCATATAGAAACCGACCCGTCCAATCCAGAAGAAAAGCATCCGCCGCCAGACGGAGAGGAGAGTAAAGTCTGGAGAAAACAGAGGCAACTGGTGGTTGTGAGGAGCTGCAATTAAGTCCACCTGTGGAGTTCCAAATTGAGCAAATATGGACTGGAGAGTTACAGAGTTGAGAGTCCATTCGTGAGGTTGAAGAATTCTGCTGAGGTTGTCTGCTAGTGAATTCTTCTCTCCTTGAAAGTAGACAGCTTTCAAGAACAGATTGCGAGCTGTTGCCCAAGTCCAAATTTTTTGGGCCTCCTGACATAACAGGAGAGAGCCTGTGCCTCCTTGCTTGTTGATGTAGTACATTGCTACTTGATTGTCCGTGCAAAGGAGGAGGACCTGAGGACAGAGAAGATGTTGAAACACCTTGAGGGCATAAAACATCGCTCTGAGTTCCAGGAAATTGATGTGAAATTTCCGTTCCCTGGCATTCCAAAGACCTTGAGTCTGTAGATTGTCTATGTGTGCTCCCCATGCATAAGGATGTCGTGATGATTTTGTGATGAGGAGGCAAGTGAAAAAGAAGACCTCTGGAAAGATTGGAGGAGGTCAACCACCAGTGAAGTGACTGTAGAAGAGACAATGTCACAGATATGCGATGTGAAAGACGATCTGTCACCTGATACCACTGAGAAGCCAGAGTCCACTGAGGAGTATGCAGATGGAGTCTTGCCAATGGCGTGACATGAACAGTGGAAGCCATGTAGCCTAGAAGAATCATCATGTGTCTGGCAGAGATGGTTTGAAGTAGAATCACTTGCTGACAGAGACGGATGAGAGTCTGAAGACGATCCGGTGGGAGGAACGCAATCATGACTGGTGTCCAGGATTGCCCCAATGAACTAAAGACGCTGTGAGATGCGATTTGGGGAAGTTGACTTAGAATCCCAGAAGCTGAAGAAAAGAAATGGTCTGAGATGTTGCTTGGACCACTTCCTGAGATGAAGGAGCCTTGATCAACCAGTCATACAGGTAAGGAAGGACTTGGAGGCCATGTGAACGGAGAGTAGGGGAGTACCTTGTATTGGTAATGACAACGATTGATCTGAAAACTGAGGTATTTCCTGGAAGCCGGATAAATAGGTATATGTGTGTAGGCTTCCTTGAGATCTAGGGAGTCGTTCTGATTGAGGAGAGGATAAAGAAATGCAAGAGACAACATCCTGAACTTCTCCTTCACCAGAAATTTGTTGAGATCTCTGAGATCCAAGATGGGTCTCAGTCCTACAGTCTTCTTGGGAACCAAGAAGTAATGGGAGTAGAATCCCCTGCCTCGCTGATCGAGAGGAACTTCCTTGATGGCATTCAGCAGAAGAAGGGATTGCATCTCCTACAGAAGAAGGGAGGACTGTGTAGGGTTCAAAGTAGACTCTTTTGAAGGACTATCTGGTGGAAGAGGCTGAAAATTGAGAGAGTAACCCTGATGAATGATGTTGAAGACCCAAAGGTTTAAGGTGATGAGTTCTCAATGATTGATGAACAACTGAAGACGACCCCCGATGGGCTGAGGGCAAGGTTGAGAAATGAGAAGACTGGCTACACCCCGTAGAAACATGTCAAAAGGGCTGTGCAGCTTTGGGTTGCGCAGCTTGCTTGTTCTGCTGTTGCTGCTGACGTGGTTGCTGCTGCTGTTGCTGCCTTTGTCTACGAGGTTGAAGCTGAGAGGTCTGCAGAGGTCGAGCAGTAAAACGTCTCTGATAAGACTGTGGTCTGAAAGGGCGACCAGGTGGAGGCTTCTTGTTTTTAATCAAAGTATCCCACCTGGTTTCATGAGCCGATAAATTTTGGGTAGTGGTATCTAAGGATTCCCCAAAAAATTCATCGCCCAAACAAGGAGCATTAGCTAGGCGATCTTGATGGTTAACATCCAGCTCAGATACTTGAAGCCAAGCTAAGCACCTCATAGCCACAGCCATGGCAGTAGCTCATAAATTGAACGTACCAAAAATTTTCGCAGTTGTAACAAACTGGAAGTATACTGTTGTAGAAGAGGTACCTTGCGCTCAGGAAGATACTTCTGTAGAGCAGACACTTGCTGAACCAAGTGCTTGAGACAAAAGGAAAAATGGAAAGCAGCTGAACCAAGTGCTTGAGATAAAAGGAAAAATGGAAAGCATAATTGCCAGACCAGTTGGCAAGCATGGCATTTTGATATAAACGCTTGCCAAATCGATTCATGGTCTTACCCTCTCTGCCAGGAGGAACAGAAGCATATACACTGGCCCCGCAGACTTCTTCAGAGTGGACTTCACCAGGAGGGACTCATGAGGAAGCTGAAGCTTGTCAAAGCCCGAAATAGAAATTACTCTATAAAGGGTGTCAAGCTTACGAGGAGCACCAGGGATGGTCAAAGGAGTTTCAAGATTTTTATAAAAAGTCTCCCTTAAAATATCATGAAGGGGGAGCTTGAGGAACTCCTTATGGAGCTGATCAAAATCCAATGCATCTAAAAATGCTTTAGATTTTTTTTTGATTCAGACTCCAGAGGGATAGAAAGTGTCTGACATTTCCCTCAAAAACTTTGAAAAAGAGGTCTGTTCTGGTTTAGGAACAGATTCTTGAGAAGAAGGATCTTCATCAGAAGATGCCTCATCATCTGTCACAAGAGGCTCTTCGGAATCTTCCCAGAGATCCAAGACCCGCACTGGTGGTAAACGACCCCGAGAACCCGGAGTCGAGGACTCAACATGCTTGGTCTTCCATACCAATTTCCCCATTTGACCGGCATCGTGTCAGGAAATGGCTCTGATATCGACCCCTGGGCAAGCGACACCGAAAAAGCCCTTTGCTGAGGAAGCACAACCGTAGACGCCAGTTCTGCAAAGGTCAGTGCCTAGGAGACAGGCTCAGACTGCACCGGAGCCGAAAGGGCACCCAAGAGTCAGAGCGAACCAGTGCCGTAAGGATCGATGCCGATAACAAAGGATCAGACACGACCAGCACCGGGGGAACCGGTGTCACCAAGACAGGGAGTAGGAGTTATAACTGAATCATGGCAACAGGTCCCGCCAGGCCATGGCCACGAGAACGTGAAAAATCACGTTTTTTGGTTTTTTTTAAAAAAAGAAAAGAAAACCGAAAAGTGACAAAAAGTCAAGAAAAAAAATGCCTCGCAAGTGGGAAGGCAGCGAAAAAAATTCAACAGACATTGAAACATGACTTCTTAGCTCCACGGAAACTAAGAAACTGAGGGACTGCGCGCCTACGTCGGGCGGGAAGGCACTCGTGCATGCGTGATGCGGGCTACCAGAACTTTCTAAGTTCTTAGAGTGCAATTCACTCTAAAATGTCTGTACCAGTGCCGTCACCCATCAGTCATCAGTGAAAATATGCTGCCTGCTTGTTATGGGATAAATAATGCGCTGGCACCTACCGCACTTCTTAAAGCTGGTTAATGGGCAGGACATGGGAGGGAAAATCACCTCAGCCAAATTGAAACCTGAAGGCAGAGGCAAAGGCCCCCCCCATCAAAAACAGCTAACAGTAGAAAGAAAGCAAAGAAAAAAGAAAGAAAGAAAGAAAAATAAATCAAAGTTTTTGCGAGTGGGAAGGCAAAAATAAAACGCAGAACGTTTCACCCATGATTTCAAAGCTCCACAGAAAACTGAGAACAACATTGGGTAGGAAGGCACTTGCGCGGTGTGGTCAGTCGTGAACTTTCTTAAGTTCTTAAAGTGCAACAGCGCTTTTGCAGCTGTTCGCTTTGGGGCTCCGTGGATGACGTCACCCACATGTGAGAATATGCTGCCTGCTTGTCCTGGGATAAAGAAATTTCTGTCTCAGAAACTTCTTCAAACGATTCCAAACCTTGAAATCTTCGGGCTGCCAGTCAGACTGACCCCGACTGAGATCTCTACCTCCACGGAACCTTAAAGCGCGCTACGGGTGGGAAATATGCAGCCGGCACCCTGATACCCCGAGGGATTTTACTCAGGATGACTTCAGCCTGCACTTAAATCTCTCAAAAATTCAGAAGGCAAGCCGGCTCCTAGAAGAATGGACCCTAAACCCTGAACTAGCACACAACAGGCTGGCTCCACAGGTCCACCCGAAGGTTTGCCCTGCGAAGCTGCAGTCTGGCCCCATGGAACCTACATCCTTTCCCAGACAGAGAATCCTTAATTAAGGGGTCCGGGTCTCAGTGCACCGCAGCCACTGGAAAAACAAACTTTCAGCAAAAATAAATAAATAGATAAACATTAAGCAGAGCAGATCAGAAACACCTGAAGGGGGCACTATACTCCACTAGCAATGTGGGAAGACGTACGCAGGCAGTTAGAAAAAATAAAAACTGACAAATCGCCGGGCCCGGATAGAATCCACCCAAGGGTTCTGAAAGAACTAAAGGAGGAAATAGCGGAACTATTACAGCAAGTTTGCAATCTATCCCTGAAAACAGGCATGATCCTGGAGGATTGGAAGATAGCCAATGTTACGCCCATCTTTAAAAAGGGATCGAGAGGTGACCCGGGGAACTACAGACTGGTGAGTCTGACCTCGATTCCAGGGAAAATGGCGGAAGCGCTGATGAAAGACAGCATCGATGAGCATTTTGAAAGAAATAAACTTCTAATCACAAGCAAACATGGCTTCTGCAAGGGGAGATCGTGCCTAACGAACTTACTGCACTTCTTTGAAGGAATTAACAAACGGATAGACAAAGAGGACCTCATAGACATCGTATATTTAGATTTCCAAAAAGCCTTTGACAAGGTACCCCATGAACGCCTACTCCGGAAACTGAAGAACCATGGGGTGGAAGGAGACGTACATAGATGGATTAGAAATTGGTTGGCGGGGAGGAAGTAGAGGGTAGGAGTAAAAGGCCACTACTCGGACTGGAGGAGGGTCACGACTCGGTCTTCCCCAGGGGTCGGTGCTCGGACCGCTGCTATTCAATATATTTATAAATGATATAGAAACAGGGACGAAGTGCGAAATAATAAAATTTGCAGACGATACCAAACTATTTAGTGCTGCTCGGACTAAAGAGGACTGCGAAGAATTACAAAGGGACCTGAATAAGCTAGGGGAGTGGGCGACGAGATGGCAGATGAAGTTCAATGTAGAGAAATAGCATAGTTACTTACCGTAACAGGTGTTATCCAGGGACAGCAGGCAGATATTCTTGACTGATGGGTGACGGCACCGACGGAGCCCCGGTACGGACAATTTTAGAGTTATTGCACTCTAAGAACTTGGAAAGTTCTAGCAGGCCGCACCGCGCACGCGCGAGTGCCTTCCCGCCCGACAGAGGCGCGCGGTCCCCAGTTAGGATAAGCCAGCTAAGAAGCCAACCCAGGGAGGTGGGTGGGACGCAAGAATATCTGCCTGCTGTCCCTGGATAACACCTGTTACGGTAAGTAACTGTGCTTTATCCCAGGACAAGCAGGCAGCATATTCTTGACTGATGGGTGACCTCCAAGCTAACAAAAAGAGGGATGGAGGGAAGATTGGCCATTAGGAAAACAAATTTTGCAAAACAGAGTGGCCGAAGTGTCCATCCCGTCTGGAGAATGCATCCAGACAATAGTGAGATGTAAAAGTGTGAACTGAGGACCATGTAGCAGCTTTGCAGATTTCCTCAATAGGCGTGGAACGGAGGAAAGCCACAGATGCTGCCATAGCTCTAACTCTATGGGCCGTGATAGAAACTTCCAGTGTCAGTCCGGACTGAGCATAACAAAATGAAATGCACGCTGCAAGCCAATTTGACAACGTACGTTTAGTAACAGGACGTCCTAATTTATTCGGATCAAAGGACAGAAAGAGTTGGGGAGATGATCTGTGGGGCTTAGTACGCTCTAAATAGTAAGCTAGAGCCCGCTTACAGTCCAAAGTATGCAGAGCCTGTTCTCCAGAATGTGAGTGAGGTTTCGGAAAGAAGACAGGCAGAACAATAGATTGGTTGAGATGGAATTCAGAGACAACCTTATGGAGAAACTTTGGATGTGTACGCAGAACCACCTTGTCATGATGAAAGACAGTAAAAGGTGGATCTGCAACTAGTGCATGTAGCTCACTGACCCTCCTGGCAAAGGTAAGAGCAATAAGGAAAAGTACCTTCCAAGTGAGAAACTTGAAAGAAGCGGTAGCCAAAGGTTCAAATGGAGGCTTCATTAAGGCGGAAAGAACTACATTGAGATCCCAGATAACAGGAGGGGCTTTAAAGAGGTGGTTTCACATTGAAAATACCCCGCATGAATCTGGACACCAAGGGATGAGCTGAGAGGAGTTTTCCATGAACTGGCTCATGAAAAGCAGCAATAGCACTGAGGTGGACTCTGATGGAAGTAGACTTGAGGCCAGAGTCAGACAAAGAAAGAAGATAATCCAACAACGTCTCCACTGCGAGAGAAGTGGGATCAAAATGATGAAGAAGACACCAGGAAGAAAATCGAGTCCACTTCTGATGGTAACATTGCAGAGTGGCCGGTTTCCTGGATGCGTCCAGAATGGAGCGAACGGGCTGAGACAAAAGAGTATCAGTCGAAGTCAGCCCGAGAGATACCAAGCTGTCAGGTGCAGAGACTGGAGGTTGGGATGTAGAAGGGTCTCCGGATGTTGTGTAAGCAGCGAAGGAAACAGTGGAAGAAGAAAGGGTTCCCTGGAACTGAGTTGAAGTAGAAGGGAGAACCAATGTTGCCTGGGCCACCGTGGAGCAATCAGAATCATGGTGGCTCGTTCCCTCTTGAGCTTGAACAAGGTTCTTAACATGAGAGGCAGAGGAGGGAAAGCGTACAGGAACAGATTGGACCAATCGAGGAGAAATGCATCCGCTGCCAGACAGTGAGGAGAGTAGAGTCTGGAGCAGAATAGGGGCAGCTGGTGATTGTGAGGAGCTGCAAAGAGGTCTATCTGAGGAGTGCCCCACTGAGCGAAGATGGACTGCAGAGTTAAAGGATCGAGTGTCCACTCGTGAGGCTGGAGAATTCTGCTGAGCTTGTCCGCCAAGGAATTCTGTTCTCCCTGAATGTAGATAGCTTTCAGGAATAGATGGTGATCTGTGGCCCAAGCCCAAATCTTCTGGGCTTCTTGGCACAAGAGGCGAGAGCCTGTCCCACCCTACTTGTTGATGTAGTACATCGCAACTTGATTGTCTGTGCACAGCAGGAGGTCTTGAGGAAAGAGAAGATGCTGGAAGGCCTTGAGGGCATAAAACATTGCTCTGAGTTCCAGGAAATTGATGTGATGCTTCATTTCCTGAGCTGTCCAAAGTCCTTGAGTTTGGAACTCGTTCAAATGAGCTCCCCAGGCATAAGGGGAGGCGTCGGTGGTGATGACAAGTTGATGAGGAGGTAGATGGAACAGAAGACCTCTGGAGAGATTTGAGGATATCAACCACCATTGTAGAGACTGACGAAGAGATGATGTTACAGATATGTGACGTGAGCAAGGATCCATCGCTTGGGACCACTGGGTAGCTAGGGTCCATTGAGGAGTGCGCAGGTGAAGACGTGCAAGTGGTGTGACATGAACTGTGGAGGCCATGTGACCCAAGAGTATCATCATTTGCTTGGCAGAGATGGAACGTTGTGGAAGCACCTGCTGACATAGAGATTGAAGCGTTTGAAGACGGTTGGACGGCAGGAACGCTCTCATGAGGACTGTGTCCAAGACTGCTCCAATGAATTGAAGTCTCTGAGTGGGGATGAGATAAGATTTGGGTAGATTGATCTCGAACCCCAGCAAACGTAGAAATAGGATGGTCTGGTTGGTGGCCTGGAGTACTATCTGAGATGAATTGGCCTTTATCAACCAATCGTCCAGGTAAGGAAACACCTGAAGGTGGTGGGAACGTAGAAAAGCAGCCACCACAATCAGACATTTGGTAAACACTCTTGGAGAGGAGGCAAGACCGAAGGGTAGCACTTTGTACTGGTAATGACAACGATTGATCATGAAGCGTAGGTACTGTCTGGAGGCCAGATTGATCGGTATGTGAGTGTATGCTTCTTTGAGATCGAGGGAACATAGCCAGTCGCCTTGATTGAGAAGAGGGTAAAGAGTGGCTAAAGAGAGCATTCTGAATTTCTCTTTGACCAAGCATTTGTTGAGATCGCGAAGATCTAGGATGGGTCTGAGATCTCCTGTTTTTTTGGGGACTAGAAAATAACGGGAGTAGAATCCCTGCCCCTTTTGATCTAGAGGAACTTCCTCTATGGCGTTCAGAAGGAGGAGGGATTGAACCTCCTGAAGAAGGAGTGAAACCTGAGGAGTGTTCAAAGCAGACTCTCTTGGCAGACTTTGGGCAGGAAGTGTCTGAAAGTTGAGAGAGTAGCCGTGGTGAATGATGTTGAGGACCCACTGATCCGAGGTGATGGTTTCCCAACGGCTTATGAAAAGAGTAAGGCGTCCTCCTATGGGCTGCGGAAGGTGGGCAGCAGGATGGAGACTGGCTATGTCCTGGAGAACCAAGTCAAAAGGGTTGAGTGGATTTTTGTGAAGGGGGAGGCTTCACCTGTTGTTGCTGCTGTGCTGGTCTAGCAGCTTGCCTCTGTTGTTGCCTCTGATGCCTGGGTTGCTGCGGGGCCTGTGGTAAAGGACGAGCCACAAATCTACGCTGGTAGGCCGTCTGCTGGCGAAAAGACCTGGTAGGTGGGGGTTTCTTTTTCGTTTAAAGGAGAGTGTCCCACCGAGTCTCATGAGCTGAGAGCTTTTGGGTAGTGGAGTCCATGGATTCTCCAAACAGCTCATCCCCCAAGCAAGGTGCATTGGCCAGGCGATCTTGGTGATTGACATCAAGTTCTGAAACTCTAAGCCAGGCCAGTCGCCGCATGGCCACTGACATAGCCGTGGCCCTAGAGGTCAGCTCAAAGGTATCATAGATTGATCTGACCATGAACTTACGAAGTTGTAAGAGCGATGAAGAAGTTTGGCGAAAGGCAGATCTTTTACGGTCAGGAAGGTATTTCTCAAAAGTTGACAAAGTTTGAATGAGATGCTTAAGGTAGAACGAAAAATGGAAAGCATAGTTCCCAGATCTATTAGCTAGCATCGCATTCTGATACAACCGCTTGCCAAACTTATCCATGGCCTTACCTTCTCTGCCAGGAGGGACAGAGGCGTACACACTAGCCCCCGTGGATTTCTTTAAAGTAGATTCCACTAGTAAAGACTCATGGGGGAGTTGCGGTTTGTCAAAGCCAGGAATAGGTATGACCTTATATAAGGAGTCCAATTTGCGAGGAGCTCCTGGAATGGTCAAAGGTGTCTCTAGATTTTTATAAAAAGTCTCTCGCAAAATATCATGGAGAGGCAATTTTAAGCATTCCCTTGGAGGCTGGTCAAAGTCCAGTGCATCGAGAAATGCCTTGGATTTTTTTGGATTCAGCCTCCAAGGGAATAGAGAGAGAGTCGCACATCTCTTTGAGAAAAGAGGTGAAAGAAGTTGCATCAGGTTTGGAGGACGGATCTAAACCAGAAGGATCCTCGTCCCCTGACAAACACTCTCCCTCAGAGAGGAAAGGCTCCTCTGAATCACCCCACAGATCAGGGTCCCTCACTTGAAAACTACGGTCCCGTGACTCCGGTGTGGAGGGTTCTAGGTGTCGAGTTTTGTGAGTCGACTTACCAGACCTCTGAGAAACGGTACCGGGAGATGTTATCGGGTGTGCCGGTGCCGAAGTTTGCACCGCCTGGTGTAAAGACCTCGGTTCCGGCGCTAAAATTGGCATGGACACCGAGGAAGCTGTATGTACCAGTACCGACAAAGTGGATACCGATAAAAGAGGCTGCTCCACTGCCGGTACCGGTAGCTCAGACCGGACCGGGACTGGAAGGCTCGGTGTCAGAAGAGCAGGCAGGAGCTGTTGCAATTGCTCTTTGAGCTGTACTTGCAGGACGGTGGCAATTCGCTTGTCCAGCGAAGGCACCGGTACCGCTTTTTTCTTCTGCGGTACCTTTGGTGCCGCTCTACACTCCGAAGAGGAACCCGAGGTCTAAGGGCTAACCTCAATCGGAGCGGAGCGCTTCCGCGGGCGCCTCGAGGTCGGCAGGATTGGGCTCACTGTCACTGAGACCGGAGGACGCTCCAGCGGGGAAGGATTCTTAGCCGGCTTACCTGAGGGATGCAACGCCGGCACAGTGTCGCGCGGCGTCGATGAGGTAGGTGCCGACTGCGTCGGGCCCGAATTCGGGACTGGTGCCGCCGAATCCGACATCTCGGTACCAAATAAAAGTTGCTGTTGGATCTGGCGGTTTTTTAACGTTCTCTTTTTTAGAGTGGCACAGCGGGTGCAGGTGGACACCCGATGGTCACGACCCAGGCACTGTAAGCACCAGTTGTGCGGGTCAGTGAGGGAAATGGGCCTTGCGCACCGCTGGCACTTCTTAAAACCGGGTTGGGGGGGCATGAACGTGAAAACGGCTTCTGCCAAATTGAAGGCCGAGGCCTCGATGGTGGCAGTAGGCCCCACCGGGGCGAACCCGAAAAAGAGAAGAAAAAAAAAAGAAAATTCTTTTTTTTTTTTTTTTTAATAAAATAAGAAAAGAAAAAAGGGGAATACAAATTCCGAAAAGGTTTACGCGAGCGGGAAGGCGAATGAGAAAAAATTTCAACAGCCGTTGAAAGTTGCGTCTTCTTAGCTCCGCGGAAACTAAGAAACTGGGGACCGCGCGCCTCTGTCGGGCGGGAAGGCACTCGCGCGTGCGCGGTGTGGCCTGCTAGAACTTTCCAAGTTCTTAGAGTGCAATCACTCTAAAATTGTCCGTACCGGGGCTCCGTCGGTGCCGTCACCCATCAGTCAAGAATATCTGCCTGCTTGTCCTGGGATAAGTAAAGTATTGCATGTGGGAAGCAGAAACCCAAGGTACAGCTATACGATGGGAGGGATGTTATTGACTAAGAGAACCCAAGAAAGGGACTTGGGGGTAATAGTGGACAAGACAATGAATGCACACTGTGCAGCGGCCGCTAAGAGAGCGAATAGAATGCTAGGTATAATCAAGAAGGGTATAACAACCAGAACGAAAGAAGGTATCCTGCCGTTGTATCGGGCGATGGTGCGTCCGCATCTGGAGTACTGTGTCCAATATTGGTCGCCATATCTTAAGAAGGATATGGCGATACTCGAGAGGGTTCAGAAGAGAGCGACGTGTTTGACAAAAGGTATGGAAAACCTTTCATACACTGAGAGACTGGAGAAACTGGGGCTCTTTTCCCTGGAGAAGAGGAGGATTAGAGGGGATATGATAGAGACTTACAAGATCATGAAAGGCATAGAGAAAGTGGTGAGGGACAGATTCTTCGAACTTTCGAAAACTACAAGAACGAGAGGGCATTTGGAAAAGCTGAAAGGGGACAGATTCAAAATCAATGCTAGGAAGTTTTTCTTCACCCAGCAGGTGGTGGACACCTGGAATAAGCTTCCAGAGGGCGTGATAGGACAGAGTACGGTATTAGGGTTCAAGAAGGGATTGGACAATTTTCTGAAGGAAAAGGGGATAGAGGGGTATAGATAAAGGACTAATACACAGGTCCTGGACCTGTTGGGCCGCCGCGTGAGTCACCTGCTGGGCACGATGGACCCCTGGTCTGACCCAGCAGAGGCACTTCTTATGTTCTTATGAAGTACTGAAAGCTGTATCACACTTCTGCAAGACCCGGTTTGCAGGTTTGGATTGAATACCTAAAGTACAGACTCCTGAGGAGATGTAACAGAATGATGAATGTGAATATCCTATAAATTTGTCACAACTTACTGACAAGTTGCAAAACTATGAGACAGACTATAGAAGTACCATATATACTCGAATATAAACATACCCAAATATAAACCGAGGTAACCTTTTCCACAAAAAAACAGAAGGGAAAAATATTGACTTAAATATAAACCGGGGGGTTAAAATTCAAGTGCAGTGCCTTGGCCTTGTTCTGCCAGGCTCTACAACCCTGTTTTCCCTCCCTTGCAGTTCTGCTATGCTCTGCATCCAGTCCCCACACTCACTCCCTCCCCTGTCCTGCCAGTCTCTGCACCCAGCCCACTCCCTCCCTGCCAGGCTCTGTACCCTGACCCCCCCAACCCACCGATGACTTGAGGGCCTCCACCAGGCCTGCCATGAAACCTGGTGGTCCAGCGATGGCCGGGAGAGGAGGAATCCCTCCCGCCTCCTATCTCAGCCGATTCTAAGATTTTTTTAACCTTCCTCCCACCTCCCCTACGTACCTTTAGCATACCTGGTGGTCCAGAAGTGAATCATGGCCGCAGGACCACCAGGTCTCACGGTAGGCTTGGCAGAGGCCTGCAACTGGCTTGGGAGGGGGGGGGTGGGTCAGCACTGACCTGAATATAAACCAAAACCTCCCATTTTTGGGCCATTTCTTTAGCCCAAAAATCTCAGTTTATATTTGAGTATATACAGTAGAAAGAGGGAAAAACAATGTTTCTAAAATTCTTGCTTAAATATACTACCTTTTACAAAATGTTCCAAAATATTACCTCATATTCTTTGTGAAGGAGTTCAAGCCTTGTCTTGCGAAGATGTTTCCTGATTGGATGGCTAATTATACATTCATTTTCACCTGTTCCACCTACAATAAATAAAAAGAAAATGTTCTTATTATTGATATATCATTTTATATGTTCCTATTCACGTTCAGTATACAAAGAATTTAAAGGAACAAACTTGATTAAACATTTTGTGCTCTGGTGGTAAATATGACACTGTACAGGGTGTCTGAACACCATAATGAAAATACAGTAAACTCAGTTAACCAGCACCCATGGGGCTTGGTGGATGCTGGATAAAGCACAGTTACTTACCGTAACAGGTGTTATCCAGGGACAGCAGGCATATATTCTCACATGTGGGTGACGTCATCTACGGAGCCCCAGCGCGGACAGCTTTTCAAGCAAACTTGATTGAAGTTTCAAGTTTGCTACACTACACCACGCATGTGCATGCCTTCTTGCCCACTAGAGGGCGCATCCCCACCTCGTGGTCCTCAGTTCCATAACCAGCAAAGAAGCCATCCCCGGGGAGGAGGGCGGGTTGTGAGAATATATGCCTGCTGTCCCTGGATAACACCTGTTACGGTAAGTAACTGTGCTTTATCCCAGGACAAGCAGGCATGATATTCTCACATGTGGGTGACCTCCAAGCTAACCAAAAAAGGGTAGGTGGGAGGATGGCAATTTAGGAAAACAGGTTACGTAACACCGACTGGCCAAATCGGCCGTCGCTTCTGGACAAAGTGTCCAGGCAATAGTGGGAGGTGAACGTATGAACCGAAGACCAAGTGGCAGCTTTACATATGTCCTCCACAGGAGTAGACCGGAGGAAAGCAACAGAAGCTGCCATAGCCCGGACCTTATGCCCTGTGACTCGACCATGGAGCGTGAGACCAGCCTGAGCGTAGCAAAAGGAAATACAAGCAGCTAACCAGTTGGACAAGGTGCGCTTGGAAACAGGATGTCCCAACCTATTAGGATCAAAGGACAAAAACAATTGAGGAACCTTCCGATGAGACTTGGTACGTTGGAGATAAAAGGCCAACGCCCTCTTACAGTCAAGCGTGTGAAGCGCCGCCTCACCAGGATGAGAGTGGGGCTTCGGGAAGAACACCGGAAGAACAATGGACTGATCGAGGTGGAAATCAGACACAACCTTAGGCAAAAATTTAGGATGGGTGCGAAGAACCACCTTGTCATGATGAAACACAGTAAAAGGTGGATCCGCAACCAAAGCCTGCAGCTCACTAATCCGACGAGCGGACGTGAGCGCAAGCAAAAAGACCACCTTCCAAGTGAGAAACTTAAGGTGAGATTTGTCGATAGGCTCAAAAGGAGGCTTCATGAGTTGAGCTAAGACCACATTAAGATCCCAAACTACAGGAGGAGGTTTCAGAGGAGGGTGAACATTCACGAGACCCCTCATGAAATGAGTCACCAGAGGATGAAGAGAGAGAGACCGACCCTCGAGATGCCGATGGAACGCCGCAATGGCACTGAGATGCACCCGAATGGAAGTCGTCTTCAGTCCAGACTTAGACAGATGCAGCAAATATTCCAACACCGAAGACACTGGAACTGAACTCGGGTCCAGATGGTTAGAGGAACACCAGGATGAAAATCTGGTCCACTTCTGGGAATAACAAAGCCTAGTCGAGACTTTGCGCGAGGCTTCCAAAATCTCCCTCACCGACTGAGAAACAGGAATCGAAGTCAAGGGGAAAGGAACCAAGCGGTCAGATGCAAAGACTCCAGATTGGGATGTAACAGCGAACCCCGACTCTGAGACAGCAGAGAGGGAAAAACCAGCAGAAGCAGAGGTTCCCTGACACTGAGTTGAAGGAGCAGGGAGAACCAGTGCTGTCTGGGCCAACGAGGCGCAATGAGAATCATAGTGGCTCTGGTCGATTTGAGATGCACCAACGTTCTCAAGATTAGAGGAAAAGGAGGGAACGCATAAAGGAACCTCCCTCCCCAGTCGAGAAGAAAGGCGTCGGCCTCGAGACGATCCGGGGATAACATCCAAGAACAATAGAGGAGCAGTTTGCGAGTCTCCGGGGAGGCAAACAGATCCACCTGAGGAGTCCCCCAGCGTTCGAAGACCTTGCGCAGAACCCGGGAGTTCAACGACCACTCGTGCAGCTGGAGAAGACGACTGAGTTTGTCTGCCAGACAGTTCCTCTCTCCCTGAATGTAAACCGCCCGTAGGAAGATGTTCTGGGAGACCGCCCATTCCCAAAGGCGCAGGGCTTCCCGGCACAGGGACCAAGAGCCCGTTCCTCCTTGCTTGTTCACATAATACATTGCCACCTGGTTGTCCGTCTGCACGAGGACTACCTGATTGTGTAACAAGTGGCAGAACGCTCGAGCCGCTAGAAAGATGGCCCGAAGCTCCAACACATTGATGTGACAAAGACGGTCCTCTGCCGACCATAGACCCTGAGTCCACAGACCGTCGAGATGAGCCCCCCACACGTACTCCGAGGAGTCCGTGGTCAGGACCTTGCGATGCGGAGGAACGAGAAAGAGCAAACCCCCGGAAAGATTGGAAGAGTTGGTCCACCAACGGAGCGAGCATCTGAAAGAAGGAGTCACCGTTATCGGACAAGAGAGTGGGTCGCGATCCTGACGCCACTGCGAGGCCAAGGTCCACTGAGGAAGCCTCAGATACAAGCGGGCGAACGGAGTGACGTGGACCGTCGATGCCATGTGTCCCAGAAGAACCATCATGCGCTGAGCCAACACCATGGGCATCAGCGAAACCTGGCGACTCAATCGAAGCAGGGCCTCCAACCGAGGAGGGGGGAGGAATGAACGAAGACGCACCGTGTCCAGCACGGCTCCGATAAACTGGAGGGATTGAGTCGGGGACAATTGAGACTTGGGAAAGTTCACTTCGAACCCCAGACGTTGAAGGAAGATGATAGTCTGTTGGGTCGCTGAGATAACCCCCTCCCTGGTCGACGCCTTGATCAGCCAATCGTCCAGGTAGGGAAAGACCTGTAGCCCCCGAGATCTCAGGGCTGCAGCGACCACCACCATACACTTCGTGAAGACTCGCGGGGATGAAGCCAGTCCGAAGGGGAGGACCCGATATTGAAGGTGCAACTCCCCCACCTGAAACCGTAAGAATTTGCGGAAGGCGGGATGCACCGGAACATGAGTATACGCTTCCTTCAAATCTAGGGAGCACATCCAATCTCCTTCCTCCAAAAGAGGATACAACACCGGAAGCGACAACATACGGAACTTCTCCCGGACCAGGAACTTGTTGAGCTTCCGGAGGTCCAAAATGGGGCGTAAGTCCCCGGTCTTCTTTGGGACCAGAAAGTAACGGGAGTAAAACCCTCGCCCTCGTTGGTCGGGGGGTACAGGTTCCACCGCCCGAAGGCTAAACAAGGCCCTCGCTTCCGCGAGAAGAAGAGGAAGTTGGACCTGACTGAATGGGTAAGCCCCCGGCGGATGTTCTGGCGGCGTGGCTGAGAAATTGAGCGAGTAGCCCTCGGAGATAATCCGAAGCACCCGAGCATCTGATGTGATTCCCGTCCAGGCCGCATAAAAGGCCCGGAGCCGACCCCCGATCGGAAGGGGGTTCGGCGAGAGTGCGGAAGGGGCCCGCCCCCATCCGCGCATCACGTCAAAAAGACGGCGCTGGCTTAGACGCCCCCTGCGCCTGAGGTTTTGGTTGGACTCCCCTGCCTTGTTGCGGGGGGCGCTGGGGCAGAGGTCTCGAGAAGGCCGGCGTGGACTTCTGGGGGGTATCTCCTCGGGGGAGGTCGGAATGGCTTTTGCGGCGGGGCCCGAGGTTTAGGACGGACCAAGGAGGCAAGGGAGCGCTCCTGTTCCGACAGACGTTTGGTCGCCGCCTCCAGGGACTCATCAAATAACTCAGAGCCAACACAGGGTAGATTGGCCAGACGTTCCTGCAAGTTCGGGTCCATGTCCAGGGTACGTAACCAGGCGAGCCTGCGCATCGCCACAGCAAAGGTGGATACCCTGGAGGCCAGTTCAAATGCGTCGTAGACAGCGTGAAACAAGTACAGACGCAGCTGGGATAAGTTGGACATGAACGTGGCAAAACCCTCCTTGTGGGAATCCGGCATGACTCCTTGATAACGGGGCAAGTCCTTGACCATGCTCCGAAGATAAGAGGAGAATGTAAAGGCATAATTAAGGACCCTGGTAGCCATCAATGAGTTAGAATAGAGGCGACGACCAAACTTGTCCAGGGTCCGCCCCTCCCGTCCGGGCGGGACCACCGCCGAAACCTTAGTGGGTTGCGACTTTTTCAGCGCCGACTCCACCAGCAACGACTGGTGGGACAGTTGTGCCTTATCGAAGCCCTTCCATGGTATGGTCCGGTACTTGGACTCCATCTTAGAAGGCACCGCTGTGACTGTAAGAGGGGAGTCTAAATTTCTCAGGAAGGTCTGGTGGAGGACCTTACTGAGAGGCAGACGAGGAGTTTCTCTCGGGGGAGTGGGCAGATCTTGTTTCTCCAAAAACTCCTTCGTATACTGAGACCCAGCAAGCAGGTCCAGGTCCAAGGCCCGCGCCATATCCTGGACAAATTTCGAGAAGGACGAGGGCCTAGCCGGCGGGGAAGGAGTACGCGAGATCCGAGCCGCAAAGAAAGAGGGGGAGGCCTCGCGGGAATACCTAGGCTCCCTACCAGACCCCGATCCCCAGGAGGCTGTGCCGAGGGACCTTGAAGGGGTCGGGGACCGCCTATGCCCCGAGGAGCCCTTGGGGGAAGTCCCCGGGGTATGAGGGACCGAGGTCCTTCCCCTCCGTCTCGGCGAGGATTCTCTCGAACCCCTTCCCCCAGGGGTGCGGAAGAGCCTCGGATTGTCAAGGCGGAGCTCCGAGACATGTAATGTCTCACCCCCGGTCGGCGAGGAACGACCGCGTCTCCGAGGGGAAGCGCGAGAACGCTTAGGTTTCCTCGGCCGACGCCTCGTTCGAGGCCGACCCGAGGGCGAGGAGCCCCGGGAGGACCTCGATGAAGAGGACGTGGAAGAGATCCTCCGAACCCGACGCACCTTGTCCCGAGGCCTGACACTCCTCTCAGGCTGGTCGACCGAGGTCGAGGTCGAGGGCAAGGTCGGGTTCAAGGACGGCCGACCCCCGGGGTCCAAACCCGAAGGCACCGAGACCGAGGCCGCCGACGCCGGGGCAGTCGAGGCCGGGGCAGTCGAGGCCGAAGCCTGCTGCAGGTGCGCGAGGGCCCCGGACAGCTCCGAGGCAATCAGCGCTCGGAGCAAGTCCTGGAAGACCAGAACCCCCATCATGGCAGGCAGGTCCGGGGCCGAGGAGTGCTCCCTGGAGGGCGACCTCGGTCTCGAGTATTCCCTCGGGGCACTGGGCTTTGCAACTCTGGGTGGGGCAGAGGACGACCCACCCGCAGTCGAGGAGCCCGAGGATGGCTTCTTCGTTGACCCTGGAGTCGAGGATGGAAGCGAGGACTTACCCGAAGCAGGCTTGGTCGAGGCAGCAGGCTTGGATGAAGTCGAGGGTCGAGGCGAGGTCGGGGGACCGGAGGCCGAGGTCGAGGCCGAAGCCGAGGCCAACGTTGAGGCCTTCCCCGCTGCAGGGTCCGCAGAGAAGAGCTCCGCCATCCGGGCACGGCGTCGGCGGAGAGCTCTAGACTGAAAAGTTGAACACCTGTCACAGGATTCGGTAGGGTGCTCAGGGCCCAAACAGACCAAGCACCACCGGTGAGGATCGGTAATTGAGAGCAACCGATCGCACCGGGTGCACTTTTTAAAGCCCGTCAAGGGACGGGACATGGACACAAAACCCGGCCGGGAACGAACGAGGTCCCGCGGCCGCGGCTACCGGGAGCCCCCGGAGCCGAACCAAAAATTGGTTTTTTTTTCGACGAAAACTGAAAGAAAAGAAAGAAAGAAAAGCAATTTAAGCACAGCGACCATGAAATAACACACAGCCGCGGTGTCAGAAGGCTAAATTCGAAGAGCACAATTTCCACAGGGCTTCTGGCTCCGCGGAAAAAACTGAACTGAGGACCACGAGGTGGGGATGCGCCCTCTAGTGGGCAAGAAGGCATGCACATGCGTGGTGCAGTGTAGCAAACTTGAAACTTCAATCAAGTTTGCTTGAAAAGCTGTCCGCGCTGGGGCTCCGTAGATGACGTCACCCACATGTGAGAATATCATGCCTGCTTGTCCTGGGATAACTGCAGTTTCTAGTTGTTTGAGAATTACAAATAGTTGATGTATATCTAGATTTTCAGGAAGCTTTTGACAAAATTCTTCCTGAGAAAATTAAAGAGTAACAGACAGGATAGGTGACAAAGTTTAGTTGTGGAATAGGAATTGGAATTGGTTATCAGATACAGAGGGTAGGGTTAAATGGTAATTTTTCTCAATGGAGGAGAGTAAACAATGGAGTGACGCAGGGATCTGTACTAGGACTGGTGCTATTTATTTATAAAAGATCTGGAAATTGGAATGACGAGTGAGGTGATTAAATTTGCAAATAACACTAACCCCCTCTTTTACTATGGTGTGCTAACCGATTAGCGCAAACTAATCGAATTAGCACACGCTAAACGCCAACGCATCCATAGACTAAATCGATTAGCGCACCTTAATAAAAGAGGGCCCAAACTGTTCCAAGTTGTTAAAATGTATGCAGCTCATGAAAAATTGCAGGCAGACCTTAGGAAATTGGAAGACTGGGCATCCAAGTGGCAGAAGAAATCTAATATGGACAAATGCATAGTGATGCACATTTTGAAGAATAACCCAAATCAGTTACCAGATGCTAGGGTCCACTTTTTTGCTTGATGTGATTTTATTAGTTATGATTTTATTATATTATATTATATAATTCATATTATTTTTATTAGTTTATATTGTGTGTTTTATATTAGTTTACATTATGTGCTTCATATTTTTATTATTGTTTTTAACTTGTCACGGCTCAACAGACTCTTGGCAAAGGCATAGATGCTAAAACACCGTCAGTGACTTATCGAGTCTTCGAGTTCTCGCAGTGTAAAGAGAACTTTGAACTTTACACCTGTGGCTGAATTATTGACATCTCATCCTCACGACTCCTTTGTTGTGCCTTGATTGTCTCATCGTTGAGGCCTCCTTGGGCTCCCTTTTTGGGGCCATTCCCATTCTCCACTTTCAATTCAAAGGGCAAGCAAAACATTACTGTCTCTTCTGCAATCATTACTTTCAAATTACCGTATTTTCACACATATAACGCGCGCGTTATACACGATTTTACAAACCGTGTATAACCATGCGCGTTATATGCGTGAGCGCGTTATCCCCTTTTTTTTTTTACATAGTTCCCCCCCGACGTCCGATTCAACCCCCCCCCCCGCAGGACGGCTCGCACCCGCACCCCGAAGGACCGCTCGCGCTGGAACACGCACCCGCACCCCCACCCCGAAGGACCGCTCGCACCTCCACATCCTCCCCACCCCCCCATCATGTAGAAGTTTCCTACCGTCGTCCTGCTGCTTCCTCTGCCGGCGGTCCTGCCCCTTCTCTTAGCCCTGCGTCTACGCTGCTTCCTCTTCCGGCGGTCCCGCCCTTTGGCGGGACCGCCGGAAGAGGAAGCAGCGTAGACGCAGGGCTAAGAGAAGGGGCAGGACCGCCGGCAGAGGAAGCAGCAGGACGACGGTAGGAAACTTCTACATGATGGGGGGGGAGGCTGTGGGGGTGCGAGCGGTCCTTCGGGGTGGGGGTGCGGGTGCGTGTTCCAGCGCGAGCGGTCCTTCGGGGTGCGGGTGCGAGCGGTCCTGCGGGGGGGGGGGGGGGTGAATCGGACATCGAGGGGGGCATCAGGCTTTCAAGGTGGGGACAGGACTTCAAGGGGGAGAGGAGAGTCGGGGCAGGCTAAAGGAGAGTGGGCTGGCCAGAGGAGAGTCGGGACGGGCTAAAGGAGAGTCGGGCTGGCCAGAGGAGAGTCGGGGCGGGCTAAAGGAGAGTCGGGCTGGCCAGAGGAGAGTCGGGGCGGGCGAAAGGAGAGTTGGGCAGCGACGGGAGAGTCGGGGCGGCATGCGCGGTATACAGGTGTGCGCGATATATAAAAATTTATTTACATAAATTACAGTTCCCCGCGCGCTAAACCCGGGTGCGCGGTATATGAGTGAAAATACGGTATTCATTGCGGCCACTCTGCTTAAGAACTGATGTGGTCAGCGTTTCGCGGCACAATTAGCCTCTACATCAGGGCTTTTTCAATTACAGCAGCATATCATAGTTCTCAACCAAGCAGAATGTAAGAACATAAGAATTGCCACTGATGGGTCAAACCAGTGGTCCATCATGCCCAGCAGTCCGCTCACGCGGCAGCCCTCTGGTCAAAGACCAGCACCCTAAGTGAGACTAGCCCTATAAGCTTATGTCCTTGTTCAGCAGGAACTTGTCTAACTTTGTCTTGAATCCCTGGAGGGTGTTTTTCCCTATGACAGACTCCAGAAGAGCGTTCCAGTTTTCTACCACTCTGGGTGAAGAAGAACTTCCTTACGTTTGTACGGAATCTATGCCCTTTCAACTTTAGAGAGTGCCCTCTTGTTCTCCCAACCTCTCATTCTCCCTACCTTGAAGAAGATGAACAACCTGTCCTTATCTACCACATCTATCCCTTTCAGTCCACTGATATCGGGAGCTGCCCCAACAGAAACTCGGCTTCTCGCGGCAGGAGAGAGAGGCCGGGCCGGCGTGGGAGACCAGCTCCGCCTCCCAACGCCCCCCGTGTTGGGGAAAAAAAAAATGTTTCCTGACACTGTGGAAATTAAGGTCCATCAAAAAATATTTCGATCCTCTATCATTTAGATTACTAGTGCAATCACTAGTGCTTTCAACACCGGACTTCTGCAATTTTGTTTATATGGGTACATAAAAACTGTAAGGAAACTTAGGATTGTCCAAAACACAGCGGTCCGTTTGATATTTGGATTAAAAAAGAGCGACCATGTTAGCCCCTACTACAGACTGCTTCACTGGCTACCAATGGATGCACAAATAATTTTCAAGTTCTCTTGCATATGTTTCAAGCTGGTTTGGGGACTAGCTCCTACATATCTGCTACCTCACTTCATTCTATACAGCCCTACGAGACAAACCAGAAACAGCAACCTATTTGCATACCCAAGCATTACCGGCTGCAAATACAAAACCTTCCTGGATAGAACTTTCATGTACCAAGCAAACAAACAACACTGGTTAGACAGCTACATAAATGGAGCAAGACCTACATATAATGCCTTTAGAAAAGCCATAAAAACTGCCTTATTCAACAGAATTATCACCTAAAAAAGTATCTACACCTAACACTGGGATCATTGGACGAAAACAAGCACATCCATTTTAGACAAAATTGCCCCTAAACGAAACAAAAAAAACTGCTCATATAAATATAATAAATGGTTCGACTCTAAACTATTAAAAATGAAACAATTAGTAAGACGACTAGAAAGGATCTGGAAAAAAACTGGAAAAATATCAGACCGGAACAATTGGAGATCCAACATAAAGAGCTACAAACAATTGATAAAAGAAAAACGTAAAGCATTTTATTCATCCAAAATTAACACATCCAATACCAGCTCGAAAGGAATCAACACAAAAGAATTTATTTGACACCACACGTCACACTCAATCCATGCATAATATTAAGCTACCTTCAGCAAATGATTTAGCAAAGCATTTTGATTCAAGAATTATAAACCTAAGAAACAATTGTTCGACAAACATAGGTACACAACAAATAGGTACACAACAAACAGCCAACATACAAGGAAATGAAATACCTGTGGATATGATTTGGAACTCCTTTCAAGATCCAGAATGGAATAAATACATCAAACTATACAAGTACACTATATCACACTGCATTCTGGATCCCTGTCCCCCTGATATTATGAAAGCAGCCCCATTAGACTTTTAAACTAACTGATAATTTTAAAAGTGGAAAATTCCTAACGGTCACATTATAATCACCCCAATTCAAAAAAATCGCAAACAATCTTTAGCATCAGTAACCAACAATAGACCAGTAACATCCATTCCACTCTTCGTAAAAATCTTGGAAGGACTGGTACATACCCAATTGATGGACTACCTTGATCAGTTCTCTCTTTTACATGAAACCCAATCTAGTTTCAGACCTTTGTTCAGCACCGAGACAGTAATAGCGGCGATCCTGGATAACTTACACTCCTTATTTAGTAAGGGCCATAATGCCCTGATCATACAATTTGACATGAGTTTAGCCTTTGACTTGGTGGATCATGAGAAATTGCTACAATGCTTAGACGCAATTGGCATCAGAGGAGAGGTACTCAACTGGTTCCGAGGTTTCCTTATGGCCTGCACCTATCACGTACGTTTCAATTACAATCTCTCTAATACCTGGAGAAACCCATCTGGCGTTCCACAGGGGTCTCCATTATCCCCACTGCTCTTCAATGTTTACATGTCATCACTAGGCACGCAGCTGGCCCATCGGGGTATAAAATTATAGTTACGCAGATGACTTTACAATCATTATCCCATTTGCTACATCTCTCTCTGAAGCTACCCCTATGGCAACAGAGGTACTAAACTTGATGGAACAATGGATGACCGAATTTAGACTGAAGCTTAATTCAGAAAAAACTAAATTCTTCATAGTTTCGCCACACCCACTTGTCATTATAACGCCACTAAGCATCAACAAACTCAGCTACCCTATTCAACTTACAATGAAGGTTCTAAGAGTAATACTGGGCCAAGGCCTAACTATGAAAGACCAAGTGAACTCCCTAGTCAGAAAGGGTTTTTTTTTACTCTCTGGAAACTTAGGTCCGTTACAGCATACTTCGACGCTTCATCATTCAGAATTCTGGTACAATCCCTAATACTAAGCCATCTCGATTACTGCAATATCGCCCATCTGGCAATCTCCCAGAGGAACATGCAGAGACTACAGCTGGTGCAGAATGCGGCAGTCAGGTTGATCTTTGGGTTGAAAAAGTCCAATCACATAACCCCTTCCTACCGACTCCTGCACTGGTTGCTGATGGAGGCACTTACGAAGTTCAAGCTGGGATGCTTTTGCTTTAAGGTACTATCCGGTTTAGCCCCTAAATATATAACTGACCTCTTCACCTTCTCAACCAATAGACATAAAAGAAGCGCACACCTGAAGTTCGTCTCCCCACCGGTTAGAGGATGTAAATTTAAAAGACACCATCAACATCTTCTCTCTTATCAAGCAGCATTATGGGTAAAGACCTGGAAAAACTAATTACGCACGCAAATAACTATGGTGAATTCAGGAAACACCTAAAAACATACCTGTTCTTGAAGTACCTAGGTAGCTGATCTGCACAATCTCACCCATCTCAATCTCCCATCTCAATCTCTCCCATAACAACTGATATCTTAAACTGTTAGCCACCAATCTCCAACTATGTAAGTTCCACTCAATCTGTAGCATCTTTCTAATCATTGTAAACTGTATAGAACTTCACGGTCCTGCGGTATATAAACTGTTATTATTGTTATTACCTTTAATGTTTCGATCATGTCCCCTCTCAATCTCCTCTGTTCAAGGGAGAAGAGGCCCAGTTTCTCTAATCTTTTGCTGTACGGCAGCTCCTCCAACCCATTAACCATCTTAGTTGCTCTTCTCTGGACCCTTTCGAGTAGTACCGTGTCCTTCTTCATGTACGGTGACCAGTGCTGGACGCAGTACTCCAGGTGAGGGCACACTATGGCCCGGTACAGCGGCATGATAACCTTCTCTGATCTATTTGTGATCCCCTTCTTTATCATTCTTAGCATTTTGTTTGCCCTTTTCGCCGCTGCAACACATTGCGTGGACGGCTTCATCGACTTGCCGATCAGAACTCCCAAGTCCCTTTCTGGGGAGGTCTCTCCAAGTACCATCCTGTATTCATGCATGAGATTTTTGTTACCAACATGCATCACTTTACACTTGTCCACGTTGAACCTCATCTGCCATGTAGATGCCCATTCCTCGAGCCTGATTATGTCACGTTGCAGATCTTCGCAGTCCCCCTGTGTCTTCACTACTCTGAATAACTTCGTATCGCCTGCAAATTTAATCACCTCGCTCATTATACCTATGTCCAGATCATTTATAAAGATGTTGAAGAGCATGGGTCCAAGCACTGAGCCCTGCAGCACTTGCTCTTCCAGTCCGAGTATTGTCCATTTACCCCCACTCTGTTTCCTATGCTCCAGCCAGTTTTTAATCCACGTATTTCACCCTCGATTCCATGGCTCGCAATTTTCCGAAGTAGTCGTTCATGCGCCCAATAACCTTCCAAGCTCTGCCTGACTCTGCCTCCCTTAATAATAGTACACTTCTCCCTCCATATTCGCGGTTTCAGCACTCGCAGTTTCGCTTATTCGCGATTTTTGGCATGCTGCCTCCTCCCCCCAAATTACATAAAGTACAGTACCGATAAAAAATTTTGTCGCTTCCCAGCTTCAGATGTGCTTAAACAAAAGTATGCGGTGATTTCGCCAAACTGCAAATAAAAAAACAACAACCCCAAAACACTAAATAAAAAGCGTAGTAAGCTCTTGTGAGCTCTTCTGCCTCGGGCCCTTTTTGATTAAAATAAAGTGCGCAGACAGAAGCAGCGCTGCAGCTAGTTGTGCACTTATAAAACGGGAGGAGCAAAGGGTCATCTATTATGTCCCGTGAGGAAAATATAATGCAGTAATAGCAATAATAATGCCAATTCTGAAGAAGGAAGGCTGCGGCTGCCTAGAATTGTGAAAGAGCGCGCGCACACAGTCTCCGCTCTGGGAATTTACTTCACCGGGCTTCCCCCTGCTTCTCTTCCAAGCGGACTTTTCTTTGTGCTTTATTAGCGAGAAGACGATTATTTCTCCATTGTCTCCCTGGCCTCAGGTCTTCGGGATGAAAGAAGCTGTATTTTTGTTATTCGCAATTTCAATACTATTAACGGTGGCTGTTACCAAAAAACCCGCAAACGTATAAAAAGTTATTTGCGGTTTTTCCATATTTGTGGGTCTGTTCCGCCCCTAACCACTGCAAATATGGAGGGAGAAGTGTTCAATAGATTTATTTCCTAGCCAGACAAAGCCCCCTCCCCCCCTTTTTTAAAGCTTTTCTTTTCATGCTGATATTACGCTTCTTCACTAACGGTATTCTGTTCTTCACTTGACTGTTCAGTGTCTTCCTCACCATTTGTATTCTGTAATTCGCTGACCATCCAGCCCCTTCGATGTAACATGTTAAGATTATACTGTAACCTATTTGTACCTGTAATCACTGACTACTCAGTGAAATCCTACCTATTCTTACCCTGTAATTCGCCGATTGTACAGCTCTCTTCACTGTAAACCGCCTAGAAGTCAGAAGATTATGGCGGTATAGAAAAAATAAAGTTATTATTATTATTATAACTTGTAAATGCCATTTCTTCCATTCATCTTTCAGATAATGTACACACAATATAATCTTATTAATACATAATGGTAATCACAAAATTAAACTACACAAAGCAAACTCATTTTTCCCTCCCCACCCCTGCATAGCATTTCTTCCTCTCTCCTCCACCCCTATATGCAACGTCTCCCTCTCTTTCACTGTCCACCATCTCTCTCTCTCTCTCTCATTCCCTCTCTTGCTGCAAAGGGAGGAGAGAGAGAGAGAGAAATATCCAGGGTACATTTCTCCAACTCCCTTTACTGCCCCCAAACTGTGTGCAACGTTTTTTGCCCCTGCCCACCAGCCCCATGCCCAACATTTCTCCTTCTATCACCCCTCTCCAGCACCATGCCACATTTTTTCCTCCATTCCCTCCACTACCTTGTCCAACATTCCTCCCTCTTGCATCCCTTTCCATCTGTTCCACTGTTCCTTCTTCACCACATCCAACATTTCTCTCTCATCCTCATTCCTCTCCCAGCACCATATCCAATAATTCTCTCCTTCCCTATCCTCAACAATTCTCCTCTTTCTTCCTTTCCCCATGTACACCACCTCTTTCCCTCTCACACCCATGTTCAACAAGTCTTCCTTTCTATTCCCTCCCCCACCTCAGCATCTTTCCCTCCCTCCATCCTATGTCTCAAGGTCATGCCCCCTCCCTCCCATATCCCCTCCCTCCCCTATTTTTTATTTATAAGATTATTCATTTATTACAACAAATAAAAACTGTAAGCAATTACAAAACAGTTCCAAGAAACAAAAAGAAGTCATACACCAACTTAAATTTAAGTTGGTGTATGATTTCCCTCTCTTCCTTCTGTGTCCCAACATGTTTCCTTCTCTCCATTCTATGTCCCAAGTTCATGCCCCCTAACTCCTTCCTTCCTTTGTCAGAAGTTCATACTCCCTTCGTCTCAATGTGCCCTTCCCCTCCCTTCTGTGTTCCAACGCACCCCTCTCCCTCCACCCCTCCCTTCTGTGACCCAACACACCTCTCTCCCTCCCTTGTCCCAAATTCATGCTCCCTCCAAGGGTATGTACCTGTGTTCTTGTCGGCTCTAAGACATCCAAGCAAGCCTCCTCCTGTTTCCTTCCAGCCTCACTTCTATCTTCACAAAGCCTTAGCAGCAGCAGAGTATGGCCAGAGGTCCTGGTGTGCTGGCCGCTACCAATAGGTGTGCGGCCACACAGCTTAGAGGGAATAGTACGTTATTCCTTTTCACTTTTTATCTAATCAAGTTTCTTTCTCTTTTTCTCATCCCCAAGCTTTCACATTTCTCATCCTCCTATTCCCTTTTATCTGCTTCCCATTACATTTCTATCCTCATATACTCATTCTGCTCATTCATCTCCTTGACAACTCTCCCACATGGATCCACCATTTCTAGCATCTCCCCTCCTTGATGCTTACTCCACCCTTGTAATCCAGCATTTCCTTCCTCTTTCTTTCTTTCTCACACAAGTCCAACATCTCTCCTTTCTGCCCTTCCATTCTCTCCTCCCAAGTCTGACATCTCTTCTCCCAACCCCCTTCCATCCCCCAGTCCATATCCCCTCTGCCTTTCCCTGTCCATCTCTCCTCTGCTTTCCCTGAGTAGTCCATCTTTCCTCCAAGTTTCAAGTATATTTTTAAAAAATTTTTAAGTTCAAAGATTTTATTGAATTTTAATATACAATAAGTACAAAAAAGGAAAAATTTTAACGAGGCAAGATACAGACACGTTATATGTATAATATAAAATTAGAGTTCCATACAATATTATCTATGTAATACAACCAGATTAATCGCCTAATCATATATTCAAGGCAATGTACAATACTAAAATCAACATTTGAGGGGGACTATCAATGTTACAGATATGACTTACAAGACTGACTGAACCACTAGGGAGGCAGGGATAGAAATACATTAATTGATAGTAAATAAGAAAATAAAGGGAAGCAACACAAGGTGGGGTTTTGGAAAAATTTTAAATGGCTAAAGATGGTTAGCGATCTTGACTAAGGTAACTAACAGTTAAAAGCATCTTTAAAAAGAAAGCATTTTAACTTGCCCTTGAATCTATCTATGTGTCTCTCTTCCTTTATATAAATAGGTAATGAATTCCACAATTGGGGAGCCTTAACTGAAAAAATGTACTGTCTGCGAATATTAATGGATTTTAGTGAAGGAACAGTTCAATAGGTGTTGATCACTGGATCGAAGTGTTCTGGTTGGAAAATACGGGATCAACACCCTATTGATAAAGGCTAGGGTTTTATACACAAGCGTTTTAAGAGTTAGCAAACATATTTTATAATTTATTCGGTATGACACTGGAAGCCAGTGAGATTCTTTAAGAAGAGGTGAGATGTGATCAAATTTCTTTGCTTTCATAATAATTTTTATAGAGGCGTTCTGTATTAGTTGAAGGCGTCTATTTCCTTTTGAGCAATACCCTGAAATAGACCGTTCCAATAATCGATTTTGGATATAACCAACGAATGGATCAGTATGTTAAGTGATTTTGGTTCTAACCATTTAGAAATCAAACAAATTTTCTGTAATCCAGGGGTCTCAAACTCAAACCCTTTGCAGGGCCACATTTTGGATTTGTAGGTACTTGGAGGGCCTCAGAAAAAATAGTTAATGCTTTATTAAAGAAATGACAATTTTGCATGAGGTACAACTCGTTATACACTTCTCCCTCCGAATCCGCAGTTTCAGTATCCGCAGATTCAGTTATTCACGATTTTTTTGTTTTTTACAATTTCCTTTTTTGGGCTATTTTTTTACCCATCTGAGCCTCCCCCAAACCTTATCTGGTGGTCTAGCGGTGAAGCGGGGCAGAAGCGATCTTCCTATGCTCCTGCCCCATGCAGAACCATCACCAAAATGGCTGCCATGAGTTCCCGTTGTAGTCTCGAGACAGAAGGGAGGCGGGGGTGGGTCAGAGCAGGCCGAAAAGTTATTTGCGATTTTTCACACTTCATGGTCCGGCTCTGCAGCTAACCCCCGTGGATACGGAGGGAGAAGTATAGTTTATAAATCTTTGCTTTTGGCTAAGTCTTAATAATAATATTGTCATTTATAGTTAAAGAGACATATGATCAAGAAACTGTTTCATTTTACTTTTGTGATTATGATAAACATACCGAGGGCCTCAAAATAGTACCTGGCGGGGCTGCGAGTTTGAGACCACTGCTGTAATCTGAAGAATGGTGATTTTATTACACTGCTGATATGTTCATGGTAAGACAATTTCTGGTCAAATACAACCCCCAGAATTTTGATAGTGGTGACTGCCCCTCCTATGAATCTCCTTCCCTTTCCACATTTTGCCCTTTCCACCAAATCCATCTCTTCCTCCCATTCATCTCCTTCTACCATCTCTCCCTGACACCCTCTGCCTTCCCCCATGTTCTTCTCTCCCTCTCTTGCTCCCTCTGTCGACCTCCAAATCCATCTCTAATTGTACCCCTTCTACCCCCCTCTTCCACCTCTGCCATCCCCATCCATCTCTCTCTGACCCTTACATAAGAACATAAGAAATGCCTCCGCTGGGTCAGACCTGAGGTCCATCGCGCCCAGCAGTCCGCTCACGCGGCGGCCCATCAGGTCCAGGACCTGTGCAGTAATCTTTTATCTATACCCCTCTATCCCCTTTTCCAGCAGGAAATTGTCCAATCCTTTCTTAAACCCCAGTACCGTTTGCTGCCCTATAACGTCCTCTGGAAGCGCATTCCAGGTGTCCACCACACGTTGGGTAAAGAAGAACTTCCTAGCATTCGTTTTGAATCTGTCCCCTTTCAACTTTTCCGAATGCCCTCTTGTTTTTTTATGTTCTGAAAGTTTGAAGAATCTGTCCCTCTCTACTCTCTCTATGCCCTTCATGATCTTGTAAGTCTCTATTATATCCCCTCTAAGTCTTCTCTTCTCCAGGGAAAAGAGACCCAGTTTCTCCAATCTCTCAGCGTATGAAAGGCTTTCCATCCCCTTAATCAGTCGTGTCGCTCTCCTCTGAACTCTCTCGAGTAACACCATATCCTTCTTAAGGTATGGTGACCAATACTGGACGCAGTACTCAAGATGCGGACGCACCATTGCCCGGTACAGCGGCAGGATAACTTCTTTCGTTCTTGTTGTAATACCCTTCTTGATTATCCCCAGCATTTTATTCGCTCTCTTGGCGGCCGCTGCGCACTGTGCCGTCGGCTTCATTGTCATGTCCACCATTACCCCCAAGTCCCTTTCTTGGGTACTCTCATTCAATAACATCCCTCCCATCATATAGCCGTGCCTCGGGTTTCTGATTCCCACATGCAATACTTTACATTTCTCAACATTGAACTTCATCTGCCATCTCTCTGCCCATTCCCCCAATTTGTCCAAGTCCCTTTACAATTTTTCACAGTCCTCCTTTGTCCGAGCTCCACTAAATAGTTTGGTGTCATCCGCAAATTTTATTATCTCACTCTTTGTTCCTGTTTCTAGATCATTTATGAATATATTAAATAGCAGCGGCCCGAGCACTGAGCCCTGCGGAACACCACTCGTGACCTTCCTCCAGTCTGAGTAATGTCCCTTCACCCCTACCCTCTGTTTCCTACCCGCTAACCAGTTTCTGATCCATCTATGCACGTCTCCAAACACCCCATGGTTCTTCAGTTTCCGGAGTAGACGTTCATGAGGCACCTTGTCAAAGGCTTTCTGGAAATCTAGGTATATGATGTCTATGGGGTCTCCTTTGTCCATCTGTTTGTTAATTCCCTCGAAGAAGTGCAATAAGTTGGTCAGACACGATCTCCCCCTGCAGAAACCATGTTGGCTGGTTATCAGAAGTTCGTGTTTTTCAAAATGTTCATCAATTTTTTCTTTTATTAGTGCTTCCGCCATTTTCCCCGGAACAGAGGTCAGACTCACCGGTCTGTAGTTTCCCGGGTCTCCTCTTGATCCCTTTTTAAAGTTGGGCGTAACGTTGGCTATCTTCCAATCCTCCGGAATCACACCTGTTTTCAGAGATAGGTTGCAAATTTGCTGTAGTAGTTCCGTTATTTCCTCCTTTAGTTTCTTCAGCACCCTTGGATGGATTCCATCCGGACCCGGGGATTTGTCAGTTTTTAGTTTTTCTATCTGTCTGCGCACATCATCAAGGCTCACTTCTATGGATGTTAACTTTTGTGCTTGATTTCCATTGAAGAATTGCTCAGGTTCCGGTATGTTGGTTGTGTCTTCGTTTGTGAATACAGATGAAAAGAACATGTTAAGTCTTTCTGCGACCTCTTTCTCTTCCTTCACCGCTCCCTTCCTGTCTCCGTCATCCAGTGGTCCCACCTCCTCCCTAGCCGGCTGTTTCCCTTTAACATATCTAAAGAACGGTTTGAAATTTCGTGCTTCCCTGGCTAGTCTCTCTTCATACTCTCTTTTGGCTTTTCGAACCACACGGTGACATTCTTTTTGATACTTCCTGTGCTCTCTCCAGTTTACCTCAGTTTTGTCCCTTTTCCATTTTCTGAATGAATTTTTCTTATTGCTTATCGCTTCCTTCACTATTTTAGTTATCCACGCCGGGTCTTTTATTCGACTCTTGTTGCACCCTTTTCTGAATCTGGGGATATATAGATTTTGCGCCTCGCTCACCGTGTCCTTGAAAAAGGACCAGGCATGTTCTACCATCTGCCATTTTTGGGAAGTGTTCCTAAGTTTCTTCTTTACCATTCCTCTCATTGCTTCGTAGTTACCCTTCCTGAAGTTAAAAGTTGTCGCTATGGTTCTCTTTCCTTTCAGTATTCCTACTTCCATCTTGAACTTGATCATATTATGATCGCTGTTTCCCAACGGTCCCACTACTTCCACTTCCTTTGCAGGTCCCCTTAGCCCATTTAGGATTAGATCCAGAGTGGCATTTCCTCTTGTCGGTTCTCTAACAAGCTGTTCCATGAAGCAATCTTGTACAGCCTTCAGAAATTCTGTCTCCCTAGCGCATCTTGAGCTTCCGAGACTCCAGTCTATCCCAGGGTAGTTGAAGTCTCCCATAATAACCGTGTTACCGCCTTTGCATTCTCGCTTCATCTCGTCTTCCATTTCTTCATCGATGTCTCCGGTTTGTCCGGGTGGACGATAGTATAGGCCTATCTTTATTTCAGGCCCTTTCCTTCCTGGTATTTTAACCCATAGTGATTCTAGCTTGTTGGCCGTCTCCGCTGTGTCCATTCTTGTCGATTGTATGCTTTCTTTTATGTATAGTGCTATTCCACCGCCTTTCTGTCCTGACCTGTCCTGGCGATAGAGCTTGTACCCCGGCAGTGCTGTATCCCATTTGCTTTCCTCATTCCACCATGTTTCAGAGATTCCAATGATGTCTATGTCCTCCGCAATGATCATGGCTTCTAATTCCCCCATTTTGTTTCTTAGGCTCCTTGCATTAGTATATATGCAATTTAGCTCCTGGAATTTTGCTGCCTTTAATTCCTTTCCCTGTGCTTCAGTCTTTGGATACTTCTCTTTGGCTACAATCTTTCTAACCTTCTCTTCTTGTTTAGTCGACTCCTGTAATTTGTCCATTGTTTCTTCCCAGCCTTTTTTCCCCTCAGTATCTTCACGGGATACCTTTTTCCGAAACATCGACGCTTGGTCGACTGTCGGCTTTCCCCTTCTTCTTAGTTTAAAGCCTGTTCTATTCCTCTCTTGACATTGTTTGCTAGAAGTCTAGTTCCCGCTGTGCTCAGGTGCAATCCATCTCTCTTGTAGAGCTTGCTCTTGCCCCAGAACGTCGTCCAGTTCCTCACGAAGTGGAATCCTTCTTCCTCACATCATCTCCTCATCCACGCATTTATTGATTGTAGTTCATCCTGCCTTTTCACATCTGCCCTCGGTACCGGTAGGATCTCTGAGAATGATATCTTCTGGGTCCTCATCTTCAGCTTCCTTCCCAGAATCTTGAACTGTTCTATCAGCGAACTTCTTTTGTAGTCTCTCCTGCTGACATCATTCGTCCCAATGTGGATCATTACTGCGGTCTCTTCCGTCTCCACACCTTCCAGGATCTTTCCAATTTTGTCCACGATGTCCTTGGTTCTCGCTCCTGGGAGGCAGGTCACCAGTCGGTCCTCCCTCCCTCCTGCTATGTGGCTGTCCACATGCCTCAGGATCGAGTCCCCCACTAGGATCGCTGATTTTCCCTTCTTCAATGTTCGCTTCGGTCTCAGGTCAATGTCCTCGGTGTGCTTCGCTCTCTCTTCTTCTGGGCATCGACTGGTCAATTTCTCTTTGTGGGTGTCTTCTTTGAGGTCTTCTGCTTCTTGTTCTCCCTTCGATGTAGGTGTAGCTTCTTCTATCATCTGAAGCTCGTTCTCTTCCACCCTCCTCTTGTATGCTTCTTCAATGAATTTCTCAAGTTCCCTGACTTCCTCCTCGATGTGTCTCTCGCTTGTGAAATCTTCAGCTGTCCTGACTGGGTCTTCCGTGGTGTAAAGTCCTTCTAGTTCCTGTATCTTGTCCTCTAGTCGCTTGACTTCCTTCTTCAAGCTTTCCAGTTCCTGACACCGACCGCATACATATGACTGTCTCCCCGAGGGGAGGTAGTCATACATATGACAGCCGGTGCAGATCACTGGAAAGTTCATCTTCTGGTTTCCCTCTGCTTCCATAGTCGTTCCTACTTTAAGATAACACTTAAGATTACGTGCTCCTTGTGTGCCTGCTTTCTTCAGCGCTTTCTTCTTGTGTATGCTGCCTTCGCTCTACCTTACTATACTTTGTTTGTGTTTGTTCTTTGTGTGCCTGCTTCTTGCCTTCTTCTTGTGTGTACTGCCTTTGCTCTACCTTACCATTGTTTGTGTGAGTCGTTCCTTCTGCACCTGCTTCTTCCGTACCTTTCAGTCTTTCCCTGGTGTTCCTGGGTGTAGTAACTTGGCCCTTCTTGAGGCCTTGGCTCCTCCCCCTTTAAGGGTTAGTCTGGCGCTGCCTCTGACGCGGGGGGGGGGGGGCGGAGCGAACTCTCGCCGCTTCCCCGAGCCTGGTTCCTGCTGTTACTGCCTCCTTTCTTCGGTGCTCGGCACCGACGCTGTCTTCCTCCCCACTGAGCAGTGAAACGCTGCCTTTCTCCTCACTGCTCCTCTTCTCCTCTCTTCGGCACCGCAAATTTGATATCTTTCCCTCCTCCCCTTACCCTAATCCTGAGTGTCACATCTCCGCCTCACCCACTCCCTCTCCCAAGTCCTATATTGCTTCCTCTTTATCTTCTACCCCTCCCCCAAATCTGGCGGCATCAGGCAGCACTCTGGTGGAAGTGGCATCTTCCTGCCAGCCAGCATACTTGCTGGTTGGCTCTCTCTGCCACGAACCTTCCCAGACTTCTTTTCTTTCCCCCCGCATGCCTACTTTACATTTCTTGCAAACACTGTTGGGCGGAAAAAATGATTCTCAACACCGCCCTGCAACTTCTCTCTATTGCCCATCCCAGCAGAAACAGGAAGTTGTCAGAGAGGGCAGGGCGGGCAGTGGAGAGAAGATGCCGGCGGTAGGGCGGCGTTGAGAATCGGTTCCTCCTCGCGGAAACATTTGTAAGAAATGTAAAGTAGATGTGGGGGGGGGAGGAGATGTCGGGGAATGGTTCGTGGCAGAAAAAGCCGACCAGCAGGTACGCTGGCCGGCAGGAAGATGCCGCTCCAAAGAGAGTGCCACCTTTGTAGATACACTGTCAGCCCCGTTGCCACTGGGAATTTTGGGGGAGGCCCCTGTGCCCACCCCCGTTCTAACGCCTATGGAACGGTTTATAAAAATTCATGGTGACCAATAGCATTAACCTGCCATATAATTAAGATAAGGGAGGGGAGTGTAAAAACTTTGCCTCTTGCCCCAAGGTCACCAATTCTGGGAGATGGCCACACCTTAGGGCAATACTGCTACAATTAAGCAATTAAACTAATAAAAAAAATTTTTAAGGTATTTTTAGTGGCTTGGAAAGCAACCAAAAACATTGCTTTAAATAGAACTTCCTATTTACATGAAATGATGCCTCCTAGACCATTAATGCTCAGTACTGTAGCCAATTAGGGAGCTTTATGGCTCTCTGAGCACTGTTAACTTTACAATTAGCAGTTGTCCTAGATTGTAAAATTCTTAAAATAGAATTCACTATGGCAATATCAGAGTTTATCCACAAAGATTACCAGAGGCACGAGTCTTTTCTCTCTAGTGTCAGATAATGACACACAGGCTGAAGGGACGATTGACTCCTTCTTCTTCCATGAACAATCTCTGGCCTCAAAATGATCAAAGGGTCTCTCGATGCCAATCAAATTTCAGGTTTTCTTTCCTATTTCCCCTAAATTGAATGAAGCAATAGTATGATAACCTAAAAAGCCAAAGACATGCATTTTTATGGACACTGCTCTATTTACAGGCCACTTAAATCAACTGTTTAAAGGCAGTTTTTGTGCACCAGGGAAACCTTTTTTGCAGTTTAAAATGCATAGATATATTCTTTAAAAAAATGAATATTAACTTCTTTTTAGGACCCATTCTGAAAACAAAAATCACAGGGTTAGAAACATAGAAACATAGAAAAAAGCGGCAGAAAAGGGCTATAGCCCACCAAGTCTGCCCATTCCAAGTATCCCCTCCCCTGAATTTACTCCCTTAAAGATCCCACGTGAGTATCCCATTTTTTCTTAAAATCCGTCACGCTGTTGGCCTTTATCACCTGGAGTGGGAGTCTGTTTCAATGATCCACTACTCTTTCGGTGAAGAAGTACTTCCTGGAGTCGCCATGAAACTTCCCTCCCCTGATTTTCAGTGGATGCCCTCTGGTGGTCGAGGGTCCCATGAGCCAGAAGATATCATCCTCTGACTCGACGCGTCCCGTGATGTACTTATATGTTTCAATCATATCTCCCCGTTCTCTTCTTTCCTCAAGTGAGTACAGCCGCAATTTTTTTAGACTTTCTTCATATGTGAGATCCTTGAGCCCCAAGACCATCCTGGTGGCCGTTCGCTGAACCGACTCGATCCTCAGCACGTCCTTTCGGTAGTGTGGTCTCCAAAACTGAACACAGTACTCCAAGTGAGGCCTCACCATGGCTCTGTACAACGGCATCATAACTTCAGGTCTCCTGCTGACGAAACCTCTGCGGATACACCCCATCATTTGTCTTGCCATGGAGGAAGCCTTCTCCACTTGATTGGAAACCTTCATGTCCTCACTAATGATCACCCCTAGGTCGCGTTCCGCCGTGGTCCTAACCAAGGTCTCGCCATTTAGTACATAAGTTCTATGTGGGTTTCTCTTACCCAGGTGCATTATATTGCATTTTTTAGCATTGAAGCCTAGCTGCCAAGTATTTGACCATTGTTCCAGCAGCAGTAGGTCGTGTGCCATATTATCAGGTAATAAGCTTTTGCCTACTATGTTGCAAAAAATCCCATGTCAAAAATCCATCTTTTCTTCTCATGGTTATTATAAAAAGTGCAACAAGCAAATCCTCCAATACTATGGACAGAGCTAAAATAGGATCAAAACATTTCAAAACCTGCAAATTGCAGCCTTCACTAGCCTTTGTTTTCTGCTCTGTTTATCTAAATGTCTTTCAAGGTGATTTACCTGCCAACTCATACTTTAGGAAGCAGAAACTTCAAAGGCATATGAACCCTTTTTTAAAGCATGTACGAAAGTGCATTCAAATACCTGATGAAAACAGCAGAACATACATATTTGTCATTTAGAAATGCAAGCAAAAAGCATAAGAAACCAGCATAGATCTTTAGCCTGCCCCCCTCATATTCCCTCAGCTCATCCCCCTTCCTTATATTCTCCTTCCTCCTTGCAGTTTCTCTCCCAAGCACTCCATTCTCCATCCTCCTCCCACTCGCTTCTCCCTCTTGTAGTCTTTCCCTACCCCCTCTTCTCTAGACTGTATTCCTTTGCATTCTCTCCCCCTTTCTCCCTTCCCACTTTTCCTTTCATGCTCTCTTCCCTACCTTTCATCCTAGAAAACTCAAAGCTAGACCAATAAAGGTTCAGATAACATCTGGACATGACAATACACAACCAACATATCATGAAAAACGCTTATGGGTCAGAGGATTAAACCCTACCTAACCCATCAAGCAATGTCCCTGGTAATCTCAATATTCGACTACTGCAATACAATCCTGCTGGGTGTTCCAAAGTAAATGATCAGACAAATCCAAATAGTACAAAAGGCAGCAGCTAGATTTCTGATGAGAAAATCAAAGTAGACAGATGCCACCCCGCTACTGAAAGAGTTATACTGGCTCCTGATTGAAAGAAGGGTGAAATTCAAGATTATGTTGATGACACACAAAATTATTCATGTTAGAACCGCAATACCTAACAACTAGACTAGACAACCACACACCAACACGCAACTTACACTCAAGCCAAAAATACCTACTGGAAATACCCTCTTCAGAGACATCAAATACAAAAGCATCAGGAAAAGAATGTTCTCAGTGATGGTCCCTATGTGGTGGAACTCCCTTCCGAAGGAATTAAAACTAAAAAAGGACACCAAAAAGTTCAAGAAAGGAATAAAGACAATACTCTTCACAGAACACTTTTAGCAAATAAAGAAACGTTTAAGGGGAGTGGCAACATGGAGGAAAGAGCATGCTACCCCCCACTTGGAACACGAAAGGGTGAACTCTCAAATAATGCAAAGAAAGACGAGTATATGACAATACAGAAACAATAATTATAGTATATGTACATATAAATAGGTAATATTCACATATATTTAGCTTACATATTGTAACACCACTACTGAAGCTCATGTATTTTAACACCTTTACTGAAACTCAAGCAAAATGCTCTGAATTGACTCCCCACTCATTAGTAGCGGTATAGAAGCTTCCAATAAACAATAATTTCACCCATATATTCTGGGTGGCAGACTCCTGCTCTCTCCTGCCAATGGGGGTTGTATTAAATCTGATCTCACCTCCTCTCCCACTTATCCATGATTCTTACAGCATCCAAAGTAACCAAGTCTTGTTCTCTTTCTCCTTTTTCAATGAAACCTCCAGGTGTCCTGCTACACTGTTAGTGGTGTTTTACCAGAAATGAAGCACAATACAAAGAAAACCAAAAAACACTGTGGAATAGCTTTGGTTTCAAGTAGTGTTCTTGCGACTTTCCACATAATAGCTTTTCCACGTATTTACCATCATAGGACCTTCAGGGACCCCCTGAAGAAGACTATCTTGTCGAAATGCGGACCGTGTTGGGTCCTATGTTTTCAGTGTACCAGGTCTTTTAGGTTTTTCTGTGGATCATTTTATTTATATGTGGTTTGTTTTATTGTACTTTTGGAACTTTTATATTTTTAATAAAGTCCATTTCAAGAACGTCGTCATTCCACAGTGTTTTTTGGTTTTCCTTGAATTCTTTTCTCTGTGAATTCTTTGGGGTCAATTCTTTTTGGTTTCGGCGCAATACAAAGAAACACAATGCAGAAAGATCACCTTATAGAATACAACCAAGCAAATTGTGCTAGATAGAAAACTGCCTGCAAATAATATGAAACATGATTTTTACCTAAAAAAAGAAATGGAATGACAAAAGATACAGTAGGGTGATATTTATTTTTTATCTGTTAATTTTCTCTCTTTGAATCTTGTTAGACTAGTCTAAATCTATGGTTATATCTTCCTAACAGGAAATAGAAGCAGAGACTTGAAGATTCTGACCAGAGAATGACACGGGAACAAAATTTTCCCTGTCCCCGCGGGAACTCATTTACCCATCCTGGCAAGTTCTTTTCCTGATCCTGCCCCATTCCTGCAAGCTCTGTCCTCGTCTGCACAAGCCTCAAACACTTTAAAATCATACATGTCCAAAGCATGTGCGGTCAAGACAGAGCTTACAGGAATGGGACAGGGACAGCAACAAAACATGCGCAGACAGGATGGGAAATTGAGTTCCTGCGGTGCGGGGAAAAAGTTGTCCCCATGTCATTCTCTAATTCTGACGACATAGTAACACAGTATATAATAGCAGATAAAGACCTGCATGTTCTATCTAGTCTGCCAATAAGGCAGCGAGAGTCACACTTACCAATCCATGAAGTTACACTCCTTCATGATCAAACACTGACATTTACTGGCAGTTACACAATCACATCATAAGTATAATAGGTGGTACAGCCAGGAACATTCCAGTGTGCCAATGCCTAAACTACTCACAGTCCAAAATAATTAACTCAAATTGTAAAGAGGGGAGAACCCCCCCTCCCAAAAGAGAACCAAACTGAGCTTGGAATAGAGGCCACATAGGACTAGCTCTGCAGAACTGAGTACATGCAGACAAATAGCAGACCTAGGATCCAGGAATCTACTGATGATGAAACATAAGAACATAAGCAATGCCTCTGCTGGGTCAGACCTGAGGTCCATCATGCCCAGCAGTCCGCTCACGTGGCGGTCCAACAGATCCAGGACCTGTGCAGTAATCCTCTATCTATACCCCTCTATCCCCTTTTCCAGCAGGGAATTGTCCAATCCTTTCCTGAACCCCAGTACCCTAATCTGTCCTATTACGCTCTCTGGAAGCGCATTCCAGGTGTCCACCACACGTTGGGTAAAGAAGAACTTCCTAGCATTCGTTTTGAATCTGTCCCCTTTCAACTTTTCTGAATGCCCTCTTGTTCTTTTATTATTCGAAAGTTTGAATAATCTGTCCCTCTCTACTCTCTCTATGCCTTTCATGATCTTGTAAGTCTCTATCATATCCCCTCTAAGTCTCCTCTTCTCCAGGGAAAAGAGACTCAGTTTCTCCAATCTCTCAGCTTATGAAAGGTTTTCCATCCCCTTTATCAGACGCGTCGCTCTCCTCTGAACCCTCTCGAGTAACGCCACATCCTTCTTAAGGTATGGCGACCAATATTGGACGCAGTACTTCATGCGGATGCACCATCGCCCGATACAACGGCAGGATAACTTCTTTCGTTCTGGTTGTAATACCCTTCTTGATTATGCCAAGCATTCTGTTTGCCTTCTTAGCGGCCGCTGTGCACTGTGCCATCGGCTTCATTGTCAGGTCCACCATTACCCCCAAGTCCCTTTCTTGGGTACTCTCATTTAATAACATCCCTCCCATCGTATAGTTGTACCTCGGGTTTCTGTTTCCCACATGTAATACTTTACATTTCTCAACGTTGAACTTCATCTGCCATCTGCCATTGACCCAACCAATCATTCTGAGATTCAGGCAATTAATCAAAAATTAAGTAAAATTCACAACTGGCTAAACATCAATAAATTATCACTGAGCATCTCAAAAACTAATACCCTCCTTTTCCCAGGAAAAGAGGGAGCGCAACTAATTTCCCCAATCATTATTGATAATATTCCACTATCATCAGTCACTACTATAAAAATTTTAGGTGTTCTCATAGACAATAAATTGACATTTCGACCTCAAATAAGCGCCTTAGTTAAAAATTGTTTTTATAAATTGAGAATGATCCGATCATTAGCCCCTCTTCTCAACATTAGTTCTCTCAATATATTGATACATTCACTCGTTATATCGAAATTAGATTACTGCAACTCACTTTTAAAAGGAATATATCATAAAGACTTAAAACGTTTGCAGTTGATTCAAAATACTGCTATTAAGATAATTTCAGGAGCAAAGAAGTATGATCACGTAACCCCTCTTCTCCAAAATGCCCATTGGTTGCCAGTATCACAAAGAGTAACATATAAAATCGCCCTTTTAACATTCGGAACTCTGCAGTCAAATGCCCCAGCCTTCATAGACAGATTACTGATCCCATACGACCCACCAAGATCCTTAAGGTCCATATCTCAATTTAACCTCAACATTCCTTCCCTAAAAAATATCGGCACACGCCGTACCTCAATTTTTTCAGTCACAGCCCCAACAATCTGGAACTCTCTTCCACTATATTTAAAAATGGAAAAAAACTTAAAAAAATTTAAAAGTAACTTAAAATGTTTCCTTTTTAACGAAGCTTTTAACTGAAAAAAAAAAAAAAAAAATAAATAAATAAATAAATAAATAAATAAAGAGGCACATTTCAGACATCAAATCATTAATACTAGTTTTTACTTTATACCCTTCCCCCTAATTCCTTTTGTGTTTACCTTAAATGTTTCTTATTTTTATTTTATCAATTGTATTTCTTACCCCCTTTACCAATCGTGTCTATTGTACGCCTGTCTATAATTACCTAATCCGTCAGTCATGTCGATCTTAAAAGTTTGTATTAAATGTTTTATTTTTTATCTATAAAGTTATTTTTATTCTGTACAACGCTTTGAAGAAACGAAAAAGCGTTTAATCAAAAATTGAATAAACTATAAACTATAAACTATCTCGTTGCCCATTCCCCTAGTTTGTTCAAGTCCCTTTGCAATTCTTCACAGTCCTCTTTAGTCTGAGCTCCACTAAATAGTTTGGTGTCGTCCGCAAATTTTATTATCTCACACTTCGTCCCTGTTTCTAGATCATTTATGAATATATTAAATAGCAGCGGCCCGACACCGAGCCCTGCGGGACCCCACTCATGACCCTCCTCCAGTCCAAGTAGTGGCCCTTCTCTCCTACCCTCTGTTTCCTACCCGCCAACCAGTTTCTGATCCATCCATGTACGTCTCCTTCCACCCCATGGTTCTTCAGTTTCCGGAGTAGGCGTTTATGGGGCACCTTGTCAAAAGCTTTTTGGAAATCTAGATATATGATTTCTTTGGGGTCTCCTTTGTCCATCCGTTTGTTAATTCCTTCAAAGTGCAATAATTTTGTTAGGCACGATCTCCCCTTGCAGAAACCATGTTGGCTGGTTATCAGAAGTTCGTTTCTTTCAAAATGTTCATCGATGTTTTCTTTTATCAGTGCTTCCGCCATTTTCCCTAAAACCGAGGTCAGACTCACCGGTCTGTAGTTTCCCGGGTCACCTCTTGATCCCTTTTTAAAGATGGGCGTAACATTGGCTATCTTCCAGTCCTCCGGGATCATGCCTGTTTTCAGGGATAGATTGCAAATTTGCTGCAGTAGTTCCGCTATCTCCTCCTTTAATTCCTTCAGAACCCTTGGATGGATTCCGTCCGGACCCGGGGATTTGTCTGTTTTTAGTTTTTCTATCTGCCTGCCTGGAAGATAAAGATGAAAGACTGATAGCAATAAATATAATTGGAGAAGGGCTGTTTCCAAATAAAAAACCAGAATTATTTCTCTAAATTCATTGGTGCTGATTCTCTGAATACTAGAAGACTCTTCTCCATCATCAAAAAGAATTTCTAACACATATGTTGTCTCTGCATCCTACTGATGGGCAATTAGCCCAATATTTTAAATACAAAATAGTTAATTTAAGAACCCAATTTGATAACATTAAGGAATTTATACCATACTTGTATTCTCATGAAAATGGTGGAGTTTGGGCTGATTTCAACTAAAGTAATTTTAGACCAATTCAATGGGTAGAGTTAAATCATTTGATTATAAAATTTTCAACCTCTAATTATCAATTGGATGCTTGTTCAGCACAGTTTATGAAGACATCCCCTCTTAGTTTTAGAGAAAGAGATTAGGTTCTTACTTTGATTATATTTTTTCCAGTAGATATGGATGTTATGCTGAATCAAAGATCTTACTCCCGCGAGTCCGTTGAAGGAGATACTGATCACTGCTTTCAGTACCTCCTTCTTCTCCCTGCTGCCCCCAATTTGTTATAAAGCTGGCGACAGCCCAACAGGAGAGGACAGGAGGAGAATGGGGAGACCTCCCAACGAGACTTTGATCTGCTCATAAATATAAATACACAGCTCATAACCAAACCATGGAGAAAAAAGGAACAAACAAGAAACTTTATTAGCAAGAAGTCATAATAAACCATGGAACTCTGGGGAACCCCCAAAGTACTATATACAAACTATATACAATGTCTTCCAATTTACCACAGCTTGTAGAAAAGTCAGAGACACAGCCTTCAAGTAGCAGTAGGTCCAGGCAGGTGCATTGGCAATGATGGGCAGGGGGTGATAGGACAGAGTACGGTATTGGGTTCAAGAAGGGATTAGATAATTTCCTGAAGGAAAAGGGGATAGATAGAGAATTACTATACAGGTCCTGGACCTGATGGGCCACTGCATGAGCAGACTGCTGGGCATGATGGACCTCTGGCCTGACCCAGTGGAGGCACTGCTTATGTTCTTATGATCTCTATCTAATAGAAAAGATTTATAAGGTAAGAACCTAATCTCTTTTTCCATTGCAATAGGGATGATATGCTAAACCAAGGGAAGTACCTAAACAGTCCCAGAAACCCTGGGTGGGAAGAAGCCTGCCCTCAAAACTCAGGCTCCAAAGGAGGAGTCCTCTTGCACTGCTACGTTCACTCTGTAAAACTTGGTAAAGTATGAAGGGACGACCAAGTAGCTACGCAGCATATCTCGTCAGATGAATGGTCCTGGCTTTAGTCCAGGAAGAGGAAATCCCTCTCGTCGAATGCGCTAGAAGTACAAATGGAGGCTGCCTGCCACAGGCAATGTAGCAGGACAAAATAGCCGACCTGATCCATCTTGAAATGGTAGCCTTGGAAGTTGGCCTTCACTTCTTAGCCAGATTCATCAATATGAGAGGTAGTCCGAGAGACGAAAGTCATTTGTAACCTCCAGATAATATAAGATAACCCGCCAGACATCCAGCACCTTCAGGACTTTGTCCTTCTCCTTAGAACCCAAGAGCTAGAAAGCGAGAAGGCAAACTTCCTGGTCGATGTGAAACGCCAAGACCACCTTTGACAAGAAAGAGGGAATGGTTCTCAAGGAAACCCCGGCCCAGGCTTGCAGTTTGGAGACACATCTTGCAGAAGCAATGGCAACCAGCAACCAGAAACACCGTCTTGATAGTCAAGCCCATAAGGGTGGTGCCTGCAAGGACTCAAATGGAGCCCTTGAGAGCCCTTCCAACACAATGTTCAGATTCCAGTACGGACAGGACTGGCGAATTGATGGCCATAAGCTCAGGGCACCCTGGAAGTACCTGATAACATCTGGGTGTGCAGAAAGGGAACACTGTTCACCCTTCATCATTTGTTTAGTGCAGGAAGCAGTGCATTAATTCTTCAGCTAGATTTGAGCAGTGCTTTTGATCTGGTGGATCATGAAATCTTATTAGGTTGTCTGGACACAATAGTGATCACGGGAAATGTCTGGAACTGGTTTCAAGGGTTCTTGAAAAAAAGATCTTACTATCAAGTACATAGTGAGAGTACATATTCTTCTCCCTGGAACAACCCATGTGGAGTTCCACAGGGTTCCCCATTGTCACCCACATTGTTCAATGTCTATCTTGTTTCTCTGGGAAATTTATTACAAAGTTTGAAAGTTACATTCTACATCTATGCAGATTTCCCATTACATCACTTACAGCAGATATTGAGAACCATATTTCATTCATTTTAACTCAGATATAAAAGTGGACTGTTAATGTTAAACTTAACCCAGAAAAAACTAAGGTTTTTCTAACAAGTCCTAATGATAAAATCAAAGACAATGTGATATATCTCAAAGGTCAAGACTACCCGATTGCTACCTCCATATAAATCTTAGGAGTTACATTAGATCGTTATTTAACTTTAGAGATTCACACAGATCAAGTGATTAAAAAATGTTTAGCTGCCCTATGGAAATTAAGAACTATCAAAAAATATTTTGACACTACATATTTTAGACTGTTGGTGCAGTCTTCTATTCTATTAAACTTGATTACTGCAATATAATATATCTGGGAGCTAACAAAAAAAAAACCCTGAAAAGGCTAACAATAATTCAAAACACGGCAGTTCATCTCTGAAAAAATATGATCATATTAGCCCAAATTATCAGCAGCTACACTGGTTGCGTTTTGAAGCCAGGGTGCTATTTAAATTTGCTTGTTTTTGCTTCAAAACATTGTTCGGTTTGGCTCCAGCTTACCTATCTTCATGGTTTGAACTATATGGGATAAAAAAAAGCCTACTCGAAAAATCAATTTCTTTGCCTATCCTACACTAAAACATTGCCGTTATAAAAGATTTCTTGATAAAATGTTTGCATTTTGGGCAGGCAAATTGAACAATTGGTTAAGTACAATAATTTCCCAGACTCAGGCTTATTATACTTTTCAAAAATCTATGAAAACGCATCTTTTTGAAAAATTTGTAAATTAAACGTCAATTATATTCTGTATTTTTTAACAATGTATTGTCACTGAACTGTTCAGTCTCTCTTGAATGTGAACCACCTAGAACTAAATGGTATGGTGGTATATAAGAATAAAGTTTATTGTTATTATTAAACAGGCAATATCAACCATTTGAACCCTCAGAGATGAAACCGCCAACCCCACATCTAGATCTTCTTGAAGAAAGGGCGGCGGACACCAAAGCCATGGTAGGATACTTTGGCATATGCCACGAATGTGGCAGGCTTCTTGGCTTTCAAACGAGTGTACACAACCAGATCCGAGTAGCCTTTCCAGCTCAAAGTTGAGCACTCAAGTGCCAATCAGAATCTTGCAGGACAATCAGACCTTGAGAGAGAAGTCCCTGGGATGACTGAAGCCTCAGTGGCTGACCAATCAGAAGACACACTAGGTCCAACTACCAAGGGCATCGAGGCCAGTCCAGGGCCACCAGGATAAACCATATCTGATGCCAGACCACTCTTTTCAGGACTCTCCCCACCATGGGCTAGGGAGGAAATAAGTACAGGAGTTCCTCCATCAGACCTCTAAATACTCCAGAGACTGAATGGGCTGCAGATGGTTCTTCTTCAGGTTGGCAATCCATCCTAGACCATGAAGTGTCGTTAAGGTGGGCTAAACCACTCTCTCCGCTTCCTTCCGTGAGGGTGCTCTGATGAGCCAGTCATCCAGATAATGGTGGACAAATCAACCCAGCTTGCGGAGATGAGCTGCCACCACAACCATCACCTTAGTGAAGGTCCAGGGGGATGTAGCCAGGCGGAATGGAAGGGCCTTGAATTGAAAATGGTGCTTGAGGACATGAAACCGAAGGAAGTGTCTGTGATCCAGAAATAGTGGGAAATGGAGATATGACTCTGTCAAGTCCATCACCGCTAGGAATTCCCCAGGTTGCACTGAAGCAATGACCGACTGATAAGCGTTCAATCAAATTTTAATAAAACTTGAAGAGTCTTCATATGAAAATGAAGAACTCAGAGCCGAAATCGATGTACTTGAAGCCCAGGATAGGCATCCAGTCCTCTGAGCCTTTCTTAGGCACGACAAAGTATATTAAGTATCTGCCAGAGCCTGAATCCTCATCTAGAAATTGCTCAATGGCTTCAATGTCCAGCAATCTTTGAAGGGTCGCCAGGACTTGGACGAGTCCACAAACCAGGCAGATAAGGGATGGGCAAACTCCAACTTGTAGCTGTCCCTGATGACTTCCTGCAGCCTGCCTTCTATATTGCACAAGGAGGCAAGGTGCCTGGGGTGGAGTGGGCAGAAACGAATAAAGATCCAGCCCAATCCAGCACAAACGCATCTGCCTCTAGCCAGTGAGATGAATAAAGTCTGGAACAGAACACGGGCAACTTGTTGTGGGGTGATGCAAACAAGTCCACTTGAGGAGTGCTCCAATGAGCAAAGATGGGATGGATAGCTGAAGAGTTTAGTGTCCATTCGTGAGGTTGAAGTATTCTGCTGAGCTTCTCTGCCAAGCAATTCTGATCCCCCTGAATGTAGACTGCTTTCAGGTAGATGTTTCGAACTGTCACCCAGAGCCAAATCTTTTGAGCATCCTGACAATCTCATGGAAGGAACACCCAAATTAGAGTGGTGTCAAGAAGGGCCCCAATGAACTGAAGTCCGAGACAGATGAAGTTGATCTCGAATCCGCAAGTTTTGAAAAAACGAGATGGTGTGATTCGTCGCCAGAGTAACATCCTGAGATGAATGGTGCTTGATCATCCAGGCGTCCAGATAAGGAAAGACTTGAAGACCCTGAGATCTCAAGGCTGCTGCCACTTCGCAGGCACTTCGTGAAGACTCTGGGAGAAGACGCCAGGCCAAAGGATAGGACCCTGTACTGATACTGGCAATGAGCCACTTGAAATCTGAGATATTTCCTAGAAGTCGGATGAATTGGGATACGAGTGTAGGCTTCCTTAAGGTCCAGAGAGCATAGCCAATCATTGTGAACCAAGAAGGGATATAAGTGGCCAGAGATAGCATACAAAACTTTTCTTTGACTAGGAACTTGTTGAGTGCTCTGAGGTTTTAAATCAATCGATGGCCTCCTGTCTTCTTTGGCACCAGAAAGTAACGGGAGTAAAACCCATGGTTGTATTGATCTACAGGAACTTCCTTGATGACGTTGAAGAGAAGTGATTGAACTTCCTGGAGAACAGGATTGTTGGGTTGGAAGCAGACTCTCTTGGAGGATGATCCGGTGGAATGGTGAGAAAGTGAAGAGGGTAACCCTCTCAAATGATTTGTAGAACCCAGAGGTCAGAGGTGATGATCTCCCAACGATAAAAATAAATCTGTAGGTGACCTCCGATTGGCTGAAGTAGTGAGATTGATACTATGCTGTCGAGCAGCAGGTCAAAAAGACTGAGTTGATTTAGCAGGAGCAGTAGGCTGGACCTTGGAAGGATGCTGCTGCTTCGGCTTCTTCTGCTGAGGTGCAGAGGCTTTAGCAGAGAAGCGCCTCTGATAAGAGGAAGAAGCAGGTTGGAAAGGTCTCGATGATGAGGGTTTTATCTTAGGTTTAACTAAGGTGTCCCATCGAGTCTCTTGAGCCGTGAGCTTTTGGGTTGCAGTATCTGTAGTCTCCAAAAAGTTCATCACCCAAGCAAGGACGTTGGCCAGTCTGTCCTGAAAGTTAACATCCATGTCAGAGACTCTAAGCCAGGCCAGCTTCCTCATGGCAACAGACATAGAAGAGGCCTTAGACGTGAGCTCAAAGATGTCATACACCAAGCGAACAAGGTACTTCCTCAATTGAACAACAGTGCTCACCAGGTGTTGAAAACCAAGGACTATATTTTTGGTATACAGGAAATTGTTTGACGAGATGTTTCCGGTAATAGGAGAAATAGAAATTGTAGTTGATTTGCTCTACCAGGAGGAGCCGATGCATACAACTTGGATGGAGTAGATTTCTTCAAAGTAGACTCCACCACCAGGGACTGATGAGGGAGATGAGGCTTATCAAATCCAGGCAGAAATATTATTTTATATAGAGAGTCTAACTTTTTAGGAGCCACTGGAACCGAAAGAGGAGACTCCCGGTTCTTGTAAAGAGTCTCTCTTAAAATGCCACATTTCCAGAAAATTCTTCACTGTATTTGGAGTCAGCCTCCAACTTCACAGAGAGGTCCTTTCCCAATTGTTGACTAAATCAAGTAAAGGAAAGCTTTTCAGTGGGAGAAGCTCTAGTCGGAGAATGCCTCAGAAACTTCGATGAAAGGAATCATCAGCATCAGTAATGGAAGGTGACGGGTCAGAACTTGAGTCATCTTGGAAATCAGAGTCCTACAGAAGAGATGGAGACTTGCACTTCAACCCATGGCGGTCCAGTATCAGGCTTTGAGAATGACACGGGAAAAAAATTTATCTCCGTCTCCACCCCGTCCGCTCATCCCTTTCCCCGCAAGCTCAGTCACATCCCCACGAGCTTGGTCCCCGCCCCCGCAAACCATATGATCCCATTCACACAAGCCTTGAATAGTTTTAAACTTATGTTTAAATTTATGTTCTTAAAGTATAAAAAGAAACAATATTCTGTACAATTGTCATTTTATAAATCAAAGTTCTGGCTACTGAACTAGAGAAAGAGATGTTCAGCTTGCAGGGCTTTGATTTTTATATTTTTATCAACACAACTAATATACTACTTTACTCTAAAGAAAAAAAAAAAGAAAAGAAATTGAATTTTTTTTTCTCCCTTTGTTGTCTGGTTTCTGTATTCCTCATCTTCTCATTCAATTCCTTCCATCCACTGTCTGCCTTCACTCTGCCTCTTTCATTTGCGCTGTAACTGTGCCACTCCCCCCCCCCCTCATTGGTCTGGCATACATCTTCTTCCCTCCCCTCCCCCCATAATCTGACATCTCTGTCTTCTTCCCTTCCAGCGTCTTCTTCCCACTTTCTGATCCCCATTTCCCTTCAGCGTCTTCTCTCCACTCTCTGATCACCATTTCCCTTCAGCGTCTTCTCCCCACTTCTCTTCAGCATCTTCTCCCCACTCTGTTACCCAGTTCCTTTCAGTGTCTCTTCCTTTCCACCACCCCCCTTCAGCGTCTGTTCCTTTCCACCCCTTTCCCTCTCTCCACCCCCTTTCAGCATCCCTCGTGTGGTCCGTGCATCTCCCTCTCTTCCCCTTACCTTCATGCCACATTTTAATTTAATTTCTTCAAGCAGCCCGAACCTGAAGTCACGTGTGTCTGCAAAAGCTTCTCCTCTGATGGAAATGGAAGTTGCATCAGAGAAGCTTTTGCAGACGTAAGTGACTTCAAGCTAGGGCTGCTTGAATAAATAACATTAAAATGCGCCACGAAGGTAAGGGGAAGGGAGGGAGACAGATGCGGCAGCGATCGGTAGGTAGGAAGGAGGAAGGGAGACAGATGTGGTGGCAGCGATCGGGAGGGAGGGGGCTGCACGCGATTGGTAACCGCGCATGTTCCCTCCCTTAACTGCGGAGACAAGGCCATTCACCGCTCCACAGAGTGGTGGATGGCCTTGCCCTCGTTCCTGCAATGAGCACTTTTTCCCCCCACCATTTCAGCGGGTTACCCGCGGCTAGCCGCGGGTAACAGCCACCATGTAATCTAATCAGGGTCTTTGAATGCTTGCATTTGCGGGAGACCGTTCTGGACTTCATCGAGCTCCCCTCAGAGTGTCTGGAAGGCGATAAGTGATGTGGTGCTGATAGAGATACTTCGATGCATGGGTAGGCGGACTAGAGCCATGTCGAGAGTCCTTAGGACGCACCAATGGAGCATCGGTACCGGAAGTCCTAGCAGTGTTATATTCACACTGGGAAGATACCGGAGAGGAGAGCGTCGGGAGAAGTAATTGAAAATGGTCCTCAAACTCCTCTCGAAGCAAAGCATTGAGCTTCTGTTTCAAAGTAAGCACTGGTACCTGTGGCTTTGATGCCTGTACCACTGATGCTGCGACACGTTCCGGAGAGGATGACTCCAATGACGAAGCATCCTTCAATATTGGAAGCAGTCACTGCAGGGATTTATGCTTGGTCGGCATGAATTGACTCTATGCCTTCGAGACCTCTGACCCTGACTGGGAAGACAGTGGCTTCTTAGCTAGCTTACCCGATGGAGAAATGTGCGACACCGGAGTAGAGGTCTGCACGGGAATGGGGATCGCGGGGATCCCGCGGGTCCCGCGGGGATCCCGTGGGTTCCCCCCCCTGGCCCACGGGACTCCCACGGGGACGCCCCCTGGCCCACGGGACTCCCACGGGGATGTCCCCCTGACCCACGGGACTCCCACGGGGACGCCCCCTAGCCCACGGGACTCCCAAAGGGATGAAAACAGCCTACCTAAATTCTGGCGATGCAGGCATGCAGCTTACAAGTCCGGCGTCGCGGCGGGAAATAGCCATGCTAAGCAGTGAGCTCAGTACGTACACAGATGAAAGCCTTGCTTGCTGATTGGTCCGGTGGCCCCGTGCTCTAAGTCTCGTGCTCTAAGTCAGGGGTGCCCAACACGTCGATCGCGATCAACCGGTAGTTCAGGAAGGCAACGTGAGTCGATCGCAGAGCCCATCCCGGGCTCCGTGATAGACTCGTGTTGCCGTCCCGATCTACCGGGCCTATCAGACTTCCTCTCCCTGACGTCAAAGACGCCGTCGCGGGCATTAGGCTGTTTTTGTCATTTCGGGTGGGGGGTGGCAACGGCAGCAGCAGCAGCAGCCTGAAAAAGAAATCATCCTGGCCGGGGTCGGAGTCATGCTCCGGAGCTTCTACAGCCTTCCTATCTCCCTCTCCCTTCTACCTGCTTCCGGCCACACCCCCTGCTCCGCGGCACTCTTCGGCAACTCGGCAGCAGCGATCGACACAAGCTTCTGATGTCGGTGCCTACCCTCTGCGAGTCCCCGTTTGTTTCAACTTCTCTTTTCCACAAAGGCGGGACTCGTAGATGGAAGGCCTCGATGTCGGCAGCTTGTCTTGATCACCGCTGCTGACGAGTTGCTGAAGAGAGCCGCGGAGCAGGGGGGTGTTGCCAGGTGCAGGTAGAAGGGAGAGGGCCAGATGCAGGACTCGTGGGTGAGGGAGGAGAAGAGAGAGAGAAAGAGAGAGGGGAGGGAAACAAAAAGAAATATTTCATACTGGGCTGGGCCGGAGTGGAGGGAGGGTGGAAAGATTCTGGCTACCGGGTGCAGTAACAAAGGAAAAGGGGGGAAAGCTGAAAATGGAGATAGTGACACAAAGAAGAGAAAGGGTAAGCAGGACCTACTGAATAAGGATAGAGATACAGAGGGGACATGAAGAGGAGGTGAAATAGAGACATAGAAGTAATGCTGAAAAAGTGGGGGGGGGGAGATAAAGACATTGAAAGGGCAAATGGTGAACATGGGGTAAAGACAAGGACAGAGACAAATGAAGATTCTGAAAAAGTGGTGAGATAGGGATATAGGTGAGATGGACACAAAGAAGGGTGATGCTGGAAAATAGGTGGAATGATAATTCTGACAAACACAGAAGGGAAATGCTGGATCAAGGAGAGATGGGGCTCAGGCTGGATGGAATGAGGAGAAATGCCTTGTTGGCCCGGAACTTCCTCTCCTACGTCAGAATTGACGTCAGGGAGCGGAATGCTGGTCAGCGCGACGCTTCTGCAGGGAAAGCTTGGGACAGTGATGGCTTGGGGGCTATTCCCCGATGGCGGTGGCAGCAAACCGAGTGGCTTGGGGGAGGGCACGGAGAAAGAAAGGGGGCAGACAGGGAGACAGAAAGAAGGGGGAACAGGGAGACAGAAAGAAAAAGTTGGGGGAGAGAATGAGGTCTGGAGGAGAGGAAACATACAGGAGGCTGAAAGAAAGGAAGAAAGATTGGATGCACAGTCAGAAGAAGAAAGTGCAACCAGAGACTCATGAAATCACCAAACAGCAAAGATAGGAAAAATGATTTTATTTTCAGTTTAGTGATCAAAATGTGTGTGTTTTGAGAATTTATATCTGCTGTCTATATTTTGCACTATGGCTCCCTTTTACTAAACCGCAATATCGTTTTTTAGCGCAGGGAGCCTATGAGCATTGAGAGCAGCGCGAGGCATTCAGCGTAACTCCCTGTGCTAAAACCTACTATTGTGGTTTAGTAAAAAGGGAGGGGGTGTATTTGTCTATTTTTGTATTTTGTTACCGAGGTGACATTGCATAGAGTCATCTGCCGTGACCTCTTTGAAAAAACCCGGAATATGAATAATTAACATTTTCTCTGCCTTTCATTGTGCTTTGTGTTTTTTTTAAATTTTATTGTTGGTAGATCATTTTGACTTAGTCATTATAAAAGTAGCTCGCAAGCCCATAAAGTGTGGGCACCCCTGCTCTAAGTCTTCTTACTCTGGGGCACCAGACCTCCCTCATACAAAGGCCGGGAATGCAGAGTTGGTTCCATTCTCGGTAGGGGATGCCTTGGTAGGCTCACTGCTCAGCCACTGGGAACCCAGATTCGGTCCTGTTCTGGGTGGAGGACACTTGTGGGGAGGGGGGCTAGTTTGCGCTATCATGCAGGCTCACCACTCTGCCTCTGCTGGCAAAAGCAGAGTCTGCCCCAATCTAGGGGGAGAAAACCTAGCAGAGACCAGGCTGCACCACAATACTGGCTTCTAGAAAGCGCAATGGACTGTGTGTGTGTGTGGGGGGGGGGGGTCTAGCAGTGTGTGGCACCATTTGGACCCATGTAGACTTGCACGGCCATTCAGATGCTGACCTGAGGTCCCTTTCCATCCAGCATCTGCCCCTCCTCCTCTTTCCATCCAGCATCTGCCCCTCTGTCTGCTGCTTCTGCCCAGCATCTGATCTGTCTCCTCTCTTCCTCCTTTCTGCCCCCCAGCATCTGCTTCATTTCTTTCTCCCCCTTCTATTCAGTGTCTGCTCCATCTTTCTCTTTCCTCCTTTCCATCCGTATCCTCCCCTTCTCCTCCTTTCCATTCAATGTCTTCCTCCCCTCTCCTTTTCTTTACATCCATCATCTGTTTTTTTCTCTCTCCCCAGGCATTCCAGCTTGTCTTATCTTTCCCCTTTCATCCAGTGTGTCTGATCCCTCCCCATTTCTATCTACAGTCTGTCTCCTCTCACCTCCTACATCCAGTATCTACCCCCTCCCACCTGACACCTCAGCCACCGCCAGACTGATGCAAAGCCTTCCCTCCGATGTCAGCTCTGACTTCGGGGGAAGACTTCTGGGTCGGCTACATATGGCTTGCTGCAGGCTGCCTCCAACCCCTGCTGTTATCTGGACTCGAATGAAGTGGTGGAAGGGAGTGCATTTTTGGACACAGAAGTCATGAACTGGGGAGAGAGGAAGGGAGGGAAAGAGAAGCTGAGGTGGGGGAGGGAATAGAAAGAGAGTATTGGGTGTGGGTGTGTCAATGAGCGGGAAAGAGAGATGGTTGTGTACACACGGCAAATGGAAGAAAGAGGATAATTTTTGGTCGTAGGGAGGAAGGTACAGAATGTGATAGGGAAGAAAAAGATGAGAGTGAGAAATGTGGCAAGGGAACAATGGGACAGATTGAAAGGGATGCAAGAGGGAGGAATATTGGACAGTGGTGAAGGGAATGGAGGGAGAGATGTGGCATAGTGTTGGAGAGGGGTGATAGAAGGAGAAATGTTGGGCATGGGGCTGGTGGGCAGGCACGAAAGATGAGAAAGAGATAAATGCTGGACCATGGTAGGGGGAACCAATGGACAGCAACAGAAGAATTTACAGAAGATGGGAAAGCGGAAAAAAGAAACTGGGACCAACTTTATGGAAAAATAAGTCTCCAGACAACAAAGGTAAAAAACGGAATTTATTGACTAAAATATGTTAGCTTTGGGAAATGTATATGGCAGATGTCTTTGTTTTGTGTTCAAAAGAAAAGGAAATGCATTTCTGGTTTTATTTCTACAGTGTTGAAGAACTTGTTGACCCTTGCTGTAACTGGTGGGGATCCCCAAGCACCGCCAGCAGAGGACCTCCTCTAGAGATGGCCAGAACTCCCCTCCACCAAGCGCAGCAGTCGCTAGCAGCATCCATGAGCCACTGAGGTGCCAGCATCTGTGACTCAGGGACGCTACTGCTGCCTGCCAAGCTTGGCAAAAGGGACCCCCGGCCAACTGCAAAGGAAGCCCTCAGCTGACAGTTTGTGGGTTCTCATCAGCTGAGTATTTATATTTTATATTTACATTAGAGGTTCTGGTAGAAACCCATTTACAAAGTATGTATTCTTCCCAATTAATATTTCCAAATTAATAAAGTCTCTGCTTATTTGTAAATGGGTCTCTACCAGAGCCTTTAATTCAGTAGCATAATTAAATAAAATAACTATTTCTTAAGTTTATAGGGAAGGATGGTGACGGAGGGGATTCCTCGCGGGGACGGAAGGGATTCCTCGCGGGGACGGAGGGATTCCTCACGGGGACGGGTGGGGATGGGTGGGATTTCTGTCCCCGCGCAACTCTCTATACCGGAGTTGATGCTAGTGCCTTTGGCAGTGTCGTTGTCTTCGACACCGAAGACTTCGATGTAGACAGTGTCATCGGTGTATCCCCATCCATGCTGATTTTTAATGGTACGCTTTTGAAGAGAAGAGCAACGCGTACACAACTGGACCCAAACACTGGAGGCACCAACTATGGGGGTCCGTTAAAGAAATAGTGCGCGAACACCGACTATACTTTTTAAATCCCGCTTCAGCCAAATTAAACTCGATGATTGAAACGCGACTAAAGGCCCCATCGGAAAAAGTCCCGTGGATGGCGAAAAAAGAAAAAAGTGAACTTTCATTCGGTGTTTTTTTTTTAAGAAAAGAATTAAATAGAAAAAGAACACAAGAGCGGGAAGGCAAGTGACAAAAACGAAGACCGTTAAGAAAACGCAACTTCAAAGATCCGTGGAAAAAAACGAACTGAGAAGCTTTGCACCTATGTCGGGCAGGAAGGCACTTGCACATGCGTGGTGTGGGCTATCACAAACTTTCTAAATTCTTAAAGTGGCGATGCACTTTTAAAGTGTTCATACCGGGGCTCCGTGGATGACATCACCCACATGTAAGAATATGCTGCCTGCTTGTCCTAGGACAAACAAACAAGAGAAAAACAGCTGCACCAGTTCAACTGCACAATCTGTGGATGCATGTTTCTGACTGCATCACAGTTGTACTACTATAAGACTAAGTCTCTGCCTTCATCTGCTGATAGGAAAACAAATCCCACAGGTCTAACAGGGTGATACAGAAACAGTGCTTTTTTCAATAAAACAACACACAGATATATAGATTTTAGAATATTACAAAAAAAAAAAAAAATCAAAAATCAGCATGTGTTATGTACTATGCAGAATGTAGCTATCTCTCACCTATGATCTCTTTGCAAGGATTGTCAGGTGTGATTGGGATCCTGCAGACTGGACACTGACTATTGTTCTTTAACCACACTTCAATGCAAGTAAAGCAGAAAACATGGTGGTTGACACAGATGACAGGCTGCCGCACCTAATAGGAACAAACAGTTTAAAAGAAAAACAGCCTTAGAGAGATTTTTTCTCTACATATGAATATGATTTGTTAATCTAGATTACACATACAAAGATTTTGTAAGTAAGCCTCAACAGGAATTCATTCTTTCATTCATTCAAATCCAAAATTACTTACCTTCTCTCCACAAAAATACCAGAAAATAGATATCATACCCTTTTTCCCATGTACAGAGCATCCATGGTATGGCACTCATTGCTTCTGTCCTGATAAAGGTTCCAGATGTGGTCTCCCCACATCTCTTCATATCTATAGTATCTAGCCTCACAAAACTTAGACAAGTGTATATTGGAGTCATTTTCTTGACTAAAAGAATGACCTGATATTTCCAAGAGGCACTGGCCAATATCAATAAAAAATATATATATTGGGCTTGAGAAATTGCAGGAAGATCTTATGAAGCTGGAAGAATGGGTATCCAAAAGAAAGATAAATAAGTAAGTGTAAAGTGATGTCATTATAATTTGGGTTATTCTTTTCAGAATGCATGTTGCTAGATTCCACATTAGGAATCATGTACATGTTATCATGTACAATACATCTTTTGTTCAGTGTGTGGCAGCATTGAAAAAAACAAAACAAAAATGTTAGGAAATATTAAGAAAGGAATAGGAAATAAAACAAACACAGCTATTTACCTATAGCAGGTTTTCTCTGGGGAAAGAGGGAAAAGGATCTCCACATATATGTGATATCATCTGACAAAATCCATGCGGGAAGTTTCATCCAGCACTTTCTAGAGCTTGAGAAAACCTCACCACACATGGGCATTTGTTTCCACCTACTGCTGTTCTATAAGAACCCTTTAGTCTATTGCAAGCTTTCAGAATATAACTTTTTGGGGATTAGGGGCAGGTTGTAAGCATTCTTACCCTGCTATCCGTGTAGAACACAGGTGTCAAAGTCGGTCCTCGAGGGCCGGAATCCAGTCGGGTTTTCAGGATTTCCCCAATGAATATGCATGAGATCTATGTGCATGCACTGCTTTCAATGCATATTCATTGGGGAAATCCTGAAAACCCGACTGGATTACGGCCCTCGAGGAGGGACTTTGACACCCCTGGTGTAGAACATCTAATATGCTGTATATTTTCAAATACAGACCAAGATTTTGGGGGTTATAAAAATGGTCCATAAATGTAGATCTTGGTATGAGTCCCCTCTCCCTTCCATTCTTGTGATGTCCATATTCCTACCACCCTCCTTCCCAGTAGTGTTATTACTCCTCTGCTGCTGCCGCAACCAGCCCCCCCCCCCCACACACACACACACCATTAAATTGGTGGAGTTCTCCTGCTGTCAGCCCCCACCCCAAACCGTAAGTCATGGCAGCCTTTTTTTTTTTTTTACCAAAGAGACAGCATTGGCAAGAGCGAGTTGGAATTGCTCCTGCCCAAACACACCACTAAACCCCCAGAGAAGTATGATAGGCCTAGAGAGTAGCTTTCTGGTGGGTCTGGGAGGGGGGTTTGTCCAGGGGGAGGGGAGGAGAGAGGATAAGCCATGTCTGTTCAGGAAGAGGGAGGGAGAGAACTTTGCTGGTTTGGGGAGGGGGGCTGATGGCAGTTGCAGCAGCAGAAGAGGGGGGACATTACCAGGAGGAAGTGTGCTAGGAAAACAGACATCAACTGTAGCTCATGATAAAATTTGACATAAAAAAATTATGAAATTCAAAAGCCTGTGAATTTTAGGTATTTGTGAGCTGTGAGTGTTTTGTGCTACAATAGCGAATGGCATTATGGATAGTGGTTCTTATCCTTAATATTTCTGTGTTGTCCTGATAAGATATGCGATGAGACCTAAAGATAATGATGATGGGGTTTTCCCAGCAGATGCACACATTTAATTTCGTGGCATATTCTGCGCATGTGCCGATCACTATCACCAGTGACTCATCACAGATAAATATAATGACCCTTCATGAGACTGTGAACCTTATTTGTATGTGCGGTTTTTTGAGAATGATTCATCGTTTTGAAATTGTTATAATAAAGGCCGCGGCAGCAGTACATCAGATTTTACTGAACACATTAGAGAATCTTCCCCTCAGTGTCTGCTAGGAGGATCGATAGCAGCCACGGATAACCCTTTTGAGCATCAACAGGAGTTTCTCTGCAAGTCTGCTTTGAGTCTTACTGGCACAGAAACATTTTGTGCATCAGAGCCCCAGGCATGCTCAAACCAGCAAGCACCCAAATTGTTTTTAGTTTGCAATGAGCCTTATTTAGAAGTTCATTTTTGGGTGGTGCAAGAGAAGCCTAGAATTGATAAAAATGGGTCAGAGGAGTTAAGTTGGATTCTATATCCTAAATAAATTTTAGATGATTGTCGATCACACCTACTGTCACTTTGAGAGTCCTGGTCTAGACAGTAATGAGAAATTCAGTACTGTAGTTCAACAAGAGGAACGGAAACGAAGATTGGCATCTACTAAAGACCCCCAGAGCAGTCCGAAGAAATTGATGGAGAGATGACAGACAATATTAAATGCAACTGCAAGGGAGGCAACACAGTTATCATGGGTGACTTCAATTATCTGGGGATAGAATGAAACCCAGGCACCTCCGGCAGTGGTAGGGAGACCAAGTTTCTGGATGCTGTGGGCGATTGCTTCCTGGAACAACTTGTCAAGGAAAATACGAGAGGATTACAAAACTTTCAGAAAAGAAATAAAAACCCTGCTATTCAAGAAATCCATCAAAACAAACTAACACCGCAGGAAGCAATTCAGTCCCCCGAAGTAACCCGTTCAATTCTGTAACTCTTCTGGAAATGTCCAGATAACCTCTTATGTAATCCGCCTTGAACCGCAAGGTAATGGCGGAATAAAAGTCACTAATGTAATGAAATGCGATTCTGGACTTAATTCTAAATGGACTACAAGGACCGGCGCAAGATGTAGAAGTAGAGGGGACGTTGGGAACCAGTGATCACAATATGACCCGCTTCAACCTGGACACAAGGACGAAACATCGATCCAGAACGACGGCCACAGCACTGAACTTCCGAAAAGGGGATTACGAAAGGATGAGACTCATAGTGGGGAAGAAGATTAAGAAACACTACAGCAAGCATGGTCCCTTTTTAACGACAAGGTCACCAAGGTACAAAATCTATATATACCATGTATCAACAAGGGATCCAAGAGGTAAAAGAACAAAGAACCGGTGTGGCTCACTGTAGCGGTGAAGGAAGCGATCAGAGACAAAAAGACTTAATTTAAAGAATGGAAAAGATAAAAAATGGACGAATACTGGAAAAAGCACAAACAGCATCAAAGGTGCCATAAGGCGGTAAGAGGAGCCAAAAGAGACTATAAGGAAAAAATAGACAAAGAGGAGAAAAATTTCTAGCCGTTCTTTCGATATATATTAAGGGGAAACGACCCGCGAAGGAAGCGGTGGGGCCGTTGGATGACCATGGAATGAAAGGACTGCTAAAGGAGGACATTAGAACAAAAGAATTTCTGCTGCTGAGTCAGACCAGTGGTCCATCGTGCCCAGCAGTCCGCTCACGCAGCAGCCCTTAGGTCAAAGACCAGTGCCTTAACTGAGATTAGTCTTACCTACGCACGTTCTGGTTCAGCAGGAACTTGTCTAACTTTGTCTTGAATCCCTGGAGGGTGTTTTCCCCTATAACAGCCTCTGGAAGAGCGTTCCATTTTTCTACCACTCACTGTGTGAAGCATAATTTCCTTACATTTGTACGGAATCTATCTCCTTTTAACTTTAAAGAGTGCCCTCTCGTTCTCTCTACCTTGGAAAGGGTGAGCAACCTGTCTTTATCTACTAAGTCTATGCCCCTCATTATCTTGAATGTTTCTATCATGTCCTCTCTCAGTCTCCTCTTTTCAAGGGAGAAGAGGCCCAGTTTCTCCAATCTCTCACTGTACGGCAACTCTTCCAGCCCCTTGACCATTTTAGTCGCTCTTCTCTGGACCCTTTCGAGTAGTACTGTGTCCTCCTTCATGTACGACCAGTGCTGGATGCAGTATTCCAGATGGAGGCATACCATGGCCCGGTACAGCGGCATGATAACCTTATACTTATACATTCACTAGTAATATCTACACTTGACTACCGTAACGCCCTTTTTCTCAATATTACACAGAAAGAGAAAAGGAGATTACAATTAATACAAAATACGGCCATCAAATTAATATTTAATGCAAGAAAATATGACCACGTTACACCTTTGTTAATAGATGATCACTGGCTACCAATTGGCCATAGGATTACATTTAAAATAATATTACTCACTTTTAAAACACTAGTATCAAATGAACCATTATTTATATCCAGATACCTAATCCCACATAATACACAGAGATCACTTCGCTCTTCTGGACAAAATCTACTTATAGTACCTTCTTTAAAAATTATCGGAACACGTAGATCTGACATGTTCACCGTGATGGGGCGTCAATGGTGGAATGCCCTACCACAGCACATAAGAAATGAAAAAGATATTTCAACTTTTAAAAAATTATTAAAAACTTATTTGTTTAATGATGCTTTTAATAACTGAAATTTTTTAATGATGCTTTTAATAACTGAAATTTTTATATTCCTTTAGACATGCTGTTAATAATGCTATGGTTTTAATACCCCCTCCTTTTGTATTTTCCTTACGTGTCTACTAAAAAATTTAAAATTGTAACTTTTAACCCTTTTTATCCTCCCGACTTATGTATGTATAATATGTAACCATTATGTATAATGTTAGTTTCTTTTTATTGCTCTCTATTAATTCCTGTACATCGCTTAGTAATTTTAATAGGCGATTAATCAAATATACAAATAAACTTGAAACTTGAAACTTCTCTGATCTGTTTGTGATCCCCTTCTTAATCATTCCTAGCATTCTGTTTGCCCTTTTTGCTGCCGTGGCGCATTGCGTGGACGGCTTCATTGACTTGTCGACCAGTACTTCCAAGTCTCTTTCCTGGAGGGTCTCTCAAAGTACTGCACCGGACCTCTTGTATTCGTGTATAAGATTTTTGTTACCAATATGCACATTCTTACACTTAAACCTCATTTGCCATGTAACGGCCCATTTCTCGAGCGTGTTTATGTCACGTTGCAGGTCTTTGCAATCCTTCTGTGTCTTCACTACTCTGAATACTCGTATTGTCTGCAAATTTAATCACTTTGCTCATCGTACCAATTTCCAGGTCGTTTATAAATATGTTGAAGAGCACAGGTCCAAGCACCAAACCCTGCGGCATTTCCCTCGTGACGTCACCCACAGTTTGAGAATAGCTGCCTGCTGTCCCTGGATAACACCTGTTATGGTAAGTAACTATGCTTTCTGTGCAACCATGCACTTGCATTGTACTTGCTGGTTGCCCTGGTAACCAGGGTGTAAACATTCCAGATGCTGCAGTTGCTGGTGACAGTCTGTATTAAGTTATTCTTCTCTCATAGCTGAAATTTGGTGAAAGACAGAGGAGTGGCTGAAAGAGCAAACGTGAGATGTTAGGCCTGCTCTTGGATGACTGTTTATAGAGGAAATAGGGATTTCTAAAATAGAATAAGTTCCAGAGAAGTGTACATTTGTGTAAAGAAGCTTTGATGGCTGGAAGTCTGGTAAAGCTTTTTAAGCTATGTAAAGCTGCTAGTTAAGGCTTACCAGGAAAATGTGCAAGAATCACCAGATCTCAGTTGGTTGAGTCTCTGATAAACAGAGCAGGGCATTCAATGACTGTGAATTGTTTTGGGCCGACTGCAAAATATTGATGTTTATATTCCCTGATTGTATGAGAGAGTGATTTGGGGTTCTGGGTGGGAAGACAGAGATTGTTTTTGTTAAATTTTATTTCTTGGGACTAACTAGTTATTCAGTTATGTTGAGGCAACACTCACAGACATTCTAGAAAATGTGAGGATACTCCGAATTAGACATTAGGGAAGTAGGTTTTTGTTTTTTTTAATTAATTTGGAATATATAAGCTAGTAGGTATGCTACTGAGATCAACGTTGGAGGTTCCTGACCGTGGTGACTAGAAAGGAAAAACAGAGGAGCCCAACTTTCAAGAAAGCTCTGGGAAGAGGAGAAAGCTAAGTGACAGATCAATATTTTTTTTAATAATCTGGGTTTGAAGAAACTTAAAATAGAATAATTTCTGACTTGCTTCTTTGAAATCTGTTAGTATTCTCAGCTAATATGTAAAATGAGTTTCTATTAGAGAAATGCAAGCTTATTTTAATAGAATTTGTTTTGTATGATAGTTATTTGTGTGTGTGTGTGTGTGTGTTAATTTGAAATTCTAACAACTAGTAAAAATAAATATATTTTTCTTGTGCAATACACTGGCTGGTGAAATTTTAACTGAGAAATCCTAAAACTCATGAAAAAATTAATTTTAAATGCACAAACTATAGTATCATATTTCACCACTAGGGGGTTTACAGTTATACCCATTAAAAAAAAATACATGATTAAATTTACTTGTCTCTTCTTTGATATTTCTGGGTCATCAAGAACGGTCTCGGCCCAGCAATGCATAAAGAATTAATCTTGGACTTAGTATAGTTAGACAGTAAGGAGACGGCCTACTGCTTAATAATTGAGGAAAGCACCGACATGTTATTAGAAAAAACAGCTGTGTGATGGTTTGATACTACAGTCATTCACTAAGAGCTCCTTTTACTAAGCTGCAGGAGCATTTTTAGTGCACGCAGAATATTAGCGCATGCTAACCCCATGCTACGCGGCTAGAACTAACGCCAGCTCAACGGTGGCGTCTAGCATGTGCTAAAACCGCTAGTGCAGCTTAGTAAAATGAGTCCTAAGTTCTATTGTCATATTTCTTATAATAATATTGCTTGAATCGGGAACAGAAGGAATATTCAATGCAATTACCAGGTTTCTTAATTCAAATTACTATTGCACTTAAATGCTTGGGCTTAGCAACTGATGGCTGTAACATTTTGTGTAGGAAAAATAATTCAGTTATAACACGATTTTGTGAAGTTTGCCAAGATATTGAGCACTTAGAGTCATTATTCAATTCAGCTAAGATCATATATGTACTAAAGGTGATATATATGTACTGAAGGTGATAACAAGAAATATTGAATGCATGATATCAGAGACCTATAACTGATTTGCCCACAGTATCATTCGTCAGCTAAATATAAGTGTTTATTTAATGTTGGCGAATTTGACTGTTTTATCACTCCCTGCATTCAGTGGGTCTTTGATCAATATGACAAACTAAAACTTCATTTTCAGATAGTCAAAGATGAGCTACATGACTACATCACTGAGCTACTGAACCAGATATTCTGTTCAGCAAACAAACTTGCTGTTTTTACGCCCCATATTACAGGAACTGAACAGAGTGAACAAATTATTCAAGTCAGGCAAAGCGAATCCTGTTAAGTTGCTGACTGAACTGATAACCAGCTTTATCAGGATGTTAGTTCTTCCAAGAGGAACATAGATCACGATACAGACACTAAGCGCGAATTGAAATAGTAGTAGTATGAATACATACACGATATTAAATATGGATGAATATATTTATTTGTGTGTATAAGAAGGAATGGAATGCTATTGAATGATCCAGAAAGCATTACAAAGAGATGGAAAGAAAATTTATACAAACAAGGTAACAAAGATAACATTGGGGAAACTGAACTGGAAACTGAAGCTGAAGAACTAGATATTTTTAAAGAAGTCATAGCAGTAATTAAAGCTTTATCGAAAAACAAGTCACCTGGTATCGACGGTATTCCAACTGAAATAATAAAAGGCTCAGAAGGTGCTATCACGGCTCTCACTCGAATGTGCCAACAGATTTGGAAAGAAAAAACATGGCCAACCGATTAGAGAAGATCACTTTTCATACCTATACCAAAGAAAGGTGACAAGGATTGTAACAACTACAGAACGATTGCATTAATGCCACACGCCAGCAAAATATTACTGAAAATAATACCATAAAGGCATCAATCATACATTGAGCAAGAACTACCTGAAGTTCAGGCTGGTTTCAGTAAAGGTCGAGGAACAAGAGACATGGCCAATGTTAGATGGATACTGGAGAAGAGCAAAGAATACCAAAAACCCCTATACCTTTGCTTCATCAACTACAGAAAAGCTTTTGACTGTGTGGATCACAAACTATGGAGAGAACTCCAATGCAAATGGGAATACCCAAACACATAACTCAGCTCATAAAGAGCCTATATGAAAATTAAGAAGCTGCAGTGAGAACTGAATATGGCAACACTGATTGGTTTCCAATAAAACGTGGTATCAGGCAAGGATGCATCTTGTCACCATACCTGTTCAACCAATACACTGAAACCATCTTCAGAAAAGCAAATTTGGAAAAAAAGAGTGTCTGTTTCAGTTGGTTGCTGAAATATACAGTAGATAATCTGCACTAAGCAGATGATACAATGCTCATCACCAGCAGCAAAGAAGACATGCTGTCTCTACTGTGAAAAGTCAAAGCCAAAAGTCATAATATGAGATTAGAACTGAACACAAACAAGATGAAGATCGTGAATACGGAAAATGATGAAGATTTTGAGCTTGAAGGCAATAGAAGTTGTAAAAGATTTCAATCTCCTGTGCTCTTTTGTAAACAAAGAAGCAACTAGCAGGGAGGAAATACTCCACAGATAGTCACACTTCAATGAAGGCTCTCGACAAAGCATTCAAAATCAAGGATGTAACATTCCAAATGAAGATCTGACTTGTCCACACACTCAGTTTCTCAGTTACAGATGCGAAAGCTGGACACTATGGGGCTCATAATCGAAAGAGAAAAACGTCCAAAAACCGGCCTAAGTCAGCACTTAGACAAACATTGTCAAAATACGTCCAAGTGCCGATAATAAAAACGGGTTTTGGACGTATTTATAAACGACCAAGGCCTTCATAGTGCCGCTCAATGACCATATCTAAATGGGGCGTTTCAGGAGGAGTGTCGAGGGCGGGAGTTGGGCAGGATGTGGGCCGGCTTAGACTTAGTCGTACTGCATGTATAACCGAAAGTTATACAGCACAGGATCTACGGAACTTGGACGTTGTAATTTAGACCATTTAAAACAGCGGTCTCAAACACGCGGCCCACGGGCCGCATGTGGCTCTCCAGGTTTTATTTGCGGCCCGCGGTCTGGAGGCATCATTCTCTTCCTTTTGGAGCAGCAGCCGGCTCATTCATTCAAAGCCGCGGGTTGGCGGCTCCTTGCGCTATCCACTACTGCATCAGAAGCCTCTTTGATCTCACAACATCAGAGAGGCTTCAGACGCAGGCATGGATCTCGCAAGGAGCCGCCACCTGCGGCTTTGAACGAACGAGCCGGCCAGACACGCTGCTGCTCCAGTGGCGTACCAAGGGGGGGGGCGGTCCACTGTTCTCCCTAGAGTGCGGCTCGCAGCTCGTCTAGAGCAGTGGTGCCAACCTACTTCCCTTTCCTTCTCACTGCTGCCATCGGGGATCAGGCCGGCACCGAGTTCTTTGATCTCCCTGCTTCTCATCCCTGCGGGGCCAACCAACTCTCGTGGCCCAACGTCAATTCTGACGTCGAGAGGACGTTCTGGCTAGCCAATCGCTGCCTAGCTACCCGGAACGTCCTTTCCGACTTTAGAATTGACGTCAGGCAGCGAGAGTTGGTCAGCCCGTGCAGAAGAGAAGCAGGGAGATCTCGGCCTGTTCCCGATAGCGGAAGTGGCAGCAGCCTATTCCGCGGCGGCGGTGGCATGGGGGTGGGCAGGAAGGAAGGATGAAAGAAAGAAAGAAGGTGGGGTGGGGACAGGGAGCCAGAGAAAAAAGCAAAAAATGGGGCACGGAGGAAGGAAGAAAGAAGGAGGGGGGACAGGGAACCAGAAACAAAGCAAAAAATGGGGCACGGAATCAGAGAAAGACAGACATAGAGAAAGAAAGAAAAAGTTGGGGGAGGGAATGAGGTCTGGAGGAGAGGAAGCATACAGGAGGCTGAAAGAAGGGAAGAAGTATTGGATGCACAGTCAGAAAAATAAAGTGCAACCAGAGACTGATGAAATTACCAAACAAAGGTAGGAAAATGATTTTATTTTCAATTTAGTGATTGAAATGTGCCAGTTTTGAGAAAGAAAAGATATTGAACTTTAAATGTGAGTGCTGCAGAAAAAAATAGAGTACTTGGAGGGCCGCAGAAAAAATAGTTAATGTCTTATTAAAGAAACTAGCTTTATAGCCCGTTACATTAACGGGTGCTAGAATATGTGTGTGTGTGTGTGTCTGTCTATTTCTTTCTCTCTCTGTCTCCTTAGCCACTTTCTGTATTTCTGTCTTTCTTTCTTTTGGCTGTCCACCACCACCCCTTGCGTGTTCCCCCTGTCCATTCTCCCTTCCTTTTACCTCCCCTGTGTCCACTACCACCCCTTCACTGCTCCCCTTATCCAGCAGCAGCCCTTCTCCCTTTGTTTTACCTCCCCCCTGTCCATCAGCACCTCTTCCTGCTCCCCCTGTCCATTAGGCCTCCCTTCCTTTCCCCCCACCCGTCCATCAGCACCTCTTCCTGCTCCCCCTGTCCAGCAGTAGGCCTCCCTTCCTTTTCCCCCCCCTGTCCATCAGCACCTCTTCCTGCTCCCCCCTGTCCAGCAGTAGGCCTCCCTTCCTTTTTCCTCCCCTGTCCATCAGCACCTCTTCCTGCTCTCCCTGTCCACCAGTAGGCCTCCCTTTCTTTTCCCCTCCCCCTTTCCAACAGCATCTCTTCGTGCTCCCCCTGTCCAGCAATAGGCCTCCCTTCCTTTCCTCCCCTTTCTCTATCCCCCCAACAGTCCAGCATCTCCCTTCTCTTTATCTCCCATCAACCAAGCATCTCCCCTCTGTCTCCTCCTGTCAGCCGCTGCCATGGTGTTCAGCTCCGGCGCGTTGCTCAAAGGCAGAGCAGGGGGAGCAGCGCCACCAGCAGCAGAACCGCCATCTCCGCTTCCGGACACTGCGGGAGCCCTTCTCAAGGGGGCGGGACAGGCTGCTGAGGAGCTTCAGGGGCTGCTGCTGATAGCCCTGGCAGAGACGTCTTCCGATATCGGATCAATTTTTACATGTCACCGCTGAGCTGGCGGCAGTGCCAGCGCCGCTTTCCCTCTCAGCGGGCCGGGCCACAAAAGGAGGAGAGTTACAGTTGGGTGCAGTCCGTCTGAAGTATGGTGACGTATAAGCACGCATGCGCACTCTTATGGCTCGCGACGGATCAGGGAACATGGCTTTAGAGTGCGCATGCGCGCTTACCATTTTATTATATATGATGACAATTTTGCATGAGGTAAAACTCTTTATAGTTTATATATCTTTCCTTTTAACTGTTAAAGGAAAGTTTTATAAACTACTAGCTGATGCCCCGGCGTTGCACGGGTATTTAATTATAGCAATAACACTGTAAATGGATTCAAATAAAGATACTTTATAGTGGTGAATGAAATTATTTTTTTACAGCTTTATAAAAAGTACAATATTCAAATTATAAAGTGAAATATTTGACAAAATGAATACAATACAACTAACACAAAACTTGATTATAAACAACATTTTTAGTTTCACCTCCAGGAGCAAGAACATATACATTCTTGGGTGAACCCACCCTTGAGCAAGCAACATAGAGTTGTCCATGGGAAAAACAGGGGGATCTTAAATCCACTCCACAGTATGTATTAGTCTGTCCTTGTGATTTGTTGATTGTGATAGAGAATGCAAGTCTCACTGGAATTTGCAATCTCTTAAACTGAAAAGGAAGATCTGTTGGAATAAGTGGTATCCGCGGGATAAATACAGTTTCACCTTGTCCCTTTCCGGTTAAGTTAGTCGCTTCAATTACATTGGCCAGTAACCTCTTTACACAAAGCCTTGTGCCATTGCAAAGTTTTGGTGGGTCAAGGTTGCTAAGTAAAATAACTGGAGATCCCACAGCTTTTTACATTTTTTCCATTGACTTGAATGGGTGAAATCATATTTTCTGTTTGTAGCTCTGCCCACGTGTGCAGGTGGGCCGCGAGACCCCCAGAACATATCACCCCAGGTAGTGAGGGATCTGCATACCAAGTTTCGTTCAAATCGGTCCCACAGCTTTTTACATTTTTTCCATTGACTTGAATGGGTGAAATCTGATTTTCTGTTTGTAGCTCTGCCCACGTGTGCAGGTGGGCCACGAGACCCCCAGAACATATCACCCCAGGTAGTGAGGGATCTGCATACCAAGTTTCGTTCAAATCGGTCCCACAGCTTTTTACATTTTTTCCATTGACTTGAATGGGTGAAATCTGATTTTCTGTTTGTAGCTCCGCCCACGTGTGCAGGTGGGCCGCGAGACCCCCAGAACATATCACCCCAGGTAGTGAGGGATCTGCATACCAAGTTTCGTTCAAATCGGTCAAGCCGTTTTTGCGTGATCGCGGCACATACACACACACATACATACACACATACCTCCGATTTTATATATATAGATAAAGAGTTTTACCTCATGCAAAATTGTCATTTCTTTAATAAGACATTAACTATTTTTTCTGCGGCCCTCCAAGTACCTACAAATCCAAAATGTGGCCCCGCAAAGGGTTTGAGTTTGAGACCACTGATTTAAAACATGGTCTAAGTCACAAAAACCCACCTAAAGTGACCAGATAAGCACTGCAAACACATAATACAGACCCCCACACACTACTCCAGTGACCACCAACACCCCCCTACCCCCATAAAAATATTAATCACAACTTGAAAATTGTGCTTCCAGAACATCATCACCTGGCAGCCTGGCATAGGAAAGTCTAGTCGTACTGCACAGAGGCGTCTTAAGCCATCTTGGGGGTGGGTTAGGGACCCATGGAGAAAAGGACCCATGCCCATAAGCCCCTGTAATCACTGCACTGATATTGAAACATGTGCACTCCCCTATATACCCCCAAAACCCTTTTGTACTGGCATACAGGTGGCTCCTGCAGCCATAAGGGCTATTGGGGTGGTAGATAAGTGGGTCTAGGGCAGTGGTTCCTAACCCTGTCCTGGAGGACCACCAGGCCAATCGGGTTTTCAGGTTAGCCCTAATGAATATGCATGAGAGAGATTTGCATATAATGGAAATGACAGGCTTGCAAATCTGCTCCATATTCATTATGGCTAGCCTGAAAACTCAATTGGCCTGGTGGTCCTCCAGGACAGGGTTGGGAACCACTGGTCTAGGGGATTCTGGAGGTGTTTTGGGGGGCTCACCATGACCTATAAGGGAGCTGTAGTGAGATGAAGACATGGCACCCTTTTTGTGAAGTTCACTGAAGTGCCCTGTAAGGTACCCCACTATTTAGGTGCCATGCCTAGTTGTCCAGTCCATCACTTTGTAGACCCCTCCCAAGTCCAAAAGGTGTGTTTCTAGGCATTTTTGTCTTGGACAAAAAGTTGGATGAAAATGTGGTATAAAGATGGACGATTTAGCAGCTTGGACGATCAGATCGGCAGGACATATAGTTAGACGAATTTCAAAACGGAAAATAATTTGGACATATTTTTTGAAAATGTGTCCTAAGCTGTTTTTTTTTTTACTTTGGATGACTTGCGACTTGGACGAAAACAGACTTAAACGTTCTTTTTGATTATGCCCCTCCACGGAAACAAGACAGAAAGAAGACTGACTCATTTGAGACCTAAATGCCCTTTTTAGGGCTACATAGTTTTATTCCCTCCCTTATTGTTCTTTCCCTATATGTTCTCTCTTTTACTTGATAAATTGTAGTTCTACCCTTCTTTCCCTTTTTTGGTTCCTGTTTGTTATGTATCGTTTTTAAATGTTTTTAACAATGATTATTGTTTTAACGGATGTATAGTTACCCCATACACGTTTTTAGCGTAATGTTCACCGCCTAGAAGACTGATTCGGCGGTTCATAAAATTCTTAAATAAACTTGAAACTTGAGCTTTGGCACTGGAGAAGGATTTTAGGTAGTGCCGTGGACCGCCAGAAGAACTAACAAATCAATTCTGGAAGAGTTCAAACCAGCTATGTCACTCAAAGCCCAAATGATGAAATTATGACTGTCTTATTTTGATCACACCATTAGAACACTGGAGAAGGCCATCAAGTTTGGGAAGATTGAAGGAACCAGGTGAAGAGGGCAACCTGCAATCAGATGGCTGGACATGTTGAAAACAACCATGGGGAAGATTCTGGAGGACCTTTCCGGACTAGCACAAAACCAATTTCTTTTTAGATCCGCAATTCAACAAGTCACTAGAACTCGAACAAGAGTAGAAGGCAGGGACCCAACTACAACAACATAAGAAGGTATTATATGAATAAATATATATTTTATATAGGTATGTACAAGTAGGTATGAAAAAGCAGGCACCTTGAACTGTCTACTATGCTACATCACTCCAGGAAAATGGAACACCTCAAAACATGATCTTGAAGAATTCATATTCCAGAACTCTCTATCCTCCTCATACAACTTGCTCCTAGGAGACATTAATCTCCACCTCGAAGACCACACATCCAAACAAGCAAACGAAATACTCTCATACCTCGACGCCCTATCCTTCCAGGTCCTCAATCCGGAACCCAAGCACAATAAAGGCCACCAACTTGACATAGCAGCATTCACACCTCATAACCTACACTCCCCAAATATTCACATCACCAATGGTACATGGCATCCCTCTCTTTGGTCAGACCACCATAAATACACCTTCACTATCAACTGGCCTCAAAATAGCACAAAATCTATGCCCCAAAAAACAACCTTCAAATCTAGACAGAAAATTGAACCAGCCACATTCTGGGACAAAGTGGACCCAGCACTTGACCCCATAGACCCTTCAGACTTCGCAAAACACTGGCGCTCCCTAAGCGAAACAACCTTGAATGAGCTAGCCCCAGAAAAAAACAAACACAGAACCTGCAGACCATCAGATAAGTGGTTCGACTCTGAACTCCACCTACTAAAAAGGCATTGCAGACAACTTGAAAGATCTTGGAGAAAAAAGAGAAATGACCAAACCAAATCCGCTTGGAGAACCTAAATCAAACTATATAACAACAAACTTAAGGAAAAGCGCAAAACATACTACACTAAACTAATTGGCACAAACAACCCCGACACAAAAACACTCTTCAACTTAGTAAAAAAACTTACAGACACAAACCCATACCTTGCCACTCAAGGCAACAAAACTCCAACAGCTTCCCAACTAGCTGACCATTTCAAACTCAAGATCATCAAAATCAGAACTACCTTCAACAACTCAACTACCATACTCAACGAGTTAATAACTACCCCCACAACAGAAGAAGCCATAACAGCAGACAGAACATGGACCACCTTCCCAACTCTACAATGGCCTGAACTGAACCGACTATATAAAAAATACTGCCACACCTCATGCGACTTGAACAACTGCCCATCGTATCTACTCACAAATGCCTCCCCTAAATTCAAAACCAGCCTCATGCAGTGGATACAAAGCACTCTCATAGAAGGCCAATTCCCACAAGATCTAGGAGAGATCATAATCACACCCATACTGAAAGACCAAAAAGGTCCTGTAGACACACCTACCAACTACAGACCGATCGCTTCGATCCCACTCGATGTCAAGCTGATTGAAGGACTTGTGGCTCAATACCTCTCTAACTACCTAGCTGACCACAATATACTTCACTCATCCCAATCAGGATTTAGATCCTACCACAGCACGGAAACTCTACTAGCAACACTACTGGACATAGCCCGACAACACCTCAGTAAAGGTCACAGGATCCTAATTATCCAACTAGATCTTTCCGCAGCCTTTGATCTAGTTGATCATACCATACTACTCCAGATACTTGATGCAATAGGGATCTCAGGGGTGGTGTACAACTGGTTCCAAGGATACCTTAAAACAAGAACTTACAGAGTTAAGATAAATGATACGAAATCCAACACATGGTCTAATCCATGTGGAGTCCCTCAGGGTTCTCCACTCTCACCCATTCTATTCAACCTCTACATCTCTTCCCTTGGTACCACTCTAGACAACCTAAATGTAACATCCTTCAGTTACGCAGACGACATAACTATCCTCCTCCCCTTCGAAACCCAAGACAACTCCGCAACTGGACACTTGGAAACAATACTGGACGAAGTAGAAAAATGGATGACAAACCACAAATTAAAACTAAACTCGGACAAAACCAAATTCTTAATGCTTGAAACGGACAAAATCCCATCCATAACAGACCTGGAAATTAAAACTACCAAATACCCAATCCAGACCTCCCTCAAAATCCTGGGAGTGCTGATAGATAGATGCTGCACTATGCAGACTCAAATCAACAAAACTACCCAAAAAGCATTCTTCACAATGCGCAACTTACGAAAAATAAGGAAATTCTTCGACAAAGAACACTACAGGATCATTGTTCAATCCCTGGTACTAGGACTTGTGGACTACTGCAATATCCTATATCTACCATGTCCTACAAAAATGATCAAAAAACTACAGACCATTCAGAACACGGCTCTCAGACTAATCTATTCCCTCGGAAAATATGACCACATAACTAACGCCTACCTAGACTCACATTGGCTACCGATTAGAGCCAGAATCCAATTCAAACTATACTGTCTAATCTTCAAAGTACTCAACAGTACAGCACCTGCCTATCTAATCGATCGCCTACACCGTAACCTTCCACCCAGAATAAGAAGAACACTGACACCATTCTCATACCCACCACTCAACGGCACTCATCGTAAAAAGCTTTACGATAACCTCATAGCAACGCATGTAGCAAAACTCGAACCCTCCATAACCAGATTGTTAACCTCAACATCTGACTTCAAAGCATTCCGCAAAGAAATCAAAATGCTACTTTTCAAAAAGCATATTCAAAACACCTAATCTCCTCTTCCACGTACACCGACCAGGTTTACCCACACCCTGACACCATATCCTCAACCGACCAAAAAAAAAAATAATAATAATACCTAATTCATCCTACCGATTCATATTACATTACATTACATTCGGGATTTCTATTCCGCCATTACCTTGCGGTTCAAGGCGGATTACAAAAGGTTAGTTTAAAAAAGACAGAGTTACAATGATTAGCTAGAGAGGTAAGTTGTAGGTCTTATAAACATTTAGCAGGTTGTTGAGGGTGAGGTGGTTTGTCAAAGAGTTAATAGGTGGTCATAGTGGAAGTTCTTTTGTTATTATTAGTGCAGTAGTGGGTAGATCAAATGTCAGTTTTAGAGTTACTAAACGGTCGTGATGTTATTGCTGCTTCAGGAATTTCTTGAAAAGTTTGGTTTTTATTTCTTTTCTGAACGTCCTATAGTCTGGGGTGGTCATCAAGAGGTTACCTACCAACGCCTGGAAAAAGATTTGATATGTAATGTAATATAACTGCTTTCATCCAATGTTACCAAGTCTATACTCATTCTGTTACTATGTCTTACCCTAAATGTCACGTACCCTCCTGGAAATGTCCAGCTTCTTCTTATGTAATCCACTTTGAACCGCAAGGTACAAGCGGAATAGAAATCACTAATGTAATGTAATGTAATGTAGATTGATTATATATTATAAGCATAAATAAGAAAGAGGACTGATTATGTTTTAAGAGGGCTGTATTGAGAACCAACTCATAAACTTAAGTCAGCATTGTTTGATAAATTTATTTCTTAAAATGTGGATATTGTAGTCATGATAATCTGATATTTAATATATTTAAGAAACTTATTGTATTTTAACTATTTGTAATTCACTGATTGTCCAGTCTTCTTCCTTGGAAACTGCCAAGAAGTCATTTGATTATGGCGGTATAGAAGAATAAAGTTACGTTATGTAAAACTCTTAACTCTGTATTGTAACACCTTTACAAAAGCACAAGTATTGATTAAGGTTTAACAATATATTGCTTTATGGTTTAATAATATCTGTATTGAAACCATCCCAGGAAATGCAAACTCTGTATTGTAACACCTTTACAGAAGTTCATATAAATCGCTATTAACTGACTCTCCCAGTCATTAGTAGTGGTATAGAAGCTTTCAATAAACAATAACTTTGTATCAAAACATGATTCAGCGAACTGTGAGACCAACCACATTTACGTCATGGGAAGCAACAATGGATTTTGATCTAGAACAGTGTTTTTCAACTCAGTCCTGGAGTACCCCCTTGCCAGACAGGTTTTTGGGATATCCACAATGAATATGCATAAACTTGATTTGCATACACTATCTCCATTATATGTAAATTTCTTTTATGCATATTCATTGTGGATATCCTGAAATCCTGCCTAGTAAGGGGGGTACTCCATGCCTGAGTTGAGAAAAACTGATCTAGAAAACAGGTCTAACCATATACCTCTAGCAGCTATCAATTCTGGCATTGAATTCCACTTACTGTTGCACAACTCTAAATTTGAGCACTCTTTGGAAGAGCAAATAAAAGAGCAGAGTTGTGATTTTCTGTTGGAACTCACAAAGAAACTGCATCAAATATTGCTGGCAAATGTGCAGCAGTTAGAATCTCACCTTCTATCGTTCTTGAAGCACAGAAACCACAACTGTCAAAGTTGTCATTTTTACCTTTCCAAAAAGGGGAATTTGGGAGATCTGGAGCAGCAGTGGATGCATATCAGCACAATGTCATGGCCAAACTTCAGCAATAATGATGTTGAGCAGTTTTGGATAACCACAGCAAATCACACAGATGCTTCAGGGGATTTTGACTTTCAACATCTGAGGACATTTTGCTTTGAGTGTATTGGCGATGCCTTTCAGTAATGCAGCTGTAAAAAGAACTTTCTCTCAAATGAATCCAATTAAAATTAAAATGAGAAACAAGATTCGGCAAGGCATGCTGGAAACTTTGTTACACATTTGAAGCTACATGAAGTGCAAAGAGATCTGTTGCAATGGATTTATCCAAATAACAGTAATGCTGCATACATTCAATTCCAGCATTTATTCGAAAGATGACCATGACGTTCTACCTGACAAATATTTTGCAGATGAATAAGGTTTGTTATTACTTTAATTATAGCTGATTATGCAATTTTTATATTATTTTAACATAAACATAACATAAAAATCCATTTCTACATCATAATACCTTTGAGTTCTATGCAATTTACAAAAGATTAGCTAGGAATACACTGTAAAAGAAAGATAGAACTAAGGACCCAAGAACTTTGAAAATAAGTAAGTCTTCAGTTGTCTCCTAAAGTGAAGATATGACCCAGACATCAATAGTAAAGGTTTTAGCTCTTTATTCCAGATAACAGCCTGATAAGAAAGCATCTGATCATGATATCTTTTCAATTTACAGCCTTTCACTGAAGGAAATGTCAGGAGGGCTTTAGCACTTCGAGTAAATTTTGAGGAAGTAAAACAGAATAAGTCTATCAAGTAGGAAGGAGAGTCACCAGCTAGTAATTTGTAATATATACAACCCAACTTGGAAAATCACCTGCGCCTCAACTGGTAACCAGTGCAACTCTCGACAGAATTGAGACACATGATCAAATTTCTTCAGGTCATAAATTAATCTCACTGCAGTATTTTGGATGATTTTCAGTCTCGAAAGATTTTTCTTAGTTCCAGCAAAATAGACAATATTACAATAGTCCAAACGGCTCAGCACCAATGATTGTACCAGCAATTTAAAGACCAAGAAATCAAAATAAACCCTGAGAGTGTGCAGTTTCCAAAGGATATGAAATCCCTTACAAACCACCTGAGATACTTGGTTACCCATAGTAAGGTTTTGATCAATAATGACCCCCCAAATCTTGATGGTAGGGTGAACTGGATATTGAACCATCTTTAACACAAAAGAGGTTTAAGGGATATCCTGACGAGAAGAAGCAAAGAAGAATTTGTTTTTATCAGAATTTAGTTTAAGTCTAAATTCTAACATCCATCCCTCAATCCAATCAAAAAATTCCTCAATTACTTGTTTGAGATGTATTCTTAGAAATATAAAGAAATGTATTTTCAAGGTAAATGGGCGGATTTTTAAAAAGTATTTGGCAACAGAGGAGATTGAGAGGGGAATAGACTTAGTAGATAAGGACAGGTTGTTCACCCTCTCCAAGGTAGGGAGAATGAGAGGGCACTCTCTAAAATTGAAAGGGGATAGATTCCGTACGAACATAAGGAAGTTCTTCACCCAGAGAGTGGTAGAAAGCTGGAACGCTCTTCCGGAATCTGTCATAGGGGAAAACACCCTCCAGGGATTCAAGACGAAGTTAGACAAGTTCCTGCTGAACCAGAACGTATGCAGGTAGAGCTAGTCGCAGTTATGGCACTGGTCTTTGACCAGAGGGCCACCGCATGAGCAGACCGGTGGGCACGATGGACAACTGGTCTGACCCAGCAGCGACAATTCTTATGGTCTACCTCAGTGCTTCAGTCTTCACATTCACCCAAACCTGAAAGAGTTTTGCAATTGAGTTCAATTAATTGTATTTCAAACAACTTTTCAAATCGAATGAGTGCTAAACTAAATACAAATTACAACAGTACCCTGGGGGTGGTCAAACACCCGCACAGCTGGCAACTACGCTTGTATGCCCATTTGCATCGCAACATTTTTATAATAAAATGTCAAAACAAGAACGTGGACAGGACAATCAGCGCAATCCCTTAAAGATTTGATCTTCACATATAAAAATGTGCATTTTTCATTAACAGCCTTTTCCTACAGCTTTTGACAATTTATAAGGCCCAACATTAGATCCTGCTCGGTACAAGATTAACTTGTTCCTAAAAGCCGTTCCAAGGGAAAGGCAGGTTTTAAAACCATGTGAAGCCTATAACGGAGCTCGGCCCAGAACCTAGCTAGTATCACTTCCTTGCCCAACTGGCCGGGAAAATCCATTTAACAGTGCTGCTGAGACGATTTATTTACCGTGTGCAAGTTGAAGGTCTACTCACCACACACAAACACCCACACACAGAATTTAAGTGCATTCACCATATATTCTACAGAAACTGAACAAGCATTTTCAAACTAATAAGGCTCCGCCGGAGCGAAACTACCACCAGATACCGGTTTCCCGCGTTCGACTCCTGCCTACTTCCACTCCACAAGGCAAACGTGCTCACGCCCCATGGCATGCAGGTAGATAAAGAAGCCTTTAGCCCGCGCGCGCGCGCACTCACATTCTTACCTTGCCCAGACAGATGTGGCACGTGATGGGCAGTGTGAGAGACAGTGTCACATTCTGAACGCTCTGGGCCATCACAAGCCACGCTACTACTATGTGCCCAAACAACGTTCTCTCTCCCACTCATAAAGTCTTAAGCACCTAGTAGTGCCGCCACAGACCCTGGCTACGGTGCGCTAGCTGGGCCAAATCAATTTGCCGACAGCTGAAATCTCGTTTTCAAATCTAGTGTTGTTGATTGGTGGTGCAGGCGAGGCACCAATACATGTAGTAGTAAACCGATTGTGGGAAAAAAAGTTTAAGTCGGCTGATGAGAATATCGCTCACAGCGAGCTTATCATTCTTAGCAGACTCGTGTTGTTTTATTGCCGATGAGACGACACAAAGTTCCATTCCTTCTACTTAAAACCAAACAAACCCACACAATATTCCCTTTAAACTTGTTGCTTCTCTGTTTTTGCAGTGCTGCTTCAAGAACTGACAAGTAATATCCCAGATGTGAGCATATGAATAATTCTGCCTTCCTACAAAATGCATGGGAATAAGGCCCTGGTTCTATGAAAAGCATTTTACTTACCCCTCTTATCAAGCCACGCTGTCAAGCAGCGCGAGCTAAATGTGGAGCAGCCCATTCTATTCCTTTGGGCAGCTTGGCAGCGTAGCTTGATAGGGGGGGGGGATGTTAGGGCTCCAGAGCATTTACCTCACTGGCAAAGGTACAGCAACTTTGTAAAAGCCAGTGTTAATTTTTTTAATTGGCACTGTTAATTGAACAGCACCATTAAAAACCAATTTTTTTAAAATTTTGATACGCGCCTAACTCGTAGGTGCTGTTCATAGAAAGGGGGTCTTAGGTAAAACATAGAAACATGATGGCAGATAAAGACTAAATGGCCCATCCAATCTGCCCAGATTTTGTATCTGAAAAATGAGGACATGTGGCCTCACCCACAACTAGAGAATGACACGGGGAAAAAAAATCTGTCCACGTCACTGCACCGTCCCAGGCCCACCATCCCCTTCACCGCCCCATCACCGCCATTCCCTTCACCTACCGTCACCGCCATCCCATTCACCGCCCCGTCACCGTCACTGCCATCCCATTCACCGCCCCGTCACCATCCCCGCAGCATCCATACAAGCCTCAGTACTGCAATATTTAGCTTATTCCTTCCTTATAAATCAAAGTTCTGGCTGTTGAACTGGAGAAAGAGATGTTCAGCTGGCAGGGCTTTGTTTATAAATTTTTATCAACACAACTAATATACTACTTTATCCTGAAGCAAAAAAAAAAAAAAAAAAAAAAGAATTTTTTTTTCTACCTTTGTTGTCTGGTTTCTGCTTTCCTCATCTTCTCATTCAATTCCTTCCATCCACTGTTTCTCTTCTCTCTGCGTCTTCCATTTGCTCTGTTACTGTGCCTCTCCCTTTCTCCCCCCTTCCCAATTGGTCTGGTATCCATCTTCTTCCCTCCGTTCCCCCCATAGTCTGGCATCTCTGTCTTTTTCCCTGCCAGCATCTTCTCCCCACTCTCTCTTTCCCATTTCTCTTCAGCATCTTCCCCATGCCCTTTCAGTGTCCTTCTCCCCCCTCTGTCTTCCCCATGTCCTTTCAGAGTCCTTCTCCCCACTCTGTCTTCCCCGTCCTTCTCCCCACTCTATCTTCCCCATGTGCTTTCAGCGTCCTTCTCCCCACTCTGTCTTCCCCATGTGCTTTCAGCGTCCATCTCCCCACTCTGTCTTCCCCATGTGCTTACAGCGACCTTCTCCCCACTCTGTTTTACCCATTGCCCTTCAGCATCTTTTCCTCTCGACCCCACCTTTCCTCCCTTTCTCCCTCCTTACCCCTTACCTTTGTGGTGCTTTCATCCCCACACACCCCCACCCCCGACAACAGGCCCGGTCCGACAAACCTCCCTGCCCTTTACCTGTGGCCGGCGATGTCTAAACTACCTTCTTACAGCAGCTGGAGCGTTGTAGTTGCATATGGCTGCCGGAAAGGTCATTTCTGATGCAACTTCCGGTTGCGTCAGAGATTACCTTTACGGTAGCCACACGCAGCTTCAACACTTCAGCTGCTGTAAGAAGGCAATTTATACATCGCGGCCATGAAGGTAAGGGGCAGGGAGGGAGTAGGGAGCTGTTTCAACTTGGCGGCAGTAAGGAGGGAGGGAGCGTGATTGGTGACTGCGCGCGTTCCCTCCCTTAACTGCGGGGACAAGGCAATTCACCGCTCCACAGGGCGGTGAATGGCCTTGTCCCCATAGCCATGGTGAACACAGGTTTTTCCTCACCGTTTTGGCAGGTTACTGGTAGCTACCCGCGGGTAACAGCCATCATGTCATTCTCTACCCACAACCCTAGCTCCACACAAACCTCGTCTTTTCGGGCCAAGTCTGGAGTTCTTCTGCGCATGTGCAGATGTGATGTGATGATGTTACACGCATGCGTATGACTTCACCGCATTGCATGCCCAAATGCGCTCCAGACTCAGCAGCCATCTCAACAGCTTTTCAAAACCCGGACAATCCTCTAAAAAGAGGACATGTTCGGATAAATCCTTCGATTCTGTTCGGATAAGAACATAAGCAGTGCCTCTACTGGGTCAGACCAGAGGTCCATCATGCCCAGTAGTTCACTCACGCGGTGGCCCATCAGGTCCTGGACCTGTATAGTAAGCCTCTATCTATACCCTTCTATCCCCTTTTCTTTCAGGAAATTATCTAATTCTTTCTTAAACCCCAATACCGTACTCTGTCCTATCACACCCTCTGGAAGCACATTCCAGGTGTCCACCACTCTTTGGGTGAAGAAGAACTTCCTAGCATTAGTTCTGAATCCGTCCCCTCTTAATTTTTCCGAATGCCCTCTCGTTCTTGTAGTTTTTGAAAGTTTGAAGAATCTGTCCCTCTCTACTTTCTCTATGCCCTTCATGATCTTGTAAGTCTCTATCATGTCCCCTCTAAGTCTCCGCTTTTCCAGGGAAAAGAGCCCCAGTTTCTCTAATCTTTCAGCATATGAAAGGTTTTCCATACCTTTTATCAATCGTGTCGCTCTTTTCTGAACCCTCTCGAGTATCGGCATATCCTTCTTAAGGTACGGCGACAAATACTGGATGCAGTACTCCAGATGCGGGTGCACCATCGCCCGATACAACGGTAGGATAACTTCTTTCGTACTTTCTTGATGATATCTAGCATTCAATTTGCCTTCTTTGAGGCCACTGTGCACTGTGCCGATGGCTTCATTGTCTTGTCCACTATTACCCCCAAGTCCCTTTCTAGGGTACTTTCACCCATTACCAACCCTCCCATCGTATAGCTGTACTTTGAGTTTCTGTTTCCTACACGCAAGACTTTACATTTCTCTACATTAAACTTCATCTGCCATCTCGTCGCCCACTCTCCTAGTTTGTTCAGGTCCCTTTGTAAATCTTCACAGTCCACTTCTCCTCCTTCACGATGCCTTCCCTTTTTCCCTACTTTCCACATCCTCTGTCTAGTTCGTTCAAAGCTGTAATTCTGATAAATAGTTGTAAATCTGCTTGTCTATGCAGATCCTAATCTAACTGATGTAAACCGCCTAGAACTCGCTGGGTATGGCGGTATATAAGAATAAAATTATTATTATTATTATTTAGTCCTAACTCACTAAATAGTTTGGTGTCGTCTGCGAATTTTATTACTTCGCACTTCGTCCCTGTTTCCAGATCATTTATAAACACATTGAACAGCAGCGGTCCGAGTACCGACCACTGTGGAACACCACTTGTGACCCTCCTCCAGTCAGAATAGTGGCCCTTCACTCCTACCCTTTTCTTCCTACCCGCCAACCAATTTTTGATCCATCTATGTACATCTCCTTCCACCCCATGGTTCTTCAGTCTCCACAGTAGGCGTTCATGGGGTACCTAGTCAAAGGCTTTTTGGAAATCTAAGTATACGATGTCTTTGGGGGGTCCCCTTTGTCCATCCATTTGTTAATTCTTTCGAAGAAGTGCAATAAGTTCGTTAGGCACGATCTTCCCTTGCAGAAACCATGTTGGCTTGTTTTCATCAGTTTATTCCTTTCTAGATGCTTATCAATGCTGTCTTTTATCAGTGTTTCCGCCATCTTCCCCGGAATCGAAGTCAAACTTACCGGTCTGCAGTTCCCCGGGTCACCTCTCAATCCTTTTTTAAAGATGGGCGTAACATTTGCTATCTTCCAATCCTCCAGGATCACGCCTGTTTTAGGGATAGATTACAAACCTGCTGTAGTAGTTCCACTATTTCCTCCTTTAGTTCTTTCAATATCCTAGGGTAGATTCCATCCGGGCCCGGAGATTTGTCAGTTTTTAATCTATCTATCTGCTTGTGTACGTCTTCAAGGCTCCAATTCTGTTCCAACGCTCATAGGAATTCTATGAGCGTCAGAGCATTTAACGCTCTAACTGTGGTAGAAACCTCTATCACAGTTTAGTAAAAGTGTGGGGTTAGTGCTTTCTAATTCCATTAACAAGTGCTAAGCTTTAGACCCCCTTTATTTCATAAGAACATAAGAATAGCCTTACTGGGTTAGACCAACGGTCCATCAAGCCCAGTAGCCCGTTCTTACGGTGACCAATCCAGGTCACTAGTACTTGGCCAAAAACCCAAAGAGTAGCAACATTCCAAGCAGTGGCTTGCCCCATGTTTTTCTCAATAATAGACTATGGACTTTTCCTCCAGGAAATTGTCCAAGCCCTTCTTAAAACCAGCAGCTACGCTATCCGTTCTTACCACACGTTCCAGAGCTTAACTATTCTCTGAGTGAAAAAAATTTTCTCCTATTGGTTTTAAAAGTATTTTCCTGTAACTTCATCGAGTGTCCCCTAGTCTTTGTAATTTTTGACAGAGTGAAAAATCGATCCACTTGTACCGTCCTACTCCACTCAGGATTTTGTAGACTTCAATCATATTTCACCTCAGCTGTCTCTTTTCCAAGCTGAAGAGCCCTAACCTTTTTAGTCTTTTCTCATGCAAGAGGAGTTCCATCCCCTTTATCATCTTGGTCGCTCTTCTTTGAACCTTTTCTAGTGCCACTATCTGCCTCTTTTACAAAGCCGCACAGCAACAGCCCTGAAGTCCTTTAAATCTCTATGGGCTTCAGGGCCGTTAGCGCAGGGCAGCTGCTAGCATGGCTTTGTAAAAGAAGCCTTATATCTTTCTTGAGATAAGGAGACCAGAAATGAATGCAATAGTCTTGTTAACCATCCCTTTTTTAATAATTCCTAGCATCTTGTTTGCTTTTTAGCCGCCGCCACACATTGGGCAGAGGGTTTCATTGTATTATCTAAAATGATACCCAGATCCTTTCCTTGGATGCTAACCCTCAAAGTGTACCCTATCATCCGGTAACTGTGATTTGGGTTATTCTTCCCAATGTGCCTCACCTTGCATTTGTTCACATTAAATTTCATCTACCACTTGGATGCCCAGTCTTCCAATTTCCTAAGGTCTGCCTACAATTTTTCACAATCTGTGTGCGTCAGATAAATATTAAAAAGAGTGAGGAGCCAGTCATATTTAATACTGTTCTGTATATTTTCTACTGTTATTGTTTTTTCTATATAACCAATAAAAATATTGAACATAAAAAAAAAGAGTGAGGAGCCCAGTGGTACTTCTGCAACAAGTGTTTTAAGTGAAGAAGTCTATCTCCTATACAGTCTTCTTGCTTTGTACTGCTCAAACATTATCTAAACTGGGGTGAAAAAAATCAATGATTAATGTTTAAAAAAGCAAAATAATTAGATTTTTAAAAATTTAAATTGGATTAATTTTAAATAAAATGCTTTTTTAAGGAAAAATCTATCTAAAGATAGTTTTCTATATAAGATACATTATAGTTCAAGCGTTATTCAACATGAAATAAGGATTCGTTTTTAATTATGGCATGAGGCTGTATATTCATGCAATGTTTAAATTTCTGATAAATGAATTCTATTAATCCATTCATAATGTCACAGGCAATTTTTCTATCTAGAAAATATTATCACAGATGCTTGGTTTTGCATTTCTCAAAACTAAATTTGTGTCTGCAGAGATAACATGCTGCTTCTTCACAGCAAAAATGTTATAAAATACAGTGGCATACCAAGGGAGGGGACAGGGGGGGTTTGCCCTGGGTGCAGCCCATAAGAGGGTGCTCTGAGGGCTGGTGTCATGACCTTCTTCCCCACAGTGGCAGCCTTCACAACTCATTGATCTGCTAGCGTTGGGCTTTCCTCTCTGACAGGTCCTGCCTTCATGGAAACAGGAAGTAGGTAGGACCCGGCAGAGAGAAATGCCTGAAGCCGGCAAGATCAGCGAGGTTTGAAAGCTGTTCTGCTGACCTGGGGGGGGGGGGTTGACGGAGAGAGAGAGGGATGGAAGGAAGAGAAATGCTGCACCCAATTGGGGAGAAGGAAGGAGGGAGAAGGAAGACTAGGGAAGGGAGAGGCAAGGAAAGCAAGATGCCAGACCATAGGGAAAGGAAAGGAACTGCCAGACCATGGAGGGGGAGGGAAGATGCCAGGGCCTGGCGGCATGGGAAGGGAAGGAAACAGAGATGCCAGACCAGAGGGAAAGAAAGAGGAAATGCCAGCACATGGAGGGAAAGGGGAGATAGAAGGGAAGGAGAGAGATGCCAGTGCACCATCTCCTCAGACTCGGCCAATCTCCACCAATAGATTTAGGATTCTTTAGGCTATTGATCCCTGCACTCTCTCCACCGCTGTTTCACCCCTCCTCTGTACCACTATACTATACCAGTCTGTAAACAAAGCTGTCTCCTCTGTTTTAGATAACCTTGCTCCCCCCATCCCACGCTCTATAAGGTGTGCTAAACCCCAGCCCTGGATGAACTTGAAAATCCTTCTACTTACATTCCTGTACCAGATCTGCTGAACATTTCTGATTAAAATCCTACACCCATGCTGACTTCATTCACTTCAAATTCCTCCTGACCTCCTTCCAGTATGTTCTTTCACTTGCCAAACAAGACTACTACACTCGCCTGGCTGACTCTCTCGGCTCCAACTCTCACCATCCCTTTGCTACACTGAACTATCTGCTTAAAGTGCTCCCCACCTCTAACCCCTCCATCACTTTCCCGCCAGACTATGGCCAATTACTTCTATGACAAGGTCCACAAAATTAATCATGGCTTCTCAACCAAGCCACTTCCACTTCTCCCTCCCCCTGCCCACACTGTCAATTATCCCTCAGCCCTTGCTTCCTTTTCTTCCTTTCCTAAAATTACTGAAGAGGAAACTGCACATTTTCTCTCTTCTTCTAAACCCACTACCTGCTCCTTTGACCCGATTCCTACCCCTGTACTCAATGCTATTTCTCCTAAGGTCACCCCTTCTATCTGTCACATCTTCAATCTATCACGTTCCACTGCAACTGTCCCCGATGCCTTCAAACATGCCGTAATTACACCACTCCACAAAAATCTTCACTGGACTCTACTTGCCCTGCCAACTATCAACCATTCTCCCTTTCTTATCCAAGCAAATTGAATGTGCTGTTCACTGCAACTGTCTGGACTTTCTATCATCCTTGACCCACTACAATCAGGCTTTTGCCCCTGCACTCTACTGAAACTGCCCTTGCCAAAATCGCCAATGACCTCTTCCTGGCCAAATCCAAAGGTCACTACTCTATTCTCATCTCTTCCTATCTTTTACATCGCACCTTTAGTGTATGCAGTGGTAGATCCTCCTCCACTACTCTCCCACTATCGACTGGAGTATTCCATGGCTCTGTCCTGGGACCTCTTCTCTTCTCCATCTGTACTCATTCCCTTAGTGCTCTGATCTCCTCCCATAGTTTTCAATATCACCTCTATGCTGATGACTCCTAGATCTACCTCTCTACACCTGAAATCTCTACAGGAATACTAGCATGTCTGACATTGCTGCTTAGATGCTTGCTGTCGCCTAGATTATTGCAACCTGCCTTTCACTGGCCTCCCATATAACCAGTTCTCTCTCCTTCAATTCGTTCAGAATGTTGCTGCACAACTTATATTCCACCAGAGTCGCTATGCTCACATCACCCCTCTCTTCAAGTCACTTCATTGGCTTCCCATCCACTTCTGCATATAGTTCAAACTCCTCTTATTGATCTAAAAGTGTATTCACTCTTTAACTCCTCAATATCTCCAGCACCACTCTAGTTGCGGCACTCTTTTTTAAAATCCATTGGTTAGCTGTAAACCAAAGAGAGTCAGACTTCCTAGAAAATTGTTTATATTGTACAGGAGATAAATTCTCTAATACATGATATATAGAAGAATTATAATTTGAAATCAGAAGCTCAGGTTGAGAATAATCCATCCACAGTTCAGAAAGAATGTGGTTCCAAAAGATCTGACTATCAACTCTGCCTCTTCTTGGTTTACAGTGTCTAAAGGTTTAACTTTAAAAGAATACGTGGAGGAGCATAATCAAAAACAACATCTAAGTCTCCTTTTGGCCTAAGTCCCTAGGCGCACAAAGTAGACAGCAAGGAAATGTCTATTCTTGAGAAAAATGTCCAAAATGTGTTGGGTTTTTTTGAGAATGGCCTACCTGTACGTTCAGCAGTTTAATCACCCAGACTGCTACGTGTATGTTTAGAACATATTTCCTCCCCAAATGTTCCCTGGCAGGAGGGATGCCCAGTCTCTCCTGTCAGACACCCCATCCCCGAATCCTCCGCGTGATCGATCACGCTGTTCACCAGCAGGAGGGATGCCTAGTCCCTTCTGCTGGACAACGCCCCCCTCCCCCGAACTCCAGTAGTAACCCACAATCTCCACTCTCCCATCCTAGCTGTATATAATATTTCCCAAATTCTATATGGCAAAAAGTGCCAATAGTGCTCCTTTATGCAGGTCTTTTCTGTGTGCTAAAGCCATTCATAAAGCAGCCATAAAATGGTCAATTTTCTATTTTTTATAGTGATGACCATGTGAGCACTTACCACCACCCATTTTGTAAGTAGTGAGGGCCATATTCTATAAATGGCACCTACATTAGGTGTTCTAATTGCAGCCACCTAGTGACGCCTAAGTTCGGGATCTGTGCCTTTTACTTTTTAATTGGCTTAATTGGTGTGGTAATTGATCACGTCGGTTTTCAGCCAATCAAAAAAAAAAATTAATTAAACAATTTAAGAGTTTGGCATCAAACTCTTAGGACTCCTAGGGACGCCTAAGTGGAGGCACCCTCCCATGCCTAAGTATGCCTAATGACCCCTATCTCAAACAGAAGGCATGGTTATGGGTGGAGAATAGGTGTGGTTAGGTATCTGACATAGAAACCGCCAAATTAGGCAAATAGAAAAGCTGGCCTTTTAGAACTGCCTCTATGTCTACGACACCTAAGTTTGTTAAGGCACTGCTAGACATGATTTTATAAAGGGTGCCTAGTGGTTGATTGACAACCACACTGAGTGGCACCTATAATGTAGGCACCACTAGGTGCAATTTATAGAATCCAGCCGTAAGGGCTCGTGGTATTCCTGCACTAACCAGTTAGCAGTAATGTAGCTGCGCTATGTATCTCTTTAGTGCAGGAATACCCACTCTCCATCCCATCCCATGCCATCAAAAATATATATATAACTTTTAGGGCTCCTTTTACAAAGGCGAGCAAGCAGTTTAACGTGCGTAATAGTGTGCGCTAAACCGCCAGACGCGCTAGCCGCTACCGCCTCCTCTTATTAAATTTTAACTTGATATACAAGCAATGTCTTGCAATACAAGTACAGTATACAAATGTCACAACTGAGCTGTTGGCTCTTTTCTCTCTGACGCTGCAGGAGTGTAGTGACTGTTCTAAATGAGCGAGGTCTTGCAATGAGGAGAAGTCTTGCGTAAAAGTCTATAGTATTTTGTATTAAAGTTTTTGGGTTGTGGAACGAATTGTCTGAGTTTCCATTATTCCCTATGGGGAAATTTGCTTTGATATATGAGTGCTTTGGATTACAAGCATGCTTCTGGAATGAATTATGCTTGCAAACCAAGGTTTTACTGTACTCTGATATAATACTCTCTGTACATATCTATTAACTCTCCTTAAGATCAGTTCCATAGGCCTGATAAAATAACCAGCCCTTCAGCAACTTTTTAAAACAAGGGAAAGAACAGCTGTGCACATCCCACAATATGCCATTTTAAGCTGCATTACATTACATTACATTAGGGATTTCTATTCCGCCTGTGCCTTGCGGTTCTAGGCGGATTACAATAAAGATGATATCTGGGCATTTCCAGTAGAATTACATTACAGGAGAAGAGTAGATTACAAGTAACAGTGAAGAGTTACAATACATTCAATATCGCAGCAGATGTAACATAGCCACGGATTACAATAAAGAAGATATCTGGGCGTTTCCAGTAGAATTACATTACAGGAGAAGAGTTAATTACAGTTTATATTGAAGAATTATAGTACATTCAATATCACAGGAGATGTTACATAGCAACTGAGTCAATTTACTACTGGTGGAGAATAAGGAATTACAATATGTTCTAGATTACAAAAGATGTTACATGAGCTGAGTCAAGTTTCTTCGGATGGAGAGTAGCATCATATGCCTATAAGCGGAGGTGTATTTATTGTTTTGATGATTGCATGATGTTGGTTAATTAATGTTGATGATATGGACAGTAGGGGTGTTTAGTTTGGGCAGGCATTAGTGCCTAACGCAGCTGAATAGAAAGGCCTCTTAATCTAGGGACATAAATGTCAGTTTGCCCCAAAATGTCAGTTTGAAAGTGGCCCCCACAATATTAGGTGGTAGGGGTTAAGTGAAAGGCGTACTGACAAACGCCAGGTCCCAGGTTCAGTTCCTTCACCGAAGTTTCATTAGAGATAGAATTAAATAAGAAGCACAGCCAGGGGTCATTATATAAAGAATATATTATAGAAATAGTCTTACAGAAAAGTAATATTTATAAGCATTACAATTAAGCAGAGAGCATTACACTTAAGCAGAGAGCAAGCAGTCTCACTGCCTAACAGAGGTCAGAGGTAAAGAGGGACATAGAAGCTTGTAGTTCTAGGAAGCTTCGTGTTCCATAGATAAAGGGAAGGATAGACAGAGAGAGGGAGAGCCAAGACAGAACCAGAGTGCCAAGCAAAGAGCCAAGAGAGGGGTTAAGTGAAAGAGAGAGAGAGAGTGAAGACCCCTCTCCTGATAGCTCCATAGAAAAAGAGAGAGATATGTGTGTTGCAGAGAGCAGGCTTTTATACCTTGGCTCAATATAGAAACCTGTATGCCCCAGTATCTTTCTGTTTAGAATTTGTAAACTGTTTGAAACAATGGTTAATTTAATTGCTAAGGAGGGTGAGATACCTGTAAGCATGGTGATGGGATTAAGTCTCTGGCTTGATCTGTGCACCATTGTCCTAAGCACCCTCTTAATCAGACATTAACACCTTTTAGCTAGCCATGATTCAATCAGGGCTACTTGAAACTTAAAATATATCAATCAGGGCTACTTAAAACAGTTTCCCTGCACTAAGGGTCTATCTGCCTTCCCATGCCAGGGTCAGATTGATATAATCTCCCAGAGGCCTCTAGGCTGACAATAAAAAGTTACCTGTGTGTATGTAAACTGCTTTGATTGTACCACAGAGGCAATTTCTCAAATCCCTTCCTGTTCCCCTTTTCCTTTACCCTACACCAGCTCTGATACAGGTATAATTACAGTATACATATAAGAATACTGGTAAGAATAGGTGTGTATTGCATAGATTCCAGCCGTGTCCCTGCTTCTCCTATTCTTTGCCCCCAGCAATTCCTATACATATATATATATAAGTAGGTGCTAAGTTTCTGTTCATCTGCTTTTTGAAGGAAAGGTGACTAGTGGAGTCCCTCAGGGTTCGGTGCTGGGGCCAATCCTGTTCAATATGTATGTAAGTGACATTGCTGAAGGGTTAGAAGGAAAAGTGTGCCTTTTTGCAGATGATACCAAGATTTGTAACAGAGTAGACACCGAAGAGGGAGTGGAAAATATGAAAAAGGATCTGCAAAAGTTAGAGGAATGGTCTAATGCCTGGCAACTAAAATTCAATGCAAAGAAATGCAGAGTAATGCATTTGGGGATTAATAATAGGAAGGAACCGTATATGCTGGGAGGAGAGAAGCTGATATGCACGGACGGGGAGAGGGACCTTGGGGTGATAGTGTCCGAAGATCTAAAGGCGAAAAAACAGTGTGACAAAGCAGTGGCTGCTGCCAGAAGGATTCTGGGCTGTATAAAGAGAGGCGTAGTCAGTAGAAGGAAGAAGGTGTTGATGCCCCTGTACAGGTCATTGGTGAGGCCCCACTTGGAGTATTGTGTTCAGTTTTGGAGACCGTATCTGGCGAAAGACGTAAGAAGACTTGAGGCGGTCCAGAGGAGGGCGACGAAAATGATAGGAGGCTTGCACCAGAAGACATATGAGGAGAGACTGGAAGCCCTGAATATGTATACCCTAGAGGAAAGGAGAGACAGGGGAGATATGATTCAGACGTTCAAATACTTAAAGGGTATTAACGTAGAACAAAATCTTCTCCAGAGAAAGGAAAATGGTAAAACCAGAGGACATAATTTGAGGTTGAGGGGTGGTAGATTCAGGGGCAATGTTAGGAAATTCTACTTTACGGAGAGGGTGGTGGATGCCTGGAATGCGCTCCCGAGAGAGGTGGTGGAGAGTAAAACTGTGACTGAGTTCAAAGAAGCGTGGGATGAACACAGAAGATTTAGAATCAGAAAATAACATTAAAGATTGAACTAGGCCAGTTACTGGGCAGACTTGTACGGTCTGTGTCTGTGTATGGCCGTTTGGAGGAGGATGGGCAGGGGAGGGCTTCAATGGATGGGAGGGTGTAGATGGGCTGGAGTAAGTCTTAACAGAGATTTCGGCAGTTGGAACCCAAGCACAGTACCGGGTAAAGCTTTGGATTCTCGCCCAGAAATAGCTAAGAAGAAAAAAAAAAAAAAAAAAATTTTTAAATTGAATCAGGTTGGGCAGACTGGATGGACCATTCGGGTCTTTATCTGCCGTCATCTACTATGTTACTATGTTACTATGTACTTATATACCCCCAGACAATTTTATAAACACCTACTGGAGCATGTAAAACACTGTTGTACATGCTCATATCACTAATTAAATTATCCCCTTAATGACTGAGGTCCTCAGTATTACTTCACTGCACATTAGTTTGGCACTTCCACAGCAGTCAATACAATAACTCTACAATAACTGCATTAGCACTACACTGACAATCATTGATTAACCACTAGTTTACCTCTTCATTTTACAATATCAGTTGCTACTTGACTTAATCACTTATATTTCTTCTTCAAATAATATTAGTACCTTTCACTATCAGATTATGTGTCCAAGCTCAGATGTCAAATATTAGGAAACATGATAAGCTAATTCTTAATAAATTTTAGCCATTGTAATTCAGGAGGTTGGGATAAATATTGGATCTTTGATAAACATGAAAATTGCTATTTATTTAGGGCCTGTTTTACAAAGCCGCGCTACCGGTAACGGCCACGAAGCCCGTAGAGATTTAAAGAGCTTTGGGGCTGTTGCTGCGCGGCAGCCGCTAATGTGGCTTTGTAAAACAGGCTGTTAGTAACCCCCAAATTCTATATTCTCATATGGCATCCAGAGTTTGGCGTATGCATCAGTGCACTTAGTTGATGTATGTGCAAAATTTAATTGAATAATTGGTGAAATTGGTGTCAATAATTATGAGGGTTATTTGACATTAATTGAATATTATTTGCATATCGCCCTGTGCGCTTTCTATAACTGTGCCTAATAATTAGGAGTCACACAACGAGGAGGTCAGCGCCATGAGAGATAGGCAAGGGCATGATTTGTACTTATGCACATTGTTACAAAATTAGGCCAATATATGCCAACTAACAACACTAATATTTAGGCCTTCTGAAAGCTGGTATAACTTCAAGGTGCATACAAGTGAACAGCGCTAAGCATGATTCTTTACAATATGCCCATTGGCATGTTTTCTACACTCTGTTGAATAATACTGCCCCACCTCCGTATGTTCCTCAGTTCCCACATACCTCCTGTTCCTGAGCACTACCACCACCCTCCATTCCTTGACTCTGCATATAATCTCTATGGTAAAGTCCAGGTTTTCGAAAAGTGCTGAGCTCGGGATTGCATTTGGAATGCCTCTGAGCATGCACGGATGTGCTGAGACGTCATCATGTCACATCCGCGCATGCTCGGAGGTCCTCCAGACATGGGCCAAGCTTGAGGAAAGAGGAGGAGAAAAGGTTTGTGTGGGGGCGGGGCTGTGGCAAAACAGGGTGGAACTGGGGGCAGGGCCACATGTCCGGTTTTTAGATTCACAAAATCTGGCATTTCACAATCTGGAGTAGCTTACAGGAGAGGGTGAGTTCCAGTGCAGCAGATATATAGGTCTGGGCCATGGTTCATGGACCTCACCAATAGCCTTTGTAGACACAGAGAACCCCAATGATAGTGAAACCAACAAGTTCCCTTGTGAGTAGTTTCAGGAATGGAGCAGGCCTCGGGCAGCCAGCCACCTCATTTTGCATTGTGCTGTCAGGACTATAGTCTGAGTAGGGAGACTCAGAACTAGGGTTACCAGATGTCCGGATCTATCCAGACATGTCCTCTTTTTTAGAGGACATGTCCAGGCGTCCAGATGGCTTTTCAAATCCTGGCACTTTGTCCAGGTTTTGAAAAGCTTCCAGCTCGGGACCACAATAGGAAGGCATCTGCGCATACATGGATAGAATGCGGTGATGTCACATGCATGTGTGCATGCGTGTGATGTCATTGTGTCACACCAGAACATGTGCAGATGCCCTACTGACATGGCTCCGAGCATGAGAACAGGTTGAGTGGGCGGGGCTGGGAGCAACACTGCGGCAGAACGGGGCATGACTTGGGCAGAATGGGGTGGGGCTAAGTAGAACTGGGTAGGCCTAGGAGCGGGGCCATAAGGTCAAGATTTTATAGAAGTAAAATCTGGTAGCCTTACTCAGAACAACAGTGGACCCTGGCAGGCCTCAGGATTTGGCAGATTCCATGGTGTGCATGGTGCTAACAGAACTCAAAGCCAGATGCACAGAGCTCCAGCAGTCCAGTAAAAAACACTAGGTTGGGAGCGATTTTCATTTTCCTGGAAATGCTCAGCACAAATAGCATGCAAATTATATGCATGTTATTTATGCTGAGTACCATGGTGAAAGGGAGAAGAACTGTGCCTGGGGCATGTGCATAAAAGCTGAGTGGTAGGCAGTAGGCTGAGTGGTAGGCTCTTGTGCACAGGCGTAGTACAGTGCAGGGCTGTATCGCTGGAGTTTCTTTTTTTCATGGGATGCAGCTGTTGTGGGTGTTTTGTGTACATGGGTGTCCCGTGCCTATGGTTAGGACCCAGCTGTTAGGCACAGGACACATACACATAAAACATGCAGAAACAGCTCCACATCAATCAAAATTTGAGTTACAGACCTGGTGGAAAATTTTGCTGTGCATTACATGGAGTGCTTATTTTAATACTAATGAGCTCCTTCTAATATATTTGCATAGGATTCTTGGTGGCTGCTAGTACGATTTGGTAGAAGCCCCTGAGAACCCTTTTGTGCATCAGAAGCTGGGCTAACTTGCAGGTAAGGCTGGCTACAACCAATCTTAATTGCACAGCAAGCATTTGAGCCTCAGTGGATATGCAGACAGACCGACCGACACACACACAATTGTGGTGTATGTAGAAACTGGAACAGTCAGGTGATCATGGCTAGCCTCTGAGAACATGGCTGCTGATGGCCACTATGCAGTGTGCATCCACCCAGACAGGCTACAGACAGCTACAAACAAGTATCCTTCATTGTTTCAGGTTAGCGCTTAGGTGCCACAGGCCTGAGGCTGGGAAGAATGTGACAGTACAGAAGAGGGAAATGAGGCACTTCAAGAACAGCCCACCGCTCCCCCTTGGCCCAACAGAGGACTGCATGTGATTAACCTTTTCCTATCGTAATAAATTTTACATTACGCTGGTTCCAATCGTAATTATCACTCCTGCCCGCTACAATTTCTGCATCAAAGTCCGAATCATTATCCAACTCAGACTCCGAACTACTTGGTAATAAATAGATGAGACAAATGATAGGTAGAAGTTGTACTGTATGTCCCATGCCATGGGACATACGATGGCAACGACATTTTTGGAATGTCCCGTCATCCGGGACACACAATATGAAAAGGTTAAAGCATTGATGCTGACATGCTTCCAAAGAGAATGGGGATTTATTGACATGTTCCATTGTAAGGTGACATTCAAATCCCTCCCCCAAAACACAGATTCCTGGACATGGCCAGGAGCAGGTCATTGGAGACTTTCATCAGGGCAGTTTCTGTAGAATGAAGAGGTTAAAAGCTCAATTGAAGCAGGTCAAGCATAGGCGTTGGAACGGTGGTGGGGGGGCACAGGGGCCGTGGCCTCTCCAAAAATTGACGATGGTTGAGCTCTCCCACTTTACCTCCTCTTCTGGTGGCTATAATTTTAAATTTCAGTGTGCAGAGCATATTAATTCTTTCTTTCTTTTTTTCCTTCCTCCCTCCCTCCCTCTTCCCCACCCCCAGCAGGACCCTACAGCACGACCTCTTTAGCTCCTGAATCCCCACACTTGCCCCCACCCAGGTCGCTGTTGTTTTAAATGTTCCGGCAGCTGCGGTGCAGCATAGCATCCACGAGACAAGCATTCTGCTGTCCACCTGCCCCAGAAGTCTTCATTCAGCAGCGACTTCCTGTTCCCAACCAAGGCAGGCCAATGGCAAAATGCTCATCTTGTGGACACTGCACTTTGGCTACCAGAACATTTAAAATAACAGTGACCCAGGGAGGGAGGGAGCAGGTGTTGGAGAGTCCGGAGCTGAAGAGGGGGGGGGGAGGGAGGGAGAAAGGAAAGAAGAACATAAGATACACACCACAGACTGGGGGTAGTGAGTTGGGAAACCAGGGAGGACATATGCTGCACAGGCTGGGGGTGAGTGAGAAGGCAGGGAAGAACATATATTGTCCAGGCTGGGGGAAGGCAGGGAAGGACAGATGTTGCATGGGTTAGGAGGGGTTTGCGAAGGACAGATGTTGCACGGGCTGGGGGGGAGGCAGAGAAGGACAGATGTTGCACGGGCTTGGAGGGGGTTGGGTATTACAGATGCTGCACATGCTGGGAGGGGTTTGGGAATTACAGATGCTGCATGGGCTGGGGGATTGGAAAGGACAGATGCTGCATGGATGGGGTACTGGGAAAGGAGGAAAAGAGAGATGCTGCTAGTGAGAGAGGGAATTGAAAAAGGAAATTGTTGTACATAGGTGCATGGAGTGGGCGGGAAAGAGAGATGGTATACATGGGAAAAGGAAGAATGGACATGATAGTGGTGGAGAGGAGGGAAGGAGAAATATTACAGTGGGAGGGAGGACATGACTCAAAGAAGGGAGAGATGTCAGATTCTGGAAAAGGGTGATGGAAGGAGAGAGAGAGTTGTCAGAGCACTGGAAGGGGAAAGAAAGATGCCAGACCAGAGAAGGAAGGAGAGGAGAAAGAGATACCAAACTGCGTGAAGGAGAGAAGAGAAATGTTAGATCATGGGAAGAGGGAGGGAAGGAGAAAGAGATGCCAGACCATATGAAGGAGTAAGGGGGAAGACAGAGATGTCAGACCACAGGAGAGAGAGGGAGGACATGATGCACAGGAATAGAGGGGAAGGTGAGAGAGAGGGAGGAGGTGCATAGCAATGGGTGTGGCAGAGAAGATAGATGGGAATAGGGGAGAAGAAAGAGAGAGAAGATGTTATACATGAATAGATGGGAAGGGAAGGGATGGCATGGAAAAGTAGATTTTGAGAAGAAAGCAGAAAAATGTAAGAAAGTTGAATGTTAAAAGTTAATGCCAAAGATGAATGTAGTGGGAAACTGACTGTATAGTAAAGTAATTACCAGTGTGGAGAAAATGGCTCATTAGCTGTACACTCAGAGAAATGAAACTCTGAAGAGGGGGTGAGAACCTCCTCTTGGGGTAAGAGAAAAGGAACAGAAATGGATACACGAACTGAATACTTTGCACCCTCAAGGACTTAACAATGAAATAGAATGGGTGGCTTTTCTCTGATGTGTTTGGGATTTTTCACAAAAATTCTTTCTTCTTTTTTTCAATTTTTACAGTTTTTTTCATTTTTTCAATCATCTTTATTTACAGTGACAGTTGTTCTCCTACAGCTGTAACTTTTTTCACGTTATGATGTCATCACGTTTGCATACAGAGTTCCCCTCCCCCTCCCTCCCCTTTGCTTTAAATTGGGTGAGGCAGGCAGGGCTCTCTGTTGCTTGGAACTTTGGAAGTTTGCAATTGGTATGTACTTTTTTGAATTTTCTTGTGTTTTCCACCTCATTTTTGCCAATAAGATATTAACTCTTCCCACAGCGTAGACTATTTAAGTATATTTTTCTACGGGTTGTGTGGTTCTGATTTAAGTTTTTGTATTTTAGATTTTCTCATGGAAAGCAGTTACTGTTGTACAGAGTCTCAATGAGAACATCGTTCAATTAAGTGTTTCTGGGTCTCCTGAAGCAGAACACGAAACGGGGCCGCGTTGAGACCCCTGAGAGCTATACTTACAAGATAAGTGTTCCAAACTAGCAATCCAGTGAGATTTGTGGCATAAGAAATTTGAATACTCACGCCAGTCTTACAAGCAAGTTTAATTATCAATACATGTTTTACCAGTGTTCAGAGAGTGTTTTTTCATGAAACATATGCAATGATTGGATGGTAAACTCTTACCCCAAGAGGAGGTTCTCACCCCCTCTTCAGAGTTTCAGTTCTCTGAGCGTACAGCTAATGAGCCATTTTCTCCACATTGGTAATTACTTTACTATACAGTCAGTTTCCCATTATATACATAGCCTTTTACTGACTATTGTTTATAGACAGTCCCTGTAATTTGCTATAACATAGATGAATGTAGGGCAGAAAGTGAAGATGGAGAGAAAAACAGCAAATGGATAAGAAGGCACTGGAAACACAAGAGCATAGACAGAAGGAAGTGCAACCAAAGACTGGGAAAAGATGAGTAGATAACCAGACAACAAAGGTAGGGAATATGAATTTATTTTAAATTTACTGATTGAAATGTGTCAGTTTTGAGAATTTATATCAGCTGTCTATATTTTGCACTGTTCAGGAATAAATTAATTTTTTTCTATTTCTTTGGTGTTATAATGCATGTAGAGGCTTGCATCTTAGGATTTTGTTTATATATATTAATACTTTTAGTTTGTGGTCCCATATTTGTTTAGGGGTTATCTGTGTTCTGCATGTGTGACCAAGGCCAGGTGTTCTAGTAGGAATGAATGTTGAAAAGCATACAGTGTGTTTTGTGAAGTTTAATTTTGTGGTTAACCATTATGTGTTGTTAATAAGATTATATTGTGTGTGTATATATATGAAAAATGAATGGAAAAAATGGTATTACAATTAATACTATCTTTATTATAGGGTGAGATCAGAGGCAGAGCTTGCCTATGGGGTCAAGGATAGCTTGACTTGAAAGAAAGTCAAGACAATGGCAGTGAACTGCACATTCAAGTTGCTTAGATAAGAAGGGGAGGAGGGAGACAGGACAATAGTTGGAAGGGCAGGTAGGGTCTAGCAAGGGTTTTTTTGAGGAGTGTTATAATAACAGCATGTTTGAAGGCATCAGGCACAGTTGCAGTGAAGAGTGATAGGTTGAGGTTCCCAGGTGCCATCTTAAATGGGCTGGTACCATCAAAAAGACACCCAGTCCTAAGATTTATCTTCTTCATCTCCTCCTCTCCCCCCTCGCAATCCCACCCCCTGAAGGCACATAAGGTCTCAAGTACTTAAGCCCTGCACACATCCTCTTTCATTCCCCAGGACCCCTCCAAGATCCCCCTCCCCCCTCCCCACCCACTAATGACTAGGGTGGACATGGGCAACTCCGGAACTCGAGGCCCGGAATCCAATCGGGTTTTCAGGATTTCCCCAATGAATATGCATGAGATCTATTTGCATGCACTGTTTTCAATGCATATTCATTGGGGAAATCTGGAAAACCCAATTGGATTCTGGCCCTTGAGGACTGAAGTTGCCCATGTCTGGACTAGGGGCACATAACTAATTATGTTGCCATTTTACAACATAGCTGGTTATGTGCCTGTTTTGAACTCACTGATATTTTCTACATTTATTTTGCTAAAATTGATATCTATGCTGCATGTAGCCTGCAAATAAATGACCATGTCTCCTGTAATTCAGAACAGGCTTTACGTTGGCAGATTCTGTTCTAAAATACTTGAGACATACTAACCTGCACATCTCAGTTCCAACTTCTACAACCAGACAGTTAAAATGGGGCTGTTAAAGACAGCAGGCACTAAGAAAAATATCCTCTTTGTAAATGCTTTTGCTCCAAAATGAAAGTGGTTTACCAAAGTAACAAAACAGTGATTCTGTAGCTTTGTTATTCACTTTAAAGAACTTCCATGATAAAAAAATATTTTTTTTGTGACTGTAATTTTAGACATTACATTACACTGTATGACATTACATTACTGTATGACCCGCACTAGCCATACCAGTTCAATACAGTTTACATACTAAGAAACCAGGCAAATCTGGGGAAAAACAAATACATTAACTAGTATTTAACAGTCTATAAGTTTTCAGAATGCCCTCTAGTCAGATACAGATCTTATATATTCAGGTAAGGAATTCTACCAATTTGATGATTGATATGAAAATGATTTAGATAGACTTGATTTATATTCAGTACAAAATTGTAACTATAGGAAAGTACAATATTAAATAATGTCTAGACTCAGTATTACAATATCTAGGAGACATGAGGGATATTTACAACATGAAGTCCAAATCTGAGTCTGAACATTTTGCGGAACATACACATAAATCTAGAGGCCAACATAACCATTTTTGAAACAGAAAAACGTCCTTATTTTGCTTCATAAATTGTCATTTTCATACGTGCTTGTCTTCAGTGTGTCTATCTTTTGAATCATTTTTGAAAAAAATATGTCCAAAAGAAAAACACATAAAGCAAGCCTTTGGGATATAGACATTTGTAGTAGACTGGCCTCACAAATATCCCAGCAGAGCAGTGGGACACCTGTGGGGGCACTGCAATGAACATCACATCAAAAGACCCAGGTACACATCTCACCATAACCCTCCAAAGCCCACCCACAACCTACTGGACCCAATTGGAACCCAAACTAAAAGCCCTTAAGCCTGCAGGTCTCACCTGTATGTAGATATGGTAGGATTGGGGTGGGTTTTAGAAGGCTCACATTTTCCACCATAAGAGTAGTAGTTAGAGTGGGATATGGGTCTGAATCCCCATCTCTGTAGTTCACTATACCACCCACTAGGCTACTCCAGGTACCTGCTTGCTGCTGTTCTATGACTGGCCATAACATTTGAAGCTATCATACAGGCAGGTATATACTGTTTCATTCATATATTTGGAATTTGGGAGGGGATCAGTGACCACTGGGGGAGTGTGTGTGTGTGGGGGGGGGAGGGTGTCATTCCTTCATCCTTCCAATGGACATATGGTCAGTCTGTGTACTTTTTGGCACCTTTTCATTATTAAATAAGGTCTAGCCCCAAATAACCAATTGTGCCTTGGACATTTTCTAAAATGTTAAATTATTGCAGAAAACCATCCAAATCATAGGCCTGCCCTAGTCCTGCTCACACCACACCTCCAACACGCCCCCTTCAGATTTAGATGCATTGCAGAAAACCACCATAGAAATCCATCTACAAAATGAGTTTTGAAAATAGTGACTTGAAAGAGTTTGGTGAGAAAAACGCCCAACTGCCTCTACGCTACTTTTGAAAATGAGTCCCACATTGACAAAATTTACCATATATCCTGGAGCTAGACTATGAAGAATGAGAAAAGTTAAGAACACAATTTAAAGACGGAATGAGCTTCAAATAAGAAGTCAATGAAGTCTTAAATAAAAAGGTGTCACTCTTTCAAACTTTGAAATTCTACAAATTAAGCATGCTCCGTATTTTGCATTATCTGAAGCCATCGTCTAAGGCAGGGGTGTAAAACATGCAAAATATCTGCCCCATTAAAAAAAAAAAAAAAACATTTAAAAAGCCGGCTGAAGCCCTGATAGCAGTGACAGGAAGCTGCTTCTATCAGGGCTCTCCCCCCTACTCAATCCGATCTATGCAGTCGGTTGGGGGCGTGCCTCCGATCACCTCCATTTACATGAAAATGGTTGGTGAATTGGTTGGCCTGCCTCCAATCGCTCACAAATCGGACACGGATCAGGAGGTTAGTGAATCTAGGCCTAAGTGATCCTTAACAATCCAGATAAATGATGTTATATAATTGATGTTACAGTAATTAAAATGAGCAAGTATTAATGTTTGTAGAATAAATTGAAATGTATCCAAGTCAAAATATGATCTAATCTGCCTCAGCTTCTACAAAAGTCTGAAAACTTCAGTTAAGATCATTTGTATTTGGGCTTCAAAGGTGAGAAAGCTATAGAAAATCACACCTAAAATCTTAAGTTGTGGCTCTAATGCACAAGTAGTACCATCAGTTTCTAACTTTTGCTCTAACTATTCCTAACTTCTGAATCATTTATACAGAAATTCAATTGTCTACAAGTAAATGTACTTCAAGAAGTAAACCTAGAAAATGTACCCATATCAGTTTTTATGATAGAAAAAACACTAGGGGCTCCTTTTACTAAGCTGCGTTAGGGCTTTAACGCACGGAATAACGTGCATTACATTGCCGTGTGCGCTAGACCTTAATGCCAGCATTGAGCTGGCATTAGTTTTTCTATGTAGCGCATGGTGTAGCACGTGGTAATTTCCTGTGTGTGCTAAAAACGTTAGCGCACCTTAGTAAAAGGAGCCCTAGATTGCAGATATTTTATAATTGATTCCAGGTGCACTGAAATTAATTTAAGTCATGTTATTTTTACACATTACAAATATGAAAATTTTGTTGTTTTTTTTAAATGTCTCTGCTTTTTACTTTATATATTGTGTGGAACAATTTTATTGCTAGCCACTTTGAGCATAATTATAAGAATGTGATCTTAAATCTAAGTAAATAAATAAGTGAAATTATTATAGAATATCTGTTTTCACATTCTGGGACTTCATCCTCCAAAAGGATTAAAAATTATAGTGGAACCTGAATGTTGAAAACTGCAAAAATATAAAATATTTATCTTTAACATAAAAGCATCTGTAGCAGAGGAATGACAGTACTTATATTAGGTTTTAATTGGACCAGCATTCATATATTTTAAGAACATTTCTTTATTAAAACAATGTCTTGACTCAAAATGTTCTATTATTCTTGTTGTAATACTCTTTGCATTATTTAACATTTTTGGCATTGCATCTGCTAGATAGAAGAGCTGTACAGAAACAAAAGTTTCTGAATATCTAGTGCAGAACTGGTGATAAAGATTTGCTGATGTAGCCCCTCTGTCCAAAAAGAGCTCTTATGGATCCAACTTCTCTCATGGGACCCATAATCTAGAAACAGCAGTAAGTAAGACAAAGAAATCCTTAGCTACTAGAAAACAAATACAGACTGGTAAAACATTAGATGTCACAAACCACAGGATAAGATTCTAAAATTTTGAGTTTACTTTTTCGCTGTTAACAAAGTTGTAAGTTTTATGTTGAATTATACCTGCTGTACATCGCCTTAGACGAATCTCTTCATAAAATTGGTTAATAAATCCCAATAAATAAATTTTAAAATTGCCCCACCCCCAGATTTATTAACTATTAGGCCATTTTTTGCCAACTGCTGGTCTCAGGGCTACTCTGTCCAGTATTTCCCTTTTTTACCTGCCAGCTAACCATATTGTGGTGCTACCTCAATATGACCTTGCCAGGACCTGTGATCACACCAGCTGTAATAACAGCACAGAATGGGCCTCAGTGGGGAAGGGAGATCGATGCTGAAGACTCTGGAGGGGAGGTTTGTGACCGTCAAAACAACTTGGATTGGGCCATTAGGAGAGGATTTGGTGCCATAATGAGAAGGAATAGAGTGAGAGAAGAAAAACACTAGACATAGGGAAGGAAGAGGAAAATAGAAATATGGAGGAAGATGCAGCACAAGGGAGGAGTCAGGGAGAGGGAGGAAGATGCAGCACCAGGGAGAAATACTAGGGAGAGGGGGAAATGCAGCACAAAGGGGAGAATAGGGAGATGGGAAAAATGAGGCATAAGGGAGAGATTAAGGAGATGAGGGATGATGCAGCACAAGAGGGAAGAATAGGGAGACAGAGGGTGTGCTGGACATAGAAGGAATAGGGAGATACTGGGTAAAGGGAAAGGAAAAGAGAGAAATTTCATGAAAGACTGGGGAAAACATGATAGAAAATGAATTAAATAAATAGATTGTGAGCTTATTTGAGCTCATTTGACTGTCTGTCTCCTTTGTGACTCTGTACAGCATTGCGTTATGTCTAGTAGTGCTGTAGAAATAATAGTAGTAGTAGTAGAAAGTGAGGCAATTGGAGGACTTGGATGAAGGGAAAGAATGCTATGGGTATTTGCTATACAAAGCAGGGAAATTAAAAAATGAAATCTAGATAGCAAAGCAGAACATAAAATGGAAATAAGCTGGAAGGGATCAATTTTAGATATGGATGTAGGGAAGAAAGAAGATTAAAGAGAACTTGCAAATAGAACAAGAAGCACTGGAAACAGTTCAGAAAAGATGGACAGAAGAAAGCATAATAGCAAAAAGTAAAAATAAAAAGGTGTATAGGCTCCAGAAGATAGCCTTTATTAATATTAAAATAATGTTTTTCATTTCATTAAATTTCATTTTAATATGTATCATTTTCAAATAACAAATTTTAAAAAATACAAAAGCAATTTGCTAATTTTTTTCAGTTCATTTTTGTGTGAAACAAGACTATTTTGTTGCATTTTTTTATTTAATTCCAAAATGAAGGCACATTCCTGTTATATGATATTTGTCTGGTGCAGGATAATCTTTCAGTAAAATTCCTGAGATGAAGTTCCACAGGAGGAGATCCTAAAAAGTGTTTCTGTTTAAGCCTACTGTACATGCTTATAATAATAGCACAAAATCTTACAGGTAATTTAAATGACTTTAAGATTAAAACTAAAGAGCCTAGTCCATTAATTTGACACATTCCTGTTCTTGAAACTTAGGGCTATAAAAATTGCTCATCTGTTCACTCACAGGCCATTTCATTTTGGAAGCATTGCTGCCAGTTGGTTACAGCAATTAGCATTCCCTGTATTGTAACTATCCCCCCTAAGCTATGCTGAGTAGGGATGCACTTTTGCATGAAAACATAAGCAGAGATGTGCAAATGAGCCTGGCTACCAGTCTTATAGACAGAAGCCATAGCTACAGCTTCTTGGCTCAGGATGCCTTATATGCCCACCTGCAGATCTTATTTACTGATTATTAATGACAGGAATTGTAAGCAGCTGTGAAAGTCACAGCATGGCAGCTCCAAGCCTCAACTTCAGCTACCCTGCACAAACTCACCATGTTTTTGAGTGACAACGGATTTGTTTTTAGCATTTCTTGTGTATTAAAATATATTCAATTGATAGTGAGCATGAGCTAGCCAACTCTTTATCTATTGAAAAATATCTTTTGATAACTTTTGCTAGAATAATAATGTAAGAACACCCCCCTTTTTTTATTTTTATTTTTACAAAACTGCAGAAGCATTTTTTAGCGCAAGCCGGTGCGCTGAATGCTCTGTGCTGCTCCCAACATTAATAGAGTTCCTATGAGTGTCAGGAGCAGTGCAGAGCATTCAACGTGATGGCCTGTGCTAAAAATGCTTCCACAGTTTTGTAAAAGTAAGGATAGTGTGTTATGAACTGTGTATATTTTTTATGTAACTTGTACAGAGTCTGGGATGTGTGGAATATAAATATTTTAAAATGAATAAAATATCTACATGTAAAATATTGGAAAATGATTGCTTATGGGGTACAGCATGATTGAGCATTACTTGGATGTGAATGGCATGCTTTCATTCCAATGAGCATTCATTTTTTAATTTAACCCATTCACAAAAGTACATGAAATATGTTTTATCAAATCCTATATGACGATTGGACCATCTGAGGAGCAAATATGTATACGTGCAGGTGTCAACATTATATCACACATTATACAATAGTATCATACATACTTATGTTAACTTTTTTGCAAGGTCTTCAGAAGTGCCAGTCACTAGCCAAGTGTTTTCATTGGCTAAATAAACTTAGTCAGCACTGGCCTCATATAAGTGATCTACAAGCCTGCGGGCAATTGTAGTGATGGGCCTTTAGGTATAGTAGGTTCTCTGTGTACCTGGAGGACTCATCATACAATATGATGGGGTTTAAGAGGGATTGTTTTTTGTTGTCTTTATGTGAAATCCATTGCACTGGCCACGAGGTAGCCCTTCTGCATTGTTGGGATGTCTATGTGGCCAATTTACTAGGAATAATTCAGACAGATGGCTTGAAAAACAGAGAAAAACAAGCCACTGGGACTTTTTTTTAAAGTGGTACTTATAGATCAGTGGTCTCAAACTCGCGGCCTGTGGTCTGTATGCAATTTCAGAAGGCACTCTGTGTAGGAAGAGAGGCTCCAGCGCCACTGCGAGCAACAACATTAATCAAAGCACCGTTTGGCTGAAGTCCCAATGGATGCCAAGTTTAGAGTGATCGACACCACCGTTGTCAAATGAGAGGCATTGCAATTAGAAAAAAAAAGGTGTTTTTTTACAACTAATTGACCAATGAGTTCTCACACTACTCTTGATGGACAAATCATTTGTCTAACTGGCTACTGATGCTGTGCTGTTTCTGCCTCTTGCACGGGAAAAGTTTGCCGTTGCCATAGAAATGCAGACGAGGTTCAGCAGCAGATTGGTTTGCTTTTACGGCGGCATAGTCGCCCCTCTCTGAGGCATGTTAACGTACTCATCTGTCTCAAATTATTTTGCATTTCGATAACTCTTATCGTCATCGGGATGGTGAAGCTGATGGCTAAATTCATATTGGCAGGTGAGTGGGAGTTAGCGGAGGGGATCTCTTGAGGCCTGCCAGAATGACATGTTTGTTTTGATACTCTTTCTTTGAATGCTTGCAGTGCTGCTGTTAGGTCTTTTCTGGTATTTTATTCATTTTTTTGAATTTCGCTTATACCTTTCAGTAGTGGTGACTCAAGCTTGAGTTACTTTCAGGTACACAAAGCATTTCACTGACGTCGGAGGGCTCACAGTCTAATTTTGTACCTAGGGCAATGGAGGGTTAAGTGGTTTGCCCAAGATCACAAGGAGCAGCTCTGGATGTCAAAGCCTAGTGCTTTAACCATTAAGTCTCAAATCATTTTTTCCTTTAGTTTCTGTTGGTAATCAAATGAAGAAACAGATGCTACATATAATATAGGGCCCAGTGAACATGTAGGGATCAAAAGGTCAGTCTTGAGTGTAAGGGCCTGTTAATAGCACTAGGGTTGCCAGATGTCCAGGTTTCCCTGGACATGTCCTCTTTTTGAAGACACTTTTCTAGTCTGCTTTTTTTGTCCAGGGAAATCAAAGATGGAATCCTACATCAGTCATTGCAAGGCCTGTGCACCCCTGCCCAGGTCTTCACTGCGCCTATCTGGCTTCCCCTGCCCCCCCCCTCCCCCAGCCCCTTTGAGATCCAGTGGTTGCTCAGCATTCTCCCAGTGCTGCTGCTTTAACTCTTCGGCCATAGGCAGCGTGAATGAAGTCAACATGCTGCCCTCAGCAACCTGGAAGCTTTTCCTATGCTACTGCTTCCTAACCCCCGCATAGGCAGGAAGCACTAACAAAGAGAAAGCTTCCGGATTCCCGGAGGCAGTATGTTTACTACACTCACACTACCTTTGGCCAAAGAGTTAGAGCAGCACTGCTGGAAGAATGGTGAGCAAGCACTGGATTCCACCGGGGGGGGGGGGAGGGGGATATAGCATGCGGAGAAATGCTGGATCGTGGAGATGGGAAGGAAAGATGCCAGACCTCCAGGGAAAGAAAGAAATGGGGCAGATAGAGATGCCAGACCATGGGAGGGAGAGGAAGGAAAGGAGAGAGATGTCAGACCATGGAAATAGGGAGGGAAGGATAGACAGATAGGAAGGGAAGGGAAGACATGGAAAGTAGATTTTGAGAAGAAAGCAGAAACATTGAAAAACTGAATGTTAAGTTAATGCTAAAGATGGATGCAAGGCAGAAAGACGGAGATAAAAAACAGTCAATGAACAAGAAGGCCTTGGAAACATAGTTAACAGCATAGAAAAATAAAGTCACCAGACAACAAAGGTAGGGAAAATTATTTTATTTTCAATACAGTCATTGAAATGTGTCAGTTTTGAGAAAGGAAAGATGTTAAACTATAACGGTGAGGACTGGTCACTGTACATGAAGAAGGACACAGTACTACTCGAAAGGGTCCAGAGAAGAGTGACTAAAATTGTTAAGGGGCTGGAGGAGTACAGTGAGAGATTAGAGAAACTGGGCCTCTTCTCCCTTGAAAAGAGGAGACTGAGAGGGGACATGATCGAAACATTCAAGACAATGAAGGGAATAGACTTAGTAGATAAAGACAGGTTCTTCACCCTCTTCAAGGTAGAGAGAACGAGAGGGTACTCTCTAAAGTTAAAAGGAGATAGATTCCGTACAAATGTAAGGAAGTTCTTCTTCACCCAGAGAATGGTAGAAAACTGGAACACTCTTCCGGAGGCTGTTATAGGTAATGTGACCATTTATATTTTTCATCAAAACGGGACATCTATTAATATTCAGTCCCGCCCCCAATCCCGCCCTAGCCCCACCCCTCAGCTCCACCCTAGCCCCACCCCAAATTTCTTCCATTCATTTTCATGTACACACAGTATCTTATTAATTCATAATGGTAAACATAAAATATATAAAAACACATAAAGCATACTGTACGCAGAGAAAATGTTAATTATCATTTACGAATTTCAGGGTTTTTTCAAAGATGTCAAGGCAGATTACTTTAAAATATGCAATGTCACCTCAGTAACTATAGAAAAATAGACAAATATAGTGCAAAATATAGACAGCAGATATAAATTCTCAAAACAGACACATTTTGATTACTAAATTGAAAATAAAATCATTTTTCCTACCTTTGTTGTCTGGTGATTTCATGACTCTCTTGGTTGCACTTCCTTCTGATTGTGCATCCATTTTTTCTTTCTTTTGCATCCAACATTTCTTTCACAATCCAGCCCCATCCCTTTTGGGTCCAGGTCTCTCTCTCTCTCTCTTTTCTCTCTATTACCCTCCCCAGATCCAGTGTTAGTTCTCCTTTGTACCTTTTTCCAGGTCTCCCTCTCTCTCCCTCTCTGTCTGAACCTCCCATAGTCCTGCATCTGCCTCCTGTCTTTCCCCTTTCGTCCAGGCCTTTCTCTCTGTAGTCTTTTTAATCTGCTTACAACCCCCACCCCCTTTCTCTGCCTCTTTCTCTCCTTTCCTTCCTCCCTCCCAACAGATTTTAGCATATCTCTCTACTCCTTTTTTCCCCTCCCAAGTCTGGTATCTGTCTCCTCCCTTTCCCCCCTGCTCTGGCATATCTCTCTCCGCTCCCTTTCTCCTGTTCTTCCCAGGTCTTCCTTCTCAATTTATTTTCTGCCTCTGTCTAAATGCTTTTTTATTATTCAGTCCTTAATTTCCCTCTTTCACTGTGTCTACCTATAGTTTTCCACCTCTTTCCCTCACCCTTTCCAGTATCTAACTCTATCCTCTTCCCTCAATCCAGCATGTGCCCTTTTTTCTTTCTCTCCACTTCCTTCCAGCATCTGCTCCCCCTCTCCCTTACACTTCCAGTCAACGGCTGTCCCTCCTCTCCCTCACACTTCCATTCAGTGTCTGTCTCCCTCTCTCTACCCCTTCCATCTACTGTTCACCCTGTCTCACCCCTTCCATTCACTGCCCTTTCCATCCAGTGTCTGCCCTCTTCTCTCTTCCATATGGCTCCTTCCATAAACTATCTATCCTGTGCCCCTTTTCTCCTTTGTACATGATTGATTTCAGCTCTGCTACCTCTCCATTTTTCTTTCTCTGTCACCACCCCATCCCCTAAGCTCTGGCATCTCTCTTCTCCTTTCTTTCCTTCCCACCCCATGGTCTGGCATCATCCCTTCCCTGATTCCCTGGCATCTCTCTCTTTTCCTTTTCTTCCATCTTTCCCTCCCCTTTCATGCTCTGACATCTCCTCCTTCCTTTCCCCCTTCCTTTTCCCTTGGTCTGGCATACCTTCCTCCTTCCCTCCATGTCTGGCATCTCTTCTTCCCTCCAAGCCATGGCATCTCCTTTCATTCCCTCCCTCATATTCCTTCTCCCTCTAGTTGGGTATAGCAACACTCTCTCCTGCAGCTCTGGACTTCCCCACACCTGCTTCCCCAAAATTGCCAATGCTTCGTTTGCTCTTCTTCCTTCCTCCCTCCTAGCAGGACCCTGTGGCACCATCAGCTCTCACTCCCTCTAATGTCGACCCTGCAGCTCCAAACTTTCCCACACCTGCTCCCTGCCCCCCCTCCCCCGGATCGCTATTATTTTAAATGTTATGGCAGCTGCGGCACTGTATTCATCAGAGGAGACTTCTAACCTCGGCCTGCCCAGGAACTCTTCCTGCAACAATGACTTTCTGTTCCCGCCTAGGCAGGCAGTTGCTGCAGGAAGAGTTCCGGGATAGGCCGAGATTAGAAGTCTCCACTGATGGATACAGCACCAAGGCTGCCATAACATTTAAAATAATAGCGATCCGGGGGGGGGGGGGAGCATGTGTAGGAAAGTCCAGAGCTGCAGGGCCGGCATTAGAGGGAGTGGGAATAGGGCAGCTAAGCGTGCCGGTCCTACGTTGCCTTCAAAACAGGGGGGGGGGGGTGTTTAAAGCAGCGGTAGGCAGCATCAGTGGGGACCGGTTCGGGGGGGGGGGCAGGCTTCGGCTTCAGCGCTAGAGGGAGGAGAACTGATCGCCTGTCCCGTTGTCCCCACGGACAGCTTCGGGATGCTATCCCTAAAAATGGGACATTTTGGCATCCTGAAGCTGTGCATGGGGACAACAGGACAGGGGATCTAAAAAGGGGAAAGTCCCGTTCAAAACGGGATGTATGGTCATCTTAGTTATAGGGGAAAACACCCTCCAGGGATTCAAGAAAAAGGCCCAAATTCACTAAGCAAACCGATCGTGTACCAATCGGTTTGCGACCCATTAGCGACCAGATTTCCCTCCGACCTGATTCACTAACCACTGTAGCGATCCGATCTCGATCGTCCCATGCAAATTAGTAAAACCCCATGCAAAATAGCCAAGCGATTGATTCACTAACAATTACTTGGCTATTTTGAGTCGGGTTTTACTATTTGCAAACCCGACTGCTGTAGACCTGTCGGTAACTGAGTTACCGTCAGGTCTGCAGGCTTTTTGACAGGCCTGCCTGTCTTTTTTATTCATTTTTTTCCATAGCAGATATTTTGCGTGTGTTACACATGCAAAATATCTGCCCTATTTAAAAAAAATGAATAAAAAAGACAGGCAGGCCTGTCAAAAAAGTTAAAAAAGAAAAAGTTTTTAAAAAAGTCATGATGCCACCCCCGCGTAGATCCCACCGTGATGGCCCGCCCCACGTGCCAATGCCCCACAAAAGGCAGGAGGGTTGCCAATTCCCTCCTGCCATGTTACCCTGATCTTGTCTGACCGGGCCCAGCCCGACACACCACCCTCCTGTTTCAAAATCAAAAGTCATGCCGCTGGGCTGGGCCGGGCCCACCCACACATAAATAAACTGCAGGAGGGATGCCAACTCCCTCCTGCCACCACCCCTGGACACCCCCTACCCATTCCAAGCCCCCTTGCCACCCCCTCCCCGTCCCTTTAACGGAGCAGGAGGGATGCTCATCCCCTCCTGCTCCAGTGACTGCAGCAACGACTCTGAGGCCTTAGGCCTCAACCCGGCGCATCATGCGATGCACAGGGTGGGGCCTAAATCCATGATTGGCTCAGGCTCCTACCTTGGGAGGGGCCAGGGACTGCCTTAGTGCTGAGTCTAAGGAAGTCCCTGATTGGTCAAAGCAATAGCCTGCTCCATTAAAGGTACGGGGAGGAGGGGTGGAAATGGTTTGGAATGGGTAGGGGGTGTCGGGGGGTGGGTGGGTGGCAGGAGGGAATTGGCATCCCTCCTTTAGTTTGTTGGGAGGGAAGTGGGCCGGGCCGGACCCGACCAGACCAGACCAGACCAGGGGGATAACATGGCAGGAGTGAGTCGGCAACCCTCCTGCCTTTTGTGGGGCATTGGTGCATGGGGGGGCATCGTGACTTTTGTTTTTAAAAAAATTTCTTTTTTTAACGTTTTTGTCAGGCAGGGAGCCCGTGGTTTTAACCCGCTTTAATCAGCGGGTTAAAACCATGGGCTCCCAGTACGGGAAGGGCAGGAGAGATTCGGAACGAGAGCAGGAGAGTCGGGGCGGGCAGATTCGGGGCACAGCTTCGTGGCAGCAGAGAGCAGGCTGCGGTGCCCAAACTCTCTTCCCTGCTCCCGGACTCTCCTGCTTTCTGCCGCCGTTCCCTGCTGTGCAGGCCCGCTTTAAAACCACGGGCTTGCATTGCAGGAAACGACGACAGAGAGCAGGAGAGTCCGGGAGCAGGCAAGAGATATCTGGGCTGGGCTGAGCCCTGACAGCAGTAACATAAGGCTGCTTCAGGGTGTGCGCATGAGCGGGGATCGCTTTGGCCGTGGGTAGCGGTCGTGTAGGGGGCATGCTAACGATCATTCCAATTTACATGCAGGCCTTTACTGAATTGGTCGGCCAGCATACAAACGGAAAAGGATCGCACACACTTTAGAGGTTTAGTGAATCCTGTCCAAAGTTAGACAAGTTCCTGCTGAACCAGAACGTACGCAGGTAAGGCTAGTCTCAGTTAGGGCACTGGTCTTTGACCTAGGTGCCGCCGTGTGAGTGGACTGCTGGGCACGATGGACCACTTGTCTGACCCAGCAGCGGCAATTCTTATGTTCTTATTTATAATCTATAAAGGAAAGGAAAGATTTATAAACTATAGAGTTTTACCTCATGCAAAATTGTCATTTCTTAATAAGACATTAACTGTTTTTTTTCTACGGCCCTCCAAGTATCTACAAATCCAAAATGTGGCCTTGTAAAGGGTTTGAATTTGAGACCACTGTTATAGATGGATATGTTCAGCCTGAAAACATCTAGTTCAAAGCCATAATTGAATCTGAAATTTAGGTGTTTTTCTGATTTAATTATGACTAAGAGTTAGACGGTGTTTTGAGATGTTTTCTGCAAAACGTCCTAGTTTGGACTTAGATGCCATGTTGAAAATGCCTCTCTAATTTATAAAAGAGAACTTGAACTTTTCTGATGTTACAATGCTACCAATGTAGCATATTTATTATCTTTTAGGAGGGAATGGAAAAAGTTTACATCAGCAAGAAGATCACTAGGTAATCATTCAGTGGGGAATTCTCTCAGGACTGTTTAGACATGATGGCTATATTAGAGGGCTCTGAAGATATCATGGAGAGGGCAGCTCAGCAATGACCATGTACTAGACCTATACTTAAAACCTGTGATAAGGAATTTTTGGATGGAAGATTTGTCGTTTTCCTTGATGTCTGTAAAAAGAGAATGCAAGGGAGAGAAATTATGTCTGGCCATGCACCAAGAAACTTTCTGGGTGTCTCTTTTCTTTTAAGATTTCCCTATAAATGTATTGCATGTTTTCAGAATAATATTTTCTCCTTTTTGAACCTTCCCAGTTCCATTACTTCTTGGACTGTAGAGGAGTGAGTAGGACAAGAAAAGTCCAATCAGTTTGTAGCCCTTGGGTAATGTTATAAGAACATAAGAATTGCCACTGCTGGGTCAGACCAGTGGTCCATCGTGCCCAGCAGTTCGCCCACGCGGCGGCCCCTAGGTCAAAGACCAGTGTCCCACTTGAGAACAGCCCTACCCGCGTACGTTCTGGTTCAGCAGGAACTTATCTAACCTTGTTTTGAATCCCTGGAAGGTGCTTTTGCCTATAACAGCCTGTGGAAGAGCGTTCCAGATTTCTATCACTCTCTGGGTGAAGAAGAACTTCCTTACGTTTGTACGGAATCTATCCCCTTTTAACTTTAGAGAGTGCCCTCTCGTTCTCTCCACCTTGGAGAGGGTGAACAATCTCTCTTTCTCTACTAAGTCTATTCCCTTCATTATTTTGAATGTTTCGATCATGTCCCAAGTTTCCAAATTTATTATATAATTTGTTTAATCGCCTATTCAAAGTTCTAGGCGATGTACAAATTGTTAAAAATATCTAAAATATGGGTAACATATTACACAAACATACAATATTTCATATTAAAAAAAAAAAATTAAATTGGAACATTCTTATACAGAGATTAAATCATTTGAACTAAATAATTTACACATACAATATCGAGACAAAAGGAAAATTATTTAGTGGTTACAATAAATATTAAATTTTATATATTAAGGTAAAAACATTGGGAGGGGAGACAAAATTGATTAAAGAAGAAATATTAGAAAAAAAAGAGTTAAGAGAATTATTTATTCACTAAAAGCATCTTTAAAGAGAAAACTTTTAAGTTTGGTCTTGAATTTATCTAAATTATTTTCCTCTCTTATATACAGTGGAAGATCATTCCAGGACTGAGGAGCAGTTATTGAAAAAATAGTATGACGCCTCGTATTAATAACTTTTAATGAGGGAATGGCCAAGAAATGTTGATCTTGTGATCTCAGTGATCTAGAAGTAGAATAAGGAATTAAAACTCTAAAGATAAAAGCAGTCTCCTCTTTTCAAAGGAGAAGAGGCCTAGTTTTTCTAGTCTCTCATTGTATGGCATCTCCTCCAGTCCTTTAACCATTTTTGTCACTCTTCTCTGGACCCTTTTGAGTAGTACTATGTCCTTTTCATGTACGGCGACCAGTGTTGGACACAGTATTCCAGGTGAGGGGTGCATCATGGCCCGATACAGCGGCATGATAACCTTCTCCGATCTGTTTGTGATCCCCTTCTTAATCATTCCTAGCATTCTGTTTGCCCTTTTTGCCGCCGCTGCACATTGTGCAGACAGCTTCATTGACTTGTCTACAAGTACTCCCAAATCTCTTTCCTGGGGGCTCTCTCCGAGTACCGCACCGAACATCCTGTATTCGTGCATATGATTTTTGTTACCAACATGCATCACCTTGCACTTATCCACATTGAACCTCTTTTGCCATTTTGAGGCCCATTTCTCAAGCGTGTTTATGTCTCATAGGTCTTTGCAATCCTTCTGTGTCCTCACTACTCTGAATAACTTTGTATCATCTGCAAATTCAATCACCTCACTCATCGTACCAATTTCCAGGTCGTTTATAAATATGTTGAAGAGCACGGGCCCGAGCACCGAACTCTGCGGCACTCCACTCGTACTAAGAGAAAGGAGTAGGGGTGCATACATTTCCCATGACTGCCAAGAGAAAGAGTTTTAACATTATCTGTGCTGTGTTTTACAGCCTGTTTTGGGTGCAGGATAGCTCTAATTTTCAGAGCTGCACAGAGTGTTTGGCAGTTGACAGCAAGTGCAAACTTTAAAAACTTACTCCATTGGATTCACAAACAGTGACTTTTGCAAACATTTGTGTCAATCTCCAAAATTTGTACCTGGTGACTTGGACTTGGTGAACCTGGAAGACGTACTAGGACAAATCAACAAGTTAAAGAGCGATAAATCACCTGGACTAGATGGTATATATCCCAGGGTACTGAAAGAACTCAAATATGAAATTGCTGATCTGTTGTTAGTGATCTGTAACCTGTCATTAAATCGTTTGTAGTGCCTGATGATTGGAGGGTAGCTAATGTTATGCTGATTTTTTAAAAGGGTTCCAGGGGAGATCTGGGGAATTAGACCAGTAAGCCTGACCTCAGTCCTGGGCAAAATAGTGGAAACAATTATAAAAAATTATAATAAAATTGTGGAACATGCAGACAAACATGATTTAATGAGAGTCAGCATTGGTTCAGCCGAGGGAGGTCTTGCCTCACCAATTTGCTTGACTTCTTTGAAAGTGTGGATAAAGGCAAGCCGGTTGATGTATTGTATCTAGATTTCCAGAAAGCTTTTGATAAAATTCCTCATGAGATGCTCCTGAAAAATTAAAGAGTCATAGCAATGTTCACTTGTGGATTAAGAATTGGTTATATGACAGAAAACAAAGGGTAGGGTTAAATGGCCATTTTTCTCAATGGAGGATGGTAGTGTTGTACTGCAAGGCTATTTAACTTATTTATAAATGATCTGAAAATTGGAACCATGAGTGAGGTAATTAAATTTACAGATGACACTAAACTGTTCAAAGTTGTTGCAATGGATGCGAATGTGGCACTTCTTCTCTTCTCTGACCCCTTTCTGCGAGTACGCCTTCCCTTCCTTCCGACACCTCAAACACCAAGTGTCCCCCTGCCTTCCGATCTCCCTGACCCCTCCCACAAAATCCTGGTGGTCTAGTGGGCTGGGGGGAGAGTTCGGATCAGAACCCCCAGCTCGAGATCTCTCCATCCCTGACCCCATACCTTTCATCAAAAATCAGGCAGGAGGGATGCCCACTCCCTCCTGCCATGAAGGGTTGTCTCTTCATAATGGTGGCCCTTCCCCCTCCCAGTGCATCCTGGATGTACTGGAAGGGGCCTTAGGCTCCTCCTAGTGCATCACTGGAATTTGAGGCTTCTCAGTGCTTCAGAGGTCCCCAGTGTTACTGAGGCAGCTCTGCTTGTGAGAAGACATAGACTTTCTGGGTTAGAAGTCTGTAGCTAGAAGGGTAATCCTTTTATAGGCCACCTACCTGGCCAACCTGCACTAATGCTTTTGGTAGCTCAGGGGACCATTCCCCTTGTAGCTAGGCTCGCTCCTGGTTGTTTCAGATCTTTAGTGCAGGCTATGTGGCCCTGTGCCAGTCCTAAGGACTTTATTGGGTGCCGGCTGTATCTCCCTCTCCCCCCCCCTTCAAGGATGTATGTGGAACTGTGGGGGGCTGGGGGCTTGGGACTTCAGGCTCTTTCAGGGTCTGACTGGCAGCCCAAAGACACAAGAATTTGCATTATTTAAATGCTTGCTTGTCTGAGGCAGGATTCTTCTCCATATCCCAGCTGTTGTTTCAGCTGAAGCAGGCATAGCACCAGCACAACTGTGAGTACAGTCTATTGAAGTCTATGGGAGACATTGGGGAGATGTCTTTAATTACAGTTTTTGTAGTTTCTGGGACTTGGTATAGTGCCCCCCATCTCCAAAAACCCTTCCTAAATTTTTTGAACTTTTTTTCAACTTTTCCGGGCTGTTTTTGGTACCAAAATGCTGCTGCGGCAGCCATCTTAGATTTACTGGTTTGGTTTTAGAAAGCTTCTATGTGCCTCAAAAACACCTTGATTTCAATTAAAATTGATAAAGATGGACTCCTCAGACCGTTTTACCCCTGATTCATGTCAGATTTGCACTGGATGTTCAGCTGAGACGCATTCATGCTCCATGTGCCACAGGGCACATGAGAGGTGTAGGAGTGCTGGGTTTAGTCCCCTCTGTTTCCTCTAGGGAGATGGAGTCACAGGTGGCTCATTTTTTGGGACAAAATTCCCTTCCAGAGTCTTTGGATAGCAATGCGGCATCTTTGATGAAGCACAGATGTCCTTAGGGCAGGGATGTCCAACCTGCGGCCCCGTGAAGTATTTTGTGCGGCCCCGGTCAAGAGCGATGCAGTGTTTTCCTCTGCTGCTCCTGCGTGTTAATGTCCTGCCGGCTCACTCCTCTGTCTTGCTGCAGCGTTTGCACCTTTGTACGGCCCCAGAAATTTTTTTTTCGGCCAGTTTGGCCCTGGGAAGCCAAAAGGTTGGACACCCCTGCCTTAGGGCATCCTGTTCAGAGCTTTACCCCTGATTTTATTGGTTTTCTGTTCCAAGCCCATATGGCTTATCAGGATCTAGCTGCACCATTTGAGGTCATGCTAGCTGATGTGCATGGAAGTTTGCCCTCATAGAGCGCAGTGCCACCTCTGAAGGTTCATCTACAGGAACCGGAGGTCCAGTTGGAGAAAGACTGGGATGACTAGGAATCGGAATCAATGATTTACTCTCTCCAAATGAATCTTCAGTTTTGGAGGATTCAGGGTCTCAGACTGGGACCAGCAGTCAGGAATCTGTGGCAACCCTGGACCAAGGGGAGGAACGAAAGGTGTGCCGCCTTTGTAAGCCAGTGGCTTTGCTGGAGGTCATTACAGAATCCTTGCGGTGATTGAAGCTTAAACCCCCATAGATCTCTGCTGCTCAGCGTTCTGTCATGAGCAACTCTAAGCCTCAAACCAACTTCTTTCCTTCGCATCCTGCCATTACAATGATGCTAACAGAGCATTGGGAGACTCCAGAGTAGAGTTTCTCTGGACATGTTCTCTTTTCTAGGTTTCTTTTGGGGGTCTGGGCAGCTTTTTTAATGTTGCTGTTTTGTCCAGAGGCAGCAGCCTAAGAAATACGTGACTGCTGTGAATCATCACAGAGAGTCACATGCACATAGCAGGCAGCCAGAAGAGGAGAAAAGAAGAAGAGGGGCCTGCCTGCTTGCCCTGCAGCTGACAAAAAGAACATACACTCAAAATCAGAGTGAGACTTGGAACAAACTGAAAGAGGCCATAGAAGCACCAGAATGAGGCTATAAATACAATGAGAGGCCATAGGAGCACCAGAATGAGGCTTGGAATAAAGTGAGAGGCTCAAAGTGAACAGGGGAAGTGAGAGAAAATTGTAAAAGGATGGATTGTGGGAAGGGTGAGGGAGAGAAGCAGGAAAGAGAAAACCATGCAGAGCAAAAGGTTTGAAAAAAGAGGAAGGGGAGTGATAAAGAAGAGGAAAGTAAATCATTGTAATTAGTAGAGAACTGTCCGGGTGCCCAGATGAACTTCCAAAACCTGCAATTTATCTAGGGTTTGGAAGGCCCCGAGGTCGGGGCCGTGTCTGGAGAGTCACCGTGCATGTGCAGATGCAACACAGTGTGTCACACACATACACTCATGCATGTGACATCATTGTATCATATCTGCACATGCTTGGAAGCCCTCCAGATGCAGCCTAGACTCAAGGAAGAAGAGTTAAGATTTGTGTGGGGGCTGGGGAACAGAATGGGGCTGAGCTGGGGTGGAAGAAGGTGGGGCTGAAGGCAGAACAGTGCAGTGCCCCGTGTCTTCTTTTTTGCATGAACAAATCTGGTAACCCTATTCCAAAGGGCCCCTTGTGGATTGCTAGAACTATGACAAAGTAAAATCTGTTTTACTCTTTGGGATCTTTCCAGGTCCTTGTGCCTGGGTTGGCCACTATTGAAAACAGAATACTAGGCTTGATGGACCTTCAGTCTTTCCTAGTATGGGCCTCCTTAACCTAGGTCTGGTGCTGCCTCTTATACTGTACTTCCTGGCAGCTGCTTTTCTGACTCCTTCTTGTGTCACTTCCCCCTAAGGAGGTACTCCATATAGTAAGGTGGCTCTGACATTGTGAGGAAGTATTCAGCAGGGGGTGTGGTAGTGTCCTATAGACTCACTCACAAAGAGGAAAATAGACTGGTAGGACTTGCAGTGCTATCCCATGCATTTATTTTACTCACAAGTTCCCCCTGTATGGCACCACCTGCTATGATTTTCATTTAAGGACTGCCTGGCCGGTTTTAGCACCATGCTTTAATTTCCTTTATATAGACTTGGAAATTTGTAGTGTCAAGAACCCTCAATCATTTTGAGTTATTATACTGAATGGACAGGGGTGAACAGAGAGAGTTTTGGCAGTATGTGCTGTCCTAATCTGAAAACGTTTGCAATGGAGAGGACTGTGGAAAGATTTATGGTATTACTAATTAACATTTTATTTTTCAATTTTTCACAGCTATAAATCATTTAGAATACAAAATACTTGTGGGTGCAAAAATTATAACGATAATAAAATTATATAAATAATTAGTGAAGTGCTCAGACCTGATAACCCATTTAGTAGTGATGTCACCACTATGAGGTTAACTAGGGGACCATCATTGCATTCACTTGTCCCCTGCCTTCCCTGAATATTGAATACTATGTCCTAACTAGTGGTGGTACTTATCTTCGTTCAGGGGTTGTTCATGTTGAAGGTGTTAACTCTCATTGGTGACTGGTGTCTATTAAAGTGCTCGTGCTTCTTTAAAAATGTTGTTAGTTTCTTAGGTGATCTCCCGTCCCCCCGACCCGGATTTCGTCTCTTCGTCAGGGAGGGACACTAAGAAATTTCAAACAGCGAACTAAAAATAAAGTATACTAGGTTATATTTTTACCATCTAAGCAGTATTACTAATTAACATAACATAAATAAGTTACGTGTCTCTTCATTTTCTAGGGAAAACCATAATCTCCTTACCCAAGGTTCGTTATTTTGCCAGTTTATACTAAGAATAGAGACCTAGGCTAATGAGAAATACTTTTATTATGAAAATAGAAAAATATAATTCATAAGCCAGCAGCAATAACTAATTATTGTTCACAAAATATCTGATTACATATATGAAACTCAGTACACAATTATTACAACACACTTGCTAGACAAATAAGTAAAACTAATTCTTACACTCTATAATTCCTTATAATAATAATTCCTGATTAGCAGCAAACTATTACAGATTATCACCAAGGTGCTTCACTTCTCCTTATCCCGAACCACAATAGGATTCATTTATCTAACCCCAGCTGATAAGATAATAGAATTCCATATTCTCACCATCCAATTAGGCCTTGGCACAAAATCAGGTGAAAGGGAAGACATCCTCTACTCAGCACTGAAGATAAGAATTCTTTTGGTACTGGAACAAGAGTTCGTCAGCCACTGGAGAAGCTGTAACTTAGGTTGGCAGCAAAGGTTTCCTTTATGTGATGGAATCCAGATCTGTTTAAAGATCCAGTTCTCTCTCTCAGGCAGAGAGTCACAAGAGGTAACTTTTCAGGTCTTAATTATTATAAGATGTGCAGAGAATCCAATGTTAAGATGTAAGATCCCTCACATCCCAACACAGAATAATTATAATTAGCATGTTTCACTTGGATCTCGTCAGATGACTTCTCCGGACCAATCCAGAAACAGAACTTAGATGAATAGCCTTTCTGTATAGAGTCTAGTACAGGCTGTGAGACAGAGGCGTCTTCGTTAGATAAGAAGTATATGAGCAATTCCTCCCCCAAGATTCACACAGGCTGAGCATGGAGGCATAGCTGGATGTCCTTGACTAGAATACAGTTCTGGTATATACCCAGAATGCATCAGGCAGAAACAGCAAAAGTGTATTCTTCTCTCTCTTCTTGCTAGGTTCAGGCTGGAATGATTTCTTGCAAACAATGGTTCAGGCTTGATGATGTCAGAGAAGCCTAACCTTCAGTTGCAAATATGGAAACACCCCTACAGGACCTATAGTCAAATCTCAAATTGAAAAAGAAATGGAGAGGAATATCATTTTCCTTTTCATACACACACACAAAAAAAATCATCCTGCCTGAGTGTGGGTGGTATTTAATTTTAGAAAGTGATGTGGGGACAAAATTTAATCCCCATTCCCTTCCCAGCAATGAAAGATTATTTTCTTTTCCCACCCTGTCCCCACAGTGAAGTACACTTTGTAACCCCATCCCATTGCTGCCCCCCCCTATTTTTAATCTCTGTGCCCTCACTGTCCTTGCAATCTTAATTGTCTTCCCCACATCTCCCTGCTCAAAGCAGAAAGAAGATTCTATGTTACTAGGGTTCCCAGATGTCTGGATTTACCCAAATATGTCCTCTTTTTAGAGGACTGTTCAGGCGTCCAGATGTTTTTTCAAAACTTTTCACTTTATCCGGGTGTTGAGATCGGGGCTGAGTTGAGAGTGCATCTGCGTAGCCATGGATGTGATGCGGTGACCTCACATGCATGCGCGCAATATCATCATATCACATCTGACATGCGCAGATGCACTCCAGACTCAGCCCAAAGAGATGAAGTTTGCGTGGGGCTAAGGTTGGGGGTAGAACGGGGCAGACCCGCGGTGGCCACATGTCCTCTTTTTCCAGATGCAAAATCTAGTAACCCTATATGTTACTATAGTCTAGCCTAATACATCACCAATCTCCTCTGTAATTAGAATGTACCTGTTAAATGACTGTCTAAGAAAAGTCAATGCACAGTCAAAGCTAGCAAAAACATGTCTTTTCCATACACACACAACATAAATACACTCTCGCCCAGAGTGGAATAAGTCAGTGTTTTTCAACCTTTTTTGGGCAAAGGCACACTTGTTTCATGAAAAAAATCACGAGGCACACCACCATTAGAAAATGTTAAAAAATTTAACTCTCTGCCTATATTGACTATATATAAAGTAATTCTCTTGAATAGGAATCAAATAAACACAAAGAAAGTATTTTATAATTACTTTATTACGAAATAAAAATTATAAAATACTTTATTCAGTGCGAAACCTGCGCCTGTTTGGCTGAACACAAAGCTGATATTCTGACTGGAATCGAAGAAAGACACACACGTAGCTCTTCGTCAACAGCTCTCAGTCTCTCTCTGTATTTGGTTTTTATAGCATACAAAAATAGACAAATATACCCTCCATCCTTTTTATTAAACCACAATAGCAGTTTTTAGTGCAGGGAGCTGCGCTGAATGTCCAGCGCTGCTCTTGACGCTCATAGGCTCCCTGCGCTAAAAACCACTATTGCGGTTTAGTAAAAGGTGACCATATTGTAAAATATAGACAGCAGATATAAATTCAGAACTGTGCATAGTAAGTGAAGGGAAGTTTTCATCTCTGGGAATTTACCCAGTTAACTATTAAGTTATTTGGGCAAATTCCTTTGAAAACTGTGGTAATACTGCCTCCACTTTGCTAAATTTAAAATAAAATCATTTTTCCTACCTTGTCTGGTGATTTCTGGTTGCACTTTCTTCTTCTGACTGTGCATCCAATCTTTCTTCCCTTCTATCAGCCTGTATGCTTTCTCTCCTCCACACCTCATTCCCTCCCCCAACTTTTTCTTCCTCTCTTCCTGACCTTTCTTTCTTTTTTTCTGTTTCTCTTCTTTCCTTCTGTTTCCCTGCCTGCCCCCTTTCTTTCTTTCTCCCTGCCGTTCCCCAAGCCACTGCCACTGCCGCTGCCATCGGGGAACAGGACCCACCAATGGATAACAGGCCCCAAAGCCGACGCCGACGCATGCTCTCCCTGACGTCAATTCTACAATCGGAGAGGAAGTTCCGCCCAGCCAGGCAGTGATTGGCTGGCCCGAACTTCCTCTCCGACTGCAGAATTGACGTCGGGGAGAGGAAGACTGATTGGCCCGATAGATTAGATCGCCAAGACAAAGTGAGTCCTGGGTGATCGACTCACTTTGCCTTGGCGAGCTACTGGCGCCCCTGCCTCGGGCCCCCTGTCAGCTCCGGGCCCGGTGGCCCTGCGGCACACCAGGCAACATCTCGCGGCACACTAGTGTGCCGCGGAACAGCGGTTGAAAAACACTGGAATAAGTAATCACAAACTAAAAAGAGAAATTTGTCGACAAAAGTTAAACTGAACCTCTAAGAAACCAGACTGCAACACCACAGAAACTGTGCAAAATATAAATATATATATATATATAAATATAAAGATAGCAGATGTAAACTAAAAAAAACAACAACAACCCTGATGAATAACAATCACCACTTTACAAATTAACAAATATAAATAAGACAAAAAATGGAAAATAAGATAATACCATTTTATTGGACTAATACATTTTTCAATTAGCTTTCAGAGACCAAAACATTCCTCCTTGGGTCAGTACAGTATTCTGCTGTTATGGTATCCTGTCCTGACTTGAGAAGAGGGTTTCAGTCTCCAAAGGTTAGTCAAAAATGTATTAAAATTAGTCCAATAAAAATAACACATTTTTTTCAATTTTTCACTTATAAACATTTACAAACACAGCTACAATATTACTTTATCCTAAATAAAAATGCCTTTTTTTCCTACCTTTATCATCTCTAGTTTCTGCTTTCCTCATTTTCTATTCACTGCATTCCTTCCATCCAGCATCTGCCCTCTTTCTCTGCCACTTCCATTCACTGTTTGCCATCTCGCTAACTTCTATCCATTGTCTGCCCTCTCCCCTTTTCATGTGGGATCTGCCCTCTTTCTGTTCCCTTTTCATAAACTGTCTGCTCTCTCCCCTTTCCATCCATCACTTGTCCCCCTCCATTCAGCCTGTGCCCCCTCTCTCCTTTCTACATGATTCATTACAGCTTCAACCCTCTCTCCATTTTTATCTCTCCTCTCACTGTCTCCACCTCCCCTCATGTTCTGAAAGTTTTCTCTTTCTTTACTGAAGATTGGAGGATGGCCAATGCTATGCAGATTTTTTAAAAGGGTTCCAAGGGAGATCTGGGAAATTACAGACCAGTAAGCTTGACTTCAGTGCAGGGCAAAATGGTGGGAACAATTATAAAAAATAAAATTGTGGAACATGTAGATAGACATGATTTAATGAGACAGAGTCAGCATGGATTCATCCAAGGGAGATCTTGCCTCACCAATCTGCTTAACCTCTTTGAAGGAGTGAATAAACATGTGGATAAAGGCGAGCCGGTTGATATTATGTATCTAGATTTTCAGAAAGCTTTTGATAAAGTTCTTCATGAGAGGCTCCTGAGAAAATTAAAGACTCATGGGATAGGTGGCAAAGTTCAGTTAGGAATTGGTTATCAAATAGAAAACAGAGGGTATCAGTTAGTGTATGTATCTGTTTTGTTTGTAATGTTTTTATTGAGATTAGTTTTTTTAAGCTGTATGATACTTTATGTTCTTATATTTTTATTGGTGTACTTCACTTAGAAACACTTGATAAGCGACCTGATCAAATACTAATAAAAATTGAAACCTTGAGGGTAAGGTTAAATGCTCATTTTTCTCAATAGAGGAGAGTAAACAGTGGAGTGCCACAGGGATCTATACTGGGACCGGTGCTATTTAACTTATTTATAAATGATCTAGAGATTGGAATGATAAGTGAGGTGATTAAATTTTCAGATGACACTAAACTGTTCAAAGTTACTAAAACACATGCGGATTGTGAAAAATTGCAGGCAGACCTTAGGATATTGGAAGATTGGACATCTAAGCAGCATATGCAATTTAATGTGGACAAATGCAAAGTGATGCACATTGGAAAGAATGACCCCGAATCACAGTTACTGGATGCTAGTGCCCCAAAAAAGGATCTGGTTGTCATCGTAGACAATAGGATGAAACCTTCTGCCCAATGTGCACAGGTGGCCAAAAAAAACAAACATGATGCTAGGAATTATTTAAAAAAGGGATGGTTAAGAACATAAGAATTGCTGCTGCTGGGTCAGACCAGTGGTCCATCGTGCCCAGCAGTCTGCTCCCACGGCAGTCCCTAGGTCAAAGACCAGTGCCCCAACCGAGACCAGCCCTACCTGCGTGCGTTGCAGTTCAGCAGGAACTCGTCTAACTTTGTTGTGAATCCCTGGAGGGTGTTTTCCCCTCCGGAGGAGCCTCCAGAAGAGCGTTCCAGTTTTCCACCACTCTCTGGGTGAAAAAGAACTTCCTTACGTTTGTACGGAATCTATCTCCTTTTAACTTTAGAGAGTGCCCTCTTGTTCTCCCTACCTTGGAGAGGGTGAACAACCTGTCTTTATCTACTAAGTCTATTCCCTTCATTATCTTGAACATTTCAATCATGTCCCCTCTCAATCTCCTCTTTTCAAGGGAGAAGAGGCCCAGTTTTTCTAATCTCTCGCTGTACAACTCCTCCAGCCCCTTAACCATTTTAGTCGCTCTTCTCTGGACCCTTTCGAGTAGTACCGTGTCCTTCTTCAAGTACGGTGACTAGTGCTGAACACAGTATTCCAGGTGGGATCGCACCATTGCCCGGTACAGCGACTTGATAACCTTCTCCGATCTGTTTGTGATCCCCTTCTTAATCATTCCAAGCATTCTGTTCGCCCTTTTCGCTGCCGCCGCACATTGCTTGGATGGCTTCATCGACTTGTCAACCAGTGCTCCCAAGTTTCTTTCCAGGGGGGTCTCTCCAAGTACTGCACCAGACATCCTGTATTTGTGTACAAGATTTTTGTTACCAACATGCATCACCTTACACTTGTCCACGTTAAACTTCATTTGCCATGTTGCAGCCCATTTCTCGAGCGTGTTTATGTCCTGTTGCAGGTCTTCGCAATCCTTCTGCATCTTCACTACTCTGAATAACTTCATATTGTCTGCAAATTTAATCACCTTGCTCGTCATTCCAATTTCCAGGACATTTATAAATATGTTGAAGAGCACAGGCCCAAGCACCGAACCCTGAGGTCACACTTTTCCAGTCCAAGTATTGTCCATTTAACCCCACTCTCTGTTTTCTATCCGCTAAACAGTTTTTGATCCACGTGTGTATTTCACCCTCAATCCCATAGCTCGCAATTTTTTGAAGTAGTCATTCATGTGGGACCTTGTCAAACGCCTTCTGAAAATCCAGATATTCAATGTGGACTGGGTCATCTTTGTCTATCTGCCTATTAACTCCCTCGAAAAAGTGCAGCAAGTTTGTCAAGCAAGATCTTCCTTTGCTGAAGCCATGCTACTGGTTCCGTCAAGGTGGTCAACAATGCGGTCCTTTATCTGCGCCAGTACCGTCTTTCCCAGTACCGAGGTCAGACTCACCGGCCTGTAGTTTCCCGGATCTCCCTTGAACCTTTCTTGAAGATTGGCGTAACATTTGCCACTTTCCAGTCTTCCGGGATCCTTCCCGATTTGATCGACAGATTGGTTATTTGTTGAAGCAGTTCAGCTTTCAGTTCCTTGATTACCCTCAGTTGATTGCCATCTGGTCCAGGGGATTTGTTGTTTTTAAGCCTGTCAATCTGCCTGCATATCTCTTCTAGACTGACCGTCAACCCAGTCAGTTTTCCATCTTCATTTCCTAGATATAGCCTGTCAGCTTCCGGTATGTTGCATATATCCTCCTTTTAATAAGGCACGCTAGCCTTTTTAGTGCACTCTAAAAATTAGCGCACGCTAAATGCTAAAGTGTGCAAATGTGTCCATTATATCCTATGGACGCGTTGGTGTGCGTTAGCATTTAGCGCACGCTAATTTTTAGCATACACTAAAGCAGTTAGTATGCCTTAGTAAAAGGACCCCTAAGAGTATTATAATGCCCCTGTATTGCTCCATGATGTGACCTCACCTGGAGTACTGCATTCAATTCGGGTCTCAAGAAAGATATAGCGACACTAGGACAGGTTCTAAGAAGAGTGACCAAGATGATAAAGGGGATGGAACTTCTCTCGTATGAGGAAAGACTAAAAAGGTTAGTGCTCTTCAGCTTGGAAAAGAGATGGCTGAGGGGAGATATCATTGAAGTCTACAAAATCTTGAGTGGAGTAGAACAGGTACAAATGGATAGATTTTTCACTGTCAAAAATTATAGCTACAGGAAAATACTTTTAAAACCAATAGGAGGAAATTTTTTTCACTCAGAGAATAGTTAAGTTCTGGAATGCATTGCCAGAGGTTGTGGTAAGAACGTGTTGTATAGCTGGTTGTAAGAAAGGTTTGGACAATTTGCTGGAGGAAAAGTCCATAGTCTGTTATTGAGAAAGACATGGGGGAAGCCACTGCTTGCCCTGGATTGGTAGTATGGAATGTTGTTACTCCTTGGGTTTTGGCCAGGTACTGGGAACCTGGATTGGCTACCGTGAGAACAGGCTATTGGGCTTGATGGATCATTGGTCTGACCCAGTAAGGCTATTCTTATGTTCTTCCCTCCTTTGCATCACTCCCTACCCCGTGGACTGGCATCTCTGTCCCCTTCCATCTTTGCATACCTTCCCCCACCCCATCCCATCATCTGGCATCTCTGTCTCCTCCCCCTCCCCCCATGGTTTGACAACTCTCTCCTTTCCTCCCACCAGATATTTATTTACCCATTGAAACTTCTCCCTATTAATGCTGTGACATCCTGGTGGATGATCTGTGACTATTGTATTATGAATGTTTGTTTATAATATTGGGCATGTATCTGACTGTAAACTGCTTAGTTGTAGGCAGGGTATAAATGAATAAAATAAATAATAAATATTATACTGTAATGTACTGTATTTAAACTGCATTATCTAGTTTAATAATTAGATAATTGCATTATCTAATTCACTTGAAAATTGTGATATCTAAGGTGACATTAAATTTGACAATAAAATAAGCTAAACTATATGTTGGAAATAGAGAAATATAGAGCTCGATATTTAGCATCATTGAAGATGTCTTTCACTAAAGGTTAGTGCATGTTATTTGCCACAGAACCTATTTTATTCCTATGGGCCCTGCTGCAGATAACGTGCTAATCTTTAGTAAAAGACCTTCTTAATTTGGTAGGAGGTTTCCTAACTGGGTCAATAATGCTGACCATATCTAACCCTGATTTTCAATGGCAGTTATCTGGATAGTGCCACTGAAAATTTGGGCAGACTACCTTGGCACTATTCCAGCAGTGCAGGGTGCTCCAGAGGTAGTCTGGGTGAGCTGGGAGTTATCTAGCCACCGCCGATATTCAGCAGCGGTACCCAGTTAGCTACCTGGTTAATATAGGACAAAAACAGCTGCGTTACGAGAGTTAACCAGGTAATTATCCACATATTGTTGCTGAATACACGGGTAACTCCCAGCCACAGTCTAATTCCTGGATATTTAGTGCTGGTAGCCTCCCCTTTTATCCCTATGTATCTAGCTGATTGGGGTTTTTTTTTGTTGTTGTTGTTTTTGTTGTGTGTGTTTGTGTTTAGTGTTGTTATTCCCAGTATTTGTAATTTAACTTTTTTCTATTTACTTTTAATGTAAACCGGTTAGACATTTGATAAACGGTATATCAAGATTTGAATAAACTTCAAACGGTGTGACTCAGTGCAGAAGTTCCTGGTAAAGAAAATCCTGCAGCAGTCAGTGTTTAAAAAAAATGCTGAGTTTTGTGGGCTCAGTATTGACCCAATAGAAAATGATAGCAGATTAGAGATCATACAGCTCTTACAGTCTGCCCATCCACGCGTTACAGATACCGTCCATAATGCTTATATGTATTTTTCCTCCTTAATAAAGGGATAGGAACCAATCGCAGGAGGAAGTGCATGACCTTCATTGTCAAATTTGTATTCCAGCTGCATTTTCAAAGGGAAGCGCAGACTCCCCAAATAACTTCTCTTTGAAAATGAGCTGGCAATTAATTCTTTCTAAAATAGCTGATTGCCATGGTCTTCTATCTGGTTTCAAATTGAGTGAATCATCACCTATGTGTGTAATGTATATCTGACTGGACTGTATCTTTCACAGAAGATTCTTCTTTGGGTTAAAAGGTGTGGCCGATATTTCAGCCGAATGCTGTAGTTACTTTCACATTCTAGTTTCAACTCTATAGCTTTTGTAGGAGAAGGTAAATAAAGATGTCATACAACAGAATGGTACAATTTTCAATTTTGGAATTAACATGGCACATGCTATCTTTCCTACTTAAACATATACCAGCTGCAGACTTTTAAGTCCACAATGATTTTGTCAGCTCACTAGCTGCCTACGTGAGCAAAAATTCATGGAAACTACATCCTAACTGTGTTGACAAGATTTTTTATTTTCATGATTATTTTTCTGCCTTTTTTTTTTTCATTTTGCCTGGAGGCAAAGGTTGGCATCCATGTCAGGAGAATGTTCTCCAGCTGGGGCCTGCAGCATAGAGAACTGTATACACCAGAGGGCTCATGGGACCTTAGGCAGATTATTATGGTAATATTGGAGAGCACTCTCCTTTCCCTCCCACAGCTGGGCCGCCTCTTTCATTGTAAGTATTGAAGCAATATGTTTTGCAAATTATACACTGGGAACAACAGGGACTCAGTAAAGTGAGGAAAAAGAGAAACATTGCAAAATATTGCATTTAATATTTTTTTTTCTCGTTCATCAAGCAGAATAAATTAAAGCTTTAATTTTTTTTAATTAAGTGAAGATCATATGCTGATAAAAAAGCTAGAACAGTACAAACATAATATTGATTTTATTGAGTGAGAGTTTTAAGAGAATATTGTTGCAGAGAAATTAGACACTGGCCTGATATCAGAGACCCGTATTTGGATTACATAATAGCTTTCAGAAATCCTTTTGAGCCCAATAAAGGTGGATTAACAAAAAATATAATTTTAATCAGTGCTATCATGGTGTCTTTGAAGTCTCTCTGTTTCAGAAGGGAAGACAATCTCATACTTTGTTGGCAACGCCTGATAGAAAAAATGCTTCAGATTTCTCACTTTTATAGATCTTCTCTAGCAGAAGGATATTGTGTGCACTGCCAGCATTTTTATTCTCATACCCAGGCATGATGGTCATCAATTTTTTTTTAATGAATAAAATGGCTAATGAGTTTTAATATATACTTTTAAGATGCCTGCTTGGAGAAAATGAGAAGATTATTAGAATTTTTTACATTGGACAATTTAGTATTCCTTTTGTTGTTAATCAAATGTGTTATAAGATGCTGCATAGAGGCTGCTTGATGGTAACCCTTTTCTAGATAAGCACTTCTCTATACCCCTATAAAGTAAACAAGGCTGAGCTGCTCCTTCTACAGGGCAATTGACTGACTGACATTATTGCTTAGTAGAAACAGGACAATCTGCTTGGGTCATAGCCCTGAACATTGCTCTATATGAAACATATTAGCTGGCACTAAAATTTGTCCTACTGTTGCAATGACAATAGTCTGCTCACTGTGAGAATAATTTATAAGGGCACCTTGCAGAGGGTTATTTTTGTCAATTACATCATGTGTTTGTCTTAATATACTTGTGCAACTTCTTATAAAATTGCAACCAGAATAAAAGTACACATCTTACTTGATGGCATGTACCTTGATGGTGAGCATGCATATGGGCGGAATTTGAATAAAACATAGGCGGAGCATACAAGTATGTGAATAAATTATAAAACACTATAATTTATGCATATCCTTGTTAACATCTACTGTAGATGTGGCTGGTGTAAATGATTGTTATATACATTAAAGTATATTCTCACCCACCAAAAAATTATAGTGTTTTATCATTTATGCATGTATTTGTATGCTCTGTTTCCCTTAAACTCTATCCATGCTCATGCCCACCCTCATTGAGCAACATATGTATTGTTAGGTTGATGCCTCTTTTTATTTTAAAAATAGGCTTAAAATAGGTGCCTTAAATAGCACTTTTAGTAGATATTCTGTTATGACTCACTTACTGTAAGCAGACCAAAACTGTATACTGAAACCAGCTTATAATATTAAACAGCAAAAACTGTGTGCATATATCAACCTTGTGCCATACAGAATGGTGAATCACACTTGGGGGATTCTAGATCAATTAATGTTGAACTATTCAAGGTTTTTTACCTGAAAAAATTTTAATTTAAAAAAATCATTGGTAAATCATACCCTCATGACAAATAATATCCTAGCTGGTAGTTTGAGAGGAGTAAAAATTGCTCTTATATAGTGAGAATGGTGAAAAATGGATGCATTGTCACCATACACCCTATATCAAACACAATACACCCTACATACATTTTATGTAGACAGTGGATATTTTTGTTTATGTATGTGGACATGTATATGATGAAAAGATTTTTTAAACAAAAGAACTAAAATTAGATTTAAAACAGAAAATATCAAACATGAGAAAGTGACAGACAGTATGAGTACAGGCTATCATAACCATGAATGGTCTCATTAATTTTGCTGAAATTGCCTGCAGCTACAGTCACTGATAACCTTTGTGTTTACGTGGACAGCAATCTGGCAGTATAGCATGCTAAGAAAAATGCAATGTATGGCTTATGTTGTACTCCTTTTACAATTTTCAATAGCTAATCTCAAATTTATTTGTTTCAAAAATCATCTATCATTATCCTACATTGGAACTAGCAAAGGCATTTTTGTAAATTATATTTTTTTGTGAATAATAAATGCTATTCTTCTTTTTTCAGGTATTTTATTTCCATAACTTTATTAAGAGTTTCTTTTTGCAACAAAAACACAATAAAATATCCAGACTAATGTGTACATCCTTAATTTATTAAAGTAACTCAAGTTTTATCACACTTATGTAAGAAAGCCCTATTAGCTCTCACTCTCTTAAATTTGTGTTTCAAATATACCACATTCTAGTAACAATTTATATGCAAATTTAATTTTAATTATTTTTAATAGTTATTCAAAAAGAGGATAAAAACATTGAAAATTGTCTCTTATTATGGAAAACTACTGGGCTTACCAGAGACTGAGCATCCAAATGGCAGTTAAAATTTAATGTAGATCAGTGGTGTAGGCACATATGGGCCCAGGTAGGCACAGACCCACCCACTCTGCACTCAGGTCCACCCAGCAGTGGCTCAGTAGCAATGTGGCAGGTGGGGATTTTCAAGCCCCAGTGGAGTAGTAAGGGGGTAGTCCACCCCGGGTGCTTGCTCTAAGGGGATGCACAGCCGGCACAGTGGGTCGGGGAAGGATTTAAGTGCATAATCAATAAAGTGCATAATATATAATCTAATAATTAAGAACATAAGAACATAAGAAGTTGCCTCCGCTGAGGCAGACCATAGGTCCATCCTGCCCAGCGGTCCGCTCCCGCGGCGGCCCATCAGGCCCATTGCCTGAGTAGTGGTCTATACCTATCTATACCCTTCAATCCCTTTTTCTTCTAGGAATCTATCCAAACTTTCTTTGAAACCATTTAATGTTTTTTTGTCTACAACAGCCTCTGGAAGCACGTTCCATGTATCCACCACCCTCTGAGTGAAAAAGAACTTCCTAGCGTTTGTTCTAAACCTGTCCCCTTTCAATTTCTCCGAGTGCCCCCTTGTACTTGTGGTGGTCCTTAATTTGAAAAATCTGTCCCTGTCTACTTTTTCTATGCCCTTCAGGATCTTGAAGGTTTCTATCATGTCTCCTCTAAGTCTCCGCTTTTCCAGTGAGAAAAGTCCCAACTGCTTCAACCTGTCGGTATATGGGAGATTTTCCATTCCCTTTATCAGTTTAGTTGCTCTTCTCTGTACTCCCTCAAGTACTGCCATGTCCTTCTTGAGGTACGGCGACCAGTACTGGACACAGTACTCCAGATGCGGCCGCACCATTGCACGATACAGCGGCATGATGACTTCCTTCGTCCTGGTCGTAATACCCTTCTTAATGATACCCAACATTTTGTTAGCTTTTTTTGAGGCTGTAGCGCACTGCGCTGATGCCTTCAGTGTTGCGTCTACCATCACTCCCAGGTCTCTCTCCAGGTTACTGACCCCTAGCGGTGTTCCCCCCATTCTGTATGTGAACATCGGGTTCTTTTTCCCCACGTGCATGACCTTGCATTTCCCTATGTTGAAGCTCATTTGCCATTTTTCGGCCCACTTTTCCAGCTGCATTAGATCCTTTTGGAGATTTTCGCAGTCTCCCCTGGTTTGAGCCCTGCTGTATAGTTTGGTGTCATCTGCAAATTTAATAACCTCACACTTGGTTCCCGCCTCTAGGTTATACATATATAATGTAAATGTAATTATTACATTTTATATTAAGCACTTTATTTCTATTATTATTACATTGTAATATATACAGTATATTAGTACAACTCATCAGAATCAGAATCAGTGGGAGCCCTGCGCATGTTTCTCTGCAACTAGATGGTCCTATCTGGGGGTGATGGGAGACAGTGACACCCGAAGTGTGTTCCTTATGTCCAGTCTACTCCATAATCTCATTTTGGTTGCTGTCACTGCAGAAAACCCCTACTTCACAAAGATAGGATGTTGGAAATGGAAGCAGGGTTTTCAGTGCTTTTGTGGTGATCTCAGGATATTTCACCTTAACTTTAATCCAGAACGTATGGAGAATTGAAGTTGTCTCAAACATATTTTTAAGGCCACCGTCATTTGTGATTCTCTTCTAGCATGGACAAAGTCGATTCACCTGGCTTGTTCACAAATGGGTTGCGGATCTATTCCTTCCTAGTTCGAGGATCTTTTGTGGCTGAGAAGTAATGCTCAAGCTCTTTTGAAAGCTGAGATAGGTGATCAAACACTAGCTGGGAGAATGAAGGCCCAGGCACAGTTTCTTCTAAAATCCTTTCTAATGTTTGAAACATGTCAATGGGAGTAGTGTCTTTTGTACATCACATATAAATTTATTAGACCTGAGCCATGTCTCTACCTGGTGCAATTTATCTCCAACAGCTGCCAATGAAGAAGCATCTACTGACTTTAAGGGTATTTGAATCCTATATATAAATCCCCATTGGCTTTTCTAATACATTCTGGGGCTCATAATCGAAACAGAAATACATCTAAAAACCGGCCTAAATCGGCTCTTGGACGATCAGAAACACAAGTTGTCCAAGTGCCGATAATCGAACTGGGTTTTAGACGTATCTAAAAACGATTTAGACCTTTACAGTGATACAGTACACCCAGAGCTAAAAGGGGTGTTTCAGGAGGAGTGTCTAGGGTGGGATTTGGGCGGGACATGGGCCATCCTAGACTTAGTCGTACTGCATGTATAACTGAAAGTTTTACAACACTGCCTAGACGGAACTTGGACGTTGTGACTTAGGCCATCTAAAACCAGGTCTAAGTCCATAGAAGGTATTCAAAGTGGCCCGATCAGCACTGCAGACACAAAGTACAGACCCCCACACACTGCCCCAGTGATCATTGACCCCCCTCACCCCCATAAAAATTGTAATAACAACTTTACTTATCTGCCTCCAGAACATCATCACCTGGCAGCCTGGCATAGGAAAGCCTAGTAGAGCTGCACAGAGGTGGCTTAAGTGGTCTTGGGGGTGAGTTAGTGAACCATGGAGAGGAGAACCTAGGCCCTTAAGCCACTCTAATCACTGCATTCATGGTAAAGCATGTACACCACTCAACCCCCCCCCCCCAAACACTTTTGTACTGCCATATAAGTGGCACCTGCAGCCATAAGGGCTATTAGGATGGTAGGTGGGTCTAGTTGGTTCTGGGGGGTGTTTTAGGGGGCTCACCATGACCTTTAAGGTTGTTATGGTGAGATGTGTACCGTATGTAGCACCCTTTTTGTGAAGTTCACAGCAGTGCCCTGTAAGGTACCCTGCTACTCAGGTGCAATGTTTAGGTGTCCAGTCCATCACTTTGCTGACCCCGCCCACGTCAAGAAAAGGTCTTTTTCTAGGCGTTTTTGACTTGGACTAATTTTTGGATGAAAATGGGGTATGAAGATGGACGACTTAGCGGTCTGGACGGCACCCCCATGAACACATGAACTCCCCACCTCTCAAATCCCATATAGACTCCCCCGGGACCTTAATCAGCAAGTTCGGCCACAGGGATGGTGGGCCTTCCCCTTCCCGCTGCATCCTAGGATGCACCAGGGAGGATCCTAATGCCCTGATTGGCCCAGGCACCTAAGGCCCCTCCCACAGGAGTGGCTTTAGGAGCCTTGGCCAAATACAGTCAGGCCTCCTTCCCAGTACATTCTGGGATGCACTGGAGTAGCCTAATACTCTATTGGCCAGATCCCTAAGGCAACTCACATGGGAGTTGGTGTGGGGGGTTCAAGGGTTCTAGCAGGAGGGTATGGGCATCTCTCCTGATGGCCAACTTGTGTGTGTGGGGGGGGTGGTGGTAAGGGGTTCCCTGCTGCTGCTACGCAGCTGATCGTGGCAGGGAGATTCCATTGTCGCGATCAGCTCAGCAGCAATGCAATTCTCTAAACAGTGCCTGTGACATGGGTGCCGGTTAGAGAATCAGGGTGATTAGGCTGGGTTAAACATCTGTCCGTTAGGACAGGTGTGATTCTGTATAGGATGCCTGTGTGCAATTCTCAAAAGCCGCTTAGGCTGCTGCTGAGACCGGATGTCCTGTACAGAATCAGGCCCTTAGTCCAGAGAGCAGTGTCAGAGCATTTAGCACTATGAGCCACAAGAGAAACCTCTACTGCAGCTTAGTAAAAGGGTGGTATATAAACAGGGGCAAAATATCAAATCCCCTGGTATACTTTCACTCCTTCCTGGGATTATCTTCTACTTTGTACTCAGCTTTTGTGCCTTTTCTGTGCCAATGATTCCTAAGTGACACATATAAAAATTTGATGCTACCAGTAAAGATACTAAACAATAGTATCTATGGTGCTTATGATTTTATACCCTCAAGAGCCCCTAATTAATTGGAAAATTTACAACTAGGGCCTGATATTCAGCCCACTGTGGGTAGCATATTTTAAGTTGCTGACAGCTGCTGGCTGAATTAAGGTCAGATTTTCAATGCTGGGTTATGCCTGGCCTCTAGCACTGAATATTTGGGTTAGTACAGCCACCTAGAAGTTAACCAATCACCATCCACAGATTAGTACCCAGTTAGTTTAGCAGATAAAGTTAGGACAGCCTTTTTGCGGGTTGATATTCAAAAGGGTTTAACCAACAGGAGAGGTTTCTGTCTGGTTAAACCCTACTGAGCTGGGCAGCCAACAATATTCAGTGACACTTAAGCTGCTACATAGTTAATGATCTCTTCTGGTCTCAGGAATTCCAGCCTTGGTTTTATATTCTTCTTGTCTCATGCTTATATCTCCAGAGCATGCCAAGATTTTAGACAAATAAGGCAACATTCCAATCATAGTATTGGAAATATCATATATTTCCTACTAATAAAGTAATTTGATTTTAATTTCATTGAGTCCGAAGTAAGTCTTGCTAAAATCTATATTCAGCGTTTCTGAAGGCTAGTTATGTTTGCAAATCTGAAAGTGTTAGGCTTTCAAGCTGAGCAAAATAGAGTGTTATAGTAAGACACGTGTATCATATGTCATCTCGCCATTAATTTGAGATAGAATGGCATTGCAGTTGAAGAAATTAGTCAGAAACCACAAGGTACTCAGCAAACCATGAGTAGTATTAAATGAGAATTCTTGCATACCTATTCAAATCTGGTCAATATAAATCTACTATATTTCACACAGATCAATGTCAACCTTTTTCTTTTTGCAATTCTTTCTTATGTGTACACATAATATTCCAGATTCTGGATTATCACAATTACTCAGCAGGAAGTATTAGAATTCCCTCCCTGTTAAAAATCGTGTGAGTAGGTTTAATGACCTCTTGCTTCTCCTCTGGTTTGATTATTTTCAGTCACCAGAGAAGATAGCAACCATGTTCTTATTAGTTTAAATTTGTGATTATTTTATGAATGCAATGTAATATCTATTTCACTCAGACATTTTGGGCCCCGTATACAAAGCTGCCGTAGTGATTCCCGCAAGGCAAATGTGATGAAGCCTATTCAATTCATATGTCACATTTGCTGCTCCATAATTGCTACCATGGCTTTGTAAAAGGAGCCCTTGATTTTCTTATTGTTTTTGGTATTCATAATAAGCTTTGTTAATAGCTTGTCTAGGTTTCTAAAACACTTACTAGTCGGTTTGTCTAGTTCCCATCTTCCTACTCTTCAATTTCTATAGAACATTTCTTCAAGTCTCTTTAATAGACTGCTAGCTGAAGGTTCTCTTCCACAAAATATGGGAAACACTGTTATTACGCCTATTCCAAAACAACAAAACGGTGATCTTTCTCAACCATCTAATATTAGACCTACAGCCAATATTCCTCTGTTGATTAAATTACTAGAGTCTCTGGTAAATAAACAACTATCAGAATGCAACTATCAGAGCAATTCTTTTGTTTACATCCAGCTCAATTTGGGTTTTGACCTAAACATAGCTGAATGCTCTGTGCTGTCAGGAGTAGGGCAAAGCATTCAGAGCACTGGCCTGTGCTAAAAACCGCTATTGCAGTTTTGTAAAAGGGGGGGAGCGTAAGTGACACGGACTGATGAGGACCAGCCAGCACGGTTTCAGTAAAGGCAGATCTTGTTTGACGAACTTGCTGCACTTCTTTGAGTGAGTAAACAGGCAGATAGACAAGGGCGACCCGGTCAATATTGTATATCTGGTATCGCCAGAGAAAGATGAGCAATCAACATGACAGTGCAAAACAAATTTCTTTTTCTTTACATTACATTGGTATTTATGGATTGTTAATATTCCCCTTAAGGAGTTCTATGCAATTTACATGAAGAAAGATAGTGGTCATATCCAGGAAATTACATTGCTACATTCGGTGCTTTCTTAAGGGTTGCAGTCTTTACATAGGGCATCATGATATGTGGTAACACTTTAGTGTTGCTCGACAATGTTCCACATGAACGACTACATCGAAAAATTGCAAGCCATGGAATCGAGGGTGAAATACTCATGTGGATTAAAAACTGGCTGGAGCATAGGAAACAGAGAGTGGGGGTAAATGGACAATAATCAGAGTGGAAAAGTGTCACCAGTGGGATACCACAGGTCTCGGTGCTTGGACCCATGCTCTTCAACATCTTTATAAACAATCTGGACACTAGTACGATGAGTGAGGTGATTAAATTTGCGGACGATGCAAAGTTGTTCAGAGTAGTGAAGATACAGGGGGACTGCGAAGATCTGCAACGTGACATAATCAGGCTCGAGAAATGGGCATCGACATGGCAGATGAGGTTCAACGTGGATAAGCGTAAAGTGATGCATGTCGATAACAAAAATCTCATGAACAAATACAGGATGTTCAGGGCGGTACTTGGAGACACCTCCCAGAAAAGAGACTTGGGAGTTCTGATCAACAAGTCGATGAAGCCGTCCACGCAATGTGCGATGGCGGAGAAAAGGGCCAACAGAATACTAGGAATGATTAAGAAGGGGATCACGAACAGATCAGAGAAGGTTATCATGCCGCTGTACTGGGCCATGGTGCGCCCTCACCTGGAGTACTGCGTCCAGCACTGGTTGCCGTACATGAAGAAGGACATGGTACTACTTGAAAGGGTCCAGAGAAGAGCGACTAAAATTTTTAAGGGGCTGGAGGAGTTGCTGTACAGCAAGAGATTAGAGAAACTAGGCCTCTTCTCCCTCAAAAAGAGGAGATTGAGAGGGGACTTGATCGAAACATTCAAGATACTGAAGGGAATAGACTTAGTAGATAAAGACAGGTTGTTCACCCTCTCCAAGGAAGGGAGAATGAGAGGGGATTCTCGAAAGTTGAAAGGGGATAGATTCCGTAAGAAAGGAAGGAAGTTCTTCTTCACCCAGAGAGTGGTAGAAAACTGGAATGCTCTTCCGGAGTGTGTCGTAGAGGAAAACACCCTCTAGGGATTCAAGACAAAGTTGGCAAGTTCCTGCTCAACTGGAAATTACGCAGGTGAGGTTGGGCTCATTTAGAGCACTGGTCTTTAACCTAGGGGCCGTCGCGTGAGCAGACTGCTGGGCACGATGGACCACTAGTCTGACCCAGCAGTGGCAATTCTTATGTTCTTATGGATTTGTATGGATCAGTTATCAAATGGTTCAAGAAATTTCTTACAAATTGGAGCTATGAGCGTAATCAAGGTTGGAGTTTTCTCTAAAAGTTGGAACTCTTTTTGTGGCGTTCCACAAGGGTCTTCTATTTCTCCTATATTTTTAAATATTTTTATGAGTTCTGTGCAGACATTGGTTCTAGTGGGTGAAGATGTTTTACTCTGATTATATTTTTGGGTTATTTCTAGTGGATAGGGATATTGCAAATGCCAATGTTAAGATTGTATTGGAAATGTCCTGCAAACTGAAATGAAATACAAACAAGACAAAAGTTTTATGGTTTAAAAATCAGTTGACTTTGGTCCCTTCATCAATCACATTGGAATCTGAGTTTCCCTTAAAGTTAAAAAAACAGCTAAAGTATTAGGGTTATTATACACCATCTACCCTACTCACCAGATCTTGCTTCATCTGATTATTTTCTGTTTCCAAACCTTAAAAAGAGTTTGAAAGGGCAACAATTTATGTGATTCAGAGGTGATTGCAGCAGCAGAGCAGTATTTCAGTGACCAGACATCAGAGCATTTTTTGAAAGGGTTACAGAAACTTCAGACACAATGTGCCAAGTATGTTGAACTTAGGGATGAATATGTGGAATAACTTATAAGTTTCATGCCTCCACATCATTCCCTTCTTGGATGGGCTGAGAACTTTTCTGCATCCCATTGTAATATCCATTCAAAAGCTTCCATCAGGAAAAAAATTTGAAGAAATCTACTGAAATTTTTTTTATAGTACTGAAGACATCAGGATTATGCAGAACAGTGCTGGCCTTGGAAAGGATCATTAAGTACATAAAAAACAGACATTTCAGCTGCAATCTTTAAAACCAACCCGTTCTGTTACATATGAGGGACATTATGTAGCATCGTTATAGCTGAAAAATGTATTATTTGCATATACCTAAAGGAGAATTACACAAACACTATCTAAGATTCATGTGTGCAGTCAACCTGTAGCATTTAGCCTTTCTGTCAGCCTCAAGAATATTTACAAAATTCATGGTTGTTTTTGTGACTAAGTTAAAATAGGAGAAACTAGCAGTTATTCTATACTTAGATGATCGACTAAATATAAAACTCATTATTTTGTTGCTCTGAGCTACCTATCTTAATCTGGTAGCTATCAGTAGAGAGTGTATTTTTCCTGATTATTTGTATTTGAGCCTTTGGTTTTTCTGTTCTTCATGTTGCCCTGTTGTTGTACCCTTTCTAATAAAAATGATTACAAAAAAAAACAACAACCCCAAAAACTAATCATAAGAAGGTTCATTTTTTCAATCTAATAAACACTTTTACTATAATAGAGAGAAAAGATTCATGCCAAAAAACAAGATTCTCCTATTGTTTCTCATTGCTTAGTATATGAGAACAAAGCACTGCATATAAAACTCAGGACCAAAAAGCCTTTACAGACCTGAATTCCTTGACAATTGACATCGTCAATGTTGATCCAGAAAATACTTGCAATAACATAGAAACATAGGGGTCCTTTTATCAAGCCGCGCTAGCGGGGTTAGCGCATCGGACATTTCATCACGCGCTAACCCCCACAGCCGGCTAAACAACTAACGCCTGCTCAATGCAGGTGTTAGCGGCTAGCGTGGCAGGCGGTTTAACACGCGTTAAACCCCAACCGCAGCTTGATAAAAGGGCCCCATAGAAAAATGATGGCAGATAAAGGCTAAATGGCCCATCTAGTCTGCCCATCCGCAGTAACCATTATCTCTTTCTCTCTCTGAGAGATCCTATGTGCCTATCCCAGGCCCTCTTGAATTCAGACACAGTCTCTTGTCTCCACCACCTCTTCCGGGAGACTGTTCCACACATCTATCACCCTTTCTGTAAAAAAGTATTTCCTTAGATTACTCCGGAGCCTATCACCTTTTAACTTCATCCTACGATCAATGTTGCCTCCCTCCCACCCTATAGTAATAGAATCTACCACTCTCCTTTTCAAATCCTACAATGTGTGCTTAAACATTGAGCATATATTAAATATAAAGGCGCTTAGGTGGATGTTTAAGTTGAATACCATGATGTCAGAAGGGCTAAATGAGGTGGAAGACTGGTTGACATTGGCAGAATGAGTGAATATTTAAAAAAAGATATTCTATTCTCCATTGATACTTAATTTTTGGAAGTCGATATGGGGCCAAATTAATGTAATACTTGGGTCTTTGATACCACTAACTTATGAAGCCATAATTTGTGGTACTCTATTACATGTTAAACCTTCTTTGGATCGCTATAAAAACTGGTTTTTCTTAATAATGACAGGAATAGCCATCCAGATAATAACACGCAGCTGGAAGAGTTATGATAGACTTAATTATACTTTCTGGTGAGCAAACTTATGTTCTAGCTACAAATATGAAAGAATGAATGCTGAAATTTTAGGATATAGTAGTGCATTTGAAAGGGTATGGAACCCATTGACATCATTTGTTGAGTCACAATAATTTCAACAACAGCAAGGGAACTTGCTTATCTAAGGTGATACTATAAATAACTCTTTTACTAATCACCTTTCTTCTTTAATTCAAACAGTAGTACTTATTTATACACAAGGCTGATATGGTTAAGTGAACACTCAGACCCACAACTGAGTTCCGGTGAAAAAATCATGGAGCAGCTGTTAAGGAGACCATCATAGTTGTTCACAATCTCCTCCACCAAACAAAGACTAAATAAATAACACCAAATCAAAATAAAATAATATATTTAACAACAACTTAACTTTGTATGGTGTGGGTAGTACACATAACTGCTCCGGGCTCCTCCGTTGTTCTTATTACCGACCCCCCAACCTAGGTTTCACCTGCTGGCTTCTTCAGGAGGGGTACTAAAATTACAAGATGACTCCAATTAACACTAAACCACACAGCTTACTTTCTCAATAAACTAAACATTTTGAAATGCTCAATACACACTCTCTCTCCGACTTACCGGCACAAACACTCTATACTGCACACAGACGCGCTGCTGACGAAGGGAACTTCCCAGCAGGCCACGCTTTAAATACATTCCCCTTTTACTGGCCTCAACGTCATCACTCATTACGTCATGAATGAGAAATTATAATTGAAACCAATCAATATCTGTGTGCAGTATGGAGTGTTTGTGCTGGTAAGTAGGAGAGAGAGTGTGTATTGAGCATTTCAAAATGTTTAGTTTATTGAGAAAGTAAGCTGTGTGGTTTAGTGTTAATTGGAGTCTATGATGGTCTCCTTAACAGCTGCTCCGTGATTTTTTCACCAGAACTCAGCTGTGGGTCTGAGTGTTCACTTAACCATATCAGCCTTGTGTATAAATAAGTACTACTGTTTGAATTAAAGAAGAAAGGTGATTAGTAAAAGAGTCACAATAATTGTTATGTACCTTTTCTTTTTATTTGTCCTCCTTACACATCCAGGATGGGAGGGAGATGGGAAAACATTATAATTATTATTCATTATATATATTTTATTGAAATTATACATGTGGTTTTATTTTCATTAGTTAAAGGGGGGGGGTGAAAATGTTTGTTGTAGAAATATTTGTATATTTAAAGTGCTTTTGTTTGATTCGTTTATGTTTAAATTCACTGTATTGCACTGTTAATAATTGAAAACTAATAAAGATTTACAAAAAAAAAGATATTGGCAGACAGAGTGAGTATTCATCCATGGATTGCTTTTGATTGGCTAGTCTGGTGGTGATGTCATAGGGGTTTTCAGAGCGCAGGTTAACACTACGGCCACCTTTGGCTTTTGGCGCTTAGCATTAAGGATAGCAATAATGCTTAGAGTTCCTAACATAGACGTGAGTACACAGTTAGGATTTTTTTTTTTTGTATACTGTATGCTTATTTTGAATGGTTAATATGATAGGATTGTAATTTTGGGCATTTTATTTCTTAGTCTGCCCAGACCCTGAGGAAGTATACTAAATGCATCGGTGAGGGGGGGGACGAGTTAAGTTCAAATTAAGCATAAAGGAATATTAAAGTATTAATGAGTTTAGGTAATAAATAATTAAGCATAAATTTTGAAAAAATGAAGATTCAATATACAGGACTAATGAGGATTGCAGCCGCATGGTGTTATGCTACACCAGTGGCGATGTGAGGATCCCGATATATTGTGGCAAATCCAGGACAAATTCAGGGTTTTCTCCCTTGAATAGCCAGGAATTGCACAAAGTTATGTTTGAAATTATGTCCTTTTAAGGAACTCAGGGCTAGATTCACTAAGCAAACTGATCGTTTGCAAGCCCTTTGTGACATGATTTCCCTCCTGTAGTATTCACTAACTTATTTTGTGATCCGATTCCGATCCGCGCATGCAAATGAGGGGAATTGAATGCAAAGTAGGTAGGGACGCGATTCACTAAACAAATTTCCCGATCCGACTAGGCTAGCCGATCAACCCAAAAAGCGACTGCTGAGGACCAGTCGCTGAAGCCCATTCCGACTGCCTTCTGCCGCCCTGCTCTTAGCCCTGTCAGCCCCGATCTTCTGCTTCCTCGATCTGCCTGCCTGCCCTGACTGTAGCTGCCCTGATTGTCTGCCTGCCCTGATCTGCATGCTTGCCCTGATCTAACTGCCTGCCCCGCCTGCCTGCCCCAAGCTTCCCTCATCGCCTGTCTGCGCCGACTCTCCCACCCTTCCCTGCAGTGTAAGCCCATGATTTTAACCCGCAGGCTTTAAGCAGGTTAAAACCACGGGCTGTAAAAAATGTTTAAAAAAAAAAAAAAAGTGCTGGGCCAGAGGTTCAGCGCATGTGCAAGGATCGCTATAGAGCGATCCATGCTGGCAGATGGGTGTATTCTTCCGATCGCCCTCATCTGCATGTTGCAGTTTTGTGAAATTGTCGGACCTGCCAGGATCGGGCCCGAATTGGGCCCGGATTGGGCCCAATCGCGCAGGTTAGTGAATCTAGCCCTCAGATTCTAGAGGCAGGGACATAATGCTTGCTTCTCAGTATGAAGTGCCTGATACTATTTTCCCACCCTGGCTTAGGCGGCGTGGCCTAGAGCTGCTTAAAGTCAGAAGGAGAGTATTTGAGAACAGACAGACCAAGAGCTTAGCTAGACACTGACAGGAGCTGCTTACTAAAGTTGAACCAGCAAGCTGGGGTATGCATGAGGTGGGTGAAATTCCTCCTAACCCAACTACTGAATTTAACTCAATACCAGAAGCTATGGTAATTGGAGGAGGCATGTTTGAGTTCCCTGAAGCTTTAGAGGTTTTGCAGATTGATTGAACCTGTAAGTTATGTTCCTCTCTCATTCTACTGACCTGCTGACTAAGAAAGGATTTGTGTTTTGTAACATAGAAAGAACAGTGTTTTGGAAGAGCACATACATAAGAACATAAGATTTGCCGCTGCTGGGTCAGACCAGTGGTCCGTCCTGCCCAGCAATCCGTTCACGCCTCACCTGCGTATGTTCTAGTTTAGCAGGAACTTGTCCAACTTTGTCTTGAATCCCTGGAGGGTGTTTTCCCCTATAACAGGAAGAGCATTCCAGTTTTCTATCACTCTCTGGGTGAAGAAGAACTTCCTTACGTTTGTATGGAATCTATACCCTTTCAACTTTAGAGAGTGCCCTCTTGTTCTCCCTACCTTGTAGAGGGTGAACAATCTGTCTTTATCTACTAAGTCTATTCCCTTCAGTATTTTGAATGTTTCGATCATGTCCCCTCTCAGTCTCCTCTTTCAAGGGAGAAGAGGCCCAGTTTCTCCAATCTCTCACTGTACAGCAATTATTCCAGCCCCTTAACCATTTTAGTCACTCTTCTCTGCACCCTTTCGAGTAGTACCGTGTCCTTCTTCAAGTATGGCAACCAGTCTTGGACGCAGTACTTCAGGTGAGGGCACACCATGGCTCAGTACAGCGGCATGATAATCTTCTCCGATCTGTTTGTGATCCCCTTCTTTATCATTCCTAGCATTCTGTTTGCCCTTTTCGCCGCCACGGCACATTGCGCAGACGGCTTCATAGACTTGTCAATCAAAACTCCCAACTTATCCACATCGAACCTCATTTGTCATGTCGATGCCCATTTCTCGAGCTTGGTTATGTCACGTTGCAGATCTTCGCAATCGCCTTGCGTCACTACTCTGAATAACTTTGTATCATCCGCAAATTTAATCACCTCACTCGTCGTACCAATGTTCAGATCGTTTATAAAGATGTTGAAGAGCATGGGTCCAAGCACCGAGCCGTGTGGCACCCCACTGGTGATGCTCTTTCAGTCCAAATATTGTCCATTTATCTCCACTTTCTGTTTCCTATGCTCCAGCCAGTTTTTAATCCACGTGAGTATTTCATGGCTTGCAATTTTCCAAAATAGTCGTTCATGTGGAACTTTGTCAAACACCTTCTGAAAATCCAAATATACAGCGTTGACCGGGTCGCCCTTGTCTATCTGCTTGTTTACTCTCTCAAAGAAGTGCCTTTGCTGAAACCGTGCTGACTGGTCCTCATCAGTCCATGTCCATCAAGGTGATCAGTGATGCGGTCTTTTATCAGCGCCTCTACCATCTTTCCCAGTACTGAGGTCAGACTGTAGTTACCCGGATCCCCCTCAAAACTTTCTTGAAGATCGGCATAACATTCACCACCATCCAGTCTTCCAGAATATTTCCCAATGTAATCGATAGATTGGCTATTAGTTGAAGCAGTTCAGCTATAGTCCCTTTCAGTTCCTTGATGACCCTCAGATGGATGTCATCCGGTCCTGAGGATTTATTGCTCTTTAGCCTATCAATCTGCCTGCATACCTCATCTAGACTGACCATCAACCCTGTCAGTTTCCCTTCTTCGTTTCCAGTATATAGCCTGATGGGTTCCGGTATGCTGTGTATATCCTCTTCAGTAAATACAGACTCAAAAATGTGTTCAGTTTGTCAGCGATTTCTTTGTCTTCCTTTAGCACTCCCTTTATTCCACAGTCATCCAACGGTCCCACCGCTTTCTTCATGGGTCGTTTTCCCTTAATATATCGAAAGAACGGCTTGAAGTTTTTTGCCTCCTTGGCTATTTTTTCCTCATAGTTTCTTTTGTCCCCTTTCACCACCTTGTGGCACCTGCGTTGATGTTGTTTGTGCTTATTCCAGTTTTCATCTATTTTTTACCTTTTTCATTCCTTAAACAAAGTTTTCTTGTCTCTGATCGCTTCCTTCACCTCTACAGTGAGCCACGCCAGTTTTTTGTTCTTTTTCCTCTTGGATCCTTTGTTGATACGTGGTATATGTAGATTTTGCGCCTCGGTGACTGTGTCCTTAAAAAGAGACCAAGCTTGCTCTAGTGTTTTTACAATGCTTATCCTCTTAATCTTCTTCCCCACCATGAGTCTCATCCCTTCGTAATTTCCCTTTCGGAAGTTCAGCGCCATGGCCGTGGTGGTCGTTCTGATTATTCCTTAGTGTGACCCCTTTCACCTTCATTCCAGAGCTTCCTTTCAATTGAAAGAGACTTTTTTCTTGAGCGTTTAAGTCACAGAGGTATTTAAACATCACTATCATGTCTTCTCTCCCCAGCCTTTCTTCTAAAGTATACAATACATATTGAGATGTTTAAGCCTGTCCTCATCCACTTTATGATGAAGATCACTAATCACTTTAGTTACCACCCTCTGGACAGATTCTATCCTGTTTATATCTTTTCAAAGGTGCAATTTCTAGAATTGTACACAGTATTCTAAATGAAGCCTCCACAGGGTCTTAAACAGAGGCATTATTACCTCCTTTTGCCTACAGGCCATTCCTCTTCCTGTTTGCCCAAACATTCTTCTAGTTTTCACCTTTGCCTTTTCTACATGTCCCTCTAGTGACCTTAAGATTATCACACAAAATCACAGCCAAGTACCATTCCTCTTTCTTGTACAAAAGTTCTTTACCCTCTAAAGCAGGGGTGTCCAAACTGCGGCCCGAGGGCCGCATGCGGCCCAGTGAAGTATTTTATGTGGCCCTGGTCGAGGGCGATGCAGTGTTTTCCTCTGCTGCCCCCGGGTGTTTACCGTCTTGCCATCTCCCTCCTCTGTTTTGCTGCAGCATTTGCGCGTTTGTGCAGCTCCAGAAACATTTTTTTCGGCCAGAAGGCCCAGGGAAGCCAAAAGGTTGGACACCCCTGCTCTAAAGTGTACTGCTCCATTGGGTTTTTGGGAAAGAGATTAGTTCTTAAATACTGCATCTTTTATAGTTTTATAACTACACTCAAAGTGGTTTACATAAAGGTATGGCAAGCATTTTCCTTGTCTGTCCCAGTGGGCTCACAATCTATCTAATGTACCTGAGGCAGTGGAGGATTAAGTGACTTGCCCAGGATCGCAAGGGTCAACACAAAGTTGGAACCCACAACCTCAAGGTGGTGAGGTTGTAGCTCTAACCACTGTGCCACACACTCCTGCAGCCTAAATGTATGATCCTGCATTTTTTAGCATTAAATCATAACTGCCAAATTAGGACTATTCTTCAGCTTTGTTAGGGCCCTCCTCATATTATCCATGTCTACCCTATTGTAATGAGGCAAAATGTACCATATAACCCTTCAGCAATATTGGTTTACAAAAGTATTTTAAAAAATGGCCCAAGAAAGAAATCTTGTTGCATAACACTAGCAGCATTGCTTTTCTCAGAGTGAGCACCATTTAACACTGTCACCTTCCATTCAAATAATTCTTAACATAGTCAGTCATTTTAGAGCATGTACTGACGGCACCCAGTTTATTTATTAGTTGTCTATGTGGAACTGTGCTGCTTGTACATTCATTTACCCATTTCCGTACAGCTTTAAAACTTGCTTATTTGAACTGGCGTTTACTTCCCATTGATTGTGTAACGAGGGTACATGGGATAACGGACTTATGGCACTGAAGTAAATAGCTGTCTCCCTGATTTCTATATATGGAGTTCTGCTTTTATTTTCTTTTAAATATATTTTATTGAACACTGCCTTGACTTCTGCTGCAAAAGGGTGGTATATAAAATTTAATAAACAATAAACGATACTGCATCTAGCATTCATAAGGACATAAGAAGTTGCCTCCGCTGGGTCAGACCAGAGGTCCATCGAGCCCAGCAGTCCGCTCCCGCGGCGGCCCATCAGGTCCATGACCTGTAAGGTGATCGGCATCTAAGCCCTTTTTATCCCCTTATCCTTCTCTGTAAGCCCTTTCATAACTTATCTCTACCTCTATCTGTATCCCTCAACCCCTGCGTCCTTCAGGAATTTATCCAATCCTTCCTTGAAGCCCGGTAGGGTACTCTGTCCTATTACAACCTCTGGAAGTGCGTTCCAGGTGTCCAGCACCCTTTGAGTGAAAAAGAATTTCCTAGCATTGGTTCTAAACCTGTCCCCTTTCAATTTCTCCGAGTGCCCCCTTGTCCTTGTGGTTCCCAATAGGCAGTAGCGTACCAAGGGGAGGTGAGGGGGGGGAGGTCCGCCTCTGGTACATGGCTTGGGGGGGGGGGTGCACAGCTGGCCAGGTCCTCCAGTCCTTCCTTTCCCCGGCCGCGCCGCTACAATCCTACCTCCCCCGCCGACAAGAAGTCTTTCCGAAGTCAATTCAGACGTCGGAGAGGATGTTCCGGGCCAGCCAGGCAGTGATTAGCTGGCCCGGAATGTCCTCTCCAACGTTAGAATTGACACAGGCGTGGACCGAGAGAAAGTAAGGGGAGAGGTGCTTTTTTTTTTCCCGCGGTAGGTAGTGCAGGATGTAGGCAGGCAAGCTGGCTGACTTTAGCGCAGCAGGAAGGGAGGGAGATAGGTAGGCAGACAAGCAGGCTGGCTTTGGGGGTGGAAAAAATCTGGAAGGCAGTGGGGGAGACATAAGGAGGCACTGGGGGCACTAAGGACATGGGAAGAAGGCACTGGGGGCACCATGGACACAGGAAGGAGGCACTGGGGGTACTATGGACATAAAAAGGAGGCACTGGGGCCACTAAAGACACAAGATGGGGCACTGGGGCACTATGGACACATGAAGGAGGCACTGGGGGCATCATGGACACAGGAAGGAGGCACTGGGGGCACTATGGACATGAGAAAGAGGCACTGGGGGCACTAAGGACACAAGATGGGGCACTGGGGGCACTATGGACATAGGAAGGAGGCACTGGGGGCACTATGGACACAAGACGGGGCACTGGGGGCACTATGGACACAGGAAGGAGGCACTGGGGGCACTATGGACACAGGAAAGAGGCACTGGGGGCACTAAGGACACAGGACGGGGTACTGGGGGCACTATGGACACAGGACGGAGGCACTGGGGGCACTATGGACATGGGAAAGAGGCACTGGGGGCACTAAGGACACAAGACGGGGCACTGGGGGCACTATGGACATAGGAAGGAGGCACTGGGAGCACTATGGACACGACGGGGCACTGGGGGCACTATGGACACAGGAAGGAGGCACTGGGGGCACTATGGACACAGGAAAGAGGCACTGGGGGCACTAAGGACACAGGACGGGGTACTGGGGGCACTATGGACACAGGACGGAGGCACTGGGGGCACTATGGACATGGGAAGGAGGCACTGGGGGCACTAAGGACACAACACGGGGCACTGGGGGCACTATGGACACAGGAAGGAGGCACTGGGGGTACTTTGGATACAGGAAGGAGGCACTGGGGGCACTAAGGACATGGGAAAGAGACACTGGGGGCATCATGGACACAGGAAGGAGGCACTGGGGGCACCATGGACACAGGAAGGAGGCACTGGGGGCACTATGGACACAGGAAGAAGGCACTGGGGGCACTAAGGACATGGGAAGGAAGGAGGGAGGGAATAGAAAGAGACAATTGTTGGGCCTGAGTGCAGAAAGAAAGAAATGAAAGAAAGGATACACAGTCAATTAATAGATGTCCCCTTTTGATGAAAAAATAAATGGTCACGTTACCTCTGACTTACTTTTTCTGCAGCAGAGTTGGCAGCTGCGCTGAGGTGCAGGAAGGTCCCGTGATGACTCATCTGCCAGCTCTGCTCCGGAAGAAGTAAGTTACATCAGAAGGGGTGGACCCGGCAGACACAGTCATTGCGGGACTTTGCCACAACTCCCTGTGCCTGCCAGGTCCACCCCCTCCGACGTAACTTACTTCTTCCGGAGCAGAGCCAGCAGACGAGTCATCATGGGACCTTCCAGCATGCAGCTGCTGAGTCAACTCCAGAGCAAGTACGTCGGAGTGGGGTGGACTGGCAGCCAGCAGCTACAGTCATCGTGGGACCTTTCTGAATGAAGGGAGAGAAAGGAGCAAGATTGCTGGAATGGAAGAGTGGTGGAGGGAAAGAAAGGGAGCAGGGTGGTATGGAAGGGTGGTGCTGATAGAATTGATGTACAGAGAAAGGGGAGAGACATAAGGGGGAAGGATATTGGAGGGAAAGAAAGGGGGCAGATGCTGATTGAAGAGGGGTGGATGGCGAGAGAAAGGGCAGACATTGGTTGGTAGTGGGGAGCCTATGCTGGATGGAAGTGCAGATGGGAGAGATAAGGGAGCAAATGCAGGAAGGAAATGGGAGGAGAGAAAGAGGGGAGCAGACGCTGGATGGAAGTGGACAGAGAGAGAAGGTACTAGATGGAAGGGTTGGAGAAAGAAGGTACATGATGGAAGGAGGGGATAAATAAAAGGAGGGCACATGAAGGGGAGAAAATGATTGAGTAAGGGAAACACTGGAGGAGTGAGGGAAAGAGGTGGTACACTTTAGGTAGACAGTAAAAAAGGACATTGATGAGAGGGTAGTAAAAACGTAATCTAGACAGATGCAGAAAATAAATTGAAAAAGAAAATGAGGGAGAAAAGGGAAAGGGATTGCAGAGGAGAGGTGTGGGAGAGGGGAGAGATGCCAGACCAATGGGGGTGAAAGGAGAGATGGAAGGGGGAGGCATACAGTTTCTGGAAGGGTCATAGAAGGAGAGAAGATGCCATATAGGGGAAGAGAGACGGCAGATAGTGGATGGAAGGAAGAGAGTTACAAGAAGATGAAGAAAGCAGAAACCACAGAAGACAAAGTTAGAAAAAAAATTTCTATTTATTTATTGCTTTAAGAGATGTCACTGTTTCTGTGGTGCATTGTATGCAGAGTCCAGCTTCTTACTGGTTCAATTTAATCTTTGTCTATGTATTTCTATTTTATCCCCCCCCCCCCCTTTTTACAAAACCGTGGAGCGTTTTTTAGCGCCAGCCGTGGTGGTAGCAGCTCTGATGCTCAAAATTCTATGAGCGTCAGAGCTGTTACTACCGTGACTAAAATCCATACTACAGTTGTGTAAAAGAGGGAGGGGTTAGTTTGTGATTACATATTCCATTCTAGGCGAAGATGTTTTCTGTGTTCTGTGTGTTCGAAAGACATGATTTTTTGTTAGGATTGACTGCAGGATTGATCTGTACTAATCTGGCTTGTTTAGTTTTACAATGGGTGTATTGATGTTGTACTGCTCACTGCAGTATGTAAGATGCTGCCTTTTCCTAGGTACTCATGTGTGACATGTGGCTTGTTACTAAAAATCATGTTTTTCGTACAGATGGGTGGGGTGTCAAAAAATGATGGGCCCCGGGTGTCACATATGCTAGGTATGCCACTGCCAATAGGCTGAAGAATCTGTCCCTTTCTACCTTCTCTATACCTTTCATGATCTTGAAAGTCTCTATGATGTCTCCTCTTTTCTAGGGAGAAGAGCCCCAGCCTATCCAACCTGTCTGCATAGGAAAGGTTCTCCATCCCTTTTACCATTTTCGTCGCTCTCCTCTGAACCCCCAATCTAACTCTCTGGTCATCTAGTCAAAATAAATTAATCAGATTTGTATGACAAGACCTCCTCTAGTTAAACCATGCTGTTTTGGGTGCTGCAGTCCATTGGATTTCAGGAACTTCACTAAAGTGTTTCCATTAATTTACTTACCACAGAAGACAGACTTACTGGCCTGTAGTTCCTGACCTTCTCCTTACTTGTGCTTTTGCACCCTTCTGTAGTCCTCCAGAACTAGAGAATGACACGGTGGTGTTTACCCGCGGCTAGCCACGTTTAGCCGCGGGTAACCTGCCGAAACGGGGAAAGAAAAATAGCAGTCACTGCGGGTACGGGGACAAGGCCATTCACCGCCCCGTGGAGCTGTGAATGGTCTTGTCTCCGCAGTGAGGCATCAAGGATCGTGCGGTCCCCGCAGCCCCTGCCCGACCGATCGATGTTAGCCAGCTCCCTCCCTTCACCTCACCTTAGTTTTCAGGTTTTCTTTTTCGGCGACCCGCAAGCTGCTCAGTGTTCAATCTTCTGCTCTGACGCAACCGGAAACAGGAAGTTGCAGCAGAGCAGAAGATTGAACACTGAGCAGCCGCACATGCGCAGCTCTTTGGGAAAGCGTGCAGGTCACCGAAAAAGAAAGCCTGCAATTTGGAACACTGACCAGACTATTTTGGAATCTAATTAACCTCAAACATTGCACTAAAAAAAAAAGAAAAAAAATGCCTGGCCTCCATTTTCATTTTCTGATTGTGAGTGACCGACAAATTCCGATAAATAATGCCCAAAGACAAAAGCCACACTGTGACAATAATACTTAATCTCAGGCCAATCCCTTAACGGCAAAGAAAGCAGGGTTTGAGCTTAGAACCATGAGAGCCGCAGTCTACAATGGAGGGATTAGTGAAACAAAGCCAACATCTCCAAAGACAGTAAATCATTTGCGCTTTTCATAGCATGACACACACAGATAATTAACAAGCTCCATTTTTTACTTTTCTGTGAACAATGACCTCTCATTTGCGGTCTTATTATTTCTTCTCATCACCAAAAGGAGTGCATCAGATGGCGTCAGTAAGGTAACCTTGTCAGAACAGGCAACAGTGTATATGTACGAAGAAAACAAAAGTCCTAGCACACATCTGCCCTTGAAGCACAATGTTGTTCTGTGCATAAAAATTAGCTTCACAAAAATTTTATGTGTGAAAAAAATTTTGTGAGGCTAATATTTACACACAGAACAGCATTCTAGTTCATGTGTAGGTGTGTGCTGGCACTTTTATTATTATTCTGATTTTTTGGACATGAACACAGTACAGCTGCAATTACTGCAGAACTACTCATCCGTAGTTGCTAAAAGATTTGGGGCATTAAGACAGCTTAGAGCAGGGGTCTCAAAGTCCCTCCTTGAGGGCCACAATCCAGTCGGGTTTTCAGGATATCCCCAATGAATATGCATGAAATCTATGTGCATGCACTGCTTTCAATGCATATTCATTGAGGAACTCCTGAAAACCCGACTGGATTGCGGCCCTCAAGGAGGGACTTTGAGATCCCTGGCTTAGAATTATTCAAAATGAGAGTGAAAGGGAAAAGGATTCTGGGCCAAGGGGATGAAGACGGAAAGAAAAACCCACAGCAGGAAAGAAAGGGGAGGACAGGCAGGTGAGCCAGATGCTGGAAGCAGGGGGGGGGGGGTAAAGAAGCTAGATGGGGTTGAAAAGAAGAGACACACTGGTATGGAAGAGGAAGATAGGGGAAATCTGGACACAGGAAGGTAACAGAAAGAGGGGAAATTATGTGCATGGGGCATAGGGACAGAGACATATAGGGGACATGCCATGGGGATGGTATATGGACACGGTGGGGGGGGGGGCAATGGCAGATACATAGGGGAGATATTAGAAATGGGGAAAATAGGAGCACAGAAACGAGATGGTTTGTGGGGATGGGACAAGGACCGAGCTCGCAGGCTCCAGTGGCTTGCACAAATTACATTGTAACGTGCCACGAAAATAAGAGGGAGGAAGGTAGATAGATAGGCCACGCGAGAGGAGCTGAAGGGTGGTAGAAAGGAACAGATGGTAAAGGAGGGAGGGAAAGGTGGTGGTGGAAAGGAATAGAACAGACATTGAAGGAGGGTGGAGAGGAACAGACCCTGAAGGGAAATGTGGAAGACAGAGTGGGGAAAAGATGCTGGAAGGGAAGAAGACAGATGCCAGACTATGGGGGAGCGGAGGGAAGAAGATGGGTGCTAGACCAATTGGGGGGGGGGGTGAAGGGAAAGGCACAGTAACAGCAAATGGAAGACGCAGAGAGAAGACACACAGTGGATGGAAAGAATTGAATGAGAAGATGTGGAAAGCAGAAACCAGACAACCAGGCCCAGATTCTCTAAAAGTGCGTCCCGATTTTAGGCAGCTGTAGACGTCCTACAGCTGTCTAATCAGCCAATCGGGATGCACGTTTAAAAAAAAAAAATGCTCCCCAGGCAGGCCTGAAGGCGCCTCCGGGAGCCTAGGGAGACCCACAAGATGCCTAAGCTCGTCTAAGGGCCTTAGGCGGGCCTTAGGCTGAACCTAGGCGGCCCTACGCGTCTCCCTAGTAGATGAGAAGCTTAAAAATGTAGGCCAGCAAAATGCTGGTCTACATTATAAGTAAACGCGGCCGCTATACTTATCGCGGCAAGGGATCTCTCTGCCGCTATAAGTATAGCAGGCCGTGGCCCCTGACCGATCACTGGCAGGAGGGTGCCCAAACCCTCCTGCCCGAAGACGCACCCCCCTCCCCGACACTACCGACCGCCCCCCCCGACACTACCGATCGCCCCCTCCCCGACATTACCGATCTCCCCCCCCGACAATATCGGTCGCTGGCAGGAGGGTGCCCAATCCCTCCTGCCCGAAGACGCACCCATCCCCGGCGCTAACAACCCCCACTCCACCAAACCTGTTCTTACAGATGGGTCTTGCACGTCGAGCAAGCAGGCACGCCTCGTCGAAATGAGGTGGGCCCGCCCCTTCCCGGCCCATCCTGCCGAAGCCTAAGGCCTGATTGGCCCAGGCTCTAGAAGCCTGGACCAATCAGGCCTTAGGAATAGCGGGTCCGCCCATCCCTACTAAGTCTAAGGTCTGATTGGCCACAGGCCTTAGATTAAGTGGGGATGGGCGGACCCGCTATGCCTAAGGCCTGATTGGTCCAGGCTTCTAGAGCCTGGGCCAATCAGGCCTTAGGCTTCGGCGGGATGGGCCGGGAAGGGGCGGGCCAGCCTCATTTCGATGAGGCGTGCCTGCTTGCTCGACGTGCAAGACCCATCTGTAAGAACAGGTTTGGTGGAGTGGGGGTTGTTAGCGCCGGGGGGGGTGCGTCTTCGGGCAGGAGGGATTGGGCACCCTCCTGCCAGCGACCGATATTGTCGGGGGGGAGATCGGTAATGTCGGGGGGGGCGATCGGTAGTGTCGGGGGGGGCGGTCGGTAGTGTCGGGGAGGGGGGTGCGTCTTCGGGCAGGAGGGTTTGGGCACCCTCCTGCCAGTGATTGGTCAGGGGGCCACGGCCCGCTATACTTATAGCGGCAGAGAGATCCCTTGCCGCGATAAGTGTAGCGGGCCGTGTCTAATCTAACCCGATTCTCTAACCCGCGTCTGTAACATGGACGCCGGTTACAGAATTGGGGTTTAGTTTAGGCCGATTCTGAATAGGACGCCTCTCCCGGGTGTCCTATACAGAATCAGGGCCTAGGTGTCTTGCGGGCCTCGCCTTCAATATAGGCGGCCTGCCTGGGGAGCATTTTTTTAAAAAAAACGTGCATCCCGATTGGCTGATTAGACAGCTGTAGGACGCCTACAGCTGCCTAAAATCGGGACGCACTTTTAGAGAATCTGGGCCCAAAGGTAGAAAAAAAAAATATATTTATTTATTTATTTTTTGCTTTAGGATAAAGTAGTATATTAGTTGTGTTGATAAAAATTTATAAACAAAGCCCTGCCAGCCGAACATCTCTTTCTCTAGTTCAGCAGCAGGAACTTTGATTTATAAGAAAAGAATAAGCTAAATATTGCAGTACTAAGGCTTAAATGGATGCTGCGGGGACGGGGACGGGGCAGTGAATGGGATGGCAGTGGCGGTGATGGTGACGTGGTGGTGAAGGGAACGGCAGTGACGGGGCGGTGCAGAGGATGGTGGTACAGGGACAGGGCAGTGACGGGGACAGAATTTTTCCCCCCTGTCATTCTCTATCCAGAACTGCTTCTGACCTACCGGTAGTCCTTTTGACATCTTTCCTTTGCATCCTTATCCATCCTGTACAGTGCTTCCCCTCTGTATCTCTGTCTCTATTCTTCTCTCATGTTCATCAGCATCTGCCCTTCATATTCAGCATCCCTTCTCAGTGTCTTTATCCCTCCCTTTATGTCCAGCATTGCTCCTCTATGTCTCTGTCTGTACGCTTCCTCTCTACACCCAGTATCGCTCCCTGTCCCTCCCAATGTACAGATTTTCTCATTTTTCCCTTCCTCAAGTACTCTCCCCATTCCCCTCATGGTCTGGCATATCTCCCTCCCTCTATTTGTTCAGCATCTCTCCCTTTCTCTTCTCCCTGGTGCATTCTCTTTCTCTCTTTTTCTCTTCCTTCTGTTTCCCCAACTTTAAAAGAGTTTTAATATGCAAAATGTTCTCACTTCAAGGAGTATTTGATGTCTTTGGCTGTAGTAGTTTCAGAATTATCAATTTTTATGATTGTTAAAAATAATCCATGTAAATTTCATTTGAGTAAGTGATGATAAGTAGAACAAAATTACTGTGTGACAAATTTAGTATTGTAGGTTATATTAATGACTCGTGCAACATTTATTAAGGAAATTTCTATGATCAAAATTTAAAAAACAGATTTTAGGCTTGTTTTAATAAAATAATGGCATAAAGCACAGACCCTGATTCCATGCTGGGCAGTTAACATATGCTAATGTGAAGCCACTTTGTTAACTGTCATTTAAAGCACGTGTTGCCAGTTAACACATGATAATCCCCAAATTAATTGAAATATGAACTTTAGTAAACAGGGCCCTTTGTCTAGCCACCTAAGTTGTCATCTCCAATTTCATTTTCTTTTTGTTCGGGATGGTTTTAAATTTTTTTTCACTGCTATTGTAACCCCTCCCTCTCATCTAAAATAAAAAGTATCCCCGCTTGGATAAAATTATTTTGTAGATATGGATGCAGCGGGTTAAATTTACACCCTTTTTCCAGGAGAAGGAGTGAATTACATATAAAAATTGAAATAATGTAACCTGGCTCCTCTCTGAGAACAATTCCCAGAAGGGAAACCATTAAAAATATGGGTTTTTTTCACTGAAATAAAAGTTTAGTAAAACAGGTAAATATAATGAACTATGGTAGACTTTAATTTGGAATCAGTAAAATGTTTAATAAAGTATGTTTTGAAAAATATTATTTAAAGCAATAAAGTTTACTTTATTGAATGGTTCACAACTGTCTTAAATTCAGTCCTGAAAGTTCATTTGAATCTTTACTCAAAATTCCTCTTGGTCTTCTGAATAGGTCACACAACAGCTGCTACTAAAATGAAGACTTGTCAGATAAGTAATTTTAAATTGTTTTCCTTCTTCTGAATCTGTTGGTAAAAGCTGACTAACTAATGTCTCTAAGAAATGATTCTTTGTGAATATTTTATCTTACAGTGTCTAGATTTCAGGATCCTCACTTCTTCATCAGGTACTGTATATACTCGAATATGAGTCAATCCGAATATAAGTCAAGACCCCCCTTTTTCCCCCCCCAAAAGGAGGAAAAATGGTTTACTCTAATATAAGTGCCTTGCCCTGCCAAACTCTGCACCCAGCCCCCTTCACTGTCAGACACTGCACCCAGCTGCCTTTCTGCCATGCACTACATAGTAACATAGTAACATAGTAGATGACGGCAGATAAAGACCCGAATGGTCCATCCAGTCTGCCCAACCTGATTCAATTTAAATTTTTTAATTTTTTCTTCTTAGCTATTTCTGGGCAAGAATCCAAAGCTCTACCCGGTACTGTGCTTGAGTTCCTACTGCCGAAATCTCCGTTAACATCTACTCCAGCCCATCTACACCCTCCCAGCCATTGAAGCCCTCCCCAGCCCATCCTCCAACAAATGGCCATATAAAGACACAGACCGTGCAAGTCTGCCCAGTACTGGCCTTAGTTCAATTTATAATATTATTTTCTGATTCTAGATCCTCTGTGTTCATCCCACGCTTCTTTGAACTCAGTCACAGTTTTACTCTCCATCACCTCTCTCGGGAGCGCATTCCAGGCATCCACCACCCTCTCCGTAAAATGCACCCAGCACCCTTCCCTTCCTCCCCTGTCAGGCATTGCACCCAGCCCCCTTCCTTCCTTCCCTCCCTCCCCTATCAGACTCTGCACCCAACACCCTTCCTTCCCTCCCTCCCTCCACTGTCAGGCACTGCACCCAGCCCCCTTCCATCCTTCCCTCCCTCCCCTATCAGACACTGTACCCGGCACCCTTCCTTCCTTCCCCATCAGACTCTGCACCTGCCCCCCTCCCTGCCCTAGCCTCATACCTCTACTGCCGATCCCTGGTGGAGGTGAAGCAGGCAGGAGCAAACTTTTTGAGTTCCTGCCCCACTGCTAACCAGCTGCTGTGAGTTTCTTCGGCTGCTGAATGGCATGAACAGGTGCGCGATTTGGCGCTGCTGCTCAGTGCTGAGCCGCTTCCTTACTGGATCCCACAAAGGAAGCTGCTCAGCACCGAGCAGCAGCGTCAAATCGCACGCCTGCTCGTGCCATTCAGCATCTGAAGAAAATCACGGCAGCTGGTTAGCAGTGGGGCAGGAACTCGGAAAGTTCACTCTTGCCCGCTGCACCACCACCGGGGATCAGCAGTAGAGGTATGAGGCTAGGGCAGAGAGGGGGGCAGGGTGTAGAGCCTGGCGGTGGCAGCCTGCAATGATTTTGGAAGGAGGTGTATTGTTGGCTCAAATATAAACCAGGACCCCTATTTTTGGGCCAACTTTTTGGCCCCAAAATCCCGGTTTATATTTGAGTATATACAGTAAGGGGCTCATAATAAAGAACAAACAAACATCTAAAACGTGGCCTAAATGGCTACTTGGACGATCAAAAGCCTGATCGTCCAAGTCCCCATCATCAAAGCTGGTTTTAGACCTATCTAAAACCAGCTTAGGCCTTTCCCCTGCCTCTAAAATCACAGAGAGAAGAGAGGCATTTTTAGAGGAGGGGAAAGGGCGGGCAGTGGGCAGGAGGTGGGACAACCTACACCTAGGCGTACAACACGTATAACCAAAGATTTTGACAGATTGCCTAGTCAGCACTTATACGTTTTGACTTAGACCAAGTCAAAACAGGTATAAGTGCCGAAAAAGGGGCCGCTGAGCTGATGGCGGCTGGCGCGATCAGATCAGCGACCCGGCAACCTACCCATCCCCACCGCAACCATCAGGGCAGGAGAAATAGGTCATCTCCCCTGCCACAATAGCGATACCACCAAGTGCCGCCAAATGCGGCACTTGGGATCGCTAAAGCGGCAGGAGAGATGACCCATCTCTCCTGCAGCGATCCACTCCTCCAATCGGGTCAGGAGAGAGCCCAAGCCCTCCTGGCCCCGCCGAGTACGATCGGGGCAAGAGGGAGCCCAAGCCATCTTACCCCGTGGCACCCCGACCTTCCCCGACTCAATGGGGCAAGAGGGAGCCCAAGCCCTCTTGCTCCGCGATCCCCAAACCCCCCCTCCAGGCCGAATCCGTTGGGGCCATGTGCCTAAGGCCCCGCAACAGGAGGGGCCTAAGGCTCCCAGGCCTATTCTGGTTGGTCCAGGCGCCTCAGGCCCCACCTGGGCCAATCTGGCCCCATTCCTGTGCTGGCTGGCCTGCCGGACGGGCGGGCTTGGCACCCGTCTGTCTGGCCAACATTTTTTGAGGTACAGGGAAGGGGGTGGGGGGTCGGCGGGTCAGCGGGGGGCCAGTCAGGGGTTCGAGGGCAGTTGTTTGGGGGGTTGCTTCGAGGGCAGGAGGGCCTGGGATCCCTCCTGCCTGTATTTTAGTGGGGGGTGGGGGTTAGAGGGGGTTACGGGCCAGGAGGGCTTGGGCTCCCTCCTGGCCAGATCGTGTGGTGGGGGGAGGGGGATCGCGGGGCAAGAGGGCTTGGGCTCCCTCTTGCCCCATCGAGTTGGTGAAGGTTAGGGTGCCGCGGGGCAAGAGGGGGATGCCCCGATGTCGTGGGGGGTGGATTCTGTAATCGATGTTGTTTTTGACAGACACCGGTTACAGAATCCAGCTTTTAGGTGAAGGACTGGCTCCTCCTTCACCTAAAAGCCCTTGTTTTGGACGTTTGGGGCTTAGGGTTTTTTTAAGTTGATTATATGGTATAAGTTTAGACGTAGTGGTGGTCTGGGCATTTAAACAGCTGAACGTAGAGGCAGACCATTATAAAAAAAAACCTCCTTTTGAACGTTTTTATTTTTTATTTTTTATAATGGACATTTTCCCTGCTTCTACTTTCAACGTTTAAGGCCTTAGGCCAAAAGGCCAAAAGGCCTTAGACATTTTTTTATTATGCCCCTCCACGTATTTCCTTTGCTGTATGATCATTTGGGGAGTGTGTGTGTGTGTGTGTGTTGGGTTGTCATTACTTAATCCCTCTAGTGATCTGGTTAGCTTGTGTACCTTTTTGGCACTTATATGCTTCTAAAACAGATCTAGCTTGGAATGTCTAAGTTCTGTCTAGGACGTCCTGGAAAAGCTTCAATTATCGCTGCAAAATGTCCAAGTCTAACCCGGGCCACAGCACACCCATATCCCATCCAAAACATGCCTCTAACATGCCCCTTTTAAAGTTGGATGTTTTGGAGGATGAACATCCTGCAAAACATCTGTTCTATGTTTTATCAGCATTTGGACATTTTGCAGAGAAAAACATCCAAATGCCAATTTTTGGATGTTTTTGTGTTTTGAAAATGCCCCTAATTGTTTTATTTAACTGTCCATTTTTAATGGTACCAACTCTGAAAACCACAGGAAATGGCCAACAATTTTTGTATTTATTTATTGGGTCATATTAACTACCTTTATCAAGAACTTCATCTGTTGTGCTATGTGCTTTTACTATAAGATTATGAACTCTTGGCTTTCCTGTTTACCATCTCTATGAGCAATTTTATAATTCTACATCCAACATTCAAATATCTTTCCAGAACAGCATGATACAGTAATAGATATGTAATTTTTAACCATGATACAAGCAGTGGGACACAGTGGGCAAAATTGCATTTCATAGCAGGAACCATCATCATTGCATGAAGATATGACAAAATTGTAAACTCCCTCCAAGATGCTAAAGACAAACAATATATTGTTTTGTGAAGCATGGATTATAATTTTTAAAGATTCCCAGGGTTTATAGACATTGTGCATTTTTATTTTTCTTCAAGGACAAACTTTCAGGTAATGTGTGAAAATCATTCATTACATATGCAGCAAAACTAGAGCTGTCATTTAAAAATCTTCCAAAAACATCTAGGGCTGTTTTGTTTATTTGTTTATTTAGTTTGAGTATGGTCTCAGAAAGTATTATTGGAACTCTCCTTTTCGGAGCCAAAACCTCTCGACTACGGAGTGCCTCAGGGTGCACTACTATCCCCACTGCTCTTTAACATATATGTCAAACCAGTACTCGACATCGCAGAAAAACACCAAATCAAAATACACTCATACGCAGACGACATACAGCTCTACCTTCCCCTAGGTTAACACCGAAATGTACAAATGGAAAATCTTCATTGCTGCCTAACAGAATTAAAAAACTGGATGACTGCTACCAAACAACATCTCAATGCGTCAAAAACAGAACTTCTCTGGATACATAAAGACTCCTGCACATACCCCCGACCATCCCTGTCCTGGAGAAATGACACCCTCACAGCCAAAGACAAAGTCTGCAGCCTAGGAGTGACTCTCAACTCAAACCTGTGGCTCTCAGACCATGTATCAAATTTAGTATCTTCATCCTTCTATTACCTCCACCAACTAAAATGCATCTGTGCTTACTTTTCAGAAAATGACTTACATAGAAACATAGAAATAGACGGCAGATAAGGGCCCAAGGCCCATCTAGTCTGCCCACCTTAATGTCCCTCCCCTACCTTTGCCCTGTGAATAGATCCCATGTGCCGATCCCATTTGGCCTTAAAATCAGGCACGCTGCTGGCCTCAATCACCTGTAGTGGAAGACTATTCCAGCGATCAACCACTCTTTCAGTGAAAAAGAATTTCCTGGTGTCACCTCGTAGTTTCCCGCCCCTGATTTTCAACGGATGCCCTCTTGTTGTCGTGGGACCCTTGAAAAAGAAGATATCTTCCTCCGCCTCGATGCGGCCCGTAAGATACTTGAACGTCTTGATCATGTCCCCCCTCTCTCTGCGCTCCTCGAGCGAGTATAGCTGTAATTTGTCAAGCCGTTTTTCGTATGGTAGATCCTTGAGTCCTGAGACCATCCGGGTGGCCATTCTTTGCACCGACTCCAGTCTCAGCACATCCTTGCGATAATGCGGCCTCCAGAATTGCACACAGTATTCCAGGTGGGGCCTCACCATGGATCTATACAATGACATAATGACTTCCGCCTTACGACTGACGAAACCCCTTCGTATGCAGCCCATGATTTGTCTTGCCTTGGACGAAGCCTGCTCCACTTGATTGGCAGACTTCATGTCCTCACTGACGATTACCCCCAAGTCTCGTTCTGCTACCGTTTTTGCTAGGATCTCGCCATTAAGGGTATAAGACTTGCATGGATTCTGGCTGCCCAGGTGCATAACTTTGCATTTTTTGGCATTGAAGTTGAGTTGCCATGTCCTAGACCATCGCTCCAGTAGGAGTAGGTCGTGCATCATGTTGTCGGGCACTGAATCTTCGTCTGTTGTGCATTTGCCCACTACATTACTCAGTTTGGCGTCATCGGCGAATAATGTTATTTTACCTCGAAGCCCTTCTGCCAAGTCTCTTATAAAGATGTTGAATAGGATTGGGCCCAAGACTGAGCCCTGTGGTACTCCACTAATCACCTCTGTCATTTCGGAGGGGGTGCCGTTCACCACCACCCTTTGGAGCCTACCTCCAAGCCAGCTCCCAACCCATTTCGTCAATGTGTTACCTAATCCTATAGAACTCATCTTGCTCAGTAACCTGCGGTGTGGTACGCTATCGAATGCTTTGCTAAAGTCCAGGTACACGATGTCCAGGGACTCCCCAATATCCAGCTTCCCCGTTACCCAGTCAAAGAAGCTGATCAGGTTGGATTGGCTTCGCCCAGCTACTATACGTGTTTGTAATATCCTGCTTATATTACTGCAATGATTTACTAGTGGGCTTACCAGCGAAAACACTCTCCTGTCTACAAGGTGTGCAAAACACCGCAATCCGACTGCTAAAAAATTTGGGCTTCCACGACCATGTCACCCCTGCACTAACATCCATGCACTGGCTACCTATCCAAAAATGATGCGCCTTTAAAACCTTAATGCTAGCTTTCAAGATTTTCCACAAAATAACACCAAACTACATAGCATCAAAAGTTCAAAATTACGTCCTCAACTGATCACTGAGATCCCAAACAGAAAAACGGCTGGTCCTGCCATCAGGCCGCTCACTCAAGTCTGAGACAGCCCGAAGATGCTTATATTCTCACTAGTCTTTAAGCCCGTTACATTAACGGGTGCTAGAACATATGTGTGTGTGTCTGTCTTTATTTCTTTCTCTCTCTCTCATTAGCCGCTTTTTTTCTTTCTGCCTTTCTTTTTCCTTGGCTGTCCATCACCACCCCTTGCCTGCTCCCCCTGTCCATTTTCCCTTCTTTTACCTCCCCTGTGTCCACCACCACCCCTTCACTGCTCTCCTTATGCAGCAGCAGCCCTTCTCCCTTTGTTTTACCTCCCCCCTGTCCAGCAGCACCTCTTTCCTTCTCCCCCTGTCCAACATTAGTCCTCCGTTCCTTTTCTTCAACCCCCTGTCCATCAGCATCTCTTTCGTTCTCCCCCTGTGCAACAGGTGCTAGAGTAGACGACTGTTTTTTTTTCCTTTCTCTCTCTGTGCTTGGATGCTGTCTGTCTGTCTGTCATTCTTTCTGTCTGTGTCTCTCTCTTGCGCCATGCCTGCCTATCTCTCTGTGGCCCCCTTCTCTTCCCCGGCATGATTGGTGTGTGCCCCCAGAACACCCTTCCCCCCAAAGCAGCCCCGTTTCCCAATGCCCCTGCCCCCTTTTGTGCCATGCCTGCCTGCTCCGTGGCCCCTTTCTGTTTCCCCCCTATGATTGCTGTCTGGCCCAGGAAACCCCTCACCCCAAAGTAGCCCCCTTTCCCTCTCCCCTTGTTGAGCCATGCCTGCCTGTTCTGTGATCCCCTGCCCAAGACTGCTATGTGCCCCCAGCACACCCCTACCCCCAAAGAAGCCCCTTTCCCTCTTCCCCTGCTTGCCTGCCATGCCTGCCTGCTCCCTGTGCATCAGCATCAGCATTTCCCTCCCCCTCACCTGTTCCTTCGTAGCAGCATGGAGATAAAACGGCTCCCTTAGTTCTTTGATGGATTTTTTTTTAAGTTTAAAGATGCCTACGCGGCTCCTCTCACGATCCGGCCTGCGTCAGAAGCCTTCTCTGACACAGGCCGGGATCATGAGAGGAGCCACGGCGGCAGTTTTAAACTTAAAAAAAAAAATGCAGCGAACTAAGGGAGCCGTTTTCAAAGCCGCCGCCACGGCTCCTCTCATGAGCTGCACTTATATTATGTCTGAAGATGAGAGAGGAGCCGCGGCAACGGCGGCAGATTTCAAATTAAAATAATTTATGCGGCCAGCCGGCTCCCTCGAAACCCTCCCCCCCTTTCCCTTCCCGCGGTCCGTCTGGCTGCGTTGTTCTCTCCCTCATTCTCAAACCGTCCGTGCCAGCTGAAGTGGGAGTGGGGGGGACTCAGCACCGGCTGGGCGACTCGAGCCGCCGGCCCCCAGGAGCTCGAGGCCGACGGCGGACATGGCTTGCGTTGCTGAGTTTGGTGACGTAAACCTGCGCATGCGCACTAAAAAAAACGGGACAGCTCAGGGAACACGTTTTTTTTAGTGCGCATGCGCGTCCTACCATTTTATTATATTAGATTACATACCCAGAATGTGGCACATCATCTCCCCCCCCCCCCTCGCTCCCCATCCATTAGATCACTAGACAGCCTTTGGAACTTCAGAAAAGCTGTGAAAACCTTCCTCTTTTCAAGCCCAGCTCCTTGAAGACCCACATCTACACCCCAGATGGATAGAATCCCAAAGACACCACCTAATATACCAAACAGAATCTCGCTAAAACTTGCATGCCACCACAAATATAACCTCAATTGCTACCACTTTCTCTGACAACAAAGATGCACCACCTGCAAAGAAAGCTATTTCACTTCCTAGTATATTTACACTGAAAATGTTGCAATTTAAACTACCCTATGTCTACTCAGTCTGTATTTGTAAGTATGCATGTTATGTCTATACTGTAATTGCTATAATCTAAACCTCTTGTCCATGCTGTAAATGCAGAAGAGTTTATGTCTCGCTAAACTTTGTCTTACCCATACTATGAATGTACTCCTGTAACCCGTTCTGGGCTCCTTTGGGAGGGCAGGCTACATAAATAACTAAATAAATAAATAAAATATGACTAAGGAATATACTAGAATATAAATTATATTTTACATTAGAACCACTGAAGCAATAATAGTCTTCTGAGGTTGAGGACAGAATGGTTCATAACAGACTATTAAACATAGAAACATAGACACATGATGGCAGATAAAGGTCAAATGGTCCATCTAGTCTGCCCATCTGCAGTAACCATTATCTCTTTCTCTCTCTGAGAGATCCCACATGCCTATCCCAGGCCCTCTTGAATTCAGACACAGTCTCTGTCTTTACCACCTCTCCTGGGAGACTGTTCCATGCATCTACCACCTTTTCTGTAAAAAAATATTTCCTTAGATTACTCCAGAGCCCTCTCATTGCAGAGTTTCCTTTCAATTGTAAGAAACTCAACTCGTGCACATTTACATTACATAGGTATTTAAACGTCTCTATCATATCTTCCCTCTCCTGCATTTTCTCCAAAGTATACAGATTGAGATCTTTAAATCTGTCCTCATATGCCTTATGATGAACACCACACACCATTTTAGTAGCCTTCCTCTGGACCAACTTCATCCTTTTTATATCTTTTTGAAGGTGCGGCCTCCAGAATTGTACACAATATTCTAAAAGAGGTCTCACTAAAGTCTTATACAGGGGAATCGATACCTCCTTTTTCCTACTGGCCATACCTCTTCCTATGTAGCCTAGCATCCTTCTAGCTTTCGCCATCACCTTTTCAACCTGTTTGGTCACCTTAAGGTCATCACATACAATCACACACAAGTCCTACTCTTCTGCCATGCACATAAGTTCTTCACCCCCTAAACTGTACCGTTCTCTCGGGTTTTTGCAGCCCAAATGTGCAAACAACAAAAATATCACACCAGTGTTTAGTCGTCTGAAACAGAAAAGGCTTTAATTTCCAGTAGCCCATATCTGCATTTTAGCAAACTGCAGTTATTTTTTGCACAGATAGTTTAATGTTTATGGCTTATTAGCATTTTAAGGCCCCTTTTATCAAGCCGCGTTAAGGTTTTTTATTACCAGCCACTGAAGTAAAAACTCTGATGCTCATAGGAATTCTATGAGCGTTGGAGCTTATAGCACAGCAGACAGTGATTTAAAAAAACCCTAATATGACTTTACTAAAAGGGGGCCTAAATTTGTACTAAAGGTATGCTTCCCAATATTCAGCTGCCAGTGGGCAGCACTTTGACTGCCTGCCACTGACCTTCAACCCAGATATTATTTGATATTGTTAGTAAGATATTATTTTATGTATGTTTATTAGAATCCATTTAGGGAATTTCCGATTGTGGATCCAAGATGGCCGCACGAGGAGTCGCTTGAGTTTCACTCTCCCATTAACTCCTTGAAATATAATTTTGTCCTTTTTAAACTCTTTACCTGTTGTGATGCCGAAGAGGAGGGGACGTAGCGCTGCTGGAGCCTCGCAGCGCTCCAGAACAGCTGTCTTCGGGAACATTGAAGAGTTAATGAGGAGAATGCAGGGCACGCCGACAGCTTCGGGAAGTTCCCCGCAGGAGACGCATGGCGGAGGCGCATCAACGACGTTCACCATGGGGCTGGAGACATCGCTAAGCCCCGAAGTAAGAGCACCTCCTCCACACCCTCAGTCGACCAGTTCCCCGCGAGAGGAGGAACTTCCTGAGGTTGGAGTTCACCTCCTCTCGGAGGCTAAGGAGAACAACGCGGGGACTGTGCTGCAGGACTCCCTGCTGGAGCAGAGGAGTCTGAACGAGGAGACTGAGGAGGAAGCAGTGGGGGATGAGAGAATTCAACAGACTGCAGGAGGAGACACGCTGCCAGAGGGTGAGCTAATTAAATTAAAACTACAACCATTTCAAATTGTGAAGCCCCGAGAGGTTACATTAGACTCTCTGTGGGATCTGGTAGCCAATTTGGCAAAATCCATTAACCCGCAACTACAACAATTAGAAAAGAAACTAGAAAATCATGAAACTGAGATTAAAAATTTTAAGATTGGACTTGAGGACTCAAAAACTTCAACACAAAATATTCATCAAGAATTAAAAGTTTCCCAACAAATTACTGAGGTACTAATCAAAGACAATACTAACTTAAGAAGGAAGATGGAGGCAATGGAAAACTTTTCTCGTAATAATAACCACAGACTGATAAATTTCCCTAGGGTTTCTGTGATAGCCCCAAGAGAAATGTTGAAACGTTACATGACGGAAGTATTGGAGCTTCCTGAAGAGTCATTACCACCATTTACGCAGGTTTATTATCTCCCAAATAAGCCTCAAGACCAACAACAGCAACAACAACAGAAATTGGGACCTGATTTAATGAATATATCTAATATTTTGGAAATGTCTAACAGAGAATTAGTGACCACGGCAACTTTACTTTTGACAGTAGCTCTCGCACCAGATAAAAACTGGTTGCTGAGACTTTTCTTTAAAAATAAACAAAAAGAGTTTTTAGGTTGTAAAATTCAGATGTTCCCAGATTTGGCCAAGGATACGCAGAGAAGGAGACGAGAATTTTTGTTAAGGAAACCTGGTGTTTTATCTCTGGGGGCGACCTTTTACTTGCGACATCCATGTAAATGTGTTGTTAATTATCATTCTCATAAATATGTTTTCTTTGAGCCATCTCAACTGACAACTTTTCTCTCAACTGCATCTCTGGAGAAAGAAAGTGCTTAGTTTAAGAAAGGGTGCCTTAATCTCATCCGACTAGTTATTGCCTGGTTTAAATAATTTCTTTGATTCGCCTATTTCCCTTCTTGGATCTCTTTGAGGACTTGAGTAGAAATTTATGCTCATACTTGATATTCTTTGATATATGTTTTCATTTGTATTAATTTCTTGCTAAATTTCCTTTCTGTACAAGTTGTTTGCTTGAATATATTGAAAAATTCAATAAATATTAAATTTAAAAAAAAAAGAATCCATTTAGGACAGTGTTCTTCAACCTTTTTACACCCGTGGACCGGCAAACTACTAAGACCGAAATAACAAAACACATTTTCGCCCTATCTCCGTAAGCTCGGTCCCCACAAATCATCTGATCCCATCTGCACAAGCCTCAGTTATGATTTTATATTGAACGTATTTTATTAAAGTATAAAAAGAAACAATATTCTGTACAATTGTCATTTTATAAATATTCAGAGCAAGGACCAACAAAACCCCTGTCTCCCCTCCCCTTCACATATATCCCTCTACTCTCAAGAAAACTGAACAAGCCAAATTATTACAGAATGCTACAGAGAAATATCATGCTAACAGAATACTGCAGTCACACATGATAGGAATAGTGTTAGGCTTTGCAGTCCCCAGTTATGTCTCTAGCAGGATATATATTTCAAATCTGATATATTGTAGTGACAAAAAAGAAATAAAATGATTTTTTCTACCTTTTGAGGTCTCTGCTTTCATCTTCTTTCCACTCTTCCTTCCAGCGTCTGCCCGTTCCATCCACTGTCTGGCCTCTCCCCCTTCCATATGTATCTGACTTCTTTCTATGCCCCTCTCCCCTTTCCATCCAGCCTGTGCCTCCTCTCTCCTTTTTACATCATTCATTCCAGCTTCACTGCTTTCTTCATTTTTATCTCTCCACCAGATCTAGCATTTTTATCCCTCTCTCATTTCTCTGCTGACCCCCTTTCCAGCATCAATCTCTCTCTACTTTCTCATTCCTCTGTCTCTCTCCTTTCCCTCATCTGATCTCCATTCCACCCTGACCCCCTTCCCCTCCTGTAATCTCCCTGCCAGCTGTTTCTTTCCTTTTTCCCTTCTCCCTTCCCTCCTACCCCCTATCCAACATTAACTCTCTTCCTATCCCTTTCCCTCCTCCCCTCCCAGTAGCATCTCTCCTTCTACCTCCCTCCAGGTCCAGTAGTAGCTCTCCCATTATCCAGCAGCTTCCCAGCTTCCAACAGTGGCTTCCTCTCCTTCTAGCAGCTCTCAGTACTTGCCTGCAGCAGTGATTTACTTAGGCAGCCTTGGGTCCGTTGCCGCCTCTGAGGAAAGAGGAAGTTGCCAAAGTGAATCACTGCCCTGGTAAATACAGAGCTGCTAGGAGAGGAGACAGCCACTGTTGAAGGCTCCCTGCACATTCACGACCCCCCCACCCCCAAGCCGGTAAAAACAGCTTTGCACCGCAGGCCCTGCCGCCCAAGATGAGCCGGAGGCCCCTACCTGCCGCATCCTGCAGGTGGAAAGACTCTCAGCACAAACGCTGCTGATGGCCCCAATCGAAACGCTGCCCTCCCCGCGCACGCTGACCATCTCCTCTCTGCCTGCACTTTCCCCGCGGCCCTCTTCGACGACTCGGCAGGGGCAGCGAACAAGACAGGCTGCCGACGTCGGGCATTCCCTCGCTGAGTCCCGCCTATTTTGTTTAAACTTCCTGTTTCCGCATAGGCGAGACTCACAGAGGGAATGGCCGACGTCGGCAGCCTGTCTTGATTGCCCGAGGCTGGGAGGAACAGAAGATTTCCGCGAATACCACCGGGGCAGGAAATTTAACAGCGTCCATCTCGCCAGTCCTGCGCGGACCGGCAGGAATTTTCTGCGGACCGGCGGTTGAAGAACTGTGATTTAGGATATAGGTGGATAATAAGTACTAGTCACCCTTTAGAAAATCAAATGCCTCTACAGTAGATTTCTTTTGTGACGTCACTCCCTGTATCAGTTCAAATTTGATCACATTATGATCACTTTTCCAAGCGGATCCAATGCAGTTAACTCCTGTATTATGCCTTGCATTCCACTAAGGACCAAATCTAAAATAGCTCCTCCTCTTGTCGGTTCCCGGACCAGTTGCTCCAAGAAGCAGTCATTTATGACATCTAAGAATTTTATCTCCCTAGCAGCACTCGCTGAAGTAACATTTAACCAGTTAATGATGGGGTAATTGAAATCAGTGCGAGTGATCCCGCATGAGAAAATTTGCAAGTCAGCAACCTGATCTACTCTTCACACTTCTACTAAATGTTACAGAGTGGACTTGTCAGCATGGCTTTTGGGTCATCAGTTCTGTGGGCAGACACCTCTATCCACCCTGATGTAGGGACTGCTTAGGTCCAAGCATTCAGGATGGTATGGAAAAAGAGTTTAGGTTCTTAGCTTGATAATACTGTATATTTTCCAGTAAATAGGAATGGTATGATAAAGCGCTGCCTTGTCAAGAATATGGTGTGCCTGTGTTCTGTCTCAGACTGAGAGCTCAGCCTTTCTACTGGGATTTATCTATCAGCCTGTTTATAAGATTATATAAAACTATGAAGAAAATTGTATTTAGAGTTTGCATAGCATTGTCTTCGAGCTCCAGAAAATTTCAGATTGTAGTTGTATTTTATTTTGTCAGCTTTTTATGTATGATCTGTTCACTATGTGGTATTTTTAACTGAGCAGAACAGAAGTTTTGTACGGGAGTTTCCCATTTTCCCTCTCTTCTACTGGTGTGTATCTAGGGCTCTTTCATGCTTTGGTATGAACTGAAGCAGCACATCTAGAAGGAGGAGGGGTTTCAGAAGTTTGAGTGGTATCTTCTGTAAGGGTTCATGGGTTTGGGGAGATTACTCAAGCGTTCAGCATACCATCACTATTTACTGGAAAAGATATTATCAAAGTAAGAACCTAATCTATTTTTCCTTAAAAGGATAGATGACTCTCAGAGTTAGTACCTTGAGAATACCACTAGGGGGAAAAGATACCATTTTGGATGACGGCAGCCACTCAAGGAGCAGCAGAAAGGGACTGATGCCAACCAGGCTCAGGTAAGTTCTGGAGGTGCTGGGGGGTTTGGGAGGGTCACATTCCTGGTGAAGCTGATTATGGCCAGGAGTGTGTGTGTGTGTGGGGGGGGGGGGGGGGCGGGGGGCAGTGCTTGAGAATTTGGAGTGGAACAGATCAGGAAGGATCTTGGGAGATCGGATCAGGTGAGAGATTTCAGAAATAGGAAATTGACAGGTGGATGCATTGCTGCAGAAGTTCGTTCTTATACATTTACAAATTATTCAGTAGGACCACACCACTACATACAACGTGGTGCCTGTGTGCTAACTTTCTATTCTGTGAAGTAAATGCAGGGCGGATGCTGGGCATGCCCCCTTGCATTTACTACATACTTTTTGCACTAATCACATGTTAATAGAAAAAAATTGATATGCATTAAGTGCAGATCCTGTTGCACTTTAATAAAAAAAAAAAGCCCCTAAGTGTGCAATACAAGTGCTTTTAACATCTCAACAACCATATTAAAAAATGCAAGTAAAATCTTTTATTTAATAAGTCCCAAAGACTAGTTTTAGATAATAGCCTGGAAAGAAGAAAACAATTAATTCCTTTTTATAGTCAATTAAGCTATTATTTCTTTTTACATTATTTTCTTTGGTGGATCATATCAAAATTGAATTTTATGCCAATATTAATCCACATAGCAAAAATCCTGACAAAGCGTACACATCCAGGGACAGGCTCAACTCCCTAGGGATGTGAATAGAGTCAATGATTTACTGATAAAGCCACCCAGTATATACATCACACAAGTCCCATAGATCAATGTCACAGGCAACAGCTTGCCTTGCTAAGTGATTCTGCACTGTCCTCTCAAAGGCTACTCTGTTTTATAATCAGATCAACCTGTCAAGAGGAATGCTTTCTCTGTTTCTAATGCTCTATTTATCTTTAATAAAATTATTACCTTTGATGTATGCTTATAGATTTTATTCAGCAGGACTATTTTAAATAAAGTTACACTCCTTTATTAACTCATCCTGTTCTGTCCTGAAACAACTTTGCCACTCCTGGGTCCTGCTTGACATACTGTAGTCTTTGTATTGGAAGCTTTGCACTACAAGTGTTAGAATACTCTGCTTCTTCCTGATATTGTGGGTTAAGAAAATCCGGATAAAATAGGCAAGGTGTTTTCTTTCCAACAGTGAAGAAACCAGCTAGAACTTTAAGTTTCACCAAGAATTATAAAGGCCATTGAGTACTGGAATGATATATAAAAAGGAAACTGAAGAGCTACAGCTTTCTAGAAATATCTTTGGTGTCAACCGATGGATTGCACATACCACTAACTCTTGATAGAAACAGATGTTTTCTTAAGTGAACAGTAGAGTTTGGCATTAGTTATCCACCATTTTTGTTGGATATGAAGCCATTAAAAACATTGTTCTTCTCCAGATTGTAGGTAATAGTTATTGATTTTTTTTTCTTGATCTGCTACTCTGTTCTCTGCTTTGTTTCTATTGGTGCTGGATTGTGTAGTTAAAAAAAAAAAAAAAAAGTGTGCTTGCAGCATATATTTCTTCAGAGGTTTAGCATTTCTACATTAAAGCTTATCAATTATTTGTAGTAGCTTGTCATCATATTCTGATAATAGAGGCCTGGTCAAGGATAATAATTACCATTTCACTTTTCAGCTCATGTATTTCCACTGCTACCAAAAGCATCTCCTTTCTCCCTGTACACAGGACCAAAAGTGCAGGCACATCATTTATTGATAAGACAAAAAGAATGTAATGAAATTATCAATGTTCTTGAATTAATTATGAACATGATTAAGAAAGCTAAAATCTCAGGAGCCAGGATCTCATTACCCATTCAGTCTTAGGGATTGCTTTCATTCAGCAAGGCATAAGGCTTTGAGCAGTCCTACAATTGCTTTTCTCTCATTTATTTGTACTGGTATTAGAGATTATTTGTTTTCTGTTTTGTTCTTCCAACAAAATTATTTCTCAGTATATTCATTTAGCAGATTCCATGCAGTTTGCTGGGAAAAAAATGCACCTCTAAGGCCTATATCATTGTCTCTGGTCTCTTAAGCTTTCTTTTGTCTGCCTTTTTCCTGACCTGATGTTACAGGACCCTCTACATAGCTCTCAAGGTAAGTCGGAGAATGTAGCCAAAAAGTTTGTTCAGATTTATGTCTGCAACTCTGCTTAGCACTGTCTGATTCTCATTCAGCCAGGAGGCTTAATGACATCATTATTGCACTGCGTGAAGAGGGTCGTTTTGGGCACTGCAGTATATTACTACCTGGCTTTCTTGCTGGATGGAAGGGCTGCTGATTACACTGCAAATGAACTGATTATCAATGGTATCTGTGTTATACAATACAAACTATTGTATGTTACAGATCAAAAATCATCCTTAGCAGGTGACAAGAACATCTCATTCTTAAAATGTTGCATTGTATTAAAAAGAAAATGAGTATACTGTTTGTTTATTTCTTCATTCATTTGCTTCTAATTGGTTGGGTTTTTTTCTTAGAAGATATGTGCTTGGCACTAATGATGCATTTTCATACTGCAAATCTATGATTTTTCTTAAAATGTTAATTATGTCTCACTCATTACAAAGCCCCTCTAAATTATAGGTATTGCAATAAATCACTCTTATGTGGCATAATAAACTTTTCAAATTATTCTACTGAAAAGAGGCAGGCACGAAGGTGTTTTCTAACAAAAATGACTGCCATTTGCAAGGTAGTTTAGGAATATTATCTAGAGTATAAGTAATTGCTAGATAATTAGATGACATAAAATCTATTGTTGTAAATAATTCTGTGCAGTGTACTGCTCTGAATGTGATAATGTAGGATATGTTGTGAATGCACATAGTAAATCAGTTTCTACTTTGGAAGGTGTTCCTTTGCTGCTGTATTTGGTACTATCTATTTATTGTAACTAATATCCAGACTTGCACATGGGAACTAAATACAGCAAGATATGTATAATAAGCCTTACACATGACTGCATAGCAGTCTTCATACTTAAATATTTCATTCCAATAATACTGAATTAGTTTTGGTATAAGAAACAGGGAAAAATGTTTGAGTACCTCAATAAATTCATTTAACCGTTCTGAGCTCCCCTGGGAGAACGGTATAGAAAATTGAATAAATGAATAAAACCAAATAAAAAATAAATTAATAAATTACTTCTTGTTATATATTGTATTCCTAAGAAATACAGGAAAGAGATCTAGAAATCTATAGACTATATTTCAAAAGTTCAGAAGAATGTCAATCCCCTAAATTGATAATCCAACCAGATTTAGGTCCCCAATCTCTAGAAAAGTTGTCAATGTAGCTGCAGCATTTCAATGTAGCTGTGCTCTTTCTTTCTCTGTATCTCTATGCATCAAATCTACTCTAGTTAGATACAATGCTGTATGCATTTTCATAAAGATTAAAAAAGAAATCATATTTATGCATTTAAAGGATTAAGGCCTAAAGAGGCTGTAAAGGCACAAAGTGATTTTTGAAAAATGCTAATGGTTTTCTATAGTGTTAGGCCCAGGTTCATCAAACTATAAGTTCTAAAAGAGAAAGCAAATTTCAATCCACATTTGTATTTAATTTTTGAAGAGCTAGCAAAGCTCTTCAAAAAAATTCACATATGATAAAAATAAGGTGCAAAATCCTATCATATATCATATGCCATCTCTGTACCACAGGAGTATGAAAAAGCACTGAATGTTTCCCTGGGGAGACTCATTATTATGGGTCATTAGCTGGTGGTGTTTGAGATATTTTCTGATATACAGGTGAAATATTACTGAATATTAATATATAATATTGAATATCATTAGAAAAAAGCTGTACCATGTATTCCCAAGATAAGAAAGAGATGCAAAAAAAAAAAAAAAAAATTGCCATGAATTCCAATGCATTTTTAGTTATTTTTAATGTATTTATTCTTTAGTATCTATATATCTATTGACTTAAGTTATGCAAATCTAAGTGGCTACACTTATTTGGCATATTTTGTATAATCTATATCTTGTGTATATGTAGCAATACATATTTTCAGTAAACTATATCAGGTTCATGTACATATACTATGAAACAATACAAATTTTATCTGGTTGATTTTTTTTTAAAAATAAATAATAATAATATGTTAAAATAAGTTAAAAGCTGAATTATTTACATGCATTTTTTTAAAGAAAACATAAGATTGTACAACTGATCTAAAGAAAATAGGTAGCCTTTTTAAGGAAGAATGTGCAAATTCACAAAACTGCAGCTTGATCTTGTTATACTGAAGAAAGTGTTAAGACTTCATTGTAAGTACATTTATAATATTACAAATGCAGACTGAGAAATATCTGCCAAATGCTGTACGTCGGCACCCTATTTCAGGACAAATATTTGTGAGCAAAGTAGCTCCTCATGCAAGAAAAATCATTAGGAGAAAAAGAACTTTTAGGTAAAAGTTAATGTTGACATTTGGGATCTCTTCGTTCTAGTGACACTGAAGAAAAAATGCTATTAATATAGCAATTAAACAGAGATAATTATCACTCTGTAACTGCTAGCAGAACTGTTCAGTCTGAATATATTGAAATATGTTTATGTAAAATATAAAAAGATTAAAAAATATTTTTAAAATTCTTATGGAGTGCTGAGACTGAGGTAAAAGTGTCAAGTATCACAAAGTAGATATGTGTTGGCTTTTACAAAGCTGCAGTAGAGGTTTCTACCGCGGGCTGGTGAGGTAAAAAGAATTCCTATGAACTTCAGTCATTTTCCTCACTGACCCGTGGTAGAAACCTCTACCGCGACTTTGTTAATGGAGTTATAGAACATTACCTTTTTGCAAAGCCGCACTAGCAGCTGGCACTGCGGTATCTTCCCTGAAGGCCATACAGATTTAAAGGGCTTTGAGGCTTTTGCCACATGGCAGCAGCTAGCATGGCTTTGTAAAAGGAGGGGGGGGGGTGTATTTAGGATTCTAATACTTTGCTATTATTTCTTATAGCTTGGAGATCTTACTGACAAGATTTTTGCACTTAGGAGAGGAAAAGAAACTAGACTCTATAACTGACAAAATATTGAAACTTGAGCATTCAAAAATGCAGCAAATATATCGGTATTACAGGTTTGAGCACTTGAAAAATATGGTAGAATTCATTTCACCAAGCTAATATTAAAACACTTTTAAAATGTTCTTTCCCTGCTTGATTGTTCTGTTGATACTTGCCTGAATGTTCGCCAGTGCTTGAAGCTCTAGGATAAACAGTTACACAAATCTTTTGCCATGTATGCTTCAGTTTTAAGGCATCTCCATTACATACTCTGTTCTTCTAACAGAAGAAAGCACTTTCATTGCGTGCAACAAAAAGTCATGTTATTTGCAGAGTAGATTAAAATCACAAAGAGACTGCATTTGCTCTGAAAGAGTTAAATCGAACTACCTTCAGATTGATTTAAATCAATAATGGATCTCATAATGCTTGCTGTTACTAGATATTGCACTGCTATCTCAATCCTATGATAGCCCAGATAAGAAGTGCTTACCGCAAAGGATGTTCCTAAAGGGCAGATATTGTTTCCAGTACCTCAGGGAGTAAAAAGCCATAGTGCTGGATCAGGAACTTTTACTAACATCAAGTAAATTCAGGTCTTATCAAGTTACAGCACAAACTGCACTCATGTTTTATTATTCTCATTAGAGATTTAAGGATTAATTCCAGTTGTTAGCACTTAACAGTTTAATGTTTTTCATAGATAAGAATTAAGATTCTTCTGGGGAATTCTTTTATTTGCAAAAGCTTGCAAAATAAAATGCACTAATATACACTAATGTAATTCATTAGGCACCTTAAATGTTATTAAGGCACAGCATTTAAAAATTTAAATCCGACTAAGGAGTGTTGTTATCAAAAAGGGCTCAGTTAAAGTGTATTATTTTATCACTAATTCGTGCTGTTTTAGCACAGGTCCCATTTTATGCAGTGAGACCTACTCCTTCTTATATGAATGCATAGAGGGGTATAATCGAAAAAAACATCTAAGTCCCCTTTTGGCCTAAGCCCCTAAATGCTGAAAGTAGCAGCAGGGAAAATGTCCATTCTCAAAAAAAAAACGTCCAAAATGAGGTTTTGGGTTTTTTTTTGAGAATGGCCTACCTCTACGTTCAGCGGTTTAATCACCCAGACCACTACTACATCTAACCTTAAAACATGATTATGAACCAAAAAATTGCCCAAGTCCCAATTGCCCAAAACAAGACCTTTTAGGTGAAGGAAGGGCTAGTCCTTCGCCTAAAAACTGGATTCTGTAACCGGCGTCTGTCAAAAACAACACCGGTTACAGAACCCCCCTCCCCCACAAAGATTGCGGCAGGAGAGATGCCTAATCTCTCCTGCTGCGATCACTATCCCCCCTGAACTGTCCTGAACCATGGCAGGAGAGATGTGATCTTTCCTGCCACGATCGTTGCGGTGGGGGATGGGCAGGTTGCCGGGGCTGCTGAGCTGATCGTGACAGCCGCAATCAGCTTAGTGGCCCCTATTCGGAACTTATACCTGTTTTGACTTGGTCTAAGTCAAAACGTATAAGTTCCTACTGGGCAACTTTGTTAAACTTTTGGTTATACTTGCTGTATGACTAAGTCTAGGAGCTCCTTTTACTAAGCTGCTATAGCGTTTTTAACCCGCGCTATGCGGCTAGAACTAACGCCAGCTCAACGCCTAGCACGCGCTAAAACCACTATCACAGCTTAGTAAAAGGAGCCCTAGGTCTGCCCACCTCCTGCCTTTTCCCCTCCTCTAAAATCACCTCTTTTCACTCTAGGCATTCAGAGGCAGGGGAAAGGCCTAAGCTGGTTTTCTAAAACCAGCTTTGATTATTGGTACTTGGACGATCTGTCTTTTTGATCAAACAAGTACCGATTTAGGCTACTTTTTGAACTTTTTAAAATTTTTTATTATGAGCCCCATAATGTGGGTTTTAGTGCCGGCAGCGGCAGTAACTGCTCTGACGCTCATAGAATACCTATGAGCTTTGGACCAGTTTCCGCCGCTGCTGGCACTAAAACCCGTGCTATGCGTTCATAAAAGAGGGGGCTAGCTACTAATAACTGGGGGTAACAGTAAAATACATCTTAACAGTACCCCAAGTTGATAACATCCCTCTTCAATTTTTAATGTAAAAATGTGGCAATTTGAATCAAGCCATGCTTTTATCCAACTATCTATTCTTTCCATGACTGAATATGTTGTAAACATACAGTACTTGAGTGTATTAACTATAGATAAGAATTGTTTTATTAGTATAGCTGATAAAGTCTGACTCTATACAATGGAAATCAAAGTACATATATAATCTGTTGCTCATATTATATTTTTTAAGAAGGCTATTGCAGAACAAGTAAAGGAGCAGAAAATGGTACATCTTAAATTAATCACAAATTCCTTTTTTAACCTCAGTTACACCCAGAAAACATCATGGAACAAAATCTATGAAAATTTACTAGAAATTTGATTTAGTGGCTTGTTCTCTTGCCATATCAGAATATCTGGAGATAGCAAAATAGCCAGAAAGCTAGGAAAGTAAGAATACCATTGATAAATACTAGGCTTTTCTCAGTATATTGCTTCTAATCCTTACTAATACTACTATTTATCACTTCTATAGCACTGAAAGGCATATGCAGCGCTGTACATTTTGACATTTAATAGGTGGTCCCTGCTCGGAAAAGCTTACAGTCTAACTTGTGCAGACAGGCATGAGATATAAGATTGGGGAAGCAGAACCCATGGTGAGAGGAAAGCAGTCTTGACAAGGTGGGCTTTTAATTTGGACATGAACACTTCCAGAGATGAAGCCCACCATAGGGATTTGGGCAGTTATGTTCCAGGCATACTGTACAGCGCAGCAAGACAGAAAGGAGTCGAGTTGGCAGTGGAGGAGAAGAGCACAAAGAGGAGGCTAGGTGGAGCTCATGGGGGTAACATCGGGAGGATAAGTGAAGAGAGATAGTAAGGGGCTGCTGAGTGAATGCATCTGTAGGCCAGTAAGAAGAGTTTGAATTGTATTAAGGGGAGAGTGTGGCGCAGTGGTTAAAGCTCCAGCCTCAGCACCCTGTGGTTGTGGGTTCAAACCCACGCTACTCCTTGTGACCCTGGGCAAGTCACTTAATCCCCCCATTGCCCCAGGTACTTTAGATAGATTGTGAGCCCGCCGGGACAGAGAGGGAAAACTGCTTGAGTACCTGAATAAATGCATGTAAACTGTTCTGAGCTCCCCTGGGAGAACGGTATAGAAAATTGAATAAATAAAATAAATATTCAGAAATGGATGGGGAACCAATGAAGTGACTTTAGGACAGGGGTAAACCTTACATCTAGGATGGAAGGCTAGTTTTTCAGTATCAGCTTTTCTCCCTTAAATACATACTATATATATTTTCTAGAGAAGCAACCATTTGTAGGTAGGTGATCATAGTGTGAATCCAGTTTATTGCCTAGTAGACAATGTTCTACCCTTCTTGGTAGAAGTGAAAATGCTCCGTATGAGTCAGAAAGATGGATTTCCCCAGTCACTAGCTGACTTCTTGTGTCAGGGAAACTTACAGCTATTGTATGGGTGCTAAATGTTTATCTGCAATCCCATTATATCTCATAGTGCCAAGAAAAAGAAGTTATGATACATCTACTGTAGCTATGCATATGAATTTTTGCATTACTGCTTACATACTTGCTCAGAGATTATTGTCTTGCGCTGCACTGCACATGAAACAAGCAATTTACATTTCTATTTATGTGAGTTATATTATTGGGTGTAATCCTCCTTAATACAGAAAATAAATTTATTATGAAGAACTCCCACTAGAAATCTTGGAGAACTCGCAGATAGCTGTACTGTGTCCAAAATGCTGTTCAGTAGGCTTTCCAAAGCACCCAGGTAACAGCTGGTGCAGGCCATGTGCCAGGCCTGACAGCCCATATGCTCTCTTTAGTGCTGTAATTATCTCAACACAAAACTCTGATAACCCAGTCTATGGGGCCTAGTTTCACTAGGTTAAATTGACTCAGTGGCTTTGTTAGTAAGTTCCTTTGGCACAGTAAGAACTTCATCAAGAGTTTAAGCATTGTGGCAGCCTTGGAAAACCAATATGAGTGCTCGTTTCAAGACAGGTGTCTTATTAATCCTGTGAGAATGTAGCTTTTAGTTCATAGCAATAGTTTTGGCAAGAAGCAAAGAGACTATGTTGCAGTTTTATGACACTGGAACTCCTGGCTTTATTTGTGCATTAAGCTATCACATGAGTTTTAAACTTAGCTTTTTCTTTCTACTTCCAGCCACTCTTGATAGGTTATCATGCATACTCAACAAATGTATTGACCTGTACATAATTCTTTGCAGCTAAGTTCTGGGTGCTCTTTTCTTTTTATAATTAAGAAGGCAGGGTTTTTAATCATTTATGAAATTTTAAACTCTTTACTGAATATCAATGTATCATTCAATGCAAAAGAAGGAATTTAAATTTGTCACTGTCAAATAACTGTATGAAAGATGAAATATCGCTGATCCCCACATCATTAAGCAATAAAAATGCCTGTGTTTTGTGTGAAATACAGAGCACAGATTATATCCTCTTTAACATGCTTCTTAAGAATTTATATTCTTTAGTAACACACATACTGTAAATCTAAAAAGATACATGCTTTTAATATAAATTATTTTTTTTTGGTTGATGTTTAAAGTTACTGCCTCAGTTTTTATTTTTGGAATGAAAATTATGTTTCTGATTATTTTAAAGAGCTAGAAAGTATGGTTTGCATTTATCTATACTGTGTATCAACAAAAATTCACAGAGGATGTGATATATCAACATATACAGCCAGAACCTCATTCTGTGTTATGTCATTATATTAGTATAAGGATAATATATACCAAGGATATACCTCAAAGTATGCTTATCTGTATTCATTTTGCTCATGTGATGGTAGAAAGATAGAGCTATATGTAGTCCTAGTAATTTTAATGACTTGCAGTCTGCAGATATCTCATGGAAAGTTGATATATCACAGCAAATGATAACTAGCAGGATACAGATCACAGAGCACTCTGAGGATTTCTGCATTAAGCAGCTTTAAAACCTGTAAGAAATGTTTTAATGCCCAATACACTAAAGAATTAGAAGTAGAACATGACAGTGTAAGGAGTGTTCCAATCTGATACACTTCCTAGTGCCCTTGCTCCGCCCCCATCTCCCTTGTGCCCTCAGAACATCCCTGGTCTGTATTGCCACAGCTTCATTAAAAAGAATGTGCTTACACTGCCACATTTGGGGCACTCAGATTTCTCTGCATTGACCAAGTGATAGAGTCTTTTAATGTCAGGTATTTCATCTGTTCCCCTCAGTGTCACAGTGCAAGTGGCACCATTTTGATTTTAGAAAGAAGGAAGGAAACTTGCTTCTGTGAGAGAAGACTGGTACAAGATTTGAAGTGTGTTTGGTTTAAGAGAGGTTCAGGTACGCATGGAAGTCTATGGGAAGTTGGAGGGTGGACTTTTAAAAGACTCAGATTCTACTATGAGGGAAGGAGGTTGATAGGTAGCCCTGTAAGGAATTTCCTGTTTGGAAGTTTAGATGGCAAATACTGTATGGTGTTGAGAGGATCCAGAGGCCTTTGTCAGCATGTAAGGTAGGCCGATGAACTTATCTATATCTGATAAAATGTCATTAACCTTTTCTACATTATTAAAGTGCATTAACACATAAACACTGTATAGTATGCCCTGTGTTAATATGTATATAAGAAAATAATGTGCATTAATACATGCTTGTATTACATGTATTACAATGTGCATTAATTTATGCTTGTATTACATGTACATTAGTTAACTACAGTACTGCACTATTCTGGGAAGGTTGATGTTGAGGTGTTCATCTTAGAAAAACTTAAATATGGCAGTGTCTCACCTTTGTTAAAAACTTTGCCCTGGCAGTCTCATGTGCTGAATTTAAAATGCTTTATCTTTCTTTGGTTATTGTCCAGATTATTTATCATTTCAACTAGTACTGTAATCTAATACTTTTCACCTATGTATGCCTTCTAAAAATTGAGCTCTGTTACCCCCTGCAAGCAGTGTTAGAAAAAGAAAAAAAAAAAAAACAACTACCATTAAGCAACTATTTTCTGAAACTTCTGTGTTGAATATGATCTATTATGATTTCAAAAAATGTGTTTATTTATTCAGTGCTTGATATACCATTTTATCTGAAAATCAGGTCACAGCAGTTCACAAATTCTTAAAGCTTTTTTATTTACTAAGAATGTTGAGAATTAAGGGGGCCTTTTACTAAAGCTTAGTAAATGCTAAAAGACATTAGCGTATGCTAAATGCTGTATCCTATTTTATACTTATGGACCATAAGGCATCCAAGCTCAGTAAAAAATGCCATTTAAATGATATTTCTAACCGAGTTTTAAGGCGCCTACTGGTGCCTAAAATTTCAGCGCTGAAATCATACCTCCATAGACACTTTAGGCCATCTAACTCCATTATGGGCGTGGCTAATGCCAAAATTGGTGTTAGGCAGTCTAAAGTGACTCGATGGCATGATTCACATCAAAAGTAGGTGCCAGAAGTGTAGGCCTGGAAAACCCTGGCCTAAATTTCCAGCACCTTCCTTTGCAAGAGTCATGATTCTGTACCCGGTGCCATTGCGTGATTGAAACACGATTGGCAGCTGCTTTTAAGGTGGCCGACAATGGCGCTGGCTACAGAATCCAGGCCTTAGTGCATATTAATGTCACTTAAGGCACATTAACTCCTTCTTCTATTAAACTGCGCTAGCAGTTTTTAGCACAGAGAGCCGTGCTGAATGGCCCATGCTGCTCCTGACACTCATAGGAACTCTATGAACGTCGGGAGTAGCGTGGGCCATTCAGCTCGGCTCCCCGTGCTAGAAATTGCTAGCACAGTTTCGTAGAAGAGGGGGTAAGCTTTAACAAAAGGGCTCTTAAATGTTGAATAAAAAAAAAAAAAAGAAGTTTTTATTATATGCTCTTTTGTAAACCGTTCTGGACTCCTGGATGGAAAGGAATATAAGTAAGCTGTTATAATAATAATTATTATTGCTACTGGGAAGGGGGTTCAAGAGTCCTAAAGGTTAATTGGAGATGAGTACAGCACTGAAGATTTGCCTTGGTTGCCTTCTACCTTTGCACCAGCCCTGGGTGCCTTCCCCAATTGCTCCTGCTCCAAAAGTGTCATACTTCAAAACAGTGCAGACTGATCTGAAGCCAGAGTCATTTTTACATCTATTGTAGGATTGCCAACTCACTCAGGTCAACTGAAGAGGATAATCTAGTCTTGGACTTGTGGTTAAGATGCTTTTCTTTGATTTTCCTAAGATAATTTGAACTACAGAGTCATACATTCAATAGGCAACATCAGGACTGGGTCAGCCTTTTTAGCTAGCATTGCATAAATTGATGACTTTATATAGCTTTTACTTTAACCACTGTAGATCCATTTTGAATTAGTAGAGGTCCATTTATTCTATGAAGTTGCTTACAACTGATAAAGCAAAAGATAGTGAAAATACCTATAGAAGTTATTATCAGAGAGAGAAATTCAGCACGCCTGCCTGTGAAACTCCAGTAGGGGTTGCTAATGTAGATGGAAGTCATGTGGAGGAGCATTTTTCATATGACACCTAAATCTGAGTGTAGACGTTTTGCGGAACATGCACAAAAATCCAATACCAAATAAGCCCATTTTCAAAAATGCAAAACATCTTGTTTTTTTCAAAAATGGATGCGTTTGTGCTTAGTGAAGGGCCATTTTGAAAAGAACATCTAAATCCAACTTGGACTTTTATTACAAGACATCCAAAGTTAGGGGCAGAGAAACATCCATTTTCAAAACTGCGGGGCATCCAGTTTTATTTTTTTCAATATTGTCTACTTGGACATCTTGGCTGCCAGGATGTAAAACCTTAGGATGCCTAACTTTAGTCCCCATTTTCGACCAGAGAAACATCCATAAGAACATAAGAATTGTTGCTACTGGGTCAGACCAGTGGTCTATCATGCCCAGCAGTCCACTCACGCGGTGGCCCTCTGGTCGAAGACCAGTGCCCTAACTGAGATTAGCCCTATCAACGTATGTCCTTGTTCAGTAGGAACTTGTCTAACTTTGTCTTGAATTCCTGGAGGGTGTTTTCCCCTATGACAGACTCCGGAAGAGCTTTCCAGTTTTCTACCACTCTCTGGCTGATGAAGAACTTCATTACGTTTGTACGGAATCGATCCCCTTTCAATTTTAGAGAGTGCCCTCTCATTCTCCTTACCTTGGAGAGGGTAGACAACCTGTCCTTATCTACTAAGTCTATCCCCTTCAGTACCTTGAATGTTTCGATCATGTCCCCTCTCAATCTCCTCTGTTCGAGGGAGAAGAGGCCCAGTTTCTCTAATCTTTCACTGTACGGCAGCTCCTTCAACCCCTTAACCATCTTAGTCCTTCTTCATGTAAGGCGATCAGTGCTATATGCAGTACTCCAGGTGAGGGCGCACCATGGCCCAGTACAGTGACATGACAACCTTCTCCGATCTGTTCGTGATCCCCCTCTTTATCATTCTGTTTGCCCTTTTCGCCACCGCCGCACATTGTGTGGACGGCTTCATCGACTTGGCGATCAGAACTCCTAAGTCCCTTTCCTGAGAGGTCTCTCCAAGTACCGCCTCGGACATCCTGTATTTGTGCATGAGATTCTTTTTACCGACATGCATCACTTTACACTTGGCCACGTTGAACCTCATCTGCCATGTCGATGCCCATTCCTCAAGCCTGATTATGTCATGTAGTAGATCTTCGTAATCCCCCTGAATCTTCATCCAAATCTAGATCATTTGGACATGTGAGGGGACAGCATTGTTATGGTCTGGCCACAAAAACATGCCAATAGAGCAGTGGGGGCACTGTTTAGAGGGTACTGCTATGAACTTCACATAAAGGGTGCCATGTGTACATCTCACCATAACCCCCTTATAATTTATGGTGAGTGCTCCAAAACTACCCCAAAACCTGTCTATTACTCCAATAACCCTTATGGCTACAGATGGCATCTATATGGCAGTATAATAGGATTTTGGTGGGCTCCTACTTTCCATCATAAATGTAGAAGTTAGAGTGGCGTATGGACCTGGGTCCTCCTCACTATGGCTCACTAACCCACTCACCAGGCCACTTTAGATACCTGTGTGATGCTCTACTACTTTTCACATACCAGCTGCTGCTGTTCTAGAAACAGGTATGTACTGTTTCATAGTTTTGAGGGTGGGAGTGGATTAGTGACCATAGGTGTGTGTGTGTGTGTGTGTGTGGGTGTGTGTGTGTCTGTGTGTTGGGGGGGGTAATAACTTAATCTCTCTAGTGATCATCTGGTCACTTTTGGTCACTTTTTGACACTTAGACACTTTGAAAACAGGTCTAGTTCAGAATGTCTAAATTCCATTCAGGACATCTTGGGAAAGGTTCAATTATTAATGGATTTATTATTATTAGGATAATTCTCCACCAATAAAATATATCGTCCTCAAAGAGAGGAATATATTTTATAAAAAAATTTTAGTCTGGGGAAATATAGCTCTGTCTGTTAAAGCTTAGCTCTGTATATGTATTATATATATTGAAGGACTGAGATTCAGAACATTTACAACACAAATAGAATTTTATTTCTTACATAGCATGATTAATTATAAAATCAGGCAGGTAGAGCAGGTTACAGACAGGATCTTTGAACAAGGGAAAATGTGCCAAAGATATTGCTAAAGCAGAATGATTAATTTAGCTAGGTTTAAAAGTTACTCACGATATAGGCCTTTGCTGGTTGAAAAAATCAGAACCCTGGTTCAACCCCTGCGGAGTATCCTAGGGATCATCCCTGTCACCTACACTATTCAATATATACATAGCCTCCCTCAACTTCTACCTAGACAAACATGGCATAACTTCATACAGCTATGCAGATGACATCGCTATCCTCCTCCCCTTCGACCACCCAGAACCCGCCATGACAAGCACAATACACAGAACTCTCGAAACAGTAGCAACATGGATGACAGAGCAAAACTAAAACTTAACCCTGACAAAACAAACTTCATCCTCCTAGAAAACAATAAAACTCCTACCTTAACAAATCTAGTAATAAACTCGATCTCATACCCTATTCAACCCACACTAAAACTTCTGGGAGTACTAATTGACAGAAGCTGTACCATGCAACCACAGATCAACAAGGTAATAAAAGCATCATTCGTGACCATGAGAAATCTAAGACAAATCCGAAAATTCTTCAACAGGAAACAATTCCTACTGTTGGTACAATCCCTTATCCTTGGACTAATAGACTACTACAACATACTTTACCTCCCATGTACAGCGACCATGATAAAACATTTACAAACTATACAAAATAAAGCCCTAAGACTCATCTACTCATTGAAAAAATATGACCACATCACAGAAGCATACCATGACTCTCACTGGCTCCCAATATAGGCAACCTACTGGAATAACTGACTAACTCAATCCTCATCCAGGCACAGGAGAACCCACTCACTTTTCACACACCCACCATCCAAAAATGTCAAATGAAAAAAACTATATGACAACCTAATAGCCACCAAAGCAGCTAAACTGGACAGACAAATCACCATTCTGTTGTCATCGACCACAGACTACAAAATCTTCAAGAAAGATACTAAAACCCTACTCTTCAAAAAATACATAAAACCTATCTAACCACGACCAGTTCCTACCTAAACACGACCAGTTCCTACCTCAACCCCACTTCTAATTACCCAACTAATGCTAAAATGCCTTTTTTACCCATCATTTACCACCTTAAGATCTTGACAACTCTTTGGTAATTCTTATTACCCAACATTTATCACCTTAAGATAACGACAACTCTTTGGTAATTCTTATGTAACTCTTATGACATCTCTTATGCTATTCCTGTAAATTTTTATGTAAACTTTTTATGTAATCTCTGAAAACTTTTATGTAATCCGCCTTGAATCGCAAGGTATTGTCGGAATAGAAATCACTAATGTAATGTAATGTAAAAGTCCTTTAGTTGGAGAGGAAACCACATGGTATAGCTGGGTACCTGGCCTGGGAACTCATGGTCTATAGAAGAAATGTTGGAGCACAATGATCCCCTGAGAAAGAGTGAAAGCATGGGTGAATCTTCTGGTTTTATGTATGTTGGTGGATTGAAATTTGGTCCCGTGAGGCAAGAACCCAGGAGCAATTGTTCAGTCCTAAGGCAGGAACTCAGGGGCTATGTTTCCTCCCTGCAGCTGGCATTGCATCCAATCAGAGCAGTCTTTCAATTTCTAGGTGGATGTTATCTGATTAAATTTTGTCTGAATGGCTTAAGATGGTGTGTATTGTTCTTGCAGACTGGGGGTAGTTCCTTTTTGATGTGGTATGACATAATACTGGCACACCCAACCATCCTTTTGTTTTCCACTGATACACCTTCTGTTATGGTACATTTAACACTGTCTGAAGGAAGATGACTCAGTCTTTTAGAAGTCAAGTTAGAAATAAATCCATAACTCCAGTATAATTAATATCATGCTACACAATTACACTGGTCAACAAGCATTTTGCTATTGGAGTTCTGTCACCTGTACCTTATCTCTGAAAACAGTTTTTGTCTATCACATTCTGTTTTTAAGTTATGCGTCAGTTTGTGTTTATATCATTTTCATCAATAATGCTACCGTGAAGCATCAGTATTTTACTGTTTCTGTAACACAGTATTGTATTTTAGGATAGTTCATTGATCACATATACCAGTAATTTGAAAGTTTATACTAAAAAGTGATTGTGCTCGGGGGGATGAGCTTGACTAAGATGGTGGTCTGAAGCACTCGAGGAGACGCCGTCCTGTTAGACTTCAATTTGCGATACCTACTGATGGTACAGAGAAAGTCAAAGCTCCGGGTGTTCCCAGATGAAACACAACAGCAGTCTGGCCCGATGGACGCCTTCCTGGAGCGTGGCTTGCGGACACCACAACTGGAAACTTTCTCAGCTGGAGAACGAGCGCAGGCTGAAGTGCTGGAGTTCTCCTTTGAGGGCGATACTCTGTCCCCGGTGGAGCATACGCCGCCGACCCGCCCTGATGCAGCGGAAGAGCCAATGGCTCAGGATGTCTCCCTGCCGGTTGTGGAAAGCGGGGGTTCCGGCTGTAGTTGGAGCAGGAAGAGCTGTCGGAGATATCAACACAGCGTTCGGCGGGGGGAACTCGACCGACTCATGAGGTTTCAGCGGTGGCTGCTGTGGATATAACTACTTTATTGCCAAGAGGGGCATCTAGAGCAGAGTTGTTCCACTTGCAGAGACCTGAGTTAATCAACTTAGAATCTATTTGGAATGCTATTGCTAATCTAAATGCTTCTCTGGGGAACCAAATACAACAACTCTCTACTAATTGTACTGAGGTACTTTCAGAAAATCTGGAACTCAAAAATAAAGTAACAACTTTGGAAAATAAATCTGAAGATTTAGAAATTCGGATGAAACCTTTGGAAGTGCAAGCTTTAACTTGGGTTAAAGACAGTGCAAACCTACGTTTCAAACAAGAAATTCTGGAAAATTCCATCAAGAGATGTAATTTGCGGATTATAAATTTTCTCAAAGTTTTTCCAATAACTGCTTCAGTTATGTTCAAAAGATATATGACTGAGATCCTGAAGGTGCCGGAAACTTTTTACCCACCTCTATCAAAGATATATTACCTGCCTAAAAGAATTAAGTCTCAAAATCCAAACCATCAGAATTTATCTGCTGATAGTTTGGATTTACCTAATTTCCTTGAGAGGTCGGAGTCTGAGGCTCAGGTTGCCTCTACTTTAATGGTACAATTTGCTATTGATTCTGATAGAGAATGGATGTTGTAATTGTTTTTTAAATATAAAGATGTTCCATTTTTGACCAATACTATCAGAATGTTTCCTGATGTATCTCGTTTAACCCAGAAAAGACAAAAACAGTTCCTTATTTTGAGACCACAGGTTAGGGGCTACTTTTGTTCTATGTTTCCCCTGTAAATGTGTAATGGTCTATAAAGAGGACAGGTATGTCTTCTATGATCCACAGCAACTATCTAAATTTATTTCCTCTAAAAATAATTCTTGAGAATATGGGTTTGTCTGGTTCTTATTCAGCTTAGAAAGAATAGTTCAAGAGCCATCAGACTACATCTTTATTTTCCGCTTATCTTATTTGTTTATTTGCTAAAGATTTCAGTTTATTATCAGCTCCTCCTTCAGTTAATAGTGGACTAACTATACTCTGTAATTTTTTTTTTCTAAGATTTTTAATATGTTACTTCTACGTTTGCTTGTACTTACATTGTATTTTTCCTTGATTTGTAATTTGAAATTATCAAATATTAAAATCAATAAAATATATAAATTAAAAAGTGATTGTGCTGCTTTTTCTGCCTGTGAATTTTTATATTTTGTTTGTTTTTTGTCTAAGATATTATAATTATTATGAACAGACAAGGTTGTGTTAACCATCCTGATAATTTCTATTATGTCTGCGGACAATTTACTGCACAAGATCAGCGAAAGTATCAGTCCAGCAGACTTCAAAGTGCATACAAGCATTATTTTGGCTGTAAAGTTAGTGTCCAAGATAAAGTGTGGGCACCTCATGTTTGCTTCACTGTCTGCTATTCTGGATTAACACAGTGGCTGAATGGGAAATGGAAGAAGATGCCTTTCACTGTACCCATGGTGTGGCGTGAACCAACAAATCATTACTCAGACTGTTATTTTTGCATGACAAAAATGTCTGGATTCACAAAGAAGAATAAATCAAAAATTGTGTATCCTGATTGCCCATCAGCAATGAAATCTGTTCCTTATGACTCGGAGAATCCAGTTCCAATTCCTTCTTCCACATCTGCAGCACAATGTACCAAAAGTTCAGATGAAGAATGTGCCTCTGCTGCTGTGGAGGAGTTGTATGAACTTGAGGTGAATGAAAAACAACCTCACCTGCTAACTCAAGAAGATCTTAATGATCTGGTTAGAGAGTTGTCACTGTCAAAGGAGAAAGCAGAATTGTTGAGTTCAAGGCTGAAGCAATGGACTCTTTTAAGGCAGGACACAAAAATATATTTTTTCCGTGATTGTCACACCATCCTGGCTTCCTTTTACCAAATGGAAGGAAACATTTGTTTCTGTACTGATATTAATGGTCTTATGTGTGAACTTGGATATGAACATAATAATAATAACTTTATTCTTATAAACCGCCTGCCGATCTGATCGTCCAAGCTACTAAATCGTCCATCTTTATACCACATTTTCGTTCAACTTTTTGTCCATGTCCAAAATACCTAGAACAAGCCCTGTTGGACGTGGGAGGGGTCTCCAAAGTGATGGACTGCTCACCCAGACATGGCACCTAAATAGTGGGGTACCTTACAAGGCACTGCTGTGAACTTCACAAAAAGGGTGCCATGTCTTCTTCTCCCTACAGCTCCCTTATAGGCTATGGTGAGCCCTCCAAACCACCTCCAGAATCCCCTAGACCCACTTATCTACCACCCCAATGGCCCTTATGGCTGCAGGAGCCACTTATATGCCAGTAAAAAAGGTTTTGGGGGTGTATAGGGGATAGCACATGTTTAAGTATCAATGCAGTGATTACAGGGGGCTTATGGGCATGGGTCCTCCTCTCTATGGGTCCCTAACACACCCCGACTTAAGCTGCCTCTGTGCTGGACGACTAGGCTTTCCTATGCCCGGCTGCCAGGTGATGATGGTCTGGAGGCTGAATTTTAAAGGTGTGATTAAGATTTTTATGGGGGTAGGGGAGGGGGTTGCTGATCACTGGGGTAGTGTGTGGGGGTCTGTGTTATGTGTTTTCAATGCTTATCTGGTGAGTTTAAGTGGGTTTTTGTGACTTAGACCATGTTTTAAGTCACAACATCCAAGTTCCGTCGATCCTGGTCTGTATAACTATCAGTTATACATGCTGTATGACTAAGTCTAAGCCGGCCCAAGTCCCGCCCACCTCCCGCCCTCAACACTCCTCCCGAAACGCCCCATTTAGCTTTGGTCATTCAGCGGCACTATGAAGGCCTAGATCATTTAGAAATATGTCCAAAACCCGTTTTTAGTATCGGTACTTGGACTTTTTGAGAAATGTTTGTCCAAGTGCCGACTTAGGCCAGTTTTTGGACGTATTTCTCTTTCGATTATATAAATTTAAAACAGAGACAAGCAAATTTAAAAAAGAACTCTTGCATCTATTGGTAGCCAATGTAATTTTTGGTAATAAGGACTAATGTGTTCATATTTTTTTCAAACCTGTTTCTGACGAATGGAGATTATTCATTGATTCAAGCAAAGCAAGTCTTAAAGTGGTACTTTTACACAATGAAAACCAGAAGCCACCTGTTCCTGTTGCTCATGCAGTTGGGTTGAAGGAAATGTACGAGTTGATAGAGACACTTTTAAAACTTACACGCTATGCAGATCACCAGTGGAACCTCTGTGGTGATCTCAAAGTTGTGTCACTCTTTCTGGGTCTGCAACTGGGGTACACCAAATACATGTGCTTCTTGTGTCTTTGGAACAGTTGTGATGATGCCAGCCACTACAGGAAGAAACAATGGCCAAACCAAGATGAATTTGAACCTGTCAGATACCATGTGAAGCACCTGCCGTTAGTACATCATGATAAAATCAACTCCCTTGTTAATGTGAATCTGAGCCAACAAAGCACAACGTAGAGTATGTCAGATTAAAATAAATAAGAATTTTCTTCACACTGCTGGCTTTTGCGGAGTGCTCACTGTCCATTTCCACTGTCTTCTTTGTGGCATACCACAACTCTAACATGCCCTCTTGAGATTTAGACAACCTCAGATGAGTAGTATAGAAATCTGTCTAGCAAATAGGTTTTTAAAATAGTGAATTGGAAGGGTTTGGTGAGGAAACACATCCACCTGCCCCTTTATGCCACTATTTGGATAATTATCTTTTTTGAAAATGAACTTCTTATACAATTTGGCACGTTATAAGGAAATTTTTAAATAAAAATAAAGAGAAAAATATCTAACAAAAGTTAAAATTTATGTCATATTTTGTTTTATATGCTGTATTTCTAGAATAATGTCCCTTTTCAGTTAAGAATGGAAATTTCTATCAAGAAATTCAAGGCAATGCTTTTTCTTATTTTAAGCTCTGTTTTATTTTATTTTTATGTAAACCATTTTAATCTGTTTGCCAGTGAAGATGGTTTATCAAATCCAACTAAACTAAACTAAACATTATTATAATCTGCTAAGGACTTTAGATTGGTGAAATATAGGGCTCCTTTTATGAAGCCGCTGTAGCGGTTTAACGCGCATAACAGTGCATGCTAAACTGCCGGCCTCACTAGCCGCTACCGCCTCCTCTTGAGCAGGCGGTAGTTTTTCGGCTAGCGTGGGGGTTAGCGCGTAATTAAAAGTCACGCGCATTAAAGCCTCTACCGCAGTTTCGTAAAAGGAGCCCATAATTTTTTTATTTTACAGAAAACATATAAATAAGAAAATCATTTATAAATGGAAAAGTGACTTGGTTGGTAGCTCCTTTGATGATACATTTAAAAAAAATATTCTTAGATATATAAATATAAGAAACAAATGATGAAAGACTGACTCTCCTCTAAAAGTCTTTAATACATAAGATGGCTGACTATATAGTATACCATTCTGTACCTGGACTACCTTACTACACACACTGTAACTTAGATCAGTTCCTTATATCATGTTCAACTGTATAAATAACTTGCCTTGACTTTAGCCACCCATTTATTTAGCCCAACAGACACTGTACCACCCATCTTGCTCCATCTATATATCTGCACTTGCCCCTGGGCTATACAGTAAACTGTATTATAGAAAAGCATTAACATCATATCTACTGTATATTATTTGAATGTTGTAATGCGTGTTTATTAGGTGTTTCATAAGTATTATGCTAACATCATATTACTGTATATCTCTGTTAATTGAATTTCAGTGTTGTTAAATGTGTATATTTTTGATACTATTTCATAAACATAAGAACATAAGAACATAAGAAATGCCTCCGCTGGGTCAGGCCCGAGGTCCATCGCGCCCAGCAGTCCGCTCACGCGGCGGCCCAACAGGTTCAGGACCTGTGCAGTAAATTTCTATCTATACCCCTCTATCCCCTTTTCCAGCAGGAATTTGTAGTCCTATTATTAAGTTTCAATTTGCTGATTTTGAGTTTATCTCACATATTATATTATTGTTTATGTTTGGTAATTTTACAATTGTCATCCTGTTAACAAAATTGTAGGTTTAAAATTGTAAATTTTATGTTAAACTTTACCTGCTGTACATCACCTTAAGAAGAATAAAGGGAACCGAGATGACCAAAATGTCCAATTACAATATTTTAAAGATTAAAAAACATATTTATTAAATATCAAACATACATATACCAAAGGACCTGACACAGGTCTTGTTTTGGCATATCTGCCTGCATCAGGGGTCCATTAAAATCTGAGAATGTACATGTATAATGTAGATTTGTCTGGAAATTCTATGAGAGATACTAACACATACAGGACTGTTCATCAATTTTTCTTTCATGTTTTTTTCCTTGATGTTTTTGCTTGTGTATTTTGACTGGCAAGTCTACATTAAACATGTACATTCTCAGATTTTAATGGACTCCTGGTGCAAGCAGACATCCTGAAACACAGCCAGTGGTGGGTCCTTTGGGTACAATATACATGTTTGACATTTTCCAATGTTTAAAATATTGTAATTGGACATTTTCATCATCACTGCTTCTTTTTTTTCTTTTTCCTGACATTCTGTACAGTTTTTTTCTCCTTTTTTTGTTTTTGCGTTCACCGCCTTGGGTGAATCTCTTCCTAAAGGTGGTTAATAAATCCCAATAAATAAATAAACAAATATGAATCAAAGTGGATGCTTATGTAGTACTTCATCAACATCACAACAGACCTACATAATCTCTGGTAATCTGTAAAGGCTGCCCAAAATTAGGTGCTAAAGTTTGTGCATAGTTATCAAATATGTCTAAACTAATTGGCTAAATTGGCCTTTAATAGTTATGCATATATCTGACCCACTCCCCTATTCTATAACTAGCATGCCCAATTTATATAGTGCACATGAGTGGGTCAGGGGTGTGTCCAGCATTTAGGCATGGTTATAGAATACCTGCATTTATGCACTTGATAGCAGTTAAGCATGAACGTTTACACCAGCCAATACTCACACTTACAGATAGGTATGAAAGTGCAGACTTAAGCTAATATTCTATAACTCATCATCCCAACGCCTAACTTTGAGCAACCTTTACTGAATTCTCCCCTATGTGTGTGCAGTTTCTCTGTGTCACATACCATTTGCAATGCATATTATTCATGGCTTTGGATGTTTCTATTTCAGATCATCATTGGAATGCTAAACACGGTCCACCTATGTTTTCTGGTAATGATTTCTGAGAAGGGAGTGTTTATTCCCTAACGTGAGCTAAATCCAAAATCCCTTAACTCTTTGAAGCAAGTCAGCAAAAAATTAAGCTAGTACAATAAACCTTTATTTCTGTACAGAACCTTTATTTTTGTACAGAAATATTAAAAAAAACCTCTTCTTTCTGAGCAATGCTACCATGTTCCATGGACTCCATTCAGACTTGCCAGGTTGACAATTAACTCCCACTAAGATGAGAATTTGACTGTACAATTGATAAAAACAAAGATGTTTATGCACAGGAGGACAGAGATTTTTAATGGTGTGCTATAAAAGTACAATTGAATGATCTAATAGTAATATAACCCCTTTTATTCCCTAGCAAACTGGTGACTTTTCCTGTAGTCACAGCCATGCACCCTAACCTTTCTCTTGGCCGGCATCAATTTTACAAGAGATATTTATATGTCCTATAGAGTCCCCAATAGCAGGATCAATAATAACGGTAATATGCTAATATATGTCTATGATTAAAATGGAGAAAATCATCAAACTATGGATGATGTCCTTTATTAAACTTTTATTCTATTTGTTCATGGATGCTGATTGTCTTCCCACAGATTTGCCTTGTTCTTTGGGCCCTCGGGTGTTATTCAGCTCATCCTAAATTTTTAATTGTTTTCTGTAACACAGAAACACAGAAACATAGAAACATGATGGCAGATAAAGGCCAAATGGCCCATCTAGTCTGCCCATCCACAGTAACCATTATCACTTTCTCTCTCCGAGAGATTCCACGTGCCTTTCCCAGGCCCTTTGATGATCTTAAGGTGGCCAAACAGGTTGAAAAGGTACCAAATCTGTTTGCTTTTCCTTCAAGGAGGACACTCTCAGCTCTAAATTTCACTACTTTTCAGCATATCAGTTGAAGAACCACGGTTAAAATGGTCAAGAGACAATTATGGATTTTGCATGTCCTCAGCAGCATTCTGTTCACTACTTCCATGTGCAATGTGGGCTTGTTTTGTCCTCATATTCTTTATTTCTTTAGATTTCTATCCCATCCTCCAAACAGCTTAGAAAGGATTACAAAAGGGCATTCACAGTGTAGGAGGAGGACATGAAGTTAAAGACAGGGACTACAGAGGGCAAAAGTATTTAAAAAAAGGAGGAGGGGTTACTGATAAGCATACAAGGAGACAGTTTCCTAACAATATAGGAGCAAGAGGATGCAGATAGAAGCTTTCTTTTTTTAAAAAAAAATATTTATTTAATAATTTAATGCAATACCGGTAATCTCAATACAATACATAATTAACATTGGATATAATTTGCAGCATTAATAAACTAATAAAGATAATACATATTATCTATACTACAATTAAAACTGTCCCATCCCCTACCTCCCCCACCCACCTCCCAGGAGCCTGGCTTCCCAATCCATAAGGGTAGGATAATATACGTCTTAATTCTTTCATAAAGCTTCTTTTTCCATTTCAATATAACTCTCCCATATATCATTAAACTTTGCCCATTGATTTGTTAAAAGAGCTGAAAGTCTATATTTTTTACACACTGCTCCTAAACTTTCCCTCATATCTCTTAGTGTAGGTACATTTAACATACGCCATTGCTGGGCTAGTGTCAATCTGGCAGCTATAAATGCGCAGTTAGAAGCTTTCAAAGGGTCTGATGTGCTGGTAGGCTTTAAAGGAAGGAAATTAATGATTGTAAGGAGAGACAGTAAGGGGGCTGTGATGACAAGACTGGAAATTATGGGCGAATTGATACAGGTAAAGAAGGAGATGAACATTTTGGGAGTTTGTCTAGATATGTCGTTGAATATGGGACAAGTCTTGAATATGGTTCAAAAGGGTTATGCTCAACTTCAGTTACTATATAGATTGAAACCTCTTATAACAACATATGACTTTAGAACAGTGGTGCAATTGCTGTTCTTGAGTAGGCTAGCTACTGTTTTGCTTTCCCTTAATTACAGTTGATGGGTATCTGTTAAAGGTATTGCAAAGGGTATTTTCTTATATTATTAACTAGATGTGTGATGATCTTGAATTGCAATGCTTTAGTATGTGTAATTTTATGTTTGTTTGTTTTTTTAAAATATCTTTATTCATCTTAAAGCTAAAAATGAAGTGCAACATAATATACAGACAATTTACACTTTAACAGCACTTAAATTCTATCAAATTATATCTCATAATAAATACATGCATCATCCCCCCCTTCTACATATCCAACAATTGTACTTAACCATAATTGAATTACAAGCATTTCCCCACCCTGGATGTGTATGTTCAAAGGGCTTTTAAAAATTTAGCGTCTTTTTCCTCTTAACAGGATGATTGAGGCCATTGACATTTAAAGAAAACACTTTAAAATTCATTGCAAAATTTCAAAGAAGAAAACCCATAATAGTATACCAAAAATCCTTTTTTCCCCCAAAAACACCCTTTGCTCAATACACGTCCTAAACCCCTTAATAAAACCCCCTGTTCTCCCCCCAATTCCCTATCCTCCCTATCATGCGAATGCTTGAAGATGCACATTTAGACTTAGCAGCCAGAACCCTCCCCCAAGCAACATAATTAATTAATTCCCCCATAAATTAACATTAACCTACCCCAATAGACTAAAATATTTAATAGATACCTGAATAATAAATAAATAATCATAGAAAGTGAACAATTAAATATAAATTATATTAATTAAAACAAAATACATTCCTTATACTATTGGAAATTCATTAAATTAATGAAAATGGATTAAACAAATATATTTGCCTCTAATATTACCGCAAATCAATCTAAACCCCCCCCCCCTTTATATATGTCAATGAAACTACACCAGTGAGATCTAAAACCTGAAATTTTAAAACATTTATCAGGAAATAAGTATAAGACTAAGGGCTCCTTTTACTAAGCTGCGCTAGTGGTTTTAGCACGCGCTTAGTGTGCGCTGCATTGCCTCACACTAGACGCTAATGCCAGCATTAAGCTGGTGTTAGTTTTTGGTGCATAGCACAGGTGGCAATGCAGCGCAAGCTAAAAACGCTAGCGCACCTTAATAAAAGGAGCCCCAAGTGTTGAGATTTAATTAGACTATAAATAAATAACTTTAAAATTCTTAAAGTAATTATGCTAGTATCCTAAAGCAATTTAATTTGAAAGTAACAGTTTGTAATATATATAAACCTATACTCCACTCTAGATATTCCTACTATATGGATACCAGACTGTTGACTGTTCTGGTCACATCTTCCATCTATTCCCAACGAGTCACCCTCCAGAAGCTAAAATAGTCCTGGTGGTTCGATCCTGCATTATACTCCAGAATTCACAAAATGGAGTCAATGCTTTAGCTGTTGCATCCTGCTTTGCAGCCTACCCTGTAGATGATATAGTATTCCAAAAATGTCCATGATGATGGTCTGCAGCTCTCAGATATAAACATTGATCAGCAAAAGTCGGATTCTTGTCCTCACTTATTACCGCAACACTTCAGCGTCTTCTTGTCTGTCTCCATCTGGGGATACAATCTCAGCTTCAAACCTCAGGAGCAGGGATAACAAGCACCCGGTGCCGAGGCGGGGGCCAAAGAAAAGGCCGTCGGGACATTCAGGACACTGGCCGTTGTCATAACGAGCTTTGCACTCACGTTCCCTTCTGCCTATTCCTGTCGCGTGTCATTTCACAGCAGGGCAACCGGGGGTCTCCTCTACTTTAACAAATGAGACTCTGGAGCACCACAAACAGTTCCCCCAATCAACCACAGTGTGCAGTGACACCAGATGACCAAAAAAACTGCCAAGAAGAACCCCAGAACACTATCCACGCTAGCCGGGCTGCGCCTCTCCTCACCTCCAATGCACACACGAGTACACCCAGAGCAAAGGTCCCGAATCAAGAGGGCTATCTCTACTCGCACAAGTCAGCCAACTCAAAACCAGAACAGGAGCTGGCAGCATGCTCCGTAGAAGGCGCAAGAGAGAGTCCTGCTGGGAGGCGCTGGGCCCAGGATGATCTCGAGGGGAGAGTGGACTCACCAAGGTCGCCCAGGCAGGTCCGCCCATCTGTCCAACCTCCCTGCCAAAGTCCTCGTTCATCCTTATTTGTTTTTTTCCCTTCCCCAAGGGGCTACGATCAACTCACCAAGCTCATCCCATCTCCCTGACCCCGAACGAGGCCCACTCTCTTTTCCTCCACACACCACACCAACAAAGACTTCACTGGCCGCCGCCACCATTCCCTTTCTATGACTCTCATCTGCTCATCTTCAGACCCGACAGCCAGCAAATCGAGTCCAATGAATGACCAGTCTCCCAGCAGGTTCACTGCTCGTTTGATCGCATACATTCGGAGCCTTCCTTTCTTCTTCAGAAGCTCCGCCTCACCTCAGAACTCATTCTGAAGCTCCGTCTTCCTCTCCACTGGTCTAATCACAACTCTAATCACAGACCCCTCTGAGCCTTTGTAAGCCAAAAGGCCGCATTTCCAGCCACATCTTAGGGATAACTCGGCCCTCCCACTGCCTTCTCCATCACTGACTTCACTATTGTTTCTCTTCTGACATCCATCAGTGTGCTTCCGATTGAGGGTCTCCATTAGCAAAGTAGGCGTGAACTGCCCGCCTGCTAGCCCTACATTTACTGAGAATATAAGAAAATTCTCCTATCACGAGGCATATTCAAATTAAAAAGTAGATTGTTCTCATGATGCCATGACAGTTGGAAATCGAAAAGCAGTTAAAATCAGTTGAATCACCAATCAATAATATTAACCAAATAAAATTAATTAAGTAGCCCAAAACCACAAAAATCAACCATGTTTCTCCAAAATTCAAAATAAAATAACAAGTAAAAAATCCAAAGTCCATATACTCTTATTTCAGTGTATCCTCCACAGCTGACAAGATCACCAACTTAATCCATCGGTGTTTCCTGTTGAGACAAAAACTCCTTCAGCTTCTCAGGGTCTTCAAACTGAAATAATTTATCCTTATAAGTAACCCTCATTAACGCAGGGTAATAAAGGTCATATTTTGCTCCAATCTGTTTTAATTGTTGTCTCACTTGTAAAAATTGTTTGCACTGGTTCACTGTTTATCTTGCAAAATCCGGGACAAAAACATTTTTTCAGTCTTTATAAGTCAGGTTTTTGGTCTCCTTTGCCACTTTTAAGATTTCCATGACATGTTGGAAACGTAATAGATGAAATATTAATGGTCTAGGTCACATCTGAATATTAGACCTTTTTCATGGGATTTCGTCTGCCATTTCAATTTCTATTGGCACCTTAAAATTAAGGGGGAGTAACTTCGGTATGATTTCCTCCAAGAAAGCTATTACATTCTTTCCCTCCACTCCTTCTAATAAACCCAGGATCCTCATATTATTCCTCCTAGAGCGATTCTCAAATTCCTCCATCCTTTTTTCCATGTCCTGAAGAACTTTGTGGTCTTTTTTACACTGCAGCTGCTTCATTTCCACTTTCTCCACTCAACTTTCAATCTTTTCCATTCTGGTATCTACAATCTCCAACTTTTGTGCCAAATTTGCCACTTCTTCTTTCACTGCTGCCAATTGATCTGTGTTATCTTTCATCAAAGATCTGATATTCCTCAGCTCTTCAATTAGCTCTATCATATCAAGACCATCCACAGGCAGAGGAGTCTTGGAAGGTGTGGGTGGATCTGCTTTTGGTCTTTTAGCTTTTCCACCTGTATTGAAAGCTGTTTCCGGCTTGGTTTACATGTTAGAAGACATTGTCGGGTAAAATTTCAAACTTTCTTCCTCTGAGGAAATAAATTTAAAAGCTGAAAATAGCCAAAAATATGCCTGGAAATGGGAGCTTCACAGCTACACATCCATTCAGTAGCGGCTCCAAGTTCTGGAATCAATAATTTTATGTTTTTATATATATAATTTTTGAAACCACTGAGATTTTTGTCAGTATAGAGATTTTAAAAAATAAATAAATAAATCCACGCAGTTACAAAGCTCAGCTATGAACAGTGATAGAATAGTCAGCATCAGCATGAAATAAGTAATATCTCCTATCCAAGCAGGGATTTATCTTCAGCAATTGCCATCATCACTTCCCATATTATATTTTTATACACTATGTACTGTGTAGTGGCTGCAAAGCAGGGCCACCTAACCTTAGGCAAGTCGAGGTGGTTGCCTAGGGCCACAGATTCTAGGGGAGGCAGCTGCAATAGGAACAAAACAATAAGGGCAAGATTCTCAAAACTTTAATGCCCTCACTAAACTGTTTTCCAGTGGTTCAGCCTGCACGCATTTTAGCAGCAGATTATCAAAATGGATTATCTCTGTCTTTAGCGAAGTTTCTAGCAGTCTCCAACAATTGCATGCAAATGTGCTCTTTAACTCTGAACCGAGCCCTCCGGTGGATTCTTAAAAATTTCTGAGACATTTCAGAAGAGCGGCGTCAGCTTTTGGAGACAAAAAGCAGTGACTGATCCAAGGGTGCCGTTACAGTGCAAGCATAAGAACATAAGCAGTGCCTCTGCTGGGTTAGACCAGAGGTCCATCATGCCCAGCAGTCTGCTCATGGGTGGCCCAATAGGTCCAAGACCTGTTTAGTAATCCTTTATCTATAACCCTCTATCCCCTTTTCCTTCAGAAAATTGTCCAATCACTTCTTGAACCCCAATACCATACTCTGTCCTATCACGCCCTCTGGAAGCGCATTCCAGGTGTCCACCATCCGATGGGTGAAGAAGAACTTTCTATCATTGGTTTTGAATCTGTCCCCTTTCAACTTTTCCGAATGCCCTCTCGTTCTTGTAGTTTTCGAAAGTTTGAAGAATCTGTCTCTCTCCACTTTCTCTATGCCCTTCATGATCTTATAGGTCTCAATCATATCCCCTCTAAGTCTCCTCTTCTCCAGGGAAAAGAGCCCCAATTTCTCCAATCTTTCAGTGTTTTGACTGTGACTAATGAAAAAAAAAGTGTATCTATATATTTTTAGTAAAGGGTAGTAAAATCACGCTTCTTTTAAATTTTTGAGAGAGACAGGCATGTTTCATGCTTGTTAAAAGCCAACATTTCTTCTTGAGTTCATGTATGATACCCTTGTCTTAAGTGTTTTGGGCTGTGGGTTTTGATTAAATTTTACACTAAAAACAAATTACAAGATTTACCTGAATTATAATAGTTTCTTGGAGAGAAAGGCATGTTTTATGCGCAATTGAAAAAAGTTGACATTGCTTCCCCCCCTCCTCGCCCTTCTATTAGTCCAATAGTGCAGCAGGAGAGTGTGTTTGTTTTTTATGGTGTTTTTCTGCGCATGTATGCATCAGCGATGGACATATGCAAATGTAGGAAATCTTCGCTACTGGCTGCCGATCTTATTTGCATGTGCAATTTTTAAAGAATGTCTCAGGTTTTTAGATTCGATATCTTCCAAGAACAACAAATTACTTTTCATTATGACAGGAGTTGCTATACAACTTATTTTGAGGAACTGGAAAAGCTGGGACCGGTTAAATTATAGCTTTTGGTAGGAATATTTATGCCACATTTTTAAAATGGAATGTATGATTGCCATCAACAGGGACATTATGTGAAATTTAAGGATGTTTGGGAACCATTGACAAAATTATGTAAGGAATGATTATTGATATTTCCCTTTGTTTTTAAACTCCTCTGCTTAAATCTGAACATATGCTCCCGATAGCCTACAGAATACCATCAATAATAATAAAACCTTTAGCGCACATGCACATTTGAAACTCCGTGCCTCCGCATGCACAGTACAGTAGAACCGCCCAGCAGAGAAGTGGGGGACGCAGGGACAGGAAAGGGAAAGATGGCAAAAGAGGTGAAACAGGGTCAGAGAGAGATGGTAGGGGCTGTGAAAGTAACCACCGAGCAGGGAAACATCCGCTGAGGTGGCCCGAGGGTGTAAAAGTAACCGCCAAGCAGGGAAGCATCTGCTGAAGTGGCCCGAGGGTATAAAAGTAACTGCTGAGCAGGGAAGCATCCACTGAGGTGGTCCGAGGGTGTAAAAGTAATCGCCGAGCAGGGAAGCGTCCACTGAGGTTGCCAGAGGGTATAAAAGTAACAGCATTATATGCCAGGAAGGGAAGCAGCACAGAGGGCTGGAAGCAAAATCTTGTTCCCTTGATGGAGGGGACAGGAAAGGGAAAGATGGTAAAAGGGGTGAAACAGGGTCAGAGGGAGATTGTAGAGGGTGTGAAAGGGAGAGATGGAAATGGTAGAGGGAGAAAATGGGGGGAGTGCAGATGTGCTGCTAATTCACTGCAGGATTGGGGGTCTGGCTTGCGGCCACCTTCCACCCCGCCCGTGTCTCCAATGAGCTGCTAATGGCTGAAGCCTGGCTGGAGGAGGACGAGGAGGCACTACAAGAGCTCCGCAGAGGCAGGAGGTGCTGGATTCGGGAGAGGGAGTGGGAGAAGGAAGAGATGTTGGAGTCAAGTGAGGAAAGGAGAGAGAGAGACTCAAGGATTGGTGTAAGGGAGGGAGAGATGCCACATTTGGGAGATGGATGAGATGGACAGAGAGGCTACAATGGGGACAGGGAGAGATGGTAGGGGATAAGGAGAGATAGACTTCAGGGAGGATGGAGGGGGCAGGAGAGAGAGAGATAGCCTTGGGGAAGGATGGAGGGGCAGGGAAGGGAAAAATGGCAAAAGGGGTGAAACAGGGTCAGAGAGAGAAATGGTAGAGGGTGTGAAAGGGGGAAAGGGAGAGATGGAAATGGTAGGACTGGTGCTGCTTTGGAGCACTGAGGGAGGAGGGGTTGGTACGCAAGGACTGCTGCTGCTGCCTCGGGTAAGTAATGGGGGTCCAGGAGGCCAGACTCACATGGAGGGAAAGACCCTGTTTAGTAATAAATGCAGTAGAGGATCTATGAAGGCCAAAAGGGTACAGAGGATTAAGAAAATGGTGAAAGGTGAAGTGGTGGGATTGGGATCAGTTGGAGGCAGGGTCTGGGCATGATAGAGGTGGGGCATGGGTGGGGTCAAGGTCAGGGTAGAGGTGGGACTATTCTAGCACTCGTTACTGTAACAAATGTAATGGGCTAAAACACTAGTTTAAATATAATGTTCTCACCTTTCAAATTCAGTCTTCTGGGCTCCCCTCTTTCTTGTCCTGTTTTCTGATCCCCTATTTGCCCAACAGGAACTTATGTTCCTCCCATCAACACATCTTTTTAACAGATGTTTCTCGACATTAACCGAGACTTTAGCTTCTCAGTTATGGCCCCTATTCTTTGGAATTCCATACCACTATACTTAAGGTCTGAAAAATCACTTAAGAACTTTAAATCACAGTTAAAAGTATACTACTTTATAAAGGCATTTGAACCATCTTCTTCAAAGATTTACCTTCCATGATCAACACAAACACTTTTTCTTTTCCTTTCTTTTCTCTCTTTCTTCATCCCTTCTACCCCTCATTGTTTTCCTTTATGTTCTTCTCCATATTACATGGTAAACTTTCCTTCCCCTTGTCTTGTTTGTTTATCTTATTTTATTTTTATCCCTCTTTTTATTATTGTAAACCACTTTGATTTGACAAGTCTTGTCAGTAATTGCAGTATATAAAATGAAACAACTGAACTGTGCTGTACTGAATGCTAAACTTTGCCATTCAGCATTAAAAATTGGTGACTATAACGTGATATAGCTAGCTAAGTTTTAGCCACTAAACATTAATATTCAACTGGAGATAACTAATTATGTCCCACTAAATATTAGTACATAGTCAGCCAAATGCTATTCCCATCCTGTTAAATAGCACTGAATAACAGGCAGAAATGGACTAAAGTCAAGTTTCATATCAAGTCTGTTATGCTAGCTGTATTATTCTTCTCAATACAGTTTATGGGTATGATTGATCAACTTCTTTTTCCACAGGTGAAGGCAAATTTGAAAAACTAGGGCCCAAAATTTGTTAAATTCTGAATTTGAGAATTTAAGAAATAAGTTCAGGGGGAAAAGTGCTCCTGAGAAAAAGCAAATTATATCTCCTCTCTCTGATTAAATGAAATGTATAAATTAAATTATGATGTATGGATACAGGAGAGCTGCACAGTGGGTATTGTAGTGTAAGCTGACCTTTGGCAAAGTCTAGCAATCCATTTTCATTTTAAAATACTGTGAACTAGCCCCTCTGTTTAAAAAAAATCTCTTTATATTAAAATGTACTGCCCATTATGTTTAGACAGAATTAACTTCATAATATGTCATGAGAGCGGCACCAGAAAAATAACTGCAACATTCATTGTAGTGTCTCAATTAGCTTCCTCGTTTGATCTGAATTCTGCATGTTCTGGAACCAGCAACAAGCCTGATCTTTCCTTCAAACAATGGATTCTTCTTCTTCAGAAGAGCTCTGTCTGCGTCTTTTATTGTTTTATGTCACACAAGGGAAAAATGCGTTTGAGGCATTGCCTCTGAATTGAGCAGGAAGGAGAGTTTAGTGCTATATAATCATTAGTCAATGCACTCTCTGAAACCTTAAACAAAAGAAAACAAACAGCAAACAGGCAAGCATCCCCTAAAGGCACATCAGAGCACCGGAGAGAAAAGGCAGGGATTTCAAACGGGGCTGGCCAAGCATGTGCTAAATATTCCTGCTCCTGACTTTCAAACAGCACACCAAGGAATACCACATCACCTCTCCTTCTTTGATGCAAGGCTCTAAAGCAGGAAGAAAAAGGACACTAAAGGTTTTTGGGGTTTTTTTTTTTAGCAAATGCACTTTACTTCAACTCTTCAGTGACTTCATGAAGGCGATGCTGCCTACATTATAAAATCCCTCAATACAGTATATGGATCTCCATCATAAAGCTATTTAGAAAGTACCGCAAAAGCTCAAGTGCCTCCACTGTGATGCGTGCTTTGTTATTACAAGCATAGTACCAGGTTATCTACAAACAGGCAAGTACATTAGAGTCTTCAACGACAAGAACACTCCAGAGAATGTTTTGATAGGAGGCTGCGATTGTGCACAAACAAGATTTTCTCATATTTATGCCAGGTTAAGACTAGCCAGCATAATCATAATCTTATGGATTGCTTTATAACAGAGTCAGTGCAAGTGTATCGGGTGCCTTGGGAGAACCTCTAGCCTTGCACGTTTTCCTCCCTCCAATTTCTCTCTCTCTTTCTCTATCTCTGAAGGGTATTTACCCAAGTAAATGGACTTTTGAAAATTGTCTACTCCTCCTTCATCTACACTAAAGTAGATTCTGATGCTTCTTTGAATCAGGACTTAGGCCAGGATTTTCAAAAACCCGCATTAAAAAGCGGAGGTCTGCTAATGCAGCCGTTTTGATATCGAATTTTATTTTATTTTTTTATCTTTATTCATTTTAAAGCTAAAAATAAGTGCAACATGTTATACAGACAGTTTTCACTTTAACAGCACTTAAATTCAAAGAAATTATATTTCATAACTAATACATGTCCCTTCCCCCTCCCCATCTTTATATCCAACAATTACAGTATATGGCAATATTCTAGTCATCTGCAAACATAAGTGGCCACTTTTGCACATATGAAATACTGACTAGAAGAAAAGTATACATCATGAGTTGATGATGCATACTTTGACACTGGACATGTGCATGGACAAAGTTTGAATGGAATGCAATGGAATGGAATGGGGCGAGCAAATATACAGTATACTTATAAGCCCTCATTCTACAAGCCCTATTTATATTTGAGAAGTTTACAGTATATACTGATATTTAAATGTTTATTCTGCATGATCCTTTTAATGCTAATACCCATTAATTAGTAAATAGGTTTCCATGAAACTTTTGTGATTATTATTTCTATTGATTTAATTTCTCATTTATGATTCTGATTCCATTTTATTCAACAATTTTCTTCTAATGTAGTCGATTTAGGTGTATCTCTTAGACAGCTGAATGAATAACACAAAATGTTGGGCATAAAGCACCATTTGTCTGATGATGAAATATCCATGTAGCTTTTGTATTGCACATAGAATATATTTCAAAATAAAGCAGAATTATTTTGTTCTGCCTTAATTGTAATTGTATTTGCATTTTCTGAGAATGAATTACACATTGAAATGATCTGCTTTAGCCTACAAAAGCACCAAAACTTTCAAGATTCAATGTCGATTTTAAAACCAGTCTGGCAAAAGGAAGATTACAGCTGGCTCACAAAGGCTACATTTCCTGATTGAGTATTAATTTTACATTTAAATTGAGAGGAGTAGAGGGGGAGGGGTTGTACGGAATAACTATGTGATACACAGGTGCAGCTTCTCTTGTGCGCTAGGAGCTGGAGCGGTGTTTGCAGCCTTAAACCATCCCCAATATCATTGTTACAGCATATTAACATTGGTCTTTACAGAAACACCTGTGGCAAAGCCAATTAAGCAAAGTTATCAATACTGCAGACACCTACACAGCATTACTTATTGATCAGTCATGATAACAAAGTCTGAGATTCACATGCAGGTATGTATTTCATCAAGACTTTTCTTTATCAACTTATTTTGTTTTTCAATTTCTCAACAGGACCTTAATAATCATACATATGATAGTGAAATAGGTTGTCATTTTCTTTTTTCTTTTTTTAATTCTTTATTCATTTTCAAACTTTCAATAAGTGTGATAAAATGTCCAAACAAATTAAAAATATCTATATCACTTAATAATCATCAATGGTAACAGTTATAAATACTTAACTCCCACCCTTCCCCCCTTACCTATCAAATAATCAATACTTATACAATACATAACTATAAAATTCCCCCCCCATCCCTCACAATTGAACTTGTAAATTTAAGAGAAAAGAAAATTTCATCTATTCAGTACAATACTTTGTTAATGGCTCCCAAACATCTTGAAATTTCTTGAAACTACCCCGCTGTATTGCCAGAAATCATTTTCACTAGAGCTATCTGTGTGTACTATTCGCTATACAGAGAGAGAGAGAAAAAAAAAAAGTTTGCAATGGATTTTCTTTGCATGTAACTAATAGCATTGAAGGCAAGGTAATTGTTATTGTTTTTGCTATGCAGGGCACAGGCTTTGGCCCACCCAATTCGGGCTCAGGCCCACCCAGCACTTCTGTACCTTTGACTGTTCTGACTTGGGAATGAAAGCTGGAAAAGATTTCTGGCAGTGGCAGTGATTCTCAAATGCTGTCCATGGCTAACCTGGAAATCTCCCTCTGCAGTGTACTGTCCCCACTGACTCAACTTCTTGTTTGGGCAGTACGAGGCAGAGGGGAGACTTCTGGTTAGTCATGGACAGTTTTTGAAAATTGCTGCTACTGCCAGCAATCCTTCTATAGAAAATATGTGAAGGTAGGGGTGGAGGGGGAGACTGGCAGATAATGCATGGCAGGAAAAGACAGAGGGGCTGCATGTGGGGGAGGTAAGAGAGAGGATTAATTGCTTGGGGTGGGGTGAGGTTGGGTGTGAGGGAGAGATGCTGCATGGGGTGGTGTAGGAGAAAAGAGGGAGAATTGTTCCACATGTCGTGGGAGGGAGAGATGTTGTAAAGGGGTGTAGGGGAAGAGAGAAAGATTTGCTGGATGTGGAGTAGGGTAGGAGGGAGAGATACTGCTTTGGGTATAGGGAAAGAGAGAAGTAGACTTGTTGGACATAGGTTGGGAGAGGGAAGATTGTTAGAGCTGGGATGAGAGGGAGAGATGCTGCATAAGGAGAGTAAGCAATAGAGGAACAAATATTAGATGTGGTATGGAGGGAGGGAGAGATGCTGCATGGGGATGAAGAAAGAGAGAGATGGAACTGGAGCACAAATAAGAGAAAAAGAAAGAAGAGGGAAGAGAGGTTGGACATGAGGTGGGGAAGAGGAAGGGGGAGATATGCACAGGAGGGGGAGGGATAAAAAAGATGGATCCAGGGACAGAAGGGAGTGAGGGATAGATGATGGAGGGAAGAAAGAGGAGAAGTGCTGGACCATGGGGAAGGGGGCAGGAGGGAAGAGAAAAGGGACAGGAAGATGTATGGGGGAAAAGAAGGGGCAGGGAGATGTCAGGACAGGGAGCTGTCAGGCTACTAGGTGCTGGTCTAGAAGGGTGGAGGGAAGATGTTGGAAATAGTAGAACTACACTGTTTTGGTGTGCTTATCAGTAAAGGTGGTATATAAAGTTTAAATAAACATATGTGGGAGGGACCAAAGGAGGAAAGGGCAATGAAATGAATGAGAGGAGAATAGTGATTACAGGGGGTAGAAATATGGTAATGGAGAGTTGATTAAAGATAAAAGGGAATGGGAGGCTGGATGGGGAATGGAAGAGCTAATGGGGGAGAGGCGATGGAATTTGATAAGTAACTAAGAAATAAAAAGGAGAAGATGAGAAAGAGACTGAAAGTTAAGTGAAAAGAGGTAGTAAAGAAAAAAAAGAGAGGAAAGAGCTAAAAAAGAAAGATCAATATGTCAAAGATAGGTATTGTGAGGCAACAGAACAAGAGAGGAGAAAAGACAAATGGACAGCAGCTGTTTGAAGGAGAATTAGTAGAAGAGAAACAGGAAATCAGAAAAGAGAAACTGGAACCACCATGGTGGAGAAATAAAATGTCTAGCCAATAAAAGTAGAAAAAGCATTTTATTTTGAATGTATAAAAATGAAATATTTTAGCTTTGGGAAATGTGCATAGTAGATGGCTTTGTATTATGTTCAGTAGTAAAGGAAATGCATTTCTATTTTTATTTCTCTACTATTGTAGTACATGCCAAGTTTAACTTCTTGGGGTTCCCAGTTCAATTTTTGGGATCCCTTGTTCTGTATTTGGTGAGGGTCTATTGATATGATAGTAATGGCAGGTGTGGAGATTGGAGGGAAGGCAGGGAAGTGAGGGGATGTGGAGGGCCCCCTTTATTTTCTGACCTGGACCCTAGCATGTCTAGCACCAGCTCTAACCCTTGCTGTAACTGGTGGGGATCTCCAAGCATCACCATTTGAAGACTGCATCCAAAGGCAGACAGAATTCCCTTCTATCAAGCTCTGCAGTATGCAGCATCATCCTTGAGTCACCAATAACTACACATGTGTGGGTACCGACATCAGTGGCTCAGAGACATTACTGCTGTCTACCAAACTTGGTAAAATAGAGTTCTGGCCACTTATAGAGGAAGTCTTCAGCTGATAGAGCTTGGGGATCCTCATTAGCTAAAGTATATTTTAATTTGTGAGGTGCCGGGATAGAGCAGGAGCAGAGAAAATTTTGTGCCCACCCAATTTGGGCCCATGCCCATACAGAATTGGCTGTCTGTTTATACCCCTGTTCCTATGTGTACAGTACTGGTGTAGCTAGACAGCCAATTCTGGGCAGGCCTGAGCTCAAAGTGAGCAGGCCTCTCTTCCCCTCCCTTAAGGCTCCCCCCCAGACTGTTCAGCCTCTATCTTTCCCTCTCACCCATGCAGTATCTCTTTTTCCCTCCTTGCCAACCCCTCCATTTTTTTTCTTTTATGTATACTAGGAATTCCTGTTCTGAACTTTAACATGGATCCCTCATACATAGCTTTCTGTATGTACCTCTTACTGCAGTTTAATACCATCACAGGTCAAAGTTGAAACTGTACAACTGTTTTTAGGTTGTAACATAACTAAACACATTTTTCAAGACTATTTTCAGTGTGGCTTATTCTGAGGTCTTCCTCCTCTTATTTAGTTTTGATTATGGGCTCCTTTTACAAAGGTACGCTAGGGGCTTAACGCGTGGAAAAGCACGTACTAAATTGCCACGTGCACTAGCCGCTACCACCTCCTTTTGATAGATTTTCAGTAGATAGATTTTGGTAGATAGATAGATTTTGGTAGATTTTCAGCTATACCGTGCACTAATCCGGTATGTGCGATAAAACTGCTAGCGCACCTTCGTAAAAGGAGCCCTATATGATAATGTCTACCAGAGTTTCAATCACCATTTATATTAAACAACCAACATAGGTGGAGTCTTAACCTCATTCATATACCTCTAGCACATCACTCAAAAACGTCCAAGTGCCGATAATAAAAACGGGTTTTGGACGTATTTCTAAACGACCTAGGCCTTCATAGTGCCACTGAACGACCAAAGCTAAATGGGGCATTTTGAGAAGCATGTCGAGGGCGGGAGTTGGGCAGGACGTGGGCCAGCTTAGACTTAGTCGTACAGCATTTATAACTGAAAGTTTTACAACAAGCCTAGACAGAACTTGGACGTTGTGACTTAGACCATGTAAAACAAAACCCCATGTAAAATCACCAGATAAGCACTGCAAACACATAAAATAGACCCCCACACACTATCCAGTGGTCACCAACCCCCCCACCCCCATAAAAATTTTAATCATAACTATAAAATTCAGCCTCCAGACCATCATCACCTGGCCACCTGGCATAGGAAATCCTAGTCGTTCAATACAGAGGCAGTTTAAGTCATCTTGGGGGTGGGTTAGGGACCCATAGAGAAGAGGACCCATGCCCATAAGCCCCTGTAATCACTGCATTGATACTGAAACATGTGTACTGCCCTAAACACCCCCAAAACCCTTTTACAGTGGCATATAATTGGCTCCTGCAGCCATAAGGGCTATTGGGATGGTAGATAAGTGGGTCTAGGGGATTATGGAGGTGGTTTGGGGGGCTCACCATGACCTATAAGGGAGCTGTAGGGAGGAGAAGACATGGCACCCTTCTTGTGAAGTTCATAGCAGTGCCCTGTAAGGTACCCCACTATTTAGATGGCATGTCTGCGTGTGAGTCCATCACTTTGCAGATCCCTCCCACATCCAACAGGGCTTGTTCTAGGCATTTTGGACTTGGATGGAAAGTTGGATGGAAATGTGATATAAAGATAGACGATTTAGTGGCTTGGACGATCAGATCGGCAGGACGTATAATTAGACGATTTTCGAAACGAAAAAAAAGTTGGACGTATCTTTTGAAAAGGTGTCTTAAGCTGTTTTTTTAGTTTGGACGACTTGCGAGATGGACGAAACGGACTTAGACGTCCCTTTCGATTATGCTCCTCCACGTGTACAGCAGTCCTTTGTACTGTTATATTATCACTCATGTTCTCCACAAACAGTACTTCATAACATGTTCATTTATAATTTTTACTTATTCATTGGTCTTCAGAAGTGCCAGTATTAGCCAATTGGTTTGAGTGGCCAAATACTATGTGGCACTAGCCTCTTCATCAGACCATTATGTTTTATATAAAGTGCTTTAGTACTTTAGTGATTAGTGCTTCTATACTTCAGTGCTTGAATAAATAAATAAATACTTAATCTTTCAACTTATCTTTTTTTCTGCATTTTCTGAGTTTTTCCTTTGTCAGTAGTTATCGGGAAGGAAATGACAGGTCCCTTCCCGATAACTACTGATAAAGGGAAAACTCAGAAAATGCAGAAAAAAAGATAAGTTGAAAGATTAAGTATTTATTTATTTATTCAAGCACTGAAGTATAGAAGCACTAATGCACTAAAGCACTTTATATAAAACATAATGGTCTGATGAAGAGGCTAGTGCCATATAGTATTTGGCCACTCAAACCAATTGGTTAATACTGGCACTTCTGAAGATCACTTTTCCTTGAGTCACGTTAATAAGATTACACGTGGAGTACACTTGTTTACATATCCTTCAATAAAATTATGTTATTGTAAGAAGTTCCTTGAGAGAACCCTCGCATTTCAGGCCGCCAAACTGAATTTATGGCTTGGAAAAATTATATTAGAGGTCTCCTCCTATTTTGATTTTAGAAAATTGTTAAAAACACAACTTTTCGATAGGTTGGTATCTTAATGCTTTCTGCTTTATTTCTTAATAAGTTTCTTTAAATTTCAACCTGGTTTATTTTATTCTTATTATTTGCATCAGCTTGGCCTGTTAGGTTGGTATTTTAAACGCATTCTTTTTTAACTGTCAATAAGTTTCTCTTATTTTAATCCAATGTACTTTATTTGCATTGTATTGTAAATGCATTCTGTTTTTATCTGTTATAAGCTTCTATCATTCCAATCTGTTGTATTTTATCTGTATCGTTTGTACTAGCTTAACTTGTTGTGAACTGCCTAGAACTTTCTCGGTATGGCGGTATATAAGAATAAAATAATTATTATTTTTACAGTGATATTATAATAATTGTTTTCTATATTTACAAGTTATAGTACAAATATCAAACTAAAGCGTCCACCTCTTATAAAAGCCTGGAAAACCAAAACTCCTAATTAGTCTAACCTTGGCCAGGAGCAACTTCACAGGAGCCACAGATTACTTAGATCAAAACCAATCCCACTTTCCAACCTAAAATACTAAACCCCATTTCTCTTACAACTAAAGGATAACAGCATAGAATTTGGGCCACATGATCAGCAAGAAAACATACTAGAAAAACCAACACGGAGCAGAAAAAACATAGGAATATAGAATACAATAATGGCAGATAAAGACCAAATGGCCCATCCAATCTGCCCTTCCACACTATCCACTATCACTTATTCTGCCTGTCCTGCACTATTTTAAATTCTGAAAGAGTCTTCATCTCCATCACCTCCACTGCATCTACCACCCTTTCTGTAAAGCAGTGAAAGAGTTAAAATACAAGAATACAGAGCATAGCACAAGCAGGTCCCTACTTTATCCATTCCCTCCCACCATGGGCCCACGAGCTCTGATGCTCTCAACAGTGGATTAGCTGTGCTGTCTCCCAGCACCTGCCTGTAACTCACCATTCTCCCTTAGAGCCATGTGCAACCACAAGAGCCAGGACTTAGTAAAAGGACCCCTTAGCTTGATATTAGTTCTAGGCAAAATGAATGAAGTCATTCTGAAAAATAAAATTACTAAACATATGAATAGACATGTTTTAGTGTGTCCAAGTTGTGGATTTAGCAAAGGGAAGTCCTGTTTTACCAATCTGTTACACTTTTGAGAAGGGATTAATAAGCTTATGGCTAAGGATAGCTGGTTGATGTAATGTATCTGAATTTTTCTATATTTTTCTAGGGCTGCCACTTCTGGGGAGAGCTGCAAAGGGTATTTACGGTCAGCCACAAACTCAAATAACCATCAACTCATACCTTTACCAACAAGGAATAAAGACAGTTTTCAAATAGCAATTTTAACCATTTACACAAATAAATGTCTTTGGAAATTGTCCTATACAGTATATATAAAACTAAGCTTGATATTTAAATATATGAAGGTCAATTATTCAATTGTATAGAATCACATTGGGAAGACTGATGCTGTGTTAATCATAATTGCTTCATTTTCCAAATCTCAGTTTGAGGGGGCTGGAACCTAGACATTTGAATGAAAATTGAGGGAAGGGGAAAAAAGCTGAAGTTTCACCTAGGCAGAAGTGTAACCAGACACCCAATTTTCAGTAGGTATGAGTCCAAAGAAGGTGGGCACAAAAACCTTGCCCTCTTCTTGCCATTTTTCCTCTCTTCCCTGGCAATTGGGAGTCTCTTAACTCTTCTCACCCAATCCCAGTACCTTTTACATCCTTTAGTTCTTCGCCAGCAGTGAGCAGCCACTCATACCTGCTGCTTGCAATGTCCCTGAGCCTTCTCTTTCTCTGGTCCCGCAAACTGGAAGTTGCATCAGCTTGAGGCCAGTGCAAACAGCAGGCATGAGTAAGGTGGCCATATATCCCCTGTCCCGTTGTCCCCACACACAGCTTCGGGACACCAAAATGTCCCATTTTCAGGGACAGCGTCCCAAAGCTGTGCGCGGGGACAACGGGACAGGCAATTGCTTCCTGTCCCTCCCTGCCGCGCAAAAAAAAAAAAGGACTCCCTTGGCCCGCCGGTGTGGTGCTTTAGGCAGCAGCATCATTCTCATCGTCGTCGGCGACCATCCCATCCGACCCTCCCACCGCGAGATGACTACAAACCTCCTGGCTCCAGCAGCCATCATCAGTGACGTGGCAGAGGGAATCACGGGCAGTAGAAGGCAGCAAAACAGCGTGTGTAGAGTGCTGCGGCTGTGGATGCTGCTGGAGCCGGAAGGTTTGTCAGTCGGCTCGCGGTGGGAGGGTCAGATGGGAGGGTCAGTGGGGGTCGACTGCACCACGGCAGCAATGGCGGGGGGGGGAGATGGAAAGATGCTTCTCAAGGGTTCTACTGCACAGGGGGATGGGAGGGAGGGAGGGAGGGATAGAAAATGCCAGGTTCTACTGTACGGGGGGATGGGGGTGTAGAAATGGATAGATGCTGCTCAAGGGTTCTACTGCACATGGGGATGGGAGGGAGGTAGGCAGGCAGGCAGGCAAGCTGGCTTTCAGGAGTGGGGGTGGGACAAAGTCTGGAAGGCAGTGAGGGGGACATAGGAAGGAGGCACTGGGGGCACTAAGGACATATGAAGGGGCACTAAAGACATAGGAAGGAGGCACTGAGGGCACTAAGGACATAGGATGTGACACTAAGGACATAGGAAGGAGGCACTGGGGGCACTAAGGATATAGGATGGGACACTAAGGACGTAGGAAGGAGGCACTGAGGGCACTAAGGACATGGGAAGGAGGCACTGGGGGCACTAAGGACATAGGGAGGAGGCACTGGGGGCACTAATGACATAGGAAGGAGCACTAAGGACATAGGAAGGAGTCACTGGGGGCACTAAGGACTGGGAAGGAGACACTGGGGATACTAAGGACATAGGAAGGAGGCACTGGGGAGCACTAAGGACATAGGATGGGACACTAAGGACATAGGAAGGAGGCACTGGGGGCACTAAGGAGATAGGAAGGAAGGAGGGAGGAAGGGAATAGAAAGGGACAATTTTTGGGCCTGCGTGCAGAAAGAAAGAAATGAAAGAAAGGATACACAGACAGAAGGAAACGCAACCAGAGACTCATGAAATCACCAGACAGCAAAGTTAGGAAAAATGATTTTATTTTCAATTTAGTGATCAAAATGAGTCAGTTTTGAGAATTTATATCTGCTGTCTATATTTTGCACTATATTTGTCTATTTTTCTATAGTTTCTGAGGTGACATTGTATATTTTAAAGTCATCTGCTTTGATATCATTGAAACCCCCCAAATATAAATGATAATTAACATTTTCTCTGCGTATATTGTGCTTTGTAGTTTTAAAAAAATTTATGTTTACCATTATGAATTAATAAGATATTATGTGTACATGAAAAATGAATGGAAGAGATTGGGGGTGGGGCTAGGGTGAGATTGGGATGGGGCTAGGGCTGGATTGGGGACGGGACTGACAATTAATAGATGTCCCCTTTTGATGAAAAAAAATAAATGGTCACATTAGGTATGAGTCACTGCTGGTTGCTGATAAAGAACATAAATGTTTTAAAAAGTACTGAGGAGGTTTGGAGAGTGGAATTGAGAAACCCCCAATCACTGGTGTGGGGAGAGGGGAAGAAGAGATGCTAAGTCTTCAGTTAACAGGGCTTGGAGATTCCTACCAGACATATAACAGATATGCCACTGTTGAGCGGGCCTGGGTTCATAACAGGTCTGGGAATACCCATAGCTATGCCACTGCACCTAGGACAGTGATTCTAACCAATTGCTTGATATATAGCTGGTCAGGTTTTCATAATATCCTCAATAAATATGCATGAGATAAATTTACATACAAAGGAGGTAGTGCATGCAAATCTATTGCTTGCATATGCATTATGAATATCCTGAAAAGTTGATTGGCTGGGTGTCTCCTGAGGATACTGACCTAGGGCACATCCAGTTCTTTAGTACCATCCGTGTTCCATGTACCACTGGATTTCAAAATTACCATATTTTTCGCTCCATAAGACGCACCTGACCATAAGACATACCCTAGATTTAGAGGAAGAAAACAAGAAAAAAAACATTCTGAACCAAATTCTCCTTGCCAGGCTCTGCACTCTGTCCCCCCCTCCCTGCCCTGTACCCCCTCTGGTGGTCTAATGGTAGGCCAGGACAGGGTACAGGGCAGGTCTAAGTGTTAGGCAGTCCCAGCCACTGTTTTGTTGTTGTTGTGGGGTGTTTTTTTTTTGTTTTGTTTTTTTTAAGAAACTTATAAATTTCCCTAAAACTGCTCTCCATCAGGGGTGGGTGATGGCATAAAGCAAATCAAAGGATGCCGAAGTGAGTGTGTTTTTAGATGGCTCTTCTCAACAAATAAACTGTGCACAATGTGCGTCTCTTACGCCCCCGGTGCTGCTCCCTCTGAGCCATCCTCTAGCAGGGTTCTCAGAGCACCAGACCATCCTCTGGGGAGCAATTTTTTAGAAAACGTGCCTCCCGATTGGCTGAATAGACAGCTGTAGGACACCTACAGCTGCCTACAATTGGGACGCACTTTGCAGAATCGGGGCCTAAATGTCATCTTTTAGATGACAGTTCCCTAGTCTCACAAGATTCTTCTGCAGTTCCAAACAATCCACTATCCTTTAAATGACTGAATAATTTTGTGTGATGTGTAAATGTGATCACCTCACTTATTGTTCTTTTCTCCATTTATGAATATATGAAACAGCACTGATTCCATTATAGACTTTTGGATCACTCCATTATTGGAACTTTATCATTTGGAAAACTGACCATTTAGTTCTAGTCTCTGTTTCTTCTCTTTTAGCCAGTTTCCAAGCCATAATATGGCATTGTTTCCTGTCCATGACTTTTTAATTTCCTGAGGAACCTCTTGAGGACCTTTGTTAAAGGCCTACTGAATACCAAACTACCCTATATCAGCTTTGTTAAACTCTGGAATGAATACCATCTGGACCTGCTGATTTGTTACCATTTAGCATGTCAGTTTCTTCTACATTTACAGTAATGTGATTAGTTGTTCTGATTCTCCCCTTTTAAAATTAAATGCTGTCCTCCTTGCACTGATTATGAACAATTTGATTGTGTTGTGAACATTGTTGCCAACAAGCCTTAACATATTACCCTTGCACCAGATCCTGTATATCAAGTACTGAATAAACTTGGAAACTAGCTCTAAAGTAGCTTTTCCTTTTGTTGGTTCAGCTGCTTCATAAAGCAATCATTTATGGCATCTAAAAACATTATTGCCCTAGCATGTCCTGATCAATTTTGAGGTATTGAATTATCCCATTATTATTGGATTACCAAGGAGCCCTTTTACTAAAAATGTACTAACATCTGGACTTAACATGTGGTAAAATGGGATTTTACTGTGCGCTAAGACCAGATTTAATGCAGAACTTTGGGAACATTTTAAAAATATATTTAATTGCAGCTTTTAAACTAATGTCATTAGTGTATGGTACCAGCTTAGAGTTAATGTAGGAGCAGTTTAAGAAGTGATAAGTGCTCCCATGTTAACTCTATCTTATCCAGTAAACACGCATTGAGTATAATGCACTAACTGGTTAATTATTCCATGACCAATCTCTACTTTTAACATGCCCCTCCCAAAAATATTTTTAAAAAATCAGTAGTGCATGTGTTATTTTGCATAAACAGACAAAATACTGCAAAATAATTTAACAAATTTCTTTGGTAGCCTGTTTGTACATGCTAACTGCAACCTAAGGTCTTAATGCACTTTAATAAAAGGGTCCACAAATGTTTTAGCCTTCTTAATTTTTGTTAACATTTCATTATGTTATTCATCCTGTCCAGGTAAATGATAATAGACCCCCACCACTATACTCTTGCCCATCACACATGGAATTTCAATTTACAATGATTCAACATTGCATTTTGTTTCCACGGGACTTTTATCCTGTTCGATTCTATGCTGTCCTGTATACAATATATAGTATAACTTCTTCAGCAATTTAATCTTCTCAATACTTCAGATCAATTTTAATTTCCCTATTCTTCTCTGTTTTTTTTTTTTTCCATTTTCATTCCCCTTTTGGGACCAAATCTACTGGTTTTATCCAATAGAAAAAAGTATATCTGTACCTATGGAGGGGCATAATCTGTCTGTTTTGGGCCTAAGTCGCTAGTCACCCAAAGTAGGCTAAGTAAAATGTCCATTCCCGAAAAATACATCCAAAATATTTTTTTTGAAAATCGTCTAGTTGGATGACCAGCCGTTTGATCGGCAAGACCGCTAAGTCATGTATCTTTATACCCCATTCTTGTCCAAAAATTAATCCAAGTCATAAACGCCCAGAACAAGACCTTCTGGATGTGGGCGGGGTCAGCAAAGTGATGAACTGGACACTAAAACATTACAACAGAGTAGTAGGGTACCTTACAGGGCACTGCTGTGAACTTCACAAAAAGGGTCCCACATGCACATCTCACCACAACAACTTTATAGGTCATGGTAAGCCCCCCAAAACACCCCTATCTACCACCCCAATAGCCCTTATGGCTGCAGGTACCATTTATATGGCAGTAAAAACATAAGAACATAAGAATTGCCACTGCTGGGTCAGACCGGTGGTCCATGCCCAGCAGTCTGCTCACGTGGCGGCCCCCTGGTCAAAGACCAGCGCCCTAACTGAGACTAGCCCTACCTGCATACGTTCTGATTCAGCACGAACTTGTCTAACTTTGTCTTGAATCCCTGGAGGGTGTTATTCCCTATGACAGACTCCGGAAGAGCATTCCAGTTTTCTACCACTCTTTGGGTGAAAAAGAACTTCCTTATGTTCGTACGGAATCTATCCCCATTTTATTTTAGAGAGTGCCCTCTCGTTCTCCCTACCTTGGAGAGGGTGAACAACCTGTCCTTTTCTACCAAGTCTATTCCCTTCAGTACCTTGAATGTTTCGATCATGTCCCCTCTCAATCTCCTCTGTTTGAAGGAGAAGAGGCCCAGTTTCTCTAATCTTCTCCTGTCCCTTAACCATTTTAGTTGCTCTTCTCTGGGCCCTTTCAAGTAGTGTGTGTCCTTCTTCATATACGGCGACCAGTGCTGGATGCAGTACTCCAGGCGAGGGTGCACCATAGCCCAGACATTGTATGTTTGGATTTTCAGAAGGCGTCTGACAAGGTTCCACATGAACGACTACTTCGGAAAATTGCGAGCCATGGAATCGAAGGTGAAATACTCATGTGGATTAAAAACTGGCTGGATCATAGAAAACAGAGAGTGGGGGTAAATGGACAATACTCGGACTGGAGGAACATCACCAGTGGGGTGCCGCAGGGCTCGGTGCTTGGACCCGTGCTCTTTGACATCTTTATAAACGATCTAGACATTGGTACGACAAGTGAGGTGATTAAATTTGCAGACGATACGAAGGTATTCAGAGTAGTGAAGACACAGGTGGATTGCGAAGATCTGCAATGTGACATAATCAGGCTCGAGGAATGGGCATCGACATGGCAGATGAGGTTCAACATGGATAAGTGTAAAGTGATGCATGTAGGTAACAAAAATCTCATGCACAAATACAGGATGTCCGTCACGGTACTTGGAGAGACCTCCCAGGAATGAGACTTGGGAGGTCTGATCGACAAGTCGATGAAGCCATCCATGCAATGTGCGGCGGCAGTGAAAAGGGTGAACAGAATGGGTCGCCTTTGTCTATCTGCCTGTTTACTTCTTCAAAGAAGTGCAGCAAGTTCGTCAAACACGATCTGCCTTTGCTAAAACCGTGCTGACTGATCCTCATCAGCCCATGTCCGTCAAGGTAATCAATGATGCGGCCCTTTATCAGTGCCTCTACCATCTTACCCGGTACCGAGGTCAGACTCACCAATCTGTAGTTTCCCGGATCTCCCCTCGAACCTTTCTTGAAGATCGGAGTAACATTCGCCACCTTCCAGTCTTTGGAATCTTTCCCGATTTGATTGACAGATTGGCTTTTAGTTGAAGCAGTTCAGCTATGGTCCCTTTCAGTTCCTTGAGGACCCTCGGATGGATGCCATCTTGTCCTGGGGATTTATTGCTCTTAAGCCTATCAATCTGCCTACATACCTCCTGTAGACTGACCGTCAATCCTGTCAGCTTTCCGTCTTCATTTCCAGCATATAGCCTGATGGGTTACGGTATACTGTGTAAATCTTCTTTGGTAAATACAGACGCAAAAAATGTGTTCAGTTTGTCGGCGATTGCTTTATCCTCTTTTAGTACTCCCTTTATTCGCTTCCTTTGCGGGTCATTTCCACTTGATATATCAAAAGAACGGTTTGAAGTTTTTTGCCTCCTTGGCTATTTTTTTCTCATAGTCTCTTTTGGCCCCTTTTACCGCCTTAAGGCACCTGCATTGATGTTCTTTATGTTTGTTCCAGTTTTCGTCCGTTTTTGACCTTTTCCATTCCTTAAACAAGATTTCTTGTCTCTGATCGCTTCCTTCACCTCCACCATGCCGGTTCTTTGTTCTTTTTCCTCTTGGATCCCTTGTTGATATGTGGTATATATAGAATTTGCGCCTCGGTGACTGTGTCCTTGAAAAGGAACCAAGCGTGCTCTAGCGTTTTTATAGTGCCTATCCTCTTCTTAATCTTCTTCCCTACCATGAGTCTTATCCCTTTGTAATTCTCTTTTTGGAAATTCAGTGCCGTGGCTTTTGTTTTGGACTGATGTTTCTCACCTGCGTCCAGATTGAAGCGGATCATATTCTGATCACTATTTCCCAGTGTCTACTATAAGAACATAAGCGTTTTGGGGGATGCATATGTTTCACCATGCATACATTGGTTACAGTGGCTTATAGGCCTGGGTTCTCCTCTCCATAGTTCACTAGTCCACCCTCCAGACCACTTAAGCCACCTCTGTGTAGCTCTACTAGGCTTTCCTATGCCAGGCTGCCAGGTGCTGATGTTCTGGAGGCAAATATGTGACGTTTTTGTTACGATTTTTATGGCAGTGGGGGGAGGCGGGAAGTAATCTCTGGGGGAGTGTGTAGGGGTCTGTACTTTTCCCCTGTAGTGGTTAGCTGGTCACTTTGGATACCTTCTTGTGACTTAGACCTGGTTTTAGATGGCTTAAGTCACAATGTCCAAGTTCCATCTAGGCAGTGTTGTTAAACTTTCGGTTATACATGCAGTACGATTATGTCTAGGATGGCTCATAGCCCGCTCAAATCCCACCATTGCAACTCCTCCTGAAACACCCCTTTTAGCTCTGGGTGTACTGCAGCACTGTGAAGGCATAAGTCATTTTTAGATACGTCTAAACCCGGTTCGATTATCGGCACTTGGACGACATGTCTCACTGATCGTCCAAGTGCTAATTTAGGCTGTTTTTTAGATGGATTTCGGTTTTGATTATGAGCCCCATGGTGTTTAGCATAGGCAATATACCAAACCATCCATTTTTTATATTGAATTGGAGAGGTGAGTTCTAAAATTTGTTAAGTTCATTTTTTTCCAAAATTAGTACATACTAGAAACAGAAAGGGGAATTCTATAAACAGTACATTAAATTAGATGCCATTAGGCACCCTACTGCTGCCTGTTAAGAGGGAAACACTACTTTAAATAGTATTTAAGTAAAAATTCAAAGTGCCTACTGGCGCCTAAACAAATGGTACCAGAATTGTGCCTCCAGAGGCACCTACCGGCACCTAATACAACTGTGGGCATGGCTAATGCCAGAAGTGGCATTAGGTGCTGGTAAACAATAAATGCCAATACTTGTCTAACCACATGGTCCAAAAATATATAAATAATAGAAAAAAACCACAGTGGAGTTATATCCTGCCGAGATAGTTAATTAGTTCAATTAGTGCCAATCTAAAGCTTGTTCAAATAAGTATATATTCGCGGGGGTTACGTTTTAGGAACCCCCGCGAATGTTGAAAAACTGCGAATATGGTTTTTAGTGGGGGAGACTGGAGAGGGCAGCCAGAGCGCTGGCAAGTGAAGGAAATCACTCGCGGTATGCTCTGACCGCCTCTTCCTGTACTAAAGTAGGGCCTCACCAATCAGGAACTGCGTGTCAAAGCAGCTCCTAATTGGTGAGGCCCGACTTTAGTGCAGGAAGAGGCGGTCAGAGCAAACCATGATTGATTTCCTTCACTCGCCGGCACTCTGGCTGCTCTCTCCTGCCTCTCTGGCTGCCCTCTCCTGCCCGGTCATTCGCAGTCAGAATATGCTGTGAATGACCGGGACCGCGAATCGCCGTCTGCAAATGACCGGGGGAGCACTGTATATGAATCTAAAGGGGTAAAGAATCTCAGAATATGGAGCAATTAATCCAGCTGGGTTTCAAACGTGAACAAATCATTTGCTTCCGTTTAAATCAGTGTTTTTCAACCTTTTTTGGGCAAAGGCACACTTGTTTCATGAAAAAAATCACGAGGCACACCACCATTAGAAAATGTTAAAAAATTTAACTCTCTGCCTATATTGACTATATATAAAGTAATTCTCTTGAATAGGAATCAAATAAACACAAAGAAAGTATTTTATAATTACTTTATTACGAAATAAAAATTATAAAAATTATAAAATACTTTATTCAGTGCGAAACCTGGGCCTGTTTGGCTGAACACAAAGCTGATATTCTGGCTGGAATCGAAGAAAGACACACACGTAGCTCTTCGTCAACAGCTCTCAGTCTCTCTCTGTATTTGGTTTTTATAGCATACAAAAATAGACAAATATACCCTCCATCCTTTTTATTAAACCACAATAGCAGTTTTTAGCGCAGGGAGCTGCGCTGAATGCCCAGCGCTGCTCTTGACGCTCATAGGCTCCCTGCGCTAAAAACCACTATTGCGGTTTAGTAAAAGGTGACCATATTGTAAAATATAGACAGCAGATATAAATTCAGAACTGTGCATAGTAAGTGAAGGGAAGTTTTCATCTCTGGGAATTTACCCAGTTAACTATTAAGTTATTTGGGAAAATTCCTTTGAAAACTGTGGTAATACTGCCTCCACTTTGCTAAATTTAAAATAAAATCATTTTTCCTACCTTGTCTGGTGATTTCTGGTTGCACTTTCTTCTTCTGACTGTGCATCCAATCTTTCTTCCCTTCTATCAGCCTGTATGCTTTCTCTCCTCCACACCTCATTCCCTCCCCCAACTTTTTCTTCCTCTCTCCCTGACCTTTCTTTCTTTTTTTCTGCTTCTCTTCTTTCCTTCTGTTTCCCTGCCTGCCCCCTTTCTTTCTTTCTCCCTGCCGTTCCCCAAGCCACTGCCACTGCCGCTGCCATCGGGGAACAGGACCCACCAATGGATAACAGGCCCCAAAGCCGACGCCGACGCATGCTCTCCCTGACGTCAATTCTGCAATCGGAGAGGAAGTTCCGCCCAGCCAGGCAGCGATTGGCTGGCCCGAACTTCCTCTCCGACTGCAGAATTGACTTCGGGGAGAAGAAGACTTATCGGCTCGATAGATTAGATCGCCAAGACAAAGTGAGTCCTGGGTGATCGACTCACTTTGCCTTGGCGAGCTACTGGCGCCCCTGCCTCGGGCCCCCTGTCAGCTCCGGGCCCGGCGGCCCTGCGGCACACCAGGCAACATCTCGCGGCACACTAGTGTGCCACGGAACAGCGGTTGAAAAACACTGGTTTAAATCATAGGCAATATACCCCCTTCCTTCCTATTTATTTAATTTTTTTAATATTTATTATTTTTCTATAAACTGTTTACTAATTACTATAAGATGCTGGTTCATGTCAAAGGATGGCGATGAAAATGCAGGCCTGGAAAACTCTGGCCTACATTTCTGGTGCATATTTTGCTGGAGGCGCAATTCTCTAAACATCACCATTGCATGATTGACAGCGGCTTTTAAGGCAGCCACTGACAATGGCACCATTTATAAAATCTGGGCCAGACTGCCTTTATAAATAGTCATAGTATGCATGAAAATAAAAATATGCATTTATCCAAAAAACAGCTTTTCATATTTAACATATTTAACTCATCTCTACAATTACTCTATTCTAGTTGACCATTTGTGTTTCTTATTACTCCCCCAGAATAACAAATTATTCAGTTCTCTGGAGCTTGCTACAAAATATTCAGAAAAATTAGATATCAACATAACACTTAGAATGACATTTTGAATGAAACATGAGAATTGCAATTGAAATAAATTGATCTCAAAAACTATTAATGGGGCAATATTATAAGGATGGAATTCTATATATGGCCCTCAAGAATCATCATCAGAAAACAACTGCACTAAGGGGAGAATTAATTAATATGTGCTAGTTCAGATGGGTCATTTTACCACAATTTGCACTATTTCTTTTTAATTTTTTATTTATGAAACTTTCATCACATACATTCAGAGAAATGCATGAACAGTAATATGAAATAAGATCAAATATATTAAAGATGAAAAGGAAATATTAAACATTATACTTTAGCCCACAATTGGAAAGTTAAGATTACACAAGAATAAAGGGGAAAATATAGCCTTTATAAAGAATTTCACAATAGTATAGGAACAGCTGGTTAAGGACTTATGACAGGCATTCAATAATTTATCTACCTCATTAGAAATGAAAAAAGTTTTCAAATATTTTTGTTTTATTTTTCAATATAGTCCCCTGATAGCTCCATACACTTCAATGACTTTAACCCCTTCAATGCCTTTAACCACTTTGAAAATAATTCTTCTGTTTGACCTTCAAACCAGGACATCACAGATTCTTTGATGTCTTCATCACTTGAAAACCACTATCCATGGAGAGATTTCTTCAATATTCAGAACAGGAAATAATCCAAGGGAGCCAGGTCAGGACTGTAGAATGGATGGTTCAGCTGCTGAAACCCACATTCTTGGATGGCAGCCTGTGATTGTTGTGACATATGCACTGGCGCATTGTCATGAAGAAGCAGCACACCTGCTGTAGTTTTCATCATTTTTTCTCCTTGATTGACTCCTGCAAAGCGATCATTGTGTTGACATAAGTCTCCCCAGTTATGGTTGTTTTGTGTGGCATGAACTCCAGAAGCAAAAGTCCTTCATCATCCCAGAAAACAGTTGCCATGACTTGCCTGCAGATTTTTTTGTCTTGAACTTTTTTGGGGTGGGGGTATGACTTGTGCTTCCACTTCATTGATTCCATTTTGGACACAGGATCTCTATTATAGACCCAAGTCTCATGTCCAGTCACTAAACGATGAAAAAAAATTACTTAGTATTCTTGAACTATCTCCAAGTTCTGACAGCAATGAAGCCTCATGGCTTTCTGACATGGCATCAGCATTCTTGGAACCCATCTTGCACTAACCTTGGACGTTGAGCCAGATAATCCATATAGACTTTCAGCATAGGCACATGACTTCCAGTTATAGCAACAGTTCAATTTTCCTGTTGGTGCTGTATTAAAAAGGAAAAACAAGAAGAACAAAAACACTTTGGAGAAGTAATGCTCCTGAGATGGACTTTATTGATATTAAAATTTGACAAACCACATGCACAACCTCCAGGACTCAATCTGCTGAGATCCTTTGACCCTGGACTCAACAAGGTCTGTGTTTCGACAAGAATGTCTTCCTCAGGGGTCCCTAGAAGTCCTAAGGTAAGAATACGTGGTTTCCGGAGCTCTTCTCTTCAGTGAACTTTCTACGGACTAGCATAACTGGATTGTTCAATTCATCCACATATTCTTACCTTAGGACTTATAGGAAGACATTCTTGTTGAAACATGGACCGTGTTGGGTCCATGGGCCAAGGCTATCAACAGATTGAGTCCTAGAGGCTGTGCATATGGTTTGTCAAGTTTTAATATCAATAAAGTCCATCTCAGGAACATTACTTCTCCACAGTGTTTTTGTTCTTCTTGGATTTGTGTGTGTGTGGGGGGGTCGAGGGAGTCAAAAGCCTACCTTCCACCCTTGATCACAACACATCCCCCGCTGCTCCTTCCTCCGTCCTGCTCCCCTCGGTGGAGATAACTCCCGTAGCCACCTTGGCATCGGGGCCTCTCTCGAGCATAGATGCATCAGCTGCAGAGCACGGAGGAACTACCAGGTCAGAAGGCGAAAGAGAAACTTCTGGCTCTGGGGAGGTGCCCAAGTCTCAAGGTGCCAACTCCAGTGAGCCTCATGTTCCATCTGAAAGAGGAGTTCTGGCAGTGAAGTCCAGAAGAGTCTGTCATAAGGCGTAGAAGGTCCGGCTGGTGAGGGAGCAGGCCAAACTAAGCCCTTTCTTTTGATATTCAGCATCTCGTTCAGGAAAATAGACAGAGACTCGCCAGCTACACACCAGTCACGCTGCCATCCCCCCCCCCCCCCCCCCGGCCCTCCTCTTTTTTTAAACCAGCTACATTAACTGCAATTACCACATCCTCTGGCAACTCATTCCTGAGTTTATCTATTCTCCGAGTGAAAAAAATTTCTTCCTATTGGTTTTAAAAATATTACTCTGTAACTTCTCCTAGTCTTTGCAAATTTTGATGCAGTAAAAAATCAATCCGCTTGTACCAGTTCTACACCACTCAGGATTTTGTAGACTTCGATCATATCTCCCCTCAGCCATCTCTTTTCCAAGCTGAAGAGCCTTAACCTCCTTAGTCTTTACTCATTCAAGAGAGGTTCCATCCCCTGTAGCACATATGAGTGAGTGCTGTAAATTTCTCAGCCCAACCAACCAACTTCCTAAATTCTGAGCATTATTTTACTATTGTAGCTGAAAAGAGTGTTATCTTATTTTGTTAAGTGCCAATTTGCAGAAACAAAATTCTATGAGATTGTTCCAGATCACTGATTGAACCATATCCATGTCATTCTCTTTTTGGTTGGGCTAAGAACTTTTCAGCACCCCATCATAGGCCTTTCAGTCTAAATTCATATAACTACTAAATCACAGCACACTACACATTGAAAACTAGATTCGGTTTGGCTGTCTAGTCGTTCGTGATCTTAGCGCTTCCTGGTTTTATAAATGGAAATCTTTGAAAAGCAAGGTCATGGAGAGGAGGCAGCCTGGTTAGAGGAAAAAGGCTGAGAGGGCAGCCATAACTCAAACTCCCTGTCTCCCATTGACCAACCTTGGGCAAGTCATTTTATTTCCCATTACCTCAGGTATCCACCTAGGGGCAAACTCTATGTATTGTGCAAGAAATATTGGTGCCAACTAGAACGGCACTTAGCACAATTTTATTAGGTGTGTGTACCTTTTATAAAATCATGCTAAGTGCTAGCGTAGCACATAAATTGTAGGCATACCTATTTAGGCCAAAGAAAGCCAGACCTAAATACCTGCGACTAACTTGTGCATGGATAGAACATATTCTATAACAATGAGCCTCACTTTTAGGAATACCCATGATCTGCCCATGCTCCTTCCCCAGCTATATCCCTTTTTCAGCTTCGAGCACTAGAGCTGGCAGAGAGCACTTTACAGAATATGCCACGTAGTGTGCGTAACTTTTAATGAATGACAACATAAATTATAAGGTGTTAATTGTCAATTATCTGAATAGAGTAGGCTTGTTAAACGATTAAGATGTGTGCACAAATTGACCGTGCACACTAATTTGGGCACACAACATAAGGCACCATATACAGAATTTGGGGGTTAGCTTTTAAGCTCTCTAGGATAGGAACATATTGCACCTGAATACTTAAAATCACTGTACAGTGTTGTGTACATTCATTAGTGCTATAAAAAAATGCTAAGTATCATTTAAAGAAATGACTTTTAGGAAACAGCTGCCTTGCTAGTAAGAATCCATGCCATGACAACTCTTATCCCATTCTGAAAGACTATTACGCCGGTAGGTAGTGGTCAGGTATATCTGCATATATCTAAAATGTGGGTGGAAGAAGGTAAGGAAAGTTAACCATCTATTCCAGTGGCAAAAGACATAACTGTTTTCCTTCACTAATACAATGAACTTTACAATGGTGTCTATTATCCACACAAGATTTCTTGTGCACAGTATACATTTCACCTCAGGTGTAAGTTTTAATTAAATCCGCTACCATTTAGGGAGATATATGCTAATCAGGGTCCAAAATCTGCCGTCCTCAGCATTCCAAGATGCTACTCCAGCGAAGGCTGTAAAGCTCTTGATAACAGGAGAAAGGAGCAAGGTGCGAGTCCCTAAGCGATAACCTTCTGACTCCAACATTATAGGTCTTTCTGCTGGAATTGAGTTCTACATCTTACTCGATTGGTTATTGTCACAAATGAGTAATGGATGCACCCTGCCGTTGTCCCAGGGTACATGATCCAGTCCATCAGGCCATCAGAAAGGCACAGCTGTGGGCTGCAGGGGCAGAGAGATAACGAGTGAGTTGTTAAAGGTACAGGGACCACCAGTGACTGGAGTGCTTGCTGCTTTACTGAGTAACTGCCTGCCTGTAAATATTCCTTGTACCAGTTAGAATGCACATTAATCAAACTGTTCCCTGGCCTAATGTAAGAATTCAGATAAAGCAGTAAAAGAGAACTAAAAAGAGATTGTGATAAAAATGACACCATCTTAGTGGGTAATATATGAGCTATTTAAACAAAAAAATGTATGCATATTTGAGCATTTATGCATTAGTAGAACTGTTGCTAAAAACACAAAGGCCCCCTTTTATCAAGCTGTGTTGGGGATTTTTATCGCAATTTGCTGCAGTAAACGCTCTGACGCTCCTAGAATTCCTATGAGCATCGGAGCTTTTACCGCAATGACCTGTGATAGAAAAAAAAAACCCTAATACAGTTTGATAAGAGGGGGGTCAAAATTAGAAGAGCAAATGTGTACTGTCAGATGTAAGCATTTCAAATTCTTGTTTGCTAAGGGTAGTGAAGTTCCAGGATCCATCTTTTGCACTGTTTATTCAGAAGCCTGGAGTTTAGTTACTTAACATATTAAAAAATGACTTCTTTTTGACTCTCAACTACATAGATTTCCTAAGGTGGTGTGGCCACTTCTATCATCAACTAGCTATCACAATGTAATTTATTTCTGCATTTATAGAGTAACTTAGCACATATCATTCTGAACAATGAAATATTTCAGCTCTGAACTAGCCCCTAACTAAGAAACCATACATGAAATTACAGCATAGGAGCATCGTTCATACAATATCAGAAAGAGGGACCCTTTTACTAAAAAGTGTTAATAATATGAGACTTTCCTGTGGAATAAGCACATTTTTAATTCAGCCCCAAAACAAGGCATTTTTCCTTTTTCTTTTTGCAGGTCCCATGCTAATTTTTTTTTGTTATTATTAACATATGAGACCTGCACAAATATTAATGTAGGAGCACTTTTACTGCCTCCTATTTAGGTGGCATTAAGGCCCTGATTTTACAAAAGACACATATATTTAGGCAGATAGATCATCTAGGCACCTAAGTTAATTTTTTTAATTGGCGCTGATAATTGAAAGCGCCATAAAAATTATTTAAATAATTTTACAAATTAATTTGCCAGTAGGTGCCTAACTCAGTAGGCACCTACCATTTCGATGTAGGCACACACACCGAGGCATCTACCAGCGAGTAGGCATGGTTAGGGGTGGATCTGGGTCAGAGTTTGGGTGTGGTTTGAGTTAGGTGCTGGTATTTTAGGCCAAGAAAAAGCTGGCTTAATATACTGGCACCTAAGGTGTACTCACCTATCGAGGCCTAAGTCAATTTAGGCACCACTGGGTGCCATTCTACAAATGGTGCCTAACTTTGATTGACATGTGGCAGATGCTGCTTTTCTAGAATCTGACTCTACGTGCTTCCACATTATCCAATTAGCATGCACAAATATGAAGGCGCTAGATAACAACTTCCATGCTCATTCTCTACCCATGATATGCCCATCCTAAAAAATTTAAAATTAATAAATTGTGCATGCTTTAGTGCATGCTGACAGGCAAATTACTGTAAAACATTTAACACATTTTGCAATGATAGCCTTTTACCCTGTGTTAAGAACATGTTAGTGCTTAACATGCTTCAATAAAATGGCTATAATATTTACTTACCCCCCCTCATTTACAAAGCCGTGCTAGTATTTTTAGCGCCAGTCACTGTGGTAACAGCTCTGATGTTCATAATATTCCTATGAGTGTTCGAGCCGTTACCACAGCGGCCGGTGCTAAAAATGCTAGTGCGGCTTTGTAAATGAGATTTTTATATATATATTTATTGATTTTCATTTAAGTACATAATTGTGCTTAATAGGAAATTTACAGAAATTACTACATCCAGTTAACTATTGGATTTGGAAATTATAATTCAAGCCAAAGCTGGCTTAAGAAACAATTATACCTTAATACATAGTCCTCAATATAAGGAGGTAAGAGATAAGAAAGAAATTCTTCCAGGAAAGAAAACAACTTATCAATATTATTAAAGGAAATTAGAGCGGATTAACTTCGATTTTAATTACAGACTTGAGTTACTCTATCATTCACTGGGGTGCAAAAGAAATCCCTTTCCCTTCTAAAAAGAAACACAGCTGATCAGGGTCATAAAATATATACTTATTATTCTGGAACAATACAAAACACTTGCATGGAAACCTTAACTGAAAAGAGGCACCCAAGGAAATCATTTTATCACGATAACGTAAAAATTATTTTCTTCTTAATTGAGTCCATTTAGAGGGGGGTTATTTTTTTAACATATTTAAATACCACACAATTCAATGTTCTCAGCAGTTCACAATTAAAACATTTATATCACTTGTCAACCAAAAAAATAGTTTTCTTTGCTACTGAGAACTTAAGAAGTGTTCTTAGTTAATTTAATGATGCTGATTTCACATCTGTAATTAGAATTCAGTTAGCACGTCAGATTTCTGAGATACACGTTACTGATTTTTTTTAGACAGTTTGCCACATCAGCCCAATATTGCGCGTATGAACTGTGTCCCACCAAACTTGTGTTAAAGAATTTACTATGAAAACAAACACAAAAACAATAAGGAGACATGTTACAGCTTATATTTACGCCTCTCTTAACTCACACAAAAGTGATGTCAGCATGTTCAGAAATGTTTGAGACACTAGCTTTTACTCTTGTACTGTACATTTGTCTCTCTTTCCAAGAACCAATAGTCTCCCATCATACTGGGATTGAACTTCCCTGATATCTGCTTTCCGTCACCTTGATATCTTGATGAAATCTTTCCCTATGCTCATCGCTGACATAGCCAAGATTGGGTGGGAAGAAATTCAATCATTAAGATCTTCTTGAGTTAGCAGATGAGGCTGTTTTTCATCCACTTCAGGTTCATATAACCCCTCCACAGCAGCAGAGGTACATTCTTCATCTGAACTTTTGGCACATTGTGCTGCAGATGTGGAAGGAGGAATTGGAACTGGATTCTCCGAGTCATGAGGAATGGGTTTAATTGCTGACGGGCAATCAGGATACACAATTTTTGATTTATTCTTCTTTGTGAATCCAGCAATTTTTGTCATGCAAAAATAACAGTCCGAGTGATAATTTGTTGGTTCACGCCACACCATGGGTATAGTGAAAGGCATCTTTTGCTGTTTTCCATTCAGCCACTGTGTTAATCCGGAGTAGCAGACAGTGCAGCACACATGAGGTGCCCACGCTTTATCTTAATTGCCAACTATACAGCCAAAATAATGCTTGTATGCACTTTGAAGTCTGCTAGACAGATTCTTTCACTGATCTTATGCAGCAAACTAGTCTTTAAGCCCGTCACATTAACGGCTGCTAGAGTAGATGTCTGTCTGTCTGGGTATTTTTTTTCTTTGTCTTTCTCTCCTTGCATGCTGCCTGTCTGTCATTTTTTCTGTGACTGGCGCTAAAAATACTAGCACGGCTTTGTAAATGAGGGGGGTAAGTAAATATTATAGCCATTTTATTGAAGCATGTTAAGCACTAACATGTTCTTAACACAGGATAAAAGGCTATCATTGCAAAATGTGTTAAATGTTTTACAGTAATTTGCCTGTCAGCATGCACTAAAGCATGCACAATTTATTAATTTTAAATTTTTTAGGATGGGCATATCATGGGTAGAGAATGAGCATGGAAGTTGTTATCTAGCGCCTTCATATTTCTTCATATTTGTGCATGCTAATTGGATAATGTGGAAGCACGTAGAGCCAGATTCTAGAAAAGCAGCATCTGCCACATGTCAATCAAAGTTAGGCACCATTTGTAGAATGGCACCCAGTGGTGCCTAAATTGACTTAGGCCCCGATAGGTGAGTACACCTTAGGTGCCAGTATATTAAGCCAGCTTTTTCTTGGCCTAAAATACCAGCACCTAACTCAAACCACACCCAAACTCTGACCCAGATCCACCCCTAACCATGCCTACTCGCTGGTAGATGACAGACAGGCACCATGAAAGTGTCATTTTCTCTCTCTCCTTGCATGCTGCCTGTCTGTGAATCTCCCTGTGCCTTCTTCCTATGTCCATAGTGCCCCTTTCAATGTCCTTAGTGCCCCCAGTGCCTCCTTCCTCCACCCCCATCCGATGCCAGCCTGCCTTCCATTGAAAACCCCCCACCCCCTCCGTTGCCTCCCATAACCCTTCCATTGAAACCCCCCATGCCAGCCTGCCTGCCTCCCATCCCCCTGAGCAGCATATTTCCATGGAAATCCCCCCCCCGATGCCATCCTGCGTGCCTGCCTTCCATTGAACCCCCCCACCCCCCTTCCAATGCCAGCCTGCCTGCTTCCCATTCCCCTTCCACTGAACCCCCCCCATGCCTGCTGCCTGCCTGCTTGCCTCCCATCCCCCTGAGCAGCATGTTTTCATGGAACCCCCCCATGCCATCCTGTCTGCCTTCCATTGAACCTCCCCCACCCCTCCTCCGATGGCAGCCTGCCTGCCTCCCTCCCATTCCCCGTCCACCTGCGGCAGAGGAAATTAGGCCAGTAGAAGTCCCGAAGCAGCGTTTAGTGTGCCTGCGACGCTGCTGCTCCTGCCGGGTTTGTCAGCCTTGTAGCGGTGGGAGGGTCAACGGGGGGTCCAGCTCCAACGCGTCGCTAGCAGCGGCTTGAAAAAAAGGAGACTGTGACGTTAAGCGCATGCGCACTCGTGCCGTCGCGACGGAACAGGGAACACGACTTTCGAGTGTGCATGCGCGCTTAACATTTTATTATTATTGATTGTCTGCAGAAATAACAGAAATTAACAGGATGTGATGATTTTACCTGTAGTTTGCTACCAAATGGGTATGCTGCCAATTTATTTTCAGGGGTCCTTTTATAAAAAAATTAAATAGTATTCTTACTAAATAAATTGTTTTAGTATCTTTACAAAAACCAAATGTGGCGGGTGGGGTAAATTTTCCCAATTTTATAGGTACCATCAGGCCTATATACTGTGTCAGGGTATGTATTGGGTCCTTCCTGAGCTCATGGAACATCTCCCTGATTGGCTTTATTTAGAATGGCAACTTATGTCTCCAATGCGATTGTGTCATGTTTTAAGTATCAAGTTACCCAGATATGTTAAGGACAATAGTATTTTATTTGACACCTGGAAAACTTTGAAATTTATTAACAACTTAACCGGTGTTCCAGTAGAGAAGTCTACATGTCAATCCTTAGGGCTAAACTCCAAGATTCAAACTGGCGAGTCTAAGATCTTTTGGAAGCATTGGTTGCAGGCAGATATATGTACACTAGATGATGTTTTATCAGATGGGAAAATGCTTGATTTTTCACGACTGCAGCAATCATTTAGCATAGCAAATTCTCAAGTTTATAAATGGTTCCAGTTGAAGCAAGCCATTCAGAAGGAGTTTCCTAATTGGCAAAATCTAAAAAATCAGTATAGCATACTAGTCCTATGCTTCCAGACAGATTTCCTAGGGCATCAGGCCGCCCAGTGGTATAAATTAATATCTGGTTATATAAATAAGAAACCAAAAATGAGCCTTTGGGATATTTAGAACATTGAGATTAAGCAACAAATTTCTGCTACTCAATGGCCACAAATTTAGTCTTGGAGGATGAAATATATAGCGTCAGCATCAATGAGACAAACTTGGTTTTTCTTGTTACATAGAAGCTTTTGGACCCCTGTTCATTTACAGAAATTAGATAAAAGTTCTTATCCGGAATTCTTATTTTCTGGAGTCATTAGATCATCCTGGGCTCAGCTGCATCTTCCAAAGTGCTCAGTGCTCTCTCACAAAATCGTGAATGAAAAAGACCACAAGTGAAAAAAGTTCATTCAAAAAAGCTCAATTTTAAAACAGTCATAATCCAAAATCCAACGCATCTTATTCATAAATCCGGGAAGTACTGAGCACTTTGGAAGATGCAGCTGAGCCCAGGATGATCTGATGACTCCAGAAAATAAGAATTCCGGATAAGAACTTTTAAGAGATAAGTACTCTTTCATTGTGATGGACTATTAGAACTTTCATATGATTGCTTATTTCAACTTAGTAGCATTGCTGGAGAATTCTAGGCATCCTGTGTTTATGAGTGTGTATGGTATACTGACTGTAATGTTTTTAATCAATTTTTAAATTAAAGCATTGTTTGTAAAATATTAATTATTTTTTTGTAAAAAGTTTTGAATGTTCTTGAAAGAATTAAATATTATGAAGTAATACTCCCATTATAGTATGTGTGGCACTGTCATCTGGACATAGGAACACTGGATCACTTACGATTCTATTGTCCTTTTTTAAAAGTTTCAATTGGTGTTAACAAAAGCAAGTTTGGGAAAATTCAATATACGCAAATTAAGACGCCTGTTATAATTCTCCAATTGTTCAATTTTCCTTTGCAGAAGAAGTCTGCCTTTTACCACGGTTGATGAAACATTTTGTAACGAGGAAATCTCTTTTTCAATTTTTTCAAATTTTGTATCAGTTTCTATTTTAATATTTTGAATTGAAATAGTCAAATCATCCAATTTACTCACAACATTCAAGATATCTCCTGCAGATTTTGTAGAAGCAGCTTCTAACTTCTGGAGCACTCTCCATATATTTTGAAGTGTCGCCGTCTGTGAGGAGTCAGCAGTTTCTGCTCCTCGATAAGTGGTTGATTCGGCATCCTGGATTGCCTGGTGTACTCCCTCGTGTGAATTTGTCGGGCTCATCGGCTCCTCGGGGTTCACACCACCCATGCCTTCTATTGCCAGATTCAGCGGCAATCAAGCTGCTGGGGGGGAGAATGATGTCTCAAACTCCATGGCTCCGGCGTCTCCTTCCACCCAAGCTACAGCAGGGGCTCCCCCTCCTGATACAGCTGGGGAACTCGTCAGAAAGCGTTCCATCTGCGTTTATCTGGCTGTGGAAAGGTCCAGCTAGAAAGCGCCCTTACGTTTGCTGTGAGGCATTGGTCCCGAAGCAAAAACAGAATTGGGACCCGGGGAAAAAGCGTTGAAGCAAAAAGGTAGGACGGAGCGCTTGCACTGAGAGCTAATATGCTGCCGCCATCTTGTTTTTGCACAATTACTTTTTAGTATAAACTTTCAAATTACTGGTATATGTGATCGATGAGCTGTCCTAAAATACAATATTGTGTTACAGAAACAATAAAATACTGACACTTCACAGTAGCATTATTGACAAAAATTATATACTGTAAACACAAACTAGCGCATAACTTAAAAACAGAATATGATAGACGAAAACTGTTTTCAGATTTAGAGTCAGCATGTGGCCCTTGTTAAGGTACAGGTGACAGAACTCCAGTAGCAAAATGCTTGTTGACCAGTATAATAAATCAAACATAAGAAATCACACATAAATATAAATATACATTTAGGGATCCTTTTAGTAAGGCACGCTAGCCAATTTAGCATGCGTGAACCAATTTAGTGCACTAATCAATATAGTGCATGCTAAAGATTAGTACGTGCTAAATGCTAACACGTCCAAAGAATTTAATGGGTGTGTTAGCATTTAGCGTGCGCTAATCATTAGCGCACGCTAAATCGGCTACTGTGCCTTAGTAAAAGAGGGGGTTAATCAATGTCTCCTAATCCTGAGTCAAAGCAGTATATTTATCATGTAAAAAAAATTTCCATAGCAAGGAGTACCATGTGCCTGCATAAATAAGATTGTTTTTATTTCTCTTTTTATTGAAACTTGAAATAGTATGAGTTTCTGAAGATGCTGAGGGCTAGATTCGCTAAGCAAACCGATAGTGTACCGATCGGTTTGCGACCCAATTTCCCTCCGACCTGATTAACTAACCTCTGTCCCGATCATCCTCCGATCTGTGCATGCAAATGAGGGGGAACGGCATTGAAATGTAGGCAGGCAGCGATTCACAAACAAAAACCCTGTAACACTGACTGGGCTGGCCGATCACAAACAAGTGATTGCTGGGGACCAGTCATTCACTGCTTTCCGACTGCCATCTCCTGCTCTGCTCACTGTCTACCCCGACTTTCCAGCTCTCTGCCCCTGACTCTCTGCCGTGATTTTCTCCTGCCGCCTTACTCTGCCCCAAATCTGCTCTCTTGCTCCTTGCCCCGACTCTCTGCCTTTTTCTCTACCCCGAATCTGCTCTCCTGCTCCTTGCCCCAACTCTCTGCCTTTTTCTCTGCCCCCGAATCTGCTCTCCTGCTCCTTCCCCCGAATCTCTGCCTTGAATCTGCTCTCCTGCTCCTTGCCCCAACTCTCTGCCTTTTTCTCTGCCCACGAATCTGCTCTCCTGCTCCATGCCCCTGACTCTCTGCCCCGAATCTCCTGCAAGGCTCTCTGCCCCAAGCGCTGCCCTAGCCTTCCCCTGCAGTGCGAGCCCGTGGTTTTAACCCATGGATTTAAAGTGGATTAAAACAACGGACTCGCTGGGCTAGTAAAAGTTAAAAAAAAAAAAAAAAGGTGCGGCTCTTAAACACATGTACAGACTATCTACAGATGGTTTGCGCATGCGTCAGGATCGCTACAGAGCGATCCCAGTGGTCGGTTGGGGGCGTGATTCCAATCGCCCTCATTTGCATGAGGACGATTCGTGAATCAGCCCCCCCCCCCCCCGACACAGATCATAGCAACAAACCGCTATGTTAAATCAGTAAGCAAACGGAGTAGGAACAACAAGCCACAGTGGTTCTCTATGGAGATCTCAGACCTCATCAAAGAGAAGAAAAAAGCATTCATCTCTTACAAACAATCAGGGACACTGGACTCCAGAGTAGATTATCTGACCAAATCAAGAGCCGTCAAAGCGGCAGTTAGAGAGGCCAAATTCCGCATGGAGGAGTCTCTAGCAAAGAATATCCAGAAGGGAGATAAATCCTTCTTCAGGTATATTAGTGACAGGAAAAAGAACTCGGGTGGGATAGTACGACTCAGAAAACCAGACGGAGACCATGTGGAGACGGACTCGGAAAAGGCCCAACTGTTAAATGAATACTTCTGTTCAGTCTTCACCCGCGAGGTGCCGGGAATCGGCCCTCAACCACATACAAGGATTAAATCAGTAGACCTGTTTAGTAATTTCAAATTTACACCCAGCAGCGTCTACTGCGAGCTGTCAAAAATCAAGGTCAACAAGGCAATGGGGCCTGACAACCTACACCCTAGGGTACTCAGGGAGTTGGGAGATGTCTTGGCGGAACCACTATCCGCGCTCTTTAATCTCTCCCTTAGTACAGGTAACGTCCCGATGGACTGGAAGACGGCTAACGTCATTCCACTACACAAGAAAGGCTCCAGGGTGGAGATGGCAAACTACAGACCAGTGAGTCTCACTTCAATAGTGAGCAAACTAATGGAAACCCTAATCAAACACCAAATGGATAGGATCATGGACGAGGAGAATCTGCGGGATCCCCGCCAACATGGAATTACTAAGGGGAGATCGTGCCAATCCAACCTGATCGGCTTCTTTGACTGGGTGACGAGGAAGCTGGATGTTGGTGAGTCCCTGGACATCGTCTACCTGGATTTCAGCAAAGCATTTGATAGCGTGCCACACCGCAGGTTGCTGAACAAGATGAGTTCTTTAGGTTTGGGCGACACTTTAACCAAATGGGTTGGGAACTGGCTTGGAGGTAGGCTTCAGAGGGTGATGGTGAATGGCACTCCCTCCGAGATGTCGAAGGTGATAAGTGGAGTGCCACAGGGCTCCGTCCTGGGCCCGATCTTGTTCAACATCTATATAAGAGACCTGACAGAAGGGCTTCGAGGTAAAATAACATTGTTTGCTGATGATGCCAAACTGTGCAATGTAGTGAGCAAAAGCACAACAGACAAAAAAGCAATGGCAGACGATATGGTGCATGACTTACTTCTGCTGGAGCACTGGTCTAGGTCCTGGCAACTCAGTTTCAATGCCAAAAAATGCAAAGTCATGCACCTGGGAAGCCAGAATCCATGCAAGATCTACACCCTAAATGGCGAGATCCTGACAAGAACTGTAGCAGAAAGAGACTTGGGAGTGATTGTCAGGGAAGACATGAAGTCGGCAAACCAAGTGGAGCAAGCTTCATCCAAAGCAAGGCAAATCATAGGTTGCATACGCAGGAGTTTCATCAGCCGTAAACCTGAAGTCATTATGCCACTGTATAGATCCATGGTGAGACCGCACCTGGAGTACTGTGTGCAATTCTGGAGGCCGCATTACCGCAAGGATGTGCTGAGACTGGAGTCGGTCCAGAGGATGGCCACCAGGATGGTCTCGGGACTCAGGGAGCTCCCGTACGAGGAGCGGTTGGGGAATTTGCAGCTCTACTCACTCGAGGAGCGTCGAGAGAGGGGAGATATGATCGAGACATTCAAATATCTCACGGGCCGCATCAAGGTGGAAGAAGACATCTTCTTCTTCAAGGGTCCCGCGGCAACAAGGGGGCATTCGTGGAAAATCAGGGGCGGGAAACTGCACAGTGACACTAGGAAGTTCTTCTTCACTGAAAGGGTGGTTGATCGCTGGAATAGTCTTCCACTTCGGGTTATTGAGGCCACCAGTGTGGCGGATTTTAAGGCCAGATGGGATAGGCATGTGGGATCTATCCGCAAAGATAGATAGCGAGGATCACTGGAGTGGGCAGACTTGATGGGCCGTGGCCCTTATCTGCCGTCTATTTCTATGTTTCTATGTTTCTATGATCAGATTGGATCCCTCATGGATCGGATCGGATCCGTGCCCCTAGTGAAGTTAGCCTTAAGTTCCATAATATTGGTCCCATAACTTGAAATAAAGATTTCCTAATATACTGTGATTGTATCCTACAAAAGGACGGAACCTCTAACATGAAAGAATCTGCTGACCTGAAAGCTCTCACCGGTTGGTATAATATTAACGTAGAGTCCAAAATGTTATTTAGCACAGGCTCCATTTTATACAGTAAGGCCTATTTACAAATAACATGCATTAATGGCAATAGTGTGTGCTAATGTGGTAGCATACTTCAATAAACCTAGAGGTCCTTTTATTAAGCTGCAGCAAAATGTGGCCTTAGCGTGCCATTTTGTGGGGGTTTTCCCCATATGCTAAGGCCATTTTTATTGCAGCAATAAAAATGGCCTTTAAGTATTTTCTGTATTAATGGCCATGCACTAATGTGGCCATTAGCATGCAGCATTAAAAAATATTATCACGTGAGCACTTACTGACACCCATTTGTAATTGGTAAGAGCTCACATGGTATTCCTGCACTAACCAGTTAGCTCACAGTGATGTAGCTATGCTAGCTGACAGTGCAGGAATACCAACTCTCTGCTTTTTTGACAAGCCCACTAAAAAAAAAAAAAAAAAATTGTTAGTGTCTGGTTAGTTTATGTGAATTTGGCAGTTAGGCCCCAATTTTATAAATGTCGCCTCAGATATAGGTATCAAGGGATGCAGTACATAGCACCTGAAAGACTTCAGTTAGGCGCTGTTTATAGAATCATGCCCAGTGGCACCTAAAGTGGACTTAGGCGCTAGCAGGTGAATGGACCATAGGCGCTCCCTATTTATGCCAGGGTTGTCTTGGCCTTAATATTGACACCTAAATTAGGCGTCCACTTCAGGCACCTACACGCAAAACACGCCTAAGACTTGTTCATGATCTGCCCCTAACAATGCCCACTTTCTGGTAGGTGCCTCAGACTAGGACCCTATCTGAAAACGGTAAGCGCCTACCAAGTTAGCCGCCTACCACCCAATTAATTTTAATTAAGCTAATTATAAAGTGCTAATTGCTTGTTATTGGTGCCAATTAAGCTTTTTAAATAATTAAGTTAGGCACCTAGATTGACTAGGCACACCGATCTAGGCACCTAACTTTTATAGAATCAGAGCTTTACTGCAGAATGTCTGATCATGCCCCATGGTACATTGTTTTAAGCTGCGTTAGGTGCACATTAGTGTCTAATGCAGTTTAGTAAAAGCAACCCTAGGAGGAGGAGAGTGTGGTGTAGTGGTTAGAGCTATAGCCTCAGCATCCTGAGGTCATGGGCTCAAACCTGCCCTGCTCTCTGTGACTCCAAGCAAGTCACCTACTTCCACCACTGCCCCAGGTGCATTAGATAGAATGTGAGCCCACCTGGACAGACAGGAGAAATGCTTGAAGTGCCTTTATGTAAAACACTTTTATTGTGGCTGTAAAACTACAAAAAGGCAGTATACAAGTCCCTTTCCCTTTAATTTTGGCTTCAGTCCTGAAGGTCTGGAATTTGCATAGTTCCACTGTGCTCATTAGAATTCACTATTGGGGTAATGAAGTCAAGCAAAGGGGAAAACAATGAAAAGCAAGCAAGGCAGAAGATGTAGAGCTCAGATTAATGATTTAATTTAAAATATTGTAATATATGCAGACAGGGAAGGCTGGGGAAACAAGAAAAGATGACTAAGAGAATGAGCACTAATTTTGAATTCTTATTTTTATAAGAACTTTGCTTCCTGAAAGTCACTCTATCACAACAGGAACATAAATGCTAAAGTAACATGATGAATTAGTTGTTGGCAGCATTCTCTACAAAGAAGAAGTTACCTACGAAGGACCAAAGCATATGTTATTTGCTTTTCTCATGAATAAAAGATAGAGGAAAGACAGGTTAAAAAAAAAGTTAGTGGGAAAAATAGTTACTATAGTCAAGATGTGTTTATCTTGAAAGAAGTGTTTTATACTGTATATAAAAAAAGATACAGATATAAACAAATATATACTGTACTTCATTTCCTCTAAATTACATACATAAGCTGCAACATTTTGAAATTATTTTTAAATAGAAGTGCATTTGCTGTTCAGAGCTTATTTTAAAAGCCTCTACTAAGACACAAAGTTCTTGCCTGAATTTAAGACATACGGATCCATTTCTGCCTAACAATCTCATGCTCGTGCATTTCCCCAAAGTGTATCCCATCTGCTTTTGGGAGCTCTCATTGCAATATGCAGTGATTGCAGGATAAGCACACCATTTTCCTGTCAATACTTTCCTATTAGCCTCTTGGATCCATACATCATCGTCTTGCTGGCCTGCAGTTTGCTTATCTTTGTCTCTGAGGCTGCCTTTGATTTATCTAACACCCAGGTTAATGAGGCATGGAGCCCAGGGTGGCTCCAAGGGTAATGCACTCTTGTATAAAAATGCTTAAGGAAGGATCAAGTGATAATCCATTCTAGACTAAAAGGCCTAGCTCTTCAACAAATGTTGTATTTCTTAATCACTAACCTAAGACTATAATAGCTCTCCCTTAAGCTACTTCTCTGTTAAAGCTATAGACATTAAATGCATGCAGTTTACACAAAAAAGTGAATATTAGATTTTAATTTGTGCTTCAACAAAGGGAAAACTATAAGTCAAATGTTAGGAAAAGTTATCGCTACGATCTGACAGTGTTCTTATGCAAAAATAAGTTAGTTTTAATATTTAATTTACAGTAATAGTTTTATATTCCCTCTCTGGGACTTCTGTTTTTCCAAAGACAAAAATAACAGAAGCTAGAATATAACTGTAGCGATGATAAATCAAACTGTAGCTATTTCGATAATGGAGGTAATTACAAAATGTACATATCTGAAATGTACTGAGTGGTTAGGGGTTCTTTAATTAACATTAAACTTTCAATACTATCATCTTGTGTAGAGGGATCACAAAAGTACTGTTAAAAGTGCATCTTTAAATAGTTACAGCTCCTTCTGTTTTTGTTATGCAGCCCTGTTTCCTTATATGAGTTTTTAGGTTGGCAATAACATTTTGGCCTATTTCCTCTATCTTCATTTTCTTTGCTAAGGAATCACAGTCTTTCATCTTATGAACTTTCAAGGTGCTTAGCGTAGCAATATGATCCCTTTAAAGAAATATTTGACCAAATGGTGCTATGCATCCCCAGAGGGTATGTGCTTATTTTGGGAAAGTCTTCCATCAGCAGGTCCTTTCTATACCCTCAGGACATGACTCACATAATAAGTCCCTCACTGGTCACTAACCCACATTACTGGTGTAGATTTTAATGACATAACATTGTTAAGAATAGTTATTGGGACGTAAATGATCTTCTCTTGGTTTATTTAAGCAACATGAAGAACCTTGTTAAGAATGAAAATTAGTTATTGATTATTCCAGCAATTAACAAAATAAATTTTACTGTCTGGTCCCTTAACATTTTCTGGATGTCTTTAAACATTTATTCCTCAAAATGAGAAAGTCCTTCCATCGTCACACATCGTCACCAGCTGTTCTCAGGGTTTTACTTTTATCAATCAGATGAACTTTAAAACACAGTGAAAATGGTAATGGTATTTTCTATGTCCTACAAGCCTTCTCCATTCAGAGGATCAGAAAGTTCAGTTCTGAATAGGCTTTTTTTTTTGGGGGGGAGGGGGGCAGGGTGTTCTGCTGTATTAACAGTAAGCCATATAAGTACATGATGTAATCCAGACTAACATGAATACATCTAGGGCCGGAACTTCTAGAAACATATGGATCCTACACAGTCCGTGTTTTGACGTGCTAAAAATGACAAGGCCGTGCTCCAAGCTCCCAGGCTCATTTTCAGCATGTCATTTTTTGGTAAATACTCTGTTTAATCCACAAGCTCACTTTTAGGATCAGTAGGGACCCCTGAAGAAGACAATTGTGTTGAAACACGGACCGTGTAGTGTCCATATGTTTCTAGAGGTTCCAACTCTAGATGTATTTATGTGGATTACTTGTTTGTCTCAATAAAGCCATAGCTTGGACATCGACTCTCCACAACTTTTTGTTTTCTCGTGTGTCCAATCCAAGAATGTATTTTTCTCTACTTCCCCAAAAAGCTTTCTGAACCATCCGATCAGTATAGATTCATGCACTATTCAACATGACAATAAAATCAAACTCCTAGGAGTTATTATTGATGAAGATCTCAACTTTCACTACCAAATCAGCAATGTCATTCAGAAATGCTTTTACAAATTAAAACTTATCCATTCTATTCTTTCTTTATTTGATCCCCCCTCCATCAATATTCTAATTCACTCCCTTGTCATTTCCAACATTGACTACTGCAATGCATTATATCAAGGAATTACTCAAAAAGAAATCCGTTGTTTTCAACTTTTACAAAATACTGCAGTCAAGCTTATTTACAAAGCTAAAAAATTTGACCACTTGACTCCTCTCCTTTGCAAAGCTCACTGGTTACCAATTCCTCACCATATCACCTACAAAATATTTCTGTTAACATTTAAAACCAAGCGGTCCAATTCACCAGCATTCATCGATAAATTACTTATTCTGTATACCCCTTCCCAGAATCTGCGTTCCACTACCCAAAACCTATTCTCTGTTCCTCCTATTCGCAAACTATTTCTTGATTCTACCCGTAAAACCATTTTTTCAGTCACTGCTCTTATGCTATGGAACAACCTTCCATCAGAACTCAGACAAGAAACATCCCTTGAAAAATTCAAATGTAATTTAAAAACATTCCTCTTCAAAGACGCTTTCTCAATTTGACTCTTCTCCGTGAGCCCAAACAGCTTCCATGTATTCGGCAGTACCGAATTAAAAAAAAACAACAACGCTTATTCTGAAGCGACCCCCTAACCTAATGTATTAATGCCCTCCTGTTTCTTTCCTCCCTTTTTCGCATTTTATTATTGCCATTGTACTTAAGCTCTTCCCATCTTCCACTTTTCCCTTTTTATTCCAGTATGTCTATATGTCTTATCATCCCCCCACTTTTCTTTTTTTTCCTTTTTTAATTTTAAAATTTTAAAGTTTTAATTTAATTTTAACAATATCTGATAATTGTAAACCATTTAGGTATGTTTTTGATAAACGGTATATCAAAGAACAAATAAACTTAGAAACTTGGAGTGAAAAGGATCAATTTCTTTTGATGCTTACTAACATGACATACCCTGTATTATCTGTATAGACCAGTGGTCTCAAACTCAAACCCTTTGCAGGGCCACATTGTGGATTTGTAGGTACTTGGAGGGCCACAGAAAAAATAGTTAATGTCTTATTATTAATGACAATTTTGCATAAGGTATAGTTTATAAATTTAACTTCCCCCCCCCCCCGAAGGCCTGCAAATTCCCCCCTTCTTTGCAGCATCCTCCAGCTTCCTCCCTGGCCTCCCGGTCATAATTTCAGCTAATTACTGCAGCCTGCAGAAAGGATTGCTGGTGCTGTAGCGTTCCTCGCAGGCTGCCATTGGCCTCCGCAGCATGTTTCCTCCTCAGCAGTCTCGCCCCTCCTCTGACATCAGGGGCAGGATTGCAGCAGAGGGAACGTGATGCTGAGGATGACAGCAGCCTTCAAGGATTGCTACAGCACCGGCAATCCTCTCAGTAGGTTGCGGTTATTATCTAAGGGTAAGAACAGGAGACCAGGGGGGAAGTCAAAGGACGCTGCAACGAGCGGGCAGCACTAGTACAGACTGCGGGCTGCAAAACTGTACCTGGCGGGCCGCATGTGGCCCCCGGGCCGCAAGTTTGAGACCACTGGTATAGACCAACAATCAAGGATAACATGGTCCTATATAGATTTGTGAGTTCTTGTATATGGAAACCATTTTACTTTTTTTTTTAACTTTCTGGCTTATTTTCAACATGGGTGAAAGACAGTGCTGTACAAGTAATCTAATCTAATCTAATCTAAACCTTAGGTTTGTATACCGCATCATCTCTACATTTGTAAAGCTCGACACGGTTAACAAGAGTTAGGGTAGAAAGGAACTCCAGTGGAGGGAAGAGGCAAAATGAAGAGAAAATTTAGAGGACTAGAATAACCAGAGAGGGAGAAGGAGTTACATTTTTGAGAATAACCAGGTTTTCAGATGTTTACGGAAGAGTTGGAGGGAGCTCAGATTCCTAAGAGGGGAGGTAAGGTTGTTCCAGAGCTGAGTGATTCTGAAAGGGAGGGAAGAACCTAGTTTTCCTACAAGTGAAATGCCTTTTAGAGAGGGAAAGGAAAGTTTCAGTTTTTGGGTGGATCTGGCAGAATTGGGGTTAGAGGTGTTCCAAGAAAGAGGAATGAAGGGAGGGAGAATACCATGTAGGATCTTGAAAGTGAGGCAGGCACATTTGAAGTGGACTCTGGAGATAATCGGAAGCCAGTGGAGCTTGGATAAAAGCGGTGAGATGTAGTCGAATTTGCTTTTTGTGAAGATAAGCTTAGCAGCGGTATTCTGAATCTGCTGGAGTCTTTGAAGGTTTTTCTTTGTTAGGCTAAGGTAGATAGAGTTGCAGTAGTCCAGTCTGGAAAGGATGTTGGATTGGACAAGGATGGCAAAGTGTTTTTGATGGAAACAGGATCTCACTTTTCTCAGCATGTGAAGGCTGAAGAAACATTTTTTTACTAGGGAGTTGAGGTGGTCGTTGAAGGAAAGTGTAGAGTCAATGATGACTCTCAGAACTTTACTAGAATATTCAAGATGCAGAGTAGGGCCAGAGGACAGTGGGATGGAGGTGGGCAGTTGGTCCAATTATGGGCCGAGCCAGAGAAGTTTTGTTTTAGATTCGTTCAGTTTCATCTGCACAGTGTGGGCCCAGGACTGAAGGTTTGATATACATGAGGATATGTTCGCCGAGAGGTTGGTGAGGTTACGGTACCTACGAGCAGTGATACAAATAAATCATAAGGCCCCTTTTACATAGCCATGATAGCGAGTCCCTGTGCAGCAAATACAGCATAGCCCATAGGAACTGTATGGGCTGCATCACATTTGCCAAGTGGGAATTGCTTCTGCTGCTTTATAAAAAGTGCCCTTAATTTTTACTGGTACTATTTTGACTCTGCACCTAACGCCACTCCTTTGAAAAAAGTTTCTGTGAGAGTACTAGTTACATCAGTTGATAGTCACTGAAATACTATAGTTAATCCAATTGGTAGACTTAATAAAGTAATTTTCTAATTTATGATAGCAACTTACCAAATCAATGACTCTTCGATAATGGTGCACAGTTATCCCGATCACATCACATGCTTTAATCAGGCTATGCTCTCAAGTTGCAGATTTAGCTTTATTTGATATATTGCCTATTATAGTGATATCTAAACATTTTACAATGAATTAAAATAGTCATTTTAGTAGGTAGTTATAGCCCTTCACAATTATACAATCAAGAAAAGCTCTTTGCAAAGGAGGAGAGGGGAGGTAGAGGAGATCCTGAAAGATGGGTTAGAATAGGGAAGAGGGGAGAGATATATTGTTCACTATCTTAAAATGTCTATAACCCATGGGTGAGAAAGTAGGGGTAAATCCAAGCTATGAGTAGATGGAGAGTTCATTTTGGAAGGTGTTTACAGGGCTGGTGAAAAGCTACTAGGCAACCTGGGCAAAAGTTCAGCCTTGTACTTGTCCAAGTAGCTTTTATTCTCCCTTAGGGGAAAATTCTGTATAGGACACTGGTTTCTGCAGCTGTCTTGCCATTAAATCTCATACAGTCCTTTTCTTTAAGCCGGGCTTTCAAAATCATCCAGGCAGCTTATATTGTTGTCTTTGGCAAGAGACAGCTTTGAGGGATAATGCGTTTTATTGTGTAGAGAATCTGGGTTCCATTTAACGTTTTTCAATAATTGTTTGGCTAGTAGTCACTTTTAATGAAAGTTTTTTATGCTGATGATGTGGGTGGTGGTGGTTTAGCATATGTATGCTCGCCAATAACTTGAGGCTTTTTCTTTCATCTTATAGTGACTCTTAGCAAATTAGTATATATGAGACATTTTTCCTAAAGAGAAACACCACCCCTGCTTTCTTAGCTACTTCTGGGGCTCCATGTAAAGAACCCACCCACCACCTTCTAAATTTGTCTTGTTCTACAGATGACAGGTGGATTTCCTGCAAAAAGGCCACATCTGCCTTTTTCCTATTCAAGGCCTGATGGAGTTTTGTTCTTTTAAGGGGGGAAGAAATACCTCCCACATTCCATGTATAAAATATTCACCATGCTAAACAATAAAAGGACACTGACAGAGCCAATATAACAGATAATACACATAAGGAGAGCTGTCCCAGCCAGCCGCCTTCTTCATTTATTCTATGGATAGGTTGTGTCCCAAATAGAACTTCAAATTCCTTCATAGCTTGTCCACTTTCCCCCAACTTAGGCCTTCCCTTCCCACCCCAACCATTTGTCACACAAAGGAAACACCCTTCCCCACCCCATTAAAATCTCTTTATTCCCTTTCTAACCAACTTAACTCTCTTCCCTATCCCAGACTAATTCAAATTTAAAGCATGTAAAACTTCCCTCCCACTGGTATTATAATAAAGCAAACTAACTAAACTCCTCAAACTAACCATACTCTAGACCACACCATCTCAAGAACACATTAAAAAAAAACTCTTACTATGTTCCCTCTCCGCTCCTTTCTGGACCAAACTGATATACCATTAAACACTCATATTTAGTAATATATTGCCTGTATTGGCTATTATAAATAGCCAATACAGGCAATATATTTGTTCCAATGCAGTATATCTCTCAACAATCACATATAATAGCACCAGAACCCCCCTCCCCCCTACCTCACACACACACAAGACATTAACTAAGGAAGATGTCATTTATAAGTATATTACAGAGTTCCATTTTAGATTATATGCAATAATGAAACTATAATGCATTAAAGCAGAGTCATACAAAAAAACAGGTGTGTTACCTTTGCAGAACTGGCTTAAATAGTCAAAAAAACAAAACAAAAAACTTCTGTAAAGAATGTCCTCACACATCAAAAAGTATATATGGTATCCAACAAGGTGTATATACAGAATTACAGTATATTCTGCAGATGACCCCGATACTTATCTTCCTAGAAAGCTCAAATACTATTAAAAAAGGTATTTTATACTCAACTGGATACCAAACTGCAAGGAGTACTAACTGATCAAAACACCTTACTGAGACCTTGAAAATGATTCATTAGTAGTATTTGTCATCCTTTGAGCTACAAAGCTGCACCAAAACACATTCCCAAGACAGTTCACAGTTAGAAGCCAAACCAAAGATCAAGCATGCCTTTCTCTAACCATATTGAAGGGATTTGCTCCTCATGAGGCTTTCCAAGGCTCAATAAGATGGGCAATAAAATCTCTAGCCACTTACACATGTGTATGCTTATTTTCAAACCACACACTGTCAGAGATATGCAGGTAGGTGCAGAATAGGTTTGAGGCATGAGCACCTATGTCAGCCATTGAGTTGGCATAAAAGTTCCAGAGATATGTGACTCATAGTATTTTGTGTTACATATGTAAACATGTACCCTATCTACTCTCTACTCTGAGCCCACCTTCAAATGGTAGACTATCAGAGTTATGCTCATAATTACACAATATAGCTTAGGCACATTTTTGGCATGTATGTAATTAAATGCTAGTATTCTAAACGTATATACCAATAATTGGCCTCTTAAAGTTGGTACTTACTTTATAGAATCATTCCATAACTGTCAGAACTCATATAGTAATAACCTACATAAAAAAAGGCAGCACAATAAATACTGAATTTCAGGGCTATAACAAGGTATGTATGGCCGGTGGAGTTGCCAAACTATTCACCTTCCTTTGACTTCTATTATTTGGCTGTGACATTGTGGGTGGGATGAGGGCAAATTTCTGGCTCACTATGATTGACAAAAAAAAAAAAAGAAACTGGCTAGATCCATATCAGTCTGGATTTAGACCTGGTTATGGAATAGAATGGGTTCTTGCATCATAAGAATCGATACTGTCACGTATTCTGTTTAATCGATACTGTCACCTGTTCTGTTCAATATCTACAGTACCTCAAGCCACTAAATGAGCTACATCTACAGTCATGTATGCGGTTGGTGTCAGGAGCTGAAAAGCATGAAGAGGGAAGTCAAGCGACTAGAGGACAAGATACAGGAACTAGAAGGACTCTACACCACGGATGACCCGACCAGGACAGCTGAAGACTTCATGAGTGAGAGACACATTGAGAAGGAAGTCAGGAAACTCGAGAAATTCATTGAGGAAGCTGACAGGAAGAGGGTGGAAGAGAACAAACTTCAGATGAAAGATGAAGTTACACCAACACCAACATGGAAGGGAGAACAAGAAACAGATGACCCCGAAGAAGACGCCCATAGAGGAACACCGCACGAGGGGGAGGAAATGACTAGTTGATGCCTGGAAGAAGAACCAGCGAAACACCCTGAGGACATAGAAGAAGAAGCAGCAAAGTACTCCAAGGACATTGACCTGAGACTGAAGCAAAAATTGAAGAAGGGAAATTCTGCGATTCTAATGGGAGACTCAATCCTGAGTCATGTGGACAGCCACATAGCAGGAGGGAGAGAGGATTGACTATTGACCTGCCTTCCAGGAGCAAGAACCAAGGACATCATCGACAAAATTGGAAAGATCCTGAAAGCACATAAGCAATGCCTCTGCCGGGTCAGACCTGAGGTCCATCGTGCCCAGCAGTCCGCTCACGCGGCGGCCCAACAGGTCCAGAACCTGCGTAATAATCCTCTATCTATACCCCTCTATCCCCTTTTCCAACAGGAAATTGTCCAATCCTTTCTTAAACCCCAGTACCGTACTCTGCCCTATTACATCCTCTGGAAGCGCATTCCAGGTGTCCACCACCCGCTGAGTAAAGAAAAACTTCCTAGCATTTGTTTTGAATCTATCCCCTTCTAATTTTTCCGAATGCCCTCTTGTTCTTTTATGTTTTGAAAGTTTGAAGAATCTGTCTCTCTCCACTTTCTCTATGCCCTTCATGATCTTGTAGGGCATGTCTCCTCTGAGTCTCCGCTTTTCCAGGGAGAAGAGCTCCAGCTTCTCCAATCTTTCAGTGTATGAAAGGTTTTCCATGCCCTTAATCATTCGTGTCGCTCTCCTCTGGACCCTCTCAAGTATTGCCATATCCTTCTTAAGGTGCGGTGACCAATACTGAACACAGTACTCCTGGTGCGGGCGCACCATTGCCCGATACAACGGCAGGATGACTTCTTTTGTTCTGGTCGTAATACCATTTTTAATAATACCCAACATTCTGTTCGCCTTCTTCGCGGCTGCTGCACATTGCGCCGTTGACTTCATTGTTGTATCCACCAGTACACCCAAGTCTCTTTCAAGGTTACTTCCCTCTAATACTAATCCCCCCATTTGGTAGCTGAACATCGGGTTCTTTCTCCCTATATGCATGACCTTGCATTTCCCTACATTGAATTTCATCTGCCATTTATTCGCCTACTCCTCCAGTTTGCTTAGGTCCCTTTGTAGGTCCTCACACTCTTCCGTAGTTCTGACCCTTCTACAGAGTTTAGTGTCATCCGCAAATTTTATAACTTCACATTTTGTCCCCGTTTCCAGGTCATTAATAAATACATTGAACAGCAGCGGTCCAAGTACAGACCCCTGCGGAAAGGAGTGGAGACGGAAGAAACTACAGTAATGATCCACATCGGGACAAATGATGTCAGCAGGAGAGACTACAGAAGAAGTGCACTGATAGAACAGTTCAAGATTCTGGGAAGAAAGTTGAAGATGAGGACTCAGAAGATAGTGTTATCAGAGATCCTACCGGTACCGAGGGCAGATGTGAAAAGGCAGGAGGAACTACAATCCATAAATGTATAGATGAGGAGATGGTGCGAGGAAGAAGGGTTCCACTTCATGAGGAACTGGACAATGTTCTGGGGCAAGAGCAAGCTCTACAGGAGAGATGAACTACACCTGAGCACGGCGGGAACTAGACTTCTAACTAACAATATCAAGAGAGGAATAGAACAGGCTTTATACTAAGAAGAAGGGGAAAGCTGACAGTCAACCAAGCGTCGACAATTTGGAAGAAGGTATCCCACGAAGATACTAAAGGGGAAAAAGGCTGGGAAGAAACAATGGGCAATTTACAGGAATTGACTAACCCAGAAGAGGAGGTTAGGAGGACTGTAGCACAAGAGAAGAAACTAAAGTTTGAAGCATAGGGAAAGGAAATGAAGACAAGAAAATACAGGGATCTAAATTGCATATATGCAAGGAGCCTAAGGAACAAAATGGGGGAATTAGAAGTCATGACCAATGCAGAGGACATAGACATCATTGGAGTCTCTGAAACATGGTGGAATGAAGAAAACAAATGGGATACAGCACTGCTGGGATACAAGCTCTATTGCCAAGACAGGTCAGAACAGAAAGGAGGTGGAATAGCCCTATACATAAAAGAAAGCGTACACTTGACTAGAGTGGACACAGCAGAGATGACCAACAAGCTGGAATCGCTATGGGTTAAAATATCAGGAAGGAAAGGGCCTGAAATAAAGATGGGTCTATACTATCGTCCACCCGAGCAAACCGAAGATATCAATGAAGAAATGGAAGCCAAGATGAAGCGAGAATGCAAAAATGGTAACACGGCTATTATGGGAGACTTCAACTATCTCGGGATAGACTGGAGTCTTGGAAGCTCAAAATGCACTAGGGAGACAGGATTCCTGGAGGCTACACAGGATTGCTTCATGGAGGAAGTGAAAGTAGTGGGACCGTTGGGAAACACCGATCATAATATGTCCAAGTTCAAGATTAAAGTAGAGATACCGAAAGGAAAGAGAACCATAGTGACAACTTTCAACTTCAAGAAAGGAAACTACGAAGCGATGAGGGGAATGGTAAGGAAGAAACTTAGGAACACTTCCAAGAAATGGCAGACGGTAGAGTAAGCCTGGTCTTTTTTCAAGGACACAGTGAGCGAGGCGCAAAATCTGTATATCCCCAGATTCAGAAAGGGGTGCAAAAAGAGTCGAACAAAAGACCCGGCATGGATAACTAAAGAAGCGATAGGCGATAAAAAGAATTCTTTCAGGAAAGGGAAAAAGGACAAAACTGAGGAGAACTGGAAAGAGCACAGGAATTATCAAAAAGAATGTCACCGTGTGGTTCGAAAAGCCAAAAGAGAGTATGAAGAGAGGCTAGCCAGGGAAGCACGAAATTTCAAACAGTTCTTCAGATATGTTAAAGGGAAGCAGCCGGCTATGGAGGAGGTGGGACCGCTGGACGACGGAGACAGGAAGGGAGTGGTGAAGGAGGAGAAAGAAGTGGCAGAAAGACTTAACATGTTCTTTTCGTCTGTATTTACAGAAGAGGACACATCCAACATACCGCAACCTGAGCAAATCTTCAATGGAGACCAAACAGAAAAATTAACAACCATGGAGGTAAGCCTTGAAGAAGTACGCAGGCAGATAGAAAAATTAAAAACTGACATCCAAGATGGCTGCCTCTTGCTGCTGCTGAGTAGACGCGTACGAGTGTCTCGCTTACCTTTGGAAACATGCCTAAGAGAAGGGGAAGAAGCGTCATAGAAACATAGAAGGTGACGGCAGATAAGGGCCAAGGCCCATCAAGTCTGCCCACATCAATGACCCTCCCCTACCTCTCTTTGCGAAGAGATCCCACCTCTCGATCCCATTTAGCTTTAAAATCAGGCACACTGCTGGCCTCAATCACCTGCATCGGAAGACCATTCCATCGATCCACCACCCTCTCGGTGAAGAAGTATTTCCTGGTGTCGCCATGTAATGTCCCTCCCCTGATTTTCCATGGATGCCCTCGTGTTGACGTGGGTTCCTTGAAGAAGAAGATATCCTCCCCCACCTCGATACGGCGTGTGAGGTACTTGAATGTCTCGATCATGTCCCCCCTCTCCCTGCGTTCCTCAAGGGAGTAGAGCTGCAGTTTATTCAGCCGTTCCTCATACGGGAGATCCCTGAGCCCCGTGACCATCCGTGTGGCCATTCGCTGGACCGACTCAAGTCTCAGCACATCTTTGCGGTAATGTGGTCTCCAGAATTGTACACAGTATTCCAGATGGGGTCTCACCATGGACCTATATAATGGCATTATGACTTCGGGCTTTCGGCTAACGAAACTCCTTCGTATGCAACCCATGATTTGTCTGGCTTTAGATGAAGCTTTCTCCACCTGAGTTGCAGTCTTCATGTCCTCGCTGATGATTACCCCCAAGTCTCGTTCCGCTACAGTTCTCTCTAGGATCTCACCATTAAGAGTGTAAGTCTTACATGGATTTCTGTTGCCTAGGTGCATGACCTTGCATTTTTTGGCATTGAAGTTTAGTTGCCAGGTCCTGGACCAATTCTCCAGTAGGAGGAGGTCGTGTGCCATACTATCGGTCTTGGATTTGTTGTCAGGTCCTGTTGTGTTCTTGTCCACTATATTGCATAATTTGGCATCATCGGCGAATAACGTTAATTTACCCTGAAGCCCTTCAGCCAAGTCCCTTATGAAGATGTTGAACAAGATTGGGCCCAAGACCGAGCCCTGCGGCACTCCACTTAACACCTCTGTCGTTTCGGAGGGGGAGCCATTCACCACCACCCTCTGAAGTCTACCTCCCAGCCAGTCCCCCACCCATGTAGTCAAAGTATCTCCCAAACCTATAGAGCTCATCTTGCTCAACAACCTGCGGTGTGGTACGCTATCGAATGCTTTGCTGAAATCTAAGTACACGACATCCAGGGACTCCCCAATATCCAGCTTCCTCGTCACCCAGTCAAAGAAGCTGATCAGGTTGGATTGACAGGACCTCCCCTTTGTAAACCCATGTTGACGGGGATCTCGCAGATTCCCCTCGTTAAGGACCGCATCCAATTGGTGTTTGATTAGAGTTTCCATTAGTTTGCTTACTATTGATGTGAGACTCACTGGTCTGTAGTTCGTAGCTTCCGTCCTACTTCCTTTTTTGTGGAGTGGAATGACATTAGCCGTTTTCCAGTCTAGCGGGACTTTTCCTTTGCTAAGGGAGAGATTGAAGAGTGTTGATAGTGGTTTCGCCAAGGTGTCTTTTAACTCTCTGAGTACTCTGGGGTGTATGTTGTCTGGCCCCATGGCTTTGTGAACCTTGAGTTTGGATAGTTCACTGTAGACACTATTGGGCGTTATCTCGAAGCTGCAAAACGGGTCTATCGAGCTATCCCCTGTTGGTAGTTGAGGGCCGGATCCCTGCGCCTCGCGGGTGAAAACTGAGCAAAAGTATTCATTTAACAGTTTAGCCTTCTCGGAGTCCGATTCTACATAGTTCCCGTCCGGTTTCCTAAGGCGTACTATCCCTCCTGTGTTCCTGTTTCTATCACTAATATACCTAAAGAATGCTTTATCGCCCTTTTTGATATTCTTTGCTAGATTCTCCTCCACTTGCAATTTGGCCTCTCTGACTGCTGTTTTGACAGTTCTTGACTTGGCCAGATAGTCTTCTCTGGAGCCCTGCTTCCCTGAATGTTTGAAGGAGATGAATGCTCTCTTCTTCTCTTTTATGAGGTTGGAGACCTCCGTAGAGAACCACTGCGGTTTGTTTTTTCTTCGTCGTTTACTTACAGATTTGATAAATCTGTTTGTTGCTTCGTGTATGGTAGTTTTCAGTGTTGACCACAATTCCTCTACATTATCAGTCTCTGCTTGGTTTTGCAGCGACTGATGGATGAATTCCCCCATGTCCTCGAAGTTGGTGTCCTTGAAGCTGAGGACCTTAGTTAATGTGTTGGGTTTGGCGAAACCTTTTCTGAGGTTAAACCATACCATGTTGTGGTCACTGGATGACAGCGTGTCTCCCACAGAGACATCTGTGACACTTTCTCCGTTGGTAAGTATTAGGTCTAGAATCGCCTGATCCCTAGTTGGCTCCAAAACCATTTGCTTGAGTCTTGCTCCCTTTATAGAGTTTAATAGCCTTTTGCTGCTTCCGGTCGCAGAGGAAAGTGTGTTCCAATTCACGTCAGGCATATTGAAGTCCCCCATCAATACTGTGTCCCCACGCAAGGTGATATTCTCTATGTCCTCGATTAATTCCATATCAAGGTCTTCCTGTTGCCTTGGAGGTCTGTATACTATGCCAAGGTACAGGCATTTGTCCTTTCCCCTGGCCATATTTACCCACAGGGATTCCCCTGTGTACCTAACATCTGTGATTCTAGTAACTTTGATGTCATCTTTGACATATAGTGCTACCCCTCCTCCCATTTTGCCCTCCCTGTCTTGGCGGAACAGATTGTAACCCGGTATGACCATGTCCCACCTGTGGGAATCTGTAAGCCAGGTTTCGGATATTGCCACCACATCTAGGTCGGCGCCCCTCATTTCCGTTTCCAATTCCAGAATCTTGTTGCCCAAACTGTGGGCATTGACGTACATAGCCTTCCAAGTCCTAGGTTTGTTATGGCTATCTAGTGATATTCCCGATTGAGCTCCATCGGCTCCTTTGGTATTGTTTGCGATGTGTGTATTCTTCTTAGACCCTGAAACACAGTGTGAACTTACCCCGGATTCGAAAATGTCAGTATCCCCCCTGAACCCGGAAATGTGAGCACCCCCCCCAGATCCATGATTGCTATGTGTATATACCTCAGATCCTGAATGGTATTTGCAGCTTACTTCATTAGATAGGTTATTAGTGCCCGTACCCTCCCCCAACTTACCTAGTTTAAAGCCCTATGGAGTAGGCGGGCTAATCGGTGTCCAAAGACGTTCTTCCCTCTGCTGGACAGGTGCAACCCATCTGGTCCCTGTAGTCCTTGTAGTGCCTCTCCGTGGTTCAGGAACCCGAAGTTCATCTCCTTGCACCATCCTTGCAGCCAGTCGTTTGCCTTCTGGATCCGATTCTCTCTGGCTCTTCCCTTGCCTCTTACTGGAAGGATCGAGGAGAACACAACCTGCGCATCCAACCTCCTCAGCTTCTCACCCAGGGCACCAAAGTCCTCAGGTATCCTCTCCGGGGTGCTCCTGGCGGTATCGTTGGTTCCGACATGGATAAGAAGCATGGGGAAGTGGTCCTGGGGCTTGATGAGACTGTCCAAGCAGGCGGTTACATCCCGGATCCTGGCTCCTGGCAAACAGCAAACCTCTCTCGATTGAATATCTGGTCTGCAGATTGGGCCCTCCGTGCCCCTCAGCATTGAATCCCCAATTACCACAACTCTACGCTTCTTAGGGGAGGGCTGTACTGATGTCTCTGGGACCGGAACCTCCTGCTGGATATCTTCCTGCTCCTCATTGTCAGGTCTTCCCTGAAGCAGCTGGAATCTGTTCCTCAATGGAATTTGCGGGGTTGATGTAGAACTACCCTGTGTGTGAGAAAAAGAGACAGTATATGAGGAAGGTTTTTTGTGTTTGCCTGTGGAGGAGGTTACCAGCTGCCAGGAGTCAGCGTCGTCTGCCTCCTCCTGAATTCCAATTGTTGGTCCCAATGAAGCAGGAATGGTGGTTTTGGGCGTCCCGAGGATGGTCCTGCCAGGTTCCTGTACGGTGATCTGGGACAGTTCCTGGATGACTTCATCGATGTAGGCCTCGTCATCCCGGATACTTCTTAAGCGCATGACCTCCTCTCTCAAGCTATTCAGTTCTTGTAACAGGCTGTTCTCTAGTTGATCCGTCGTTTCTGTCTGCGTAGAAACTGTAGCCATTTTTGTGGGGATGGCCTCGGTCTGTACAGATACCTCTGTGCTCTGTCCCAGCTCTCCCTCTGTTTCCGTGGCCACCCCCTCGATCCCTTTGGTGACTAGACCGCCTACCTTGATTGCAGTCCTGTTGCTTCTGGTTCTACCTGCCATTTTTTTTTTTTTTTTTTTTAAAGATATTTGTAAGTTATTTAATTGGGTGTTCGTTAGTTGTCAGACAGTTGTCAGACAGTTGGTGCCTCCCGACGCTCGGAGACCCCTCTGCCTGCAGTGGATGCCATTTTTAGGCGTCTTTTGAGTGAGCAGGTTTCGTCGGGGAATCGCCCGCTGGGAGCGCCGGCAGAGAGTAGTGCCGCGGCGAACTCCCTTGGGCTAGAAGTCTCTCTGAGCCCCGACGTAAGGTCACCGCCCCTGCAGCCGTTGCCGCTGGGAGCAAGCTCACCGCGAGAGGAGAGCACGCCGGAGGAGGAAGTGTTTTCCTCTCGAGAGGCCAGCATATCGGAGGGCTTGCAATTGAAGACAGCTGAAAGTGAGTTACTCCTTTTAGAAAAACCGGCGGTAGGAACAACTCCAGCTAAAGGGGATCAAGGCTCCGGAGAGGTAAAACAGCCGAGTGAACACTTATTAATGACACAACCAATTTTTGTTTCTCCTGTTAGACCTTCTGAAGTCACTCTAGACTCTCTCTGGGACTTAGTGTCCAATTTTGGAAATGCCCTTAACTTACAGGTAAAAAATTTGGACAAAGAAATACAAATCCAGAAAGAAGAGATAAAAACTTTAAAGGAAGAGACTGTATCACTGAAATTAGATATCCAAGAAGAAAAGAAGAACTTAAAAACAATTAAGAGTAACCAAGATTTATTTGTTAAAGACAATACGATTATGCAGAGAAAATTGGAAGCTTTAGATAACAATATTCGGATTAATAATTTGCGATTAATTAATTTTCCTAAAGTATTATCAATTTCTCCACGAGATATGATAAAGCGATACTTTCTGGAAATTCTTAAAATACCTGAAAATGCTTTACCACCTCTTACAAAGGTTTACTATTTACCTATAAGAAATCAGGATCCTCAAAAGAAAGAAGATGAAGGAATACCACAGAAAGAACCCTTGGACGTTTCCACTTTGTTAGAGCAATCAGATAGAGAATTGGCTATTCCAGCCACTCTCTTATTGACTGTGGCTTTGGCCCCAGACAAGGATTGGATTCTTAAACTTTTCTTTAAAAATAGGGCCAAGGACTTTTTGGGGTTTCATATCCAGATATTTCCTGATGTCTCGAGAGAGACTCAGAAGAGAAGAAGGGAATTCTTAATGTTAAAACCAGGAGTGACTCAAATAGGGGGTTTATTTTTTCTTAGGTATCCTTGTAAATGTGTCATAAGATACCGTTCCTTGAAATATGTATTTGTAGATCCAGCTCACTTGACTACTTTCCTTTCTGCGAAACGTCTTGAGTCTGTAGAACCATCTGTACCATTGTGATAATAATAATTAGCTCACCTCTCAGTAATAGTTTAAGTGATTTTTCTTGTTAAAACGTTTTACTTTAATTTAATTTCTACTCTTATCGTTAATCTTGGATCTTAATTTGAGGACTAGTGTATGATTAAGTTAGGATGTATACTTTCTTTATTATTTTGAATTGCTTTCAGGTTTGAGAGTAAATAATATTATTATGTTTTCTTGATCTCACTTTCTGTACAAGATGATATGCTTGACAATAAATGTGTAAATTTTATAAATAAATTTAAAAAAAAAAAAAAACTGACAAATCCCAAGGTCCAGACGGAATTCACCCAAGGGTTCTGAAAGAGGAGGAAATAGCAGAACTACTGCAGAAAATTTGCAATCTATCCCTGAAAACAGGCATGATCCCGGAGGATTGGAAGATAGCCAATGTTATGCCCATCTTTAAAAAGGGATCAAGAGGTGACCCGGGAAACTACAGACCGGTGAGTCTGACCTCGGTTCTAGGGGAAATGGTGGAAGCACTGATAAAAGACAACATCGATGAGCATTTTGAAAGGAATAAACTTCTGATAACCAGCCAACATGGATTCTGCAAGGGGAGATCATGCCTAATGAACTTATTGCACTTCTTCGAAGGAATTAACAAACGGATGGACAAAGAAAACCCCATAAACATCATATATCTAGATTTCCAAAAAGCCTTTGATAAGGTAACCCATGAATGCTTACTTCGGAAACTGAAGAACCATGGGGTGGAAGGAGACATACATAGATGGATCAGAAATTGATTGGCGGGTAGGAAACAGAGGGTAGGAGTGAAGGGCCACTACTCGGACTGGAGGAGGATCATGAGTGGTGTTCTGCAGGGGTCGGTGCTTGGACAGCTGCTATTTAATATATTTATAAATGATCTAGAAATAGGGACGAAGTGCAAGATAATAAAGTTCGTAGACGATACCAAACTATTTAGTGGAGCTCGAACTAAAGAGGACTGCGAAGAATTACAAAGGGACCTGAACAAACTAGGTGAATGGGCGATGAGATGGCAGATGAAGTTCAACATTGAGAAATGTAAAGTATTACAGGTAGGAAGCAGAAACCTGAGGTACAACTATACGATGGGAGGGATGTTATTGAATGAGAGTACCTAAGAACGGGACTTGGGGGTAATGGTGGACATGACAATGAAGCCGACGGCACAGTGCGCAGTGGCCACTAAAAGAGCAAATAGAATGCTAGGTGTAATCAAGAAGGCTATTACAACCAGAACGAAAGAAGTTATCCTGCCATTGTATCGAGTGATGGCGAGTCCGCATCTGGAGTACTGTGTCCAATATTGGTCGCCGTACCTTAAGAAGGATATGGCGATACTAGAGAGGGTTCAGAGGAAAGCGACACGTCTGATAAAAGGTATGGAAAACCTTTCATACGCTGAGAGATTGGAGAAACTGGGGGTTTTTTCCCTGGAGAAGAGGAGACAGAGGGGATATGATAGAGACTTAAAAGATCATGAAGGGAGAGGGACAAATTCTTCAAACTTTCAACAAATAAAAGATCAAGAGGGCATTCGGAAAAGTTGTAAGGGGACAGTTTCAAAACAAATACTAGGAAGTTTTTCATAACCAAATGTGTGGTGGACACCTGGAATGCACTTCCAGAGGGCGTGATACGGTATTGGGGTTCAAGAAAGGATTGGACAATTTTCTGTTGGAAAAGGGGATAGAGGGGTACAGATAAAGGTTTACTGCACAGGTCCTGAACTTGTTGGGCCACCGTGTGAGCGGACTGCTGGGCACGATGAAACTCAGGTCTGACCCAGTGGAGGCACTGCTTATGTTCTTAAATAAACTGATAACCTGTTTAACAGCAATTAAAGATTAGGCTAAAAAACAACAAACTTTGCCTGAATCCTAAAACTAAGGGCCTCTTCTACCAAACTGCGCTGCGCTGAATGACCCACGCTGCTCCTGATGCTCATAGGATCTCTATGAGCGAGAACTGATCGCAGCCATTCAGACAACAGCGCGGGCCCAAGTGGGAGCGCTGAATGCTTTGCTCCTGACCACTGCGCTCTGCGCTCTTCTGACCTCCACGCCGCTGGCTGGGAAATAAGAAGAGGAGACAGCTAGAGAGCAAGGAAGGGATTTTTAAAGATACCAGGGGTGGGGGAATGTTTAAAATACCGTACATAAAGAGCTTTCTAGGGAGGGATCTTAAAAGGTACTGGGGGGTGGGGGATGTTTAAAATAGCAAGACAGTCTATCCCTGCCCACCCTATCCCTGCCACAGCCTACCACTAGACCAGTGTTCTTCAACCTTTTTACACCCGTGGACCGGCAGAAAAAAAAGAATTATTTTGTGGACCGGAAAAACTACTAGGACTAAAATTTAAAAACCCCATTTCCGCCCCATCTCCGCAAGTCGGTCCCCACAAATCATCTGATCCCATCCACACAAGCCTCAGTTATGATTTTATATTGAATGTGTTTTATTAAAGTATAAAAAGAAACAATATTCTGTACAATTGTCATTTTATAAATACAAATAATTCAGAGCAGGATCAACAAAACCCCTGTCTCCCCTCCCCTTCACATATATCCCCTCTACTATCAAGAAAACTGAACAAGCCAAATTATTACAGAATGCTAGACAGAAATATCATGCTAACAGAATACTGCAGTCACACATGACAGGAATAGTTTTAGGGGAGTGCAACTAGGGCAACTGCCCCCTGGTCAGAGAGCGCCCTAAGCCAGCTGGAAGCTAAAGAAGCACTGCCTGGGCTTTGCAGTCCCCAGTTATGTCTAACACTAGCTCTAGCAGGATATATATTTCAAATCTGATATATTCTTTTTTTTTTTTTTTTTTATTTATAGAATTTTATAATATTACCAAGCATATACATCTTGTAAAGTAAAGTGAGATCAAACAACATAATAAACTAAATTTCTGAAATTAAGATATACCATAATACATAATTCAATTTAAAAATAAAAATAGATAAATGAAGTAATAAATGATCTAATTGATCACACACTAGTCCTCCATGTATTGGATCCAAGATTTAAAGAGTAGAACAAATATGAATCAAATAAGTTAAAAGGAAATCCATATCTTACTACAGTGCGGGGAGCTAACCTTCCATGGGCGCTGTTATTCCTTTCTCAAGACGTTTCGCTGAGAGAAAACTAATCAGATGAGACGGCTCTGTAAAAATATACTTCAAAGATAAATATCTGACTACACATTTACATGGATATCTCAGAAAGAAAATACCCCCTATTTGAATCACTCCAGGTTTTAAAAGTAGAAATTATTTTCTTCTCTTTTGAGTCTCTCTAGAGACATCAGGAAAAATCTGAATATGATGTCCCAGGAAGTCTTTGGACCTATTTTTAAAGAAAAGTTTCAATATCCAATCCTTGTCTGGAGCCAAAGCCACAGACAACAAGAGAGTGGCTGGAACAGCCAATTCTCTATCTGATTGTTCCAGAATTGTGGAAATGTCCAATGATCTGTCCCGGGGTTCCTCAATTTTTTCTTCTTCTTTGGATTGGGGCTTGGCAGGAAGATAATACGCTCTTGTAAGAGGAGGTAAAGAGCTTTCAGGAATTTCCAATATTTCCATAAAATACCTTTTCACCATTTCTCTAGGAGAAGTTGATAAGATCTTTGGAAAATTTATAAATCTCAAATTGTTAGCTCGGCCATTATTCTCCTGAGCTTCCAGCTTCCTCCTGAGTATTATGTTATCTTTAACCAGCAAATCTTGATTTTGTTTTAAAGATATTAGCTCCTTACTTGTATTTTGTGTCTCTGTTTTTAATTGAGATATATCCTGTTTTAACACTTTTATTTCTTCTTTTTGTTCTTTTAATTCCTTGTCCAAACTTTTTATTTGAGGATTTAAAGAATTCCCCAAATTCACTACCAAGTCCCATAATGCTTCAAGTGTAACTTTAGGGGGTTTTGTAGGAGAAAAAAGTTGTAATGGTGTAGTGTCTGACTGTTTTGAAGTTAGCTTTACCTCAGTGAAGTCTTGTATTCCCCCAACCTCTGTTGTCCCGGTCGCAGGTCCTAGCAGAGAGAGCATGTCACTCTGCGTTGTTCTGTTCGGCGAGCCCTCCATGCTAGCCTCTGGAAACAAAGAAGCTACCTCCTCGGGTGCATTCTGGTCCTGTGGAGAGCTGGCTGCTTGCGGCGTCAGTTGAAGGGGTGGCATCCTAACGTCAGGGCTAAGGGTGACATCGAGCCCAGGGGATCTCACCACTGCGCTACTCTCCGGTGGCATCCCTAGCGAGCTGGCACCCGACTCTTCCTGCTCCCGCTGTAGGCGTCGGAGAAAATCATCTATAGTAACCACTGGGGTTAAGGGTCGCCGGGAGACTCCTCTGACGTTCCTACCCCGTCTTTTCAGCATAATTGCAGGTAAATCTAGACGGCATCCTCACTGCAGCAGAGATGCAGCGGCCATCTTGGATCTAAGCCATCTCAAATCTGATATATTCTAATCACAAAATAGAAATAAAATTATTTTTTTCTACCTTTTGTCGTCTCTGGTTTCTGCTTTCAATCTTCTTTTCACTCTCTTCCTTCCAGCATCTGCTGTCTCTGTCTCTTCAATCCAGCATCTGTCCCTTCCGTCCACTGTCTGTCCTCTCCCCCTTCCATATGGTATCTGTCTTCTTTCTATGCCCCTCTCCCCTTTCCATCCAGCTTGTGCCCCCTCTCTCCTTTTTACACGATTCATTCCAGCTTCACTGCTCTCTTCATTTTTATCTCTCCTACACCAGATCTATCATCGTTGTCCCTCTCTGCTTATTTTCCTGCTGACCCCTTCCTATCATCAATCTCTCTACTTTCTCATGCCTGTGTCTCCCCTTCCCCTCCTCTAATCTCTCTGCCAGCTGTTTCCTTCCTTTTTTCATTCTCCCTTCCCTCCTCCTCCTGTCCAGCAGTAATTCTCTTCCCTCCCCTCCCAGCAGCATCTCTCCTTCTCTCTCTCCAGTAGCAGCTGTCCATTTTTTTCCTTGCCCAGCAGTTTCCCAGATTCCTTTCCCTCCTCCCCTCCCAGAAGCATCTCTCCTTCTCGCTCTCCAGTAGCAGCTGTCCCTTTTTTTCCTTGCCCAGCAGCTTCCCAGATTCATTTCCCTCATCCCCTCCCAGAAGCATCTCTCCTTCTCCCTCTCCAGTAGCAGCTGTCCCTTTTTTCCCTTGCCCAGCAGCTTCCCAGATTCATTTCCCTCCTCCCCTCCCAGCAGCATCTCTTTTTCTCCCTCTCCAGTAGCAGCTGTCCCTTATTTTCCCTGCCTAGCAGCTTCCCAGACTCTGATAGTGGTTTTCTCCCCTCCCAGTAGCTCTTCTTACTTCCCAGCGCAGCGATTCATGAAGGCAGCCTCAGGTCCTTTGTTGGGTCGTGCCGCCTCTGAGGAAAGAGGAAGTTGCATCATCATTGGCAGCCGACACTCAGCAAAAGCCCCGAGGCTGCCTTCGTGAATCGCTGCGCTGCGCGGCAAAGAAAGCAAACAGAATGTTGGGCATGATAAAGAAAGGAATCACGAGTAGATCGGAGAAAGTCATAATGCCGCTTTATAGAGCAATGGTCAGACCACACTTGGAATACTGTGTACAACATTGGTCTCCCAACCTAAAGAAGGATATAAAACTGCTGGAGAGGGTGCAGAGACGAGCAACGAAACTAATAAGAGGTATGGAGAAATTGGAATATGAGGAACGACTCAAGAAACTAGGATTGTTCCCCCTTGAGAAGAGGAGGCTGCGAGGGGACATGATAGAGACGTTCAAAATACTGAAAGACATCGATAAAATAGAGCAGAAAAACAAATTATTTACATTGTCCAATGTGACACGGACAAGAGGACATGGTTTGAAGCTAAGGGGTGACAAGTCCAGGACAAATGTCAGGAAGTTCTGCTTTACGCAGCGAGTGGTGGACGCATGGAATGCTCTTCCACAGGAGGTTATTAAGGAATCCACTGTGCTAGGATTCAAAGGCAAATTAGATGCACATCTCCTTATGAGAGGCATAGAGGGATATGGGTGATTAGAACAATCAGGTGTATACCTGACTGGGCCTCCGCGTGTGCGGATCGCCGGACTCGATGGACCATGGGTCTGATCCGGAGATGGCAATTCTTATGTTCTTATGTTCTTAGAGCTGCAGAGAAGGAAGAAAGCCACTGTCGGAGGCTCCCCAAGATCTCTCCGGCCCAGCGCACGCTTCACATGTTGATCTTGCCGGCCCTGCGCGGACCGGCAGGAAGTTGAAGTAAGTCAATCTTGCCGGCCCTGCGCAAAAATTTCCTGCGGACCGGCGGTTGAAGAACTGTGCACTAGACCACCAGAGGGAGGACAGGGTGCAGAGCCTGACAAGGAGTATGGGGTTGGGTACAGAGCCTGGCAGGGTTCAGAATGTTTTTTTCTTGTTTTCTCCTCTAAATCTAGGGTGCGTCTTATGATCAGGTGCATCTTATGGAGCGAAAAATATGGTAATTAACTTCCTAGTCACACACACAAGGATGACATTGGCTATACATACTATAGCAGAACGTTTATCCACTCCTACCCTAGCTAAGATGATATTCAGTCACCTTTCTTACCTAATATGCAACTTCCTTTAAATTAGTCACCTTATTTTCTATCTCCTGTTACTCTGCCTTTTCTATCTATATGTTCCACCCTATACTGTCATTTTAAAATGTTTATTGCATATTGTATTGACATTGTAATGTAAAGGGCCATTTTCAATATGACATCTAAGTCCGACTTTGGATGCTTTTGAAAGCATATACAAATATCAGGTAGAGAAAATGTCCATTTTCAAAACCACAAAGTGACTATCTTGTTTATTCGAATTATGAACATTCCTAGACGTATTCACCCTTAGTGTGTCTATCTTTTTTACCCATTTTCAAAAAACAAAACATCCAAATGCAAAATGCACAAAATAAGCCACTGGAAAATAGGAGAGGCCAGCATTTTTAGTAGACTGGCCGCACAGACATCCTAGCAGAGCACTGGGGCACCCTAGGGGGCACTGCAGTGAGCTTCACATAAAAGGTCCCAGGTACACATCTCACTATAACCACCTTACATTGTATGGGGAGCCCTTCAAACCCAAGATCTACTGGACCCACCTGTCTACCACCCCAATAGTCCTTATGCTTGTAGGTGACACTTATATGTCAGTACAAAAGGGTTTTGGTGGGCACACACTTTCTATCACAAGTGTACTAGTTAGGGTAGGATATGGATCCCTTCTCTGGGGTCAATTGCACTGACTACCAGGCTATTCCAGAGACCTTCTTGCTTCATAGACAGAGGTATATACTGTTTCTTTTACATCTTTGGGGGTCTGGGAGAGGGTCAGTGACTATTGGGAGAATGTGGGGGAGGGGGACATGCCTTTATGTCTCCAGTGGTCACTTGGTCAGTTTGGGCACCTTTTTTATTTTTTATTTATAAGTTTTTCAATAACAAACAAGCATAATCAAGCACTTGAATACAGATTCAGAAAATAAAAATCTCCATTACGATAAACAGGCAGAATCACCTGTGAGCTCAGAGACACCTTCTAAAACCTTGATTGTACATATTAAAAATTTGCATAGTGGGTTAATGGTGTCAGCTTTATTTACAACATATCTAAGAGCAACCTGAGCCATTTTGGCACTGATTCTATAAATGGTACCTACCAGTAGGTGCCTAATTCAGTGTGCCTACTGATAATTGAAAATGCTATTAAAAACATATCAAAAAACAATTTAAAAAAAATTAATTTTCTGGTATGTGCCTAACAAAGTAGGCATGATGTAGTGTCTACACTAACGTGCCTACCAGCACTTAGCGGTGCCTACCCAAAAAGTAGGCATGGTTAGGGGCAGAGTTTGGGTCAGGCACTGGTATTTTATGCCAAGAAAACCCTGGCCTAATATACTGGTGCCTAAGATTTTGATACCTACCGGTGCCTAACTCGAGTTAGGCACCGCTAAGCTTGATTCTATAAAGGGTGTCTAACTTTGAATGACATGCGGTAGGTACCGTTTCCCTAGATGCCTACCAATTTAGGCGATGTTTAAAGAATTAGGCCCTTCCTCTGCCAGTACTAGCTAGGGAGTTTGGCAGTTGTGGAAACAGAGGTGGCCTGCTAAACCTCCAATATAGGTCCCCATTCTACTACTTTGACTTAAGATTTTTTTTTTGCCATACTTTATCTTGGCACCCACTATGCTACCCAGTTGGACACTGTCATTATGCATACATCCTGAAAGAGAATGCATATCCATGCTGTGCTGCTATTGTTCATTGTCAATATCTATGTTTGTCTAAGATTATACTGTATATCTATGAATTGATAAAGGAAGGCAATGATTGGCATGGAGAATAACATTTGACAGAAATTGTCTTAACAAATCATTTAATCTTATAGCAGTATCAAAATATATTAAGCTGGAGGACCCAGATTCAAATCTCTTGGCAGTTTCTTGTGGTCTTGGGCAAATCATCTAGTCCTCTTTTGTCTTGGGATGGTTGGGGGTGGTGTTGGCAATTTCACCCCATTTAGAGGCTGCCATTGAAACTGTTACACTTGTGGTGGCCCCATAAGCCATTTATGGCTCACTGCTTGTGAGTAGCAGGGGAAAGAGATCAAAATAATACAGTATATTAATTAAATGAACTATTGATGGCACATATAATAGGGTAGGATTTAGATCAGGAGTAAAGATGAAGTTTCCTGACTACCACCTACGTTTAAGGTATATAAGAGGAGGCCCTTGACCCCTAAGCTCTTCAATATTGTGACATTTCTGTGATAATCATGAATTCAGTGGCTTTCTACACAGAAGAGTAGAAGGAGAGTGCTCCCAATTCCCTTGCTAGGTCATTCTCCATCATGCTATGTTTAGGTCTGAGGATACTGGGACTCTCAGTTCCATGTTTCTACCTTTTCTGCCTTTCTGTCCAATCATAGATAGGTTTATCCATCCTCCACCTTTCTCAGTCTTAAGTCTTCTACATCCTAGTATTTCACTTTCCTCCATTTCCCTTCTCAGCGCTCCATCTTTCATTCTCACTGGGTTGCCCATCACTCTCCTGCTATCTGGCTCCCTTCTTTCCCAACAGCTATCTTCTTTATGGCTCTCTCATCAGTTCTCATCATCTCTATTCTAGCGTTCTCTCCCAACCCCTCTCAACGATTCTTTTCAACTCACTTCATTCCATGTTATCCCATAGCTTTCAGTCTCTTATCGTCTTTTATGATTTCCCTATCATCTTCACTTATTCACCTCTCAACCCCAATCATTCCCTTGAATGTCTCTCCTTGCCTTGAATAACTTTCTTGATTGTCTCTTATCTACTTTCCCATATCATTACTTCTGGTTCTCACTCATCCATGTGTGTGTGTGGTGTGTGTATATTTATGTAAGTGGGGGCTGGTGAGGTTACAGAGGTGTATGTTCTGGGGGAGGGGCAGCCTTTATTTGCCAGAATTTACAGTATTATGTTACTATATCTTCTATTCTTTCTCTCTCTCTCTATCCCTCTTCCTCTCTCTGCCTGATGTCCAAATTTGCATTGTTGCCTTCAGAGAGATGGTGATCTCATCCTGTGATTACTTGAGATTTTTTTAAACACATCCTCATCTCTCCAACATTCACCCCTTTTCACTGCCACACAAAAATAAGTGGATGTTTAAACAAACTTTTGATGGCTAAATTTTAAATATTGCAGAGCCAACTTGAATTAGATTTCATTGTATTATGTTTTATTATTTTATATTGTTTGTTATATGTTTTTATTATTATGTAGGTTATTTTGTACACCACAAAAATCTTTTGAATATAGTATCATATAAGTTTGTGAATAAATAGATAAAGGGCTCCTTTTACAAAGCAGTGCTACTGATAAGTGTGCATTAAATGAAAAGAATCCCATGGGAGTAGAATTGGTTCTTTGCATTCAGCATACTGCTAATTGGTGGCACAGGTTTGTAAAAAAGAGGCCAAAATGATTTAAGCCATTATTTTTAAGCTAGATTTTCAGTCACACTATTCATTTAATTACAGTCCTAAATTTAAGGCTTAATTTGTGAGGGTATGCAGCTCTGCCACGTCTTTTCAGACACCTCTGCAATAGGGGTGTTCTACTCCAGCCTCTCTTTTTCAAGAAGCCTGCCTAAATGTAAATGGATAACTTATCCATTTAAAAGTTAGGAAAATCATTTATGTGGTCTTGCGTAAATAGAAACAGTTATCTGGATAGTGCTAAATTGGAGCTATCCATAAAGCATTTAAACATGCCTCTTGGAACACCTACCAGCCTATCTTCTTCTAAATGTGTAGCTTTTTTCCAGATATAAACTTATCCAGGTAAAAATTATAGCATGGTTGACTCTAAGGGGGAAATTCTAAAACCAGAGTCTAAACTTAGGCGCCGGTAGGCACTCTATCGCCGCCTAAATTAATTGAAAAATGCCGTTAAAAATGGGAAAAAATGGAAAAATTGAGGTGCCTATCGGTGCCTAAATAAAAGGCGCCGGAATCATGCCTACATAGGTTGTGTAGGTCCCAGAACGCAAAAATAGGTGTGGCCAATGCTGGAAATGGCATTAGGTGGCCTAAAGCACCTATGTAGGTGCGATTCACGCAAAGATAGGTGGTTGAAATGTAGGCCCAGAAAACCCTGAAATTAGACCGCAGCTTGCCATCAGCTGATCACAGAAGGAATACCCTTGATCATCTTTCCTGGCAGGACTCGTCAAAACTGCGGCTTCAGAGAATCCTTCCGGTTCAGCTTATTGGTGGACATTCCCCTGCCGTGATCATCTCAGCCGCCTTTAGTGGGCAGAAGATCCCCCAATCAGCAGGAGGGATGCCCACTCTCTCCTGCCTAAGGATATCCCACCCACCATACCTGAAATTGGCAGGAAGAATGTCCACTTCTTCCTGTCTTAATGATTCCCCCGTTTGACAAAAACCTGAGTCTATATAGAACAACGGCAAATCCTGGAGAAAAACAAGTTCTATAGCAAAACTATTTGACAAGCTGTGCAGCACAACAACAAGAGAAATCTTAACTCATTCAGACAGATCAGCTAAAGTGGCTGCCAGTATCTGATGTCACTATCACATTCTTTCTATGCATGAATCATTCAATCAAGGTCCTTGCATCACTTACAAGAGAACAAAAAATTTGGGCAATTTGTTAAATTACAAACAGACCCCGGTTCAGTCAGATGAAGGTTCCTTGTTTGGTCATTAGCCATGTGGCTTCTGTACTATGGGCCTGTTTTACAGAGCCGCTCTAGCGGCTGCAGCGCGGTAATGGCCCTGAAGCCCATAGATATTTAAAGGGCTTTGGGGCTGTTGCTGCACGGCAGCCGCTAGTGCGTCTTTGTAAAACAGGCCCTATGTGTGACACTTCTTTAATTTGCACTATTTGGACTAATCCACAAACAAATAAGACATAAACCCTCAGACAACAGACTGCCTGGGCTGTTTACATCATCATCTGCCCTTGCCAACTCATTTATGTGGGTTGTACTTTTAGCCGTATTAAAACTTGTCTAATAGAGCATAAGAGCAGACTTCATACAGCTACAACTACAGCTTCCATGATCCCCCACTGCCTTCAATTCAACCATACATTTGAACAGCTTAGATCAGGGGTGCCCAATATGTCGATCGCAATCGACAGGTCGCTCGCTCAGGCGACCCCAGTCGATCGCAGAGCGGGTTCCCTTCCCTTCTCTTTTTTTCCCCTCCTGACTAGCCCGCTCCTGAATTCTGCTGCTGCCGCCACAGCTCAACATTTTTTTAAAAAACGGCTTGAAGAACTTATGCTCCGGGGGCTAACGTGTGCTTGTACCGGCTTCCCTTCTCTTCCCTCTGAAACCGGAAGTTATGTCGGGGGGGGGGGGGAGGGAGAGAGAAGGGAAGCCGGCACGCACATGTTAGAGCCCCGATCGCGGGCTAAAGCGGGAGACAGGTCAGTGAAGCTTGCGAATTGCTCTTCTTGCTGCCAGGTCCTGCCTGCTTTCTGTTTCCTCAAAGGCAGGACCTGGCAGCATTTCTCCCAATAGGTCGATCTTGGGCCGATCAACCTTCCTCTCCCCGACGTCAATTCTGCCATCGGAGAGGAAATTCTGGCCAGCGGAACTTCCTCTCCAACGGCAGAATTGACGTTGGGGAGAGGAATGCTGGTAGGCCCGAAGCAGGGAGAGCTTGGCCGGCTGGACATTGAAAAGCACAAGGAACCCCAAGAAACCCAAGAAGTGGCAGATTTTAAAAGTACTAAAAGGAGAGAACCCTGGGAAGGACTGAATACTGGAGATATTGCTGAGGAGAATAGAGTACTCCAAGGAAAACTTTACTGTAACTTTAATGCTGTTTCAAAATTGATTATTACAAAAAGAAAGGGTAAAAACAATTCCCACTCGAAAAAGGGGAAAACCAGATATAACTAAGTGGGAAAAAAGTCCAGTACCAGATCAACAAAAGAAAAGTGTCCGTCACCTGTTTTATCAACATCATTATGCAATTTTGGTCCAATCCATCATTTTGGCACAAGTGGACTATTGTAACTCCATTTACATGGATTTTGGTAAAAGAAATGAAAAAAGACTCCAGTTAATTCAAAATACTACCTCAAGCATGATCATTGGTAAAACAAAGTATGACCATGTGTCACCTCTGTTAAGGAGTTTACATTGGCTTCCTTTTCGAGAGTTCAGTTTAAATGTGCCTGCATAGTTTTAAAATCTTGCATGGTATCTTTGATTTGTTGGTCCCTCTAGCTTTAAATTCTTCAAGAACTCAAGTTACAGAACTATCCATGTATTTCAACTTTCTTTTCCTACTGTAAAAGGTGCCAGATCTATCAGTAAAATTGTTCATTTCTTCTAGAGAATGACACGGTGGCGGTTTACCCACGGCCACCGTGTTTAGCCGCGAGTAACCCGCCAAAACGGGGAACAAAAACTAGCAGTCGCTGCGGGGACGGGGACAAGGCCATTCACCGTCCTGTGGAGCGGTGAATGGTCTTGTCCCCGCAGTGAGGCATGAAGGATCGCGCAGTCCCCACAGCCCACACCCGCCTGTCCAATCGATCCTAGTGATTAGCCAGCTCTCTCCCTTCTCCTAACCTTAGTTTGTAGGTTTTCTTTTTCGGCGACCCGCACACTATCAAAGAGCCGCGCACCCACTGCTGCTCAGTTTCGATCTTCTGCTCTGATGCAACCGGAAACAGGAAGTTGCAGCAGAGCAGAAGATTGAACACTGAGCAGCCGCGCGTGCGCGGCTCTTTGGGAAAGCGTGCAGGTCGCCCAAAAAGAAAGTCTGCAAACTAAGGTGAGGAGAAGGGAGAGAGCTGGCTAAACACTAGGATCGATTAGGCAGGTGGGTGGGGGCTGCGGGAACCGTGCGATCGCCGTGTTCCCGGCTCAAACTGGAAGGAGGGAGGAAAAGGATTCTGGGCCAAGGGGATGAAGATGGAAAGAAAAACCCACAGCAGGAAAGAAAGGGAAGGACAGGCAGGTGAGCCAGATGCTAGAAGCAGTGGGGGAGGAAGAAAGAGGGAAAAAAGCTAGATGGGGTTGAAAAGAAGAGACACATTGGTATGGAAGAGGGAGATAGGGGAAATCTGGACACAGGAAGATAACAGAAAGAGGGGAAATTATGTGCATGGGGCATAGGGACAGAGACATAAAGGGGACATGCCATGGGGATGGTATATGGACACAGGGGGGGAGCAATGGCAGATACATAGGGGAGATATTAGAAATGGGGAAAATAGGAGCACAGAAGCGAGATGGTTTGTGGGGATGGGACAGGAACCGAGCTCGCAGGCTCCAGTGGCTTGCACAAATTACATTGTAACATGCCATGAAAATAAGAGGGAGGAAGATAGATAGATAGGCCACGCGAGAGGAGCTGAAGGGTGGTAGAAAGGAACAGATGGTAAAGGAGGGAGGGAAGGGTGGTGGTGGAAAGGAATAGGACAGACATTGAAGGAGGTGGAGAGGAACAGACCCTGAAGGGAAATGTGGAAGACAGAATGGGAAGAAGACAGATGCCAGACTATGGGGGAGCGGAGGGAAGAAGATGGGTGCTAGACCAATTGGGGGGGGGTGAAGGGAGAGACACAGTAACAGCAAATGGAAGACGCAGAGAGAAGACACACAGTGGATGGAAGGAATTGAATGAGAAGATGTGGAAAGCAGAAACCAGACAACAAAGGTATTTATTTTTTGCTTTAGGATAAAGTAGTATATTAGTTGTGTTGATAAAAATTTATAAACAAAGCCCTGCCAGCTGAACATCTCTTTCTCTAGTTCAGCAGCAGGAACTTTGATTTATAAGAAAGGAATAAGCTAAATATTACAGTACTAAGGCTTATATGGATGCAGCGGGGACGGTGACGGGGCGGTGAATGGGATGGCAGTGGCGGTGAAGGGGCGGTGAAAGGGATGGCGGTGACGGTGACGGGGCGGTCAAGTTTCAAGTTTCAAGTTTATTAAGTCTTGATGAATCGCCTATATAATTTGCTAGGCGATGTACAATAAAAATGACATGTATTAATAAATGAAACAAGTACAATGTTAAAAATGACATAAAAACAAATTTGTTGTGTAAACATATAACATACTTTACAAACTGATCAAAAACTTAATTTCACAATAATGTGAGGGTAGAACATACAAGACATGTGAGGCTAAATGGGGAAATAGTTACAATTTTGATAGAAGAGAAGAAGAAACATAAAAGGGAAAAACAAAAGGTGGGTAAAAGATGGCTGTTTTAATAAAAAAAAAAAAAAAAAAAGAAAAAAACCGAAAATGTATATAAGATTATCAATTTTTACTACTCATAATAACCATACGCATCTTTAAAAAGAAAAGTTTTTAGCATTTTTTTAAACTGTGTTAGATCTTTTAGTTCTCTGATGTGTTGGGGTAAAAGATTCCACGATTGAGGTGCATTAACTGAGAACATGTCCTGTCTTCTGGTTCCTATCATTTTAATAGATGGAACTGTAAGAAAATTAGTTGAGGATGAACGAAGTGAGCGTGTTGTACTATATGGGATAAGCCATCTGTTAATAAATTGGGGTTCATTGTAATTTAAAGCTTTGAACACCAAAAGCAACAATTTAAAGGTGAAGCGATGGCTTATAGGAAGGTGAAGGGAACGGCGGTGACGGGGCGTTGCAGTGGATGGTGGGCCGGGGACGGGGCGGTAACGGGGACAGATTTTTTCCCCGTGTCATTCTCTAATTCCTTCCCCTATTTATTAATAGCAATTTGGCATGACCTACCTTCTAAAATAAGATCCTGTCTAATACCTTTCAGATTTTTTGAAAAATCCTGAAAACTACTCTGTTTCAGCATTTTTTAGCAGATAAGTTTCCATGAGGTCAATTCTCTCTATTAACTACAACTACTATTAACTGAGTTGAGCCTTGTTTCTTAGAGATGACTAATGAAAATATAAGTCAAAGATTTAGTTTAGTTTAGTAATATAATCCAAGTCGAATTCTCTCTCACTGTCAGAAATCAAATATTTTCACTTTCATTCTTTGTATATAATTTTCACTATTTGACACCACAATATCATCTTATACGTACTCATTATTTTCCAGTAATTTGTCTTTTCCCACTTTTTTATTATTAAGATTCTGTCACTGTTTTCTTTCAAGGACTCCTGAGAAAGGCAAATTGCCAAAACATGGACCAAGTTGGATCCTTATTTTCAATACAATTTTGGCCTTTTCCTGCATTGAGAATTCTACTTGGATTATATTGTGTTTAATAAATTTTCTTGTGTTGATCTGGATACTGGACTATTTTCTCCACTTAGTTGTATCTGGTTTTAAAATTTTATTCTTTGGATTTGACTGCCTTTTAGAAACCTCATAGGAGGTAATTACTTCTACAGCTACCCTCTTGGTAACTCCCAAAGATTTTGGGAGAGAGGATATGTGAAGTGGATTATTCAGAGAACATATAAGAGGGCATCTAATGCACAGAGGGAGTGGCTTTTACTATCGTGGAATAAATGAAGAAGTTTCCAACTAGTATGTGTGTTACAAACTTCATATATTCATTCTGCATATATATTTATGCTGAAGGAACCTCTAGTTTGACAGATGAAAGTGGGACATTATAAATGCCAACATTGTATTTATTGCCATTATAGTTAGGAAACTCAGCAAGTAAAAGTTCTGAGGACTGATCGAGTATTTTACCTTAGTCAGAAAACTGGTTGTACTTCCATGCAGGTGGTTAATTTCATTAAATGCTAATGCAATTTATATTATATAGGTTCTTATGGTGGGGAGAATGCTAAGGCCAATGGCCACCTAGACCACTGATCCCTGGAGTGGCCAAGCTAGAATTTGTGACATAAAAATAAACATTCGGATCCAAAATCTCATTTACTCCATGTCACATTTTATTTCACCCTTAATAGGTCAAGAAAGCAAATAAGAAGTTCACTCTTGTGTGCTTGTGCACTATATGACTCAGTTCAAATATTTATGCTGTGGTTCAAATCTTGGTACATCCAAACAAAATCAAAATGTTCAAAAACACAGCAATTCAAAACAGTTCCAAAAACACTGTAGCATCTTGCCAGTCCCTGGTTTAAACCAACTTTTCTTTAATGGCCCCTTTCAGGGCTTTCAAAGTCCAGCCCTCCCTTGGCTATTGGTTTCTCTCTTGAAGAGATATAAGGCTTTTGAATTCTTATCACAACTCTGAAGTGACCTAGCCTCTTTCAACACTACAGGGAATCTTTTAAAATCTTCCTAATAACTACAAGCAGAATTACAAGTACCCTTAGCACTTTCACATCACTTGCTATGTTTGCTAGCAGAATGCTGAACCCTAACTCTGGCACTGAGGTTCAGTGTGAAGGGCTATCCTCCCATTAGATATAATCCCTCCCCAAACCCTTTTAGTGAGGTTTTAAGTTTGCTTTCTTAGCATTATTCTTATAGCATAACACTGCTCTCCTAGTGTAGCAAACAGGAAAGGAAAGGAGGACTTCCCCTCCTACACATTGCCAAGTTTCCAAGTTTATTAAAATCTTACTATTCCGCACCATTGGCAATCCTTCTGGGTGGCTTACAATCTAAAATTCAGTAATACAGTCAATAAATTCCAAACAAGTCACGTATACATGAGTCTGAGGTTAAAGGTTGAACTACCAATTTTTATAGTAAGAGAGGGAGAGGGTAAGTACAATTTGGTAATCTTGTGTTCTGCAGAGCTCCTCCAGTGCAGCTAAATCTGCCATACACTTCTTTTTATTAACATAATTTATTATTATGTTTTGTAAGCATCTGCAAATAAAAATGTTTTAAGATTGGTCTTAAATTTTCCAAGGGATTCAACAATCTAAGAGATAGTGATAAAGAAATCCAAAATTTAGGACCAATTACTGAAAAAATAGCAGCCCTAACATGTTCATGAACTATTTCTCAATATGTTGGAACTGAAAGACAATTTTGAGTTCCTGATCTCAGTGGCCTTAACAGCATTGCAACTTCTCTTGCATGCAACAGAAATACAATAGTGTGACTGGAAGTTTGTTAACTTTAACTTTCTTGGGATCATATGACTTTCAACAAAGTCTTAACACTGAGCTCACTAGTATAAGTAGGAATATCACCTGAAAATCTTTAGTTCAGCTTTAAGGGAAACTATTAATCACACCAGGTTCCAGGCAACTCTCCTGTATCTTCACCTGGCTCCCATAATATTTCTGTACTGTCTCTTGTACTAATAGACACACTCTCATCACATTCCATGTACTCATCTATCACGGACTCTGCTTCATTTTCTTCTGGCTTAGAGAACACTTCTACATTATGGACCTCTGGCATATGATTCATACCCCATGTAGAATGTCTAGCCTCATTGAGTCTTAGAAGTTCTCTAAATCTCCCAGCCTTCCTTCCATGAATGGCTGCTACTGAGGGCTTAAGCAAGCTGCCCTCCTGCTTCAGTTTCCCACGTGCAGTGGAGTTTGTTTCTCTCAGTTTCCCATGTTCAATGGAGTCTGTCTCTCTCACTCTCTGTTCCCCCACCAGTTTAATGAGGCTCCTAAGTTGAACAGAGGTTTTCATTGGCTGAGGCATAGGGATTTTACCTGCCTGCCTCAAAGTGTTCCGACATAGCTTATCCTTCAATTATTTTTCCAGCCCTCCCCCTCTTTCCTCTCTAACTAGAGCAAGAGATGTGAAATCTGGGTACTGTCTCAGCCTGTTAGGATCCTCAGATATGAATAAATAAGCCCCTGATGGAGAAATTTCTTTATTTCCTACAGCTTTTGGCTTTAGTTGAGTGCAACTGCTTCTAGGCTTTTCCACAGTGACAGAGCAGGTTTCTTTATTTTCATGCTGAAACCTAGGAATTTTGATGGTTTCTGACTTTTCCCTATCACATTCTACAAAAAGAAGTATCAAAACACAAGTGGAACATTGGCAGCAAGCTTAAAATGATATGTGAGATTTTAAGTTCATGGTATCGGTACAGCTGCAAAGCCAGAGAGGTGGAGATATTGCTGTTCAATTGTTGAGACATGAACAGTGATTGATATTCCAATGGAATGCGATTATCCCTTTTGGGTTAAACAAAGAAGTTGAATGGAACTACTTATAAGTACTATTTGTTTCATAAATAAACACTTTTATCAAATAGAAGTGAAAATGGAAAGAACCAATCAGTGATGATGAAAGGGTTAATACTCAATGAGATGTGAATGAGTCATATGGGGAAGAACCAGTAAGAACTTTGGTTGGTGTTTGGCATTTTCTGGCAGTTACTATGAAGCAGAGAATGAATTTTCACTAGTGAATCATGTAAAAATTGTTGAAGTTTTAGTATGAGATTGTTATAGAAATATTATTTATTTTGTTTGTAGAGTTATCCCCTGATGAAGTCAAGGTTGGAAAAACCGGAATCCCAGTCAGGAAGTTTATGAAAATGCTAACTGGATTATAAATTATTGAGGACTATTTGAAAAATCACCCCTTACGATCATTGTTGGTGTTATGAGTTTCTGAAAACTGAAATTTGGATTCGAGATTCATCAAATATCAGATATGTGCACTTATTGGCCAATTTTTGATGACTGTTTTTGCGTTGATGTTTTGGACTATTTTGAATTTATTAATTTGAAGTGAGTGATCGAAAGGGGTGCCTTTCACACTTGTTGGGAAAATGGGCACAGATTGCAGAGGAGGCAACCATTTTCTGAGCACTCAAATACAATTTTTTTAAAAAAAGAATAGTGTTGTTTTGAGTATAATATATACTTTTTCAATTAAAGATATTTGTTCTAGGATCAATGATTTTGAACCGTAAAAAATTAGCCTCACCTTTTACAAAACCGTGGAAGCGTTTTATAGTGCAGGCCAGCGTGCTGAATGCTCTGCACTGAACCCAACATTCATAGAGTTCCTATGAGTGTCGGGAGCAGCGCACAGCATTCAGCATGCCAGCCTGCACTAAGAACTGCTTCCACAGTTTTGTAAAAGGAAGGTTCATAGAGACATATTTCCATTAAAAGAAAAAGAAGCTCAGTTTTGTGGCCATCCAGTCCAGATTTTTCCAAATGTGGCTAGGTCCACCCAGCTGCAACGCAAGGAATTTCTGAAATTGAAAGACAGGGTAACTGTGATAAAAGGTACATTTTTCTTGTAGTTCCCCTACAAATGTTTGGTAATTGTTAATTTTATTTGCTATGTTTATTTTGATCCAACCTAGCTAGAAAGAACTGATTGAAAAAGAAAATTCTGGTGAAGAGTGAGTTATTGGGCATTAGTTTGATATACAGTATAATAGTGGATTTAGTGTTAACTAACCCCTCCCCCCCCTTTTTTTATCAAGCTGTGCTAGAGGTTTATAGTATGGGTTGGTGAGGTAAGTGTTCCAACACTCATAAGAATTCCATGAGCATTGGAGCATTTACCACACCAGTTCACACTAAAAACCTCAAGTAGTTTGATAACAGGGGCCCTAAATTCTGTTTTCTTTTTGGTTTAAATTGACTATGTATGGCAGCTTCTCATTAATGTGGACTAATATTTTTTGTATTTTGGCAATTGTTGGAAGATGGCTGCTTAGCTTGGAAGAGAAGCAGATGGGCGCTGAATTGGACAACAACATGAGGGCCCAGGTGACATAATTTTTGAGACCTGCAGGGCCAGCATAAGAATGCACTCAGCGTTATCAGTGGTGGAATTCCTGGAAGATGACTGCCTATCTTGGAAGAGGAGCAGATGAGCGCTGAGTTGAATAAATGAGGGCCCTGGTGATGTCATTTTCAGGATGCTTGGGACCAGCATAAGAACATGCTCAGCATTGCAGTGCATGGCTATAGGGGCCTGGTCTGAAAGAGGCCAGCAGGCTGGAGATTGGAAGCAGCCTTAACTGTGAGTAATCTATTTTATTTAATATGGGAAAGAAATGGAAAGTTAAAAAAGTTGTAACTCCTCAGATGGAGAACTTGGTTGGTCCTATGGACAAACATATATAGAAAATTTCTACTCCAATAATTTCTGTGGGAACTTTTTCCACTCCTCAATCCACATCTGATGCTTCTTTGAATTCTGGGGGTCCCTTAACCCATTCATCTTCTATGACATCTTTAATTCTTCCTGAGGATTGGTCTCCAATGATGGTTATTAGCAACCTACCACAATAGAAACTGGTGGAAAAATACTATGAATTTAAATAAAGAACTGTATCTCTTTGAGATTATTCTGAAACAGAGAACCTTAAGTCTTAGTATTTCAGGCAAAAAGTACTTCACACTTAAAGTACTCCTTAGCGTTTTATCACAAGACTGAACAATTGGAAAACCAATATTGTGCTAAGGGTTCCTTTTACAAAGCTGCGGAAGTGGCTGAGGCTGTGGGATTTAATGGGCCTCGGAGCATTTGCCACTGCAGTTTTGTAAAAGGGGGAGGGGTGGGTAAGGATATATGAATATTGAATTTTCCTGTGACAGTATTGCTTTCTCCTGAGATTCTGTTCAGAAAATACTTGAAAGAGGTTTTATCTATCAGAGAATCTGATTCTATTATGATTTCTAATATATATATTATTTACTAAACATAGAAACATAAAAGGTGATGGCAGAAAATGGCCACAGCCCAACAAGTCTGCCCACTCTAATGACCCACCCCCTAAATTCTTCCCTGAAGTGATCCCATATGCTTATCCCATTTTCTCTTGAAGTCCAGCGTGCTGCTGGCCTGGATTACCTGCAGTGGAAGACTATTCCAATGATCAACCACCCTTTCGGTAAAGAAGTACTTCCTGGTGTCACCATGAAATCTCCCACCCCTGAGTTTCAACGGATGTCCTCTTGTTGTCCCTTAAGAAAAAAAATATCTTCTTCCACCTCAATACGACCCATGACATATTTGAACGTCTCAATCATATCCCCCCTCTCTCTACGCTCCTTGAGTGAGTATAGCTGCAACTTACCCAGCCTTTCCTCATACGGGAGATCCTTGAGTCCTGAGACCATCCTGTTGGCCATTCGCTGACCGACTCCATTCTCTGCACATCTTTTTGATAATGCAGTCTCCAGAATTGTACACAATATTCCAGATGAGGTCTCACCGAGGATCTGTACAACGACATTATAACTTCAGTCTTCCGGCTGACGAAACTTCTTCGGATACAACCCATCATTTGTCTAGCCTTGGATGAAGCTTTCTCCACTTGGTTGGCAAACTTCATGTTTTCGCTAATGATTACTCCCAAGTCCCTTTCTGCAGTGGTTCTTACTATGGTCACACCATTTAGGGTGTAAGTTCTGCATGGATTTCTGTTGCCAAGGTGCATGGCCTTACACTTTTTGGCATTAAAACTCAGTTGCCAAGTTGTGGACCAATGTTCCAGTAAGTGTAGGTCCTTCGTCATGCAGTTGGGCACTGAGCTGTTGCCTACTATGTTGCATAGTATGGCATCATTGGCGAATAATGCAATTTTTCCTCGAAGCCCTTGAGCCAGGTCCCTTACGAAGATATTAAATAGGATCGGACCCAAGACCGAACCCTGCGGCACACCACTGATCACTTCCGATGTTTTGGAGAGAGTGCCGTTCACCACCATTCTCTGAAGTCTACCACTGAGCCAGTCTTTTACCCATGCAGTTAACGTTTCTTCCAATCCCATCAAATTCATCTTGCTCAATAACCTGCGGTGTGGGACACTATCAAAAGCCTTACTGAAGTCCAAGTACACGATGTCCAGGGACTCCCCCATATCCAGCTTTTTCGTTACCCAGTCGAAGAAGCTGATCAGATTGGATTGGCAGGACCTTCCCTTTGTAAATCCATGTTGATGGGAGTCTCGTAGATTCTCGTCATTCATGATCGTATCTAGTTTGTGCTCGATTAGTGTTTCCATAGTTTTACTCACTATCGATGTGAGACTCACCGGTCTGTAATTCTCAGCTTCCGTCCTGCAACCCTTTTTGTGAAGCGGAATGACGTTAGCTGTTTTCCAGTCCAATGGTACTCTTCCTGTACTCAGGGAAAGATTGAAGAGCGCAGATAATAGTTCCGCTAGGACATCACTCAACTCTCTAAGCACCCTGGGATATAGTTTGTCAGATCCCATGGCTTTGTTCACTTTGAGCCTTGAAAGTTTGCAATAGACGCTGCTGGACGTAAACTCAAAATCTCGAAACGGGTCTTCCGAGCTTTCCCTTGTCTACAGCTGTGGGCCGGATCCCGGCGCCTTGCAGGTAAAGACTGAACAGAAGTATTCATTAAGTAGTTCGGCTTTATCGGAGTCCGATTCTACATAGTTCCCGTCTGGTTTCTTAAGGCACACAATCCCAGCCGTATTCATTTTTCTGTCACTGATATACCTGAAGAAGGATTTATCCCCTGTTTTAATATTCTCTGCTAGATTCTCTTCCATCCGGAGTTTGGCCTCTCTGACTGCTGTTTTGATGGCTCTCGACTTAGCCAGATAGTCTTCTTTGTTCTCTCGTGTTCCTAATTGTTTGCAGGAGATAAATGCTCTTTTCTTCTTTTTTACAAGGTCCGAGATCTCCGCAGAGAACCACTGAGGCTTATTGTTCCTCCGCCGTTTGCTTACCGTTTTTATGTATAAGTTGGTTGCTTCGTGTAGGGTAGATTTTAGAGCTGACCACATTACCTCTACATTATCAGTTGCGGCCTGATTTTGCAGCGTCCGATAAACGAAATCACCCATGTTTTTGAAGTTAGTGCCCCTAAAGTTGAGGACCTTTGTGGATGAGTTGGATCTAGTGAATCCTTTCCTTAGGTGAAACCATACCATGTTGTGGTCACTGGAGGCCAACTTATCGCCTATCGAAACCTCTGTGACCCTTTCTCTGTTGGTGAGTACCAGGCCAATATCGCCTGGTCCCCAGTGGGCTCCAACACCATCTGTCTGAGTTGTGCTCCTTTTATGGAGGTTAGTAGCCTTCTGCTGCTGCAAGTTGTAGCGGAAAGTTTGTTCCAATCAGCATCAGGCATATTGAAGTCCCCTAGCAACACCGTGTCACCGCGCAAAGTGATGGTCTCTATATCTTCGATTAGCTCCGTGTCTATGTTTTCCTGTTGTCTTGGAGGTCTGTATACAACCCCAAGATACAGGCATTTGTCATTCCCTCTGGCCAGGTTCACCCAAAGGGATTCTACGGTGTACTTGACGTCCATGATCCTGGTAACTTTGATGTCCTCCTTAGTGTAAAATGCTACCCCTCCCCCTGTTTTGCCCTCTCTGTCTCGACGAAGTAAGTTGTATCCCGGTATAGCCATATCCCACCCATGGGAATCCGTGAGCCAAGTCTCGGATATCGCTACCACATCTAGGTCAGTGTTCCTCATTTCCGTTTCTAATTCCAGAATTTTATTACCCAAACTGTGGGTATTAACATACATAGCTCTCCATACTTTGTGTTTGTTCGGTTTCCGTGACGATTGTTCCGTGTGAGTTAGTGTGGTTCCTACAGACTCCGAATTGGAGTGGCAGCTTACCTCGCCAGGATGGTTGCTTACCTCGCCAGTGCGTGAGTGGGTACCCTCCCCCAACTTACCTAGTTTAAAGCCCTGCAAAGCAGGCGTGCTAGTCAGTGTCCAAAGATGTTCTTACCCCTTCTGGTCAGGTGGAGCCCGTCTGGTCCCTGTAGTCCTAGTAGTGCATCTCCATGGTTCAGGAATCCGAAGTTTATCTCTTTGCACCATCCGTGTAGCCACTCATTTGCCCGCTGGATATGATCCTCTCTTACCTCTCACCAGTGGCGTACCTAGGGGGGGGCGGGGGGGGCGGGCCGCCCCGGGTACCAGCCCTAAGGGGGTGTTCCCGGCCTTGCCGTTCAGTCCCCCGCCACCCCTGAAGGACCGCTCGCCCCCCTGGCCTCCCCGCACCACCTATGAACAGCCGCAGCAGGATCGCGAAGTCAGCGTCAGCATCCCTGCGCTGCTTCCTACGACGCGATCCCGCCCCTCCTCTGACGTCAGAGGAGGGGCGGGACCGTGGCGCAGGAAGCAGCAGGGATCGCTGACGCTGACTTCGCGATCCTGCTGCGGCTGTTCATAGGTGGTGCGGGGAGGCCAGGGGGGCGAGCGGTCCTTCGGGGGTGGCGGGGGACTGAACGGCAAGGCCGGGAACACCCCCTTAGGGCTGGTACCCGACGCTGACTTCGCGATCCTGCTGCGGCTGTTCATAGGTGGTGCGGGGAGGCCAGGGGGGCGAGCGGTCCTTCGGGGTGGGTCGGGGCATCAGGCCTTCAGGGTGGGGCGGGCGGGCAGGCAAGCAGGCTTTCAAGGGGGAGGGGGTGACAGGCAGGCAGGCAGGCCTTCAAGGGGGGACAGGCCTTCGGGGGGGGGGTGCAGACATTCAAGGGGTGCAGGCCTTCAAGGGGGGCAGGCAGGCCTTAAGGGGGGTGCAGACCTTCGGGGGGGGGGGGTGTAGGCCTTTGGGGGGGTGCAGACCTTCAAGGGGGTGCAGGCCTTCAAGGGGGGAAAGGCAGGCAGGCCTTCAAGGGGGGGTGCAGGCCTTCAAGGGGGGGTGCAGGCCTTCAAGGGGGGTGCAGGCCTTCAAGGGGGGAAAGGCAGGCAGGCCTTCAAGGGGGGGACAGGCCTACAAGGGGGGGGGGACAGGCCTACAAGGGGGGGGACAGGCCTACAAGGGGGGGACAGGCCTTCAAGGGGGGGTGCAGGCCTTCAAGGGGGGGTGCAGGCCTTCAAGGGGGGTGCAGGCCTTCAAGGGGGAGACAGGCCTTCAAGGGGGGGAAAGGCAGGCAGGCAGGCCTTAAAGGGGGGACAGGCCTACAAGGGGGTGGGACAGGCCTTCAAGGGGGGGACAGGCCTTCGGGGGGGTGCAGACCTTCAAGGGAGTGCAGGCCTTCGGGGGGGGGGGTGCAGTCCTTCAGGGGTGGGGTTTAGGCCTTCAGAGGGGGACAGACCTTCGGGTGGGAGGTAAAGTCCTTCGGGGGGTGCAGGTCTTCAGGGGTGGGGTGTAGCCCTTCGGAGGGGGGCCAGACCTTCGGGGGAGGGGGGTCCTGGTGTAAAAGTACACAGAGGGAGAGAGGGAAGGGGGGGTTCAAAGATACATGCATATGCCAGACTTTGGGGGTTAGAAATAATGGGTCTAAAAACAGAGGAGTGGGAGAGAGATGGTGCATAATGGGATTTAGGGAGGGAAGGAACAGAAAGGGAGAGAACTTGGAAACAGGGGATGGTGTGGAGGGGGGATAGAGATACTGGATAGGAGGATAGTTGGGAACAGAAAGGGAGAGATGGTGGATCCTGGGGTGGTGGGGAGTTGAGAAAAGGTGAATCTGTGGATGGAGACAAAAAAAAGGAAAGATGCCAGATCTCCGGGAGAGGGAAGGGAAACGGAAGGGGAGAACAGAGATGGCAGACGGATGGTTAGCACGGAGAAAGGAGACCCTGGCAAGCAAGACAACAAGAGCCTGGGACCAACAAGATTTGAATATTGATCAGAGAACAAAAGGTAGAAAAAATAATTTTATTTTCTGTTTTGTGATTACAATATGTTAGATTTGAAAAGTGTACATGAGACAGCTTGAAATGGGAACTTTTCTATTTTTGTGAATGGCAAGGCTGAGTTCAGTTAAAATATATGCTTTATAAGAAAATATAATAATGTGTTTTATAAAGTTTATAAGCATTGCTGGCATACTCGGTGAGGTGTTCCTAGTGTTGGTGGTGGTGGTAGCATGTCAGTGTGTTGAGAGGAAGAGGTAGTCTGGGAAATTCTGCTGAGCAAACTCTGGGCCCATTTCCACCCCCAGTTAGTCCACTCCACTCAACTGGTTCACACACTGAGTGGGTCTTTGGGTGTTATTTCTGGGTAGTTGTTTTAGAATCTCTTCCAGTGGTTTGTCAGTATCTCCTTCTGGTCCAAGGAAGGAAACTTTGTCAACCTTAGCATTGACCTTCAGAATATGTTTGTAACAGCGCTGCTTGTGTGGCATTAGGCTATGTAGTGATCGAAAGAAAAAAACAGACCTTTGCACATTTTTGCACTATATGGTGGGTGTATGAGGAGATTCATTTCCTGCACAGTTAAGTCCATTTTTTCTACTGAATAATAGTATAGGTACAATGAAAGTAAATAGCAAAAATGTTTGAGTAGATAATTAAGGAAATCTTTTTCATATTGCTTGCTTATGGACTGGGAAAAAAGACTGTTCAAGCAAATGTCTCCAGAACTGCTTTAATGGAAAAATGTGATTTTTTTTTTTTTAAGTACTTTGTGAAATTTATTGTTGTTGTGAAATTTATTGTTATACTTTGTTTAAACTTAAAAAGCGGTGTCATTAACAGTGAATCTAATCGAAAAATCGATTCAACAGGGTGAATCGGATCGAATGAAATATTTTTCTCTGAATCGGGCAGCACTATTGGCTACCATGAGAATGGGCTACTGGGCATGATGGACCATTGGTGTGACCCAGTTAGGCTATTCTTATGTTATGTTCTCATCTGTAGGGGCCTTTGTTTTCACTTCTTATTTTAATGTATTTTTTTCCTGGGAACTTATCAGTGTTTTTTTATAATGGGAACAAAAATGGAAGAGAATTAATGTGTGTGGAATGGGGGGGGGGGGTAACTAATTTCTTCAGCTAAATAATTCAATCCACTTCAAACAGACATAGGAGAACTCACGCACCATTCACATACCCTCCAACCAAAAACGTCAAAAGAAAAAAACTGTTCGACAACCTCCTAGCCATTCGAGCTGCAACACTTGACCCCCAACTCTACAACCTATTGACCTCGACCACAAACTACAAAACCTTAAAAAAAGAAATAAAAACCCTTCTATTAAAAAAACACATAAAACCAAACTAACATAATCAGAACTGTCCCAAGCATCACCTGCAACTACTCCATATGTACTTCTGATGTCATGACAATTCAGACATAATTTATGTTATGTTATGTTTGGAATAATGGTTACATAAATGAGGTTCAATAAAAGAAAATTTTCTGTGGGAGCATTTGTTGGAACTTCTGTTATCCTGATTTCTTCTATCTGTGGGCTTTCTTTAGCTAACCTACTTATCTGGGGCTTTCCACTTCTGCAGCTGCCCTTTTCACGGTCCACTTTGCGCTTGCACTCTCTGGGGAGGGGGGGTTGGGTCTGGGCTTGGTGGGGTAGGTGTGTCTGGTAGTTTTGTCTGGGTGGTGGCTGGGTGTTTCTTGGGTGCTTGTTGTGCGGATTGGTGTGTCTGGTGAGCGGTCTGGGTGTTGTTGCTTGTGGGGGTTTTTTTCATTATAAAATATGGCTGAGGGTCTAGTCCGGCTTATTATTCTTGTGGGTTCTGGGGTGGGATTTGTTTGCTTGCCCCAAGTTTTGGCCTTTTGTTGTGTATTGCTATGCCTCTCATTGGCAATTTTCTCTTGGGAGAGGCTTGTTCATGCTTGTTGTTGCTGTTACTCTCATTCTGTGTTCTTTTTGATAATGTATAAGTTTCTGTACAGACCATGGTTGCTTGTCTGGACCTTTTGCCATTCTCAATAAAAATACTTTGGAAAAAAAAAAAAAAAAAAAAAAGAAAATTTTCACTGCCTGTTTCTATTCTGACCATTTATTCCATTTCATGGTTATTGCAAAAAAAAAAAAAAAAAAATTTTATATGAGGGGGGGGGGGGGGTGTCAAAAAATGATGGGCCCCGGGTGCCACATACCCTAGGTACGCCACTGCCTCTCACTGGAAGGATTTCTCACCCAGGGCTCTAAAATCTTCAGGTATCTTCTCCGGGGTGTTCCTGGCAGTGTCATTCATTCCGACATGGATGAGAAGCATGGGGAAGTGGTCTTGGGGCTTGATAATTCGTCCTAAGCAGGCTGTCACATCCCGGATCCTGGCTCCTGGTAGACAACAAACCTCTCTGGATTGCAAATCTGGTCTGCAAATTGGTCCCTCAGTGCCTCTCAGCAGGGAGTCCCCGATGACTAGTACTCTGTGCTTCTTCGGGGGAAGCTGTTTCGTTGGTTCCGGAGCTGGAGCTATCTGTTGGACTACTTCCTGTTCTTCAATGGCAGGTCCTTCCTACTGAGAAACATTTCAGTTGAGGCAGAAGGTGAGGGCATGGATGTATTAGAAGCCATCTAGGATATTGATTTGACAAAGTTCTTAAAATCTTCCCAAGATTATTTCAATGTGCCATCCTCCTTGTTACATTGATAAGTAAGATTGATAAATTTAAAATTCTCAGAGCATATTTAAAAAAGAAGGAAGAAAACTTCTGTTGCCAGAAATTGAAAATCTTTCCTGATGTGGCAAAGGCCACTCAGTTGAAAAGAAGAAAATTTTTACATTTTAAAATCTAGAATGCAGGCCTTGTGAGCTTCCTTCTTCCTGAAAATTCTGTGTAAATATCTAATCACATATCAGAATGTACAATATCTTTATTTTGAAAAGGGTCAATTAGAGAAATTCCTACAGAATAAGAGTCAGAAATTAGAAACTGATGTAACTTAGGTATTTTGGGATTGTTTAAAAAAAATAAATCTAGGGTAAAGTGAAGCAACAATATATGATACTAGTCTTATAGCTCGTTACAGTAACGGGTTCTAGAATATATGTGTGTGTGTCTCTCTTTATTTCTTTCTCTCTCTCTCCTTAGCCGCTTTCTTTCTTTCTGTCTTTCTTTTTCCTTGGCTGTCCATAACCACCCCTTGCCTGCTCCCCCTGTCCATTCTCCCTTCCTTTTACCTCCCCTGTGTCCACCACCACCCCTTCACTGCTCTCCTTATGCAGCAGCAGCCCTTCTCCCTTTGTTTTACCTCCCCCCTGTCCAGCAGCACCTCTTTCCTTCTCCCCCTGTCCAACATTAGGCCTCCGTTCCTTTTTATTCACACACCGCCTGTCCATCAGCACCTCTTTCCTTCTCCCCCTGTCCAGCAGTAGGCGTCCCTTCCTTTTTCTCCCCCTCCTCCTTCTTATACCTATGATACACTTACCTTGCTCTGCCTCTGATCAGAGGTTCCCGACACCGCCCAGTTGCACCCATTGGAAAAGTTCCCTCTGCCGCATCCCGCACCCCTCCTGACGCGACTCCCGCTGTCTTTCTTTCTGTCTGTCTCTGTCCCTGGCCCCCTTTCTCTGTCTGCCTTTCTGTGTATCTCCCTGCCCCTGTGTCTTTCTTCTTTTCTTTCTGTCTCCCTTCCTCCCTCTGTCTGTCTGTCTGTCTGAAGCAGTATTCTCTCCCCCTCCATTTCCCTCCTTCCACACCAGTTCCCTGTGCACCTGCCCCTGTGTCTTCTTTTCGTTCTGTCTCCCTTCCTCCCGTTGTCTGTCTGTCCAAAGCAGCATTCCCTCCCCCTCCATTTCCCTCCCCCCACACCAGTTCCCTGTGTACCTGCCCCTGTGACTTTCTTCTTTTCTTTCTGTCTCCCTTCCTCCCTCTGTCTGTCTGTCCAAAGCAGCATTCCCTCCCCCTCCATTTCCCTCCCCCCACACCAGTTCCCTGTGCACCTGCCCCTGTGTCTTTCTTCTTTTCTTTCTGTCTCCCTTCCTCCCTGTCTGTCCAAAGCAGCATTCCCTCCCCCTTCCATTTCCCTCCCCCCACACCAGTTCCCTGTGCAGCAGCATTAGCGTTTCCTCTACCCCCCCTTTCCCTTCCCGTGGTCCCGAGTCCTTTGCCACCCCCCCCTTCCCTTCCCTCTCTCCCCTTCCCTTCCCTTCCCACAGACCCGACTACACATGGCGATTCAAGCAGCGTGTGCAGCAGTCTTCACATGCTGCTTCGGGTCCTTCTACTGCCCTGATTTCCTCTGGCACGTCCCTGATGACATCATCAGAGACGTGGCAGAGCAAATCAGGGCAGTAGAAGGGCCCGAAGCAACGTGTGAAGACTGCTGTACACGCTGCTTAAATCGCTAGTCGGGCCCGCGGAAGGGAAGGGGGGGGCCGCAAATGACCGGGTCCCAGGCAGTGGAAAGTTGCTGGGCTCCTCGGTGGGGGCGCTGAGTGGCCACGATCCCTCTCCTCCAAGACCCCCATCCCCCCGCTGGAGGAACGGATATCGGCGGTTACAGCCGCTGGCTTCGGCGTCTTCTATCCACTGCGGCCAACCCTAGCGGAAACAGGAAGTAGTCAGAGAGGGCGGGCCGCAGTGGACAGAAGACGGCAAAGCCAGCGTTAGCATGGTGCAGCGCTTTTCTCTCCATTTAAAGGCGGGTGATCCGGCGAGAAGGAGGAGGTGGTGGTTTTGGCTCTGAGTGAAGGCGGGAGGGTGGATTCGCCGGCTGTGCTGTGCTTTCCCTATCTAGCCGCCGCATACGCACTGTGACCACGAACATACAGATCAGGGATTACAGATCACGCAGGTCTGAGTGCGCATGCGTGGTAGCGTTTTATTATATAGGATATTTGTATCTAGTTTCCTATTTGTTTTACTTTGACATTTCCATGCAGTACTGTTGATATGAGCTTTGAAATTATTTATTTTGCTTTATTATTACCACTTTAATTTTTTGAAAGTTTTCTTGTTTTGTGCTTATTTTTTGAAACATAAATAAAAATAATGAAACATTTCTTGTATTTTAAAAAAATCTGAATTTAAAATTATTGAAAACTAGCTGATGCCCCGGCGTTGCACGGGTATTTAATTATAGCAATAACACTGTAAATGGATTGAAATAAAGATACTTTATAGTGGTGAATGAAATTATTTTTTTACAGCTTTATAAAAAGTACAATATTCAAATTATAATGTGAAATATTTGACAAAATGAATGCAATACAACTAACACAAAACTTGATTATAAACAACATTTTTAGTTTCAACTCCAGGAGCAAGAACATATAAATTCTTGGGTAAACCCACCCTTGATCAAGCAACATAGAGTTGTCCATGGGAAAAACAGGGGGATCTTAAATCCACTCCACAGTATGTAATAGTCTGTCCCTGTGATTTGTTGATTGTGATAGAGAATGCAAGTCTCACTGGAATTTGCAATCTCTTAAACTGAAAAGGAAGATCTGTTGGAATAAGTGGCATCCAAAAGTTTCAGTATTGATTTAAACAACTCAATATGTGGAAACTCAGGTTGAAAAGAAACTCCATGCAGTTTTTTCCTGGTTCAGAATGGAACCTGTGTTCCTAGTTCAGCATATGTGAGTACTCATGTAATGTAGTAACATTATGAACTGGGGTGCATGAAGGAAACAGTTACAAACACAGTTAGAACATACAAACTCTATATGTATGGTGTCCGTGGTAGAATAGAAACGATGTCCCTAGTGGTTATAGTGTCATAGAAAGTGTTTTATAGTTGGAATTACTGTGAGAATGGCAGCTTTTTACATTTTTTCCATTGACACGAATGGGTGAAATCTGATGTTCTGTTTGTAGCTCCGCCCATGTGTGCAGGTGGGCCGCGAGACCCCCAGAACATATCACCCCAGGTAGTGAGGGATCTGCATACCAAGTTACGTTCAAATCGGTCAAGTCGTTTTTGAATTACTGTGAGAATGGCAGCTTTTTACATTTTTTCCATTGACATGAATGGGTGAAATATGATTTTATGTTTGTAGCTCCGCCCACGTGAGCAGGCGGGCCGCGAGACCCCCAGAACATATCACCCCAGGTAGTTGGAATTAGTGTGAGAATTGCAGCTTTTTACATTTTTTCCATTGACATGAATGGGTGAAATCTGATTTTCTGTTTGTAGCTCCGCCCACGTGTGCAGGTGGGCCACGAGACCCCCAGAACATATCACCCCAGGTAGTGAGGGATCAGCATACCAAGTTTCGTTCTAATCGGTCAAGCCGTTTTTGAATTACTGTGAGAATGGCAGCTTTTTACATTTTTTCCATTGACACGAATGGGTGAAATCTGATGTTCTGTTTGTAGCTCCGCCCACGTGTGCAGGTGGGCCACGAGACCCCCAGAACATATCACCCCAGGTAGTTGGAATTACTGTGAGAATGGCAGCTTTTTACAATTTTTCCATTGACATGAATGGGTGAAATCTGATTTTCTGTTTGTAGCTCCGCCCATGTGTGCAGGTGGGCCACGAGACCCCCAGAACATATCACCCCAGGTAGTGAGGGATCTGCATACCAAGTTTCGTTCAAATCGGTCAAGCCATTTTTGCGTGATCGCGGCACATACACACACACAACATACATACATACACACATACATACCTCCGATTTTATATATATAGATAAATAAAAAAAATAACTTAATTTTTTCTTGGTCACAGATGGAGCAAATCCACTGAACCTTGGTGTCACTTTAGGTGCATCTAAAAATTGACATGGAACAAACTGAAGAGCACTCACAAAGACCCTGAAGGCCATATTCTATATATCAGACATGTCCAATAGGTAGATCGCGATCTACCTGTAGATCATGGAGGGTTAAGAGGTAGATCGCCAGCCTCACTTGGCTCCATCTCTCCAGCATCTCATCCCGTCACTAGGAGAGAGCTCGTGCTGCCGCTGCTCTCCTTTGCCTGTCTTTTCTCCCTGCCTGCATGAATCTTGCCTGTGAGTGTATTGGGGGTACTTGTTTTCATGCCAATAGTTTGTGGGTACCTCAGGGGGCCACCACCCATGTCCCGTGACGATATTCCACAGGCCCGGCTTCATACCTGGTCTCCTGCCTCTCAGAATCAGCCATTCCTTTTCCCGCCCCGACACCCCTTAGAAGTGTGTTATATATCAGGCGATATCCATTTTCCCGGGCTTTACCTAAATACATATACCATATTAGTTGTGTCGTGTGCTGGTCGTTGGTCGCTTTATAATTCGTTTTCATTAAACGTTTATGGGCAGACACAACAAATCCCCTCTTCAACAAAGCAACATTAGCAGCTGCCGCGTGGCAACTGCCCCGAAGCCCTTTATATCTCTATGGGCTTTGGGGCTGTTACCGCGCAGCAGACGCTAGCATGGCTTTGTAGAAGAGGGGGGAAAGTGTCAAGAATTTGGTGATTTTGGTGGGCTTTTCCAATTTTGTTCTAACTTGCCTTCAAATTGGTTCAAGCCACTGTGACTTTTGCTTGCCTCTGCAATTGTATTTTGCCTAGCCTTTGTGTTGATTTTACACGGCAATTTTATTTTGCGGTGATTAGAAAAGATGTGTAGAGGCACAACTGAACAATTGTAGGAGGATGTTTCAAATTGTGTTGCTTTCTCACTCCAACTGGATGAATCTACAGACATAAGAGAAATAGCTCAGTTACTAGTCTTTATCCGGATGGTTTTTGAAGACTTCAGTGTTAAAGAAGAACTACTTGGAATGATTTCTGATTTCTTTAAGGGAAAACTACCAGTCAGGAAATATTCAGTTCTTTCCATTCTTTTGTGACAAAGTGTAATCTTCCATTGCATAGACTTGTTTTCATCACCACTGATGGAGCAAGAGCAATGACAGGTGATGACTTCCCATATTTCCTTTCTTACCACTGCATCATTCACCAGCAAGTTTTGGCAAGCAAGAGACACAATACAAAACTGTCAAGGACGTCATTTTCAAAATTGTAAATTCAGTTCGTGGAAGATCACTTCAAAGACGGCTTTTCAATCGTACTCTTGATGAAGGGGCAGCGGAAATCATTTTGCACACAGATGTAAGGTAGCTAAGTAGGCACAAATTTCTGCAAAGATTTAGTGATTTGCTGAATGAAATAAGAAGTTTATTGAAGGAGAGGGGAGATGACCAAGCAGAGTTGGAAGATGAGGAGTGGTTATGTGATCTCGCATTTCTCACTGACTTTACAGGCGAACTAAGGGCTCCTTTTACTAAGCTGCATTAGCATTTTTAGCGCACGCAGCATTTTAGTGCTAAACCCACACTTTGCCAGCTCAATGCTGGCATTACGGTCTAGCTCACGGCAATTTAGCACGCAGTATTCCGTGCGTTAAAGCCCTAACGCGGCTTAGTAAAAGGAGCCCTAAGTGATATGAACCTTGAACTACAAGGTAAAAACAAATGAATTGGCGAGATGATGAATATAGTTTCATCCTACAAGAGCAAAATTGAGCTAATTGCAAACACTTTTGATCATTTTTCCTTATACACAGGACCATCTAGGACAATATCCAAATTTTGTTTTTCAGAACGAGAAGTATGTGACAGAAATAATAATAATAATTTTATTTTTATATACTGCCAAACCTTCAGTTCAAGGCAGTTTACATTAAGAAAAAGCTGGACATAAAGTGAATTACAATCTGTTCTGTTATCCAGGAATTCGAAAATAGAAAACTGGAACAGTTGTAGAGGACTTGTCATACCCATTCAAAGTAGATGTAAACATTAAAGAAACTGCAGCTGCTATCAGTAAAAATTACTCATTGAACAAGCCATCTCTTGAAAACGAAATATTAACCCTCAAGAATGACATTTTTCTCAAGACCCGTGCTGAGCAAGAATTGTTTTGGAAGCTAGTGCCTTAAGACAAATTTCCCAACTTGAGAAGATGTAGTGAAGCTGTACACTCCTGTTTCGGTTCAACTTATTTATGTGAATCTGCGTTTTCCCATCTGAAACTGACAAAGAGTACACAACTTTCCAACATGACAGATGAATATCTCCAGGATTCCCTGAGACTGGCCCTCACGCAATATTCATCCAACTTCAAAAAGCTGGTGGATGAAATGCAGGCTCAGACATCTCACTAATGAGCAAGAGCAAAATATTAAAGATTGTACAAGATCAACCTGGATCAATACTTGACCTAAATTGGATCAATACTTGGCCTAAATTTAATACAAATTACTCAATAAAAGTTAAAGAAAGTAATTAAGACAGTTAAAGAAAGTTATTACTCAATAAAACTTTAAGAAAAAGTTCCATTTCCCCTCGCAGTTCTTACTGGATCTTCGTCTCTCTGTTTTGTTTTTGCTTAATTTGCTTAACAGCTGATCACATCCAAGTAAATGACAGAAGGTTCATTAAAAATGGGAGAGGGGATCCTCCAACTTTACTTGGTTAAAATTTAATTTGAAACTTAATTTTCATGGTGGTAGATCACCGGCACTTTTGTCTGGAAAAAGTAGATCACGACCTGTTCGAAGTTGGACATGCCTGCTATATATGATGCCTAAAAATCTGCTCTGAAAAGGATGGTGCTTAGTACAATTCTATAAAACACCTCCAAAATTAGGTACAGTTTATACACGATAGAATCATATTATTATGACCACCTGTTAATATCCAGAATAACCGCCTCTGGCACCATGGACAGCAACTAGATGCCATGGGAGTGACTCAATGAGATGCTGGATAGTTGCTAGAGGTACCTGGAGCCATGCAGACTGCAGTGCATCCAACAGTTGCTGACAGATGCATGCTCTGCTAGGATGTCTGGGTAGCCAGTCTATTATAAATGCTAGCCTTTCCTATATCCCAAAGGATTATTTTTTTGCATTTTTCTTTTGGATGTGTTTCTTTTTAAATGGTTCAAAAAGATAGATGCATGGAGCACAAACACATCTATTTTAGGGGGAAAAAAACAAACAAGATAGAAGTTTTGAAAACACGTTTGGTATTAGATTTTCGTGCATGTTCCGTAAAATGTCCAAAATTGGATTTGGATGTCATATCGAAAATGGCTTTCAGTATCAGTCTCTGTTTTGTGGGCTCTGGTGCTGTCTAACCAAGAAGAGAATGATGTGGAACCATGAAACTTACAAGTTATTCCACACTTTTCTTGACACTTTTTGTTTCATTTCATATCATTGAAAAGGAAAGTGTCAAGAAAAGTGTGGAATAACTTGTAATTTTCATGGCTCTACATCATTTTCTTCTTGGTTGGACTGAGAACTTTTCAGCAGTCCTTAATATATGACTTTTTAAAAGGTTTTGTTTATGTATTGTAAATTCAGATTAAAAAGAAAACAGACAACTAGAAATGTACTTTTATTTTCTTTACTTTATGTATCTATGCAGCTGAACTTTCACCTTAAGTCTCTAGTGTATTGATCCTAGACAACCTTGGGTTCCATTCAGGTCTTTTTTCCAGTTATCATTATAGGGATTTGAAGGCAAATATTGTTCCAATCAATGTGTAGGCTATTGCATCTCCTGTTAAGGGAAAAAGAAACACATCAGCTTTTCAGAAGACAGAGCTTAAATAGCTCTACTCCAGGAAACTTAACCTACAGATAGAGGACATCAAATACTAAAATCTATCTGGACTGAGTATATGAAGTTTGTTTTTTTTAAATTATGTAATTCAAAGAGCATAGGATTTTTGAGTTGTTTTATAAAACAATGTTCATATCCAGAGGGATGGTGAATATTGCTGAAATGTGATTTATTTTTTTTTTTAAACTAGATTTTCCTGATTGATGTTCGCGGTGTCTCTGAAAAGTTCTCAGCCCAACCAACAAAGTTGGGGTAGCCTCCATTGAGTTCTATACAGTTAGTCCAACGATCTTCCACATTTTTCATTCCCTATTTTTCAGATGGAACAAAAACAGTGGAAATCACTGGACTAAGGGCTCCTTTTACTAAGGTGCGCTAGTGTTTTTAGCGCATGCACAAAATTACCACGTGCTAAACCACACGGTATGCTTCTAGAATAACACCAGCTCAATGCTGGTGTTAAGGTCTAGCATGCACGGCAATTTAGCATGCGCTATTCTGCGCTTTAAGGCCCTAACACACCTTAGTAAAAGGAGCCCTAAGTGTATAGCCCTCAATGGAGACTGCCCCAACGTGGTTGGTCTGAGAACTTTTCAGTGGCCCCTCATATATGGGTATAAAGAAAAGCCATGGAATGAGTATTTAGCAGTAGCTGAATAACTTGACTGAACCCTGAAATGCCCCCATGTGAGCTTCAGGGAAGGGGAGAGGTTAGGATGGTGGGACGGGTCAAAATGTTGAATGTATGACTTTCAGGTTATGAAGAGCAATGAGAATTTGGGCAGCTCTTGAAGGTTTTCTCTTCATTTTGTGGTTACTTCTATTCCTGGCAGTATTTTTTGTAGTTAGTGTGAAGGTAATTTGGCTCTCAGGCAGTGGCGTACCAAGGGGGGGTGGGAGGGGCGATCCGCCCCAGGTGCCAGCCCTGAAGGGGTGCTCCCGGCCTTGCCGTTCAGTCCCCCCACACCCCCGAAGGACCGCTCACCCCACTGACCTTCCTGCACCACCTGTGAAGCAGCAAGCAGCAGGATCGTGAGGTCAGCTATCCCTGAGCTGCTTGGGCGCTGCTTCCTGCGCCGCGGTCCCGCCCCTCCTCTGACGTCAGAGGAGGGGCGGGAACGCGGCGCAGGAAGCAGCGCCTAAGCAGCGCAGGGATAGCTGACGTCGCGATCCTGCTGCGGCTGCTTCATAGGTGGTGCAGGAAGGTCAGTGGGGCGAGCGGTCCTTCGGGGGTGGTGGTGGTGGTGGGGACTGAACGGCAAGGCCGGGAGCATAGGTAGTGCTGCTTCATAGGTGGTGCGGGGAGGCCAGGGGGGCGAGCGGTCCTTCAGGGTGGGGCGGGTGGGCAGGCAGGCAGGCATTCAAGGGGGAAGGGGGTGACAGGCAGGCAGGCCTTCAAGGGGGGGTGCAGACCTTCAAGGGGGAGGGACAGGCCTTCAAGGGGGGACATGTCTACAAGGGGGGACAGGCCTACAAGGGGGTGGGCAGGCCTACAAGGGGGTGGGACAGGCCTTCAGGGGGGGTGCAGGACTTCGGGGGGGTGCAGGCCTTCAAGGGGGGGACAGGCCTTCAAGGGGGGGACAGGCAGGCAGGCCTTCAAGGGGGGGACAGGCCTACAAGGGGGGGACAGGCCTACAAGGGGGGACAGGCCTACAAGGGGGTGGGACAGGCCTTCAGGGGGGTGCAGGCCTTCGGGGGGTGCAGACCTTCAAGGGGGTGGACAGGCCTTCAAGGGGGGGACAGGCAGGCAGGTCTTCAAGGTGGGGGGGACAGACCTACAAGGGGGAGGGACAGGCCTTCAAGGGGGGGGGACAGGCCTACAAGGGGGTGGGACAGGCCTTCAAGGGGGGTGCAGGCCTTCAAGGGGGGACAGGCAGACCTTTAAGGGCGGACAGGCCTTTGGGGGGGACCCTGGTTTAGAAGTACACGGAGGGAAGGGGGTGTTCAAAGAGACGTGCATATGCCAAACTTTGGGGGGGTGAAGAAATAATGGGTCTGAAAATAGAGGAGAGGGAGAGAAATGATGGACCATGGGATTTAGGGAGGGAAGGAACTGAAAGGGAGAGAAATTGGACACAAGGGATGGTGTGGAGGAGGGATAGAGATACTGGATAGGAGGGTAATTGGGAAAAGAAAGGGAGAGATGGTGGACTCTGGGGTGGTGGGGAAGGAGGGAGAGATGCCGGATGAAAGGGTAGTTAAGAAAAGGTGGATCTGTGGAGGGAGATGAAAAAAAGGAAAGATACCAGACTTCCTGGGGAGGGAAGGGAAATGGAAAGGGAGGACAAAGTTGGCAGATGGATGGTTAGCACGCAGAAAGAAGAAAGAAGGAGACCCTGGCAAGCAAGTTATCAGAAGAAAACCAGAGCCTTGGACCAACAAGATTTGAAATATAACCAGACAACAAAAGGTAGAAAAATTAATTTTATTTTCTGTTTTGTGATTATAATATGTCAGATTTGAAATGTGTATCCTGACAGAGCTGGTGTTGGACTGCAAACGTGAGCTAGGATTTAACAGAGAGAGGAAAAGTCCTTTTTGTTTCTTTATTTTATTTACACCACAGCGCCAGTGTGGTTAGGAGAAGCCAAAGGGGGTGAAAAAGCTATAAAACCCACCAGGAGTTTTGAAAAAAAATCACCCAACTGGGCAGGAAAATCGAATTGAAAAACCAATTCAATAGGCTGAATCGAATCGAAATTTTTTTTCCTGAATCTGGCAGCATTAGTTTGCGCTACTGTCTTAGACTTTAGGACCTGGGATTGGGGAGAGATGGCATCCTCAGTACTTTATAATGCAAGTGAAACAAGGATTTGGTCAGACTTTTGAAGGGTCTGCAGAAAAAAAATATTGTATAGGCCGGGGACATGAAACAGCAGGAAATGGGAACTTTTCTTCCTTCTATTTTTGTGAATGGAAAGGCTGAGGATGTCAGAGAGTTCAGTTAAAATATGTGCTTTATAAGAAAATATAATAATGTGTTTTATAAAGTTTATAGCATAGCTGGCCTACCCAGTGAGGTGTTTCTAGTGGTGGTGGTGGCAGCGTGTCAATGTGTTGAGAGGAAGAGGTGGTCTGGGAAATTCTGCTGAGCAAACTCCGGGCCCATTTCCACCCCCCAGTTAGTCCACTCCACTCAACTGGTTCACACACTGAGTGGGTCTTTGGGTGTTGTGTTGGGATCTCTTCCAGTGGTTTATCAGTATCTCCTTCTGGTCCAAGGAAGGAAACTTTGTTATCCTTAGCATTGACCTACAGAATATGTTTGTAACAGCGCTGCTTGTGTGGCATTAGGCTATGTAGTGATCGAAAGAAAAAAACAGACCTTTGCACATTTTTGCACTATATGGTGGGTGTATGAGGAGATTCACATTTCCTGCACAGCTAAGTCCATGTGAAGTTACCTTGTGCTGTGTTTGACATCTAGCAAGGTCTCTGTTTGAAAGGAAAGATCTAAACTTAAAAATGAAGTGGCCAGAAGTTATGGTAAAAGCAGATAGTGTAGCTGGTTTTAAGAAAGATTTGGACAAATTCCTGGAGGAAAAGTCCATAATCTGTTATTAAGACATGGGGGAAGTGTCTGCTTGCCCTGGATCAGTAGCATGGAATGTTGCTACTCTTTGGGTTTTGACCAGGTATTAGTATCCTGGATTGGCTACCATGAGAATGGGCTACTGGGCATGATGGACCATTGGTCTGACCCAGTTAGGCTATTCTTATGTTATGTTCTCATCTGTAGGGGCCTTTGTTTTCACTTCTTATTTTAATGTATTTTTTTTCTGGGAACTTATCAGTGTTTTTTATAATGGGAACAAAAATGGAAGAGAATTAATGTGTGTGGGATGAGAGGGTAACTAATTTCTTCAGCTAAATAATTCAATCCATTTCAACCAGACATAGGAGAACTCACGCACCATTCACACACCCTCCAACCAAAAACGTCAAAAGGAAAAAAACTGTTCGACAACCTCCTAGCCATTCGAGCTGCAACACTCGACCCCCAACCCTACAACCAATTGACATCGACCACATACTGCAAAACCTTCAAAAAGAAATAAAAACCCTTCTTTTCAAAAAAACACATAAAACCAAACTAACACAATCAGAACTGTCCCAAGCATCACCTGCAACTACTCCATATGTACTTCTGATGTCATGACAATTCAGACATAATTTATGTTATGTTATGTTATGTTTGGAATATAAGAAAATTTTCACTGCCTGTTTCTATTCTGACCATTTATTCCGTTTCATGGTCATTACAAAAAATATTTTTTTACATGGGGGGAGGGGGGGTGTCAAAAAATGATGGGCCCCGGGTGCCACATACCCTAGGTACGCCACTGCTCTCAGGTATTTTGTTGTTGTAGTTCAGTGCATTTTGCTGCTGAGGTTCTCCACTGCAGCTCTTTTTCAATGAAGAGAGGCAGTGGGCTGGCTGGTCAGTGCTATTATTGTTTTGTGTGCTTGAGGTTGGTCAAAGCAGTCCTAATGCATACCATATTTTTGCTAATATTTCCTTTCCTCTGGTTTAAAAAAAAAAAATTATTTTGTTTTTTTTTAGGGGGGATTTTAATGGTTTGGGGGTACCTTTTAAAGGAGGGGGTGATAGTGGCAGGAGGTGATAGGCTGTTTATGGTATTCTGTTATGGTAATTTTTGGGGGTAGGTTTGGATATTGGGATTATAATTTTACTGTATTTTGGGGCTTGTGGTAGTTGGAATGTTTCCCCCAAAAGTACCTCTACAAGTTAGGCAGTGTGTGGATGCTAACACTGGAAAAAGGATCTCTAAATAGTCTGTACATTTAATTGATTGAGGCATTTGTGTTTATGGGTGGAGAGGTGCTTCCAAGATAAAGGGGGTATGGGATCCAAGCAGAATGTGCTAGATATAATAAAAGAAAAGAATAAAGTGTGGAGGGGAGGGGGGAGAGAAAGAACTACCCCTTGTCCTTCTAAAAAAGTGAAACAAGAGAGTAACCAAAACTGGTGTTAGAAATTCAGGGGCAAATTCTATTTTACAAGCTTAGGAAGATGCATAGGGCCACCTAACCGCGAGGCAGGTCCAGACTGCTGCCGAGAAGGTCCAGATTGGTACCCCACCAAAAAGCACTCATTCTTCCCCAATTCCAGAAAACATCCACCAATGGGGCAAACAAAACTTGATAGCAGCAAGCATGTCCTGGATGTTTGGAGGGGACAGGAAGAGGGAGTTTGCTTTAAAAACAGGATGTAGCTTTGAAACAAAACAGGTCCAACTCGGAGCTCAGAGCTCACTCATCCCCCCCCCTCCCCTCCTATATTCACTGAGTGCTGAGGGAAGGAAATCAAAACTACTGTGGAAAGGGCTATTACAGAGAGAGGCGAACTGTGATAGATTCTATATAAATGTAAGGAAGTTCTTCTTCACCCAGAGAGTGGTAGAGAACTGGACAGTGGCGTACCAAGGGGGGGGGGGGGGCGGTCCGCCCCAGGTGCAAGCCCTGAGGGGGTGCTCCCGGTCCAGTTCCCTCCCCTGCATCCGGTTCAGCCCCCGACATCTGGGTCTCGCGTCTGGATTCCCCCTCTGATGTCAGAGGAGGGGCGGGACCACGGTGGAGGAAACAGAGCTAAAGCAGCGCAAAGATCGCTGGCATCGCGATCTTGCTGCAGGCTGCTTCCCCGGGTAAATGGTGCGGGGAGGCCGGGGGGATGAGCAGTCCTTTGTAGTGGTGGTGGGGGGGGCGAGCGGTCTTTTGAGGTGGTGGGGGGAGAGTGGTCCTTCTGGGGGGGCAGCAGGCCTTCAGGGTGGGGCTGGCAGGCAGGCCTTGGGGGGAGAGGCAGGCCTTCAGGGGGACATGCCTTCAAGGGGGGGACAGGCCTTCAAGGGGGACAGGCAGGCAGGCCTTCAAGGGGAGGGGACAGACCTTCAAGTGGAACAGGCAGGCAGGCCTTCAAGGGGAGGGGACAGGCCTTCGGTGGGGGTGCAGGCCTTCAGGGTGGGGCAGGCAGGCAAGCCTTGGGGGGGAGGCAGGCCTTCAGGGGGACATGCCTTCAAGGGGGGACATGCCTTCAAGGGGGGACAGGCAGGCAGGCCTTCAAGGGGGGACAGGCCTTCAAGGGGAACAGGCAAGCAGGCTTTCAAGGGGGGGTCAGGCATTCGGGGGGTGCAGGCCTTCAAGGGGGGACAGGCCTTCAGGGGTGGGATTCAGACCTTTAAGGGGGGACAGGCCTTCAGGGGAGGGGGGCCCTGCTGTAGAAGTACACGGAGGGAAGAGGGAGGGGTTCAAAGAGACGTGCATATGCCGGTCTTTGGGTGGGAAGAAATAATGGGTCTGAAAATAGAGGAGAGGGAGAGAGATGATGGACCATGGGTTTTAGGGAGGGAAGGAACAGAAAGGGAGAGAAGTTGGACACAAGGGATGGTGTGGAGGGGGGATAGAGATACTGGTTAGGAGGGTAGTTTGGAAAAGAAAGAGAGAGATGGTGGACCCTGGGGTGGTGGGGAAGGAGGGAGAGAAGCTGGATGAAAGGGTAGTTAAGAAAAAGTGGATCTGTGGAGGGTGTATTACTATTTAAAAAGGCAATAGAAGACCTTCAATCACTATCCTCACTGGAAGAATACCAGGAGATCAAAATAGTATACAAATTAAGTTTTATTACATATATATACAAATATTTCTAGCCATAATCATTGATTAAGTACAGAGTTTGAATCAATACGTTACCGGTTATTGCATCACTCCGATGGGGGACCACATTCAGGAGGCTTATTCAATATGTCATCACACAGCTCGTCAGCAATGGAAAAAAATTGTCCCTATTTTTCTTTCTGAGAAGGCAATATTTATATACATCCCCTCCTTGTAACTGAATGCCGGGAGGATGTTTACCAATCAATATACTCCTAGCCTGCCTCGTGAACTAATTTCCCATCCCAATGTCGGGAGGATGTTTACCAATTAGTATGTGTTAGAAACTCCTAGCCTGCTTCGTGAGCTAATTTCCCATCCCAATGTCGGGAGGATGTTTACCAATCAGTATGTGTTAATTTCCCATCCCCTTCCTTGTGGAGGATATACCAATCTGATTACACATCCCCCCTTTATGGATTGAGCTAGAAACTCCTAGCCTGCCTGAGCTGACAATGACCTGCTCTCATAATTATCAGTAGGTGCTGAAAAATTTCTGGCCTTGCTCGTTCTCATAATACTTGTGTTTCCCTGTAACAGCTATCATGGATCCTAGGCAGTGTCACTCAATATTAATAATCCTTTCATATCATACGTTTCACATTCGTATCACATTCGGTCCTTATTGAGTGATACTGCCATAGGATACCATCGTGGGTCGTGTTGGTTTACAGCATAGTCCATAAACCACGTAACAATTCCACAAGGACAAAACAAGTACTACTATGGTTAGAATAAGTAAAGGGTGAATTAGCCAATTCAAAGTGGTAGTAGCTGATGGTGCATAGCCCAGAAACACATCCCACCAGTGATGCGATGTTGCATCCGCAATTGTGGATCCAATATGAATAATTTGATCTGCTACAATGGTAGTACTAATCTGGTGCTCTAATATACTTTTGTTCAAATTCCTTATGGACTGATTTATCCTACGGGATCCTTGTATTATTGCCTTTAACTTTTCCAACTTCAAATCCCAATTTGGGACGGAAAAATTGTTTTCCCAGAGTACATTTGTTTTAAGTCCTAAATCAGGAGTTAAAACATAAGTTTGATTCTGCCAAAGAAGTGTTGACATATTGTGTAAGCATCCTACAAACGGTACTATCATTTTTGGTATTATTGGTTCATTAGTTACCACACATATTATACGTGGTGCTATTTCAATCATATATTGATAAGTTACTGGTAATATGGTCCATTCACACACATTTACAGTATTTTGTAATAAACATGGTTCATATACTATCGATTGTAATTTACAAATACGCCCTTGCAATGTGGAGTCACAAAATGTCAAATCATGAGTTTGATTATTCATATCAATCATTTGTCCGTTGAATTTAGGTGCCCAGAAAAATTGTTTCTGAGGTTCCCCTAGTATGAGGGGTAACACTACATATTTACACATAATAATTTTTTTTGTAACATTATACATTTTAAACATTCCTATGCAGTGAGTATCATTACATTGTACTTCTGGTGCTTGAAATTGTATCCAAAAGGTTTTTGGTATAGTTTTATTAAACACGGTCCTCCATATCTGCTCATTTCCAGTCATTAATTTAGATTGAAAAATTCCTTTTTGTTGTTGTTGCTGCATGGTTTGTAACGTACATAGAGTCCAATTAATTATGTTGGAAACCTTCTGATCAATTATATATTCAATATCTGCTGTGGCATTTGCTAGGTTAAGTAATTGATTATCAATCCCTGTTTGTAATAATGCAGATTGCCATATGGTAGGCATCCATTTTGCAGCTACAGTCAAAGCATCGTTAATATTACTTCCCGCCTTATGTAATCTATTGGCCAATGTTTCAATATCAAATGTGTTTAAAGTACCTGTGATGGTACCATATCCCCCCATTAACGTATCATACCATGCTCTCCTTCCTCGGTATGGACATTGAGAAGAGGGAGGAAATGATATTTCAAACATCACATTAATTTTTTGTGCGTGTAGACCTACCATTTCACATGTGGATGGTAATCTCTTTATTTGTCCCGGATCTACCTTGGCCGTATCATTTTTTATGAATACCACAAATTCTACCCACATTGATCGGTTATAAATTTCTGTGGCATTAGTACATACTACATAAGACCTATTTACAGTAATATTCATTTGGGTTCCAATATATGTAGTACAATTGTTTGTAACAAAATACCTCTGAGTCGAACTGTTCCATGTCATAAATTCTTCTGTTTGACAACACATGACTAGCACTTCTGCAGTTATATTCAAGGTAGTGTTTAGTCCCTCGTATAATACGTATTGGGCGATTGGTCTAGTGTGTTCATTGCTTTTAATTTCTGTAATCCATGTATGGTCTTTTATTGTCACATTTGCAATGATACATCTGGAGTTAGCGCTGCAAGTGAAGTTATCTTGCTTCCGATCCATTGAAGAATGCTTCCATCTCCATGACGTAACGACCCCTTCTTTAATTGTAATACGTCGCCCGGGGGCAGCGCTTCTTACCCCATACCATATTCCAAGGATTCCAAGGCACACGTATATCTGCAAGTTTCAGAAAACATTATTACTCTCTCAAATAACATTTCTCCTGAGGGACATATTCCCATTTTTCCACTCCCGGTTTCATTACAAGGAGAGCCTTATCTTTCCCGATTGCAATCACCTCCGCTGGTTCCGGAGGTCCTTTAGGATTGCTAATCCAGATTTTGGCTCCTACGTTTACGGTATTTGTAGCTCCAAACCCCCCTTCCCCTCTTACAGTCAACTGAGAAGGAGGGGTTATTTCCCTAATCGGCACAATATAGATTGGTATCAATAACAATTGAGCTACTCGTTCCCCCTTCGCAATTATTACCTCATTTTCTCCTAAATTTATCAATATGACTTTAACCTCCCCTTGATAATCAGCATCAATTACTCCCCCTAAAGTGATAATTCCTCTTATAGCAAAACTGGAACGGGTAGCTAATTGCCCATAATGCCCTGTGGGAATTTTTACTCCTACTCCGGTAGGAATAACTTTTACCGATTGGGGATTTATAACCAATGTATCCATGCTGTACATATCTAATCCCGCAGCCAATGGCGTGGCCCGGTAAGGAATATTGGCTTCAGGGTGTATTTTCCAATATTCCATGGCAGCTATGGACAGTTTCCCAATCGTCAGATTGGGGGTTAACATTCTCATTAACGGGGTAGTTGATTCCGTTAAAGGCCGATTATTTAATTTTTGTAATGCTGTAGATACATTATCCCTCCACTGCCCATATTTGCCATCTGTAGTTAGTTTTTTAAGGGCCTCCTTCAAAAGTCCATTCATCCGTTCAATTAATCCCGCTGCCTGGGGATAATAGGGCATGTGATATACCCATTCAATATTATTTTCCTTAGCATATTCTTTTATCTGCCCTCCCGTAAAATGTGATCCATTATCAGTTTGTATTTGTAAGGGCATACCATAATACTGAATAATCATGTCTAAAGTTCTTAGAGTGCTCCATTGTGATGCAGAGGCACAAGGGAATGCTAGTAATAATCCTGAGTATGTATCTACAGCAGTACACATATATTTACATTTGCGACTTTCAGGTAATGGTCCTATGAAATCCATTTGCCAAATCTGTGCTGGCAACCGCCCCCTGCCTATGTGCCCCATTACCGTATGTGGTACTTCCCGTTTCTTGATATGTTGACACACCGGACATTTTCCGATCACATGTTTGATCATATCTATCGTCAAAGGAATCCCTCGTTCCTGAGCCCACCTGTAAGTAGCTTTTTCTCCAAGATGTCCACTTTTCTGATGTGCCCAAATGGCTGTACCTTCCAACCATTCTTCCACCTTAGGAATTTCATTAGTAGTAGTTACAGAAATGGCAGCTGCAGCATCTGCTTGGGAATTAAACAATCGTTCCATTGAATCAACAGGCATATGTGCATCCACATGAAATACTGACACTGTTGTTTCCTGTACAATTTCTTCTATGTCTTGCCACAATTCTTTACCCCACAGTTCCTTACCATGAATTAGCCAATTATGGGACTTCCATCCCATTAACCATGTAGCAAGACCATTAGCGACCGACCAGGAGTCAGTAAAAAGATGACATTCCCCTCCTCTTTCTTTCCTTAAAGCAGTGACTACCGCCATCAATTCAGCGTATTGACTGCTCATTCCTTTTCCTTCCATTACCAGGGTAGTATCAGTTTTAGGGTTATAGGCCACACTTTTCCACTTCCGCTCTCCCCCCACATATTTGGCAGACCCATCTGTGAACCAAGCATGTTTTTGTTGTTCTGACGTGAGATTATCAAATCCCACTCCCCATTTTACTGGGGATTCATGAGCATATACTGGCTTTATGATTTCCAGCTCTCCGTTAGGAATATTAGCTATTTTTTCATGCAAAGTAGCTACCCCATGCTCACCTATTTTAGCTCTTTGGGAAATGTACCATTTCCATTTAATAATACTTTGTTCCTGAGCATATCCTACTCTATTTGACTTGGGATCAGACATTACCCATTGCATAATTGGAATTTGTGGTCGCAATAGTACTGTATGACCTAATGTTATTTGTTCTGTCTCAGCTAGCGCCCAATAACATGCTAAAAGTTGTTTTTCGAAGGGAATATATTTTTCACCTGCTTCCGGGAATTTCCTGTTCCAGAATCCTAATGGTACCCGTTTTCCACTTTGTTTTTGCCATAATGACCAATTAGCATGCATTTGATTAATAGATACATGTAATTCTACTTCCCCCTCTCTCATGGGCCACAAATCCACAGCGGTTTGTATGGCTTGTTTAGCATTTTCAAAAGCAACCTGCTGTTCTTCTCCCCACATAAACTCATATTTTTTACGCGTTACCTTGTATAATGGGCTCAGTAGTTGACTCAAATGTGGAATATGTTGTCTCCAAAATCCAAATAAACCAATGTATGATTGCATCTCCTGCTTATTCTTTGGAGTGGGAAAATCTAATATTTTTCGTTTTGCTTTCTCTGTGATTTCCCTATGTCCTCTATTCCACTGAATTCCTAAAAATTTTACCGATATTGCCGGTCCTTGTATTTTTGTTGGATTTATTTCCCATCCCTTCTTTTTCATATGGTCAATTAATAAATCTAACTGCCCTTGCACCTCTTCCTTCGTTGTTCCCTGTATCAATATGTCGTCGATGTAATGAGAAATTTGTATAGATGGGAGCTTCTGAAATTCATCTAAATGTTCCGCTATTATTCGATGACAAATGGTAGGACTATGTAACCATCCCTGTGGTAGCCTAGTAAAAGTAAATTGCCTTCCTTGCCATGTGAATGCAAACTGAGATTGGGCACGTTCTTCAATAGGGATAGTGAAGAATGCGTTAGCTAAATCAATTACGGCATACCATTCCCCATTATGTCCCTGGATCCTTTCAATAATCCCTATCGTATCAGGGACTGCAGCCGTAAGTGGCGGGGTAAATTTATTTAGTTGACGGTAATCCACGGTCATTCTCCATGTACCGTCACTTTTCTTGACTGGCCACACTGGATTATTCCAGGCGGTGGTGATAGGTACCATCACCCCTGCCTCCACCATTTCCCTTATGGTTTCTGTAATTTCCTTATGCCCTCCTGGTATTCGGTATTGCTTCATTGCAATTAATTTTGTGGCCGGAGGTATATGTACTGGGGTCATTTTTACCTTACCTACCAATATTGGACAAGCTTCTATTGAAGACTTTCTCACAGCAAAGGCATATTTTCCCTCCGGTAAATGAAGTGTCATCCCTTTTAAAATGTCCATTCCTATTATATACTCCGGAATGGGTACTATGATGACAGTACATTTCCGCAGAGGTAAATTTCCCAATTTCAATGTCACTTGAGTTTGCACACCCTCCGTTACTTTCCCTCCTAACCCTGAAATTTTTATTTTTGGTCCTTTGAATTTTTGTGGATTCCCATATATTAAGGTAGCCTCCGCTCCAGTATCAATTAGAGCAGGAACCCGTTGCACATTCCCTCCCTTCCAATGTATTCCTAATTGAACATATGGACGTTCATCAGGTTTTATCCACATAGGAGTTCGGCTCGCTACCTATTCTGAATCCTCTGTCATGGGAGGAGGGGCTGTTGGAGTCAACATCATGTAATCCTTAAATTGAGAGGCCATAGCTACCGCTAATTCCTTCCAGGGGTACAGATCCTTATATTGTTCCCAATCTGGAAGTTTTGGTTTTTCTATCTCCTTCCTTTCATCTTTTCCTTTCTCTTTCTTTTCTTTCGACATTTCTTTAGTCACCTTCCTGCTTTTTAACACCTTTTGCTTATAGAGTCCCCATAATACTCCAGTTTCTGCCCCATCTATTTTTTCCTTGTTTACCCCTGCCTTTATTAAAGCTTGAAACATTTCCTTCCTTGATACCCTCCCCTCGTGACTGTTACTCGTAAATTGAGGATGTCTGGGGGAAGGCCTTATTTCTCTTCTTCTTTCCATATTAGTTCCCTCATTTTTTGACCATTCCCCCATATCTTGCAATTCTATCATTCTATCTAATAGGCCAGAACTCTGTACAAGGATTCAAGAAGGGTTTGGATAGGTTCCTGGAGGATAAGGGGATAGAGGGGTACAGATAGAACTTGAGGTAGGTTATAGAAGTGGTCAGAAACCACTTCACAGGTCGCAGACCTGATGGGCCGCCGCGGGAGCGGACCGCTGGGCGAGATGGACCTCGGTCTGACCCAGTGGAGGCAACTTCTTATGTTCTTATGTTCTTATATTCCTAAATCCTGCAGTTACAGGGATTACATAAGGATCCTCTGTGACTTCTAGGATGTGTAGGGAACTGCGCATTGCTTCCTCTTTCACCCTTTCAATCCCATCTTTCAAAGAAAACCAAGGTCTATCATTAGCAGGAATATCCCCTTCAGTTGGATATTTATCCCTCATTCCATAAATAATGAGCCCCGCCAAAGTAATATTTTCCCCATTTCTTCCTTCAAAGTATGTACGCATCGCCCGTGTTACTATAGGGTCTCGCGTTACAGTGTAAAATTTGTGTACATCTCCTTTATCCAAACTTACCCCAGCTGCTCCCGTATCCATTAATCGTACCACCCATTTCATATCTCCTTCCCCACTTCTTTGCCTAAATCTTCCCAATATATCGTCCACTTCTGCCTGAGTGAAATCCTCTAAACTTTCTCTTGCTTGCACATGGGGCACCAATTCAGTCTCATACATCACCTGATCCCCCTCTGCTGCGGGTGTCCCATCCACATTTAATACCACCCCATCCCTATTCCGTACCGGGATTCTTTGTCCATCCCCCCCTCTTTTATCCTGCCTATCAGGTCCATAAGTGGTCTGATGTTTTCGCCTAGTTACTGGTTTTACCGATGGGTTACTTACACCAACGGGGGGATCTATTTCAGTATCAGGACACCGAGGTCCTCCTGGACAATCATCCCAAACCCATTCATCATTCGAGTCAGTACTATCCCAAACATCCCCATCCCACTTACTAGGGTCCCAATTTACTGTAGCGGTCGCAATATGTTTCTGCACCTTTATTCTATTTACGCGACCGCGCCTTTTCTTATATTTTGTGGCAGCAATATAAACTGCAGATTCCTCAGCTATCTTTTGATAGTGATCTAACTTGTCTCTTAAAAGCTTACCACTACATTCCAGCATAAGACAACGCCTCTCTGCTTCCATCTGCGCCCGTTCTGCTTTAATTTGTTCCTGAACTGCTGTCTGCAACCGAATGTGCACTATTCGGTATGCAGAAGTTAATACCCAGCTTCTTCGAGCTAAAGCAACTACATCACCCGATTTATCGGGGCATTTTCCTAAAGCTTGTACAAGATCAATTGGTTCTGCACTTCCCAGAACCTTTTCCCATGACTCTGCTAATCCATGATTATTGGCTAGTTCTTGTGCTATTAAATTATACGGTGCCTCGGTCCAGCCGGGCACCTCTGTAGGTTCTTTTGAGGATTTCTCTCTCTTCCTGAACATTCCTGTATCACAAGAGTGCTCAGGTTTTCTTTAGAGAAATCCTGCCGACTACGCCAATTAATGTATTACTATTTAAAAAGGCAATAGAAGACCTTCAATCACTATCCTCACTGGAAGAATACCAGGAGATCAAAATAGTATACAAATTAAGTTTTATTACATATATATACAAATATTTCTAGCCATAATCATTGATTAAGTACAGAGTTTGAATCAATACGTTACCGGTTATTGCATCACTCCGATGGGGGACCACATTCAGGAGGCTTATTCAATATGTCATCACACAGCTCGTCAGCAATGGAAAAAAATTGTCCCTATTTTTCTTTCTGAGAAGGCAATATTTATATACATCCCCTCCTTGTAACTGAATGCCGGGAGGATGTTTACCAATCAATATACTCCTAGCCTGCCTCGTGAACTAATTTCCCATCCCAATGTCGGGAGGATGTTTACCAATTAGTATGTGTTAGAAACTCCTAGCCTGCTTCGTGAGCTAATTTCCCATCCCAATGTCGGGAGGATGTTTACCAATCAGTATGTGTTAATTTCCCATCCCCTTCCTTGTGGAGGATATACCAATCTGATTACACATCCCCCCTTTATGGATTGAGCTAGAAACTCCTAGCCTGCCTGAGCTGACAATGACCTGCTCTCATAATTATCAGTAGGTGCTGAAAAATTTCTGGCCTTGCTCGTTCTCATAATACTTGTGTTTCCCTGTAACAGCTATCATGGATCCTAGGCAGTGTCACTCAATATTAATAATCCTTTCATATCATACGTTTCACATTCGTATCACAGTGGAGGGAGACAAAAAAAGGAAAGATGCCAGACATCCGGGGGGAGGGGGGGAAGGGAAATGAAAGGGGAGGACAGAGATGGCAGATGGATGGTTAGCACGGAGAAAGAAGAAAGAAGAAGACCCTGGCAAGCAAGTTATCAGAAGACAACCAGAACCTTGGGCCAACAAGATTTGAAAAATAACCAGACAACAAAAGATAGAAAAACTAATTTTATTTTCTGTTTTGTGATTACAATATGTCAGATTTGAAATGTGTATCCTGCCAGAGCTGGTGTTAGACCGCAAATGTGAGCTAGGATTTAACAGAGAGAGGAAAAGTCCTTTTTGTTTATTTTATTTACACCACAGCGCCAGTGTGGTTAGGAGAAGCAAAAGGGGGGTGAAAAAGCTATAAAATACACCCACCAGGATGTTTGAAAAAAACACTCAATTGGGCAGGAAAATCGAATCGATAAACCAATTCAATAGGCTGAATCGAATCAAAAAAATTTTTTCCTGAATTTGGTAGCACTAGTTTGTGCTACTATCTTGGACTTTAGGACCTGGGATTGGGGACAGATGGCATCCTCAGTACTTTATAATGCAAGTGAAACGAGGATTTGGTCAGACTTTTGAAGGGTCTGCAGAAGAAAAATATTGTATAGGCCGCGGACATGAGACAGCAGGAAATAGGAACTTTTCTTCCTTCTATTTTTGTGAATAGAAAGGCTAAGGATGTCAGAGAGTTCAGTTAAAATATGTGCTTTATAAGAAAATATACTAATGTGTTTTATAAAGTTTATAGCATTGCTGGCCTACCCGGTGAGGTGTTCCTAGTGGTGGTGGTGGCAGCGTGTCAATGTGTTGAGAGGAGGAGGTGGTCTGGGAAATTCTGCTGAGCAAACTCCGAGCCCATTTCCACCCCCCAGTTAGTCCACTCCATTCAACTCAACTGGTTCATACACTGAGTGGGTCTTTGGGTAGTTGTTTTGGGATCTCTTCCAGTGGTTTGTCAGTATCTTCTTCTGGTCCAAGGAAGGAAACTTTGTTAACCTTAGCATTGACCTTAAGAATATGTTTGTAACAGTGCTGCTTGTGTGGCATTAGGCTATGTAGTGATCGAAAGAAAAAAACAGACCTTTGCACATTTTTGCACTATATGGTGGGTGTATGAGGAGATTCACATTTCCTGCACAGCTAAGTCCGTGTGAAGTTACCTTGTGCTATATTTGACATCTAGCAAGGTCTCTGTTTGGAAGGAAAGATCTAAACTTAAAAATGAAGTGGCCAGAAGTTATGGTAAAAGCAGATAGTGTAGCTGGTTTTAAGAAAGATTTGGACAAATTCCTGGAGGAAAAGTCCATAGTCTTTTATTAAGACATGAGGGAAGTGTCTGCTTATCCTGTGTGCAATTCTGGAGGCCATACTACGAAAAGATGTGCTGAGAGTAGAGTCGGTGCAACGGATGGCCACCAGGATGGTCTCGGGGCTTAAGGATCTATCGTACGAGGAAAGGCTGAAAAATTTGCGGCTGTACTCACCCGAGGAACGTAAGGAGAGAGGAGACATGATCGAGACGTTTAAGTATATTACCGGCTATATCAAGATGGAAGAAGAGATTCTCTTTCTCAAAGGACCCTCAGCCACAAGAGGGCATCTGCTCAAACTCAGGGGCGGGAAATTTCATGGCGACACCAGGAAATATTTCTTCACCGAGAGAGTAGTTGATCCTTGGAACAAGCTCCCGGTACAGGTGATCGAGGCAAACAGCGTGCAAGAATTTAAGAACAAATGGGATGCCCATGTGGGATCCCTTAGAGCACAGGTGTCAAAGTCGGTCCTCGAGGGCCGGAATCCATTCGGGTTTTCAGGATTTCCCCAATGAATATGCATGAGATCTATGTGCATGCACTGCTTTCAATGCATATTCATTGGGGAAATCCTGAAAACCCGACTGGATTACGGCCCTCGAGGAGGGACTTTGACACCCCTGCCTTAGAGGGTTAAGCCAAGGGAACCTGTCACCAGGAGTGGGATCCCTAGGATAGTAGACTTGGGGGTGGGTCAGTAGAGTGGGCAGATCTGACTATGGCTCTTATCTGCCGTCATCTTCTATGTTTCTATGGATCGGTAGCATGGAATGTTGCTACTCTTTGGGTTTTGACCAGGTATTAGGGACCTGGATTGGCTACCATGAGAATGGGCTACTGGGCATGATGGACCATTGGTCTGACCTAGTTAGGCTATTCTTATGTTATGTTCTCATCTGTAGGGGCCTTTGTTTTCACTTCTTATTTTAATGTATTTTTTTTCTGGGAACTTATCAGTGTTTTTTATAATGGGAACAAAAATGGAAGAAAATTAATGTGTGTGGAATGGGGGGGTAACTAATTTCTTCAGCTAAATAATTCAATCCACCTCAACCAGACATAGGAGAACTCACGCACCATTCACACACCCTCCAACTAAAAACATCAAAAAAAAAAAATCTGTTTGACAACCTCCTAACACTCGACCCCCAACTCTACAACCTATTGACCTCGACCACAGACTACAAAACCTTCAAAAAAGAAATAAAAACCCTTCTATTCAAAAAACACATAAAACCGAACTAACACAATCAGAATTGTCCCAAGCATCACCTGCAACTACTCCATATGTACTTCTGATGTCATGACAATTCAGACATAATTTATGTTATGTTATGTTTGGAATAATGGTTACATATATGAGGTTCAATAAAAGAAAATTTTCACTGCCTGTTTCTATTCTGACCATTTATTCCGTTTCATGGTCATTACAAAAAATATTTTTTTACATGGGGGGGGTCAAAAAAATGATGGGCCCCGGTGCCACATACCCTAGGTACGCCACTGGAACTGGAATGCTCTTCTGGAATCTGTTATAGGGGAAAACATCCTCTAGGGATTCAAGACAAGGTTGGACATGTTCCTGCTGAACTGGAACGAACGCAGGTAGGGCTGGTCTCTGTTAGGGCACTGGTCTTTGAACTGGGGGCCGCCGTGTGAGCAGACTGCTGGACACGATGGACCACTAGTCTGACCCAGCAGCAGCAATTCTTATGTGACCTCACACTAAAACTCACGAGGCCAGTTGAACTGCAATGGTAGCCGCGAGACACGTCATGGCAGGGGGGACGTCATTTCCTCCACAAGTTTCAAACCCCAGCTAAAATCAATTGAATTAGACTTCCTTAAACTCAGGCAACCAGGGAAGCTACTCACTGTGATTAGTGGAGATCGCTGACACTGTGTTCTTTGGCAATGCCTCCCATCCCAGCACTCCCTTTGGTTTTACCACAACTTTTTGGTTTTTTTAAAATGTGAGGAAGGAGATAGGAGTGCAGGACTAGTTTACATGGGGCTCCAGAGGATAGACAGGAAACTGGCACCACCAGCTATGCCCTTGAATAGGCTCTCAAGTAGCCTAATCTCCATGCTCAACCAAGACAGCAAAGCCACAACATAAGCCAAGTTAGGCTGGACTGAACAACCGCTTCCAGGCCACTCCAAGTGAAAACAGGTTATAAACTTACCAGTTTGGGGGGAAAGTCACCTTTCTGGCCAATTTGGCCAGGGAGACTGTCCTGATCCCAAATGGCATGCCAGTAATGTATGCCGATAACGGGGCCAGGAAGAACAGAATCGGACCAAGGCCAGCACCGGAGAGCCATTGGGGACCTGGTCCAGTAGCAGCCAGGCCCTGAAGATTAAGGTAGGCTAATTAGGGCCTTAGCCAGCCTGTAAGGGCTTTATGCAGGCTTGAGAGTGCATCGGGTGGCATGGGAGTGTGCCAGGGGTGCGGTGGTGCCCAAGGCTGGCACCGAAGAGCCATTGGGGACCTGGTCCAGTAGCAGCCAGGCCCTGAAGATTAAGGTGAGCTAATTAGGGCCTTAGCCAGCCTGGAGGGGCTTTATGCAGGCATGAGAGTACGCTGGGTGGCATGGGAGTGCGCCAGGGGTGTGGTGGTACCTGAATCAGCTGGGGTGTCCCCGTTAAGGAGATGTGTTATTTTTGAGGCCGCTGTGGGAGACCAGGGGGGTCCCAGAAAATGTTTTATGGCTTAAATAAAATATAAGCTGCCCCAGGAGGCTAGAGGCATTGGGTACTACCACCAGAGATGGAGCTTATGCAAGCAGGAAGCCGAAGCTGATCTAATTTAAGATCTAATATGGATTGTACTTCTACAGGGGTAATTTACTATATTGTGTGCCCTTATTTAAAGTATTATATTGGTCATACAAAGTGTATGACCAATATAATGTGTAAGACACATATTGGTGGGCATTTGTACAATATCCGCACTAAACGCATTCAAGCTCCACTGGTGTCTCACTGGCTTGAGCAGGGGCATGATGAAACTGAATTGCAATACACTGTTTTGGTCCAGGTATGTTTGTCCTTGGGAGGGGATGTTTTCAAGCTCTTTTGGTCCGGGAGCAGAAATGTATTTATGATTGGCAGACCCTTCAGCCAGCGGGGTTAAATTTAAAAGTGGCATGATGTCAGGTTTAATTTATAATGGCATCATGGGTCGTCCCAGAAGACAAGCCTCATCTTCGTAAGGAGGCTTGAGTTTAAATGCGAGCTATAAAGGTTAGTTCCCCGGCAGTTGGTTTTATTCTGCCTTCAGTGCGTCCCAATGTAGTAGTTCTGCTGCCCATTAGGTATGTAGAAATAAATCTGCGGATTGACTTTGATTTGCAAATCCATTTATTGATGGTGATATTCATCTGTAATTATTGCATTGGTATGTGGGTGTTTGGATTTGTGAATGAGTGTGAAATATGACTTTAGTAATTTTTATTTTTCCCACTTTATTTCAGTTTATATACTCCTGACGACGTGCTATGCGAAACTCGAGTCGAAGATTTGGGGGCATGGTTCACAACTGGGATTACATGTTTATGTTAAGCAGTAGAAGCTGAATTTGAAGATCTGCCTTGTCCATCAGATAAGTTGAAATTTAATTTGCATATGTTAGTGATATTTGATGTTAGCAAACTGGGGCTATAACGGTGCAATGGTCCCAGGCAGCAACCTCTGCTTATGACACTATTATAGCATGTAGGTTTGCGGATTTAAGCACATTACACACAGCTACAAAAAAATTTTTAACATGGTGGTTTTTAATAATATAGTGCACATTTGTATAGACACTAGTGTTGATTGTCTAAAGCCTGTGTGTTTTTTATAATTAAATAAAATATAAAAAGATGTGCATGACTATGGTGTAAGCATGGAGGAGGAAATTTCCTGGATGTCAGGAGCACAAGTAATGGTTACTGTGGATGGGCAGACTAGATGGGCCATTTGGCCTTTATCTGCCATCATGTTTCTATGATTGGTGGCCTAACATAGCAAAGGTGGGGGGAAGGAGCAGAGAATAAGCTTGAGATGCTTGTTGTGCTGGCACAAGAGAGGAGAAGCAGAATAGCTGTATGTTCAACCAACTTTAAGGTAATACAACTATAATATTTATTAAGTTTATGAGAAGTTTTAAGTTTAGTGCAGGATTATTCTTTGGAGCAGATAAGCTGTGATGGAAGTGCATAAATGTATGAGTGTTGGTGTGCATGAGATAGTGTGCATGTGAGAGTTCTGAGTGGTGGTGTGCATGTGAGAATTCTAAACAGTTTTCAGTGTGGTTAGAGATAGGATTTCAGGGAGACAGAACCTGTTTTGGTTGAGTGGAGTCAAAAGGAGGTTCTTTTGGCTAAATTTGAGTTTTAAGAGTAACTAGACCTGGTGGGTTTAATAGTTGGAAAGTGTAAGAATACATTTCCAATTGGTTGAGGAGATTGTAAATCAATTTCTGGATATTTAGCAAAACCTTTTCAGAAGGGTAATTTTAAGAAGACTGAAAAGGTAAATAGAAAGTTAGAGGAAAAATGCCTTTTATTGGAAAACTTCTCTGAGTTAAGTTCAGCAGGAGCACTTTAACAGAATTTATTTAAAAATTCCTGTTTAAATAGGGAGATAAGTAGCCCCAGTGAGTAATTTAAACTTGAACTGGAAGTTTTGTGGTTTAAAAGTCAAAAAGCTAGTGGTAAGAGTAAGAATTAAAGTAAGCTGAATTTTCTTTGGCTGATGAGTGAAGAAGGGTCAGTTATTGAATTTAAAAGAATGAAGTACATTGATTTAAGCTGCTATAGAATTCTGACTAGTGCTGTTGCACTGCTTCCTGAAAGAGGTTTGTTTAGCTAGACATTGTGAGGAAGGGAAAGGTTTTGAAAAGTAAATAGATTTTATTTTACACAAGTAGTCTAGTAACACAACAGGAACCAGAAGAAGAAGGACATACTTATAGTGGGAGTTAAAAATATTTTTATTTCATTAAACACACCATACTAGAAAACTTATAGAATTGCCAGAAGACTTCCTATGTTGATCCTGTTTCCAGAGTATCCTGATTTCTTGGTGGCATCTGGAGTTCAAGTCTACAGTCCAGTTCCACTTGTTCCAAGGGTCCAGTTTCCTGATGGTGTTCATGCTCATCTAATGCTAGCCACTGCAAGAATGCCTGAAAAGGAGAAGTTTTCTTTTTCTTTTCCTGTGTGCACACAGTGGTATTAACTTTGTTTAGTAGTTCACTTACCTGAAAGGTTTTCACAGGTTCCTACAAAGTAAAAAATCAGTAATTAAAATATGGCTGAGGAGAAAACACACTGGAGAAACACTCTGGAGAAAAGAGTAAAGATAACTCAAAGGTGTATAAGAAGGGAAAAAAGGGGTTACTTACCTGCAACACTCCTTAATGATTACCTGTGGGAGGAAAAAAGTTTCAGTATCACAGAATTTAGAAATAAGTTAATTAAAAGGGTAGAAAAAGTTTTGTAAGAGAATACTTACCTGGAAAGTTCCTGGGTTTGCCTAAGTTGGACCTGCAGGAGACAAAAATAAAGAAGAACACCAGATTCATCTGGTGTGATATAACATTAGCTGAGCTGATGTCACCGGCTGGTAATATTTATTGAATGATGGGGGGAGGGAGGACAGAGGGTAAGGGGAATATATGAGGTGTTATCAAGGGTCTGTAGAATAAGGATTGACAATTTTATAAGAGGAAGTAAGAAAGGGTTAATAGACAGAGCTTGTAAGAAAGAAAAATGATTAGGGAGGTTGCTAAGGTGATGGGGTGGAGCAGTCACGTGATTGGTTGGATGTTGTGGCAGGCTGGAGTGAACTCTGTGAGGAAAGGGGAACAGTAGAGTAGTCTCTTCAGGAAAAGATTATTCTCTTCAGAGTATATTAATTCTTAATAAAAATATTCTTCATTGTGATTTTAATGTTAGGAAGTTTGGTTTATTTTGAGTAAGGGAATTTTTTACCTTGTTAACTTTCTCTGTGTCTGTGTTTTAGTCAGGGCAGGTTATTTTGTCTGCCAGGTGCTGGATTTGTTGCCTGATTAAGCAGAGACTGCAATGGAGAGGGTCAGTTTGGGCTCTTCTGTGGAGGTTTAACAGCCTGGCAGTACAACAGTCCCCTGTGTGGAGCAGCAGTTAGCGTTGGGCTGCCATTTGGTGAGTTGTCTGCACGACCGTGGGCAGAGTGGGTTGGCTGTGAGGGAGATGGGATGTGAAAGGTGTTTGCTCGCTAATGTACAGTGTGTCAGAGAGGGACTTACCTGTTGGGGTTATTTTGTGTGACACAGAGAGGTCTTTCTGTTGAGGTGTAATTTTGCCAGGTTGTTTCTTAGTAGGCTAGTTTAGGGGAGCTGGCAGGTCTTTAGTTCACGAGGATAGTGACTGGCTGCTCTGTGTGCCACACGGTTGGGCACTTATGGAAAGGTTTGAGGATTTGACGTGAAATTCTGGTGTTAGAGGTAAGGAGGGAGTTGGGAGGTGCTGATGCTGCATTCAGGTGTTTGTTTTTTACAGCTAGGCAGAACTGTGGATTTGCGGCCTTCTCAGATTTGGTGTTCCCGTGTCTGGGAGCTGAGGAGCACTGGCAGCTGCCATTGCAATAGTTATGTGCTCAGTGGCTGCATGACTGTACGGCATCACTATTTTTGCAGCATTGTGATTTAAAATTTTGTTTGGAGTGTCAACAGGGGCCATTTTCCTAATTTTCCTTTTGTGCTGTGGCCTTTCTGGATCTCTTGTATCTTCCTGTGACTGGCATTTTTTCTGTATCGATTCAGCTTGGTGTCAGCTGTCCTGATTTGTTAGCTTAGCTGGAGATGACCTGTTCTTGGTGTTTCAGGTACATTCATATTATGTACTTGTGGGTTGTTGTTTTTTCTGGGTTTGTTAGGGGGAAATAGATTTCTTGGTGTCTGTCTCTGTGGAAAGGGGGCATTGTAATAAAAATGAGGGTTTGGTTTATTTGTGCTGGAGAAATTAAAGGGAAAAGTTTTTATGGTGTTAGTGGGGAATCATCTAGGTAAGTAGTGAGCAAACTTGAACAAAGTTATTGTGTATGTCATGTATAGGAACTACTGAGTGGAGTGCAGAGAAAAGGGTGGATGTGAATTGCTTGTTCACTCTTTCCAAAAATATTAGGACTAGGGGGTGTGCAATGAAGATATTAAGTACTAGATTTACAACAAACCAGAGAAATATGTCTTCACACAACATGTGATTAATTTATGGAATTCATTGCTGGAGAATGAGGTAAAATCAGTTAGCTTAGCGGGGTTTAAAAAAGGTTTGGATACTTTCCTAAAAGAGAAGTCCATAGGACATTATTGAGATGGCTTGGGGAAATCCTCTACTTATTCCTATGATAGGCAGCATAATTTCTGTTTTATTACTAGGGCATGGAATTTGGATTATAGGATCTCACTAGGTGCTTGGGTCCTGGGTTAGCTACTGTTGGAAACAGGATACTGTTCTTGCTGGACTTTTTGGTCTGTCCCAGTATCATAATTCTTATGTTCTTATGAGGTGCAAGGCATCAGAGGCACTATTGGATAGAGTTAAGGGGGGGTTAGTCGAGTAGTCTGGAAAGTGAAGATGGAGATGGAAGGATAAATAGCTGCCACGGTAATGATGGGGTACAAGACATTTTTAGATGTATTAGGGATAGGAAGACATGCAAAAGTGATATTGTGGAACCCAAGGGGGCAATAAGTAGCAGCTGATAAAAAGACAGCTGACTTCTTCACTAATATTTTCTGTTCTGGGTTCACAGCTGAAGTGTTTGGGGAGGAGGGTGTACAAACACCTCATGTGACTGGGGCAGGAGGTGTAATAAACCCTGATTGATTTTCAGTGGCTTGGGTTTGTGAGGGTTCGTTAGAACTATGGGTGGATACTGCAAGGTACATCCAAGGGTAATGCAGGAATTTGGGGGTAGTTCTGGTGACTCTGCTGACTACCTTCTCACTGCTTCTTTAGAGTCGGGAGTGGGTAATGCAGGAATAGAGCAGGGAGGATGTGGTTTCTCTCCACAACAAATGGAAAAAAGGCAGCACTAGGGATATACTGGCAGGTAAGTTTGACTTTTTGGTAAGTAACTCAATAGAAACACTTTTACAACAGAGCTTGGGGATTCACTAGAGATGGGTTTGGATAAGGGGAGTGTGGTCAATATGGTGTATTTTGATTTTAGTAATTTTACCATTTTCATAGGCATATCGTACTCAGTGTTCTCGGTATGGGGGCTCCACTGATGGTCTGGGGCAGGAACTAGTTGGTCAGTAAGGTGTCAGTGGATTGTGGTCCCAGGAGATGGCTATGCCAAGGGGGGATCTTATCAGTAGTGTTTGAAGATTTGTTATTGGGCTTGTTCTTTTCACAATTTTGTAAGTGGGATTGTTGTAAGTAAGATTTGCCTTTTTGTGGAGGAGGCCAAAACAGTAATGGACCAGACAGTCCTGATGGTGTGCCTAACAAGGATGGGCTTAAATTTGTAGAATGGATTCCTATTGTGCAGCTCAGATTTCATGCTCGCATGGTGTGATTATGGGGTAAAGACCTTGGTGTATGAATGAGAAGTAGGGTTTAGTGTGATTATATGTGATGAGCTTCAGGAGGCAACCAGGTTATAATAGTGCTAGCAAAAGCTAGACAGATGTTTGGGTGCATGGGGATCAGTATGGCCAGCAGGACAATGGAAGTTTGCTGCCCCTCTAAAAATTTTGGTAAGACCTCCTTGTGAATTTTGTGTACATTTAAGTTCAGTTCAAAGGAAAGCTACTACAAGGGTTGATGGTCTATGTCCTATAGGCATATGGGAACTGAGTTCATGATCTCCATCTGTATACTTTGAGGAAGGGCATGAGAAGGGAGATAATAGTGATGTTTAAATACCTATGTGGCCTAACTATACATGAGATGACTCCCCTTTTATTAGACAGCAAATCCAGAGTAAGAGGGCAAGGGATGCAGTGCAGCAGTGCTGGGCTCTGCAGTACTGTATGGCACTATGTTGTTACAGAAGGTGAGGTAGATGCATGAAATAGTTTCTGAATTGGGGAAGGCATTGGATAGGCACATGGACTCTCTGGGAGAGAGGAGAAGTTAATTGTTGCTTTGGAGGGGTATACTGGCTGGACATTTTGGTCTTTATCTGTCCTTATGTTTTTTCTAGGTGGCTTTGCTTATGTCCTCAGACTGGGTTACGAGGAACTGCAAGGCGTTGGCTAGGTGCTGGGAGCCAAACTGCTTTGTTTGACTAATTTTCTGCAATTTTTGGGTGCCAGAGGTGCGTTGTTCTTTTCTCATATGGAGCAGCCGAATGTTCTATTAGTTCTGTATGGTTTGTTTGTAGAATGATTTTGGAAGATGGTTCACTGGACATTTGCTAGTGTGGGAATTTTATGGAAGTTATGAAATTGGTACTGAAATTGGTTGTGGGTGGGTGTGATCCAGTGTCCATGTGCAGGGTTTACTTGTTTGTTTGTTTTTTGAATGAGGGTTTGGTGACATTTGTTTGCAGTATTGCCTGATGTGTGCACTTCATGATTTGTAGTGGTGCTCTGGCGATTAGCCTTTTTGTGGCACTTATCAGCTTATCGAGTGGGTGAGCTGGCACCTTCTCAACTTGCTATTGTGTTCAAGGGGTAGCTGTTTGAAGATATTGGGTTGACTGTAGGTTAAATGCAATTGCCTATTCCCTGGTCACCTGCTTAGAAGGATCAGGAATTTGGATTCTTTTGTACGTGTGTGTGGAGTAACGGGAATGTGCAGTACCTTGTGTACCATTCTAGTGGGCTGGGGAGGATTGTCTTAGCTGTTTCTGAGTCCAGTGGGGCATGGACTATAGATTTTATGGTTAGGTGTATGGAGCATTTGTTGGGAATGACTCTTGCTAATCCTTTTCCAGCAAATACAATTTCCTAATCTCCTATTCTGTTTCACTTCTGATTCTTTTGATGGGTTGTGACATTTGTTCAGCAAAAGGAGAGGATTTCATACTGCCCCTGAGTCAGGATCTGTTGTCTGTTGTCTGTGTTTTCCCTAATGCCCCCACCCCTTTTGTTTTGTTTGGTCCTCTATTGAGTGTGTAAGGAGGACTGGGACATGGTTGCTATTGAGTGGTGGCATAAATGGGTTTAATACTAAGCTTTTGGAGTTACGGATAGCTTTTGGGGGTTAGAGTGGTTTCTCATGAGTTTGTTGCAGCTGTTTTCCCTAAACATTATTGTCCTGATGCTGTCTACTTTTCAGGCATAGGTTTGGCCAATTTTATTGGGGTACTCTTTAGGATTTGTTGGAGACTTGTTTTAAAGATGTTGGCCGCAGCTTATGAGGTGGGGGAGCGGTGACAAGCTCGAGGCTGTCACCGCTTGTGGCGGAAAATGGGGTTTGGCCCAGTTGGATCTGGGAGATGAGCAGTTAATAAATAAATAAATGTAACATTCGTATGCGATACCGCTGCGAGGGGAAGCATGGCCTTGCGTCACCGTGGATCATGTTTGGGGGGAGGGAAAGCATGACCTGGCGTCACCGTGGGTCATGTTTGGGGGGCGGGGAAGCATGACCTGACGTCACCGTGGGTCATGTTTGGGGGGAGGGGAGGGGAAGCATGGCCTTGCGTCACCGTGGGCCATATTTGGGGGAATGTTATAAATTTAAAGACTTAACGGGAACTAGTTTCGACACTGAATAGCTCCCTGGGGATGTGTAAAATATGCATTGGGGGTTTGTTGGTTTTTGGACACAGATTGTATTGTAAGTGAAGATAATATTCAGATAGATAATAAAGCTGCGGCCAAATATTTATTCCAATAAAACTGAGTTGTGTGATTATTGATTGATGGTGATTAGCTTTCAGTTGCAGGTGACGGGAATGCGAATGTTAATGTTATATATTTATGCATTTTACATAAAAGAGAGTTGTAACTGAGAATTTCAAAGCGCATTTGAAGGGAATTATTTTAATTAGAATATTTACTATTGCACTTTAAGTGAAGAATGTTTTTAATGCTGTTCTTATATGATATTTTGATCTGATAAAGCACTTTGATGTTTTGCAATGCACTTTTATTTTCTTTCTATGCAATAAAATCTAGGGCTCCTTTTACTAAGGTGCGCTAGCATTTTTAGCGTGCACTGATGATTAGCGTTCTAACATCCGCGCTACGTGTAAAATACTAATGCCAGCTCTATAGAGGTGTTAGCGTGTAGTGTACGTGGCAATGTAGTGCGCGGTAAGTGCGTGCTAAAACCGCTAGCGTAGCTTAGTAAAAGGAGCCCCTAATTCTGAAATGGTGTTTGTGAAGTTGTAATCCTTTACCAGATGAACATTGAGACTCACACCAAACAGAGCCATTGCAACGTTTTATTCTTGCAGTGTGATCGGAAGTGTACCTTAATCCAGGGGAAATTCCACTTACTACCCGGTGCTGTGACCTCAGCTAACTAGCTGTTGCACTGGAGCAAGGTAGCGCTGAACCCCAGAGGGAGCTGCAGGGTTTTCACAAGCAAGCGATGAAACCAGGAGCCAGAGACTCCATCCATCCACATGCAGAGATAAAGAATACTGAAGTGCCAATGAGAGACATTTGGAGCATTGAGATTAAGCATCAAATTACTGCATCTCAATGGCCACGAATTTGGTCTTGGAAGATGAAATGTACAGTGTCAGCATCTATGAGACAAACTTGGTTTTTTCTGTTACATAGAGCGTTGTGGACCCCTGTTAGGTTACAAAAATTAGATAGTTCTTTGTCTAATAGATGTTGGCATTGTAATCTGGAAGCAGGAACTTTAGATCATTTACTGTTTCATTGCCCTCTTAAGGGCTTTGCAGACCGGGCCTCTTCTTCTAGATCCAGCACAGTGAAGGGGAAGGGAGATCGAGTCGTCCCCCTTCACTGCACCGGAGGAGCCTGAGATCGGTGGTTTGCCCCGCCCCCAGCAGCCACTTCGGCACCGACCTGCCGTTACAGCCCTCTTAAGGGCTTTGCAGACCGGGCCTCTTCTTCTAGATCCAGCACAGTAAAGGGGAAGGGAGATTGAATCATCCCCCTTCACTGCACCGGAGGAGCCTGAGATCGGCGGTTTGCCCCGCCCCCAGCAGCCACTTCGGCACCGACCTGCCGTTACAGCCCTCTTAAGGGCTTTGCAGACCGGGCCTCTTCTTCTAGATCCAGCACAGTGAAGGGGAAGGGAGATCGAGTCGTCCCCCTTCACTGCACCGGAGGAGCCTGAGATCGGCGGTTTGCCCCGCCCCCAGCAGCCACTTCGGCACTGACCTGCCAATACAGCCCTCTTAAGGGCTTTGCAGACCGGGCCTCTTCTTCTAGATCCAGCACAGTGAAGGGGAAGGGAGATCGAGTCGTCCCCCTTCACTGCACCGGAGGAGCCTGAGATCGGCGGTTTGTCCCGCCCCCAGCAGCCACTCCGGCACCTGGCCTGCCGTTCCAGCCCTCTTAAGCCCTTTTACAGCCCCTCCTTCCTACGCCCGACGCCACTCGAGCAGGAGAGATCTGCCCTGCACTGCTCATTTGTGAGCCTTGCTCTCCCCAGCCCATCCGAGGGCCGCTGAAGACCAATCTTCCAGCCTGACCCGGCTTCTCTTCAACCCACTGCGGGCCGCCAAAAGTTTTTCTGTTCCTCTTCAGCGACTTCAAGGCAGAGGAAGGAGAAAGCTTCCTCCATCCTGTCCCTCCTTCCTCCGCCCGACACCACTCGAACAGGAGTTAGTCCTGCTCCTGCTTTTCACCTGAACTCTGCTGTCCATAGCCCACCCAGGAACTGCCGAAGTCGAGGGGGCGTGGCCTGATCGCAACGGAGAACACACGGATGGCGTAACGGCTTCTCCTGTACACGCCTAATTCAAATAAAACTGTGCTTTTATATTTAATTTTTTTACATAGTCTGTTAAATTTTTGCTGCCGGAACACTCAACTCCATTCAGACGGGTGACCCAGACAACCGTTATCCCGGATGAAGGTGTCGCTCAAATCTTGAGTCACGCCGTGGTTGCGGGTGCGCCAGTGATACGAGACCTTCGTTTGAATTTGGGCAAAACCGACACAAAACAAGGAGAAGAAGAGAAAAGAAAAAAGATGGCCTGAGATCAGCCTGCACGCATGATCATTAATCATCTGCTTTAAAACTGTGATTATCCAAATCGCCTATATTTTTCTTGATACTGAAGTGACTACCAGAGATCTCTCTCCCCTACATGGAGCTTGTTGCATCCTTTTGAACCTGTATATCCCTAGCGGCTATGGGTAGAAGAGAGTCTGCCTAACAAATAAATTTTTTTCAAACTACTTCTGCCTCACCTACAGAGCTTTCTTGTATATGTGTAGCTGCTTAAAAGTGCGCATCAGATAGGAATGCCGATAAGATCGGCGAAAACGCCTAAACATAAATCATCCTGCTCAATACTTAAAATGGCGACGTCACCAACTCCAACTATAACCTCGGCACAATGGGGTGAATGGGCCCAAGAAATTACGAAAATGGTCACCGCGGCCCTGGAAGATAAATTTCTTAAATTACAATTGGCTGTAGACTGTATTAACGATCATTTTGAAACACATGCTAGGCGTATTGCAGCAGTGGAGCAAAGGGTGACTGAAAATGAAGATGCAACATTGCAAGATCGCAAAAAAGTGATTGCCTTGCAAAATCAAGTGGCAACATTGACAATACGTTTGGATGACCAAGAAAACCGTCAACGCCGCAATAACCTACGAGTTGTAGGACTACATGATCTCCGTGCTGATCAAGATCTCTACCGCTTTTTTCAGATTTGGCTCCCAAAACAACTTGGTCTGGTGACCCCTGAGTCTGGTTTCCTATGTGAGCGGGCACACCGCTTGGGCCAACGCATGGAGAATAACAACCACTCGCGAGCAGTAATTGCTAGATATATTAACTGGAAAGACAAAGAACTCATCATGCAAGCCTATCGGAAATATGGTCGTCTTGAATAAGAAGGTCAAAAACTACTATTATTTAACGACTACTCCTTACATGTATCCACCCTTCGCAAGGCGATGGTGCCGCTATGTTCCACGCTTCATCGTCGAGGAGTGAAGTTTGCACTTGTGTACCCGGCGTCTTTATGCATATGGAGAGATGGGAAACCACATACATTCACAGATAAAGTAGCCGCACAACTATTTATAGACTCAATGCCTGAGACTATGATCAATAATACCTCAACGATCTAATTCTACTTGACATCAGCCGTGCAGGTCTTTGTTTGATCAAATCAATTCCAGTTTTGATATTTTAGACTGTGCCAATAAGCTCTTATCTCAATGTTCTATGTAATGAAATACATAATTTTTATAGTCTGCTAAGTTAAGCACACTAATCTCACATTTTATATTACTGATTAGGTGTGAATTCTATTAGTTACTTCACATGTGTTATTCTTCTGAGCTCATACGAGCACCCTTAAAATATTTTAAGATATGCATGATAATATGGTTTATTTCTTTTCTGACCATATATTACGCTGACATTACTGACTTCTTCTTTCTTATTTTAATGCTCTTTCTATTTTTCTTCTTAGACAGGAGTGTCTACCTAACCTTACAAATATATCAGTTATTTTTTTTGACAAAGGAGATATACCTCATATTTCACCACTACATTTCATATATTATGGCTGACCTACATGTCTTTTCCTTTAATGTGAATAGCCTGAATCATCCCATTAAAAGAAAAAAGATATCTAATTATGTGTTTAACAAACATCCAGATATAATTTTCCTACAAGAAACCCACCTCCCACCCACTGCCGCCACGAAATTTCAACTAAAGGGATATTCCGCTCACTTCCCTGCAACCCATCAAAAGAAAAATGGTGTTTCAATATTTCTTAAAGATAAACTATCTCCCACTATTCATTCAATTAAAACAGACACGGAGGGAAGATGGTGTCTGGTACATGCTGCGCTGCACTCTGGATTTCGTTCTTCTAAATATATATGGCCCGGTTAAAGATCACCCGGATTTTTTTAGAGATATTCAGCTTGCGCTAATTGAATTCAGTTCTTATTCTCTAATATTGGGAGGAGACTTTAATCAAATCCAAGACTTATATATTGATAGATCTTCTTCTTGTAAACCCTCCAAATCCAAGTCATTCACAGCTCTTCAGGCTCTAAATGATGCCTTCTCCCTTGTGGATCCTTGGCGATTACTTCACCCGAAAGGTAGAGAATACTCACATTTTTCACCACCTCATAATTCCTACTCGAGAATTGATTTCTTTCTCATATCCTCTTCTCTCATTCAGGATCTTACAAATGCTATTATACATCCAATCTCTCTTACGGACCATGCTGCCATTTCTTTATATATTTCTATCTCGGCTCCACGTAAATAATCTCCTTCTTGGCGCTTAAACAACGCCTTACTCTTAGATGAAGAAACTGTTGAAAAAATCAACTCGTTCACAGTGGAATTTTTTGAAAACAACTCTAAAGATCCTGAAATTTGTCCTTCCATAGTCTGGGAAGCTTACAAAGCAAAACTTAGAGGTGAATTGATAAAAATTGCTTCTTGGAAAAAAAAACAGTCCATGATAAAAGAAAAAGAATTAGAAAACTCTATTAAAACATTAGAACTACAACATATGTCTAATCACTTACAAGACCCAATTATTCTTCAAAATATCCAAAAACTTAAATATGAATATAATACTTTAGTTTCATGCACAGCCAGACGTGATATCTTCATCTCCAATTCTGGCCATTATATGGGAGATAATCTTATGGGTCGCCCATTGGCCAGATACCTTAAAATTAAATCCAAAAGACTACATATCACATCTATCTAAAACCCAGCAGGACAATTAGTCAAAACCAGATCTTTAATTTCTTCTCAATTCGAAAATTTTTATGCTTCACTATACCAATCTGACTTTGCGGCTCCTGATTCAGATATAGACTCCTTTCTTTCCTCCTTATCTCTTCCGACCATATCGGACTCTGTTAAGTTGGAACTAGATTCTCCGATAACTATAACAGAAATAGAAGCTGCCATATCTTCTCTACCGACTGGAAAAGCCCCTGGTCCGGAAGGTTTTACTAACGAATTTTTTAAACAATTCCGAAACATCTTAGCTCCTCATCTCCTTACATACTATGATTTCCTTCATTCCACTCCAGATAAACAATTTAATTTCACTGAAGCCACCAATGTAGTAATTCCTAAACCTGACAGGGACGCCACCTTGGTTAAAAACTTCCGTCCTATCTCTCTCCTTAATTTAGATTACAAAATAATGGCAAAACTACTGGCACTTAGACTTACCAAAGTGATTCCACATCTTATACATAAAGATCAAACGGGGTTTATTAAACAAAGATATATAGGAGATAACCTGCGCCTCTTTCACCATATTAATGCTCACGCTAAAACATTGACAGACCCAATAATAGGCCTAGCTATAGACGCTGAAAAAGCCTTTGATCGAGTGGAGTGGCCTTTTCTTTTTTGTGTCCTGAAAGGGTATAATTTTGGCTCATTTTTCACGAAATGGATAGAAACATTATATCACAGTCCATCCGCTCGTATTCTAATTAACAATTCTCTATCCAATAAATTTCCCCTTCATAGAGGCACTAGACAGGGCTGTCCTCTCTCACCATTATTGTTCAATTTAGTGTTAGAGCCTCTTCTCTCTGCTATTCGACAAAGCCCCTTAATAAATGGTATTCCCTCCTCTGATCGAGAATTTAAATTAGCAGCCTATGCTGATGATGTCTTAATTTTTCTTAGGAACCCTCAATCTTCTCTTCCTCATCTTATACATATCATCAAACAATACTCTCGCTTTTCCGGATATTCTGTCAATTGGGAGAAATCAGAAATCTTTCCTCTGAATAATAACATTCTTCAATCAGATTTGGCTAAATTTCCATTCACATGGTCAAATGAAGCTGTGAAATACTTGGGGATTCTAATACACAAGGATCCGGTCCTTGCTCAAGATCTTAATATATCTAAAATCAAAAATTTAGTTCTTAACACTACATCTAGATGGTCTCCACTTTATTTGTCTTGGTGGGGTAGGATAGCATCCATCAAAATGACTCTAGCACCTCAAATTAATTACATTCTCTCTATGCTTCCTCTTCTATGCCGAAAATCATTCTTCTATTGGCTAAATAGGAAGCTATCTGAATTCATATGGAACAAGAAAAAACCTCGAATTGCTCTAGCCAAACTGAAGGCCTCTAAAATTAACGGTGGTCTTAACATCCCGGATTTCTACCATTATTACATAGCTTCATTAACTAAATATGGAGCTTACTGGGTTAATGATTCCTTTTATCAAGACCCTCCTACTTGGTTTGAAATGGAATGTTTTCTATGCAAACCTTTACACATCTCCTGCTTACTAACGATATCAATACCCAGACATTTGAGAAAGTATTCTCTGTTGAGTTCAACGCAGCATGCTCTCCATTATTTAGATAACTAGTGTTTAAGCCCGTTAGATTAACGGGTGCTAGATGTCTCCTGCTTTTGAACTTGGGCAGGGGCAGAGGCAGAGCCGGGGCGGGAGGGAGTGACGGTGGGAGAGCAATTTCAAAGCCTCAGCAGCGGCGGCTCCTTGACCAATCCGCGCTTACAACGTCCCCACACTTGCGGTCTGGCTGGCTCCCCCACCAAAGCCCTTTGCAGCGGCAGCCCCTCCCGCATCCGTCCCCACGTCCCAAGCCTCTCCGAAGACCGACTCCCACGAAAATGGTACCCCTCTGTCCAAAGCCGTGGCAGCAGCCTCCCTCAAGACACATTTCAAATCTGACATATTGTAATCACAAAACAGAAAATAAAATTATTTTTCTTACCTTTTGTTGTCTGGTCATTATTCATATCATGTAGGGGTCCCAGGCTATGGTTGGCTTTTGATAACTCGCTTGCCAGGGCCCCTTCTTTCTTCTTCCCTCCCTCCATCCCGGCAGCTGAAGACAGGCACCTCCCTCCAGTGGTCTGAGACAGGAGGGAGCAGTTAGGAGAGGGTCTGAGGGCAAAGAGGGGCTCAACAGCGCACAACTACCTTTCCTTCCCTCCCTCCATCAAGTGCAGTGCAGCTCCACCAATGTTAAAAGGAGCCGCGTCGAAATCGGAGGCCTGCCACTGCCGTAGCACATTCCCCTCTGCCTTGGTCCCGCTCCTTCTCTGACATATGGGACCGCGGCAAAGGGAACGTGTTACGGTGGCGGCAGGGCTCCAATTTCAAAGCAGCTCCTTTTAACATAGGCGGAGTTGAACTGAAGGGAAGGAACGGTGGGGCCGGGTGAGGAAGGCCGCCTGCTAGGTAGGGGGACAACAATGGCGCTTATGCTCAAGCCCCTGCCGCAGCTCCTCTCTCGATCCTGGTGCGGTTCGAGAGAGGAGTCGTGGCGGCGGCTTGAACATAAGCGCGATTGTTGTCCCCCTACCTAGCCGCGAGGCTGCGGCGGGGTTTCCATGGCAACCCGATCGCGGATCTCAGTGTAGGGCCGGGTCTGGCGGCGCCGTGTAGGGCGGAGGCGGGACCTCAGCACTGCACCGCCGGGCGGCTCACGCCGCCGGCCCCCAGGAGCTCGAGGCCGGTTGCGGACATGCCTGGCGTGGCATAGTGCAGGAGGAGTGATCGGTGGCGCGAAGTAGAGAGCAGGTGATGACAGTGATTGGTGGCGCAAGGTGGAGAGCAGGTGATGACGTAAAACGCGCGCATGCGCACTAAAAAAAAACGGGACAGCTCAGGGAACACGTTTTTTTTAGTGCGCATGCGCGGCCTAGCATTTTATTATATTAGATATAGCTGAAATCTCAATTAGTGTTAGCCCACTCATGTCTCTTTGGAATAATCCCAAAATCCAAAACCAAGGCAAATCCCTTTCATGGAAACGATGGCAGCGGGCAGGTATATGGTTTGCTCATCAACTGTCTACTCTCACTACGTCAATTCCTTTTGATATACTTTGTTCCACATATATGTTGCCTTCTTCTGCTTATTCACAGTGGATCTCACTCATTGAAGTGCTGTCTTCTGTGCACATACGATATGACTTCATGTCTTCCAAAAATACTATCTGCCATTGGTCTTTATGGTCTGTAGCAAAAGGAAAAGCTATATCTTTTTTTTTATAATATTCTGAGAGATCATTTCTTCACTTTTTCATACCATTCTATGAAACACTGGGATAATATACTCATCACTCCGCTTTCTGACATTGACTGGGAACTCTTTTGGTCTTCAACAAACCGCCCACTTTTATCTGCTAGAGTTTCACAATCAATGTTCTTTATTATGTGGAACGCAATATGGACCCCATTTCGCATGTGGAAAGCCAAATTAAAACAAGACTCTGTTTGCTGGAATTGTTTGAAAGAGGAGGGAACTCTTGATCACATGTTTTTTCATTGTACTTTGGTCCGCTCTTTTTGGACCCAAATTTGGAACACCATACAATCTATCACTAACTGCTCAGAAGAGATTTCTATGGACATTATAATTCTTCGATCTCAACATCCCTGCTTTGCGCAATCAAATTGTCCTCCTAAACTCATTGATACCATGATGGTTATTGCCCTCATGCACATTCTGAAAAATTGAAAATCATCTTCGTTATTAGATTATACGTTTTGGTGGAACTCTTTATGTATGTATCATAGATTTGAATCATATGCATATGAGAATAAAATTACACACCGAGGCCCTGATTCTCCAAAAGTGCGTCCCGATTTTAGGCAGCTGTAGAGGTCCTACAGCTGTCTAATCAGCCAATCGGGATGCACGTTTATTTAAAAAAAAATGCTCCCCAGGCAGGCCTGAAGGCGCCTCCAGGAGCCTAGGGAGACCCGCAAGATGCCTAAGCTCGCCTACAGGCCTTAGGCGAACTTAGGCGGCCCTAAGCGTCTCCCTAGTAGAGGAAGAGACGCTTAAAATGTAGGCCAGCAAAATGCTGGTCTACATTGTAAGTAGACGCGGCCGCTATACTGATCGCGGCAAGGGATCTCCCTGCTGCAATAAAGTATAGCGGCCGCGGCCGCCTGTCCCGTCACCGACAGGAGGATGCCTAACTCCTCCTGTCGGAACCCCGAACCCCGGAACCCCCTCCACCCCAAACTCGTAATCGCCGACAGGAGGATGCCCAACTCCTCCTATCGGAACTCTGGAACCCCCTCCCCCCCAAACTCGTAATCGCTGACAGGAGGATGCCCAACTCCTCCTGTCGGAATCCCGGAACCCCCTGCCCCCCAAACTCGTAATCGCCGACAGGAGGATGCCCAACTCCTCCTGTCGGAACCCCGGAACCCCCTGCCCCCCCCAAACTCGTAATCGCCGACAGGAGGATGCCCAACTCCTCCTGTCGGAACCCCGGAACCCCCTCCCCCCCAAACTCGTAATCGCCGACAGGAGGATACCCAACTCCTCCTGCCGGAAAGCCCAACGACCCCCCGCCCCAACTAATCTCCCTCCCCCAACTAACCTTTCAATGTTGGTCAGCTGGACGGGTCTTGCTGCCATCCAGCCAACGGGTCTGCCTCGTGGAAATGAGATGGCACGCCCCTTCCCGGCCCATCCCCGCTAAATCTAAGGCCTGATTGGCCCAGGCTGTAGAAGCCTGGACCAATCAGGCCTTAGGCATAGCGGGTCCGCCCATCCCCACTAATCCTAAGGCCTGATTGGCCAAGGTGCCTAGCCTGGGCCAATCAGGCCTTAGATTTAGCGAGGATGGGCCGGGAAGGGGCGTGCCGTCTCATTTCCATGAGGCAGACCTGTCGGCTGGACGGCAGCAAGACCCGTCCAGCTGACCAACATTGAAAGGTTAGTTGGGGGAGGGAGATTAGTTGGGGTGGGGGGTCGTTGGGCTTTCCGGCAGGAGGAGTTGGGCATCCTCCTGTCGGCGATTACGAGTTTGGGGGGAGGGGGTTCCGGGGTTCCGACAGGAGGAGTTGGGCATCCTCCTGTCGGCGATTACGAGTTTGGGGGGGGGAGGAGGGTCCGGGGTTCCGATAGGAGGAGTTGGGCATCCTCCTGTCGGCGATTACGAGTTTGGGGGGGAGGGGGCTCGGGGTTCCGACAGGAGGAGTTAGGCATTCTCCTGCAGGTGATGGGACAAGTGGCCGCAACAACCGTGGCCGCTATACATATTGCAGCAGGGAGATCCCTTGCTGCCATAAGTATAGCGGCCGCATCTAATTTAACCCGATTCTCTAAAGACGCCGGTTACAGAATCGGCATTTAGTATAGGCCGATTCTGAATAGGACGCCTCTCCCGGGCGGCCTGCCTGGGGAGCATTTTTTTTTTTAAAACGTGCATCCCGATTGGCTGATTAGACAGCTGTAGGACGTCTACAGCTGCCTAAAATCGGGACGCACTTTTGGAGAATCAGGGCCCGAATCTCTAAGAATTTGAAAAGCAAAAAATTACCCTGGTCATTCTTAGATTCATATGTACGTTCTGACTTGTAAACACTCCTGTCTCCCTTTCCTTTTCTTCACTTTTCCTCTTTCTTTCCTTTTTCCTTAACTTTTATTCTGTTCTATCTCATCTTTTTCTCATACAGTCTTCACAAATAACTCCATTACTCTGAGCTTTTCTTAATACTGTGATCCTTTATAGTTTATTCTATATTTATAGACCCTATATATACAAAATGTTATATTATTTTTTATGTATTTGAATTGCTCTCTGTATTTTTCAAAATACTCAATAAAAATTTATTGAACTCTACTGTTTCATTGCCCATTTATTATGAATTTTTGGAAATCAATTTGGGACCAAATTAATAATTTATTAGAGAACCCAGTGGCATTATCCTATGATACTGTGATATTTGGTATGGAAAAGAGAGCAAAGAGTCAGATTTCTGTGAATAATAATAAATTACTACTTATAATAACCGGTGTTGCCATTCAGCAAATTACATATAATTGGAAGGATTGGAGGAGATTAAATTATAACTTCTGGTGGAACTCTTTATGCCATATTTATAAAATGGAAAGGTTTATTGCATTGCAACGGGGATACTTTAAGAAGTTTCAGGATGTGTGGAAACCATTTATAAAGTATTGTAAAGATTAATTTGAAATTGTTTCCCCTTATACTTATCGATTTAAGGGGTAGGGAGGGAGGAATTTTATTATTAAATGTTTTATATGATAATGGAATATAAGGGTGAGTGGGGTGGAAAAGGGAAGGGATATGTTTATGTAATATATCAATGATTGTTTGTAAGTGATGTAGTTAATGTTAATCTGAATGAATATATTTAACACTTAATGTAATTTTGAAAATGAATAAAGAATATAAAAGAAAAAAAAAAAAAAAAAAAAAAGAAGTGCCAATGAGCAGACCATCATATATATAGCAGAGCTCAATTCTGTGCTCTCTATCGCTTCCTTCTGGTAGGTGGACACAACCCACTCATCTGGATTCATCTGCTGCTGCTGACAAGTATGAGAAAAGGCACTGCCCACAAGATAAGTAAGTCTCTGAGAGATTTTGAGTAAAGTAAGCAATATAATTTATTTACATTTTGGGAACAAAATGGGTGCCCTCTATGCACAGAAATTGGCAAGATGAACACACCTGGCATAGTACATTCTTTGATTATATAGTCTGTACAATCTTTCGTTTTCCCTTCTGCCTGTCTGCTCATTGGGTAGAGCAGTACAGTTCACAAACTCTCAAATCCTTCCCATCTATTTCCTATCTCTTCACCCCTTATTCTTCAGACCCTGGCCATATTTAGAGCTGCCCTTATGCATTTACTCTTTGATCTTCTCTCTTCTATCTACCAAAGAATTTAATTCAATGCTGTCTTGTTAAAATGTTTATTTCTATTCCCTCTTCTATCTTTATTTTTAATTAATTTATTATCTCCAGGTACTTTAGTTAGATTGTGAGCCTTCGGGACAGAAAGGGAATTTTTTTAAGTACCTTTATTATTTTCTTATTTTTAATTTTAATGTATATTTTCTGTAAACCGCTTAGAACTTAACGGATGTAGCGGTATATAAGAAATAAATTACATTACATTACACTCCTCCCGGCAGCCTCCGCTCCGTGTTGCAGGAAATCGTGCGAGTTGGCGAGAGCCGGGGACCACCTCAAGCACTGTGTTGGGAGGGTAGGCAGGCGCGGGGACCGTGATGCATGCTTTCGAGATCGAGTTGCCGCCATTTTGAAGATCGTTCTACCCTGCTCCTTGCCTTAGTATATTTTTAATTTGAAAGACACGGTGGCGGCGGCTCCTCTCAAGATCCCCGACTGCATTGGACTTCCGACGCAGGTGGGGATCCTGAGAGAAGCCGCTGCCTCGTCTTTCAACTTAAAAATATAGTAAGGCAAGGAGCAGGGCAGACCGAAGAACAGCAGAGTTGTTGCAGTTCGAGAGAGGAGCCGGTAGCCTGCAGAGTGAGAGGCGGGGGTGAGGAAGGCCGCCGCAGCTGAGTAATTTTTTTTTTTAAATTTGAAAGCCGCCCGCCGCAGCTCCTCTCTCAATCCTGGTGCAGTTCGAGAGAGGAGCCGGTAGCATGCAGAGTGAGAGGCGGGGGTGAGGAAGGCCACCGCAGATGTGTAAGTTTTTGTTTTTTTTATTTGAAAGCCACCGCCGCAGCCATGACTACAAAGCGAGTAGGTGGTGACATAAAACTCGCGCATGCGCACTCGTATTTTCACGACGGATCAGGGAACAGGTTTTTTTTAGTGCGCATGAGCGACCTATCATTTTATTATATTAGATTCTTTATAATATTATCTCTTTAGTGACCCCCCTGCCTTATTAGAATCATATGTATAAGTAATATATTTATAGTTTCTCTAATTATTTGACCACACCTGATCATATGCAAGAGTTATGCTATTTAAGTGTTCACCTCCTCTGTGTTATTCTGCAATAATTAACACTATTAGAAAATATTAGTATTTTCATTTCTTACACAAGGAAAAAAAAATTTAAAAACTGAACCAATGAGGAATTGTGATGTTGACATAAGAGATACAGTTATCTTGTGACACATTATCTGATGGTCCACAAAAAACTTTCCTGTTAGAGAACTAACTTTTTGGGTGGATTTAATATATTGATAGCTCATTTGGCTTTAACTTTATTAAATGTAACCCCTGTGGGGTTACAAATATTTTTATGAGGCTGAGAGGGCTCTGGTCACATGAGGAAATTATTGGCTGCAGAATTATGAGAGACATAGCACATACATTTGCCTGCTGGTTGCCCTGGTAACCAGGGTAAACATTCTAATTGCTGCTGTTGCCTAGCATTGGCAGTTGGGACTGGTCTCTGAAAGCAGGTAGATGTGGCTGAGTGAGTGGGTATGAAAGAGAGTTGATTTGGTTTAATTTGAAATAGAAAAAGATTAGATTTAAGAAGATGTAGGAGACTGATTAGAGAAAACTGAATGTGGTTAAATGGAACATGTTTTAACCTTAGGGTTTTCCTTTAAGAACCTGAGAAGGATTATTTGAGTAAGTTTGTGGCTGTAGACTAATAGTGGAAGTTGGGATCTCTAGTTTTAAAATATTTTACTGAACTTATTTTGTTCAGTTTTTCAAAGAGGTTAGAAACAAGGAATTAGAATTTTGGTAATAAAAGAAAAAGTTTCTGCTTGAAGCTTCTATTGAGTTCAAAAGCGAACTAACAGAAATTATTCTGAAGGTATTTCTAAAAAAATTTCTCTCTTTTTATTAAGGTTGACTGTAGTTTTAAATAGAAAAAACAGTTACTGAGCTATAAGACTGGCAGAATGATAGATTTTTTAAATGTGAGCTTTGAATAGGGCTGTGCCAAGCTGTGCTGAATTATGTGTGTGAGGTTTGCCTGCTATAAGGAAACGTGTTGCCAGAATGGGGAAGGGCAACTTTTAAATTTTTCTTTTTTTATGTCAAGGTTCTTGCTGGAGGAGGTAACTCTGAATTCTGACAACACCAAGTGAGAAAGGGTTTTATTCCTTTTATTTTATTTAAGACTAGTCTTTAAGCCCGTTACATTAACGGGTGCTAGAATATATGTCTGTCTGTCTTCAGCACACCTCCCCCCCAAATGACTCTCCATGACCCTCTTCTGTCTTCCCCCCCAGAGCAAAGCTGTCTGTCCCCAGCACACCTCCCCCCAAAGCAGCCCCCTTTCCCTATCTCTCCATGGCCCCTTCTGTCTCCCCCCAGCACACCCCTCCCCCCAAAGCAGCCCCCTTTCCCTCTCCCTCTCCCGCTAACTCTCTCTCTGGCCCCCTTTCTCTGTCTGTCTTTCTGTCCCTCTCCCTGCCCCTGTGTCTTTCTTTCTTTCTGTCATTTTTCCCCAGTTCCCTATGCAGCAGCATTTCCATCCCACTTCCCTATGCAGCAGCAACAGCATTTCCCTCCTATCCCCCCCTTTCTTGTGCAGAAGCTGTAGCAGCATTTTCCCCCACTCCCCCCTTTCCCTTCTCTTACCTTCTCTTCCGTGCTCCGTTCGGCCCCTCCCCCTTTTTTTACTGACGTCGATCTGGCTTGCTCCTGACCCTCCCACCGCTGGCAAACCTCGGGGCTCCAGCCGCGTAGGCAGCACTTTAAACACGCTGCTTCGTGGCCTACTGCCGATTTCCTCTGCCGCGTCTGTCTCCGATGATGTCATCAGAGACATGGCAGAGGATATCGGTAGAGAAGGGCGCGAAGCAGCGTGTTTTTTTTTTTAATAATTCTTTATTCATTTTCACAAATTACATTAAGTGTTAATATTTTCATTCACAGTAACAATAAATATATCACTTATACACAATCATTGGTATATTACATAGATTCTTATCCCTATCTCTCTCCCATCCCTCCCAACCATATACTCCATTATTGAATGATATATGTAATAATAAAATACCCCCCCCTCCCTACCTCATAAACTGATAAACATAAGGGAAATAATTTTACTTAATCCTGACAATATTTTGTTAATGGTTTCCACACATCCTGAAATTTCTTAAAATATTCCTTTTGTAACGCAGTAAATCTTTCCATTTTATAGATATGGCATAAAGAGTTCCACCAAAAGTTATAATTTAATCTCCTCCAGTCTTTCCAATTATATGTGATTTATTGAATGGCAACCCCTGTCATTATTAGTAATAATTTATTGTTATTCGCAGAAATCTGACTTTTTGCTCTCATATCCATACCAAATATCACAGTATCATAGGATAATGCCACTGGGTTCTCTAATAAATTATTAATTTGGTCCCAAATTGATTTCCAAAAATTCATAATATATAGGCAATGAAACAATAAATGATCTAAAGTTCCTGCTTCCAGATGACAATGCCAACATCTATTAGACAAAGAACTATCTAATTTTTGCAACCTAACAAGGGTCCATAACGCTCTTTGCAACAGAAAAAACCAAGTTTGTCTCATAGATGCTGACACCGTACATTTCATCCTCCAGACCAAATTCGTGGCCATTGAGATGCAGTAATTTCATGCTTAATCTCAATGCTCCAAATATCTCTTAAACCAGTTTTTAATTTCTTCTTAGTAAATCCATTTAATAATTTATACCACTGGGCGGCCTGGTGACCCAAGAAGTCTGTCTGAAAACAAAGAAACTCCATACTATAATGATTATTAAGGTTTTTCCAATCAGGGAACCCCGCCTGAATGGCATGCTTCAGTTGCATCCATCTAAAATTTTCTGATTTATTAAGTCCAAACTTATGTTGCAACTGTGAAAATTCAAGCATAGCACCATTAGAAATAACATCATCCAAGATACGTATTCCTGCTATAATCCAATGCATCAGAGACACGGCAGAGGAAATCGGTAGAGAAGGGCACGAAGCAGCGTGTTTATAGTGCTGCCTACGCTGCTGGAGCCGGGAGGCGACGGAGAGGGCAGGGGGTGCTAGTGGCCGGCAGCCGCCGCACCGCAGGTGGAGAGCAGGGAAGGGCCCGCATGCGCACTTGTCTTGCCTCTCATGAGGCCAGACCGTAAGCCGCGCATGCGCACTTCCTATGGGTCGCTATAGCTCACGGAAAACCGGCGCACGGATAGGAAGTGCGCATGCGCGGCTTACCGTTTTATTATATTAGATAGGTAGTAGGTGGAGACAATCACTAATACTTACCTGGAGGAGAAACTGTTCTTAGTTCCTGGAGTTTGGTCCTGATCTGGTGTTCCTGTCATTGGATCTCATCAGATACTTGCAGAGTGGGTCTGAAGAAAACCTTAGTAATCATTTTAGTATGGAGTTCTTATGCTTTCAGGCGGACTTCTTGGGTCACCAGGCCGCCCAATGGTATAAATTGCTGACTAGATTTATTAAAATGAAACTAAACACTGGTCTGTGAGACATTTGGAGTATTGAGATTAAGCACCAAATTACTGTGTCTCAATGGCCACGAATTTGGACTTGGAGGATGAGATGTACAGTGTCAGCATCTATGAGACAAACTTGATTTTTTCTGTTACATAGAGCATTACGGACTCCTGTTCGATTACAAAAATTGGATAGCTCTAAGTCTAATAAATGTTGGCACTGTCATCTCGAAGCAGGGACTTTAGATCATTTATTATTCTATTGTCCATTTATTATGAATTTCTGGAAATCAATTTGGGACCAAATTAATTGTTTATTAGATAACCCAGTGGCATTATAATATGATACTGTGCTATTTGGTATGGTAATGAGAACAAAAAGTCAGATTTCTACAAATAATAACAAATTATTACTTATAATGACTGGGGTTGCCATTCAACAAATTACGTATAATTGGAAAAATTGGAGTAGATTAAATTATAATTTCTGGTGGAATTCCTTATGTCATGTTTATAAAATGGAAAAATTTATTGCAATACAGCGCGGTTTTTTCAGGAAATTTCAGGATGTGTGGGAGCCATTTACAAAGTATTGTACCGATTAGATGACATTTTATTTTATTTTTTTTCCCTTAAATTTACAAGTTTGATTGTGAGGGTGGGGGAGGGGAGGGTAAATTTATTGTTACATATTGTATAAGGTATTGATTATATGATAAGAAAGGGTGGGAAGGGTGGGAGATAAGAGCATATTATTTGTACCATTGATGATTATTAAGTGTTATATTTATTGTTAATTTGTTTGGATATATTGTTACAATTATTGTAAATTTGAAAATGAATAAAGAATTTAAAAAAAAAAGGGTTTAAAAAAAAAAAACCCCAACCTATTATTCATTATTTTAGTGTGCACACTTACAATTTTATTTTAAATTAATTTTTGAATGAGAATGTTTTTAAGAAAAGACTGAGCACTCAATTTTTCCAAAGGTGTAGTAATTCCTTTGGTCTGCACCTGGTTTACCTGAAAGGAAAAACAGGATAAAGCAATTTATTCACAAAGCAGTTTATTCTTGTTTTAATAACACAACACTGATTAATTAATGAAGGAGGGGAAAATATTTATCTAAGTCCTCTAGGAGGTTCACTGGGGCAACCAAATATACCTGCTTCTTTTACAAAAGCGCAGAAGAGGTTTTTAGCACCGGCTGGTACACTGAATGCTCTGCGATATTCCTACGGTCATAGGAACTCTATGACTGTTGGAGCAGCACAGAGCATTCAGTGCGATGGCCAACACTAAAAACCTCTTCTGCACTTTTGTAAAAGGGGGGGAGATAGTGAAATATTTCTATTGAAAAGAACAAAAAACCATAGTTAGTTAGTTAATTTTCATAGACTTCATTGTCTTTGTAAAAAAAACAAAAAAAACAAATTTATATTAAACCATTGTATTAGAAAAAGAAATTTAAATTAATTTGTCTTATATTTAAGTGCAAATAAAATTGTGTTAATTGCACTTACTTGACAGAGGTGTGACTCTTTAATTTTATTTCACCCTCATAAGCAATTATTTGGGTGAAGTAAATCTTGATGTTAATCTGGTAATTTTAAGGGAAATTTTCACTGAAGAACCCTCAGTGTTATCATGACTACCTAGAGAGAGTGTTAGATAATTTCTACCTAAAGAGAGTTTGGGTATACATAAAGATCACACATTATAGTTTCAATTACATGAATCAATGTATTCTTTCCATAAATCTGAACTTCAAACTGATGTTCATGATGCAAAGGGATGATGAGAGCTTAATATGGAATAAGTGCAAGAGTAAAGGATGACAGTACCTTGGTCACAGTGAATAATTTTCAGATTCCTAAATTAGTCCTGCCATAAATGCAACAAGACATCGACATCCTGCCTCTTATTGGCTTGAAGTTAATGAGGTTCTTGCAAAGCATTGTCACCTAATCATTAATAAGATATTGATGTATGTTATTGTCAATAATATTGAAAATTTGAACAGTGTCACAGTGTACTATATAGAGTTGTATAGCTGCTATTTTGGGCAGAAAAAAAGAGTCATGACAGTCCTATTTATTGCACTAAGAAACCATTTGCATTAAAAGGCTAATTTTATAACAGGGCTTCTAGATTAATAGGGTACAAAGGCAATGCCTAGATTGAAAATGCAGACATTATAGCTGCTTAAGAGGAAATCAAAACATAGGTTTGCACATTAAAAAAATGAACACATGAATTGCAATTCTGCCCATACTCTGCCTAAACTCCACTTCTGAGTAAATTTAATCTACAAGTATGCACTGACTTGTACTGCATGTACTAATTTTGTAAGAGCCCATTTACTGAAAAAAAAGATTGATAAAATTATCCTCTAACCCCAAAATGCTGTTTATGATGTCTAAGTTTGTGCAAGCACAATCGGTCTATTTAGCTGATGTGTGTGCAGTGTCTCTCAAACCTTTTTAGCTCCGGCACATGAAACGGATCATATGTTTTTCGCAGCATATTATAATCGATATGATAAAATTGCAAAACCAACATTAAATTAAATTTGAGAGTTATTTATTTAAAGTTCTTTAAGCTTTGCAGGGGTAATTGTAACAACAGTGAAACTAAAGTAAATCAAATAGAATTGCTAATCAATGTAATGGATGAGCTTGTTTTTGAGAGCAAATTAACTCAAAACACGACTCGATAGTCAGCAAGCAAACATGCATTTCATCATCAACCATCTGCAGTCATTCAATTTTTTGTTTATACATTAAATTTCTGTCAGAGCTGAAAATCCAAGTTCACAAAGATAAGAAGATCCAAAGAGAAACAAAGCCTTGCAGTGGCATAGCGAGGGTGAACGGTGCTCGGGAAAATGGGAAGATGGGTGGAGAGAGGAAGGAAGATGGCGCCCAGGGCTGAACACCCCCCTCGGCCCTCCCCCCTTACTATACCACTGAAGCCTTGATTACTTTGTTGCTCAAGTTAGGATAACTACTACATAAAAACTAAAATGTAATGCTGATTTAGATAACTATCCAAGTTCAAAAATTATTTGTGTTACTTGATAGTAATATTGAACCTGATATTCAAAACAAATCTCTTATGTTAGGCTCCTTTTTGTGTCTTTTTTTCAGAAAAGAAACAAGAGCCCTCATTTTTCAACCGAAAATTCATCAATTTAGGAGCTTAAAAGTTATGGTTATAAATTTAGGCCTGCCATTCTTTGTCTAGATTTACGTATAAGCCTAAGGCCCCTTTTAGAAAGCCGCAGTAGCGATTCTCCCATGGCAAATGCACTGAAGCCCAAAGGAATTGAATGGGCTTCAATGCATTTGCCGTGGGGGAATCTCTACAGCAGCTCTGCAAAAGGAGTCCCCAATGCTGGAAACCAGTGCAAACAGTTTTCTCAGTCCTAAATCCATTCCTGTTTCCACCCACTTTTTATGCTCCCAAATTAAGGAGTTTTGTAAAATGTAGAGTGAAATTTTAGGCACTCAGCTCTAGTAAATTTTCAAAGAGGCCATTTTAGGAGCATAACTCAAGGGCCCTTTTACAAAAATGTATTAAAAAATGATCTTAGCATATTTTAAATGTAGGACTTTCCACTGCAATAAGCAAAGTGAGTGTAAAATAGGGTTTTTTTCTTTTGCAGGTCCAACACTTTTTCCATTTGTGTGCAATTCCTTGTGTGATGGGAGAGTATACAACTGACTATTTGGACAGGATGAAGAAACAGAAAGTAAAATGCTAAAAAAAATTTGAATATCCAAATTAGATAGCTCATGGAGAGGGTAATTAAGATATCCAGGATCAGATCATGAAAAATGTCCACTGTATTAAATAAAGGCTTTACCAAAAGCAAACCCTCTTGTATGGATGTACAGGAGTGCATGTTGATGTTTCCTGTCTTGCGACAATCCCCCCCCCTCCCTTTCAACCAACAATGAGTATTGAAGATAGGCCCTAGGGGGCCTGCAGGAGGTAAAGGGTATGGACCAGTGGGGTTAAGGCTTAAGCTCTTTCGAGCAAATTCTATAAACGGCATCCCAATTTTAGGTGGCCTACCATTGCCTAAAAGCTAATCGGGATGCATGTTTTTTAAAAAAAAAACTCCCGATGCTGGCTGCTTATATTGGAGGCGCCTCCAGGAAACAAGTGAGGCATGAAGGGCCGCCTAACCTCGCCTAAGGCTAGGCATGGGTGTGGTTTCACCTGGAAGTGGCCTTAGGCATGCTTAGGCAGCCCTAGGCACCTCCCTAGGCCTGTGGAAGGCGCCAGAAATGTAGGCCAGCAAAATACTGGCTTATATTTCTGGTGCCTTCAAGTAAATGCGGCTGCTGAACTGATCAGCAAGGGAACCTCCCATGATGCACTGGGAAGGGGCAGGCCGGCTATTGCAGTGGAGGCGGGCCTGCTAGCTGGATGCAGGCAGGAGCTATCCAGCCGTCCAATGATTCAAGATTAGAGGGGGGGTCGGGGGGGGGTGTTCCTCGGAGGTCTGGGTGAATTTATCGATAAGGGGATGAGCAATTTAAAAAAGCTAAGTACTGTTTGGAAGTTAAATATTGCAACTATGAAGATATATGAATTTATTTAAAACTATTTATACACTAAATGAAATGAAATGAAATGATAAAATGAAATATAAAGAAAAAAAAGTTTAAAATAAGAGAAAGTGTGGCTTACTAACAACCTATTGGGACTAATGAGGATTGATACCACTTGATGTTATACTACTCGGGGGTGGTCTGAAGATCCCATAAGAGTGAAAGCCTCCTTTTTTTGATTCTGCATGATAGTGGGATGAAATGTGATATTATCCCAGGACAAGCAGGCAGCATATTCCCACACATGGGTGACGTCAGCAACGGAGCCCCGCAGCGGACAGCCTCGAAAGCAAACTTGCTTGAAGATCTCGAACTTTCGAGTGCTGCATCGCGCATGCGCGTGTGCCTTCCCGCCCGAACTAGGGGGCGCATCTCCTGTGAGGATCCTCAGTTCAACATTTTCCGTGGAGCTGAGAAGACTTGTCGACTTAGTTCCCGTAGCGTTGTGCCTTCTCTTCACCGCGGCTGAGTAGTCTTTATTTCTGTTCGGTCGCTGTGTTTCATTTTGTTTCTAATTGTAAAAAAAAAAAAAAAGTAAAACTTTTAGTTTTTGGGGGTTTTTTTTGCGTCGGGTTGGGAGATTGAGGCCTAGGCCTCTCTCCCTCATTCTCGACACGGACTTTGTCCTTTCTATGTCCCGGCCTGTTACCGGGTTCAAACGGTGTTATCAGTATGGCAGGACTATTTCCATAACTGACCCTCATAGTCGGTGTATGCTCTGCTTGGGGACGACTCATCGTCCCGAAGACTGCCTTCGCTGCCTCACTCTTCAACCTCGTGCCTTTAAGCACCGCTGCGACAGGTTCTTCGAGCTTTTCCCTCGAATGGAGCCCGAAAAAGCGGTAGCCTCGGCCGAGGCATCTGTGAAACCCTCCACTTCGGGACAAGCCTCGAGTACAAAGACTTCGACTTCGCCTACTCTGCAGGCCTCGGCCTCGAAGACCTCCGGGTCCTCGGCCTCGAAGGCCTCCTCGGTGTCCTCGAAGCCTGGACTGGGGGGTAAGTCTCCTGCTTCCTTTTCAGGTACCAATCCTAATAAGCCAACGGAGTCTAGTACCTCGCAACCTGGGGCTCCAGGTTCGACTCCGTCTTCGAGACCGTCCTCCAAACGTGCTTCCAAATCGAGGGAATACTCTCCTCCGAGGTCGCCCTCAATGGAACGCATGAGATCTCCCGTGACTCCGAGTCCCTTGGTCTCTGTCCCTATGTTTGAGGACATGCTCAAGTCAATTTTGACCACGCAAATTTCCTCAATCGTGGCACAATTGGTCCCGACCTCGACCTTGTCTTCACAGGTCCAGCCTGAGCAGCAGTCTCTGCCTCGTCGGCGGTCACCTCGCTGCAGGTCTCGATCTCGAGTCTCTTCCTCGGACTCTTCGCCTGACCGAGCTTCTAAGCGGTCTTTACCTCGATCGAAGCACCGTTCTAAGTCTTCGAAGGTCCTTTCCTCGAGGAGCTTGAGGCCTTTAGATTCTTCGAAGCACGTGCCTCACTCTCAAAGTACTGTTGCCTCTTCTGCTTCATCGAGGCATTCTAGGTCGAGGACCCCACCTTCGAGGCTTTTGCCTCGGGAACGGTCTCCTTTAGCAAAACCTCGTACTCCGCGCACTTCTCCGTCTCGGAGTCTTAAGCGGAAACATTCCACCACACCGCCTCTAACTGGTAGTGCAGCATCCTCTGTTACCTTATGTCTCGGTTCGGAGCCAGTTTCCCAATATTCCCACGAGGCCTCCCCATCTTTTTCAGTGGTGCCTCGCTCTCGCTCTGCCTCTCCTCAGGAAGCCTCTACGTCGAAGTCTTCCTCCTTTGCAAAGTTTGTCTTCGACATGGGCCAGGCTCTTAACATCGACTTACATTCAGATTCGAAGTACACACCTGAGTATTTGGCGGATATGGAACTTTCCCATCCTCCCAAAGAAACTTTGCGTCTGCCCATGACACCTGTGTTGAAGCAGACTTTTCTGCGGAATATGGAGACTCCTTACTCTGTGACAGCGATCCCATCTAAGTTGGAGTCTCGATATCGTACTGTGCCTTGCAAGGGGTTTGAGAAATCACAACTTTCTCACCAATCTTTAGTAGTGGAATCATCCCTGAAGAAAGCTTATCCTTCTAAAGTGTCTGCTACAGTTCTACCAGGGCGTGAAGGTCGCGCTATGGATAAATTTGGGCGAAGACTTTATCAAAATTCGATGATGACTAACCGAATTCTAAACTATAACTATGTCTTCACTTCATATTTTAATTATTTTTTGAAACAGTTGTCATCCTTTTGCCCAGACTGGCCCAGAGAACGCCTTGCTGAGTATAAACAAATTATTCAATCTCTCTCACAATTGCGTCTCTTCATGCTGCAGGCATCTTATGATGCATTTGAACTTTCTTCTCGGGTATCGGCGTTCGCAGTGGCCATGCGACGTCTGGCCTGGCTCAGAATAGTGGACATGGATCCCAATTTACAAGATCGGTTAGCAAACCTACCGTGCCAGGGCTCTGAGCTTTTTGATGACTCGATTGAGGCGGCTACTAAAAGGCTCTCGGAACATGAACGTTCTTTCGCCTCTCTTATACGCCCTAAACCAAAACCTTCCACATCTAGGGCTTACAAGCCTCCGGCTCGTAGATACCCTATGAAGTCCATGCCAGCTTTCTCTAGGCCTCCACCTAGAAGGCCTCAACAACAGCGTCCTCAGAAGCCTCAGATGCCTGCTACGACCAAACCCACTCCGTCTTTTTGACGGTCCAGTGGTGAGCATTCCAATTGCCTTGCATCCGAACTCCTCCTTGCCCATCGGAGGCCGCATTTCCCTTTTTATATCTGTCTGGGAAACCATTACATCGGACCTCTGGGTCCTCACGGTCATCCGCGAGGGATACTCTCTACGACTCCTTCAGGTGCCTCCAGATCATCCTCCAGGAGAGTGTCTTTCCAGTCTCTCGCAACTCCCCCTTCTTCTTCGGGAGGCTCAAGCACTTCTTCGCCTTCAAGCTGTGGAGGAGATTCCTCCTTCCGAGCACAATCTAGGGTTTTACTCCAGATACTTCCTAGTTCCCAAAAAGACGGGGGATTTGCGACCCATTCTGGATCTCCGTGCTCTCAACAAATTTCTAGTCAAAGAGAAGTTTCGCATGCTCTCTCTTCCAGTTTTATATTCTCTCATGGATCAGGGAGATTGGATGTGCTCACTGGACCTCAAAGAGGCTTATACTCACATTCCTGTCCATCCGAAATTTCGCAAATATCTCCGGTTCAAGGTGGGGAACCTTCATCTTCAATACAGGGTTCTTCCGTTTGGCTTGCCGACCTCCCCCATGGTCTTTACCAAGTGTCTAGTCGTGGTAGCTGCAGCCCTCCATGCTCGAGGCCTTCAGGTATTTCCTTACCTCGATGATTGGCTTATCAAAGCCCCTTCTCTTGCAGGGGTTACTCAAGCGACCCTTCAGACTATTTATTTTCTTCAAAGTCTGGGGTTTCATATCAACTTTCCAAAATCTCAGCTAGTTCCAACTCAATCGATCCAATTTATTGGCGCAGTATTGGACTCGGCTCACATGAGAGCTTTCCTTCCTCTCAATTGTCAAGAAACCCTCCTACACCTTTGTCATCGCGTAATTTCCATGTCAACGCTCACGGCTCGTCAAATGATGGTCCTCCTCGGGCATATGGCATCTACGGTACATGTGACTCCCTTTGCAAGACTCCACCTTCGCGTCCCTCAGTGGACTCTGGCGTCTCAGTGGCAGCAGGGCCTAGATCCACCTTCTCATCACATAGCGGTGACGCCTTTATTAAAGAAGTCTCTCCACTGGTGGATGCTCTCTTCCAATCTTTCCAGAGGTTTGCAGTTTCACCATCTTCCTCATCAGAAAGTACTCACAACAGATTCGTCCGAATACGCATTGGGAGCCCACATAGATGGTCTCCATACGCAAGGGTTGTGGACCGCCACAGATCGTCGTTGTCACATCAATCTGTTGGAACTCAGAGCGATCTTTCTTGTTCTCAAAGCTTTTCTTCACCTCCTTCACAACCAAGTAGTCCTTGTTCGGACGGACATTCAAGTAGCGATGTATTATGTCAACAAACAGGGTGGGACGGGCTCCCACTCCCTTTGTCAGGAAGCTCTGAGGTTGTGGCATTGGGCGATTTCTCACAACATCCTTCTCAGGGCTGTATATATTCAGGGTCAACAGAATTGCCTTGCAGACAAATTGAGTCGTCTGCTTCTGCCTCACGAATGGACGCTCAACTCCCCTACACTTCGTCGAGTATTTGCTCGATGGGGAACTCCTCGGGTGGATCTCTTTGTGTCACCCAACAACTTCAAACTTCCTCTGTTTTGTTCCCGCATTTTTTCACCCCTTCGTCTAGAGGCGGATGCTTTTCTTCTGGATTGGAAGGGTCAGTTTCTTTATGCATTCCCTCCATTCCCTCTAATTCTCAGAACTCTGGTCAAATTGAAGTCGGACCATGCCACAATGATTCTCATAGCTCCCAGGTGGCCCCGACAACCTTGGTTCTCTCTTCTTCTTCAACTCAGCATCAGGGAACCTCTTCTTCTACCAGTTTTTCCTTCTCTGCTCACTCAGAGTCAGGGGTCTTTACTTCATCCCAACCTACAGTCTCTTCACTTGACGGCTTGGTTCCTTTCCACTTGACTGATCCTTCTCAATTTTCTCAGTCTGTTCAGGATATCTTTATGGCATCCAGAAAACCGTCCACTCGTCAATGTTATGGTCATAAGTGGACCAGGTTCTCCGCTTGGTGTTCCACTCATAGTCTTCAACCGAAATCTTCCCCTCTGACTTCAGTTTTGGATTATTTGCTTCATTTATCTCAGTCTGGCCTTCAATCCACCTCTATTAGAGTTCATCTTAGTGCCATTGCTGCTTTTCATCAACTTCTGGATGGGAAACCTCTCTCGGCACATCCTCTGGTTGCTCGTTTTATGAAGGGACTTTTCAATCTCCATCCTCCAGTTAAACCACCTCCTGTGATTTGGGATCTTAATGTTGTTCTGGCTCAACTGATGAAACCTCCGTTTGAGCCTATTGACTTGTCTCATTTTAAATATCTTACTTGGAAAGTTGTTTTCTTAATTGCCCTCACTTCGGCTCGTCGAGTCAGTGAGTTGCAAGCTTTAGTCTCGGATCCGCCTTTCACAGTTTTTCACCATGATAAGGTGGTTCTGTGTACACATCCAAAATTCTTACCTAAAGTAGTGTCTGATTTTCATATAAATCAATCTATTGTGCTACCAGTATTTTTTCCTAAGCCGCATTCTCACCCTGGTGAGGCGTCTCTACATACTTTGGACTGTAAATGTGCGTTGGCGTTTTATCTTCAACGTACTCAACCTCACAGGACTTCTCCTCAACTTTTCCTTTCTTTTGATCCAAATAGGTTGGGCCATCCTGTCTCGAAGCGTACCATCTCCAACTGGATGGCTGCTTGTATTTCTTTTTGCTATGCTCAGGCTGGTCTTCCTCTACAAGGTCGAGTGACGGGCCACAAAGTTCGAGCTATGGCGGCTTCTGTTGCTTTCCTCAGATCAACTCCTATTGAGGAAATTTGCAAAGCTGCTACTTGGTCCTCGGTTCACACTTTCACCTCTCATTACTTTCTGGATACTTTATCCAGGAGGGATGGCCATTTTGGCCAATCTGTTTTGCAAAATCTTTTTTCATAAATTGCCAACTTCCCTCCTCCCTTTTTACTTAGCTTGGAGGTCACCCATGTGTGGGAATATGCTGCCTGCTTGTCCTGGGATAAAGCACAGTTACTTACCGTAACAGGTGTTATCCAGGGACAGCAGGCAGATATTCCCACAACCCACCCACCTCCCCTGGTTGGCTTCTTGGCTTGGTATCTGAACTGAGGATCCTCACAGGAGATGCGCCCTCTAGTTCGGGCGGGAAGGCACGCGCGCATGCGCGATTCAGCACTCGAAAGTTCGAGATCTTCAAGCAAGTTTGCTTTCGAGGCTGTCCGCTGCGGGGATCCGTTGCTGATGTCACCCATGTGTGGGAATATCTGCCTGCTGTCCCTGGATAACACCTGTTACGGTAAGTAACTGTGCTTTACAGACTGTTTCTTATACTGAGTAATATAGGTTAAATGAATATCTTCACCAGGGAATACATCGCCAAAACACTTTATTATGTTTCCACAAAACCCAACATGGATCCATGTTTTGGCAATGTTATGCCTTCATCGAGGTAAACAGATTATCATACATCACAGACTTCCAGTGTTGGGATTGTCAAAAAACAGAATGTGATGTGTCATCAAATATAACACCTAAAGCGTTGGAGGGTACGATCTCTACCAGCATCTAAGGTTCCTATAGCCTTTGAGAATAGATCTTGTCCATTCATGTTTTATGGAACATACAACCAGAATTGATTTCTGTATTTAAAAAAAAAAAAAAAAAATCCTGAAATAAACATTAAAGGCCAGATTCTGTACATAGTGCCTAAATCGGCAGCTGTCTACAAAACTGCATGTCAATCACGGTTAGGTGCCTTTTACAGAATTGTGGCTAACGGTGTCTACCAGAAAACGTAGGCATCTGCAATGTAAGTCAGGATTTTATTGGCCTAAGCCTAGATTCACAAAGCAAACCAATCATGTACCAATTGGTTTGCGACCCCTTTGCAACCAGATTTCCCTCTGGCCCGATTCACTAACCTCTCCTGCAATCCGCTTCCAATCCATGCATGTAAATGAGGGGAAATGCATGCAAAGTAGACAGGGATGCGATTCCCCACCAAAATTTTTAAAACCGACTGGGCTGGCCGATCAACCCAAGAAGTGACTGCTGGGAACCAGTCGCAAACGTCTTTCCGACTCTCCAGCTCCATTGAAGCCCTGCTCTCTGCTGCCCCGAATCTCTCCTGCCTGCCACCCCAATGCTCTTCCTCGATCTCTCCTGCCTGCTCTGCCCCGAATTGCCACCCTGCTCTCTCCTGAATTGCCGCCCTGCTAGTCCCCGGATCTCTCCTGCCTGCCATCCCAAATCTCTCCTGCCCCTCCCCGCACTGCGAGCCCATGGTTTTAACCCGCAGGTTTAAAGTGGGTTAAAACCACGGGCTCGCTGGGCTAAAAAGTAAAAAAAAATTTTTTTAAAGTCACAGCTCGGATGGGCATGCGCAAACCATCTACAGATGGTCTGTGCATGTGTCGGGATCGCACACCAGCGATCCGTGCTGATAGATGGGGGCGTTCCTCCGATCACCCCATCTGCATATTGGAGGTTGAAGAATCCATCGGACCTGACCAGATCGGGCATGGATCGGGCAGGTTCATGAATCTAGCCCTTAGTTCTTTAGAAATCACCCCTAACATTGCCTAAGTCCCACTCCACCCCCTAACCACGCCCATTTGGCATAAGAAGTTGTTAGGCATCCTGCTGTAGATGCAATTACAGCATCTATACTGTAGCTGCTAAATGACATGCTCAATTCCGTGGCGATTAAAGGCAATTAAAACAATTAAGTTAGACAGCAGTAGGGCACCTACCATCGCCAAACTTATGACACTGTTTATAGAATATGGCCCTAAGAACCTAACTGGTGCTCAAAATTGCATGCAGAAAATTGGGTGTGCACCCAATTTCCATGCACAATTTAATTGAATAACAAGCCAATTAGTATGGATAATTGGACACTAATAATCAATTACTGATGCTAATTGGCATCAATTAAAATTTATGGACACATTTTATGGTGCCAGGATCTGAAAAAGGGTTGTAACCATGGGAGTGGAATGGACCGATTGGTGGCATTTCTAGAATGTACACACAGGGTTCCTTTTACAAAGGTGCATTAGGGCCTTAACACGCAGAATAGCGCACGCTAGCCGCTACTGCCTCCTTTTAAGCAGGTGGTAATTTTTTGGCTAGCGCGTGCTAATCTTGTGCGTGCGCTAAAACCGCTAGTGCACCTTAATAAAAGGAGCCCACAGTTTTAAAAATAAGGGAGATACACACATAATTTAGGTATGAGAATTTGCACAAGGTATTACTTGGTGTAAGTCCTCACTCCAAAAAATTGGGCACAGATCCCAGCGTCAAATGCTATTCTATAAACAGCTCCCAATAGTGCTTAGCATAAAATCTTATCAGTGTCGATTTTTTTTGCACCATATATAGAATTTTGCCCTAAATGGCTTCATCACTTACATGGGTGAAAAAAATAATTTTTCTGCTAAAGTTAAAATCTGCTAGGTCCAAAATTTAAATTTATATTGTTTGCCAAAAAATATTCCATCTGAGAAACAGGGAATAGCAGTTTTAATAGAATTATGCTCATTGTGTATCTCCTTTCATTAGCTGATCACTGATTTTTCTTCATGCCTTTCCTCTCTTTGCTGGTTACGGCTCTTGCCATTAAACTCTGCCTTTAATTCCTCGCATTTGGTGCTCAGGGGAGTCCCTGCACTTTGAGAATACTTGACATTCAGGAAAATACACTTTGTATGTTAAAAATCAATGGTGACACAATATTTACAGCCCAAAGGCCAAACATTTGGAGCTTCTTTATAGAGACTAAGGGCTTGGAGACCAGCTTTGTACTGCTGAATTGTAGACATCAAAGAACAACAATAATGCCATTTTTTTTAACTCCATGGCCCCGATGACTCCAACATTGCTAAGTGCTGAGTTGAAATGCTTTAATGATGTTTAAATGGAGAAATAATTTTAGCACTAATATGAGATCAAATATACCAATTCATGCTGCTTGATTTCAGTAGATTTCTGCTGCATGGTATTTCATCTATGATCCTTTCTAATGCTTTCAACAGTTAAGTTGTAATTTGAAAAAAATCCTTCAACCAAGCTAAGTGTTAAGCTTCAAATAGTTTAAAGTATAAGAAAACATATTTTGTGTGCTAGACTGCTGCGATCAATTTGGATTTTTTTCACTTGACTTCATAATATGAAATGGTTGGGTGGTGAGGCGATATTCTTGGGGCTTCGGCTCCTTGTTTTTGCCTCTGTGTCTCTGAGCATATTTTTAACCTGAAAATGTTGCTGTTTCACCATTGCAAAGTTTGTTAATATAATTTTTGGAGTGATTTTATCTGATTTTTTGTAATTTGAAAAAAGGCATGGAGGGGCATAATAAAAAAAAAACGTGTAAGTCCCCTTTTGGCCTAAGGCCTTAAACGTTGAAAGTAGAAGCAGGGAAAATGTCCATTATCAAAAAAAAAACATCCAAAAGGAGGGTTTTTTTAAAATAATAGGCTGCCTCTATGTTCAGTTGTTTAAACGCCCAGACCACCACTACGTCTACACTAATACCATATAATCAACCAAAAAAAATCCAACTCCCAAACGCCCAAAACAAGAGCTTTTAGGCGAAGGAGGAGCCAGTCCTTCGCCTAAAAGCTGGATTCTGTAACCGGTGTCTGTCAAAAACAACACCGGTTACAAAATCCCCCCCCCCCTACAATGATCCGGGCAGGTGGGAGCCCAAGCCCTCCTGTCCTCCTGCCCCACGGCATCCCCATACCCCCCGACACTATCGGGGCAGGAGGGAGCCAAAGCCCTCCTCCCCCGACACTATCGAGGCAGGAGATTCCCAAGCCCTCCTGCCCAGGCAAACCACGAACCTCCCTACACGATTGGGCAGGAGGGAGCCAAAGCCCTCCTCCCCTGACACTATCAAGGCAGGAGATTCCCAAGCCCTCCTGCCCAGGCAAACCACGAACCCCCCTACACGATTGGGCAGGAGGGAGCCCAAGCCCTCCTGCCCTCGATGCAAGGGCCCCCCCGAACCCCCAATCGCCCCCCCACTGACCCAATAACTCCCCACCCCCACCCCCTTCCCCGTACCTTCAAAATCGTTGATCAGACGGACAGGTGCCAAGCCTGTCCATCCGACAGGCCAGCCATTGTTGAATGGCTGGCCTTAGGGCCTGATTGGCCCAGGCGGCTGAAATCCCACCCACAGGTGGGGCCTGAGATGCCTGGGCCAACCGGAATAGGCCCAGTAGGCTTAGGCCCCTCCTGTGGGTGGAGCCTTAGGCATATGGGCCTCTCGTGGCACACCTGGAATTTGCTAGGGCACACTAGTATGCCACGGCACACAGTTTGCGATACGCTGAATTAAACCAATATTCATTTTCTAATTTATGGCCCTTTTACTATGCTGTGGTAAACACAAACATATGCTTACCTCCAAGTTAAAAGCCACTACTGCAGGTCAAGCTCAGGTATCCAATAGTAGTTTTGTTTTCAGTGATGGTGTAGTGAGTCAGGGGGTCACAAACACAATAATTGGTCCTGCCCTTTACAAATAAGCAGAAAGTGTCTGCACATTTTACAGCTGCTATAAGTGTTCATACTGTTAAAAATCAATGCTATGCATGCTATTTTATTCCTATAACCTACGCAGGCCCATAAGATGCCTTTAACTAACCCATTTAATATCATATGACCTCATTCTGGAATTTATCTGGACAAGGAACACTGTTGAGTAGAAATTAAGCGGGTAACATTCTTCAACCTTTTGTCTCCTTACCCACCCTTTTTCATTTGTTTTGGAATTGTATTTAATCCAATTCCCCCCCCCCCATTGCATTTTTACATCATAATTATTTTTAATGTTCTGTTTGTTGGATTTTTTATTTTTTCCACTTTTAATTCTTGTAAATCGCATTGGATTTGGATATTGTGATCATATCAAATATTTTAAATAAACTTGAAACTCTTTTCATTGTGACTAAATGCATTCTGTTATCCTGTAAGGAAAGGCAGAATATTAAATCCAATAAACCATAAACCATGTCACAGAGAAACAGAGAAAAATGAAGGCAGATAAAGACTATATGGTCTATCCAGTCTGCCTCCCCATACCATCTACTATCCTTTCCTCTTCCTTAGAGATGCTATGTACTTAGCTCAAGTGTACTTGAATTCAGATACTGCTGCTCACACCGGCCTAGCTCCCTTATGAAATCACTTCTGTGTCAGGGGACCAGAAAGTGACATCAGAGGGAAAGCCAATGCTGGCATGAGCAATAGGTCGAAGAAGTTGCTCACACTGGCAAAGACTTAAAGAGGTACGGGAAAATGGGTGTGCACAAGTATGGTGTGGGGGGCAGCGAAGGAGTGTGTGTGGGGGGAGGGAGGGCAGAAGAAGCAGGGGTGTGTGAAGAGGAGGGCGCAGGGTGCACCACCATCTAGGATGCCTCCTACCCTCACTACACCACTGTCACCACCCTTTCCATGAATAAATATTTTATCAAGTTATTCCTTAGTCTGTTCCCTTTCACCTTCATCCTATACCTTCTCATTCCAGAGCTTATTTTCAATTGAGACTCACTTCATATACATTTTTGCCATGGAGGTTTTTAAATGACTTTATCATATCTCCTCTCTTCCACCTTTCTTCCAAAGTCTACATATTAAGATTTTAAAATCTGTTCCCATATGCTTTATAACAAAGCCTACTGACCATTTTAGTAGCTGCCCTCTGGACCAAATCCATCCTGCTTATATGTTTTTGAAGGTGTGGTCACAACTCAAAGAGCACAAAGGGCTCAACATGGGATGTGTTTTGGCATACTCACCTGTATTAGGGGTCTTAATGTAAATCAGATCTCACCATAGTAGATGACGGCAGATAAAGACCCGAATGGTCCATCCAGTCTGCCCAACCTGATACAATTTAATATTTTTTTATATTTTTTTAATTTTTCTTCTTAGCTATTTCTGGGCAAGAATCCAAAGCTTTACCCGGTACTGTGTTTGGGTTCCAACTGCCAAAATCTCTGTTAAGACTTACTCCAGCCCATCTACACCCTCCCAGCCATTGAAGCCCTCCCCTGCCCATCCTTCACCAAACGGCCATACACCGACACAGACCGTGCAAGTCTGCCCAGTAACTGGCCTAGTTCAATATTTAATATTATTTTCTGATTCTAAATCTTCTGTGTTCATCCCACGCTTCTTTGAACTCAGTCACAGTTTTACTCTCCACCACCTCTCTCGGGAGCGCATTCCAGGCATCCACTACCCTCTCCGTAAAGTAGAATTTCCTAACATTGCCCCTGAATCTACCACCCCTCAACCTCAAATTATGTCCTCTGGTTTTACCATTTTCCTTTCTCTGGAAAATATTTTGTTCTACGTTAATACCCTTCAAGTATTTGAACGTCTGAATCATATCTCCCCTGTCTCTCCTTTCCTCTAGGGTATACATATTCAGGGCTTTCAGTCTCTCCTCATACATCTTCTGGCACAAGCCTCCTATCATTTTCGTCGCCCTCCTCTGGACCGCCTCAAGTCTTCTTATGTCTTTCGCCAGATACGGTCTCCAAAACTGAACACAATACTCCAAGTGGGGCCTCACCAATGACCTGTACAGGGGCATCAACACCTTCATCCTTCTACTGACTATGCCTCTCTTTATACAGCCCAGCATCCTTCTGGCAGCAGCCACTGCCTTGTCACACTGTTTTTTCGCCTTTAGATCTTCGGACACTATCACCCCAAGGTCCCTCTCCCCGTCCATGCATATCAGCTTCTCTCCTCCCAGCATATACAGTTCCTTCCTATTATTAATCCCCAAATGCATTACTCTGCATTTCTTTGCATTGAATTTTAGTTGCCAGGCATTAGACCATTCCTCTAACTTTTGCAGATCCTTTTTCATATTTTCCATTCCCTCTTCGGTGTCTACTCTGTTACAAATCTTGGTATCATCTGCAAAAAGGCACACTTTTCCTTCTAACCCTTCAGCAATGTCATTCACATACATATTGAACAGTATTGGCCCCAGCACCGAACCCTGAGGGATTCCACTAGTCACCTTTCCTTCCTTCGAGCGACGTCCATTAACCACCACCCTCTGGCGTCTGTCCGACAGCCAGTTTCTGACCCAGTTCACCACTTTGGGTCCTAACTTCAGCCCTTCAAGTTTGTTCAACAGTCTCCTATGAGGAACTGTATCAAAGGCTTTGCTGAATAGATATCAGAGTTAGCAAGCAAAAACTATCCAATGTAAAATTAAGCAATATCTTGAAAGACAGAATACAACCTCCGAATAGGAGTATTATGCAACAGTGGATCATGTGTGTCTTCTTCATGCCAAAAACAAAACCACACATGTGCACTTGCCAAGAAAGTAAACCAAAACACAGCCTGTGTCGGGTCCACCAATAAATCAATGTTTGACTACCTGGAACTTAAAGGTCCTTTGTGCTTTTTACACGCCTTGTATGGTTTGTACTAGGGTTACCATATTTGCTAAGTCAAAAAAGAGGACACTCGACCCCATCCATGTCCATTACCTTGCGGTTCAAGGCGGATTACTTAAGAGGTTATCTGGATATTTCCAGAAGAGTTACAGAGTTGAATGGGTTACTTCGGGGGACTGAACTGCTTCCTGTGGTGTTAGTTTGTTTTGATGGATTTCTTGAATAGCAGGGTTTTTATTTCTTTTCTGAAAGTTTTGTAGTCTGGTGTCGTGGTCAGTAGATTGGATAGTTGGAGGTCTAGTTTCGCTGCCAGTAGGCCAGTAGGCCATCATACATTTTTTTGCGTTTGACGCCTCTGATTGGGGGTACATGAATGGTGTCTGGGTTCTCCTTTGCCTGGTTGTGGTAGTTCGGATAGGCCGGTTGTTCATATAAGCTGGGATTTCTCCATTTATGGCTTTAAATAGTAGACAGTAAAATCTGAATAGTATTCTTGCTTATATTGGGAACCAGTGTGAGTTGAGGTATGCAGCAGTGATATGGTCATATTTCTTCAGTGTATAGATCAGACTCAGGGCTATGTTTTGTACTGTTTGTAGTTGTTTTATCATGACTTTGGGGCAGGGGAGATAGAGGATGTTGCAGTAGTCTAGAAGTCCTAGGACTAGGGATTGGACCATGAGCTGGAATTGTTTTCTGTCGAAGAATTTTCGGATTTGCCTTAAGTTTTGCATGACCACAAATTATTTCTGTATTGTTTTGTTGATTTGTGGTTGCATGGTACAGCCTCTGTCTATCATCACTCCCAGAAGTCTTAGGGTGGCTTGAATGGGGTATGTGATTGAGTTTATTACTAAGTTTGTTATGGTTGGGGTTTTGTTTTTTTCAAGAAGTATAAATTTTGTTTTGTCTGGGTTCAGTTTGAGTTTGTGTTCTTTCATCCATGTAGCCACTGTTTCTAATGTTCTATGTAGTGTGTCTGTCATGGAGGGTGTTGGTTGATCAAAAGGAAAGAGGATGGTGATGTCGTCTGCATAGCTATAAGAAGTTAAGCCTAATTTAATAGGCAGGTGCCGAGAGATGCAATGTAGAGATTGAAGAATGTTGGGGATAAAGGCAACCCTTGGGGTATGCCGCAGTAGTTGGACCATGGTTCTGATTTTTCATTGTTTGTCTTTACTCTGTAAATCCTGGATTGTAGGAATCCTTGAAACCATGTGTGCACCTTTCCCGTGATTCCTATTGTTTCTAGTATTTGTAGTAGAATGTTATGGTCTACCAGGTCAAATGCTGCGGTGAGATTTAGTTGTACAACTAGATTTTTTTTGCCTTTGCTGAGGTGTTGTCTAGCTGTGTCCAGGAGGGAATCTAGTAGTGTCTCTGTGCTGTAGTTGGTTCTGAAACCAGACTATGTAAGATGGAGTAAGTTGTGGTTTTCTAGGTAGTTGGTGAGGTGTTTGGCTACAAGGCCTTCCATTAGCTTGACATATAATGGTTTTGAGGTTATTGGTCTGTAGCTGGATGGTAGATCTGTTGCTACTTTTGGGTCTTTAATGATCGGGGTGATGATGTTTTCGCTGAGGTCTTGTGGGAAAAGGCCATCTGTGAGCAGGGATTGTATCCATTGTATGAGGAGTGTGCAGAATTTTGGGCTGGAGGCTTTTAACACGTATGGAGGGCAATGGTTGAGGTCGCAGGCTGCGTGGCTGTATTTTTTGTAGATCTGTTTAGGTCGGACCATTGTATTGTGGTGAAGTTGGACCAGGTTCTGTCTGCTGCAGCTGATTCTTTTTCTGTGGGGGGCATTGAGATCTCATCAAGATGGATTGGGGCTCCTGCGAAGGTTATCCTGGCTGTTGTAATTTTGTTTCTAAAGTATTCAGCTAGAAGGGTGGCTGAAGGAGGTGGAGTATCGTTATTGGCTAGGTATGGTTTAGTGTCTGTGAGTTCTTTTAGTAGTTGGAATAGTTTTTTTGTGTCTTGAACTTCTATGCCAATTTGTGTATCCTTCTCTTTTCTTTCAGGTTTTGCTTGTATTGTTGGTTTAGTTTTCTCCATGATGTTTTTGTGTGTTCTTGATTACTTTTTCTCCATTTTCGTTCTAGTCGTCTGTATTGTCTTTTGAGTAGGAGTAGTTCATTATCGAACCATTTGTCTGATTGTCTGCTGATTCTGTTTTTTGTTTGTATTGGAGTTAGCTCATCTAGGATAGCTGTACTTAGTGTGCACCATTGTGAGATGAAATTTTTGGTGTTACTTTTTTGGATTGTGTCTGTTTTATCTCTTAGTATATGGGTAGATTATATATATAATTACCTCTATATTTTATGGTATGAATGTGGTACTTTCTATTTATATTTAGAGTTCCTTTCCCCTGTTTTATTTGTGTGACTTTTACCCCTGCCTTTACAAAGCTGGTTGTGGTGGTAAGAACTCCAATGCTCATAGGAATTCTAAGTACGTCGGAGTTATTACCGCAGTGCCTGCGCTAAAAACTCTATCACGGCTTTGTAAAGGATGGGGTTAATGCTTTATTATAAACCACTATGATCAACTGTATAGCCAAATGATATACCAAGTATTTTAATAAACATGAACATAAACTTTATGTCAATGCTCACTGTTTAAGAAAAATAACTTCCTGCTGCCTGGGTTCATTATTCAGGGTTGTTTGTGCTTCACTCCCATTTTTCATGTATTAATGTGATGTTCACGTGGGGTTTGGATGAGGGTCAGCACAGCATTACACCAACATATTTACACTTATAATCATAGTTATGAAGTATGGCTAAGCCAGAGGAGTTCTCACAAACTTCCAAAGTCAATAAAAATCTGACAAAATATATCTTACTCATTTATTTAAAACCAAGGGGCCTTTGGATATTCAAAGATACAATTTAGGATATGCAAAGATTAGCTTATATACCAAAGCCATTTAGAAGACAATTTTATAAAGGGGTGCCTATTAGATACTAACCAGTCGATATTCAGACCATGGGAGGGAGGCCAGCTAACACCCATGATTGGTGGTGACTGTGGATATTCAATGCCGTACTGTTTGTATTACATATCTGGGGAATTTGTGGCTGGCTTAAACTTAACCAGCTCAGTCAATATTCAGTGCTGGTGACTTAAATTATAGTGGTCAAAGATAAAACTGCTATTTGTACAGCCTGATTTGACCGCTAAACTTGGCTGGTCAGCACTGAAAATTGCCAGTGACCGTGTGATATAGCCATGGATCACAGATATTCAGTGGATATAACAAGTTACTTCACACTGAATATTAAATATTGGCCAGCATTTGTATTTAACTAGCCAGTGCTGTTTCTGGCTGGTTAAATAGCAATGAATATCAGCCAGTTACAATTTACCATCTTGTAGCCTATACCAGTGTTTCTCAACACACGGTACAAGGCCTGGCCGCCATGGAGGATATGCCCCCCCCCCATAGAAGCTGCCGCTGCTGGGGATTCCATCTTCCTCACGCCCCCTGCCACTGCCCTCCCTCCCTGCCTGCCCATCCCCCCTCCAAAGCTGACTCAGTTCTTGTTCAAGTCGCACTCGCTCCCTCAGTCTTCAGCAGCACTCTTTGCAGGGACTGCACAGGCAGTGATTCACATGCTGTACATAAGTAGCTGACCCAGAAACCTTCTGTCTGACATCAGAGTTGATGTCGGAGGGAAGGCTTGTGGGTCAGCCACATGCAGTATATGAATCGTTGCCTGTGCCATACCTGCAAGGAGTGCCGCTGAAGATAGAAGGAGAGAGTGCAGGAGGTGGACAGGAAGGCGGGATCTCCGGCGATGGATTCTTCTACGGATGGGTGGCTACTTACGTGCAGCTACTTATGTAGAGGGAGGGGGAGGGGCACAAACTCGACACAGATGGAAGAGAGGGGGCATGAACATGAGACACAGAAGGGAGGGAGGAAAGGGGCACTAACTTGGGACTTAGGAGGGAAGGAATTGAAAGGGAGAATTGTTGGGTATGAGTATGCAAGTGAGAGGGAAAATTGTGGCACATGGGGAAAGGAAGAAAGAGGAAAATTGGTCATAGAGAGGGGAGAGAGATGCATGGGGAGAGAAGGATGAAAGGGAGAAATGTTGGAAATGGTGGAGGAGAGGGAACAGAGGACAGATTGAAGGGGATTGCAAGGGGGAGGAATGTTGGACATAGTGACGGAGGGAGAAATGTGGCATTGTGCTGGAGAGGGGTGATAGAAAGAGAAATGGACATAGGGCTGGTGGGAAGTGGTGAACAATGCTGCACATGATCCAGGGGATGAGAGAGGGAGAAATATTGGATGTGACAGTAGAGAGGGTGGGAGAGATGCCCTGGATCTCTCAAGACAGATGGACAGTGAGAGAGAGGGAGACTTGTTGCCAATAGGTGTGGAGAAGAGAGGAAGAAAAGTTGGACTCATTGAGGGACAGAGAGAGACGTTAGTTGGGGAAGGGAAAGAGGTCTGGAGGAGAGGAAGCTTGCAGGAGGCAGAAAGTGTTAGACATGGAGAGCGAGTGAGAGATGGATCGTGAGGGCAGAAAGGAGGGAAGGAGAAATGTCACACTCAGGGGAAAGGGGAGATGGCAGAGAGTAAAAAGTTGAACTCATGGAGGAAGAGAGAGATGTTGGTTGGAGGAGGGAATGAGGACTGGAGAAGAGGAAGTGTGCAGGAGGCAGAAAGAAAGATGTTGGACTGGTGGAAAGGAGGGAGAAATGTTGGATGTGGCAGTAGAGAGAGTGGGAGAGATGCACTCTGGATCTCTCTCTCTCTTTCCCCCATTCCCTTTGCAGCAAGGGAGGGAATGAGAGAGAGAGAGAGGGAGACATGTTGCCAATGGGGGGGAGGAGAGAGGAAGAAAAGTTGGACTCATGGAGGGACAGAGAGAGAGATGTTGGTTGGGGAATTAAATGAGGTCTAGAGAAGAGGAAGCATGTAGGAGGCAGAAAGAAAGAAATATTGGATGCATAGTCAGAAGCAAGTGCAACTAGAGACTCATGAAATCACCAGACAGCAATGGTAGAAAATATGATCTTATTTTCAATTTAGTGATCAAAATGTGTCAGTTTTGAGAATTTATATCTGCTGCCTATATTTTGCACTACATTTTCTATAGTTGTTGATGAGGTGACATTGCATATTTTAAAGTCATCTGCCTTGGCCTCTTTGAAAAAAACACAAATATAAATTTTGTGGTTATCATTATGTATTAAGATTATATTGTGTGTATATGAAAAATGGAAGAAATTGCATTAAAATTAGTACTGTTATTATGGGAGTGGGATCAGGGGCGGAGCCTGAGTGAAGCTTGGACGGGGGGTACTCTGTTAATATTTATTAGACTTAGGGAGTACTTGGCTTGAGAAGTTGAGAAACACTGGTCTATACTATAAAGAAAAGTATGCATGCATTTTTCTTTATAAATACAAGTAACAAGTTATATATGTTGTGACCAGCCAGGAATTCTTCCAGCGCAGGTCCCAGTCAAGATAAAGGGAAAAGAGGTGAAACCAAAATCCCGGGTAGGAATTGGTAAAGAACAGATTGGATCTGAATTAAATAATTTCCTGGACCACCGGGGGAGCCCAAGAGGCCCTTGGAATACTGCCAGGGCTGATACAACAGGGCGTTTCCCCAGAGTATATAAGCCTGCCCCTGACAACAGGGAAGGAAGCCGGTTAGGGAGGAAGCTTAGGCTTTGCCTCCCTAGGGACCCTGACGAGCCAAGCAGGGACAGAGAGCCCCAACCTATGGAGCTGGATGAGGTTGAACAACCAGAGGGTTTGACTCAATCTGAGGAACTTATGGACTTTCAAGAGTCTTGTGCTGAAAGAGATGTTAACCTACCTGAACCTATGCAGGTGAACTGGACTCTGAGCCACAAACAGTGAGTGAGTTTTGGAAACTGTTTGTGTGCTGTTCTTTTTGTTTTTGAATGCTGATTTTTGCTGTGAAAGTTTAGAGAGAGTATTTGAGGGAGAGGTTTTGCTTCCACCTGGGAGGGAATGTGAAAGTCTGTTTGAAAGACCGAATTTTTGCAAAACCTACTACTCTCTCCTTTGCCTGGCAACCTTGATTATTAATTGCCAGAGGCTTTCTTATTTTTTGTTATGGACTGCAATCTAAGTAAAACTTGAAAGCTGGACTGTAGCTGTTTTTGAATAAGGAAAAGGACTGCTTGGTAGCAGTCAGAGTGAGCTCTCTACTGAGCCCAGGTCTCAACAATTGGAGAGACTTAAGAAGCAGTGAGAAAAAGGAAAGTTGGAGTTAATTAGTGCTGCTTCAATTACTCTGCCATTTTGACAGTATTGCATGTTTTTTTTTTATATTTTCTTTCTTGGACTTCTGTCTGGAATTCTGAATCAATGAAAGTATTACTTACCTGATTGGAAGGATTAAGTAAAGAGAACTATTTGTATAAACTGTCCATGTGTTGGAACTTTATTTGTGGTGGTTTTTTCACTTTTGAAAACCCGATCCTGCAGGGTGACTCCAGGCCGGGTCACACGCTTAGGTGCAGTTTAGTGTAGCCATCAGAATTGCAACAAAGCCCTGTTCGGGGTTAAGCTGGTGGCCACAATGTGCTTATATATTTATGCATGAGCACGTACAAGGAGCCGCTGCAAAGTTCTCAGCCCAACCAATAAAGTTGGGGCAGTCCCCATCAAGGATTATACATGTAGTCCGGTGATTTCCCACTTTTTTCATTCTGTCAGAAAAATATGGAATGAAAAAAGTAGAAATTAGCTGGACTAAGGGCTCCTTTTACGAAGCCGCGTTAGCGGCTTTATCACATGCGACTTTTTATCATGCGCTAACCCCCACGCTAGCCAAAAAACTACCGCCTACTCAAGAGGAGGCGGTAGCGGCTAGCACGGCCGGCAGTTTAGCGCATGCTATTATGCGTGTTAAACCGCTAACGCGGCTTTGTAAAAGGAGCCCTAAGTGTATAGCTCTCAGTGGAGATTGCCCCAACTTTGTTGGCTGGGCTGAGAAGTTTTCAGTGATCCCTCATACACCAACCATAGAGCCAATATGATTTATAAGTCGGCCACCATCTTATCAAGCTGCACTCTGGGACTCTAAATCTGGACCAATGGTTGGAATGTCAGCTACTTATATGCATTTTAGGAAATTATTGAAAACGTATTTATTTTCTAAATATTTCTAATGAACTAAACAAAATGTAATATCTTTTGATGTACTTCACTGAAATGTTCAGCTTTTACTTTATGTACACCACATTGAACAGCAAAGTAATTGCAATATACAAGGGATCTTCAAAAAGTTTCCGCACTTTTATTTTGTAAACATTATTTGTTAAAAATCTCAAAAGCAAATTACATTACTTTTCCACATAATAACCCTGTTTTATGATACATTTTTCTCAGCATTCTACTAACATGCCATCTTACCACTTCTCCCACCCCAATCATTTCCCACGAAAATATGAAAGTGTGGAAACTATTTTTGAAGAACCCTCATAGAAATATATTTTTATGTTATACTAAATTTTTGGTGCTGAATATGATAACCAGTTATCTTGAATTGAATATTCTTGGTTAGGCACAGAAACACTATTTAACTGGTCAGCAGGTATTTCTGGATGGTTAAAGTGCTTTGAGTATTGAAAAGGCATATAGAATATAGCATTCTGTAATCTATGGCCCCAATATTCAGCTCTCAGTATGTCTGCTACCAGCTGTATTTCTGGACATTCAATGCTGGGCCATGTCCAGACACAGGCATTGGATATTTAGTTATAGGTTGGCCACTAAAGTTTACGCAGTTAAGCTCAACATTTAGCCCTTAACCACATAAGCGGAACTGCTTAAAGATAGTTTATGCAGCTCAGTTTAAGTGCTTATTTTATGTGGTCAAGGGCTGAATATTACCAGTTAATTCCGTAATTCCAAATTCCACCCCTGGATTGTCCACAAGTTAGCCAGTTTTGGCTCAGGTGCTAACTACAAATATTCAGCTGTGCTAGCTGCCACTGAATTTTTGTGGTTAGCCACAGACAAGCAATTTAAGCTATCAGGAGCTTTTCTTGACCTTTTAAATCTCTTTAAATATTGGCTGGCATATGAATAAATATGTGCCCTGCCCATGGATAATACCATATGAAAAAATATATTCTGCCCATGGATAATACCATGCATTCTAGAGGGAGCAGGGACTAGTTTCTTATTAGTGGCAGGGGCATGGGTGAAGAGGGCTTTGTTGGGGGTGGGAGGGGGCTCAAGGGACCAAATTAAAAAAAAAATGTTATGCAGTTGATGGTCCAATATTCTTTGTCAGTACCTGTATTGCTCAGCAGCTTAATTTAGGACAGTTTTTGAGCTTCCTAAATTAGGCTGCTGAACAATGCAGGTAAGGGCATCCACATTACCCTGGGCTCCATCCTAATGCCACCCCCCTGTACCACTCCTGACCTACCAACTTTTTGGTGAGTGATCAAAGATAATATTTAGTGTCACTGCCTTGTTTAGTGCTGCTAAATAACAGCAGTTGGGCAGCTCAGAGTGTGATAATGATCAGTGCCCTTTCAATGGGTTCATGTTTTTATGTGTGGGACTCGTCACCAAGAGCAAATAACATACATAGTAACATAGTAGATGACGGCAGATAAAGACCCGAATGGTCCATCCAGTCTGCCCAACCTAATTCAATTTAAATTTTTTTAAAATTTTTTCTTCTTAGCTATTTCTGGGCAAGAATCCAAAGCTCTACCCAGTACTGTGCTTGGGTTCCAACTGCCAAAATCTCCGTTAAAACCTACTCCAGCCCATCTACACCCTCCCAGCCATTGAAGCCCTCCCCAGCCCATCCTCCACCAAACGGCCATATACAAAATAGCAGTCAGGGAGGCCAAACTCAAAATGGAAGAAGATCTAGCACGGAACATTAAGAAAGGGGATAAATCCTTCTTCAGCTATATTAGTCACAGGAAAAGAAACAAAGATGGGATAGAACGCCTGAAGAAATCGGACGGTAACCTTGTAGAATCAGATTCTGCCAAGGCAGAATTACTAAACGAATACTTCTGCTCAGTCTTCACCTGTGAAGCGCCGGGAGCTGGTCCACAGCTTCAGATGGGAGACAGCCAGAATGACCCGTTTCTGGACTTCGAGTTTACGCCCAGTAGCGTCTACTACGAACTATCAAGACTCAAGGTGAACAAAGCCATGGGACCGGACAACCTACATCCCAGAGTGCTCAGGGAATTGAGAGAAGTCCTGGCAGAACCACTATCTGTTCTTTTCAATCTTTCCCTACGCACAGGAAGAGTCCCCTTGGACTGGAAAACCGCCAACGTTATCCCACTCCACAAAAAGGGCTGCAGAACAGAGACGGCAAACTACAGACCGGTGAGTCTCACATCTATAGTGTGCAAGCTCATGGAAACACTGATTAAACAAAATATTGATACAATCCTAGACGAGGAAAACCTACGTGATCCCCACCAGCACGGATTCACCCAGGGCAGATCCTGCCAATCTAACCTAATCAGCTTTTTCGACTGGGTTACTAGACAATTGGATGCCGGAGAGTCATTGGATGTGGTATATCTAGACTACAGTAAAGCTTTTGATAGCGTCCCACACAGAAGGTTATTGAACAAGCTGAAGTCGATAGGATTAGGGGACACTCTAACTACATGGGTTGAGGATTGGCTGAGTGGTAGACTTCAGAGGGTGGTGGTAAACGGTACCCCATCCAAAATGTCAGGCGTGATCAGTGGAGTGCCGCAGGGGTCGGTCTTGGGCCCGATTCTATTCAACCTATTCATAAGAGATATGACCCAAGGACTTAGAGGAAGGGTATCACTGTTCGCCGACGACGCCAAACTTTGCAACATAGTAGGTAAAAACACCATGCCTGATAATATGACACAGGATCTACTGCTGCTGGAACGGTGGTCAGCAACATGGCAGCTAGGCTTCAATGCTAAAAAGTGTAAGGTAATGCACCTGGGAAAGAAAAACCCGCACAGAACTTACATACTAAATGGTGAGACCTTGGCCAGGACCACGACGGAACGAGATCTAGGGGTGATCATTAGTGATAACATGAAGGTTGCAAATCAAGTGGAGAAAGCTACCTCCAAGGCAAGGCAAATGATGGGTTGTATTCGTAGAGGTTTTGTCAGCAGGAGACCTGAAGTTATGATGCCGCTGTACAGGACCATGGTGAGGCCTCACTTGGAGTACTGCGTTCAATTCTGGAGACCTCACTACCGGAAGGATGTGCAGAGAATCGAGTCGGTTCAGCGAATGGCCACAAAGATGGTCTGGGGGCTCAAAGATCTCACGTATGAAGAAAGACTGAATAAACTGAGGCTGTACTCACTTGAGGAACGAAGAGAGAGGGGTGATATGATTGAAACGTTTAAGTACATCACGGGCCGTATCGAGTCGGAAGAAGATATCTTCTACCTCATGGGACCCTCGAACACCAGGGGGCATCCGCTAAAAATCAGGGGAGGGAAGTTCCATAGCGACTCCAGAAAATACTTCTTCACTGAAAGAGTGGTGGATCATTGGAACAAACTCCCACTGCAGGTGATTGAGGCCAACAGCGTGTCGGACTTTAAGAGAAGGTGGGATATTCACAGGGGATCCCTAGGGGAGTGAAATCAGAGGGCGGGTATTTGGAGTGGGCAGACTTGGTGGGCTATAGCCCTTTTCTGCCGTCTTTTTCTATGTTTCTATGTTTCTATGTTTCTAGACCATGCAAGTCTGCCCAGAACTGGCCTTAGTTCAATTTTTTAATATTATTTTCTGATTCTAGATCCTCTGTGTTCATCCCACTCTTCTTTGAACTCAGTCACAGTTTTACTCTCCACCACCTCTCTCGGGAGCGCATTCCAGGCATCCACCAACATCTCTGTAAAGTAGAATTTCCTAACATTGCCTTTGAATCTCCCACCTCTCAACCTCAAATTATGTCCTCTGGTTTTACCATTTTCCTTTCTCTGGAAAAAATTTTGTTCTACGTTAATACCCTTCAAGTATTTGAACGTCTGAATGATATCTCCCCTGTCTCTCCTTTCCTCTAGGGTATACATATTCAGGGCTTCCAGTCTCTCCTCATACGTCTTCTGGCACAAGCCTCCTATCATTTTCGTTGCCCTCCTCTGGATCGCTTCAAGTCTTCTTACGTCCTTCGCCAATACAGTCTCCAAAACTGAACACAATACTCCAAGTGGGGCCTTACTAATGACCTGTACAGGGGCATCAACACCTTCTTTCTTCTTCAGGCTACGCCTCTCTTTATACAGCCCAGCATCCTTCTGGCAGCAGCCATTGCCTTGTCACACTTTTTTTTTCACCTTTAGATCTTCGGCTACTATCACCTCAAGGTCCCTCTCCCCGTCCATGCATATCAGCTTCTCACCTCCCAGCATATACGGTTCCTTCTGATTATTAATCCCCAAATGCATTACTCTGCATTTCTTTGTATTGAATTTTAGTTGCCAGGCATTAGACCATTCCTCTAACTTTTGCAGATCCTTTTTCATATTTTCCACTCCCTCTTCGGTGTCTACTCTGTTACAAATTTTGGTATCATCTGCAAAAAGGCACACTTTCCCTTCTAACCCTTCAGCAATGTCACTTTCAAACATATTGAACAGGATTGGCCCCCAGCACCGAACCCTGAGGGACTCCACTAGTCACCTTTCCTTCCTCCGAGCGACTTCCATTAACCACCACCCTCTGTCATCTGTCCGACAGCCAGTTTCTAACCCAGTTCACCACTTTGGATCCTAACTTCAGCCCTTCAAGTTTGTTAAAACAGCCTCCTATAAGGAACTGTATCAAAAGATATGCTGAAATCTAAGTAAATTTCATCTAGCATATGTCCTCGATCCAGCTCTCTGGTCACCCAATCAAAAAATTAAATCAGGTTCGTTTGGCACGATTTACCTTTTGTAAAGCCATTGTTGCCTCGGATCCTGTAACCCATTAGATTCAAGGAAGTACACTATCCTTTCTTTCAGCAGCACTTCCATTATTTTTCCAACAACTGAAGTGAGGCTCACCAGTCTGTAGTTTCCTGCTTCATCCCTGTAACCACTTTTATGAATAGGGACCACATCCGCTCTCCTCCAATCCCCAGGAATCACTCCCGTCTCCAGAGATTTGTTGAACAAGTCTTTAATAGGACTTGCCAGAACCTCTCTGAGCTCCCTTAGTATCCTGGGATTGATCCCTTCTGGTCCCATTGCTTTGTCCACCTTCAGTTTTTCAAGTTGCTCACAAATACTCTCCTCCGTCAACGGTGCAGAATCTACTCCATTTTCTCGTGTATCTTTGCCAGACAATCTCGGTCCTTCTCCAGGATTTTCTTCTGTGAACAGAGAACAGAAGTATTTGTTTAGCACATTTGCTTTTTCCTCATCACTCTCCACATATCGGTTCCCAGCATCTTTTAGTTTAGCAATTCCATTTTTCATCTTCCTCCTTTTACTAATATATCTGAAAAAAGTTTAGTCTCCCTTTTTTACATTTTTAGCCATTTGTTCTTCCGCCTGTGCTTTCGCCAGACTTATCTCTCTCTTGGCTTCTTTCAGTTTCACCCTGTAGTCCTTTCTGTACTCCTCTTCTTGGGGTTTTTTTATATTTCATGAATGCCAACTCTGTCGTCTTTATTTTCTCCACCACTAGTTCCTTTTTCTCTTGTTTTTATTGATTTTCTTCACATAAAGGTCCGTAGCCATTAGACCACTGTCTTTCCACTTCTCTTATGTCCTCCCATCCTAACAGCTCTTTCTTCAGGTACTCTCCCATTGCATTAAAGTCCGCACGTTTGAAATCTAGGACTTTAAGTATCGTGCGGCCACACTCCACTTTAGCCATTATATCAAACCAAACTATTTGATGATCGCTACTTCCCAGGTGAGCACCCACTCGAACATTAGAGATACTCTCTCCATTTGTGAGGACCAGATCCAATATCGCTTTTTCCCTTGTGGGTTCCATCACCATTTGTCTGAGCAGAGCCTCTTGAAAGGCATCCACAATCTCCCTACTTCTTTCCGATTCCGCAGATGGAACATTCCAGTCCACATCCGGCAGGTTGAAATCTCACAACAGCAGAACCTCCTCTTTCCTTCCAAACTTTTGAATATCTACAATCAGATACTTATCAATTTGCTGTGATTGAGTCAGAGGTCTGTAGACTACACCCACATCCATAGAAATTCCATCTTCTCTTTTCAGAGCGATCCATATTGCTTCTTCCTCTCCCCAGGTCCCTTGCATTTCGGTCGCTTGGATATTGATCTTTACATAGAGAGCTACTCCTCCACCTTTTTGACCATCTCTGTCCTTCCTAAAAAGATTATATCCTGGTATGTTTGCATCCCATCCATGTGATTCACTGAACCATGTCACTAGATTGCGACAATATCTAGATCTGCCTCTAACATCAGGGCTTGCAGATCATGAACTTTGTTGCTTAGACTGCGAGCATTTGTGGTCATCGTTTTTCAGCGGTAATCTCCTTTTTCGTATGGATTTTTGTTTTGTTTCACTTTCTGTTGCAATACTAAGAAATGAGTTGCTGATATTGTTTATGTTGCAATCTTTACTACTATCACATCTTTTCTTTTGCCAGGGGTAGTCTCTATAATTGTCAATAGTACTGTCCGAAATGTCAAAGGGAAAATGAAAAAAAAAAAAAAAAAACTTTGGACAAAGCTCTAGGGAAATCTAAAAAAAGAGATGGCTATATAGCACTTATTATTATTATTATTTATCAGCTTTTTTCATGAAGAGATTCACCCAAAGTGGTGTGGCACTATAGTGTGTCCCACTACAGGACACCATGTTGTCACAGTGGTCCTCACAGACAGATCCTCTTCAGATGCTACTGGCCTGGATGAAAACAACTGTAAAAAATGTGATGACAGTTCTTCCCAAGCCACCTTACTTTCCTGACTTAACCTCTGCTGACTTCTTGTTTCCTAAACTTAAATCCACGCTGAAAGGAAACCGATTCAACACTATGTCTTAAGTAAAATTTGACGCACCTTTTGACGATTCCTGAATATGTGTTTAAGGATTGTTTCCGTACAGCGAGAGATTAGAGAAACTGGGCTTCTTCTCCCTTGAAAAGAGGAGACTGAAAGGGGACATGACAGAAAAATTCAAGATAATGAAGGGAATAGACTTAGTAGATAAAGGCAGGTTGTTCACCCTCTCCAAGGTAGGAAGAAAGAGAAGGCACTCTCTAAAGTTAAAAGGGGATAGATTCCGTACCAACGTAAGGAAGTTCTTCTTCACCCAGAGAGTGGTGAAAAACTGGAATGCTCTTCCAGAGGTTGTTATAGGGGAAAACACCCTCCAGGGATTCAAGACAAGGTTGGACAAGTTCCTGCTGAACCGGAACGTACACAGGTAGGGTTGATCTCAGTTAGGGCTCTGGTCTTTAACATGGGGGCCGCCATGGGAGCGGACTGCTGGGCACGATGGACCACTGGTCTGACCCAGCAGTGGCAATTCTTATGTTCAATAATCAAGTACTCTTAAGTATTTCCTTAGCTGTCCTGGCAGGCTTGCAATGTAACTGTAGTACCTGGGGCAATGGAGTGTTAGGTGACTTGTCCAGGGTGACAAGGTGCAGGCTGGGATTGAACTCATAGCCTCAGGGTACTAAGCCAACAGCTTTAACCATTAGGCAATCTCTTCCACCTTCATCTAACCAAGACCTCACCAATTTATCAAGTTCCTCACTAGAGTTTCCTTAAAGGAACACCTGCTCAGTTTCAACTTGAACACAATATCTGCCGACCACCACAAACACCTTTCTCCCTCAGTGTATGAGTCTGAAAATTTTTTTCCTGAGAGTGTGATTTTATTCACATGTTTGACAATTTCACAATGGACCAAATGATGTATGGGGAGTTCTCATTTAGACTGTGGTCTGGTGCTGGTCACCTATGAGACAACGCCCGAGCCACAATTCCTCATTTATCCATCAAGGGTTCATACTGATGTCCATTATTTAAATAACTTTTTCTATTTTATTCATTCCTTCCCAGCTCAGACTTTTTGTCCAAGGGACTAAGTGTGTTAGCCAATTGTCAACTGGATTTCATCATTAGCTTGAGAAGATGCATGAAATGTATAATATTCTATAGGTAATACACTTATGTGTGCACTCTGCTGTGACCCTCTCAGGCTCAGCCCTTGCAAGTACACACTATTGAAGATATCCATATACCTAAAGAACCGCATGTAGCCAGATTATTATTTATGTATTGATACGTTTTGTAAATGACTAGAATACCAGCGATTAAGAATGTACCTGCCACCTAAATTTATGGAGCTCATTCAATAATTATCTCCATAATGCCTGTATTGGGCTCTGATCAAGGCTATTCAAGCAGAGCCGAGTTTACTTAAGATTCCAGTTGGTAGGTTTTGCTAAGTAGGAGGAGCTTGCCCAAAACTAAATTCTAATATCTCTTCTGGAATACACATTAAAAATGGCACACATATTGGGGGAGGGGGGGGTGCCTTAATTAGTCTGCTTGTTTTAACTGGCAACTTAATTATCTACCAAAAGTTTTCTGCTAGTGCTGTTGCTTTAAAGGAATAAAGCTGCAATTTTGGATGTGCTTCATTTCCCTTGTGGTCACACTGCAACATGTTCTAATCCTATTGTGATTTGACCGTTTCACAGCAAAGTGCTCCACCGAGGCCCGTAATTGGCATACAAGTTCAAATTAGATTTCTGTGTGTTTAGGAAAAGCAAGGGTCATTGCACATCAGCACCTCTCATTAAGAAGCAGGAGTGCTAATCCTCTGTTATGGAAAATAGTTATTATATATCCGCTCCAGCTCATGTCTTCCTTACAAAGCGCACTGTGCTACAATCCTCAAGCAGTGAAATATGGCTGTGATAACAGCACTTATAAGCCTACAGATATCATGCCATGGTAAACAATCCAGGGACTCAACCAGGAGAATGTTCAAAGGCATGAAACAACATAAAGACTACTTACTTTTTAAAGTATTTATAGATCATTTCACTTAGCCTTCAGATCCTGTAGAGAAACACAATAGTGTTGGAAATCCCATAGCACTGGAAGTACATGATAACAATTTCACTGTACACTGATTCATAAAATTTCAAACAATATTATACTATGTGGAAAGAAAACATAATGCTACTTCTAAGGCCCTGTGCAGCAAGAATTTCCCAAAGGTGAAAAAGAAGAGAATCCTAATTGAATAGGACCCCACAGTATAATACTGTGACACTGAGCTACAATAATTATATTTATCATGAAGAGACTGTGATTCTTTGCGAGTTCTAATACCTCTTATTGATTCAAAAGAAGACATCTAATAGTGTTTTTCTAATTTGAAGACTGTAGGAAATCAGAAGAGGCTATAATATTCCTAAAATGTTTGTCTAATCATGGACTACTACTGTGTATAGCAGCAGCACTCCAGTTCCAAGAAGAGTTAGCTGAACAGACCATGGGATCAATGTAGAAAAGCACATTTCAAAGAACATAAGGGGCTGGATCTTTTCTACCCCAGTGTTACAGTTCTTGATAGCTGTGAGGAATATTATAGAACTTGGTCATAAGTTAGGGAAGGGGGCCTAAGAGTTGTTTTGAGTACTGGTTTCTGGAAAGCAAAATTAAAGATGGGAAGACAACTTGTAGAGAGGAGAAGATGGTTACCATCACGGTGACTGATTTTGGATATGCTGGGAATATTTATTTATTTATTTCTAAAATTTATAGACTGCCTATAACTAAGCGGTTAACAATAAAAACATTCACAATAGTTCACAACAGCAGGAAAAGGAGTTCAGAGGACAGACAAAAGGTTAGGAGAGGGAGAATTGATGTTAGTTATTCAGTCAATTTTGATAATCTCGTACATAAAAACACCTATTAGGAGCTTTTACATATGCACTTAACAAAACTGAATGAATCCCCCAAAGATCCCACTTTCACCATCAGTGTTCAACCTTCTAATGCAATCCTTGGGAGCCAACCTAGATTTCACATGAATAAAACATTTCATCTATGCAGATGCCATAATGATCATGTTACCTTTAACAGCTACATTAGCCAACACTCTCACCACTGTCATAAAATGTGTCATCATATAAAACTGGACTCAAACTAAATAAGAATAAAACCAAATTCTTTGGCTAGGGCCCTCACCTGACCCACGCTAAATTCCAAGGATTATTGTAGATAATATAAACTTTCCATTAGAACTACAATCCTAAATCTTAAGAGTAGAAATTGATAACCCCTATCCACGAAGAGCCATGTAAAATCAATAATAAAACAATCTTTCCTTGTGATGAGAAAGCTAAGATCCATCAGAAAATACTTTGAAACCGAGGCTTTCTGAATTTTAGTGCAATCCCTAATCCTATCTCAACTAGACTACTGTAATGTAACACTAGTTCTTTGCTCTAAAATGTTGCTAAAGTGTCTGCAACTAGTTCAAAATGCAGCAGTAAGACTCATATATGGACTATGGAAAATGGAACACCTAAGGCCCTACTATATGAAAACTACAATGGCTACCCATAATCACAAGGATCAAGTTTAAATTAGGCATCATTGCCTTTAAGTTCCTGACAGGCATTGCTCCCAACTACCTAACAAAGTTGGGCATTCTACTCCAGGGTGCCTCCAACAGATATTCCACCAGAAATCATTTCCACTTAAAATTCCAGCATGCAACAATATAAAGTCTACCAGGCAAATTACCTTATCCATCCAATATTAATTATACTATGATCTTGAGACCGCTATCTCAGGTTCAGAAAACTCTTATAAGCATTTCTGTACAAGAAAGGGAGCCAACTCTGAAGTTACTGAAATGGTAATTGTAAAAGCCCATTTCTAAACTGTCTAATGCAACTTCTGGAACATGACGATGAGCCAATGATTATCTACTTGAACTTGTAACTGTGTATTTGTAACAGTGACCTAAGGAGCTCATAATCGAAACTTAAACACGTCTAAAAATCCACCCTTCAGCACTTAGTTATCCTAAAAGACAGGTCGCTCAAGTGCCGATAATCGAAATGGCTTTTTGGACATATCTAGGGACTTTCTAGGCCTTTGAATCCCGCTGTACACCCAGAGCTGAAAGGGGCATTTATGGAGGAGTGGTTAGGGTGGGATGTGGGTGGGATATGGGCTAACCTACACTTAGTCGTCCTGCAGCAATAATCAAAGGTTTTATGAGACTTCCTGGATGGAACTTTTACGTTGTGACTTAGATGATGTAGAAACAGATATATGTGGCCAAAAGGTACCCAAATTGACCAGATAACCACTGCAGAGACAAATAAAGACACACACACACTCCCCCAATGTTTACTGAGCCCCTGACACCCCCACAAAGATAAGAATAAAAACGTACTGTACATACCTGTCTCCAGAACATCAGCACTTAGTATAGGAAAGCCTAGTACAGCTGCACACAGGTCTCTTAAATAGCAGGGGGGGGGTAGTGAATCAAAGAAAAGAGGACCCAGGCCCATAAGCCACTCTAACCACTACATTTATGGAGGAACATGTGTGCCCCCAACACCCCACCAACCTTCTCTACTGCCATATAAGTGCCATCTGCAGCCATAAGGGCTATTGGGGATGTAGAAAGGTGGGCATAGTGGGTTTTGGGGGTGTTCTGGAGGGCTCACCATAACCTGTAAGAGACTTCTGGTGAGATGTTTATATTGGACCCTTTTTGTGCCCCACTACTCTGTTGCCATGTCTGGGTGACCAGTCCATCACTTTACTGATCCCTTCCACGTCCAAAAGGTCTAGTTCTAGGCATTTTTGACTTGGATGATTTTTTGGACAAGAATGGGGTATAAAGATAGACAACTTGGTGGTCTAGACAATCAAACGGCTGGACGTACAAGTAGATGATTCTCAAAAAAAAATAAAAATTGGGGGACATTTTTTGAGAATAAACATTTTCCCACTGCTGACTTTGGGCGACTAGCGCCCTATATTCAAATCAGTCTTAGACGTATGTTTTGATTTTGCCCATCTAATTGTATTAATAACTGTACTGATCTGCCTGTACTAGCAACTCTATTGAATGTCTGTGTCAAACTGTTCATTGTAAATTCCTGGGTAACTGACCCAACCTCTTGTAATATAATATGATCCTTAACTGAATAGGTAAAGGCAGTATAGAAAACCTGATTAACATAACCTAACGAACCACTTTTGTCTCTATCTGTTGTCATAACCATGTAACTTTGTATTTCAATAACATAATGATGAATTTTATGATAGCTCCATATGACTATAATGTTATAAAGGATTATCTCTTCTGTTCTTATTTTCACCATAAAATGACAAAGAGGTTTATGGCACCTTACAGACAAGCTGATTTATTGAAGCATGAAGTTTCAAGTATAACATACCACATCATTGCAGCTGCTATAGACTAAAAGGGTTAGCTCACTGGAAGCTATTACAAATGGTCTTGTTATGGGTATTTGGGACTTGGACAAAATTATGGTCAAAAATGTGGTATAAAGATGGATGTTTTGTCAGTCTGGACAAATAGCCTGGACATCCAGATAGATGATTTTCAGAAAAAAATATTCTAGACGTATTTTTTGAAAATGGTCATTTTCCCACTGCTGATTTTGGGCGTCTAGCACCATATGTCCGAATCGGACTTGGCCAATTGTTTTGATTATGCCCCTCTATATGTATAAGTGCTGTAAATTAAGTATACTGTAGAGCATTGTTTCTCAACTTGGTGCTGGAATACCCCCTTGCCAATCAGGTTTTCAGGATATCCACAGTGAAGATGCATAAACTTGATTTGCATACATTGCCTCCATTATATGCAAATTTCTTTCATGCATATTCATTGTTGGATATCCTGAAAACCTGACTGGCAAGGGGGTACTCCAGGACCGAGTTGAGAAACACTGCTTTAGAGGCAGCCATTTTTAGGGTTTGTATGTTAGAAGTAGGAATAAATAATGGAGGATTAAAAAGAATTACTCCTTTAGTGTTAAATCCTCATGGAAATGAATAGTTTTAAAACTGTGTCTATATCTGAGCTGGTGCAAAATCTGATGGGGACACATGTATTGTTTTTCTTTTATAAATTGAGGAATAATCTTTTTTTTATTTAACTGCCATCTCCAGATCAGACCTTAGGTCCATCAAGTCCGGTGATCCGCTCCCGCAGAGGCCCATCCAGGTGTAACCTGGCGAAAACTTAGTCACCCATATCCTTCTATGCATCTTTCAAGGAGATGTGCATCTAACTTGCCCTTAAATCCTAGAAAGGTGGGTTCCGCAGCAATCTCCACCGAGAGAGCGTTCCAGGTGTCCACCACTCGCTGTGTGAAGTAGAACTTCCTGGCATTTGTCCTGGGCTTGTCCCCACTCAGTTTCAAAAGTCACACTCAAACCAAATCCCTATAACACTCCTTTGAAAATTTTGAGGGATGAATCTCCATGAATAACTAGCAGCTTTCTGAAATCGTCATTTACATATGTGTGATACAAATGCATAAATGCTGCTACTTACATATGGAGATATTTCAAAATTATATATTGTAGGGATGGATGTTTGGGTTTCTCAAAGTGCTGGATATGAGTGACTTACATGTGGAGTAGGACTCGGTACTTGGGAGTGAGAGCTATTAATAGCAGAAAACAAGAGCGGTCTTTGAGAGAATAAAATGATTATGAAAATGCTTGTGCTGGAAGTAAGTACAATGACTGTCAATTGTAAAGAAATAAGTGCATGCTAGCTTTGATTATAGGGGCATGGGGTAAAAATAAGAAAAAAGTGTGTATGAAATAAGAAAAAAGTATGTCCATGTACCATTGGGGGGGGGGGGGGGAGTATACACAGAAACTTTAATTATGTTTCCATAAGAAACAATAGGAGCTATTCACCAAAAAAGAAAGTTGCCCAGATTCACATCTGCCCAGTGAAGTATAGAATTGTTTAGAGTAGAGGAGCTTTGGGAGACAAATAAAATATCTGCATCTATGGCAGGGTGATAAATCACCATTAATGGGTAATAGTAGGATGGAGCTAAGGTGTTTTATCTTCAAGTTTCATCTGCTGTACACTGCCTTGAATAGATCTCTTCATAAAGGCAGTTAAGAAATCCCAGTAAATACAAAATAAATAAATGGCTAATAAATCCCAATTGATGAATACATTAAATAAATAAAATATACATCATAATGGATAGCATAAGACAGCTCATGAAGCTATTCTGAAAATTTTGGGAAGTTTCTAATAGCAGCTGAATTTTTTGATACAAGAGGAAACATTTTGGGGAAATAAAACTCCAGCTTTATGGCCACCCTTTGTCAAGCAGAAGTCCAGGCCTCTGGGAATGATGGAAATGAACTTACTTTGACATATTGATAAAGATAATGCTTGATGGTCTGAACACCATTGCTGATTATTTTGGCGACAGATGTTTTGCATAACTTCTTTTGACTACACCAAGGGGGCCCTTTTATTAAAGCTTAGTGTGCACTAACAGATGTTAACATGCACTAAATGCTGTCTGTTTGTGTTCCTATGTTGGGACAACTTTTTTTTCCTTCTTTATGGTTCTTTGGAGAAGATGTATTTGCCAGTTCCCTTAAGAAGGTTGATATGCGAAACAGAGCTGCTGTCGAGTCTGGCCAGTAGAATTTGTATGATTTTCTAAATTTCTCAGGAGTTTTTCATAAGGTACTTTGTCAAATGTCTTTTGAAAATCCAGTTATACAATATCGACCAGCTCACCTTGATCCACATGTTTATTCAACCCTTCAAAGAAATTTGGTAGATTGGTGAGGCAAGATTTCCCTTGACTAAATCCATGTTGACCATGTCTCATTTATCCATTCATATGAATATACTCTCTAATTCTGTTCTTTATTATAGCCTCTATAATTTTGCCTGTCACTGAAGTCAGACTCACCAAGGCCTGATAATCAGAGAGCTTTAAGACCAGAGAGGCTCTGGCTCACTTAAAATTGCTGATCAGAGTCTAAACTCAGATATTCAATGGCACTAAGCCAGGCAACTGGGGCCCGCATAGGTTTTTGTTTTAGAAAAATAAAAAAAAAGGTGCCTCCTCCTGACCCCCCCCCCCAAAAAAAAAATGTTTCTTCTATTTCCTCTTTGCTGTTCACCCTCTCCCATGTATAGGTAGGCCCTCTTGGCCTACCCACATAGCTGGTAGTCCAACAGGGGGTCTTTGGGGCAGGAGCAGAGCCCCTAGTGGTGCCTGTGTAAAATAACTGCTGCAACCTCCAACAGCAGCTCACAGTACTATGTGAAGTACCGCGAGAGGTCGCTGCAGCCATTTTGCACAGGCACCATAAGGGAGCTCTGCTCCTGTACCTGAACCCACCTGCTGGAGCACCAGATATGTAGGTAGGCCTAGGGGGAGGGTTCTATCTACACATGAAAGGGGGTGGGAGGGACTATGATGCAGAAAAGGTGAAGAGAAGAGATATCACTGGGGGGGAGGCAGGAGGAGACAGGGTATTTTTCTTTTTAAGTAAAAAGTAAAAATACTTATGTAGGCCCTGACTGGATATTCGACCAGAGCCCAAATAATTAATGAAGGCCTGGCTGAATTATGCGCAAATATATTCAGTGCTTTTGGGACTTTGGGGCTTTTGCCATACTGCAGCCACTAGCACTGCTTTGTAAAAAAAAAGGGGGGGGGGTAGCAGATAAAAGTACTTAGCTGCCTTATTACCTTATATTTCAAAATTAAGGGCCCTTTTACTAACCTGCAATAAAAACTAACACAACTTAAAATGCACTAACATGCGGTGTGCCCAGATGTCCTACTGCAGTTTTGAAATCAGTGCACATTACCCATGTGCTAAAAAATAAAATGTATATTTTAGTTCTGGGGACATGTTTAGAGCAGAGAGTGAGCGTGACTATGCTAATTGGTTAGTTAAATGTTTGTGCAGATTAGTGCGTGAGCCCTTACCAGCTACAAAACTTGTGGAAGGAAGGGGGAAATTCTGTAAATGATGTCTAAAAAGATAGGCCCCTATAATGCAGGAGCCTTTCTCTTGTCAATCACACTTAGGTGCCTATTACAGAATCGCGCCCAACTTAAAACTTAGTACCAGTAATGTAGACCAGGGTTTTAAAGGCCTACATTATAAATGCATAAGTCCTTTACAGAATCACGCCTAGCAGCGTCTAAGTCCTTCTCCATTCCAAAACATGCCTACTTTGGAGTTAGGTGACTTATCTTTTATAGAATCGCACCTAAGAAGATAGGCTCCTATCACCCCATTCATTTTTATTTTTTTTAGTTACTAGTGTTTAAGCCCATTACATTAACGGGTGCTAGTAAAGCCTCTTTCCTTCACATGTCCCCTATTTTCAGCCCCAGCTCCAAACCAATTTTATCCCCCCTCCCCAGCCCCCTTCTCCCCTGGCACCTCTTCCCTGCTCTCCATCCCTCTTCCTTGCTATCCTGACCCAGTAGCACCTCTTCCCTGCTCTCCCTGTCCCTCTTCCTTGCTCCCCTGGTCCAATAGCACCTCTTCCCTGCTCCCCCTGTCCCTCTTCCTTGCTCCCCCGGTCCAATAGCACCTCTTCCCTGCTCTCCGTCCCTCTTCCTTGCTCCAGCAGCATCCCTTATTTGTTTCCCCGGTCCAGTATGCAGCATTGTGAGCATCGTGGCCGGCTTTTGTGAACCTCATAGGCCGCTCTGCCCCTCAGAAGTACGTTCCCTCTGACGCGATCGCGTATGTCAGAGGAAACGTTCTACTGAGGTGCTGTGTGGCTGCGAAGTTTAGTAGAGTCGGCCACGATCCTCACTGGAGCAGCGCCCGACCCTCAGAAGATCGAAGCCCTCCTCCCGGCAGCCGCTGCCAGCACCGCTGCACAAAGCCCTCCTCCCGGCATCTGCCGCCAGTGCCGCTGCACGAAGCCCTCCTCCCGGCAGCTGTCACCAGCACCACTCCGCACAGTCTCTTCAAGCCGCCGAATATGGCTGGCTTCCTCCAGCGTTTGGTGAGTGAGGGCGGGAGGAGGGGAGTGGCCAGAATGTTCCCTGCCACCGGGTTCTAAAATGGAACATGGACACGGATCACACACCACAGCGGCAGGGTTCACACTGTTTTCAAAGCTTTTATTATATAGGATGAGCCTGCGAAAGCCAATGTGCTAGTTAAGTCCGTCGCCTAACTTTAGGTGCCTATTTGTTTAGGTGCATAACTTTGGGCACCTCTTTTAGAATTTCCCTCTAAGAGCTAATGCAGTAATGGGGAAATTAGTGCATAGCCAATATTGGAAAATAGAAAAATTTGCCTTTTACTAACAAGCTTAAAAGTGGCCTCAGCGCATTTGAAAGACTGTATTGGGACTACTGCAGGCCACTTTTTAGCACTGCTTGGTAAAAGGGCTCCTTAATGAGTTAAAGTCCAGATATGTTACTAGCAAAATCAACATACAACATAAACTACTGCTAATATTTTTAAAGCTGAATTTTATAGCAGTTCATGACATTTTTCCCCTCTACTCTGAATGAAAAATTAGATAAGTAACAAAATATGAAGGCAAAATGTCTGTCTGACCCATTAAATATTATTTTAAAATTGGTAATATCCCTTTGAAAATGAATATTATATAAGTTGCAAAAAAAAAAAAAAAATGTTTCCATCAGTCTTGGTAGTTCTCATTTTACATCAGAATCTAGTACATAAACACACTAAAGTCCTCTAAAAAGGTTAATATATTCTAATAGGTTATTTCCATATTCAACTAGAAGGTATTCCATTGGAATTTATTGTAAGAACCAGAGCTCCATGTGTCTGCCAAACATCATGTTCCCTAAAAGAGAAACTATTGCTTAGAATCAGTACAGCTATATTCCTCGCTCAGCCTCTACAGTCCTCCACACCCCTGGAGTACCATTGAAGACAGTGATGAACTGTGGTCTCAATTCCCTTATTAGCTGTAAGACCTAAAAATTATATGTGCAATTAAAAGGCAAAATGCTGATATTACTCATAGGAAGCCCTTTGTACATTAGCAAGGTACAAAAGTCTGCTGACACTTTGCAACAGAGAAAGTCAGCAGGGCAGAAGATTAATAGAGCCTCATAAATTTGCAGGGTGAATAGATAGGGGCAGAATAAGCATATTGTGTTGCAGATAAATAAAGGGCATGGTCAGCCTGACAAAACATTTAACAGGGATTACAACCCCTCTTTTAGATAATTTGCTTGGCTAGCAGTAGCCAGCTTTTAATAACTACATATAATTACCTAAGAGCAGTTCAGCCAGTGTCACAAAGGCCCTATAGCCCTAAAAACGGAATACCACAGTAAGGAATTGCTTTTTAAGATTTGCACACCGAGAATGAAGTGCTACGTTGCTCTTTCTGGACTCAATTCACCCAAACTCAGGGCACAAAATATGCATGACTAATAAATATTTAGTGTGTTTAGTTTATTAAAAAAATTATATTCCATGTGCTATAACATGGCTCAAACCCCCTGCACCCTGCATATCTTGGGGAAACTATACAAGATCTCAATAATTTGGGTTCTTAGACTAGCCTTGAACTGGCTTCCTTATTACAGTATCAGCTTCATCACAACATTATCTCTTTCTCAGTATGTTTCATGATATTACCAGCATCTAGAAACTGATGAATAAAGGGATTATTTTACTAAGCTGCAGTAAGCACTAACACATGCTTACTGCGGGTTAAAATGCACTAATTTGGTGCATGCTTAGGCATCCCACAATAGTATTTGTATGTGCTCATGCTACCCATGTACTAAAAAATAAAATGTATTTTTAGCGCTGGTGTGTGTTTCAGGGTGGAGAGAACATGGCTTTGCTAATTGCTCAGAGACTGGGTATTGCACTAATTAACACAGGTTTAGCACGTGAGCCCTTAAGGCCTGATTCTAAAAATGGCGCACAAAGTTAGGTGGCAGTATGTCTCCTATGGGGAGTGGGATAGAACACGTCAACTGTGAGACAAACAATCTTTTATTTCTATAAACTTGATGTGCTTATATTGAAAGGATCCAGTTGATGACCCGCCACGGTCTCTGTTTCGGACCCCAGATGGAGGCTTGCCTCAGGGGTATCTCTAATGGTCCACTAGATGTCACTTAAGTGCTGGGAATACAAATTGTATGAAAATCTTTAGAAAGATTGTAAATATATGGAATGCTCGTAAAAAAAAGTCCAAAAGACTCAAAAACAACAGGGTACACAACCGTCTTCCTCAAGGAGACCTGTTAAATGTTTTGGCAGAAGAACCCAATGCAAAAAGGAATAGGGAAAGGACTATTCACATCAGCCTTCAGAACAAATGTATATTTATTTAAAAAGTTTAAATTAGAACATATACATAAAATAATTCAAGCCTAAAAGAGTCCTTAATCCTTTTTTGCTGGACCGCAACACGGTCTGTGTTTCGGCCTCTAAATGCAAGCCTTCATCAGGGGTGTGCTTGTAATCACCAGCAGATGGTGTTGGTGTCATGGAAATATAAAAATGATTGCTCTAGGCTTGTATGACCAACTGAAACTCTTGTAAAAAAAAACCAGAAAAGTTGGTCCTATACGTTGCTTGAAATTCCACATACAGGGAGTATTGTCATTATTGTTTTAAATTTGCTATCTTGTTTCTTCTGATCCAGTTTTTAAGAAAACCTTTCACTTTAACTTAATTACTTAACCTGCTGGGATTTAGTAAAATTTAAGAACTGAAAATAAGGCACACAATGGTGGTAATAATTAGAAATAATGTTCAACCTTTCCTAAATGTTATTACTGTATTGGCATTGCTTCATGTATGTTTCAAACTGCAAAAATGTAGAGTGAATAATTATCATTAATAAAAATCACAGCATCTTGTTCATCATTATGAAGAAAAAGGATATGACTGAATCTTCTTGTTATTGCTTTTATACACCATATTAGGGATGTTTCAGCCATCCTCTCCTGGATAATCTTTCAGACACTTTCAATTAAGTTAATCTAGCTTCCACAGTAAAGGTTATCTCTTTAAATTCTACAAATACAGTATCTTAACTTCTATGGTGTTGCATTGTATGCAGAGTCTGGCTTCTTGACTGTTTAGTTTAACTTTTGTCTACATATTTCTTTCTTTAGTTTGTGATTACTTATTCCATACTGGGGAGGGTATATATGTGTTCTGTGTGTGTGAAAAGGAAATGGTTTTCTGTTGGCATTGACTGTGCAGGATTGATCTGTATTAATCTGGCTTGTTTAATTTTACAATAAAAATTGATTCAACTTTAAACTTAAAAAGCTGTGTCATTGCAATTGAATCGAAAAATCAATTCAGTACACCAAATCAAATCAAAATTTTTTCCCTGAATTGGGCAGCTCTAGTAAGCACTAACTTAAGCTTACTGCAGATAAAAATGCCTTGCTGCAAGGCACACTCAGGAGTCCTGCAGTAATTTTGGGATTAGTGCACACTACCCATGCATTAAAAAAAAAAAAACATATAATGGGTAGCAGTAGGGGCTCACATGCTAATGGCCACACACTAATGAGAAAATTAGCATGTTGTATATTTTATGTTTTATTAACATTTGATATACCGCTTAAGCATATTACAGATCTAAGCGGTACTTAGAATTTCCTTATCTGTCCCAAAGGCTCACAATCTAGCTAAAGTACCTGAGTAAACAATTATTAAAATAGAAAAGATATAACAAAATTCCAAGAATTGTGAGGGAAAGGTACAATTCAAATAATAAAAAAGATAAAAGATAAAAGAAATAAAAAGAATAAAATTAAAATATACAAATAAGTTTAAGAGATTGGAGATTGAGCAAAATAAATTCCAATCTGGTGCTAATTCCAATCATCAATCTGGTCCAATAGAGCTCCACATCTGCAAGGAAGGATTAACACAGAGAAGTGATGGTGGACTGTGGGGTCATCCCTGCCAGAGGTGAAGCAATCAACGGCTGCAATGTGGGCCCAAGAGTAGAAGGCAAAGAAACCAGGAAGAAGAGGCAGGACACAAAAAGTCATCCGACGCTGTCACAAACCCACTGCACACCATCCAGGCAGGCCCCACCGATGCAAGCCAACAACACAGCCTCTGTCAACTGTCAAAGTGGTGCACAATAATCAGCACTGGAAGGAAGGACAGTGCAGCCATCAGGTATAAAGCAGTCCTGCCAGCATGAAAGGAAAGCTGCGGTCTCCAAGAACCACTCCAAATCAGTGCCCGATGCAAGCAGTGGCATCCACATCACAGCCAACAAGCAGAAGACGAGAAGAGAGAGTGAAAGGCAGAACTGGGCCCAAACACAGCAACCGCTCTACTCACAGTCACAACCTCAGCATCCAAAAGAGAGAAAAGAAGAGCAGCGATCCTGCAACGATTCTCAACCGTCACCAAACGCAGGTAGGAAAGGCCTCATCTAAAGATTAACAATTCAAGGCCTTTAGGTTCTATAACTGTCAAACGCCTACATTCAAAGATGTTAGTGATTTTCTGACTCACCCAGAGTAAAATTAAAAGTAAAATGAACAGAGCATGTGGCCATTAATAGGGAAAATACAAAAATTGGCTATCTTATCCTGGTGGTAAAATGGCTTAAGCACAAAGGAATGACCCAAGTAAGGATGTGCTAAGGCCACATTTTACTGCAGTTTGGTATAAGGACCCCTTGGAGGGAAAATACCCCAAAGCCTGAGACTGGGCATACCATTTCCCTAGCCATAAATCCTATCGAATTTTTTTTTTCCTTCTTAATTCAGTTATAAAAAAGAGATAGGGATAAAGTTGTGGTTAGAGAATGACATGGGGACAAAGTTTGTTTCCGTCCCTGTCCCATTCCCACTAGCTCTGTCTCTGTTCTTGTGGACTCTATCCTCATTTGCACAAGCCTCGAATACTTATGATTTTATATTTATATCTTTTTATTAAATTATAAAAAGGGACAATATTCTAGCTGTTATAAATCACAAACAGAGCCTTCCATTTCAATCTGGTTTTGGTACAGCCTTCCTAAAGATTCAATTGCCTATGTTTTTATATCATCTGGGAAGATAATTGGATTGTGTTTCACACATGGGTGTAGAAGACAACCAACACTGTGTAGTGGATGAACAAGAAAATAAGTCTATTAAATGTTAGAAATGTTCCTTGATACCAGCAATATATATGGAATCTGTTACAGTAACTGAATCTGTTACAGTAACTGTTACAGTAACTGAAAGATGCAGGAGCATTTTGGCACATGAGGGAAGGACATTAAAGATGGCAGACAAGACACAAATGATGATATTTAACAGTAGTTCATTTAAATCCAAAAGCAGCTTCTGCATTTTTGTTAATCACTGAATTCAGTTGCCAATTATCTAAGATGTGTTAAGTTTTTCCATGTTGATACTAGTCTCAAGTTTTTAGAGAATGACATGGGGCCAAAGTTAGTCCCTGTCCCCAGGGGCTCTGCCCCTTCCCCATGGATCTGTCCCTCTCCCCACCCCTCAGTTAACCATGGATACTCATCCCTGTGTCTTTCTCTATTTGTAGTATTCTTATTACCGTATTTTCACGCAGATAACGCGCACCCGTGTAAAACGTGCACACGGGTATAGCGCGCAGAAACCACGATTTTATGTACAAAAACTTTTGTATACCGCGCTCACGCGTATAACGCGCGAGGGGTATGCGCGGTAGGTAAAAACGCGTATAATGCGCGCATTATATGCGTGAAAATACGGTAGTTCTATATCTGACCATCACCAAATTTCCTTTTCTTTTATCTTTTTCACAGAAAGATGTGGCAGAATCGACTTGCGTACTATGATAAGGAAGGCAATTGTAGATTTTCTGATTCTGGGAAACCTGAAAGTAGTGTTATGTGGCTCCATTGCTTCCTTTATTAGTTACAGGACCAGATATAGATTACATGGCAAGAGTCTCTCACTAGGCATATTAATCAACTGTAGTTACAATATAAACAGGATTGCTTGGCTAAGTTTTACAGAGCCCTACAACTAGCTAGAGATACCGTATTTTTCGCTCCATAAGACGCACTTTTTTTCCACCTAAAAGTGGGTGGAAATCTCGGTGCGTCTTATGGAGTGAAGGTACAATTTTTAAACCCTCGTACCATTTAAAAAATCTCCCCCCGTTACATGCCCCCTTTTAAAACATCCCCCCAAATGCCTGCCACTATACCTTTTCAAAACATCCCCCCCAGCAAACACCCACCGCTGTACCTTTTTTTTTTTTTTAAGTTCAATAATGTTTATTCGTTTTGTGAATAAAATACAGAAAGGAAAAACTACTACAATGGGCTGTACCTTTTTAAAACTCCCTCCCCTAGCAAACACCTGCTGCTGCACCTTTTTCACCTCCCCCCACAAACACCCACCGCTAGTTCTCACGGGAACTGATTGCAGTCAATCATAAAGCAGCGCAGGGCCAGGCAAGAGCACGGAAAATTCATACCTGACCTCCACTGCTCCTGTCCATGAAATAGGAGATGGCTAGCAGGGAGGAATCATGCAGGATGTTTTCAACAAGGTACAACGGAAGTGGTTGTTTGCGGGGGGATGTTTTAAAAAGGTGCGGCGGTGGATGTTTGTGGGGGGGTGTGAAAAAGGTGCAGCGGCAGGTGTTTGCGGAGGAGAAGTTTTAAAAAGGAGCTTACTGCGGGGGGTTAAAAAAATTGTACCTGTGGGGGGAGGGGTGGAGTTTGTTTTAGAAAGGTACCAGGGGTGGGTTCTGGCTGGCTGGCTGGCCTCGGGCTGTCTGGCTGGCCTCGGGCTGGCAGGCTGGTTTGGGGCTGCCTAGCTGGTTTGGGGCTGAGGGCTGGCTTGAGGCTGCCTACCATTAGACATGCCCACCACTAGATGTGCTCTGTACCTTGTCCCGGCCTACCACTAGACCTCCAGAGGGGGGAGAGGGTACAGGGCACACTCATTTGGTTCAGAATTTTTTTTCTTGGTTTTTCCTCCTCTAGAGGTGGGTGCGTCTTATGGTCAGGTGCGACTTATGGAGAGAAAAATACGGTACATTCTTGGCATTACAGATAGGTTGTTAGACATCCCTCCACTACATTAAACAGAAATTTTATGAGTTATAGTAAGTCTGATGCTATGCTAGCCAAGGTGGTACAGTCATAAAGGAGGAGTCTAGTAACATATGTTCTCAATGATGACAGAGATAGTCTAGAATTCTATCAGAAGTTATATCAAAATTTCATGAACATTTTTCTTATTTTTACAGTGAGCTTGACATACAATCTGAGGCAGACATAATTCTGTTTATGGATACTAAATGGTTGCCTAAGATCACTCGGAGTGTTGAAACTATTTGGTAGCTCCTATCTGATATGGAATTTTAAAGTAACAAAAGCCCAAGCCCTGAGGATTTAATTCTGATATTATGGGGGTAATTCTATAAAGAATGGACTAACATTTGCAAAGTGATTTATGCATGTGAATATACAGCATAATGATATATATGTATGCATGTGTGCACGTATGCATGTAATTGCCAAAAATGTCTAAGCGCCATTCTGTAACTACATGCATAATTCCAATTGTACATAATTTGCACATAATGTGCACTTGGAAGGAGTCTGGGCAGAGCATGGATAGCACACATACTTATATGCATATGGGGTGTTATAAGTTATGGTAATTATTTTATAAACGCTATTCGCCTTTTAGATACGTAAACCGGCATTTAGATGTTTATATGGCAAAATGTCTAAATTTCAATTTCACAAACTGAGATATACAAATCTAAAACTTTAAAATGTGCATATGGCTAAGATGTGTGGTCTGGGCATGTTTTGGGTAGGGTTGAGGGGGAAAAATATATCTGTATCTCAATTTCAGAAGGGGAATGCACTCCTTTGTCAAAAAAAATTAGTATCATGATTTGCACCTGCTACTTGGGACATCTAGGTTTCAGAAAGGTCCTCATTTTGTATAGCACTCTACTGGAGGGATTAGGGAAGGCTGCCTCTTTAATCCCTCAGTTTTTGCTGTTCTCCTTGAATATGAAACTAGCAGAGGACATTGTACTGTATCAGGGGTATAGTGAGGGTAGGAGGCATCCGGGGCAGTGGCACCCCCCCCACACACACCCTCCTTTCTGCCCCTCCATGTTTCTTCTGTGCCTCCACACCACACTGGTGCCCTCCCTTCCCACTGCCATACTTCTTTACATCGTTGCCAGCGTGTGCAGCTTCTCCATCCTGCTGCTCGCAATGGCGTTGGCTTTTCCTTGGACATCATTTCCTGGCCCTGTGACCCGGAAGTGATTTCAGAGGGACCCAGACTGGCATGAACAGCAGACCAGAGTAGTTCGCGCTGGTGAAGATTTAAAGAGGTACAGGGGGTGCAGAAGGGAGGGTGTGAGCGTAGCATGGCGAGGTAGAGGAGAGGTTCTGGTGGCCTCACCAAGATAGTGCCCAGGGTGGTCCGCCTTACCTTACTACACCAAAGACTGTATGACAACTTAGATACAATGCTAATGTTTCTAAAATGGTTATTGGTTAGTACAGTGGCCTGAGAACCAGAGGAACCAGGTTTGATTCCTGCTGTAGCTCCTTGTGATTCTGGGCAAAATCTCTTAACCTTCTATTGCGACAGGTACAATATATGTACTTGTATATAATATGTAATCCACTTTTATTGTAACTATCAAGGTGGAATATCAATATCCCCTTTTCCTAACAGAAATGCTTATGTTCTATCACATAAGCATGTATGTTGGAAACAGAACAAGTTACATTCAGGTACAGTAGGTATTTTCCAATCTTAAGGCAATGGAAGGTTGAAGGGAAAATTCTATGTGCCCAAAAGTTAGGTGCCTACTTAGGCACTGTTCAGCGCGATTCAAGTAAAATTGGGTGCTGTTTAGAGAATCGCGCTGATCGGCATCTATTTGGGCACCTATTTCACTGTAGCTGAAAAGAATGTTATCTTATTTTGTTAAATGCCAATTTGCAGAAATGAAATGTTTTGACATTGTTTCAGATCATTGATTGAACCATATCCAAGTCATTCTCTTCATGGTTGAGCTAAGAATTTTTTATCACCCCCCTCGTATGTAACTGGTACATTAATATCCATTTCTCCATAGTACAGGCTCTATGTTGGCAGATCCTGGACTAAAATACCAATGGAACTTGGCATGTCCCAACCTGGATATCTCAATTCCAATTTGTACATTCTTTATAAAATGCTCATCTAAGTGCATATCTCTGGAACATAGGCACACCTGTTAATGCCATTTCCATGGCTAGCATAAGTGCTCATACCTAATCATAGAGAATACTTGGGCCTAAATTCTGTAACCAGTGCCTATAGTTAGGCACCTATTTCAGAGGCACCCAAATAGATAGGCGCCTATCTAAATTGAATAACAAGCTCAATTAAGCTTTTTAATCAGCACTAATTGAAACATAGGCACCTATCAAGAAAGCATTATTCTGTAACAAGGCGCCTCTAAAAATTTAGGCGGCCTTAAAAAAAAATAGGCGCTATGCATGTTAGGCATGGGCATGAACATGTGTTAGGAGCCTTCTTACAGAATCACTGCTCTTAAGCGTGCTTAAGCACTCGCATGGACGACTAACTTTTAGTTGTGCCTAGAGCTGGCCTATTTAATGGGCGCCTCCAAAATAGGTGCCGGTCAGCATGATTCACTAAACAGCACCCAATTTTACTTGAATCACACTGAACAGTGCCTACAGCGACACCTAACTTTTTGGTGCTTCTTATAGAATTTGCCTTTTGATGTTCACCGCTTATCATAGAGCGGCTACATGTGTAAGAGATTTTTGTATGGACCTTCAGAACGCCGCTGGGAATTTCATACTACTAACTGCTAAAGTCTTCGTCAGTCCAAGTTTTATTGAAAATTTTTTTTGATATCCTAATAACTTAAGCTTTTAAAAAAATTTTTCTGTGAAACTTTTCTGTGCAACTTTATCCATAAAATTGAATATAAATCACTTAAAACTTAATAGTGGATTCTCAAACTTCATCTAAACCACCTAATTCAGTACTAATTCAGTGGCTTAGAATTTCAGCATACCTACCGGTAATCATAAACATGTTTACCATATATACCTGGTTCTGCTAATATTCTATAAAGGAAAGCAGGCTCCTACTTTCTTTTATACAGTAGAATATGCATCAATGAGGCAACCTCTGGGCACCTTTATATAGGTATGGTTACCAAATGGCTCCAGAAAAGGAGGACTGATTGCTTTCAATGGAAGTAAAACCTGGATGTCTCAATTTGTCCACATTTTTCTGGAGCCATATGGTAACCCTATAGGCACACTAACTATTACACTGTAGAATTATCTTCTGGTAATTTACTTGCACATTAGTACCCTAATGCAAATTATGAAGACTTTACTATTTGCAAGTTTCATAGCCCCTGTATTTCAACCTACTTGATTAAGATGCCGTGTAGGAGCATAAGCTGCAAGGACAGGCTGCTTCACTATGAATCAGCAGTGATGGAATTAACTCTTTCTTTTAGCGGGCAGGAAGGGTGGGGGGGATCTGTATGCCTGGAGAAAAGAGAGAGAGAAAAAAAAAAAAAAAAGATGTGAGAAGAGAGGCAAGCATCAGCAAGAAGAGCTATCCAGACACTCTGCAATACTTTTCCAGACTCTGTTTTGGAAGGCAGAAAATTAATCACAGGCACTACTCCTCTGAGGCATGGTGCAGAGTTGTGGAGGGAGCTATTCTGCTATAGAAACAAAGAACCCTTGTGGAAAATAGGTGCAATGAAGAGGTTCCAAGTGGCCTGTTTTCAGCCAGTCTGGCCAATTTTTATGTGACCAGATCAGCATCCAGCAGCCGGTAAAAACTGGCAATGGAAGGCATGGGAGCATGAGTAAGGTGAGGCCTCATGAGAGGAAGAGCAGCAATAGAGGGGGAGAGGGAGAGAAGGTTCAAGACTATCATCTGATCTGTATAAGTACATAGTGGGACAGGTCCATGCGCAGACTCTAGTAAGAGCAATTGGCAAAGAGGGGAGGAAGAGGAGAATGACATTTGACTCACCAAATTGCAAATAAGTCTGACCCATCACCAGCTGCATGCACTACTCTGTAGAAAATGAATGAAACATTGTCCCGTTCCATAAAAATTTAATCATGATGAGCAAGAGTTGAAGGAAGGGTGTTAAGGAAGGACTTTGCCTGCAGTGTAAGCAAATGTGATCTTCTCTTTTGCTGGTTTTCTTTCTTTTTTTCATTGCTTGTCGAGTCATGGAGGGAAATAAATGACAGAGTCAAAAAGCAAGACACTTTCCACCTACCTCTTCCGATTGCCAGTGCTGTATAGTGACTAAGCCAAAACCAAAGAGAATTGACCCCAAAGTATCCACAGTGAAGAAAATCCAGAAGAAACCAAAAAAGCAATGTGGAGTGACGATGTTCCTTAATTGGCCTTTATTAAGAATATCAAAGTTCCAAAGGTACAATCGAATCATCCACAAAAAATAATATCATCCACATAAAATAATATCATCCACATAAAAATAAGATAATCCACATAAAAACCATAAAGGACCTAGTCCACTAAGAGCACAGGACCCATTTTGACAGCCCTTAGTGGACTAGGTCCTTTATGGCTTTTATGTGGATTATCTTATTTTTATGTGGATGATATTATTTTATGTGGATGATTCTATTGTACCTCTGGAACTTTGATATTCTTAATAAAGTCCAATTAAGGAACATTGTAACTCCACAGTGCTTTTTTTGTTTCTTTTGTATAGTGACTAAGCAACTGTAACTAATTACTGAACTTAATTAAAGTTGTGTTACTTTTACTTGTAAAGAAATGAAGAATAACATTTGTTCCTTTTACTGAAGTAATAGTTTTGCCAATTTTTATTACTTTTACTCAGTTACATCTGATGCTTGCAATTAAAAGTAAAATGTAACAACAGAAGTGAGATGTGACTGACGATTCCTCAGTAAACCAAATGAAATAGCAAAACCAGGAATAGCATTTTGCTGTTGCAAACCTCATCACATAAACAGTGGATCATTTTAGAAAAACACTGAAAACACCTCTTTTTTTCTAGCATTTGGTACAATTTGATGACAAGAAAATTGACCCTTTGAGCATGTTTATGGGAGAATTTGAATTTGGAATTGGTGTTCTACTGACTACGCTTATAGGAAAATATGAATTTTGATTTGAGCCTGGGTCCGTGGGATTATTTGTATACTTGATAATGATTTTAAGTTTTTATGTCCAATTTCTTTAGTATTATTTTCTTGTTATTATGTATATTATAAATTGTAATATGCTGAGTATTGTTATGGGAATATAAATATTTTAATGAAAAAAGCCCTCTTTTAGAAAGCCGCAATTGAAGTTTTTTTTTTATTGTATATAATTATTTATTAATTTTCAAATGGCATTACAAGTATTCATTTGTACAGAAAGTAAATTAGTTGAGATATGACCTATAACAATATAAATCATAAACTATCCAAATAAAATTAAAACAGGAAAAATCTTCCAACCAACTCAACTCAGGTCCTCAAAAAGTGGATCCAAGATTTCTTAAAGCGAGCTAAAGAAATATTATTAGAAGATAAATTACAGACAAACTGAGAAAAGGCAGATATATTAATTATGGAGCTAATAGTTTCTCTTTATCCAATCTGGACATGGCCAGAAAAGCTGTTAATTGTTGTGGTTCAAAGAAAACATATTTAATTGAACGGTAGCAGATTATTCACTTGCACGGATGTCACAAGTAAAACGTTGCTCCCAGTGAAGTGACTCCAGGTTTCAACAATAAAAATTCTCTTCGCCGTCTTTGAGTTTTTTTAGAAAGATCAGGAAATATTTGTATTTTGCACCCGAGGAACTCTTTCTTTCTGTTTTTGAAGAAAAGTATCAACAACCATGTTTTATCCAAAGCGAGAGCTACGGTCAAAATCATTGTTGAAGGTACTACTGTTTCTATTTCTGAAGTTTCCAACAGTTCAGATACATTCAATGGTGCTTGATTCAATACATTAACTTGCATTTGCGCCCCTTCTTTATTTGGCAAGTAATACACTTGAACAAATGGTGGTAAAGTTTCTTCTGAAATCTGTAAAATTTCTATCAGATATCTCCTAAGCATTTCCCTAGGAGTAACCGAGGTCAATCTAGGGAAGTTAATTAATCTTAAATTATTATTCCTAGAATTATTTTCAAGTGTCTCAATTTTCTTCCGTAAATTGATATTATCTTTAATTAGGGACTGCTGAACTTGTTTGGTCATAGATATTTCTTGATCAAGCTTTTGAGTAGTGGTCTTTGAAATAGTCACTTCCGTTGACAAATCTTTGAGCTCTCTAGAATGTTGAATCAATTTCCTTTCAATATGTTGGAAATTGGGACTAATAGTCTTGGTAAAATTTACAATCAAATCCCACAGTGAATCTAAAGTCACTTGTGCTGGTTTTTCAATAATAGGAAAACTGTGCTGAATGCTAGAGTGCTCACCGTCAAGAGAAGAAAAGTTCCCCTGGTTAGGTCCTGGCTGGAATCTTTCACCTCCGGTTACATGACCTCCCCCGGCTTCTTCTGCAGCTGCTCCCTGAACAGAGAGTACTGCCTCAGTCTCCCATGATGACCCTGCTGCCTCTAGGGGGAGTACTTCCCCCATCTCCGGGGTTTCCTCCACCCCTGGGGAACTTGCCAACCAGGGACACAGAGGTGGAGCTCTCGGGTCGGGGCTCAAGGTGGTCTCGAGCCCTGGAGAGACAACGCCGGTCTCGCCCCCATCCGGTGCTCTCAGCGGGCTTGCTCCCGACTCTGGTAGGGCTGCCTCCTGCATCCGCTGCAACATTTCTTCGATCCTGCCGAAGGAGGGCACCTCGGAGCGCCGTGAGGCGCCAACAGCATTCCTGCCCCTTCTCTTCGGCATCCTAGGTAGGAAACGAACCGATTCAAGAAAAAAAAGGGAAATAAGAATGGAGCGGTCAGAAGCGTCGCTCTCAGAGCGTCTGCACCACAGCCATCTTGGATGCAATTGAAGTTTTTACCATGGCCCAGGGCGCTAAGGCCCAGATTCTATAAACTATGTCCCAATTGTAGGCAGCTGTAGGCATCTAACAGCTGTCTAACCAGCCAATTGGGACACATGTTTTTTTTTTTAAATGCTTCCCAGGCAGGCTGCCTATATTGAAGGTGCCTCCAGGACCCTAGGGAGGCCTGCAAAACTGCCTAAGCTCGCCTAAGGCTAGGCGTAGCCTTAGGCGAACCTAGGCAGCCGTACATGTCTCCATAGGCCAGCGGGAGACATGTACAATTGTAAGTAGATGCATCCGCTACATTTATCGTGGCAAGGGATCTCCCTGCTGCGATAAGTATAGTGGGTGCAGTTGCTGCCACCTGTCTCCCACCACCACCGAATGATTGTGGCAGGAGGGAGCCCAACCCTTCCTGCCTGAAGACCGGTCCCAACCCACCCCTTTCCCCCTCTCCCCCCCCCCACTGAGATGGCCAATGTACCTAAGGTCCCACCCATAAAAGGATAAGTATAAAAATTAAAAAAAATTAAGGTTACCAATGTGTAATTCTGGACATATGTTTTATTTCCAGAATTATACATACCAAAAGGTGTGCAGGGTGTTCCTGCATGTGAAATCTTTACATGTAAGGGGTAATTATACAGTTGCTGCATGTATAGATTACATGTGCAGGTTACCAAGCCTAACTAGATGGACAGTGGCAATAGTGGGTATATGACTATATGTGTAGCAGTGATGAATAGATATATTAGTTTAAATGCCATGACCACCGCCACTGAAAATTACACTCTTTGTTAGTAAATAGGCTCCATTGAGAATAACAGGGCTTGCATTAATTTATGTTTGTTAAATCAGATTAAAGCTCATTAATGTGCATTCACACATTGGTAAATGAGGTACTCAATTTGTTTATCCCTAAGCTTCTTAGCTCTATCCTATTCAGATCTTCTTCCTAATGGAATCATTCTATACATTATGTCATTTTTGCTCTCCATCTTTTTTGAGATGGCACAATCGGAGCAGCATATAGTACTTAAAATGTGATTCATCACACTTTTATTTATATATTGATTTGTACAAATGTGTTTGAATACTCTTTGACATTAAGATATTTGAAATTTTGATTTCAAGTAATTTATGAATAATTCCTACCATTCTATTTGCTATTCTGACTGAAGCCGTATAAAAAAGAAAAACGGAGAAATTCAATGTTCTGTGATAACATCTAAAAAAGGAGCTGCTTCTAAATGGTACAAAATCTTACAGGTTAATTCATTTTTGCACCCAACGGGTACTGAAGATACGTAGCAATTTGACATTAATAAGGAGGTAACCATTGCCAAAGTGGAGCTCCCCCATTCCCTAGCATTCTTGGATGAGTGGCCTTGCTGGACTGATCCTACCTCTGGGTCCGCTCCTGCCCCCTCCCCCACAATCATGTTTACTTTGGCCTTTCACTTCCAAATTAGGACCACGTGCAATGTAAACAGATGGAAAGATGATACTGTGGGCCCTGCAGAGAGCAAAACTCAAAATAATGCTATTTTACATGATCCATATTTGTCGAAGTCACTTTTACCCTGCAAAAGATCACTTAAGGCCAACCGACATTTGTTTGGATGTTGACGCTAATAGGAAAACTGGGGCTCCTTCCTCTTGCCTTTTTGACTGTGGTATGAAATGAAATGAAAAGTGTCCAGAAAAGTGTGGAATAACTTGTAAGTTTCATGGCTCCACATCATTCTCTTCTTGGCTGGACTGAGAACTTTTCATTGGCCTTTGTACAATGTTTCTTCGTTACAATCAATGCAGTTTACATATTATGTCTAGCTACTTATTTTTTACCTAGAACAATGGAGGGTTAAGTGACTTGTTCAGAGTCACAAGGAGCTGTAATGGAAATTGATCCCAGTTCTGCTTGTTCTCAGGAAACTGCACTAATCATTAGGCTACTTTTCCATCTTAGGGAGATGTGGGCACTTTTTGGCTTTACCAGCAGGCAAATATCATTAATTAATGTGACTTGTCTTAATTTATTTTAAGCCATTATTAAGATGGACTTGAGAAAATCCACTTCTTATTTCTAGGATAAGCAGCATAAAATCTGTTTTACTCTGTTGGGATCTTGCCAGGTACTTGTAACCTGGATTCAGTGCATAGTAAGGGGGAATGGGGGGGGCAGACTGTCCTAGGCACTATCTTTGTGGGGGTGCCTGCGCTGTTCCTCCTCTCCACCCTTCTGACATTATTTCTAAGTTGTGAGACCAGAATGTGACATCAGAAGGGAGTCAAGGCCAGCGCAGGTGGAAGATGCTGTTCGCGTCAGCGAACATATCAAGAGGGACGCGAGAGGTTGGAGGGTGTATGGCATGGCGGGGAAAAGCAGGGGCACATGGTTCGGCAATGCCAGATGCCACCACCCTGGGTGCCAACCTCCCCAGGTGCTGGACTTGATGGACCTTCGGTCTGTCCTAGTATAGCAACTCTTAAGTTCATATGTTCTTATTTTAATAACAAGCTGCTTTGTTTGAATATGCTTCAGAGTATCTCATTAGCATGCTTAAACAAAATTGTTGTCTAAAATTCAGCCAGAACATTTATTGATCAGATAGTTTAATTCCAAAAACAAACACACATACACACACAAAAAAAGAACAACAAAAAACCAGCACTTTGTAAATAAGTGAATACTTTGTCTACAAACAATAATTCTTTTGAGGTGCAGAATTCTTTCTTAGCCACAATAATCAGCTGCAAAAGCTACCCTTTTGATTAAGTGAATGAACAAAGTCTAAAATGATTCTCTGTGTCACTTTACAAGTCTCACCCCAGAGAGAAAGTGTCAGGCAAGCACAAGAAAGGAACCTGGTTCAGAGTTAAGCATTTTCATGTCACTGAAGTTGCTTTTATTTGGTTGCACACTCTTGTGGAGCATTTCAAGTAGTTGATTGCTTTGAAAAATAATAAGAAAGGTAAAAGCTAAGCTAACTCACAAGTTTATGAACAGCTGTCAGATCAGTTATGTGCTAGGTTAAAATCAAGGACTGAAGGCTGAATGCAGAGCTCTTTCACTGCTAACAGGATTTCAATAGGGCATCTTACACTGCTTTCATCCACAAAAGTCCATTGCACAAGAAAGTTAAATGCTCTGTGTATCAAGTGGTTAATAAGCAATCGTTTGTTCTCCTTCTTGCTTTTATCCACCAACAGAACTGAGCCTGAAAGGCTGGGTACATATTTCATAACACAAAACAAGCACAGAGTTCATTTATTAAACTATTATCTAAATAAGCATGATTGGGTGGGGGATCACTTTAATATGATTTCATGAAATCTAGCATTATGTACATATAAGGGCCAGAATACTTAGTGAAATTGACTGTTGATGTGCATTAATGATGAATTTTAATGAATATGTTATCTGCTCAAAACACCAAGCTGAATAAGTTATAGGCATTAAAAGTTATAGGCATATGTAGCCGTGTCCTTCACTACCCGCACCCCCTTGCCCCAGACTGACATCGTGCTTACAGTTCTGGGACTCAAGAAACCGATGCCCATTCTCTGTGCTGGTGAAGGACCTTGAGCGTCTCACATGCTCAAGGCATGTTGCACTCCCTTCGAGAATCCCGGAGAGGGTGGGAGCCAGCAGGCCTTGAGCATGTGCAGATGCTCAAGGTCCTTCACCAGCAAAGAACGTCAGCATCAGTTTCCTGAGTCCCAGAACTGTAAGTGCGATGTTGGTCTGGGGCATGGGAAGAGGGTAATGGAGGATTGGAGTGCTGAACTTCGGGGTGGGGGGGGAGGAAGATAGCAATGCCAGTCATCTGGGGGAATAGTAATGCCAGTCATCGGAGGGGGGGGGGAGACAGCAGTGCCTGTCATCGGAGGGAGGAGGAGGATAGCAGTGCCAGACATCAGGGGTGAGATGGAACATAGTGTGTTGGTCAGCGGGTGGGGAGAGGAGGAAAAAAGCACCATCATCTAAAAAAGGAGGCTCGAATATAAACTGAGGCCCCCATTTTTGGGCTATGTTTTTGGCACAAAAATCTCAGTTTCCTTAGTGGATAGTGGATGTGTATGCCAGATAACCACAATGCTTACATCTTACAGCATTCAGAAATCTATAGGAGAACAACCCAAGGGGAGTTCCATGGCGGTTGGCTGCTAGGTATACCTCAACCCTACACCCCTACCCTCCTGACCAGCTCCCCAAACACTCTCTCCTGGCAGCTCCCACCAATCTTCTTCTGCATCTCCACTGGAATTCACATTTCCCCCTGTCTCTCCTTCTCTCTGCTTCCCTCCCACAGGTGACAGAGGCTATCCACAGCGATCTTGGCTAATGACACCCATCTTGCACCCACAAAATGCTGTAGAGGAGGACTACAATAGGCATCACAGGAGCACCAGAAGCATTATTGAGCGCACCTTTGGTCAGCTCAAGAACCGCTTCAGTTGTCAGGACTGTTCGGGGGAGGAGTTGCTCTACCAACTTGAGAAAGTGGCACAGATATTCATGGCTTGCTGCATGCTCCATAACCTTGCTCTAAGAAAAAGCCATCCCCTACCAGACCCTCCAACAACAACCCCAGCAGCAGTCACCAAATGCAGAGGAGGAAGAGGTGCCCCCCCCCTCCCAGAACATCGGTCTGTCCCAGAACATCAGTCTGTCCCAATATGGCAACTCTTATGTTCATATGTTCCTATTTTAATAATAATAATAAGCTGCTGTGTTTGAATATGCTTCAGAGTATCTCATTAGCATGCTTAAACAAAATTGTTGTCTAAAATATAGCCAGCTACTACTGTAAAGCAGAAATGGATAAGAACCTCTTCAATGTAACAAACAAATCAATAATATACAGGTTCTACATACAATTGAATTGATAATGAACAAGAGGAAAAGACCTCAGAAGCCTGCACCATAAGGAATAATAAATTCCAACAATGGTTTCTCAGCAGGACAGGTTCTCTATCATTGGTCTCAAAAACCTCTCAAAACCGATTGACAAAAAAAATTTTTGTTTAACAGTGTATTCAACACCTGCACATTTTAATCGGTATAAAATTGGTAATGTAATGCACTTATCTGGATTAATGATAAGAGCCCGACGGGACCCGTTTCGCCAGATTATTGGCTTCGTCGGGGGACTTTTCGATAGCTAAAAAGCAACAGAAAAAGACAAGTGCTAATTTATTAAGAAAATCTGCAGTGTCCTTAATGTATGAAGGACCTTTCGGAACCTCGTACTTCAAAAATTGATCTAAAAAAATTGACAACGGTTCCAACAGGGAGTCACGAGATGACATAATCGGTCTCCCAGGAGGTTGCTGAAGATTCTTATGGATCTTTGGTAACGTGTAAAACACTGGAATCGTGGGCCATTGTTTATTTAAAAACCGATGGTCTTTCTGTGTGATGAATCCAGCTACCAAACCCACATTCGTTAGTTTTAGGATTTCTCTTTGTAACCTAGTGGTAGGATTAAATTCTAATTTTTCATATACATCATGTTGACTCAATTGCTGACAGATCTCGTTGTAGTAATATTTTTTATCCAGGACTACAACAGCTCCTCCCTTGTCTGCTTTCTTAATAATAATGTTCTCATCTTTCTGAAGAATGGATAAAGCTATTCTTTGCGCAGAACTTAAATTCCCTTTGACCTTATGACAAATTCTGTACCAATCATGAATATCTCTCAAAACACATTTTTTTAAATGTGCTGATGACCGGGTCCACTGGGCCCGGGGGCACCCACTTCGAATGGAGACTTACAATGGTACGGTCATAACTCTCCGTTTTGTCACTAAAAAATAAACGCAACTGAATGACCCTCAAAAATTTTTCAAAATCAACAGAAAATTTGAACAAATCAAAGTTAGACGAGGGAACAAATGAGAGTCCTTTTGACAAAAAATCTGTTTCATCAGCGGTGAGAAGTTTATTAGAAATGTTGACTACCACTGGTTTATTTTCGCTTGAGACCTCGTATTCGGTCGTGATCTTGGCGTGCCTCTTCTGCCTCTCGATCTGCCGCATCTTTGAGTTGCCCGATCATAAAAAAGCCTGATTGGAGCTATTAGTGGAAGATGTCGAAGAGGAAGTACCCTCAGAACCACTCATGTTACCACTTGTCTGTGCCTTCTGTGTGACATCTGTGTACATCCATGGATAGATTCTTTGATTGCTGTAATCATATTCATCTCTCTTAAACTTCTTCGTCTTATTCCTTTTCAGGTTTTCTCTAAATTTATCCATGTTCTCATTCAATTGTTTAAATTGTGTCTCAAAATCATCAGAAGGTTGTGTATTTTTTAAAATACCAATATCTGTGTCCAATTTGGTTTTTAAGTCATTCACAGTGGATAAACTTTTCTCAATTATCAGTAACATGAGGTCTAAGGAGCATTTATTTAGAATCTTATTACAAGTACTAATAAACTCGGAATCCTCTTTAAATGATTGTGGGGCTTTATTGATCCTTAAACCCCTCGGAATCCTCTCTAACTTGCAATACTCTATTAGTATTCCACTGTTTGTTTCCATACTAATCATAGATTTAAAACTTTTTATGATATCACCCCATGCAGTTGATTGGACTTGGGAGGTGTGTAAATTCTCGAATTGGGTTGGAAATTGTAATAATTTATCAACCCGTTCATTGGTGAAACTGAATACTGTTTTCCATTCATTCGTTGCCATTATAACTATAGTAAACTACTACTGTAAAGCAGAAATGGATAAGAACCTCTTCAATGTAACAAACAAATCAATAATATACAGGTTCTACATACAATTGAATTGATAATGAACAAGAGGAAAAGACCTCAGAAGCCTGCACCATAAGGAATAATAAATTCCAACAATGGTTTCTCAGCAGGACAGGTTCTCTATCATTGGTCTCAAAAACCTCTCAAAACCGATTGACAAAAAATTTTTTTTGTTTAACAGTGTATTCAACATCTGCACATTTTAATTGGTATAAAATTGGTAATGTAATGCACTTATCTGGATTAATAATAAGAGCCCGACGGGACCCGTTTCACCAAATTATTGGCTTCGTCGAGGGACTTTTTGATAGCTAAAAAGCAACAGAAAAAGACAAGTGCTTAAATTTCACTCAAACAAATAAATGTTAAATACAATTGTCTCGAAGTTTATACGAAATAGTACTCATTGCATTCAGTCTGAATTACAACACATCAAAAAATGGCGCCGGTGGCGCAAGAACGCCACGCATGCGTACTTAAAGGGACCACACGATGACGTCACTAAATGTATTAGAAAAAAGAATGCCAGCCGATATTGCTGTTTAAGCAATGTGTGAGCATAGATCCAACCTGAAGCTTAAGAAAATCAGTGCCCCCATAGTAGAACATTGCCTTGATTTCGCCCATGAATTCCATCAGTTAAGGTGTATGTGCATCGATAAAGAAATCAAGAATGATCGGAGAGGTGATCGTCACACGAGACTCCTGCAAAGAGAAGCAAGATGGACCTTTCAGCATAGTTCCATGGAACCCGCGGGTTTAAACAGCAATATCAGCTGGCATTCTTTTTTCTAATACATTTAGTGACGTCATCGTGTGGTCCCTTTAAGTACGCATGCGTGGCGTTCTTGCACCACCGGCGCCATTTTTTGATGTGTTGTAATTCAGACTGAATGCAGTGAGTACTATTTCGTATAAACTTCGAGACAATTGTATTTAACATTTATTTGTTTGAGTGAAATTTAAGCACTTGTCTTTTTCTGTTGCTTTTTAGCTATCAAAAAGTCCTCCGACGAAGCCAATAATCTGGCGAAACGGGTCCCGTTGGGCTCTTATCATTAATCCAGATAAGTGCATTACATTACCAATTTTATACCGATTAAAATGTGCAGGTGTTGAATATACTGTTAAACAAAAAAAATTTTTGTCAATCGGTTTTGAGAGGTTTTTGAGACCAATGATAGAGAACCTGTCCTGCTGAGAAACCATTGTTGGAATTTATTATTCCTTATGGTGCAGGCTTCTGAGGTCTTTTCCTCTTGTTCATTATCAATTCAATTGTATGTAGAACCTGTATATTATTAAAATATAGCCAGAACATTCATTGATCAGATAGTTTAATTACCCTCCCCCCCAAAAAAAAAAAAAAAAAAATACACACACACACACACCCGCTAGATGCAGAGAGTGTACCAGGCAACTTAATATAGACAAACTTCCAATAAAGGTCAAAGAAAAATTGTTTATTATATATAGTGTTACAAGTGTGGGCCCTCCTTTCACCAACATACACACACCCTCCCACCAGCACCACACACACACCACCTGTCCCTCCCCACCACATACACAGCCCTTCCCCTCCCCCACCATCACACCCCTCCCCCTCCCCCCAGCACCATGCACATACCCTTCCCACTATACATACATACTCCTCCCCAGGACCACACACACCCCTCCCCCCAGCACCACACACACATACATACACACACACACACCCTCCCCAGCATCACACACATACCCTCCCTCTCCTCCCAGCACCACACGCACATGCTCTCCCTCTTCCCCTCCCCTAAACCCAGCTGCACAGTAACAGCCACATGTAGAGGCTAAGGCCTACTTCCCCCTTCCTTCTCCCCCTCCCATATCCCCTCAAGGCCTTGCCAGACCACCCTCTGGTCTGTGCCGAAGCACAGGAGCTTGCTTCTGCTCCCTCATAAGCACTATCAGAGTCCCCATCTCCTGTGTTACTGCTGGCTCCCACCATAGATTCTGCCTTGTGGCACTGAGGCCACCTCATGGTTTCTCCAGAGAGCTGCTGGGGAACAGGGTCCAGGATTGGGGCATCTCTCCCAGTTGTATGGGGGCATTTGATGGCAGTTGCTGCTGATGCAGTTTCTCTCTGGCTAGGCATAGTGGCAGAGGTAGAAGCTGTAGTCTGTTACTGAGCCGATAGTTGGGAGGTCTGGAAATTGCTCATGAGGGTCTGGATGCTCCTATATTTCATCAATCATGACTTTGTTGGTTTCCAGCACCTGTCACTATACAGCCATCTGCTCCCTCTGAAACTCCAACCCTTCCTGCAGGAGCTGCAACTTCTGTTGCCTGTAGTCACCCAGGAAGATATTATGTCCCAGGAGCCTCTAGGCAAGGCATATAAACTGCCTCCACTAGCACTGGGGTCCCCTCCTCAGAAGATGTTACCCTCCATCATTGGCCTCATCAACATCAGGATCATCATCGGAGAACTCTGTGGGAGGGGGGAGTATGGGTCCTAAAGCTGCTGCATCTTCAGCCTCTGCCACCACAGCTGTAGCTATCTCCTTAGCCTTCTGTGCTGCTGGCTGATCCTGGTGCTAGCTGTTTACTGTCATGTCCTGAGTCTGGCTCTCATTAGCAGCTCCTGGGTCTGGTGGCCCTCCAGCATGCTGCACACCACTTGGTCCTGCCTCTTCTTCAGATGTTACTTCTGCATAAAGAACAGAAAGCATATGTTGGTCCTGCCCATGTCATTCACCTGCCACAGCTTACCAATTTTAATGTAATTTTCCCTCTAGGTGCCCTTCCAATGCAAGTTGGAAGCAGTGCCAGCGTCATTGCCGCACCCCCTCCCCCCAGTGCTTTCTGCCACTACAAATCCAGCTACCAGAGGCCATTGTACTGTTTAACCATTTCCAAGAGATACCAAGGAGCCACATCCAGATACCTGAAGGTGAGCATTCTTAGACAGAGGTGAGGTTGGTGGGAAAACAGAGTGTTGGTAGGGAAGGGGAAAGGTATGTTAGGAATGGGGAGGGGGAGTAGCAGAATAGGTGTAAGCTGCTACACAGGACTGCCTCCTTCCCCATCCAACACACTTGAGGCATCACCTCCTGCAGAGGTGTCCTGATTGCCCACACTATGTGTAGCGGTCTCTGAGATGTGACAGTTGATGAGCTGATCCGTGGTTGTGATATCTGACATGTCAGCCCCAGTAGACCTGCCTGCCACCTTCACATGGACCTCTCTCTTGAGGGCCTTCCATTTTTTATTTTATATTTGCAGTCCTCTAGTTTCAAGTTTCAAGTTTATTAGCTTTTAATATACTGACCATAAACAAATATCTGGCCGGTTAACAATAAAATTTTAAAAGGGTAAGAAAGAAGAAAGATAAAATAATAGGCATTTAAAAATAAATAGAGTGAACATTAATGACATTAACTAGACAAACTTGAAAGTGAGGGGAAAAGGGAAAGGAGGGGAAAAGTTACATATTTGAGAAGAAAAGGAGAGAGTGGGAATGGGATAAAACGTATAGGGTAGGGTCGCTTTGTTAAAGCGGTTGGTTGCTTAAGAGAGAAAAGGAAATAATAAAAATTTAAGAAAAGGAAAGCAGAAGGTAAGTCTAAACACAGCCGAATGCGTCACGAAATAAAAAAGTCTTTAGGCTTAACTTGAATTTGTCTAGATGTTGTTCATCGTGGAGTTGCTGTGGCAGAGAATTCCATAACGTTGGGGCAGCTACTGCAAAATTTATTTTCCAGGTGTAATAGAAGTCTTTTATGGAGGGAATAAACAGAAGCTTTTGATCAGTTGACCTTAGAGTACGTGGGGAACATTGGGGAATGAGAAGCTTATCAAGAAATGAAGGCTGGTGAGAGAGTTTTATTTTGTAGGTCAGTAAGATGATTTTATAGGTGATACGATGAGTGACGGGGAGCCAATGTGCCTCTTTCAGGAGTGGAGTAACATGATCAAATTTGCCTGTTTTATAAATTAGTTTTATTGCTGTATTTTGTATTAATTGTAGGCGTCGGATTTCTTTTTGGGGGAGACCGTTGAGAAGAGAGTTGCAATAATCTAAGTGTGAGATGACTAAAGAATGAACCAGGATATTGATTGAGTCGGTTTCTAGAATTGAAATTAGTGAACGAATGAAGCGAAGTTTGAAGAAACAGATTTTTACAACTGAACTAATATGGTCGTGGAAAGTAAGATCCCTATCAATGATGACTCCTAATAGTTTTATTTTTGTTTCCATTTGTATAGGAGTGGATTTGATAGAAATTTTTCCCGATAAGGATTCGCAGGTTTTGATTGGAAGTAGGAGGCCACGGGATTTATCAATATTGAGGGAGAGTTTATTTGAGTAGAGTAGAGCCAATCATCCCAGTTGTGGTGGTGGACTGCATTAAGGTGTGCAGCTATTGCAGCCCACTTCCTGCCCTTATATAGGCAATAAGCCTTTTCCCTGTAGATGAAAAGAGGTGGTCATATTGAGTATTAACTTCCATTACTAAAATCTCTGCCTCAGCCTGAGTGAAATTTGACTTGCGGCTGAGAGCCTGCTCGAATCTGGGAAGCTTCTTTGGAGGCATGTTAATGACAAGGTAGGGAAGTTTGAAAATGAGGGTGTGGACATATATATAGGCAACATTGGACATCCAGGGTGCGGTCAACTGGACGCCCATTCACTGTACATCTAACTTTTCTGTTATTGGTTGTTTTTCTGGCATCTAGCGGAAATCCGGTCACTAGACATCATTTTTGAAGGTTAACGTTTATTGTATCGGGCAATGGTGCGCCCGCATCTGGAGTACTGCATCCAATATTGGTCACCATACCTTAAGAAAGATATGGCGAAACTCGAGAGTTCAGAAAAGAGTGACACAATTGATAAAAGGTATGGAAAACCTTTCAAATGCTGAAAGATTAAGAAACTGGGGCTCTTTTCCCTGGAGAAGTGGAGACTTAGATAGAGACTTACAAGATCATGAAGGGCATGGAGAAAGTGGAGAGGGACAGATTCTTCAAACGTTCGAAACAACAAGAACGAAAGGGCATTCGGAAAAATTAACAGGGGACAGATTCAGAACCAATGCTAGGAAGTTCTTCTTCACCCAAAGGGTGGTGGACACCTGGAATGCGCTTCCAGAGGGTGTGATAGGACAGAGTACGGTTTTGGGGTTCAAGAAGGGATTAGATAATTTCCTGAAGGAAAAGGGGATAGAAGGGTATACATAGAGGCAGTGGCGTACCAAGGGGGGGCGGGAGGGGCGGTCCACCCCGGATGCCAGCCCTGAGGGGGTGCTCCCGGCCTTGCCGTTCAGTCCCCCCCACCCCCGAAGGACCGCTCGCCCCACTGACCTTCCTGCACCACCTGTGAAGCAGCCCGCAGCAGGATCGCGACGTCAGCGATTCCTGAGCTGCTTGGGCGCTGCTTCCTGCGCCGCGGTCCCGCCCCTCCTCTGACATCAGAGGAGGGGCGGGACCGTGGCGCAGGAAGCAGCGCCTAAGCAGCGCAGGGATCGCTGATGTCGCGATCCTGCTGCGGCTGCTTCATAGGTGGTGCAGGAAGGTCAGTGAGGTGAGCGGTCCTTCGGGGAGGGGACTGAACGGCAAGGCCGGGAGCATAGGTAGTGCTGCTTCATAGGTGGTGCGGGGAGGCCAGGGGGGCGAGCGGTCCTTCGGGGTGGGGCGGGCGGGCAGGCAGGTAGGCAGGCTTTCAAGGGGGGACAGGCCTTCAAGGGGGGGACAGGCCTTCGGGGGGGGTGTGCAGACCTTCAAGGGGGAGGGACAGGCCTTCAAGGGGGGGGCAGGCAGGGCTTCAAGGGGGGGCAGGCAGGCCTTCAAGGGGGGACAGGTCTACAAAGGGGTGGGACAGCCCTACAAGGGGGTGGGACAGGCCTTCAAGGGGGGCAGGCCTTCGGGGGGGTGCAGGCCTTCAGGGGGTGAAGACCTTCGTGGGTGGTGCAGGACTTCGGGGGGGGTGCAGACCTTCAAGGGGGGGACAGGCCTTCAAGGGGGTGCAGGCCTTCGGGGGGGTGCAGACTTTCAAGGGGGGGACAGGCCTTCAAGGGGGGGACAGGCAGGCAGGCCTTCAAGGGGGGACAGGCCTACAAGGGGGGGACAGGCCTACAAGGGGTTGGGACAGGCCTTCAAGGGGGGTGCAGGCCTTCCGGTGGGTGCAGGCCTTTGGGGGGGTGCAAACCTTCAAGGGGGTGCAGGCCTTCAAGGGGGGGATAGGCCTTCGGGGGGGTGCAGGCTTTGGGGGGGGTGCAGGCCTTTGGGGGGGTGCAGACCTTCAAGGGGGTGCAGGCCTTCAAGGGGGGGACAGGCAGGCAGGCCTACAAGGGGGGGACAGGCCTACAAGGGGGAGACAGGCCTACAAGGGGGTGGGACAGGCCTTCAAGGGGGGGACAGGCCTTCAGGGGGGTGCAGGCCTTCGGGGGGGGTGCAGACCTTCAAGGGGGGGACAGGCCTTGAAGGGGGGGACAGGCAGGCAGGCCTTCAAGGGGGGGACAGGCCTACAAGGGGTTGGGACAGGCCTTCAAGGGGGGTGCAGGCCTTCAAGGGGGGACAGGCAGACCTTTAAGGGGGGACAAGCATTTGGGGGGACCCTGGTTTAGAAGTACACAGAGGGAAGGGGGTGTTCAAAGAGACGTGCATATGCCAAACTTTGGGAGGGGAGGAAGAAATAATGGGTCTGAAAATAGAGGAGAGGGAGAGAGATGATGGACCATGGGATTTAGGGAGGGAAGGAACAGAAAGGGAGAGAAATTGGACACAAGGGATGGTGTGGAGGAGGGATAGAGATACTGGATAGGAGGGTAATTGGGAAAAGAAAGGGAGATATGGTGTACTCTGGGCCCCAGAGCAGGTGTCCTCCAGCTGCATTGCTACCACTAGGGGGTGGAATATTTTCAGTCGCTAAGGACAGGTATGTTCCCTGGAGTCCTGCAGAACTTGCCTGTCCCTCACAATTGAAAAATGTGACAGTAAAACAGCACCCTCTATTGGTGAGACTGTGGGTGGAGGACTCCTGCTCAGCTTAGAGGGAACAGTGCTCTGGGGTGGTGGGGAAGGAGGGAGAGATGCCGGATGAAAGGGTAGTTAAGAAAAGGTGGATCTGTGGAGGGAGATGAAAAAAAGGAAAGATACCAGACTTCCTGGGGAGGGAAGGGAAATGGAAAGGGAGGACAGAGTTGGCAGATGGATGGTTAGCATGCAGAAAGAAGAAAGAAGGAGACCCTGGCAAGCAAGTTATCAGAATTAAACCAGAGCCTTGGACCAACAAGATTTGAAATATAACCAGACAACAAAAGGTAGAAAAATTAATTTTATTTTCTGTTTTGTGATTATAATATGTCAGATTTGAAATGTGTATCCTGCCAGAGCTGGTGTTGGACTGCAAACGTGAGCTAGGATTTAACAGAGAGAGGAAAAGTCCTTTTTGTTTCTTTATTTTATTTACACCACAGCTCCAGTGTGGTTAGGAGAAGCCAAAGGGGGTGAAAAAGCTATAAAACCCACCAGGAGTTTTGAAAAAAATCACCCAACTGGGCAGGAAAATTGAATTGAAAAACCAATTCAATAGGCTGAATCGAATCGAAATTTTTTTTCCTGAAATCTGGCAACATTAGTTTGCGCTACTGTCTTAGAATTTAGGACCTGGGATTGGGGAGAGATGGCATCCTCAGTACTTTATAATGCAAGTGAAACGAGGATTTGGTCAGACTTTTGAAGGGTCTGCAGAAAAAAAAATATTGTATAGCCCGTGACATGAGACAGCAGGAAATGGGAACTTTTCTTCCTTCTATTTTTGTGAATGGAAAGGCTGAGGATGTCAGAGAGTTCAGTTAAAATATGTGCTTTATAAGAAAATATAATAATGTGTTTTATAAAGTTTATAGCATAGCTGGCCTACCCAGTGAGGTGTTCCTAGTGGTGGTGGTGGCAGCGTGTCAATGTGTTGAGAGGAAGAGGTGGTCTGGGAAATTCTGCTGAGCAAACTCCGGGCCCATTTCCACCCCCCAGTTAGTCCACTCCACTCAACTGGTTCACACACTGAGTGGGTCTTTGGGTATTGTTTTGGGATCTCTTCCAGTGGTTTATCAGTATCTCCTTCTGGTCCAAGGAAGGAAACTTTGTTATCCTTAGCATTGACCTACAGAATATGTTTGTAACAGCGCTGCTTATGTGGCATTAGGCTATGTAGTGATCGAAAGAAAAAAACAGACCTTTGCACATTTTTGCACTATATGGTGGGTGTATGAGGAGATTCACATTTCCTGCACAGCTAAGTCCATGTGAAGTTACCTTGTGCTGTATTTGACATCTAGCAAGGTCTCTGTTTGAAAGGAAAGATCTAAACTTAAAAATGAAGTGGCCAGAAGTTATGGTAAAAGCAGATAGTGTAGCTGGTTTTAAGAAAGATTTGGACAAATTCCTGGAGGAAAAGTCCATAGTCTGTTATTAAGACACGGGGGAAGTGTCTGCTTGCCCTGGATCGGTAGCATGGAATGTTGCTACTCTTTGGGTTTTGACCAGGTATTAGTGTCCTGAATTGGCTACCATTAGAATGGGCTACTGGGCATGATGGACCATTGGTCTGACCCAGTTAGGCTATTCTTATGTTATGTTCTCATCTGTAGGGGCCTTTGTTTTCACTTCTTATTTTAATGTATTTTTTTCTGGGAACTTATCAGTGTTTTTTATAATGGGAACAAAAATGGAAGAGAATTAATGTGTGCGGAATGGGGGGTAACTAATTTCTTCAGCTAAATAATTCAATCCACTTCAAACAGACATAGGAGAACTCACGCACCATTCACACACCCTCCAACCAAAAACGTCAAAAGAAAAAAACTGTTCGACAACCTCCTAACACTCGACCCCCAACTCTACAACCTATTGACCTCGACCACAAACTACAAAACCTTCAAAAAAGAAATAAAAACCCTTCTATTCAAAAACACATAAAACCGAACTAACACAATCAGAACTGTCACAAGCATCTCCTGCAACTACTCCATATGTACTTCTGATGTCATGACAATTCAGACATAATTTATGTTATGTTATGTTTGGAATATAAGAAAATTTTCACTGCCTGTTTCTATTCTGACCATTTATTCCGTTTCATGGTCATTACAAAAAATATTTTTTTACATGGGGGGGTGTCAAAAAATGATGGGCCCCGGGTGCCACATATCCTAGGTACGCCACTGCATAGAGGATTACTGTACAGGTCCTGGACATGATGGGCTGCTGCGTGAGCGGACTGCTGGGCGTGATGGACCTCTGGTCTGACCCAGCAGAGGCACTGCTTATGTTCTTATGACTCCACCCAATGCATCCTTTCTCTTCAAAAGGGTGTATGTTTGATACTGTCAATGACCTCAGCCTGCTGGACCCTCCTGCTGTACTTGGATTGAGTTAAACAACCTCTCATCCTGTTCACACGGATCCACCCCTACCCTTGAAGGGGCATCTCCCTCCTAATAAGTGTATGTATGATGGCTTGCAGAACCTGCCTAATGCACTGCAGATGCTACAGCCACTGACTTCAAAGTAAGTGGTGGACATGTAAAAGTTGCATTATGAGACTCAAAATTGAAGGGGAGAAATGTGTAGAAGCTGATCAAGGCTGAATTGCTTATCTAATATTTCTGTTCTGTGTTCACAGCTGAAGAGCCAGGAGCAGGACCGCAGAAGTCAAACACAAATAGTGATAGTGGTGTGGTAGACCCTGATCAATTTTCAAAGCATTGTGTATGTGAGGAGCTAGCTAAACTGAAGGTGGACAAAGTAATGGGGCCAGATGGTATATATCCAGGGGTACTGAAGGAACTTCGGTAAAAGTTCTAAAGGTTCTGCTGTCTGACCTTTTCAAAGCTCCTCTAGAAATGGAAGTGGTATCAGAGGACTGGAGAAAGGCAGATGTGGTCCCTCTCCACAAAAGTGAAAGTAAGGAAGAAGTAGGGAACTACAGGCCAGTAAGTCTGACTTCTGTGGTATGTAAATTAATGAAAACACTTTTAAAACAGAGAATAGTCAAGTTTCTGGAATTCAGCGGATTACAGGACCTAAGACAACATGGATTCACTAGAGGCAGGTCTTGTCAGACAAATCTGATCAATTTCTTTGACTGGTTGACTAGAGACTTGGATAGAGGGATTACGATAAATATATTGTATTTAGATTTTAGCAAAGTTTTTGACAGTGTTTCACACAGACATCTATTAAATAAATTGAATGCCCTTGGGATGGGCCCCAAAGTGACAAACTGGGTCAGGAATTGGTTGAGTGGAAGGCAACAGAGGGTAGTGGTCAAGAGAGATGTCTCTTAGGAAAGGGGTGTTGCCAAGGTTCAGTTCTTGGGCCTATTTTTTTTTTTTTTTTTACATTTTTGTAAGCAATATTGCTTAAGGCCTGTCAGGTAAGATTTGCCTCTTTGCAGATGATACCAAAATTTGCACTAGAGTAATAATAATAATAATTTTATTCTTATATACCGCCATATCAAAAAAGTTCTAGGCGGTTCACAACAAGCTGAGCTAGTACATACATTGAAGATAAAATACAATAGATTGGAATGATAGAAACTTATGACAGATAAAAGCAGAATGCATTTACAATACAATGCAGATGAAATACATTGGATTAAAATAAGAGAAACTTATTGACAGTTAAAAAGAATGCATTGAAAATACCAACCTAACAGGCCAAGCTGATGCAAATAAGAAAAATAAAATACCACGAACGCCTTCTTGGTTGAAATTTGAAGATTCCTTATCAATTGGTGAACTGTTGTGGACTGTCCCCTTTTACGAAATCTGGGAATGAACCAAATCTGACATGAAATGCATTTTAAGAATTAGAAAAAGGTGTTAAGGTTCATTGGAAGGATACTATTTGGGCTCCTATTAGGAATAATCCTAATTATAAAATATAGGATAAGAATTAATTGGAAGATCTGGAAAAAGGCTGGAAATTGGCAGGTTAATCATTTAAAGAATAATGAAGATTGGGTTTCATTTTGTGAATTAGGTAAATATGGGTTACCTGAAAAGCAACAATATAGATGGATCCAGCTTTTGCACTTTATCAAATTAGCTCATTTACATCATAAATTAAAAATCTAAGAACCAGAATATATTTCCTTATGCTCTTCTTTAAATAGCTTTAGAGGAGCAGCCTCTAAATGGTATCAATGTTTAAAATTAGCCACTTGTAAGCGTCCTCTCGGTCTGCAAAGCACTTGGGAATTCAAGTTGGGTTTTCAACCAGGTGAAGCACACTGGGAAAAGATCTGTCAATTACATCCTCTTTACACTCAGCCAGCATAATGCAATCTCTCTTTTGCCTTATACACAAAGCTTTATGGACGCCGCTGAAATTGTTTAAAATTGATAACAATCAAATGAATGTTTGTTGGTCTTGCAATTTTGCAGTTGGTACTCTGGAACACATGTCCTTATGTGGTTGATTACTGGAATAAAGTTTGATCATCCATTTCTAAAATACTTTCCATATCAATTCCTTTGTCTTATAAATTAATTATTTTCAGCACTACTGATACAGACATTGAGCTGGATATTTATAAAGACCAGTTACTGAAGAATCTATTTATGATAACTATTAAATATATCCTTTTCCACTGGACGGATTCTTCTAAGTTGGAATACAACAATTGGTGGAATTTGGTGTGTATTTGCTAAATATGAAAAAATGTTTGCAGTTAAATGTGGCAATTTGTAGAGATTTGACCAAATATGGGAACCTTTGCTTAAATTCTGTAATTAATATATTTATGGCAGTTATTATGATACTCTTATTACCTGGACTATTGCATCTCACTATTTTGTGGCATTACAGAAAAAGAATGCAAGAGGCTTCAACTACTATAAAGCATAGCCTCGTGACTAATTCTCAAAAGGAACCGATATGAAAAGGCAAGTCCACTATTAGAACAAAACTATTTGTTTTGTATATGTGTATTATGTATTTATTTTAAATCTAATAAAATATTTATTGGAAAAAATAGGAAAGACTACATCCATTCATTTAAAGATAAAGATAAAGGGGAGGGAAGAAAGGGAAGAGGAGGTGAATGAAACATTTTCAAGAGATATAAGGACCTATCAGCAGTATACATCAAGAAAAAAAAAAATTTTCAATACTATGAAACTTTATTATCCAGTTCTAGGCTAGAGTACTTTGGCTGAACAATTACCAAAGGGATTAGGGAAATGACTAGTCTTCTATTTCATGCAACAGTTATCCTCAGTATTTTACAACCTGAAAAACAGCATAGTGCAGTCAAAAATGTAAATTGAATAACTAAAGTATACACAAACAAGCACACACCTGCTACCTATAGTCAACAATTCTTATACCTATCTTCTACGGCTCATCTAAAAATAAATTTCAATACAATCTCTCTTCTTTACCCTTTAAGTTAGAGAGACAAGGAGGCAATGTACAAATCTATAATGAGGGATGATAAACTAAGAAACAGGAGACATAATAGGTGCCAGTATGAAATCAGATGTCAGAAAAGAACAGATGACATAGAAGCCAGGGTAACAAAGCCTTAGGTTTGAGCAAAAAGAAAAACAACGATAAAGAGGTGCTCAAAAAGTTAAGGGGTTTTACTTGTTCAAATTCATTTTGGTCTCTGGTTGGTAAACAGTGAAAATAAATTTTAAGTCACCATGAACATCCATTCACCCAAATATGAACGTGTGTCTTTTATTTACTTTTTGCTGCCTTCAATCCTGGATATTTTTGTGATTTATATTTTATGGTTTATTTCTATCTGATATTCTGTCTTTCCAAAACACATCAAAACAGAGCCCTTTTGACAGATATAAAATTTCTGTGTGCTTAGAATAAAAACAGGAAAAGAAGCTGAAATAAACTTTGTTCCTTTGCTCGAACATGTAGCACCTCATTTAGAATCTTTCCTTATTTGTAAAGATTGCATTCCTATGGAAAGTTACTTTTAAAGCTACAATTCCATTTATCTTGTCTTTTATCATATGAATAGTCCTTGAAACCTGCTTTAGCCTCCTGTGTCTCACTATATATCACATGCAGATAGTTATTTTTTTCTTTTGCATCATTTATCCTTTCTTTCAACTACTGATTCAATCGTATCTTTATGATGCACACAGTGGCATAGCGAGGGTGAGAGGCACCCGGGGCGGTAGAGCCCCTCCCCTGCCTTCATCTCAGCCCCCCACACACACACTCCTTCCCTGATCCCCCTCTACCACTCCTTCCCCCATACAGTACCTCTAGTTGTTCACCACCGGAAGCAACAAGAACTTCAACGTACTCCTCGCGACCCCATTGCCTCTCCCGCTGACATCACTTCCTACGCACGGCACCCAGAAGTGACATCTGCGGGAGAGATGATACGGTCGTGAGGAGCATGTCAAAGTTGTTGCTCAAGGCAGTATGGGGAAGGGGCTGGAGGAGTTGCCATATAGCGAGAGATTAGAGAAATTGGGCCTCTTCTCCCTTGAAAAGAGGAGACAGAGGGGCATGATAGAAACATTCAAGATAATGAAGGAAATAGACTTAGTAGGTAAAGACAGGTTGTTCACCCTTTCGAAGGTAGAGAGAACGAGAGGGCACTCTCTAAAGTTGAAAGGGGATAGATTCCGAACAAACATGAGGAAGTTCTTCTTCACCCAGAGAGTGGTAGAAAACTGGAACGCTCTTCCGGGGGCTGTTATAGGGGAAAACACCCTCCAGGGATTTAAGACAAAGTTGGACGGGTTCCTGTTGAACCAGTATGTAAGCAGGTAGGGCTGGTATTTGACCTGGGGGCCACCGTGGGAGCGGACTGCTGGGCACGATGGACCACTGGTCTGACCCATCAGCGGCAAATTCTTATGTTCTTATGCCTGCAGGTGTCATTTTCATGAAGGCCCAATAGGTTTTGGGTGAGTTTTGGAGGTTCACCATACATTATAAACTGTTATAGTGACAGATGACACAATTGACACAAACCAGTCCTGACTGAGAATAGCTTCAGCACAGTAGCACAAATCTGTCCTAATACCATACTTGGACTGCAACTCACTATTTTGTGGCATTACAGAAAAAGAATGCAAGAGGCTTCAACTACTACAAAGTATAGCCTCGTGACTAATTCTCAAAAGGAACCGATATAAAAGGGTAAGTCCACTATTAGAACAACTACACTGACTGCTAATGAAATAGAGAATTCAGTTCAAGATAACCTGCATGGTTCACAAAGCAATCTATGGAGAGAACACGTAAGGACTAACTTCTGATATTAAAGTCCCACATTCCTTCTTCAATTCACACACTATACAATGCTACAAACTATCCTTCCCATCTTCTCAACAAGTATGGCAGAAAAGAATATTAAAAACTACCTTTGAATACCAGGGACCTTTCATATGGAACAAATTGCCAATACACATAAAACAACCCATCAACTACTTTGAATTCCAGAAGAAACTAAACACATACCTCTTCTCACTATAGTCACGTTACCACCCTTCACCCCTTCCTTCTAAACCAACGCTCCTTCTAATAATGTAACTCATAAACTTGATCTAGATCTTATTGTAAAAACCACATGGATTCCATGCAGAAAATGGCAGTATATAAGGCACTGTATTGTATTGTATGTGTACCTGGGACTTTTTAATGTGACTTTTGCCGCAGTACCCCTTAGATTGCCCCTCTGATCTGCTGAACTGTGTCTGTGTGGCCACTGAAGCTGTAATACAGGCTAGAAGGTACTGTTTCTCTCACATCTTTAGGTGATGGTAGAGGGTCAATGGCCACTGGGGAAGTAAGAGGGATCCTGTCTTAATCCCTCCAGTGGTCATCTGGTCAGTTTAGGTACCTTTTGGACCCTTATTTATTTTTAAAAACAGGTCTAGCCCCAAGGCCCGAATTCTGTAAACTGTGTCCCGACTGTAGGCAGCTGTAGGTGTCCTACAGCTGTCTAATCAGCCAATCAGGTTGCATGTTTTGGTTGTTTTTTTTAAATTCTCCCCAGAAAGGCCGCCTATGTTGAAGGCACCTCTGGGAGCCTAGGGAGGCCCGCCTAAGCTCGCCTAAGGTAGTGTGACCATATGACTCCAGAAAAAAGGGGACAGATTGAGACATTCGGGTTTTACTTCCATTGAAAGCAATGGAAGTAAGGAGAGCAGATTGAGACATCTTGGTTGCTTTCAATGGAAGTAAAACCCGGATATCTCAATCCGTCCCCTTTTTTCTGGAGCCATATGGTCACACTAGCCTAAGGCTAGGTGGTAGCCTTAGGCGAATCTGGGCAGCCCTATGTGTCTCCCTTGTAGAGCGGGAGAAGTTTACAATGTAGGCCAGCATGCAGGCATTCCTCATCCATGCTTTACCCATGTCAACACACCCTTGCATTTTTGTGTCATATGACTTATGTTCACAAATTAGAATAAAAAACGCTTAATTGCATGGCTGCCTCTGCTCGTGTATTGTAACACTGCAGTGCCACTGCCAGGCTACCTGTGGTGGGGGTGAATCCACCAATACCCTCAGTGTACCCCTTCAGCCAAATCTGGAGTTCACTCTTCTTTTCATTCAGTTAAATAAACTTTATTCAGCAATTCAAAACTGGAGTAGCTTGTTACTTCTTTTAACACAGAGTACATCACTCAGATAGTAAGTTTAACAATAAGGACATATCCCTAGGATTACCAGATGTCCAGGAAAACCTGGACATGCCCTCTTTTTAAAGGACTATCCAAGCTCCTGGATGGACTTTCCAAAACTCAGCATTTGTCCAGGTTTTGGAAAGCCTTGATGAGCTCCAGACGCTTCTGGAGGGCCTCTGAGCATGCGCAGATGATGTCACACAGATCTGCACATGCTTCAGGCCCTCCAGACGTGATTGGAGCTTGTCCGGAAGAAAAGAGGAGGCTTTGTGGGGGCGGGGCTAGAGACAGAACTGGGCGGCTTCTGCCGGGGTTTCCACTATCCTCCCAGCTTTTTCTAACAGCATCTGAAACAGTTCACAAGCTTTTAAACTATCTCAGTTCTGTCTCTTATTAACAGACAGTTCCCTAGCACAAAAGGTACATGGGTAAGCTCCTTTATACTGAAGCTTAAATGCCCAGTGGTGTCTCCATATGCGAAATGGCTTAATAAGGTTACAGCAGAGAGTTCTCCAAACATAGCCGGAACACTCTTTGCAAGTGAACAAAAAGGTTTATTTATACACACTCTGGAGCTCGATTCCGCTCAGGTTCAAATAACAATAATATATTCAAGAAACCAAAAACCAAAAGTAAAATTCTCAGCCTAGTAGTACATATGTGAAAATAGTTATAACCTTCAGCCAGAACCCCCTTCCTACCTTCCTCTGGGCTCTCTCAGTTATTTAACAAGCTTTCAAAGCACAGCACTTAATTCACATTCAGCTAGCTGCACAGATTCTGTTCCCCTCTCTGTCTCACTAGACTCCCAGTGAAGATGTGGGTCCACCCTCAAGGTAGCTATCAGGGACAACCATTACCTTCTCTTAGAAGTATCAGCCTTCTGCCCCTCCTTGGGATCCACCTGCTTCAGGCCTCTCTGCCTCTCACAGCTCCTTGGGGAAATACCCTTTTCCTTTGAGCAGGCTGTGGGTTCCCCCTCTCTAAGAGGAACTCCTACTTTCCTCTGCCTCTAGAAATTGGCCTGCCTTCCAAAAGACTCCTTCCTGCCCTCTGGCCTCTGCGGAAATCAACCCCTCCTATACTATGGATCCCCTTGCTCTCCTGGATTGGTTGCTTATAACAGATTGTGTCCAGGAGTAAGAGCTCCTTTTGCGAGCCACTGAAGGCTCATTTGGAGCTGATTGGAGTTGGCAGGAAAGGCTCCCACCCACAGGTGACCCCCCTACTGCCACTGGAGAGGTACCCATCCCGCAGGAGGAAGGATAGAAGAGAATGAGAAGAGACAAGGTTTTTATGGGGGAAGGACTTGGGTGGGTCATGGCTAACGTGACCATTTATTTTTTTTCATCAAAGCAAGACATCTATTAATTTTCAGTCCCACCCCCAATCCTGCCCTAGCTCCACCCCTAAACCCACCCTAGCCCCACCTCCAATCCCGCCCTAGCCCCACCCCACCCCCACCCCCAATTTCTTCCATTCATTTTTCATGTGCACACAATATCGAATTCATAATGGTAGCAATAAAATTTTTTAAAAACACAAAACACACTGTACGCAGAGAAAATGTTAATTATCATTTATATTTGGGGGGTTTTCAAAGATGTCAAGGCAGATTACTTTAAAATATGGAATGTCGGGGGATAATTATTACTTGCCTGGTGACTGAGTCTGAGGGACTGTCTCTTGCCCTTCGGAGACTTGCCTGCTGGTGACTTTTGAGACCGATTTCCATGCAGGCACCTGCGGGGACGCCGGGACTGCGTCATCAGGGTCCTTTTCCTTGCCTCTAAGAGACGTTGCGGCTGCCTTTCCCCTTTGGGGATAATTACTATCTGCCTGGTGATTGAGTCTGAGGGACTGTTTCCTGCCCTTCGGGGATGCCGCGCCTTTTGATTGAACTTGCCTGCTGGTGACTTTTGGGGCTGATTTCCATGCTGGCACCTGCGGGGACGCCGGGACAGCATCATCAGGGTCCTTTTCATTGCCTCTAAGAGACGCTGCAGCTGCCTTTCCCCTTTGGTGATAATTACTACCTGCCTGGTGATTGAGTCTGAGGGACTGTTTCCTGCCCTTCGGGGATGCCGCGCCTTTTGATTGAACTTGCCTGCTGGTGACTTTTGAGACCAATTTCCATGCAGGCACCTGCGGGGACGCCGGGACTGCGTCATCAGGGTCCTTTTCCTTGCCTCTAAGAGACGCTGTGGCTGCCTTTCCCCTTTGGGGTAATTACTATCTGCCTGGTGATTGAGTCTGAGGGACTGTTTCCTGCCCTTCGGGGATGCCGTGCCTTTTGATTGAACTTGCCTGCTGGTGACTTTTGGGGCCGATTTCCATGCAGGCGCCTGCGGGGACGCTGGGACCATGTCATCAGGGTCATTTTCTTTGCCTCTAAGAGACGCTGCAGCTTCAGGGCACAGCCGCAGGGTGTGGCCAAAGGGGTGTGCCCTAAGGGGTACGTCAGGCCCCTTGGGAGCCCCTTGGAGCCTCATGGAGTTGTATGGAGTGATTGAAAGTTTGGTATTTTACAGTTTACGTCTTTTTCTCTGATAATTTTCTTAGATTTGAATATTTTCTTTATAATGGGAAAGAGGAAAGCTAAACTTAAGAGTTCAGCCAGTATTAATGAGCCCGATTGACCGCCATTTGACACCAGCTAATGTTAATCCTATGATTGTTTATCCAGCGTCAACATCTGGAGCATCTCTCAGCCCCTTGGATAGAACTCCTCCTCTCCCTCTGGTAAATTCTTCCGAGGCCAACCCACAGGGTAGGCTTATTGAATCTCTGACTGATTCTCAGCAGGGTATGGCATTAGCTCTGAATTTTGGAGCAATGCCTAAGGTTATCTCCTTTTCGGAGGAGTCCTTAACCATGCACGAGATTCAAGAAACTCCTCAAGAGATTTCCCTTAAAGATCTTTGGTTGGTTAACACTCGTGTAGAGGGATTGTTAAAGTCAGTAGCAATTCAAAATCAGAATTTTTCACAGGAAGTGATTCAAAAACTGGAAAATAATGATATTAATGTAAAAGTTCTAGATAGACATATTACAGCTATTGATTCACAGATATTGTCCTTACAAACATTTTCCACATCAACAGTTAAGGATTCCCATGTAGTTCTCTCTAAATTTGAAATGTTTGAAAACCTTTTGAGAGTTAAAAATCTGCGTTTAGTTAATTTTCCCAAGACACATTTATTATTACCTGAAATTCTTCTTAGAAAATATTTTAAGGAAATTCTTGGGCTGACTAATTCAGATTTATTGCCTATATCGACATGTTATTATATCCCACAAAAAAAAAATTACTTCTGAACAAGGGATAGAAGAACTTGTCCCCACTGAATTTGATCTTACAGGTTTTTTAGAAGATTTGAGAGTTACTATTCTGACAAGAGCTACTCTATTAGTAAAATATCTAAACGAATCTGATAAAACACTGATTTTGAAAACCTATTTTCAAAATAAGAATAAAAAATTCTGTGGAGACAATGTTTTGGTTTTTCCGGATGTTGCTAAGACAACACAGTTTAAAAGAAAGGCATTTCTAACATTAAAACTTCGTGTCTTGGCAATTGAAGCTTCCTTCTATTTAAAGTTCCCTTGCAAATGTTTATTAAGGTATCAGGATAAAGATTATATTTTTTGGGATCCTTTACAATTAGAGCAGTTTATATTAGTTCAAGAAACTCATAAGTCATTATAATTTGAATTTGATAGCTTCTGCTTATAGCAGTTAATTTAAATGAGACCGGGATAAAAGACAAATGAGAATGTTTGACCTTCTGTAAAGTATTTACTTTAAGTATATTACTAAAATTTCTCTTTATTATGTTTAGTAACTTTTTTGTCAGAACAAGTAATCCCCCTTAATGTGGGCTTGATGGAATTATTGGTTGCTTTAGTATCACTACAGCAGTAGTTTATTTCCTTATTTCATCATTCAGAAAATGGAAAAAGGACCAAACTGAGGAAAACCGGAAGGAACACAAAAAACACCAGAAAGAGTGCCACCGAGTGGTTAGGGAAGCAAAAAGAGAATACAAAGAGAAGCTGGCTGGGGAGGCGAGAAACTTCAAACCGTTCTTTAGGTACGTGAAGGGGAGGCAACCGGCAAGGGAGGAAGTGGGACCGTTGGATGATGGAAACAGAAAGGGAGTGGTAAGAGAGGAAAAAGAGGTAGCAGACAGGTTAAACAAGTTTTTCTCGTCGGTCTTCACGAGCGAGGACACATCCAATGTACCAGAACCTGAGGAGATCATAAGTGGGGATCTAGATGAAAAGCTGGAGCGAATAGAAGTAAGCCATGAGGATGTCCTACGACAGATAGATAGATTAAAAAGCGACAAATCACCGGGCCCGGATGGAATCCACCCAAGGGTACTAAAAGAACTGAGAAAGGAAATAGCGGAAACACTCCGGCAAATATGTAATCTATCATTGAAAACTGGGGAGATCCCGGAGGACTGGAAAATAGCAAATGTCACGCCTATCTTTAAGAAAGGATCAAGAGGAGACCCGGGAAACTACAGACCGGTGAGCTTGACTTCGGTTCCGGGTAAGATGATGGAAGCACTGATTAAGGACAGCATCTGCGAGCACATGGAAAAAAAGGGGCAGCTGAGGGAGAACCAACATGGCTTCTGCAAGGGAAGGTCTTGCCTCACAAACTTACTACACATCTTTGAGGGAATAAACAGCCAGATAGACAAAGGGGAACCCGTAGACATCATTTACCTCGACTTCCAAAAAGCTTTCGACAAGGTACCCCACGAACGGCTGCTTAAGAAGCTGTGGAACCACGGAGTGGAGGGGGATGTATACCGATGGATTAAACACTGGTTGGCGGGCAGAAAACAGAGGGTTGGAGTGAAGGGCAAATATTCAGACTGGCAACGGGTCACGAGCGGAGTTCCGCAGGGGTCGGTGTTGGGACCGCTCCTGTTCAATATATTTATAAACGATCTGGAGACAGGGACAAAATGTGAGGTTATCAAATTTGCAGATGATACCAAACTCTGCAGCAGGGTTAGAACCACGGAAGACTGTGAAAACCTGCAAAGGGACCTAACGAAGCTGGAAGAGTGGGCCAAAAAGTGGCAGATGCGTTTTAATATAGAGAAATGCAAGGTCATGCATGTTGGGAAAAAGAACCCGATGTTCAGCTATACAATGGGGGGAACATTGCTAGATGTAAGTACCCTTGAAAGAGACCTGGGTGTGCTGGTGGATACAACAATGAAAGCATCAGCACAATGCGCGACAGCCTCAAAGAAAGCAAACAGAATGCTGGGTATCATCAAGAAGGGTATCACGACCAGGACAAAGGAAGTCATCATGCCACTGTACCGTGCAATGGTGCGCCCGCATCTGGAGTACTGTGTCCAGTATTGGTCGCCGTACCTCAAGAAGGACATAGCATTGCTTGAGGGGGTCCAGAGAAGAGCGACGAAAATGGTAAGAGGTATGGAAAACCTTTCATATGCCGAGAGGCTAGAACAGCTGGGGCTGTTCTCCCTGGAAAAGAGGAGACTTAGAGGAGACATGATACAAACTTTCAAGATCCTGAAGGGCATAGATAAGGTAGACAGGGACAGATTCTTCAGACTGTGGGGAACATCAAGTACAAGGGGGCACTCGGAGAAACTGAAAGGGGATAGGTTTAGAACCAATGCCAGGAAGTTCTTCTTCACCCAAAGAGTGGTGGACACATGGAACGCACTCCCAGAGGTTGTGGTGGGGCAGAAGACACTACAGGGATTCAAAGAAGGTTTGGATAAATTCCTGAAGGAAAAAGGGATTGAGGGATATGGATAGAAGTAAGGATAGGTTTTCTAGGGCAGGGAACACTTGACAGGTCATGGACCTGATGGGCAGCCGCGGGTGCGGACTGCTGGGCGTGATGGACCTCTGGTCTGATCCCGGTGGAGGCAACTTCTTATGTTCTTATGTTCTTTATATTTCCATTCTTGTACTTTTGTATTATGTATAATTTTGAAAATTACAATAAAAATAAAATAAAATATTGAATGTCCACTCAGTAACTATAGAAAAATAGACAAATATAGTGCAAAATATAGATAGCAGATATAAATTCTCAAAACTGACACATTTTGATCATTAAATTTAAAATAAAATCAGTTTTCCTACCTTTGTTGTCTGGTGATTTCATGAGTCTCTGGTTGCACTTCCTTCTGACTGTGCATCCAATATTTCTTTCTTTCTTTCTCATCCAACATTTCTTTCACAATCCAGCCCCATCCCCTTTGGGTCCAGGTCTCTCTCTCTTTTCCCTCTGCTTAACCTCCCCAGATCCAGTGTCTCTGTTCTTTCTCAGGGTCTTTGCCCCCTCCCTGCCTGCACCTCCCATAGTCTAGCATCTGCCTCCTGTCTTTCCCCTTTGGTCTAGGCCTTTCTTTCTCTAGTCTTTCTTTTGCTTACACCCCCCCCCCTTTCTCTGCCTCTCTCTCTCTCTCTCTCCTTCTTTCCTCTCTCCCTCCTTCCTATGTCCCCCCACACTGCCTTCCAGCTTTGTCCCTCCCTCCCCCGAAGCCAGCCTGCCTATCTGCCTCCCTCTAGCGCCAAAGCCCGGCCTACCGCCGATTCTTCTGCTTAAACCCACTCCATCTGCCGCCACCTGCTGCTGCTGCTTCCTGCCTGCTGCTGCCGCACCTGCAGGAAAGGAAGGTCCATGTGTCGGCCCACAAGCCTTCCCCCAATGTCAATTTTGATGTAGGAGAGAAGGTCTGGGCCAGCCAATCACTGGCTGGCTGGCCCAGAACTTCCTCTCTGACGTCAGAATTGACATCGGGAAGAATGCTTGTGGGCTGGCGCTTAGACCTTCCTTTCCTGCAGTTACAGTGGAAGCGGGCGGGGAAGCAGAGAGAGAGCCCAGGCTCTTCGATCGCATGTCCCGTTGTCCCCACGCACAGCTTCGGGACACTCTCTCTGAAAACAGGACATTTTGGCATCCCGAAGCTGTGCGTGGGGACAATGTGACAGGGAATCTAAAAACGGGACGGTCATGGCAGGCCTAGGGGTGGGGGAGTGGCGCCACATGCCTTTTTTTTTATTTAAAAAATATAGTAACCCCGGTTCTCTAGCTACCCTCTCTTTTTTTCTCAGGTTGCTTGGCAACCCAGGGTCACACAGGCGTCTCTAATTAAGAATCTGAAGCATATTGATGAATTCCCCCTCCCCTGCTCTTCTGCTGGGGTTTTTACCCTGTTTATTTCTTACAAGGTAAGTATTGAGGATTTCTTTCTGTTTTACAGCATATAACATTATCAGCTATTCTAGTGGAAAAGGGATGTAAGATTCCTGCCTCCAGGTTTCTCTTATGCTCTATCTTGCTGACCCTTCTTAAGACTTGTTTGAAAATGGAATATTTTGGCATGCTTACCTTTTCCTTCCTGTCCTGGGGAGCTGACAGCCTCAGCCTGTCACAGTATGTAAACAGTTACCCACTGAAGGGTTGGTATTCTGCAAATTTATGTGTGCAAATGAAACCCACCCCAAATTCCACTTGGGAGGATTTTGCGGGATATAAGGCCACAAATAACATAACATGACAAGTGACGGGTAAATACTAGCATCCAGTTATAGAATTTCTCTTTCAATTGCCGGAGCCCTTCTTTTGAATTAGCTTCATAGCTATGTTTTATAAAAAAATTTTATAACAACGAAGCAATGATTTCTGCAGATGCCTATAAAACAGTTGCTAGAGTCAAGACCATCATATTGTATAAATATCTGTGCAAAAGTGTTTCAGAAATAATACTGCATGAAGACACCTGGGAATGGCGATCATTGCTTAGCCATTACAGCTTGCTCCTCTCCTGCAAACTTAAACATTAAGTAAGTTGAGAATGTGTGACCTTGGGTCAGTTACTTTATCTCCCTTGGCCTCAGTTTACCCATTGTAATTGGATAATAATAATTACTTATTTTTCCCCTATACCCCTGAAGACCAGAGATGTGTCATTAGGCTCCCCACCCCAGATGTGACTACATCTATGCTTCTGAGGTATTAAACTATGAAGTGCACTGCAATCTTTTCAGCTGTAATGCACTGCATAAATCAAATGTAGCTTTATTACTACAATAACTACAATCTATTTCTTTTAGGCTGATAGTAACATGAAGAATATATTCAACTGACCTTAACTGAAATCCCTGAGAGCCTCGTATAATCTCTCTGAGCTGGTCAACTTCACTGACCCTGTAGTTCTGGAAAATTAGCACTGAATTTAAGTAGCAAGTATTATTGCTCCTAAAATATGGAATTTCCTTCCTTAGTTCTTGTGATAGAAATAGGATAACCTTTTTTTTTTTTTTTTTTAAAGGAACTAAGATAGGTTTGCTCTCTGAGGGCTGAGGGAAGTGTGTTGATACAGTTTAGATTTTAGGACTGAGACTAACAGGCTCATAATCCAAAAATCAGACATTCAGAAAGCATCCTAAATCGTCCAAGTGCCGATAATTGAGACAGTCTGTCAGTACTTCTAGTGAGGTATTCTAGCTTCTGTACATTCAGAGCATGAGATGGGCATGGTGGAGGCATGTTATAGGCGGGCTTTGATCAGTCTCAAGGGTGGGTTAGATATGGATGTCTTGAAACAGTTGTGGACATTGAATATGAAGGAGTTTTCTCTGATATTATTTTGCTCACTATGGACATTGAGTCATTGTTTTAAGTTTATTAGGATTTTATATACCGCCTATCAAAGTTTTCTAAGCGGCTTTACAATCAGGTACTCAAGCATTTTCCCTATCTGTCCCGGTGGGCTCACAATCTAGCTAATGTACCTGGGGCTATGGAGGATTAAGTGACTTGCTCAAGGTCACAAGGAGCAGCGCGGGGTTTGAACCCACAACCCCAGGGTGCTGAGGCTGTAGATCCAACCACTGCGCCACACACTCCAATATCCTGCGGGATATTGTATACTAATATCCCGCAGTTGCCAGTATTAGAAATTATAGAACATAAGAACAGACTTCTCGAAAGACTTCTCAGGAAACTACAAAGCCATGGCATAGAGGGAGACATACAAAGATGGATAGGCAAATGGCTGGATAACAGGAAGCAGAGAGTGGGCATTAATGGGAAGTTCTCCAACTGGGAGAAAGTGACTAGTGGTGTACCCCAGGGCTCGGTACTTGGGCCGATCCTTTTTAATATTTATATCAATGACTTGGAAAGCGGAACATCCAGTGAGATCATCAAGTTTGCAGACGACACAAAACTCTGCCGGGCAATCAGATCGCAGGAGGATAGTGAGGAACTCCAGAGCGATTTGTGTCGGTTAGAAAAATGGGCGGAGAAATGGCAGATGAAGTTCAACGTGGAGAAATGCAAGGTAATGCATTTAGGCAGTAAAAATAAGGAGTATGAGTACAGAATGTCAGGTGCAACTCTGGGAAAAAGTGAACTAGAAAGGGATCTGGGTGTACTGATAGATAGGACCCTGAAGCCGTCGGCCCAATGCGCGGCAGCGGCAAATAAGGCGAATAGAATGTTAGGCATGATAAAGAAAGGAATCTCGAGTAGATCGGAGAAAGTTATAATGCCGCTTTATAGGGCAATGGTCAGACCCCACTTGGAATACTGCGTCCAACATTGGTCTCCCTACCTAAAGAAAGATATAAAACTGCTGGAGAGGGTGCAGAGACGAGCAACTAAACTAGTGAAGGGTATGGAGAAACTGGAATATGAGGATCGACTTAAAACACTGGGATTGTTCTCCCTTGAGAAAAGGAGACTGCGTGGGGATATGATCGAGACCTTCAAAATACTGAAAGGAATCGACAAAATAGAGCAGAGAAGATTATTTACATGGTCCAATTTGACACGGACAAGAGGACATGAAATGAAGCTAAGGGGGGACAAGTTCAGGACTAATATCAGGAAGTTCTGCTTCACACAGAGAGTGGTTGACATCTGGAATACTCTCCCAGGGGAGATTATTGCGGAATCGACAGTCCTAGGCTTCAAAAGCAAACTAGATGCATATTTCCTTGAGAGAGGCATATAAAGATATGGTTGGCTATAAAATAAGCCAGGTGTATACCTGGCAGGGCCTCCGCGTGTGCGGATCGCCGGACTTGATGGACCGAAGGTCTGATCCGGAGATGGCGCTTCTTATGTTCTTATGTTCTTATGTTAGTGTGTACGCTCAGATTCTCCCATCTTTCTCATGACATACAAGGCATCATTAAGAAGAATTGGTATATATTGCAATCTCATGAGTGTTTTGAGAACATTACACCAGTAATAGCATTCTCTAGATATAGAAATCTTAGAGATATGTTGGTGCCTTCTACTCTCCCTGAATTAACATCTAATATTACTGGTCCAGTTGGGCATGTGCCTTGTGGACATTGCTCAATATGTAAACACAGCATGACCATCGAGAGTTATGAACATCCAGTTACTGTAATCAAGGTTACATTGAGAGAGTACAGTTGTTGCCAAACCTCACAAGTTATTTATGCAATTATATGTCCATGCCAAAAGTGGTATATTGGCAAAACTAAACGTTTGATTAAGACCAGGCTGATTGATAATAGGAGTTGCATCAGTAGGAACATACAGTCTGCACCAATTGTTGAACACTGGTATGAAAAGGGTCATTGTATTGATGATTTAAGTTTTTTTATATTGAGAGTAATTAAAACAAGATAGAGAGGAGGAGATCCTGATTTTTTGCTTATGAGAGAGGAACAACATTTTATTCATAACTATAATACAATTAGTCCACATAGTTTAAACATGGAACTTGATCTGAGACCGTTTCTGCAATTCATACACTTACATATTCTTATACTTTTTTATTTTGGTTTGGTTTATTATTTTTTTATGAACCTTGTTAATGCCGAGTTAAGTTATCCCCCTCCTTCCCTTATTACTTCTTCTATGTGGGTTTTAGTTTGACCTTTAGATGCTTTTACTTTTATTATTATATGGTGCAGGTTACTAGTCTTTTAATGAGACATATTATCTACACCAGTGTTCTTCAACCTTTTTACACCCGTGGACCGGCAGAAAAAAAATAATTATTTTGTGGACCGGCAAACTACTAGGACTAAAATTTAAAAATCCCGTTTCCGCCCCATCTCCGCGAGCTCGGTCCCCACAAATCATCTGATCCCATCCACACAAGCCTCAGTTATGATTTTATATTGAATGTATTTTATTAAAGTATAAAAAGAAACAATATTCTGTAGAATTGTCATTTTATAAATACAAATAATTCAGAGCAAGGATCAACAAAACCCCTGTCTCCCCTCCCCTTCACATATATCCCCTCTACTATCAAGAAAACTGAACAAGCCAAATTATTACAGAATGCTACACAGAAATATCATGCTAACAGAATACTGCAGTCACACATGACAGGAATAGTTTTAGGGGAGTGCAACTAGGGCAACTGCCCCCTGGTCAGAGAGCGCCCTAAGCCAGCTGGAAGCTAAAGAAGCACTGCCTGGGTTTTGCAGTCCCCAGTTATGTCTAACACCAGCTCTAGCAGGATATATATTTCAAATCTGATATATTCTAATCACAAAATAGAAATAAAATTATTTTTTTCTACCTTTTGTCGTCTCTGGTTTCTGCTTTCAATCTTTTTTTCACTCTCTTCCTTCCAGCGTATGCCCTCTGTCTCTTCAATCCAGCATCTGCCCCTTCCATCCACTATCTGTCCTCTCCCCCTTCCATATGGTATCTGTCTTCTTTCTATGTCCCTCTCCCCTTTCCATCCAGCTTGTGCCCCTCTCTCCTATTTACATGATTCATTCCAGCTTCACTGCTCTCTTCATTTTTATCTCTCCTACACCAGATCTATCATCGTTGTCCCTCTGCTTATTTTTCTGCTGACCCCTTCCTATCATCAATCTCTCTACTTTCTCATGCCTGTGTCTCCCCTTCCCCTCCTCTAATCTCTCTGCCAGCTGTTTCCTTCCTTTTTTCATTCTCCCTTCCCTCCTCCTCCTGTCCAGCAGTAACTCTCTTCCCTTCCTCCCCTCCCAGCAGCATCTCTCCGTCTCCCTCTCCAGTAGCAGCTGTCCCTTTTTTTTCCTTGCCCAGCAGCTTCCCAGATTCCTTTCCCTCCTCCCCTCCCAGAAGCATCTCTCCGTCTCCTTCTCCCTCTCCAGTAGCAGCTGTCCCTTTTTTTCCTAGCCCAGCAGCTTCCCAGATTCATTTCCCTCCTCCCCTCCCAGATGCATCTCTCCTTCTCCTTCTCCCTCTCCAGTAGCAGCTGTCCCTTTTTTTTCCTGGCCCAGCAGCTTCCCAGATTCCTTTCCCTCCTCCCCTCCCAGATGCATCTATCCTTCTCCCTCTCCAGTAGCAGCTGTCCCTTTTTTTTCCTGGCCCAGCAGCTTCCCAGATTCCTTTCCCTCCTCCCCTCCCAGAAGCATCTCTCCTTCTCCCTCTCCAGTAGCAGCTGTCCCTTTTTTCCCCTGCCCAGCAGCTTCCCAGACTGATAGTGGTTTTCTCCCCTCCCAGCAGCTCTTCTTACTTCCCAGCGCAGCGATTCACGAAGGCAGCCTCGGGTCCTTTGTTGTGTCGCGCCGCCTCTGAGGAAAGAGGAAGTTGCATCATCAGAGGCAGCCGCGACTCAGCAAAAGCCCCGAGGCTGCCTTCGTGAATCGCTGCGCTGGGAAGTAAAGGAGAGCTGCAGAGAGGGGAGAAAGCCACTGTCGGAGGCTCCCCAAGATCTCTCAGGCCCAGCGCACGCTTCCGATGCTGATCTTGCCGGTCCTGCGCGGACCGGCAGGAAGTTCAAATGAGTCAATCTTGCCGGTCCTGCGCGGACCGGCAAAAATTTCCTGCGGACCGATACCGGTCCGCGGACCGGCGGTTGAAGAACTGTGATCTACACTATCCATTTACTGTTATGGCGATTGGTATTCCCAGGTGTTTCTATGGCTGAATCTGTGACGTCAATACGTTGATGTCTGCCATGTATTTAAACCTTGTGACGAATTCTGTTTCCTCTTTTCAGTTACAGCACGATTGGGTTCGTATCTGATGTTTGACTACTGCTTCACTACTTCAGAGTAAGTTTTTGAGCCTGTACTTTTCATTTTGTACTCTCGTTTGTTTGGCTTTTTAAGTTTTTTAAGTTCTTTTCGGTAGCGGTTCGCCGATTTGTCTTGCTTTTCCTGGTTTTGAGTTTTGTGGTTTTGTTTCCATATCCTCTGCTTTTAGGCTCCTAATTGTTATGAAAGTCTTTTTTAATGTTAAAATTTCAGTTTGGGCAGCCATTCTCTCTTTTTATAAATATTAATTTTGTTCCTCTCGGTTGTAATGCAGTTATTTTTTCACCGTACAGATGTGTCTATCCCAATGAACATTCGAACTGTTGTATTTATTTGCTTTTCAAAGTTTTCTTTTGCATTCTTAAGTGCTTCTGGTTATTTAATTGCTTTATAGCAGGAGTTCATATCATTTCTTTCTAAGCATTTACCAGTATGTGTTTCCTCCCTTGTTTGAACTTCATTATTCAGTGATCGTTTTCTTTTCTTTTCCTTTACTTTTCTATTTTATCTTTAGTTTGGCAGCCGCGTTTAGTGGGTTGTGCATCTTTACATTTATGGTTATATGGTTTTGGATACACCTGTTGAAGACTCATAAGGTATGCACATTTTTTAAAATGTTCTTATAAGTGATGCTAGGTGTTATACGATTGTTTTTACATGAATACCCATTTTTACAATAGTGTCCTCCTTAGTCATTTATATTTCAAATATAGGGTTTTGTTCTCTTTTGAGCAGCATATAGTGCAATATCTTACTCCTTTTTAAATGTATATTGCTGTGATTTTAAAAATTTTATTAATATATATTTTTTAATGTATTTATTAAATATTAATTATTAAATATTAATTGACATCATTGTCTTTATATAATTAATGAGTTGGTACCTAAATGTTTTTTAAAAATAATCTTGTTTACACTTATGTGGTAATTTCAAGTGTTAGTCCATATGTATGCTCATGTGTTTATTATATATTTTTTTCTTGGCTGTTACTATATATATATTTCTATATACTGTTTGTCATTATATATTTATATATGTTTTTTAGCTTGTGATCTGATGCACTTTGTATGTTTTTAACTTATTTATATCCATGTATGTACTTGTAGACTCCTGAGGCAGGCCGAAACATGTACATGTCGGGTCATTGAGTCCATGGATGTGTTTATGAAACTTTGGATGAATAAAGGCATTTTAATTCATCAGATCAGTTGAAGGACACTTTCTTTGTGTGCATCATTCTGATTGGGATAATTCCGCTCTATCTTGGTGTTTTCAATTTTGTGGTTTTGTTTCCCCTGTTTCATCCTTTATTTTGAAGCGATAACATTTTGCAAGACATCCTGAATGGAACTTATATGTTTGGAACTAGACCTGTTTTATAAGGGTCTAAGTGCCACAAAGGTGCCCAAACTGACCGGATGACTACTGAATGCATCAAGGTAAGACACCCCCACGCTCCCCCAGTGTTCACTTTCCCCCTTCCACCACACAAAACTGAAAACAAAAAGGTACATACTTATCTCTAAAACAGCAGCATCTGGTATGGGGAACATAAGAATCGCCTTACTGGGTCAGACCAATGGTCCATCAAGCCCAGTAGCCTGTTCTCACGGTAGCCAATCCAGGTCACTAGTACCTGGCCAAAACCCAAGGTATACCAATATTCCATGCTACCAATACAGGGCAAGCAGTGGCTTCCCCCATGTCTTTCTCAATAACAGACTATGGACTTTTCTTCCAGGAACTTGTCCAAACCTTTATTAAAACCAGCTACGCTAGCTGCTCTTACCACATCCTCTGGCAATGCGTTCCAGATGTTAACTATTCTCTGAGTGAAAAAAATTTTCCTCCTATTGGTTTTAAAAGTATTTCTCTGTAACTTCTTTGAGTGTCCCCTAGTCTTTGTAATTTTCACTCAGGATTTTGTAGACTTCAATCATATCTCCCCTCAGCCATCTCTTTTTTAAGCTGAAGAGCCCTAATCATTTTAGTCTTTCCTCATACGAGAGGAGTTCCATCCCCTTTACCATCTTGGTCGTTCTTCTTTGAACCTTTTCTAGCGCCACTATATCTTTCTTGAGATAAGAAGACCAGAATTGAATGCAATACTCCAGATCAGTGTTCCCGCTAAGCTGCGCTGGCGTGCGCTGGCGCACAAAATATTACATCGCAGCGCACAAGTTTCACGTCACAGCGCACACTCGAGCGGAGGTGAGAGGAAGCGGCGGCGGTCTGCCCTGATCGCCTAAGATGCAGCAGCGGCGGCTCCTTTCATGATCCCCGTAAATTACGGGGATGCCGCCGCTGCTGCATCTTAGGCGATCAGGGCAGACCGCCGCCGCTTCCTCTCACCTCCGCTCGAGTGTGCGCTGTGACGTGAAACTTGTGCGCTGCGATGTAATATTTTGTGCGCCAGCGCACGCCAGCGCAGCTTAGCGGAAACACTGCTCCAGATGCGGTCATACCATGGAGCGATACAAGGGCATTATGACATTCTTAGTCTTGTTAACCATCCCTTTTTTAATAATTCCCAGCATCCTGTTTGCTTTTTTGGCAGCCGCCACACATTGGGCGGAAGGTTTCATCATACTGTCTAGTAGAGCTGCACACGGGTGTCTTAAGTAGCCTGGTGGGTGGGCTAATGAACCATAGAGAGAAGGACCTAGGCCCATAAGCCACTCTGACCACTACTTTTATGATAGAGCATGTGTGCCTACACAAACCCTACTATCCTGCCATATAGGTACCACCTGCAGCCACAAGTGCTATTAGGGTGGTACAGAGGAAGGTATAGTAGGTTATGAGGGCTCACCCTAAATGCTTAGTAAAGGGTGCCAGCTGTATTTTAAAAAAATTATATTTGGATATCCAGCAGTTTGCCATTCAAATATGGCCATTTTTGTATCTCCAACTTTGGACATTCAGCTGGAAACAACCAAATTAGACTTAGACTTTTTTTTGAAAATGCTCCTCCACAATACTGGAGGAGGTAAGTGTGTTTGTAAGGTCATCAGGATATGGGTATTAAGGATAATTATATAACTTTGCACCAGTGATTTGGTACCACATAAGGACAAGAATGGTGCCACTTACACATGCATTTGACCTAAGCACTAATGTACAAGGTCACATGTAAGTGGCACCATGTGCATTTGTAAGGGTGGCATGGATGAGATTTAGGCAAGATCTGGATATGTCTGCAACTGATGCACACAACTTATAGAATGCTATATGATGTACAGGTAGCATGCTGTATTTGTATCTGAACAAAGAAAAATGGGGAGACCCAATGATCCACAGTGAAAACAATCCACCGATGAAAACAAAAACTGTGGATACAGATGTTCTGGAGATAATTTATTAAACACTGACATATAAAACCATGAAAATTCAATTTAAAAAATACAATGGTAAAAAATACTGTGATGAAAATCCAACCGGACCCTACACGGTCCGTGTTTCGGCGAACACGCCTTCTTCAGGGGTAATGTAATGTAATGTAATGTAATGTAATGTAATGTAATTTATTTCTTATATACCGCTACATCCGTTAGGTTCTAAGCGGTTTACAGAAAATATACATTAAGATTAGAAATAAGAAAGGTACTTGAAAAATTCCCTTACTGTCCCGAAGGCTCACAATCTAACTAAAGTACCTGGAGGGTAATAGAGAAATGAAAAGTAGAGTTAGAGGAAAAATAAAAATAAAATAAACATTTTAACAAGACAGCATTGATCTAAATACTTTGGAAGGTAGAAGAGAGGAGAGAAAGGAATAGAAGCATGATGAAGTGATGAAGTGGAGCAAGTAAGTGTAGGAGGAGCGATTGACGTTTCCAGAAAGGGAAATATAAAGAATGTAATGTAAAGAAATATTAAAAATGGTACAAAAATAAGTATAAATCTTTTTTAAAAGAAAACAATTTAGGATTTCATGGATACTTGAAACTCTTGAACAGCTCTATATTCCAACTCAATAATAATAAAAATATTAAATTTATTCTTTTATACCGCCATTACCAAGGGGTCCAATGGTTTGTAAACTTACATATAAAGAATTGGACTGAAAACAGTCTATTGTCTTTAAACATGTGAGCAAAGAACACCGCATGATATGAGGAGGTTTACAAATAAGCTGATATATGTTAGAAGCGTTTAGTTCGAGTTTTTCAGCGCCCATACGCTTTGAAATCTTTCAAACTCTTCATTGGTTCCCTGAGGCAGGAACGAAACGTGTCACGTCGGAACCTGCAAGCTAAAGATAAGTTTGCTGTTCAGACTAATAACATAACGTTCACAAGTTCTTTAAAAAAGATTATAAAAGTGTAGCCTTGAGCACTAATGTAAATATTTAGAACAGTGATAAGTTTTACAACTAGTTTTTGAATATGCGATGATTGGGCGGTGAGGTGGTAGTGTTGGGGTTTCCCCTGTTATCACCTCCATTTCTCTGAGCATAAAAGCTCATTAACAGTTGTATATAGTTGAAAGTATGTGATTATGAACATCTGGGTGATTACTCTATAGTGACTTCAGACATAATTTTCAATCACTCCACTCTCGATTATTTAGAGAGGTTTTTTGCCCTATTCTTGTTTATTTGACTTTAATTTCTACAGGCTTGGCTGTAACATGAGTGTTAAAGTCCATTATCAGCACAATCACTTAGATCGCTTTCCAGAGAACCTTGGTAACTTAAGTGAAGAGCAAGGTGAAAGATTTCTCCAAGACATAAAAACAATGGAAGCCAGATACCAAGGAAGATGGGATGCACACACGATGGCAGACTATTGTTGAAATATTATGCATGATTGTCTTGGCAGATCCCACTCTCAGAAGTCTTACAATAGGAGCTTCTTATGTGTCGAAAGACTGGAAAGTTTGTAACATAAACTTGTGCTTTTGGTATGAAATAAGTAGATTTTCATGTTGTACACTTTTCTTTTAATTTTTAATGTTTCCTTTATGCTTAAAAGATATTAATTTAAACACTACATTAAAATATCCTGATTTTTTAATGGGTGAGCAAAGTGAAGAGTAGTATATGGCACATGTTCTGTATCTCAAAAACTAGAGCTGATAGGAGAAAACTGGTTCCATTTTTGGAATCAGCATGTCAAATATATCCAGAAACAGGTCTAACATTTGAGGTACCAAAATGAGTGTTGGCTAGAGTAATGAAATCTGGGCACCCATATTTCATTATAGAATTGACGTAAATCATGCTGCATTTTAGCACCCAACTTTGAGTATCAAATTATAGAATTGTTACATTTGAAGCCATTTTACTAAGCATTAAAAAGTGTCCTACACTATCCCCAGTGCAGGTCTTTCCCATACGCTAAGGCCACTTATAGTGCTACCAGGAAATAGCCAGTTTTACTATTTCTACAATAATGGCCATATGCTAATTTTCCCATTACTGCATGAACACTTACCCATATCTATTTTGTAGGCAGTATGGAGACTAGATTCTCTAAACGGTGCCTGAAGTTAGACGTCTAGTCAATCTAGATGCCTAACTTAATTATTTAATTTGGCTTAATCATTACCCTTAATTGAAAAGCACCATTAAATAAAACCCCAAAATAATTATCTGGCAGGCACTTACTGTAATTGAGTAAGCGTCTACTTCAAGGCACCTGCCAGAAAACAGGCATGGTTAGGGAGCAGATTCTGGGCAGATTTTGAGTACGGTTTGACTTAGGCACTAGTAAGTACCTAAACTAAACTAAAAACTTAACCTTATATACCGTGTCTTCAACCAAAGAAAGCTCGACGCGGTTAACAATAAGTTAAAAGCTAAGCTAAAATACAAGAGATTAGTTTTCAAAATGTTTAGCAAATAAAAAAAGTTTTTAAAGATTTACGAAAAGATTGGAAGGAGCTGGGACACCTCAAAATTAGAGGAAGTTCATTCCATAATTGGGGAAATTTAAACACCAGAGAAATACTAAAATTCTTAACTCCTTGAATTCCTTTCCTAGAAGGGAGAAAAAGTTTAAATCGATGAGAGCTTCTCGCATATGAAAATCCATAAACATTCCATAGAAGAGGAACAAGCAGAACAAAAATACCATATAAAATTTTAAAAATAATACATAAATATTTAAACTGAATTCTGAGATAAACCGGGAGACAATGGAGACTCAAAAGCAAAGGAGTCACATGATCAAATTTACTCATACTCATTTAGGCCAAGAAAACTCTGGTGAACTTCTAGGCACTATTCTATAAATGGCACCTAGCAGATGATTTACAATTTTACTCAGGAAAAAACAAGTGGGAAGTGGAACAGTGCACGTCAACCTTAGGGAGAACAAGTTTTATTAGTGTAAATTCAAATCAAATACAATTTTACTCCTCAGCACCTAGAAGTTAGGTGCCATTTATAAAATCAGGGCCTAAGGGCTTACACACTAACATATGCTAATTAGTTAGCATTCAGCAATGTAACCATGCTAACTAATTAGCACAAAACATGCCAACTCTCCACCCCAGCGCTAAAAAAGAAATACTATTTTTTAGCACATTAGTTACACACATGCATGCAAAACCTACTGTATGTTACCTGAGAGCTCCCTACGGTAGTAAATTTCAACCTGCAGTAAGCATGCATTAGTGCTTACCTTAGCTTAGTAAAAAGGACAAGTTAAAAAGTGATAAATCACCTGCACTAGATGGTATACATCCCAGGGTACTAAAAGAATTCAGACATGAAATTGCTGCCCTGCTGTTAGTGATCTGTAATCTGTCTGTAAAATCTGATCTGTAAAATTGTCTGTAGTACCTGAAGATTGGAGGGTGGCCAATGTTACACCAGTTTTTTAAAAGGGTTCCAGAGGAGATCCTGGAAATTATAGACCGGTAAACCTGACTTCAGTGTAAAGCAAAATGGTGGAAGCAATTATAAAAAATAAAATTGTAGAACTTGTAGACAAACATGATTTAATGAGATAGAGTCAGCATGGGTTCAGCCGAGCAAGATTTTGCCTCACCAATTTGCTTGACTTCTTTGAAGGTATGAATAAACATGTGAATAAAGGTGAGCCGATTGATATACGAAGGTGTGCTATGGATTTTACCGCACACACCGGATTAGCACGCGCTATAGCATGTGCTAGCAAAAATCTACCGCCTGCTCAAAAGGAGCCCATAGTGTATCTAGATTTTCAGAAAGCTTTTGACAAAGTTCCTCATGAGGGGCTCCTCAGAAAAGTAAAGAATCATGGGATAGGTGGCAAAGTTCAGTTGTGGATAAGGAATTGGTTATTGGATAGAAAACAGAGGGGTAAATGGTCATTTTTCTCAATGGAGGAGAGTAAACAGTGGAGTGCCACAGGGATCTAAACTGAGTGCTTAAGGCATAAGAACATAAAGAGTTGCTATACTTGGACAAACCAAGTTCCATCAAGCCCAGTATCCTGTTTCCAACAGTGGCCATCCCAGATCTTTATTGCCTGGCAAGAAATAAAACAAATTTTATGCTACTTATCCTAGGAATAATCAGTGGATTTACCTAAGTCCTTCTTAATAATGGCTTATGGACTTCTGTTTTAGGAAATTATCTGAACTTTTTTTAAACCCTGCTAAGCTAATTGCTTTCACCACATTCTCTAAAAATGAATTCCAGAATTTAATTACATGTTGAGTGAAGAAATATTTTCCCTGGTTTGTTTTAACTTAGTAGCTTCATCACATGCCCCCTATTTCTAGTATTTTTGGAACGAGTAAACAAGCAATTCACATCTACCCATTCCACTCCACTCATATCTCCCCTGAGCTGTCTCTTCTCCAGACTGAAAAGCCCTAGCTACCTTAGCATTAAACTGACAGCATTATGATTATCATCCCTTGCAGTATGGTTTTATCTCATAGTATTCATATAGTTGAGTCAGTATTGAAATTGATGGACTCATGGATGCTAGAATTTAAGCTTAAATTAAATCATGACAAGCCCAAATTCTTTTTTGCTTCATCTCATAAGACTGCCCATGAACCTTCAATCAAAATAAATTCAACACAATACACGATAGATTCAACGATTAAAATACTGGGAGTTGTTCTTGATCAGCAGTTAACTGAAAAATCAGATAGATGCTCTGGTGTGAAAAAGTTATTTGAGTTTTCGGCTTTCAAACTTTTGGTCCGATCATTGTTGCTGAGTCTTCTCGATTATTGCAACATTATTTATCTAACAAGAACTAAGAAAAGCATGGCTAGAATTAGATTAACATATAATCTTAGGAAAAACCTAACTAAGTGGTACTAATACTTAGTATACAAAAATTATCAAATCAACCACTTCAATGAAGGGGTCTAAACTAACTATAAATAGTCATATTTTTTCTTATTTTTCAACATATATTATTCAACATATATTTTCAACATATACTACTATTTGAAATTCTCCGACAGAGTATTGAAAGGCTATATTCCTGTGCCTTGTAACTGGCCCTGAAGCAGCAGACAGATTAGCAGTCCTCGAAACGCCGGCCACGTCGGCCCTGGCTTTGGTTCCGGGATGTGGAATAATCCCAGCCTTGGACCCAATGGCCTGACACGGCACTGTTGAAATAGAAGATTGAAAGAAAAAAAGTAATGAATACCGAAGATAAGTAATTTTCTGTTGGTTTTTCAAACCTTTGAAGTGGTCTATATAGCTAAAGATATATGAATTCAGTTAATAGTTACTAGTGAATGTCAAGAAAAGTATTAAAATGATACGATAAAAAACTAAACAGTAAGAACATTAGTGGCAGGTTTTGGCTAGTGATTGAAGTATGGAGTAGCTATATCTATAGCGTCGACGTTGATAGTGCAAGTTGATGTGACAACCAAATGTAGTACTCCTTGACTCTGAGGCCTTTTCCTGCATATTAATTTCTTAGTAATTACACAGTAACTATAGGTTTAAAAATAAGAAAAAATACGACTATTTATAGTTTATTTAGACCCCTTCATTGAAGTGGTTGATTAGAATTAGATTAATTCACAATACAGCAGTCAGACTGATCTACGGCCTGAAGAAATATGATCATGTGATGCCGTTCTATCGTGAGTTACATTGGCTTCCTGTGGAAGCTCATGTTGTGTTTAAATTGGGCTGCCTGTATTACAAAGCTGCTTTTGGAACTGCTCCACTTTATCTGACTGACAGATTACTTATAGCATCTCACAAGAATAATCACATACTTTTTCATTTATCCATATGTTCAGGGTTGTAAAAGCAAGAAATTTCACGATCATACAGTTGCATACCAAGCCGCCTTCCAACATTTTAGAACGCAGTTGAAACCTCATCTTTTTTTCAAAATATCTGATCGATTAGCTTTACACTGCTTTCTATTGTATTTTTCATTACTAATCTTTTGTAAACCGCATCGAACTTATAGTTATGTGGTATAGAAGCATGATGTTATGTTATGTTATGTTATGGAAGTTGTCCCACCCTTCTCTGTACATAGAAGTCCATTGGGGTCTCCCCATACAGGTTCAAATCCTGCTGACTATAGGGATACTCATTTCTCTTTTTCGGAGGGAGGAGTAGCTTAATGGTTAGTGCAGTGGACTGAGATCCTGGGGAACTTGGTTCACTTCTCACTACAGCTCATGACCTTAGGCAAGTCGTGTAACTCTCCATTGCCCCAGGTACAAAACCCAGATTGTGAGCTAAATATGGACAGAGAAAGTATCCATACATAGTGCCTCTTTTACAAAGCCACAGTAGTGAGTCCCAGGACAGCAAATGTGACACAGCCCTCAGGAATTGAATGGGCTGCGTCATTATTTCCTCTATTGAACTCATTTCCACAGCTTTGCAAAAGTGGACCATAATGTGTACAGCACTATATATGACTAGTAGTACTATAAAAACCAGTAGTAGTACTAGTACTTTTACAAAACACATTAAAATCTGGACTTTAATGCATTTTGTTACAGAAGTTTCCTGCACATTAAGCTCAGATTTAAAGTGGCAGTATTCAGGACTTTTTAAATCTTTTTTTTTTTTTTTTTTTGGGGGGGGGGCAATTCTGTGCTAATTTTTTCACTAGCTGGAGAACACTTTCTCTTCCATTCTCTGCCCATGACAAGCCCCCTCCCAAAACATAATTTCCATGCACAAACTGTCCAATTACTGCACAAAATTTTAATGCGCTTTGTAGTACCGGTAACTCTTTTTTCATACGCTAAGCTCATGTTAGTGCATAACGCACTTTCGCAAAAGGATCCCTCAATTATGAAAAATAACTATTTACTGATACCAGTATGCTACTACCATCTGCAATTATAGAAGCACTTAACATCTAGCAAATTAATATGACTATGGGAAATGAACTTGCTCCAGGGAGATCTGTTGCTTGCTTTATCTTAACTGAAAGGCTACTGTGTTAGATTTCTGATAATTCAGCTCCTCCAAGATGTCACAGCATTGGAGCTTAAGTATCACAACTCCCATCTGTGCTAACTCATCAGAAGTGTATTTTATCATCTTCTCATGATACAAAGTTTTTCTGCGGGCTACCAATCCCTAACATCCTGATTTCAATGTGAAAAATATCAAATGAACCCACTTGAATACTTTTTGACAGACAAACAGCAGGCAGCTTGTTGACCTTTCACCTCATATTGATTTACCCTTCAGTCATTTTTCTTAGCGATTTTCTTTCTCTTTTAGTTGCATATTCTTTGCCAGAGGAAAAACTAAATGTGACCATTTCCTGCCTGGTACTTCATTCATCAAAGCATGGAATTCATTCTGATCTCATATTAGAGCCTAGGTGAAATCTGGATCTTTTAATCTTTGAGATTAAATAGATAGCTTTATAAACAATTAAAAAGCCATCAATCCTGAAGCTTCAAATTCAATAGATCCATTTATTAGTTAGAAAGCTGAGGTCTATAACTGAGCATGTGCAGTTTTGTGTGCTGTACCTTGCGTGCAAAAGTATTTATTTATTTAATTTGTTTTCTATACTGTTTTCCCCAAAGAGCACATAATGGGTTACAGGTTAACATATATAATATATAGTTTACAGATTGCAATTTGCCATAGTTACAGTGCAAGGTTTTTCAATTCAAGTTTTTATCCTAACTTTACATATATTAAGGATCTAGCACCAATATACAGTTACACAGAAAAGTATCACTTATGTATATAAGTGCACTATATGCCCTTCTATAAGGACATGTGTATGAAATCAATCAGCAAGTGTGTAATTGCAATAATGTGTAACTGCATAAAATTTGCCACTGGATATTATTAAATGATTTGAAGATCAATCCAGATAAAAAGCTAACATCTTGTAGGTAGGGAATAAAGATGTGGAAATGCTACAGCTAAAAATTGAATTATCTACAATGGAATTTCCTCTTCAGTCACATATTAAAATTCTTGGAGTGACACCAAACTTTTTGTTGAGTATGGCCAAATATGTAAATAAAACAATTAAGAGAATGTTTGTCAAACTTAAAGTGTTATGTCAAACTAAACCACTTTTAAATCCTTCTCAACTACAAACATAGTAACATAGTAGATGACGGCAGATAAAGACAGTACTAATAGCAGTGATCATGAGTCAATTAGACTACTGTAATGTTGTTTTGTTAGGGCTTCCAGATTTGCAGATATAAAAGCTGTAGATAGTGTAGAATGTGGCTGAAAAATTGATTACAAAGGGAAAATTTATTGACTATGCTACCCCATTATTAGTTAAACCAGTAGCATAGCCACCAGTGGGGAAGCTTGGGGGCCTGGGCCCCCCAAGTCAGATCCAACACTATGGCAGCCAGTACTTGGCTAGCAGGATACTCAAGCCCCTCCAGCCAAACAGTTCCCCTGCCAGAGCCACGCCCATGCTGCCTGAGCAGCATGAAGTCATCAGGGTGCTTTGGCAACTGATGCAGCATTTCCATGCATGCTCAGTTTATATATGAACTGAGTGGCTGAAGCAGTCTGATGATTTCTGCTGCTCAGCCATGCGGGTTGGGTAACGACAAGGGATCTCTTGGGGCTTGAGCAACCCCACCAGCAAAGTTAAGATGGGGGGGGGGGGGCCGGCAACAGTGGCAGGGGAAGTCAGCAGCGTGGGAAGGGAGGTTGAACTGAGATGAAATACTTGTTCCCCAGTCTACCCTCAGGGCCCCCTCAAAAATCAGCTTCTGGCTATACCCCTGAGGTAAACTACATTGGCTTCCAATAAAGGCCAGAATACATTTCAAATTATTAGTGTTTGTTTTCAAACTTTTGTACAGCTTGCTGAAAATCTACTACTAGAAAGAAATCTACAGCATAGTAGGCAGTGGCCCTGATTTGTGAAATAAATTATCACTTATGCTAAGAGAGATTAATGGTTATCATACAATGAGGAGGTATGTGAAAGCTTACTTACTTGTATTTGATCTGTATTACTCTAATTAATTAAATCTATGTAAATCTATGTAGTTTAATATTCATGATTTCATCGTTATGATTTGGGAATATGGCCCAATTTCTACTTTCTTTTTTTTCTGCAATCTGCCTTAATCTGTACCTGGGTTAAGTGGAATAAAAGTGATTATGTTAGATTAGATTAAATGTAGGTGGACTATGGGAGGAGAATAGGCAGGGCTATGTGCATTGCATGCCTCACTTAGGTATACCCAGTTATACCTGCCATTGACCTGGAGTAAATAGGCATACCTATATTCAGGTGTATCAATGCAGACTTACACTATTATTATAAGGAATTCAGGAGCCCATATACTGATATTTAATAGGTGCTGATCATCAACATTACGATACCTATAATGGGGCACCTGGTTATAGAATTGCCCCATAGAAGGCAATCATATAACAGTGTGCCTATATCTAGGCATTTAGGCCTGGATTCTCTAAACAGCGCTGTTTATTTAGGCACTAGTAGGCACCCAAACTCAGTTTTAAAAAAAAACATTGAAATGATGTTTTCATTGAGTTTCAATGTGCCTACTGGTGCCTAAAAATTCGGCACCAGAATCACACCTCCGTAGGCACTTTAGGTTGCCTAATGTCACTGTGGGTATGGCTAATGCTGGAAGTGACTTTAGGGAGGTTCAGTTCACATCTTAGGTAGGAATCGGAAATTTAGGCCAGGAAAACCCTGATTAACATTTCCAGTGTCTAACTTAGCTGGAGGCGCGATTCTGTATCCGGCGCTCATTAAAGAATCTGGGCCTTAGAGAGTAGTTCTATAAATGGCATGCAAAATTGTGCACTATTTTGAGATATGCCTGTAACTAAATTGACTATTGACCCAATAATTGGCTACCAACAATCATTTATTGGCTCTAATTTGCAACAATTCAGATTTGCACATGCATCTTACTAGGCACTATTCCATAAAGATTTGCAAGCAAATATAGTGTGCAACTCAAAAGGGGGTGTGGCTATGGGAGGAGCATGAGCAGATCAGGGGAGTTCCCTAAAGATGCATGCAGTATTACTGAATACTGGAGATCAGAGTCTAACTTACCTGCTGGGTTTTACACCTGGTTTCAGATTATATAAATCCTTGCATCTAAAGTTGTGCATGGATCTTGAAGTCGTGTGCTACCCTTTAAAGAGCACCCATGCCAAAGAATCCTTTATAGAATACCCTTCAGCATGGATTTTTTTTTTGAGCCGAATGTTGAGCACCATTTGCTAAATCTAGTCCTTAGAGCAGGGGTGTCCAATGTCGGTCCTCGAGGGCCGCAGTCCAGTCGGGTTTTCAGGAATTCCCCAATGAATATGCATGAGATCTATTTGCATGCACTGCTTTCAATGCATATTCATTGGGGAAATCCTGAAAACCCGACTGGATTGCAGCCCTCGAGGACCGACATTGGACACCCCTGCCTTAGAGGATGCATGATTATAGTGTATTCTACAAAAATGCTTACTTTCCTTTATAAATTACTAGCATAACTAGGTAGAAATGTGTATTAGGTGCGAACATACATGCCAACCATAGAGCTAGGGTCAATTCTTGCATCTAAAAGCCAGAGATATGCTCAAAACATGTAGAGGGGCATTTTTGTTATAATATCTAAATCCAAGTTTAGACTTTTGAGGAAAATGCACAAAAATCCAATACCAAATATGCCCATTTTCAAAACTGCAAAATGCCAATCTTGTTTTTTCGAAAATGGCCATTTTCAGATATGTGTCTACCTTTTTGAACTGCTCAGAGAATACAGGAGATCTCTCCTTCCCAGATTGTTGAAGGCAAGAAACAACCAAAGAAGGTGAATAGTTGGTGCTCGATCTCCTTTATTAAATAATATTGTGCTGACTCGACACGATCATGTTTTGGCTCTAAAAGGCCTGCCTCAGGAGTCTGATTAAATTAACTTAGAGAGATAGTTGAGGGTGCACAGTCATATACTTTTCTTCTAGTCTTTAAAAAGGATCATCTATTCGCTTGATGTCAAAAGAGAAATGGTTAAAGTGACTAATAATTCACTTTGCAGCTTTATAACCCACACACAGTGGTCCAAAGCTAAGCTAAGCACATTCCAGCTTCCAGGTGCTCTAATGTCATTACAGATTACTAGAGAAAATTCTGCATTGGCATGCAAAAAACATTGTGACCACTTATGCTAAGTCAATGGCAGATGTACGAGTGGGCATGCCTATATGCACCACTCACCACTTTCTTCTTACAGTACTCTATAAGATGTGCACTTTGATGCTTGACATGCCTACATTCCACATGCACTTCTACCCCATGTACACTCTGTTCCCAATTGCATGCTAGCCAATTAAATATGAACTTATAGTATAGTGCTTTCTGCTTTTATATATATAATATAATAGGAGAAGATATGCATGTAAATGTAGGTGCACCTTTTATAGAGTTGTTCACTTTTTGATTCATCTGTCCAGAGAACATCATTGTAATTTTATCTACTGTGAGATTTCAGATTTTCTTCTTAGCCATCTTCAAATAGTTCATAATTCAGCAGCTGGGTTCCCATATAAAGCCAAGCAATGGGACTATATTACTCCCCTTCTGATTCAATTGCAATGGTTGTCTATTCAGTATAGATGCTGGTTCAAACTTCTCTGTCTTATACATAAGGCTTTACATCTGTTTGCTCCATCCTTTATTTCTTCTAGTACTATTCCTTACACACCATCTCATCACTGCAATCATTGGACTCCTACCAGTTAGTACTTCCATCTCCCAAGTAAGCCCATTATGAGACTACCCATAATACTGTCTACTTTTTATGTCTCCCTTCCTTTGAAACAATTTACCACACTATTTACGATCTGAATTAGCCTTCCCAAATTTTAAGGGGTTATTAAAAGTGTGATGTTTTGAATTAGCTTTTGGTGTTTCTCTAAACTGAAAGTCTCCCTTACTAGATTTTATTATTATTTCTGGGTCCCATTGGAATTGGAGGGTTGCAGCACTCAAGGTAAAGATTATTACCAGTAGTCTTGGAATGTGAATGCTTGTACTCTTCTTGTGTGATTTGGTCATTTCTTTTATTAAAGGATGGATTATTAGGATAAATCTCCACCAATAAAATATATCGCCCTTGAAGAGAGGAATATATATATCTATATTTTTTAACATTTTTTTATTTAGAAATTGTTGAACACAAATTCAGAAATATAGCCCAAGTAGAAAACAAGTGATAAGAAAGTGTATCGCATTGTTCTTCACGCAGACCATAAAGACTCAAAAACAGACTGCAACTACCCTCCACCCTCTCCCAACCCACCCCCCACCCCCACCCCCAGCACTCTAGTGTCAAAAGGAGAGCACTTCAGACTCTATGGGATAAATTGTCCCAAATAGGCGCCCAAAATCTCCTCCAACACCCAGGACCACCATGTTTAACATCCAAATATTCATATTTTAACAAAAAAACACCTAATTTCACCACATGGTAACAGTAGGCACTTCAGCCTGTCTCCACAATAAAAGAATACATTTCCTGGCCAACAGGGAAGCTTTTTGTAACAGTTGAGAATGACCCCTAGACAGTCCCAAAGAAGAAAATTGTGAAAAAAGCATAGCATCCCCCTGCAGAGGAAGTCTACGCCATAATATCTTCTGCAGACAGAGACAGACAAATGACCAAAAGGTTTACACTCTGCCACAGAACCAGAACATATGGAACAAACCAGCTGGTGTAGACTGGCACTTTGGGCAACCTGCGTAAGAAGCAAATCCTGCCAGGTATGCCTTATAAGGAGAAATATAGAGCCGTAATAAAAACTTATAATGTTGTTCCTGCAAAACAATTGAATGAGACAAGCGCAGGAGACATTTCATTAGAAGACGTAAACCATCACCAGTTATCCATTCTGAAATGGTAAGATCTTGGTTCCTCTCAACCGCCACAGCATCATAGTCCCAGGGTGCACTAAAACTGCCCAAACTAATTGGTGAAATTAGTTTGGTCCTGGGATGGTCCTGGGATGTCTAGATAGTGTCAATGTTTCCCAGACCATATCCGCCATATCTTCATTTAAGGTGTTGGAGTTCAGGGAGTGAAGAAAATGAGAAACTTGGCCATAAGACAACCAATCTCTGGCCAGCAAAGCACCTCGAGCATGAAGATCTTGAAAAGAAAGAGGAAGTCCATGCTTATTCACCATATCCCGCACATAACATATGCTCTGGTCAGCCCAGCGGAGCAAATATAACTTGGATGTGTACGGGTCCAAATCTCGATTTCCCCATAGGGGTAGTAAAACAGTAGATATAAAAGGCAAATGCATGTGTTTGCACAACCATTGCCAACACTGTCTCATAGGATTTCAACAGAGGATGGGAGTGAGTAGGGAAGATCCGATGAGGTCTTCTTGCATGAAGATAGTATAACAAGTGCGTTGGTGCCATCAGCTGTTGTTCCAAAGTCACTGGCATGTAATACTGAGTATTCTTTATCCAATCAACCAAGTTTCGAAGGAGACAAGCTATGTTATATCTTCGCAAATCCAGCAAAGCCAGGCCATCTCGCCCTACTGGCAATGAGAGCTGTGTAAGAGTCATTCGGGGTTTCTTATTATTCCAAAGAAATTTGTGCAAGACTTTCTGATAGAGACTGAGATCCCTATTGGTCACATACATAGGAAATGTTTGCACTACATAAATCCATTTAGGAAATAAAACTATTTTAAACAATGCAATTCTACCCTTCAAAGTCAAAGGAAATTTGGTCCAAAGTGCCAATAAGTCCTGTGACTTTCCCAACAATACAGTGAAATTTTCCACATAAGCTTTTCTCAGGTCACTCGCTAGTAATATAAATCCCCAAATACTTAAGTCTGTGCACCACTTTCCTCAGAGAAAATGAGGAAAACCAATCCTCATAATCATACCCACAAATAAACAAGGCCTCAGATTTTTCTAAATTTAACTCAAAGCCAGACACCCCCCATGGATATTCACCAATTGCAGAACCCTCTGAAAGGACCATTGGGGTTGAGTCAGCAGCAATAAAACATCGCCTGCAAATGCCAAACAACGGACCTCTTCCCGACCCACTGGGAGACCCAGAATGGAGCCATCCTCTCTTATCTGCTGCAACAAAGGTTCCAATGACAATATGAACAATAAAGGTGAAAGAGGGCACCTCTGACAGGTACCCCTCTCCACCTGAAAACTTTGAGACAATGCTCCATTCATCAACATCGCCACATGCGGATTGGTATAAAGCAGTGGTTTCCAACCCTGTCCTGGAAGACCACCAGGCCAAACGGATTTTTAGGCTAGCCCTAATGAATATGCATGGAGCATATTTGCCTGCCTGTCACTTCCATTCTATGCAAATCTCTCTCATGCATATTCATTAGAGCTAGCCTGAAAACCTGATTGGCCTGGTGGTCCTCCAGGACAGGGTTGGGAACCACTGGTGTAGAGTATCCGCACCATGTCTAGAAAGGGTCCCCCTAGGCCATACCCACCCAAGACAGCAAATAAATAATCCCAGGCTACACAATCAAAAGCTTTATGGGCATCCATGCTAATCAAAAGGGCTAGAAGGGAGTGAGTAACACTATGTCCAAACACCGCCATCACCCTGCGCACATTCCACACCACCTGTCTCCCACACACAAAACCAACCTGATCTTAGTGAATTACCTATGGTAACAATGTAGACAGACGGGATGCCAAAATTTTTGCCAGCACCTTTAATTCAAAATTAATTGACGAGATCGGCCTGTAAGAGTGAACCAAAGCCGGATCCTTATCAGACCTGGGGATCAACACTATGTGAGCCCGATTAGCATGAGCTAGATAAGTCCCGTCAGAAACCACCCTAGCAAAATAATCCTCTAAAGGTTTAACAATATGATCTTGCAAAATTTTATAAAACTCGGATGAAAGACCATCCGGTTCCAGAGCTCTTGACAGAGAGGAATATATTTTATAAAGATATATTAATTTGGGAAAAGCCCAGCCTGTTAAAACTTAGCTCTATAAAATTCTAGTTTGATTGCAAATGCTTTGAATCTCGATCCTTTGCTTTCATTATTGTTGAAATCTCAGAAAGTCAAAATTACAGAAAGTATTGCTTATTGCCCCCCTCAGCCCCCATATTTTCTCTCATTGTACTACATTCACGTTATATTCATTTTTATTTTTATTACATGTGTCTCTTACATGTGTCTCTTATTAGCTCTATTTTGAACATTTTTAAATCATATTTTTATGGGTCACTTTATGTTGTTATCTGTTCTAAGTTTTGCATTTTATTGTACAATCAATGTTGATGTGTGCCACCCTGAACATTTTCTTGGAAAGATGGTGAACACATTCAAGCAAATGAGTAAATTCCACTTGGATCCCTTTTTGTCTCATATAGGAATGAACGCCATCTGAACTTTTTACCCTTTTGCTTCAGACTTGTTCCTTTGAAAAAAATCAACCACTTGAGTCAAAAAGTTCTACAGCCCAGGGCACCAATCCACTACTTTAAACTATCTCCTACATGCTTGTGTGAGTTTACCTATTTATAGTTAGTGCTTTTAAATTTTCACTTTGCATTTATAAGAAATTGAGCCATTACCTTGTAAATTACAATTTATTCATTTAAAATATATTTCATAGGAATTTTTTAAAAATTGGTTTTGTATATCTATCTATTTATCTTGTGATGGTGCCAGGATATGCCTAGCGCCAGCAACCCAACTTCCATCCCAGGCGCAAGGACCAATGCTCCCTGAAGGACCACTATGAAATAACAACAGAGGAGAAAAGAAAAAAGCTGTCCATCAACAGTTCCCTGCGCCAGACTTTATTATCCAGTTCAAATTGCACTAGTTCTGATTGCAACCACACCCAGCTGAAAATGTACTAAATTCAAAAACAGTTCACTTTTATAGCAAATTCTTTCATTAATCCAAAAAGGAAAAACAAAAGCCACAAATATTTCCCTTTTAAACAAAGTTTCTTTTCCATAGTCCAGCTAACATTCCTAGACTCCTCTCTCCCCAAAAATTATCGTCCTATTTCTAATTTACCTCTAATCTCCAAACTTACAGAAAAAATCATTCTTTCGGAACTGACAGAATTTCTTGAAAAAACCCATGCATTACATCCCTGCCAAACAGGCTTTCGCTCTTTACACTCTACAGAACTATCTTTATTAGGCCTTACTTCCACTATACAATACTACCATGATCATCCTAATTTCTCTTGATTTATCCGCAGCCTTTGATACTATTGACCACCCTCTTCTTATTACAAGACTTAAAGACTGCGGGATTACTGGCTCTGCACTTTCTTGGTTTATATCTTACTTTCACAAACGCTGCTCTAAAGTCCACCTTAAAAACGAAACTTCGCCAAACCTACCACAAACTTTCGGAGTCCCTCAAGGGTCAATTCTATCCCCTCTGCTATTTAATATTTTTCTTTCCCCCTTCTTACATTAGCACAATCAATAGGATTTACGATTTTTGCATACGCAGACGATATACAACTCCTTCATTCAATCAACACCACCAACATCTCAGAAATAAAAGACATAAACAATAAATTAGATAAAATATATGATTGGCTCTACACAAACAAGCTTTCTCTCAACATCCAGAAATCCCGTGGTCTCCTTCTTCCAATTAAAACTTCTGAATCTCTATTAGGAACTATCTCTATTAAATCTATTCCACTTCCCATGGAAAGTAAAATTAAACTTTTAGGTGTTATTATTGATAGAGATCTTACTTACCATGATCATATCAGTTCAATCGTTAAAGTCTGCTTCTTCAAAATGCGTATTATTCGATCTCTTCTTTCTATCCTGGACATTGATTCTATTACTGTTCTGACTCATTCTTTAGTAATCTCCCACTTAGATTATTGTAACTCCCTTCTCAATGGCCTTCCCCAAAAAGAATTACGTCGCCTTCAATTACTACAAAATACTGCAATAAAACTTATTTATAAAAAAGGCCGATTTGACCATGTTACTCCACTCTTAAAAGAAGCTCATTGGCTCCCTATCACCCACCGTATCACCTATAAAATCATCTTACTCTGCTTTAAAATTAAACAATCTCATCAACCTTCATTCCTTGACAAACTCCTGATACCTCAATGCTCCTCCCGCACTCTAAGATCCTCTGATCAAAAACTTATTTTCATCCCCCCTCTAAAAGATTTCTATTATACTCGTAAAACAAATTTTGCTGTAACTGCCCCTACATTATGGAACTCCATGCCACAATACCTCCGCGACGAACAACAACTTGTTAAATTTAAATCCTGTTTAAAGACTTTCTTATTTCATGACGCGTTTAACCTAACCTAGATTTTCTACTATCTATCTTCTTCCTCTTCTCTTTTATTTCTATTTTCTCTCCTCTTGCAAGCAATTACTACTACAACATGCCCTCACCTTCACGTTTTTTCCCTACCCACTCTTCCCTTTTCTTCTTATTAAATGTAACTTTTTCCCCTCCTCCCTTACTATCCTCACTGTCAAGTTTGTCTGGTTTTTGTCATTTATGTCCCACTTAAATATTTTATACATTTTTCTCTTTTTACTCCCTCTTTTAAATTATATTGTTAACCGGCCAGATATTTGTTTTATGGTCGGGATATCAAAAACTAATAAACTTGGAAACTTGGAAATTTTATTCAGTCTCTGCAGCTTTCTGGTTCTAAGAACCTATATCCAGGAGTCTCTGAGACTCAGGGCTGGCCCTGGTGGCCCCACTTGCTCGGGCACTTCTTCTAGGCTTGTGTTTAGCAAAGTGTTTATTCAGGAAGCTTTCCCCACCTGACTCCCTGAATTACAGATTCCCTACTGATCTGTCCTGCACTCTGGTTAGTGGGGCTGGGAACCAATCCACCCTTTGATCTAATGATCTAAGATTCCCTCCCAATTGTTCCCTATATCAGAGATATGTAATGTCATGTCACTGAATTAACTTAAGGCTTCTCTCCTCTGCCAGTTAGTCAGCCTTAGCCCATCCTCCATTCACTATGCTTTTCTTGCACATAGGGATTCTGGCTTTATTTCTACTACTAAACAAACCTCACATTCACACATCAATCACTCATTCTTTAAACAGTCCTTCATATGGACAAAAATATTTCTTTACAGTACTTTAGACCATCATCTGTTATACAACAAACTTTCATTCCCTTCTCTCACACAATACCTTACTGACTCATGTTTAATTCAGATATATCATCCAAGGTTTCTTGGCTCCACTCCATTTCCTTCCCCTCAAAGGCATCTCCCTTTATCTCCATAAGGGACTCCTCACCCTCTGAAGCAGTGGACATACTTTCCTCTTGAGCAGCATTTCTAACTAGCTTCTGCTTGGGAAGTAAAGTTCTGTTAGCATGGCTGTGCTTTGGGACAGAAGGTTTGCCAGGTAAAGGCAGTGAGGCTGAGCTAGCCTCACACTCACTGCTCTGTGAGGTTCTTACTTCCCTCCAAGTTCCTGGTTGTTTTCTTGAGTTTTCAGCTGGGTTTGATTTATCCCACTATGAAACCTTCAGTTGTGCTCTGAGTGTATTCTTTCTTATAGCCCCACCCCTTTCCTTAACTTTTGCTGTATCAGATTGTCTGACCTGAGATCTAACCTGAGAGCTAGCAAGGGACTTATAAAAGGAATTATAGGGGACTGGAACAGGCAGTTTGTTCTCCTCTGCCATACCCTCTCTGTTCTACCCTGCCTGTCTGACTTTAGTACTGGGAACAGAGTTAATGGGCAAGTTCCTTGGCTTAGGAACACTTTCTTTAGTGGCAGGATTTAAAGCAGGCTTTGAGGCAGTGACAGGGGCTTCACCATCACAATATATATATATATATATTAGTTTCAAGACAATGTCTAAAATCAGTAATCTGCAGCCTCAGTACCATAGCTTAGTAAAACCTGTGGTAAATATAAATTTCAAAGCAAATTTCAAGCAAAGAAAGCCTACTACTCTCACATCCTACAGAAAGTCCCAGGTCCAAACAACTATTCACCCTTACAAACCAACTCTTCTCCAACGCCCAAGGAAAAAACAAAACAATCCAACTGAACTTGATAGTGACGCTCTCTCAGATTTCTTCTAGTCCAAGGTACAAACCATCCGCAATAATCTTGACACCATCACCAGCACGAACCCCCCAAAAGCATACCCCCAACCTAACCCCAATTCTCCATCCTCTACCACCCTATCCCAATTTCACATGGCCACCCATGCTGAAGTTCTCAAAACTCTGAGAGAATTCAAGCCCTCTGGCACCATCCTCGACCCCTGCCCAACCAGCCTCCTACTATCCATGGCATCCTACTATCCTCCCCATCATTAACTCCTCCCTCTCCACGGGGACAGTACCACTCAGCTGGAAGTCAGCTATTATCAAACCCACACTCAAGAAACCCACCCTCAACTCCAACGAACTGGCAACTACCAACCAATCTCCAACCTCCCATTTGTCTCCAAACTCCTAGAATGAATAGTGCTCCACAGCTTACATCCTTTCATAGAAGAACAAGCGGCCTTGTCTCCCATACAATCTGGCTTCTGAAAAGGCCACAGCACAGAGTCAGTACTCCTGGATATCATAGATGACAGTTGGTCAATACTCAACAAAGGCAATGATGCCCTACTAGTACTACTTGACCTCAGCGCTGCCTTTGACACTGTCGACCATCACCTCCTCTTATCCAGACTCTGTGACCTCGAAATCAAAGACTCAGCCCTCCGGTGGTTCACCTCCTTCCTTCACCAAAGAACTCAAAAAGCCCTACTAGGGCCAACCAAATCTGACCCCAAATCTATGAAATGCGGTGTTCCCCAAGGCACCCTTCTATCATCCCTCCTTTTTAACCTCTACATCAGACCTGTCCTAGAAGTACAACTTCAGAATTAACTCTTACGCCAATGACATCCAGCTGCTCCTCCCACTAGGCGAAAACTGATCATCCCAAATTGATAACCTCCAACTCTGCCTCTCTGACATGAAAACCTGGATGTCAAACAACAAACTACAGCTGAACACCTCCAAAACTGAACTCTTATGGATTAGGAGAAAAAGTATTAAATACACATGCCCAACTCTATCATGGGACCACACCTCACTAACAGCAGCAGATCAGGTACACAGCCTAGGAGTAACATTAGATTGCCACCTGTCCCTGTCTACCCACATATCTCAAATAGCCTCCACCTCCTTCTACTACCTCCGCCAACTGAGAAGAATCAAATCTTACATCTCCACGCCTGGCCTAGCCCAATTCCTCTACGCCTATGTTCTCTCCAGGATGGATTACTGTTACACCCTATTTAATGGAATGGCCAAAAAAAGATCTCAAATGCCTCCAGCGCATACAAAACGCAGCAATCCGCCTCCTACACAACCTCAACTACCATGACCCTATCTCCCCAGCCCTCCACGCAGAGCACTAGCTCCCGATCAACCAATGCTGTGCTTTCAAGGCCCTGATGATAGCACATAAAAGATTCTATTCCACCACCCTAGCATACATAGGATCCAAGCTAACCCTGTACACCCCCACCTACCTCCTCTGCTCTGAAATGAAGAAATGCCTATGTATCCCTCCAGGAAGGTCTCTCCTGTCAGAAACCGCCCACAAATGCTCCTTCAGCCACTTCATCCCCCATCTCTAGAACCAACTCCCCCCACAAATAAGACTACAGAACTCTCTGATGACCTTCCGGAAAGCAGTAAAGACCCTCCTCTTCAACTGAAATTCTAACTGCAAACTACCCCTTGACCCCCCTTATATTCCCCCCTCCTTTCTGCACTCTCCTGTACTTAAGTTGCTATATAGTCTTGTACTGTCCAAAATGTTTTCCATTTTGGATATTGGCTTGTAACCTGTTCTGAGCTACTGGGAGGAAGGGATAGAAATCAAAATAAATTAATTAATTTGTGTTTCTAGAATTGGAAACATTGTGTTTTCCTGGCTACAGTAAAGTAGATAATGAGCCCTAAGTCAGACCCACTATTTCTTAAAGGGGCTACTGGTAGAATAAATTAAACCCTACTCCCACCCCTCATGTCAATCACAAGCACTCAAAAAACTTCAATTCAACACGTATTGTAAATGATGTTAGGTAGAAGGGATTCATTCATACCAAAAAGGACAGAAAAAGACTGTTGACAAAATCATAAAACGCAATGGAGAAAAATAAACCTCAATTGAGAGCAGCCGGGACTACACAAGTGCCCTAAGCCGCTCTCATCATCACAGGTTTATAAAAAAAACTCCATACAATTATAAATAACTTTCATACATCAAAGTGTTAGATTTTTTTCAAATTTTCAATCTTTTATCTTTTTCTTCAATATTTTTTATATATTCCAAAATATCACTTATTGGATCTGTCGGGACTAGGAAGTTTCACATCTCCAGATGAATGATATATGATATTTCGGTTTCACAAAAGTCACGCAGCTTAACGATGTTTACATGCTTATAGCTGAGCTGATTGCCACATTGTAGGTGTTTGGGAATGAATTCTCCTTTTTGTTTTGGACAGATCCAATAAGTGATATTTTGGAATATATCAAAAATATTGAAGAAAAAGATAAAAGATTGAAAATTTGAAAAAAATCTAACACTTTGATGTATGAAAGTTATTTATAATTGTACAGAGTTTTTTTATAAACCTGTGATGATGAGAGCGGCTTAGGGCACTTGTGTAGTCCCGGCTGCTCTCAATTGAGGTTTATTTTTCTCCGTTGCGTTTTATGATTTTGTCAACAGTCTTTTTCTGTCCTTTTTGGTATGAATGAATCCCTTTTACCTAACATCATTTACAATACGTGTTGAATTGAAGTTTTTTGTGATTAAATACGATTGTACCTTTTGAATTACAAGCACTCCCCATCCTTGAGCCTACCAGTATGAAAAGTCAGACCTGAACCCCCTCCATTGACTTGAAAGGACAATCCAACTAACATGAAAGGGGCAACCACCCATCCTCATTCCAGAAACTACTGGGGGATTTCCCTAATGCCTAGTGGGTTGACTACAATGATCCCTGTCCTAGCGAGTGTTGGGTTAAAAATAGTACTTGACTAAATATTTCCCTCATTTTTTCTTTTACCAAAATCTATCCCTTCCTTACTCTCCCTAAACCCTTAGCCATTCTCTCCACCTCCTGCTTAGCCTCCTGCAACCTGCTCCTCACAAGCTTCCTAGAGAACCTCTTTCTTCACTATGCCCCCACCCCTTTTTACAGAAGCATAGCACAGTTCTAAGCACCAGCCATAGCAGTAACAGCTCCGATGCTTATTGGAATTCTATGAGTGTTGAAGCTGTTACCGCCATGACTGGCACTAAAAACCATGCTACACTTTTGTAAAAGGGGGGGGGGGAGTATATTCTATTCAGAATTAATTTGTGTGATTTATCTTTTGTCATTCTCACCATATTTATATAACCCCTCTTTTTTATTTTTAAATCTTTATTAAATTTCTAAGGCTAATACAAAGTACAAAAATTATACATACATTAATATTTAGAACCAGCACTTACAATCAATCAACAACAATACAGCATGAATTACCCCTCACCCTCCCTTCCAATACATTCAATCAAGGAATAAAACAAAAGAGATAACCCCCCGCCCCCACCCTTCCCTGGATGTGTGTATAAATCTAAAGGAAATTAAAGGTAAGTGACAACTATACCGAAGTAACAAAAGTCGTTAATGGATCCCAAACTAATCTGAATAAATTATTATTCCCCGTCATGTCGGCGTTCATTTTCGCATACTTGTAACATAAACATAAATTTGCCCACCAAAAAGTAAAACTAAGCCAATCCAAATTTTTCCAATTGTAACCATTTGCATGGCAATCCCGGTCATAATAATGAAAAGTCGACATTTATATCAGGCCAATAGGGGTTTTGCATGCAATAGTGTCCCACAGATGACTACATCATATGTTAATGGAATCGATGATTCCAGTATGTTATTAATATGTCCTCATATCGACTTCCAAAAATTGAGTATCAAAGGACAATAGAACAACATATGATCCAGTGTCCCTATTTCAAGATGACAGTGCCAGCATCAATTAGATTTAGAACTATCTAACTTCTGCAAACAAAATGGGGTCCAAAAAACTCTATGTAGCAGAAAAAAACAAATTTGTCTCATAGCTGCTGACGCTGTACAACTCAACCACCAAGTCCAAATCCGTGGCCATTGAATAGCAGAAATTTGCTGCTTTATCTCAATGCTCCAAATGCCCCTCTTTTAAAGTTATTACCTTATTCATATCTGATTCCACACTCAGCTCCAGCTTTTCATGCTCACCGACAAATGCTTTCCTTTCATCTATAGCTCCTTCTTTTCTCCTTATACCCCATCTTATGAAATCCACTCATTAATCAAGCTAGCAGAGCAGTTTTAAATGTCTTTATAGTGGGAAAGAAAGCCCAGATCTCTGTTTAGTCCTGTATGGTAGGTGTCAAAATACCTTATTTTGATTTCAGAGGGAGTAGCTTTAGGAATCTGGCCAATCAGAGTCTTAGGCCATGCCCAGTGCATCCCAGAATGCACTGGAAGGAGTGAAAAATACCCTAATCTGCTAACATTCTTTACATATAACTGTATAAATTGGAGCTGTTAATAAAGACCTTTGACTCAAACATAAAAGTCTAGTTGAACTAAACCACTGAAGTCTGTCCAATGGTTATTTCATGTGTAATGTTTCAAAAGGCATCTCTAAAAAGAAGCACACTCCAGCATGTGAAATCAGAGCACTCTCTTTTCTTCTACAGTCTACACCCCACCACTGGTCTTGCAGTACATATAGAGGGGCATAATTTTAAAAAATGTCTCAGTCCCCTTTTGCTCTAAGGCCTTAAACGTTGAAAGCAGAAGCAGGGAAAATGTCCATTATAAAAATAAAAAAAAATGTCCAAAAGGAGGTTTTTTTGATAATAGCCTGCCTCTACATTCAGCTGTTTAAACGCCCAGACCACCACTACATCTAAACTTACACCATATAATCAACCTAAAAAAAAGCCTAAGCTCCAAACGTCCAAAACAAGAGCTTTTAGGTGAAGGAGGAGCCAGTCCTTCGCCTAAAAGCTGGATTCTGTAACCGGTGTCTGTCAAAAACAACACCGGTTACAGAATCTCCCCCCCTACAATGAACCGGGCAGGAGGGAGCCCAAGCCCTCCTGCCCCATGGCACCCCCGAACCCCGTGACACGATCAGGGCCTCTTGCCCTGCGATCCCTCCCCCCCCCTGCTGAGTCCTATTGGGCCAGGAGAGAGCCCAAGCCCTCCTGGCACGGTGATCTCCAACCCAAAACGTATAAGTCAAAACGTATAAGTGCCAACTAGGCAACTTGTCAAAATCTTTGGTTATATGTGTTGTACGCCTAGGTGTAGGTCGGCCCACCTCCTGCCCTTTCCCCTCCTCTAAAAACACTTCTTTTCTCTCTGTGCATTTAGAGGCAGAGGAAAGGCATAAGCTGGTTTTAGATACGTCTAAAACCAGCTTTGATTATGGGTATTTGGACGATCAGGCTTTTTGATCGTCCAAGTACCCATTTAGGCTACTTTTTAGACATTTTTTTTTTATTATGAGCCCCATAGTATTCTGCAATTATCTTATAATATATTACATTAATCATTTCTAACCCACACTAACCATATCAGTTCAGCATGACTTACATACCAAAGAAAATGAGCCATTACCTTGTAAATTACAATTTATATTATCTTTCCTTAGCAGACATTATCAATTATCATTTCCTATGAATTTTCAAAATAAATACATCTTCAATGGGTTTTTCAAACAATTCATAGTTTTAAACAATTCATACTTTTTTTTTAAAATCTTTATTCATTTCAAATCTTAAATCAAGTACAATATTGACATTTATTAATTAAGCATTCAAATACACTTGAAATCCTATAACTGATCATCATAATATAAAATATTACCCCCTCCCTTATTTATTTATGAAAATGATTTGTTTCAATTATAATCAAAAATACCCACCCCCCTCCCCTCCTTAATGTCTTAAAATTTTATACAGGGAAGAATATTTTTAATCTTTACAATAATCTATTAATGGCCTCCACACATCTTGAAATTTGTTATAATTTCCATTTTGTTTACAAAAATTAGATAGCTCTAAGTCTAATAGATGTTGGCATTGTCATCTTGAAGCAGGGACTTTAGATCATTTGTTATTCTATTGTCCATATATATTGGAATTTTGGAAATCAATCTGGAATCAAATTAATTCCCTATTAGGAAATCATGTGGCATTATCATATGACACAGTTTTATTTGGTATAGAAATGAGGGCTAAGAAACAAATCTCATCTAATAATAGCAAGTTATTGCTAATTTTAACTGGGGTTGCCATTCAACAGATCACTGACAATTTGAAGAATTGGAATAGACTTAATTATTGTTTTTGGTGGAACTCTGTATGCCATATATATAAAATGGAAAGGACACTAGCTGTCCAAAAAGGAAATTATAACAAATTTCAAATTTGAAGCACATTTAATTTCATGTGGTAACTGGTTCCACCAATAAGTGGACTGATAGAAAACTGTTCTGTGATACTTGATTTATATAGCACACGGTTCACCAGTGGATAATTCAAAATCAAGTAATGTCTTCAAGAAATATCACTGTTTCTAGATGAAAGATTCTTTTGTAGCTGGAGGTTAAACCTTGTAATATCTGATAGATAAAGGAACACAATTTAAAAATGCAGCCAGATTCATACAGCAGCCAATGCAATTTTGCAAATGGTGAAGTAACACTTTGTCTGATCAAAGGTAGCTTATAATAAACTTGCTGAGAAGGTCTGTATATGTAATTGAAAAGATCCAGGCTGTTCTAGAGTCACCCCAAATTTCTAATATTCTCCTTAATAGGAATGATCTGAACATTAATCATAGGCCTATTGAGTAACACAGATCAGTCAACCTTATCCTGGGTTTTTTTTAAATCCTAGATTACTCTTGGGGGTAATTCTATAAGGCAGTGTTTTTCAACTGCTGTTCCGCGGCACACTAGTGTTCCGCGAGATGTTGCCTGGTGTGCTGCAGGGCCGCCATCAGGGCAGTACTACCAGTCCTGCATTCAGGGGCCCGGAGCTGACAGGGGGCCCGTTGCAGGGGCGCCAGTAGCTCGCCAAGGCAAAGTGAGTCGATCACCCAGGACTCACTTTGTCTTGGCGATCTAATCTTTCGAGCCGATAAGTCTTCTTCTCCCCGACGTCAATTCTGCAGTCGGAGAGGAATTCGGGCCAGCCAATCGCTGCCTGGCTAGGCGGAACTTCCTCTCCGATTGCAGAATTGACGTCAGGGAGAGCATGCGTCGGCGTCGGCTTTGGGGCCTGTTATCCATTGGTGGGTCCTGTTCCCCGATGGCAGCGGCAGTGGCAGTGGCTTGGGGAACGGCAGGGAGAAAGAAAGAAAGGGGGCAGGCAGGGAAACAGAAGGAAAGAAGAGAAACAGAAAAAAAGAAAGAAAGGTCAGGGAGAGAGGAAGAAAAAGTTGGGGGAGGGAATGAGGTGTGGAGGAGAGAAAGCATACAGGCTGATAGAAGGAAAGAAAGATTGGATGCACAGTCAGAAGAAGAAAGTGCAACCAGAAATCACCAGACAAGGTAGGAAAAATGATTTTATTTTAAATTTAGCAAAGTGGAGGCAGTATTACCACAGTTTTCAAAGGAATTTGCCCAAATAACTTAATAGTTAACTGGGTAAATTCCCAGAGATGAAAACTTCCCTTCACTTACTATGCACAGTTCTGAATTTATATCTGCTGTCTATATTTTACAATATGGTCACCTTTTACTAAACCGCAATAGTGGTTTTTAGCGCAGGGAGCCTATGAGCGTCAAGAGCAGCGCTGGGCATTCAGCGCAGCTCCCTGCGCTAAAAACTGCTATTGTGGTTTAATAAAAAGGATGGAGGGTATATTTGTCTATTTTTGTATGCTATAAAAACCAAATACAGAGAGAGACTGAGAGCTGTTGACGAAGAGCTACGTGTGTGTCTTTCTTCGATTCCAGCCAGAATATCAGCTTTGTGTTCAGCCAAACAGGCCCAGGTTTCGCACTGAATAAAGTATTTTATAATTTTTCACTATTCTGTTTACTTAATATTTCATAATAAAGTAATTATAAAATACTTTCTTTGTGTTTATTTGATTCCTATTCAAGAGAATTACTTTATATATAGTCAATATAGGCACAGAGTTAAATTTTTTAACATTTTCTAATGGTGGTGTGCCTCGTGATTTTTTTCATGAGACAAGTGTGCCTTTGCCCAAAAAAGGTTGAAAAACACTGCTATAAGGAGATGTCTACTTTTAAGCAGCAAGAAAGTACATAAAGGCTGGTATTCTAGTCATTTGTGCATGTATGTGAGATCATATGTATTTGTAATTGAGCAATTTCTGGCTAAGCTATAGGATTTACTATGTCTAGATGCAATAATGTCCACCTTCAAAGTATGCACTTACATTGCTGACCTTTCAGGGCATATGATTATGCATAATGATTATAAAGTTTTATAAACTATGTGTGGCCTTTTTGTATCTAGCTGTAAGCTTTAAACTAACTCACTGGCTGATGTGTTTACACTTTAACCCTTTCAGGACCAAGGGACATATTTGTCCCATAACTTTAAAATCCTATAAATTTTGATTGGGATAGTCTACAGTTCTAAATTTGATATGTACGGATTCCATATGATACTGCCTTTATGTAAACAAACTGGTTCCGACATTCATTCATTAGCGTCGTTGCCAGATTGACGAGAAGATTCACTTGCCACACTGTCCATAAGCCAGAAGTGTGATTTTTTTAAAAAAAAATAATGATATTTCACAAAAAAAATCAATTTTTTGGCATCTGCAAGCCCTTTTTACCCTAAAAATGTCGTCAAAACCACAAAAATTGGCCTACGATCCTTATGGTCCTGAAAGGGTTAAATATAGGCAACGTTTTGGCCTCTTAAGCTAGAATAAATTTCAAATGAGTGCTTTTCAAGTACCTAAATCTAGACACTCCTCTAACAGGCAAATTCTATATATGGCACTGAATATTATTTGCTACTTCTGTATTGAATTTTCAGCATGGAAAAGCGTTTTAATGGATGCAAGGCACTGAAATGGGCCAGAAATGGCAGATCCATACAAAAATACTCTTATGCTCCCATTTATAGAACAACACCTAAGTGTTTAGAAACATAGAAACATAGAAAAAAACAGCAGAAAAGGGCTATAGCTCACCAAGTCTGCCCATTCCAAGTATCCCCTCCCCTGAATTTACTCCCTTAAAGATCCCACGTGAGTATCCCATTTTCTCTTAAAATCCGTCACACTGCTGGCCTTTATCACCTGGAGTGGGAGTCTGTTCCAATGATCCACTACTCTTTCGGTGAAGAAGTACTTCCTGGAGTCGCCATGAAACTTCCCTCCCCTGATTTTCAGCGGATGCCCTCTGGTGGTCGAGGGTCCCATGAGCCAGAAGATATCATCTTCTGACTCGATGCGTCCCGTGATGTACTTATATGTTTCAATCATATCTCCCCGTTCTCTTCTTTCCTCAAGTGAGTACAGCCGCAATTTTTTAAATCTTTCTTCATACGTGAGATCCTTGAGCCCCAAGACCATCCTGGTGGCCGTTCGCTGAACCAACTCGATCCTCAGCACGTCCTTTCAGTAGTGTGGTCTCCAAAACTGAACACAGTACTCCAAGTGAGGCCTCACCATGGCTCTGTACAACGGCATCATAACTTCAGGTCTCCTGCTGACGAAACCTCTGTGGATACATCCCATCATTTGTCTTGCCCTGGAGGGCATGGCCATGTGAGGGTCAGTGGCATTCCCCTAAAATGCCCTCAGCATTATAGCAGATCTGCATCCAACTTGCATGCTAGGATTTATACCTGGATTTAGTTGGCATAACTCCTTGTGCCCAGGGTTGAGCATGCATCCTGGCACTATGTGCTATATTATAAAGGGTGGCAATCCCAGAATGTCTGTTATAAATATCATTCAATGCCAATTGTTGGGTTTTTTGGGGGAGGGGCAGGGCAGGATTAATTCTTCGAGGTCCCCTAGGCACACAAGTACACTGAGCCCCTCTGGGCCTGCCCCGCCCATACCCCGCCCCCATTTATCTGTTTTCTTATTTACTTTTTTATTTCCACTTATATTTCTTTCTTTTTTTTTTAATTCAAAACAAAGATTAGCATACCAGTGCACAGTTTTTCTTCTATGCAATCCCCAATCATGTCTGAGCAAATCCCCCTTCCTTCCCTTCCCACCTACTTACCCAACTCTGAACCCTTTCAATACGTATATAATAGCATTTAAATATATTGTAAAGCAGTAATACTATCCAAAATAAGTCTATATTAATAACCAAATTTACATTGCCTAACTGCCTCACTCTACTCAGGAGTGTCAAACTCAATTACATAAGGGGCCGAAATCTGAAAAAAAGGCTAAGTCGCGGGTCAAATTTTTAATTAAGATACTTAGGGGTCCTTTTATTAAGGTACGCTAACTGATTTTGCACACGATAAATGTGCACCTTAATAAAAGGACCCTTAAGTGACTAAGGCTTAGTTTTAGTAGACATATAGGGTTACAATATCTCCAACCCCACACCGGCTCTGTGGTGTAAACAAAATAAATATTGTAATCACAAAACAGAAAATAAAATTATTTTTTCTACCTTTTGTTGGCCCCAGGCTCTGGTTGTCTTCTGATAACTCACTGTCTTCTGATAACTCAGTGTCTCCTGCCCATTTGTCGTTTTCTTCTTTCTCCGTGCTAACCATCCATCTTCCATCTCTGTCCTCCCCTTCCATTTCCCTTCCCTCCCTCGGAGGTCTGGCAGCTTTCCTGTTTTTCGTGTCCATATCTGCAGCTTCGGCAATGGACCCCTCCATCCCCTGATCCACCATCTGTCCTTTTCTCAATTACCCTTTCATCCAGCATCTCTCCCTCCTTCCTCACCACCCCAGGGTCCATCATCTCTCCGTTTCTCTTCCCAACTACCCTGCCTTATGCCACTTCCAGAAACTGTATGCCTCTCCCTTCCATCTTTTCCTTCACCCCCATTGGTCTAGCACAATCTTCTTCCATTCCCTCCTCCAATGATCTGGCATCTCTCTCCTCTCCTCTTCTTCCCTTCCCTCTCCCACATGGTCTGGCATTTCACTTTCTTCTCTCTCTTCCCCCCACTTCCATCAGCATCTGCCCCCTTTCTTTCCCTCCAGCCTAAATCCATCCAGTATCCTTCCTCGTTTTCCCCCTTTGCCTGCACACCAATTCCATCAACATATGCCCCCTTTCTCTCCCTCCACCACCTTTTCCACACAGCAACAGCAAAATGCCTCCCTACGGCAATGGCCCCCACCCGGCATCGACGATGACAACACCGCCCCCCCCCCCGGCATCCATGGAAACCAATGCAGCCAACAACCGGATCAACGACAACGCAGCCAACGCAGCCATTTTTTTTTTTCAGATGGCAATGGGCCCCCCTCTTTCCTCCCTGCACATCAATGGGCCCCCACCCAACTATGACAACAATGCCTGCCCCCCCAGCAATGGACCCCCACCCGACGACAACAACACCACCCCCCCGGCATCGACAGACGGCAATGCAGCCAACGCAGCTCGAAGAAGGTCCCACGATGACTGCGTCTGCCGGAAAAAGTAAGTGATGTCAGAGGGGGATGGACTGGCAGACGCAGTCATTGCGGTACCTTCTTGGAGCTTCATTGGCTGCATTGCCATCCATCGATGCCGGGGGAGGCCAACGTTGTTGTCATTGGGTGGGGGCCTGTTGCTGTGGGGGGGCGTCATTGTTGTCATCGGGTGGGGGCCTGTTGACGTGCAGGGAGGGAAGAGGGGGGACCCATCGCCATCTGAAAATAAATGGCATGGTAAGTCATCCTTCAGTGGGCCCCCCTGACTATTTTGGGCCCTAGGCACGTGCCTAGTTGGCCTATTGGTTAATCCGGCCCTGGGGGGGGTTTGTCTGGATAGAATCGAAAAGAGGGAGAGCACTAGATGTGGTGTATTTAGATTTTAGCAAAGCCTTTGACACTGTTCCACCGAGGCATCTAATAAATAAAATGAGTGGCCTCAGTATGGGCCCCAAAGTGACACACTGGGTTTGGGACTGGTTGAGTAGAACGTGACAGAGGATAGTGGTCAATGGAGATATCTCTGAGGAAAAGAATGTTACCAGTGGTGTGCCACAAGGTTTGGTTCTTGGGCCTGTTATTTTTAACATTTTTGTAAGTAATATTGCTGAAGGGCTGTCATGTAACATTTGTCTCTTTGAAAAAGATTCCAAAATGTGCAATAGAGTAGACACCCCTGATGGTGTGAATAACATGAAGAAGCTAGAAGAATGCTCTGAATTTGGCACTAAGAAAGAAATGCAAGGTTATAAATTTGGGTTGCAAAACGGTGCAGTTTAAGGAGTGAAGAACTTTATGCACAAAGGAGGAGTAGGATTTGAGTGTGATAGTATATGATGATCTTAAGACTTTATGAAAAGGTGACAGTGAAAACTAGAAGGATGCTTGGGTGCACAGGGTGAGCAAAGGCCAGTAGGAAAAAGGAGGTATTGATGCCCCTGTATAAGACTCTGGTGAGACCTCATTTAGAATATCATGTGCAATTCTGGAGACCATACCTTCAAAAAGATAAACAGGATGGAATCAGTCCAGAGGAAGGCTACTAAAATGGTTGGTGGTCATCATGGGGCATACGGGAACAGACCAATATGTACGGTATACTTTGAAGGACAAATGGGAGAGGAGAGATATGATAGAGATGTTTAAATGCACATGACTTATATGCTCATGAGGGGAGTCTTTTTCAATCAATTGAGATGAAGCTCTGGAATGAGGGGGCATAGGATGAAGGTGAAAGGGGATAGATTCATAAGTAACCTCAGAAAATACTTTTGAATGGAAAGGATGATGAATGCTTGAAACTTCTTCCCAGTGGAGGTGGTGGAGACAAAGAGTGTATCTGAATTCAAGAAATCTTGGAACAAGTTTGTTGGATCTCTAAGGGAGTGAAGGTGATAGTGAATGACATGGATGGACATACTAGATAGGCCATATGGTCTTTATCTGCCTTAAGTTTTCAATGAATTTTGAGTGCCATTTAATCCAGCCCTAAATGACTGGTGGTACCATTGAACCACTTCTGTCAAGCAATTAAGATACAAAAGGGCCAAATCAGGAGAGCTATTAAACAGAACAATAATATAATATTTTCATGATAAGCATAAAACGAAAAGCTGAATGATCTAATGAAGACCTGAAAGTTTGCAAAAAATCTATTACCAGGGGTGCCCAATAAGTCGATCGCGATCGACCGGTCGATCGGGAAGGCAATGCGAGTCGATCACGGAGCCCATCCCGGGTTCCGTGATAGACTCATGTTGCCGTCCCGATCGACCGGTCGATCAGCCTTCCTCTCCCCGAGGTTCCCCACCGGTCATCACTTCATGCACACCCATTCTCGCTGCGTCCTTCCTTGCCCGACTGCCAGAACCTGTCTTCCTCGCGCGCCTTTGTCCCGGCGCGCTTTTGACCTGACACCCTTGCTTTCTCCCGTAGAAAATCTTTGATAGACTGGGGGATGATGTCACTTCCTTCGGGAGAAGGCGGGAGAGAGATCTAGGGATGTCACATCACTGGAAAGCTGAGCGCCGGCTGCCCCTGGCGGAATCAAGCCGCCAGACTGGAGAAAGGCGGTCGGGAGCAGGAGGTGCTCTGCCCAAAAATGCAAGAACTGCTGCTGCTCTGGCATCTTGAGCCTGAAAATGAGAGGTTGAGGAGGGGGGGGCTACGCATTTTTGTAAGTGCCCTGCTGAAAGGAGACTGGAACGGCTCTCATGGAAGGATTTATAGACTGGCTTTTTCTTTTCTTCGGCCCTGGGCATCCGGAGATTTGGGCCTGCAGAAGCCTCGCGCTGACCAGTATTCCTCTTCCCGAAGTCAATTCTGACATCAGAGAGGAATTTCTGGGCCAGCCAATCCCTGCCCATTAGAAATAAAGGGGAGCGGAACCCTGGTCAGCGCAAGGCTTCTGCAAGGAAAGCTTGGGGCGGTGGTGGCTTGGAGACCTGTTTCCCGGTAGCAGTGGCAAACCTAGTGACTTGGGGGAGGGCAGGGAAAAGAAACAAAGGGGGCAGGCAGGGAGACAGAAAGAAGGGGGGACAGGGAGACAAAGAAAGAAGGGAAACAGAAAGAAAGAGGGAACAGGGAGACAGAAAGAAAGTGGGCATGGAGAGAAAGAGAAAGAAAGAACAGGAGGCAGGGAGAAAGAAAGAAGGGGGCAGGGAGAAAGAAAGAAAAAGTTGGGGGGAGAATGACGTCTGGAGGAGAGAAAGCATATAGGAGGCTGAAAGAAGGGAAAAATATTGAATGCAAGGGAGGGCTGAAGTCAGAAGATGTCAGAAGAAGAAGTGCAGCCAGAGTGAAGTGAGAAGAAGTTAGAAGAAGAAAGTGCAACCAGAGACTCATGAAATCACCAGACAACAAAAGTAGGAAAAATGATTTTATTTTCAATTTAGTGATCAAAATGTGTCCATTTTGAGAATTTATATCTTCTGTCTATATTTTGCACTATGGCTCCCTTTTACTAAAACTCAATAGCGGTTTTTAGCACAGGGAGCCTATGAGCGTCGAGAGCAACGTGGGGCATTCAGCGCAGCTCCCTGTGCTAAAAACTGCTATGTGGTTTAGTAAAAAGGGAGGGGGTATATTTGTCTATTTTTGTATGGCTGTTATTGAGGCGACATTGCATAATTTGCCTTGACCTCTGAAAAAAACCCGGAATATGAATTATAATTAACATTTTCTCTGCCTTTCAGTGTGCTTTGTGGGGTTTTTAAAAATTATTTTATTGTTGGTAGATCATTTTGACTTGGTCATTTTAAAAGTAGCTCGCAAGCCCAAAAAGTGTGGGCACCCCTGTATTAAACAGTACTGGTAACAAAGGTAATTCCTGAGAAATGTCAAACTTTAAACTTTGAAAGCTGGTGAATTGATAACCTAACCTAATTCTAATATTCATGTCCCTCAAAAAAAGATGAAATCCAATTCATGATCTTACCTGCTATACTTAGCTTCAACATTGATCCGGAAGAATATGAGTCTACTAGATGAAATGCAGATAATAAATCCAGTATCACTACCAGCAAAGAAATACTTTTATCTATAAATCCATATGCTTTATCCATGACCACTGTCAACACAGATTTAGTGCCTGACCTCTGTAGAAATCCTGCTTACTCTATATTGAAACCATTCTCTAATTCCTAAAAATCCTGAACCAGTACTGCAAGTTCTTTTTCAAAAACCGTGGACATATAGGAGAGAAAGATAGGATGATAACTCAAGCTAAAAGGTCAGTAGTGTCCCTTTTCAAAACTGGAAGTACTATCAGTTCCTGTAAACTGACAACTTGTCCTACATAAGAGAGATATTAAGAAGATTCCTTATTTAGTCCAGTAATTCCTTAGAGCCTGCTTTAAATGGAGATGATGGAATAGAATCCAAGGTACACACATTAGCTTTCATAAAGTCTACCAACTGTGTTGGCTTCCATGATGAAACAAAGTCAAAAGCTGAAAACTTTCTCTCCTCCTTCCCCATCAACCCCCCCCCCCAAAAAAGAAAAACCACCAGCATGCAATGTGGTACTGACTCACTTAGAGATTAATAAATAATGCATCGCTACAGTGATGTATCCCTCATCTCACTGACATCTTCCTCCTTGTCTGATTGCAAAGTTTCAAACTCCCTCTGACATTCCACCCCCACCCCCGCAGATGCCCCTCTCACTCTCTCTCTCCTTCCAACCTCTTCACCCACTGTTTCTGTCTCTCCCCTCCCATCCAGTCCTACCCTACTCCATACTCTATTCTCCAGCATTTTCTCCTTTCCATGCTGCTTCTCCAGCCCTCCTTCCCTCCAGATTTCTCCCCTTCTTCTCCAATGTTTCTTCACCTCACGACCTCTCTAGCTTCCAAATTCCCCCACCTACCTCTTCCCTGGCCTTTGGGCAGTTGGCAGCAACAATGAGGTGAATCTTTTGCTGCTGGCCTACCCCGGAAGCCACCTCTCAGCAGGTCCTGCCAACACGGGAACAGGAAGTTGCTGCAGATAGGCAGCTTCCGGGGCAAGCTGACAGCAGCAGGACTAACTCTTTGTTGCTGCTGGCTGCCCAAACATTGAATTACAGTGGCTGGGGAGGAGGTAGGTGGGGGTGTCAGAAGAGTCAGCTAAACTCAGACAGACTCCCCATTTAAAAAGAAAACAACAAACAAACATCTGAATACCTGGATGTATGGTAACATGTTCCTAGACCATGGGGCCCCCTGGAGCTGTGGGGTCCAGGGTAGTTGCCCTGTTTGCCCTCCCCTAATGCCAGATCTGACTGAATTGTTACTTTTAATTAGGATTGCCAGATACATTTTTTAAATCCCACACATTTTTTAAATCTTCACGATCCTGTGGTATATAAAACTGTTGTTATTATTATTATTATTTACCAATGACAGAATCAGACGGCCAATTTTGGGCCAGCCTGAGCCCAAAGTTGGCGGGCCTCTCTCTTTCCCTCCCTTGCCATCCCCCAGCTCGTTCAGGAGTTGGATTCTTACTGTACCATAACAGTGTTTACTCACAGGATTCAAAGTGCAACAACATTATACATGGAAAAAAAAAATAGCACTATAAATATTACCCCCGGTCCTAAAACACTATTACACCACCTAGTGAGAAAACAGAACAAATGTGGACTGCTACAATATCTCTGTACAGAAACTACACAGAAGATCACACCCTGGTCACACAGACAGACCCCTCAACAAATTTGAAACAAGTCCACAGATCAGTAATAGAGAAATGAAGGCAAAAAAACAAACAAACTTGAAATGGATCTTCACAACTTGGTGTTTTTAGCATGCATTTCACCAGCTGGTTTGGCCCTGACACAGCCATATATGTGAAATGTGACCATGCCTGGCATATTCCTGTGTTTCTGGGAGTATTTTTAATAAAGACCTTTCATTTGGATCTTGTTTGGTCTACGTCTTTGTTTTGCCACACAGTGGATCTCTTTGTTGTGTTAAAGTATTCTATATTATAGTATTCTGTAACAGAACAGACTCTCATTGCACAGCATTTGGACACCTTAGCAGAGGTGCTCACTTATAGAATTGCCCCCAATATGTCATAAATAAATATAGTCTTGACAGTATGGCTGAATGAAACTACCATATTGTTATTATACAGGTGGTATTCCATATTTACTTGAAGTTAGGAAACATTTAAGTTTTAGAATCAACAATTCTGACATATGAGAAGGGCTGTTTTCTTTAAAAGAAAATGCAGAGATACTATATTTAGTTTAAAATTCCTATTAATATTGAGTGTTAATTATCTCAGGCTAGGTTACAATTTTCCTATGTTCTTGGTGTTTAAACATGTACTTTACACTAATAAATGACAGATACCCTTAATGATGTACCATTTTGAAATGTTAGTGAGAGCAGTAGTATAGTTTCAGAACATATGATTTTTCTAGTGGCAGGCTGTCAATAAGAGCAGGAAGGAATATCAAGTTACACATCAACCAAAGGAACAGATTTGTTTACTTCACAGAGTTAATTGATTATGCTGAGATCATTCTCTGAGGCAGGGTCACTGAGCAGCTTTCTTATTGATAGAATGATAGCCTGTGCCGTGGTTTTTAACCCCTGTTAAGTCTTTCGTACCATGACTTAATGATGAGATGATACAATATTTCTGACTCAAAATCAGCTTTTATGTTCTGCAGACTGCTTTGTTAATTGTTGAAGTGTTGCAATCAGAACAAAAATCATTTTTCAAATAGCTTGAATGAGGATTACAAATCGAAACTCCTATATAGCTACATCATTGGCTTTTTCCCAAGCCATGCATGCATGGGTTTCCTTACTACTACTCTTAATGTTCTACCCACATTTACATGTCAGGGTATTATATTGTTTACAGTGGTGTAGTGAGGATAGGAGGCCTCCCTTCGCACCTTCTCCATCCCCCAAACCATGCTTGTGCCCTCCCTGCCCCCATTACTTCTTAAAATCTTCACCAGCGCAAGCAGTTTCTCTGGCCTGCAGCTTACGCTGTTGTTGGCTTTCCCTATGACATCACTTCCTGGCCCCGTGACAAGAAACTTGCTCATGTTGGCGAAGATTTAAAAAGGTACTGGGGTGGGGGAAGGGAGGGCACTAGCGTGGCATGGGGGTGTAGAAAGTTGCTAGTGCCCCACCAAGTTGGCACCTGCCCCCTTTATTACCCCAATGATTATTTAAATATTCTCTCTCTCTCTCTCTCTCACCAGTCATACTTTAAACTGTATAGTAATTTGTAGTTCTGTTGCTATTGGCCTCCTTTGAGTGCATGTTCCCTGTTCCCACTGTCTCATGGTTTGTTTGTTTTTTACTGGCTCTGCTTTAGCTTCAAGCCTGCTGAGAAAATAATTCACCCTGTCATAATCTTCATTTGTGTTCCTTACATTTTACAATACTACTGCTGAACCTTCTCAAACCCCTAAAGGTGCTTTATGTTTTTTTACATAAAATATTATTATGACTTTCACCAACAAGCCTATGTGGATGAATTCCCCAGTCTCTCCTGTCTGAGGATGCTAGATGAAGAACAGACTTGTATAGAAACATAGAAATAGACGGCAGATAAGGGCCACAGCCCATCCAGTCTGCCCACCCTAATGTCCCTCCCCTACCTTTGCCCTGTGAATAGATCCCATGTACCGATCCCATTTGGCCTTAAAATCAGGCACGCTGCTGGCCTCAATCACCTGCAGTGGAAGACTATTCCATCGATCAACCACCCTTTCAGTGAAAAAGGGTAGTGACTCTATATTCCAATAAAATCTCAGCTGTAGGTGTTTTCCTTTCTTTGGAATATTTGCATGAAAGAACAATTAAATATAGAATTTTGAGTCTTTTCACAGCGATGTTAAAAATACTGGTAACTCTTTGTCAAATATTGTATTAAGTATCTCCGAGACAGAAGAATTAATATCATCATGAGGCCCCAAGTTAACTCCTTAGATGTAAGGAGAAAGCACTAGGGATATGGCTCCTGAATCAGCTTGCAATTTGGTTGGGTGAAGTTTACAAGGATCCCTTCAGGTATTGGTCAGAGAAGTGACCTCCAAGGATTACTCCCAGGATAGAGCAGCCTGGTCTAGCAGCTATAAGGATCCTCACCTCTAATAGATAAACTCAAAGACAAACTTTGTTTAGCACTAAAATTCTTTTGAGTAGCTCATATTCCCCATACCATTAAGCTCAGAGTGAAATCTCAAGCAACCTCCATTTTCTTTGAAATCTCTGAACTGCTTCTTGGGAGCCTTTCCAACAGCATTCATCACTTAATTGGCTTCTCTCTTCTTCCTCTCTTCAATAAGAGAACAAGTTTAAAAGGACAATCATGATAGAGTAAGGCCATATGCAAATTAGTTTCCTGTCTTCTCACAAGACTTCAGCAAATATGGATCTATCCAAGATTAGGGGTGTTTCCTTTTAAGCCTCCAGTCCTCAGTAATCCTCCTGGGGCTCAGTCTCCCTTTCCAGCTGAGACATCATCATGAAGATATCCCATCTCATCCTTCAGTGGGCTTCAAATTGCAGGGTTTGATTGTGCTCCTTCTCTTGGAATGTATTTGAGGCAGGGTTTGGACCAATGTTCCCTCTAAGCTGAGCGCATGAGCGATCGCTCACTATTTCAGTGGCGTTGCTCATACTTTTTCTCATGTCGCTCAATCGAGCGCGGGCAGAGGTGAGAGGAAGCGGCGGTGGTCTGCCCTGCTCGCGCAGGACCAGCGAGATCAACATCAACAATTTCCTGTCGGTCCGCGCAGGACAGGCAAGATCGACGAGCTGTAGTTCGCGCAGTCCGACAGTGTGCTCTCTCCCCTCCCAGTGGCTCTCCTTACTTACAAGCACAGCGATTTGGAAGGAAGCCTTGGGGCTTTTGCTGAGTCGCGGCCGTCTCTGATGATGCAACTTCCGCTTTCCTCAGAGGCGGTGCGACCCAACAAAGGACCCAAGGCTGCCTTCCTGAATCGCTGGGCTGGCATGTAAGGAGAGTTGCTGGGAGGGGAGAAAGCCACTGTTAGAGGCTGGGATGCTGCTGGGCATGGTGAGAAAAAAAGGGACAGCTGCTACTGGTCCTGGAGAGGGATAAGGAGAGATGCTGCTGGGAGGGGAGGAGGGAAAGGAATCTGGGAAGCTACTGGGCAAGGGGAAAAGGGACAGCTGCTACTGGGCCTGGAGAGGGATATGGAGAGATGCCGCTGGGAGGGGAGGAGGAAAAGGAGTCTGCGAAGCTACTGGGCAAGGGGAAAAAGGGACAGCTGCTACTGGACCTGGAGAGGGATAAGGAGAGATGCTGCTGGGAGGGGAAGAGGGAAAGGGAAGGGAAGAGAGTTACTGCTGGACAGGGGGAGGAGGAAAGGGAGAAGAAAAAAAGGAAGGAAACAGCTGGCAGGGAGATTAGAGGAGGGGAAGGGGAGAGACAGGAATGAGATGGGAAGTGGGGTCAGCAGAGAAACTGAGAGGGACAAAGTTGTTAGATCTGGTGAAGGAGAGATAAAAATGAAGAGAGCAGTGAATCTGGAATGAATCATGTAAAAATGAGAGAGGGGCATAGGCTGGATGGAAAGGGGAGAGGGGCATAGAAAGAAGACAAATACCATATGGAAGAAATGATAAAAAAATGGCCTAAATCAGTACTTGGATGATCAAAAAGACAGATCGTCCAAGTAATGTAATGTAATGTAATGTAATTTATTTCTTATATACCGCTACATCCGTTAGGTTCTAAGCGGTTTGAAGAAAATATACATTAAGATTATAAATGAGAAGTAAGAAGGTACTTAAAAAATTACCGATAATCAGAGCTGTATTTAGCCATATCTAAAACCAGCTTAGGCCTTTACCCTGCTTCTGAATGCCTAGAGCGAAAAGAGGCATTTTTAGAGGAGGGGAAAGAGCAGAAGGTGGACTGACCTAGACTTAGTCATACTGCAAGTATAACCAAAAGTCTAGGGAGATGGCCCAGTCGGAACTTATATGTTTTGACTTAGACCAAGTCAAAACAGGTATAAGTTCCAAATAGGGGCCGCTGCCGAAAATGGCACCCCGATCCTCCCCCCCCCCCCCCCGTGAATACTGGCAGGAGGGAGCCCAGGCACTCTTGCCGAAGATGGCACCCCCGAACCACCCACCCCCTGCGAATACTGGCAGAATGGATCCCAAGCCCTCCTGCTGACGGCGTACCCTCGCGGGATCAGGACGAGAAAATGAGTTCCTGCGGGACCAGGGAAAAATTTGTCTCTATGTCATTCTCTAGTTCAAACCCACACTGCTCCTTGTGACCCTGGGCAAGTCCCTTAATCTCCCTGTGGCCCAAGGTACATTAGACAGATTGTGAGCCTGCTAGAACAGACATGGAAACCATTCTGAGCTCCCCTGGGAGAACAGTACAGAAAATTGAATAAATAAATATATGGCACATGTTCTGTATCTCAAAAACTAGAACTGATAGGGGAAAACTGGTGCCATGTTTGGAATCAGCAGCTCAAATATACTCAGAAACAAGTCTAACATTTGAGGCACCAAAACGAGTGTTGGCCAGTGTAATTTTTCAAAGCATATAATATAATTTTGAAAACAAAAATAACTTAATAGGTTTGGTCCCATGTTAACTCTGCATTTTTCATTTCAATCATGAAATGAATCAAAAGTATCAAGAAAAATATGGAATAACTTGTAAGTTTCATGACTCCACATCTTTCTGTTCTTAGTTGGGCTGAGAACTTTTCAGCAGACCCCATCATATGTGAAATAAAGTAAAAAAAAAAAAAAAAAGTCTGAAAATTAGAAGAGTCTGAAATGACCTAAAAACAAACCCAAAATGTTTATGTTCAAATCCAATCACTTGTCATTGATGTAACTTCAGGGTGCCGAAATGAACACTGCTAACATTCAGCCATTATGAGAAAGAATGGCTAGATATGAGTTCCTGAGACCTTACAACGAGGGCCTTACTGAGCTCCTGAGATCTGATGAAATCAAGTGTAATTCCTTGGATTCATTCTGAATAGGAAAGATGTCATCTCTTCAGGACCGTGAGGCTTGAATTCTTTCACTAGTTTTAAATGATCACTCTCCATACGGTGATTTGGTGCCCTGACAGAAATGCTTCTTCAGTAGTAACAATATTACAGTGCAGATGTTAAAAGCCACAAAAGAGAAAGAATAGAAATAGGCCCATTTTGAAAATGACTTACTCTAAAAATCATGACCATTTTATATTAGTACATAAGGGGGGGGGGGGGAGGTTGTAAACATTAAGGGGCAACTCTTCACTATCAAAATTGTTACTGTTTCACAAATCAACTCCTGCATTCAGATTCACATTTACCTCTTAGATGCCAGAGGAACAGATTTTCCCCTCTGTAGATATGCAGAATGGTGAATGAGACAGCTCTTCTTTATATCAGCTTTCAGCCTGGGCAACAGCATCCTATTAAACTTGAGAAATGGCAGCACATTCGACATCTGAAATCTCGCTCCCCGCCTGTTTAGACAATCCATATCCGGGTTGAGAAGGAGTATCATAGGATTCGGAACTCAGTGAGGTATCAGAAATGCTCAGAGCTTCTTTGTCCCCTATTGCATGCTCTATCTCCCGAATATTATTCCCCACCTGTGAAACACATGAATATTTCAATGAAGCTAATAATGTATTAGGAGTTTGCGGGTTGGGCAGAGTGTTAAAACTCACATACAAAGGGTTTATTTGGCTTTTCAGAACATAAGAACATAAGTAGCGCCATCTCCGGAACAGACCCTAGGTCCATCAAGTCCGGTGATCCGCACAAGCGGAGGCCCCGCCAGGTGTACCCTGGCATAGTTTTGGTCCCCATATCGCTCCAAGCTTCTCGTAAAGAGAAGTGCATCTAGCCTACCCCTACCCATGTACACAGAATCTCTATATATTTGCTTTATTTATTTAATTTTCTATACTGTCCTGCCAAGGAAGCTCAGAAGGTTTTACATGAATTCATTCAGGTACTCAAGGAGTGAGCTCACAATCTATCTAATATTCTTCAATGGAAGTCAAGCAGAAAAATTAACATTCATAGAAGTGAGCATTGAGGACGTTCGTAGGCAGATCGAAAAACTAAAAACTGACAAATCTCCGGGTCCGGATGGCATACATCCAAGGGTTCTGAAGGAATTAAAGGAGGAGATAGCGGAACTACTGCAGCAAATTTGCAACATCCCTGAAAACAGGCGAGATCCCGGAGGATTGGAAAATAGCCAACGTTACGCCCATCTTTAAAAAGGGATCAAGAGGTGATCCGGGAAACTACAGGCCAGTGAGCCTGACTTCAGTTCCTGGGAAAATGGCAGAAGCACTGATAAAAGAAAGCATTGATCAACATTTTGAAAAACATGAACTTCTGACAGCCAGCCAGCATGGTTTCTGCAAGGGAAGATCGTGCCAAACAAACTTATTGCATTTCTTCGAAGGGATTAACAAACAGATGGACAAAGGAGACCCCATTGACATCATATATCTAGATTTCCAAAAAGCCTTTGACAAGGTGCCCCATGAACGTCTACTCCGGAAACTGAAGAACCATGGGGTGGAAGGTGACATACATAGATGGATCAGAAACTGGTTGGAGGGTAGAAAACAAAGGGTAGGACTGAAGGGTCACTACTCCGACTGGAGGAGGGTCACGAGTGGCGTCCCGCAGGGCTCGGTGCTCGGGCCGCTACTATTTAATATCTTCATAAATGATCTAGAAACAGGGACGAAGTGCGAGATAATAAAATTTGCGGATGACACTAAACTATTTAATGGAGCTCGGACTACAGAGGAATGCGAAGAATTGCAAAGGGACTTGAACAAACTAGAAGATTGGGCGATGAGATGGCAGATGAAGTTCAACGTTGAGAAATGTAAGGTATTACATGTGGGGAGCAGAAACTCGAGGTACAACTATACAATGGGAGGGATATTATTAAATAAAAGTACCCAGGAAAGGGACTTGGGGGTATTGGTGGACATGACATTGAAGCCGACGGCACAGTGTGCAGCGGCCGCTAAGAGAGCGAATAGAATGCTTGGTATAATCAAAAAGGGTATTACAGCCAGAACGAAAGAGGTTATCCTGCCATTGTATCGGGCAATGGTGCGCCCGCATTTGGAGTACTGCGTCCAATATTGGTCGCCGTACCTTAAGAAGGATATGGCATTAGTCGAGAGGGTTCAGAGGAGAGCGACGCGTCTGATAAAAGGTATGGAAAACCTGTCATATGCTGAGAGATTGGAGAAGCTGGGTCTATTTTCCCTGGAGAAGAGAAGACTTAGAGGGGATATGATAGAGACTTATAAGATCATGAAGGGCATAGAGAGAGTGGAGAGGGACAGATTCTTCAAACTCTCGAATAATAAAAGAACAAGAGGGCACTCGGAAAAGTTGATAGGAGACAGATTCAAAACAAATACTAGGAAGTTCTTTTTTACCCAACGTGTGGTGGACACCTGGAATGCGCTTCCAGAGGACGTGATTGGGCAGAGTACGGTACTGGGCTTCAAGAAAGGATTAGACAAATTCCTACTGGAAAAGAAGATAGAGGGGTATAGATAGAAGATTACTGCACAGGTCCTGGACCTGCTGGGCCACCGCGTGAGCGGACTGCTGGGCACGATGGACCTCGGGTCTGACCCAGCAGAGGCATTTCTTATGTTCTTATATACCTGGGCAATGGGGGGCATTAAGTGACTTGCCCAGGGTCACAAGGAACTGTTGTCGCTTTAACCACTGCACTGCACTACACTCAACTGTTTTATATACAGGAAACACTTTTTTTTTTAACCCAAAATCACCAAATTTGTATTGACTGTTTGTTTGAGCCCCAAAGCTGGATGAGTTGGTCCCTTATGAAACATGTCTACGTTGCCTTGGTCAGCATTCTAAAATGCATATGGGAATGAATAGGAATGCTTCCAAAATGTCCTACTATCCAACATATTTGATGAATTCAATAATATTCTTCAACATATTTCTGAAAATAGAAAGAAAGTGTTCTTTGGGCTTAGTTTTAGGTAGTAGTCATGTAAACATCCCTCTAACTGTTAAAAAATTATAGTCTGTTACAATATTTTTATGCTAAAGACTGATGATATAACTAATAAGTGAAAATAATATCCACCTGTAGCAATGGAGCATAAAAATATGATATTCTCATGCTTCCTATATACAGTATTTTTGTAGTGATATATTAAGCTAAAAATACAAAATTATGATGTTCTTTAAAAATAAGACTGCATTAATTCTGAATGTCATTAAAAGGGCAATTCAATAACTGGGCACTCACACATGCAGACCACAAGTCAACACTTTTGTGGGCATATGTGCACATATGTGCATAAGTGGCAGCAAAGTGGATTACAGAGGAGCTCTGCAAGCTTAAGTAGGAATTGGAGGCAATTAAATCAGCTTTCATCACTTCACAGAATCATAAAGCAGCTTCTATCAACCCACAGAATCATTCCAATTTACCACCACTGCCTTAAAGAATAAAACAATCCAGCAATAAGTGGATCACAGTAGGATCAGATAGACTGTGACATGAGACAGAGAAACATCAACCCTCACAATTGCTGCACCGACAGAATTATTTTGCTCTATTAGAGCATTGTAATACACAAGAAAAAAGAATTGAGATGGATCTGGAACCAGTGAAGGTAACTCAAGAAGAAAAGCACTCCAAAAGGGAAACAAAAGAAAGCTCAATCAAGAAAATTGTTGCTTTTAGGAGCTTCCATCATAAGAGGAATTAACCTTGGAACACAAGTAAAGTGTCTCCCAGGATTCTCAGCTACCAGGAATACCAAATAAATACTGTTTATAATTAGGGAAGAATCTAAGAATACTAAAGCTGATGTTATCCACTTAGGACCAAATGACCTAGTCAGCAATACCCCACTTGTGGGGCAGAAAACTTTTCAGGAACTGTGGGAGGGATTAAAACCTCTTGTAAAGACTTTTGCTTTTTCAGAAGTACTGCCTACATATGGAAAAGGAGAGGAAAGTACTAAATACTAAGATCTTCAATAAGTGGCTCAGAGTCTGGTGTCATAAAGAAGGCTTTAGGTATATAGGAGGATGGGGAAAAATAAGACTCTATATTGTAATGATGGGCTGCATCTTACTTTGACAAGTAAAAGAATCCTTGCTGAGAAATTCAGGCAATATGTTTCTAGGTGTTTAAACTAGAAGGTGGGGTCAGCATATGTATGCAGGACACTTACATTGGCCACCCCCAGCAAAGGTCAAGATGTGACAGTAGTCAAGATATCAATGTACACAACAATACTGGCAATACATTTCTTAGCAAGACAACAGGAAGTGAGACTAAACAAAAAACTAGATAAAAAATGAAATTGCCACAGAAAAGTAGCTGGAAAGCAATGACCACAAATGCTTGAAGTCTAGGCAACAAAAATCATGATCTGCAAGCCCTAATGTTAGAGACAGACTTGGCTATCATAACAATTACAGAGACATGATTCAGTGAGTCCCATGGATGGGATGCAAACATACTAGGCTATAATCTTTTTAGGAAAGACAGAGATGGTTGAAAGAGTGGAGAAGCAGCTCTCTATGGGAAGATGGAAACTTCCATGTACATGGGTGTTGTCTATAGACCTCTGTCTCAAAAGCAGCAAATTGATAGAGAGGTACTGTTGTTGGGTGATTTCAACCTGCTGGATACTGATTGGAAAGTTCCATCTGCGGAATCGGAAAGAAGTAAAGAGATCGTGGATGCCCTTCAAGGAGCTCTGCTCAGACAAATGATAACAGAACCAATGAAGGAAAAAGCAATACTGGATCTGGTGCTCATAAATGGGGAAAGTGTCTCTAATGTCTGAGTGGGTACCCACCTGGGCGGTAGTGATCATCAAATGGTTTGGTATGATATAACAACTAAAGCATAGGGCAGCCGCACAAAAATCAAAATCCTGGATTTCAAACATGTGGACTTTAGTAAAATGAAGCCTTATCTGAAGAAAGAACTAATAGGATGAGAGGACATAAGGGTAATGGAAAAACAGTGGTCCAAGCTGAAAGGAGGAATAATTATGGCTACCAACATTTATGTAAGGAAAATAAATAAAAACAAGAGAAAAACGAAACCGATATGGTTCTCCAAACTAATGGTGGAGAAAATAAAGGCAAAAGAGTTGGCATTTGTGAAATATAAAAATACTTAAGAAGAGGAGCACAAAAAGGAATGCCAGATGAAAATGAAAAAAGCCAAGAGAGAGATACGTATGGCAAAAGTGCAAGCGGAAGAGCAAATGGCTAGAAATATAAAAAAGGAGACATAAATTTTTTCAGGTATATTAATGAAAGGAAAATGAAAAATGGAATTGCAAGACAAAGATGCTATGAACTGCTATGTGAAGAGTGATCAGGATTAAGCAAACATGATTAACAAATACTTCTGCTCTGTGTTCAAGGAAGAAAATCCTGAAGAAGGACCACGATTGGCAGGCAAAATTACAAGTGAGAATTGAGTAGATACTGCGCCATTCAAGGAAGAAAGTGTTTATGAACAACATGAAAAATTGAAGGTGGACAAAGCCATGGGACCAGACGAGATCCAACCCAGGATATTGAGGGAGCTTAGAGTGGTTCTGGCGGCTCCACTTAAAGATTTATTCAATAAATCCCTGGAGATGAGAGTGGTTCTATGGGACTGGAGAAGAGCGGATGTGGTTCTTCATCACACGGTTGAACAGATGAAGCTGGAAACTACAGACCAGTAAGCCTCATTTTGGATATTGGAAAAATAATGGAAGCATTGCTGAAGGAGAAAATAGTGAAATTCCTAGAATCAAATGAATTACAAGATCCAAGACAACATGGCTTTATTAGTGGTAAACCATGCCAGATGAATCTGATTGAATTCTTTGACTGGGTGACCAGAAAAATAGATCAAGGAAGTGCACTAGATATAATTTACTTAGATTTCAGCAAAGCCTCTGACACAGTTCCTCAAAGGAGGCTCTTGAACAAGCTTGACACGCTGAAGGTAGGACCCAAAGTGATAAACTGGATTAGAAACTGTGGTTAATGGAATTTGCTCGGAGGAAGGAAAGGTGAGTAGTGGAGTGCTTCAAAGATCAGTTCTGGGGCTGTTCAATATATTTGTGAGCAATATTGCCGACGGATTAGAAGGAAATGTTTGCCTTTTTGTAAATGATACCAAGATTGATAACAGAGTGGACACCCCAGAGGGAGTGGAAACATGAAAAAGGATCAGCAAAAATTGGAAGAATGGTCTGATGTCTTGCAACTAAAATTCATTGCAAAGAAGTGCAGAGTGATGCATTTGGGGAGCAGAAATCTGAGGGAGATGCATGTGCTGGGAGGTGAGAGGCTGATATGCATGGATGGGGAGAGGGATCTTGAGGTGATAGTGTCTGAGGATTTGAAGGCAACAAAGCAGTGTGACAAGGCTGTATAGAGAGAGGCATAAACAGCAGAAGAAAGGAGGCACTGATGCTCCTGTACAGGTCGTCGGTGAAACTCCACTTGGAGTATTGTGTTTAGTTTTGGAGGCCATACCTGGCCAAGGATATAAAAAGACTTGAAGTGGTCCAGAGGAAAGCGCCAAAAATGGTAGGAAGTTTGTGCCAAAAGAATTACAAGAGACTAGAAGACCTCAACATGTATACTCTGGAGGAGAGAAGGGACAGGGGTGATATGATAGAAATTTAAATATAAGGTAGTTATATAGGACCAAATCTTTTCCATAGAAGGGAAATTGGTAAAACTAGAGGACATAAATTGAGGTTGAGCGGTGGTAGACTTAAGAGTAATGCTAGGAAATTATTTTTCATGGAGAGGGTAGTGGATGCCTGGAATGCCCTCCCGAGGGAGGTGGTGGAGAGGAAACTGTGATGGAATTCAAAAAAGTGTGGGATGAACACAGAGGATTGCTAATTAGAATATTAATGAGTAAACTTTCACAGTCTGAATCCAGTAAAGGAGATGGTTTGGATAGGCTGGAGTGAGCTTCAATGGCAACTCCAGTAGTTGGAACCTAAGGACAATACCAGGTTGACTTCTAAGGTCTATGGCCCAGAAATAACAAAGAAAACAAACATTTTAATTTAATCATAAAATTGTAATGCATAGGATTACAAGGCAAACTGGATGGGCCATTCAGGTCTTTATCTGCCATCATTTACTATGTTAAAGTGACTAAGGACCGTGTCTATAAATGGCACCTTAAGTTAGGTGGTGGTAGGCGCCCTACTGGTGGCTAACTTAAGTGGAGAAAACCATTTAAACAGGATTAAAATCAATTTTTAAAAATTGGCTGAGGTGTTTTAAGATACCTAGTGCCATTGTAGGTGTGGCTAATGCCAGATGTGGCATTAGGTGTCATAAAGGACCTCCTTAGCCAGGATTCATATGAAAAGTAGACATCGGAAATGTAGGCCTATAAAGCCATGGCCTACATTTCCGGTACCTATCTTTCACGAAGCTGCAATTCTAGAAATGACACCATTGTGTGATTAACATGTGATCAGTGGCCATTTTTTAGACAGCCGTTTATAGAATCCAGCTCTAAATGCTATTCTGTAACAGTGCACATAGGACTAAATTCTATATATGACACCTAAAATAATTTGGCACCAAAAAAACCACTCAGTGATAATCTATAAATGATACTTAAAGTTAATTGCATTTTATGTCCAGGACCCATACTTAACTTTAGGTCTAGCCATTTGCACCAACTGAAATGTAGTACAAATATTCCTGCCTAAATTAGGTGTGTATCCCACTTATTCTATAACTACATGCATAAATCCAAGGAGCAGCCCGATTCGCCTATGATCCTCCCATTTCTGCACCCTTTTTGACTCCCATGCCTAAACTTACATATGTACATTTTAATTAAATCAATTAGCGCCAATACTTGCTCATTAATATCCCTGTTATTGACACTAATTGGCTCATTATTCAAATAAATTGGGCATGAACCCAAGTTTGCATATGCAATTTTTAATACTTTTTATAGAATTCAAGGAATAAGGGACAAAACATGTAAATGCATGGGGGACGTTCACATGGGTGAAGCAAGGGACAGGAGTAGGCAGTACTGCCACAGCGTGCAGGAGAGCAGGGCAGCCGAAAAGAGTCGGGAGGCAGCGGCTGGGCTGGGCAGATCAGCTGAGGAAATCGCGAGGCAGCGGCTGGGCTGAGGAGAGAGAGAAGGCATCGGAGCAGGCAGGACTTAGAGAGGGGCAGGGTGAGAGATAACTCCGCCCACCCTCCCGACGTCAGAGGGACACCACAGCCGAACTCCCCCTTAAAAGAGGAGGAGCCAACAGTGCGGAGACAACAGCGTGCAGGAGAGCAGGGCAGCCGAAGAGAGTCGGGAGGCAGCGGCTGGGCTGGGCAGAGCAGCTGAGGAAATCGCGAGGCAGCGGCTGGGCTGAGGAGAGAGAGAGAGAGAAGGCATCGGAACAGGCAGGACTTAGAGAGGGGCAGGGTGAGAGATAACTCCGCCCACCCTCCCGACGTCAGAGGGACACCACAGCCGAACTCCCCCTTAAAAGGGGAGGAGCCAATGGCGCGCGGCCGTTCTGCGCGCGGCGAAGGCAAGCGGCAAAGGCGCTCGCCTTAGCGAGAGCGCCTTTGCGAAGGGCCTTGAGAAGGGCCAAGGCACTACAGGGTCATCACACACCAGAGGGGAGTCGGGGAGAGGACACCAGCAGCAGACAGAGAGTGAGGGAGAGAGGACGCAGCAGCAGCAGGCAGAGTGAGAGACAGGAGCAGGAGGGAGCAGAGACCAGAGTAGGAGAGCTGAGAAAGACCAGAGAGCAGAGCAGATAGACTGAAATGGAGGCAGCCGGATCACAGCGGAGCATTCCAGTGTACTGCATGGACTGCCATATGTACGACTACCTCCCCTCGGGAAGGCAGGAGTACATATGCAGTTGGTGCCGGGAACTGGAGAGCCTGAAAAAGGAGGTCGGGAGACTGCAGGCCAGGGTCCAGGAGCTGGAAGGGCTGTACGCCCTAGAAGAGCCATGCCAGGCGTCTGAGGAACCAGACACAGCAAGCTCCATCGAGGATCAGGTGAGGGACCTTGAGAGATACATCGAAGAAGCCTACAGGAGGGTGGAGGAGCAGGACCAGCAGCATCACGGACAGGCGTCCCTAGATGATGAGAGCCACAACCCACCGGAGGATGGACCTAGTGGAGAGGCCGGGCAAACAGAGGGGGCCGAGGCGAACCAGGACCCCGAGGGAGGAGCACCAAGATACACCAAGGATACGGACCTGAGGCAGAGGAGACTACTGAGAAAGGAGAAGACTGCAATTGTTGTAGGAGACTCGATCCTGAGGGAGGTGGACAGTCATGTGGCCGGAGGGAGAGAGGACCGGCTAGTGACATGTCTCCCAGGGGCTAAGACAAAGGACATCGCCGACAGAATCGAGAGGATCCTGGACGGAGCCGAAACGGAGGAGACAGCAGTAATTATCCACATCGGAACAAATGATGTGAGCCGGAGGAACTTCAGCATGCCTGCGCTAACGGACCAGTTCAGGGTCCTGGGAAGGAAGCTGAAACGGAGGACACAGAGGATAGCCTTCTCGGAGATCCTGCTGGTCCCGAGGGCAGATGCAAGGAGGCAGGCCGAGCTCCAGGATGTGAATGCGTGGCTGAGAAAATGGTGCGAAGATGAGGGCTTCCACTTTGTGAGGAACTGGTCGTCCTTCTGGGGAAAGAGCAAGCTCTACAGGCGGGACGGCCTGCACCTGAGCACGGCGGGAACAAGAATACTGGCAGCCAACATGAAGAAGGAGATCGAGAGGGCTTTAAACTAAGGAGAGGGGGAAAGCCGACAGCAGACCTGATGACGCTTCGGACAATGGTATCCAGAAAGGATGCTGAAAGGGATGACTACAGGGAGGAGGACGGGGAACCGATGGAGCTCGAGATCAGACAGCGAGGGAAGCACCAGGTAACAGCAACTTGCTGTGAGGGACTTAAGCGGCAGGGGGATTCAGGGGATTCAGGGGGGCGGGGTGGAACCAGAGTGCAAGCAGAAGGCAATAAGGAGGAGCCACAAGGCAAGAGGGATCAAACCAAGGCCCAGGGGACAATAGCATGGGAGGGGGCTGGCAGGGCAGGAAATTTCCGAGGAAAAGCGGGGAAGGGGAGTGGAGGAGACACGAGGAGGCAGAAATTTGCGAGGGTAAAGGATGAGGGTAAAGCAGAGGCACAGTTAATGGGTGAACAGCCTGAAACTCAAAGGAAGGCGGCCCAGGTAAAAGCAGAGGTGGGGGACAAATGCCGGGACCTACAGTGCTTATACACGAAAGCAAGAAGCCTCAGGGCCAAGATGGGTGAACTGGAAGTCATGGCCAAAGGGATGTAATTGGAATTACAGAAACTTGGTGGACAGAGGACAATCAATGGGATGTGGCGCTGCCAGGGTACAAGCTCTACAGGAGGGACAGGACCCACAAGAAGGGGGGAGGCATAGCACTATACATAAAGGACTCTATCTACTCGGTCAGGATGGATACGGCGACAAAGGCAGAGGGGCTGGAATCACTATGGGTCAAATTGTCGGGAACCAAAGGTGCAGACATAAAACTGGAGTTGTATTATCGTCCACCTGGTACGCCGGATGCAGTTGGACATGACTTGGAAGCGGAACTGAAGCAGGAATGCAGTACTGGAAATGTAACAGTGATGGGGGACTTCAACTACCCGGGGATAGACTGGAGTACGGGTCACTCCAACTGCAACAGGGAAACGGAATTCGTAGAAGCTGTGAGGGACTGCTTCATGGAACAATTAGTCAAGGAACCGACGCGAGGGGGAACTACTCTTGACCTCATCCTTAACGGATTAGGGGGGCCTGCAAGAGGGGTAGAAGTGGGAGGACCACTAGGCAACAGTGATCACAACGCAATCAGATTCACATTAGAAAGGGGGACACCCATAGTGAGGAGGACCGCATCGACTGCGCTCAACTTCAGGAAAGGGAACTATGTTGCTATGAGGGAAATGGTGGGGAGGAAGCTCAAGAACAGCTTTAGGATGGAGACTGTAGGAAGCGCCTGGACCCTATTCAGGGACACCCTGCAGGAAGCACAAAACCTGTACATCCCCAGTTTCAGGAAAGGCTGTAAGAACAAGCGGTCAAAAAGCCCGGTTTGGATGACAACTGAAGTAAAGAGGGCAATAAGTGACAAGAAAGTGTCCTTCCGGAGATGGAAAAAGGACCCAACGGAGGAAAATCACCAGGAGCACAGGAATTGCCAAAAGGAATGCCACCGAGAGGTTAGAAAAGCAAAAAGGGAATACGAGGAGGGGCTGGCCAGGGAGGCAAAAAACTTCAAGGCATTCTTCAGTTACGTAAAGGGGAAGCAATCAGCGAGAGAGGAGGTGGGGCCGTTGGATGATGGGGATAGGAAAGGAGTGATTAAGGAGGACAAAGAGGTAGCTGAGAGGTTGAACACGTTCTTCTCGTCGGTCTTCACGTGCGAAGACACATCCAATATACCGGATTCAGAGGAGCTCATGAGTGGTGAACAGGCCAAAAAATTGGAGCATATAGAGGTAAGTCAGGAGGATGTCCTCAAACAGATAGACAGGCTAAAAAGCAGCAAATCGCCGGGACCGGACGGGATCCACCCAAGGGTTCTAAAGAAACTAAGACAGGAAATAGCGGGCACAATCCAGCATGTTTGCAACCTATCCCTGAGAACAGGAGAGGTGCCAGAGGACTGGAAACTGGCGAATGTCACACCTATCTTTAAGAAGGGATCGAGGGGTGACCCCAGGAACTACAGACCGGTGAGCCTGACTTCAGTTATAGGGAAGATGGTGGAAGCGATGATCAAGGACAACATTTGTGAACACATCGAGAAAAATGACTTACTGCGAACAAGCCAGCATGGATTCTGTAAGGGAAGGTCATGCCTTACGAACCTACTGTACTTCTTTGAGGGAATAAGCAGTCAGGTGGACAAAGGGGAACCCATTGACATCATTTCCTCGATTTTCAAAAGGCTTTTGACAAGGTGCCACATGAAAGGCTGCTTAAGAAGCTGTGGAACCACGGGGTGGGCGGGGATGTACACAGATGGATCAAGCATTGGCTGTCAGGTAGACTGCAGAGGGTCGGAGTAAAGGGCCAATATTCTGATTGGTGGGGAGTCACGAGCGGTGTGCCGCAGGGATCGGTGCTGGGGCCGCTACTCTTCAACATATTTATCAATGACCTGGAAACGGAGGCAAAATGCGAGGTTATAAAATTTGCGGACGATACCAAACTCTGCGGCAGAGTTAGGACCAGGGAGGAGTGTGAGGACCTGCAAAGGGACCTGGACAAGCTGGAAGACTGGGCAAACAAATGGCAAATGCGCTTTAACGTTGAGAAATGCAAGGTCATGCATATAGGAAATAAGAACCCGTTGTTCAACTACAAAATGGGGGGGGGGGGGCACTGCTGGGAGACAGCGGACTTGAGAGAGACTTGGGTGTGCTAGTGGATGCATCAATGAAGCCATCCGCACAGTGCGCAGCAGCGTCGAAAAAAGCCAACAGGATGCTGGGCATCATAAAGAAGGGTATCACAACCAGGACGCGGGAAGTCATCATGCCACTATATCGGGCGATGGTGCGCCCGCATCTGGAATACTGCATTCAGTATTGGTCGCCGCACCTCAAGAAGGACATGGCGGTACTTGAGAGAGTCCAAAGGAGAGCAACGAAGCTGGTAAGAGGGCTGGAAAACTGCCCATACGCCGAGAGGCTGGATAAGCTGGGTCTCTTCTCTCTGGAAAAGAGGAGGCTCAGGGGAGATATGATAGAGACCTTCAAGATCCTGAGAGGCATAGAGAGGGTGGATAGGGACAAGTTCTTCAGACTGAGAGGGACAACAGGTACGAGGGGGCACTCGGAGAAACTGAAGGGGGATAGGTTCAAGACAAATGCAAGGAAGTTTTTCTTCACCCAAAGGGTCGTGGACACATGGAATGCGCTCCCGGAGGAAGTGATCAGGCAGAATACAGTACAGAGATTCAAACAGGGATTGGACGGATTCCTGAGGGACAAAGGGATCGTAGGGTACTGAAAGGGATGCGGGGACAAAGGGTCAGGAATTTGATGGGAAGATAGGACTTCGATGAGAAACCAAGGGGTGATTCAGACAGGTCATGACCTGTTGGGCCGCCGCGGGAGCGGACTGCTGGGCGGGATGGACCTGTGGTCTGACCCAGCAGAGGCACTGCTTATGTTCTTATGCCACTTACATGTGCAACTTAAAGCAGTTAGACATGCCTTTGCCACATTTAGGTAACAGAACACTCCATTTGTATACCACAAACACTTTGCAGTTCTATGCAGTTATAAAGAGAACTGTGTATTCAAAGAGATTTACAATATAACAATGAAAACATACAGTTATGCCAAGTCTCTGGCTGGTATAATTGCAATTGTTTAAATGTAAGTCATGCTGATACCAAGTTAACACTAATATTCCATAATGCAATCTGGGCACTCAGATGCCATTATACAAAGGGGTGCAAAAAAGTTCTCATTCTAATCAGCCAACTTCCTAAATTCTGAGTGTTATTTTGCCACTGTAGCTGAAAAGAGTGTTATCTTATTTTGTTAAGTGCCAATGTGTAGAAACAAAATTTTATGTTTTGACATTATTTCAGATCATTGATTGAACCATATCCATGTCATTCTCTTCTTGGTTGGGCTGAAAACATTTCAGCACCCCATCATAGAATAAGGTTTCACCATCCAGCACTGGGGCACCTGAAAGGAGACATCCACTTTTAAAAATGCCCTCCTAATAATACATGGGGGCCAACATTATATTATTTTTATCAAGTGTTTGTAATTGTCCTTGTTAGTATCTTGCTTTCTTACCTTATTTAAATAATAGTATTTTTCTTAAAAGTTCACTGAAATCATAGCTTCTACTATAGGATTTTTTTTTTCTTCTGACAGGTGTAGAATGGAAGAAACCATTTAGGGCATCAGTTACTAAGCTTTTTTTTCACAAACCAGTAAATCAGGCTGCCATAAATAGCCAGTGAAAATAAATCGGCAGAGTAGCCAGACTAACTTCATACACACTGCAACGTATCCAGATGCCATATTCATTTAAACATAAGCAGAAGGGTTTATTGAATAGAGCTGTTGTTCCCCCGTTTCCAAAGCTCAGCATTAGTGAAATGTCAGCTTGCGTTAAGATCAACTGTGGCCTTTGCTGTACACATTTTTCCACAAGAGAGCAGAGCACCACTGAGCTCCAGCTCTAGAGATCGATCTTTCTTCTTGTCTCTTATTAACTTACATCATTTGGACAAGGATGGGTGTGAGATAGGTGGGCACAAATAGTGTTTACTCATTGAACCTTGAGGCAGAGCTTAACAAATGACTGGACTGCTTTGAGTTGCTGGTATGTCTACTGTTGTGGTGCCTTTTTGTAAGGGTTTGCAGTGATAAGAGCAGATCTCTGAGGAGTTGAATGTCTGAGTGATCTAAAACCAGGGCAGTCAAGCCGAAGAGGATGTGTGCACTAACCTGTTTGCACTGAATAGTCTCCATAAATAATTTACAGCTATGACTGCTAGCTATTATTACAAAAATACCAGATTGTATTTTGACACATGCATCAGCTTGTAAGTCAATAGATTCATTTCGCCTAGTGTGTGCAGATCACAGTTCAAGCCATCCATCCATGTGCATTTTGCAGCAAGGCAATCTACCATTCCAGCACAACTCTGGGACATTCTTCTAAAATAAGAAATAAAGATAATTTTCTATGATTTAGGATGCTTGTTTGGATTGATGCTTAATAGGCTTGTATGTATGTGTGCATGTAACTTTCACTTTTAAAAAGACTTGTGATGTTTTATTTAGTGGCCTTATTCCTCTGCAGCCAAGTGTGATACAAAGTTGTTTGGCGAAACCCAAGTGTCTTCTTCAAGATTCTGAAGAGTTTTAAAAGAATGAGCCTGACATTTCCTCCATTGAGTTTTCCTTTGAGATTTGCTTGAGTCACCAAGAAAATCCTTCATTATAACTTGATTTGACCTGAAATGTTGTCAATGTATTTTCTTTAGAATTGGAGCAGTGTATCTAACAATAAGAAACAGTGAAGATTTTATAAATGTATTTTGTAGATAGACAGTCAAACAGGTCAATAATTTATAAAGCCTGCAATGATTACTTTGATAGGAAAATATATTTTACAGTTAACCCTTATACTTTACTAATGTGTGGGTCTATGTCACATGTTAGGTTGTTAAAACATAAAACTGAAGACCAATAGGAGTATAAAAGATTAATTAATATGCTCTTCACAATAGAATTATCAAAATACTAGCATATGTCTTGAAAAATATACAAAATATTATCAAAAAATAAAATTTCCTATAATATTAAATATATGATATGAAAAGTGCTCAGTGCCCTTTGTTTCCTGCAAGTATGGTGCCACTAAGAGGACAAATTTGAGACCATCATAACACTCCTCCATCCCAGTATAGAAGTGTTGCTACAACAGCTACTTCAATGTTGCTATTCTACCGAGATGCCCATAGGAGGGGCCTTAGGTGCCAGGGCTAATCAGGCCCTAAGCTCCTGTGGGTTGGGCAGGGGAGGGGCGGGCCCGCCTCACTTGGACGGAGGCAGGCCTGCCGGCCAGCCGGTGTTAGGACCCAGCTGGCCGGCCAACTTGCTAGGTGATCCCGGGGGGTTCCAAGGAAGGGGGTGGGGATTTCATTTGGGGTCTGGGTAGGGGGATTGGGGCATTTCATTGGGGGGTTCAGGGATGGGGGGTTCATTGAGGGGTCCAGCAAAGGGTGGGAGCCTACTGGCAGGAGGGGTTTGGCACCCTCCTGCCACAATTGTCGGGAGGTGGGGGGCCTACTGGTAGGAGGGGTTTTGCACCCACTTGCCGGTGATGATTGGGGTGGGTGGGGGGGTCTTTCAGCAGGAGGGATTGGGTATCCCTCCTTCCTCATTCATTTAGAGGGAGGGGGGAGACATTCAGCTGCGGCCGCTATACTAATCACAGCAGGGAGATCCCTTGCCGTGATTAAATATAGCAGCCACATCTAAAGTAACCCGGTTCTGTAAACAGCGTCTGTAACATGGATGTTGGTTACAGAATCAGGTTTAGTTTGGGTGGGTGTAGGCCCAATTCTGTTTAGGACACCCGTCCCGGGTGTCCTATACAGAATCCGGGCTCAAGTGAATAAGAATAGAATCAGAAGAAAAGAGGTCCCAAGAAATAGCCCTGAGGTTTAGTGACTGACAGAAGGTTAGCAGTGGATGAGGACTTATCAGAGCACGCAATGGGAGAGATAAGAAGAAATCCAAGACAGAACAGAGCCTTGAAATTCAAGTGAGGACAGTGTATCAAGGAATACATAATTATCAACGGTATCAAAAGCATCAAATAGGTCAATAAGGATGAGGATTGAGTAAAGGCCTTTGGATATGGGCAGGAGCAGGTCACTGGATACTTTGCAAGGACTGCTTCTGTTGAATGTAGAGGATGAAAGTCAGATTGGAATGGATCAAGAATAGGTTGAGATGAAAGAAAGTCAAGACAGTGGTAGTGAACAGCATATAAAAAGGGAAAAGTAGGATGGGATGATAGTTTTGGCTTGATTCTGCTTTTCTTGTATATACTTTTTGTATGCCCTGTGTTACTCTGGTTGACCTCAATAAACATGATATACAAAAAAAAAGAAGGGAAGATAGAGTCATGAAGATTTTGAGGACTGGTGTAACCACATGTTTGAAAAAATAAGGAAAAACTACAGTGGAAAGTGATAGATTGAGGATATGGGATTGTTTATCTATGAAAACTGTGCATAAAGTCACATTTTTGCAATTTATTTTAAGACTGCAATAGAATGATATTCTTAAAGTGGATGGGTTTCTTTTTAACCAATGATTGGAGAAGCTCCTATATATAAAATATATTCAGTTTCATGAAGTTGGAAATTGTTAGAGCAAAATATCTGAGGTCTTTTTCTCCAGTATTTGAAACTTGTGCAGTCTCTTATTGATATAACTACTAATGTGCTTAGCCTATTTTCTGGTTATACTCTCTATATATTTTTAGATTTGCTAGTAAGATTATACAGAATAGTTTATTCATCTTGATAACTTTAGTGTGTAGACCTAGACATAGACATAGAGCTGAGTAGATGTATAAAAATGGGATCAGAAGAACAAGTAGTGAGTTTAGAGGAAGAGAGAAGATGTGCAATGATTTTAGAAACAAACTTATACTGCCTATTATATATGTATTCTTTCATTCATATAATTTGATATACTATAGCTGCTGTGTGTTCTACTGTACACGTCCCCCTCCCGATTCACGGCTTTAGGACTCGCGATTTTGATTATTCTTGATTTCCTAAAACCGGAATCACCCCCACCTCCCCAGACCTTACTTGGTAGTCTAGCACTCTTTCAGGGCAGGAGCAATCTTCCTATGCTCCTGCCCCGTGCAGATCACTCATCCAAAATGGCCGCTGGGCCATCAGGTAAGATCCGGTGCACTTGGCTGCAGCCTTGGGTATTAATCAACTTAATGAGGGAAGCAGGGTGGTCAGAGCCGGTCCAAAAGTTATTTGATAATTTTCAATATTTGCAGGCCGGCTCTGCCCCTAACCCCCACGAATATTGAGGGATGAGTGTATTCTTGTTCCATCTCACTTTGATAATCTGCAATGAACATAATCTCATTACTGCATAAACTTTCAATAAAAATGAGGTGAACTAAAGAAAAATTTTGCAGAAAGACAAACCACTGCAGGAATTGTAAATTCTCCCGCCCACCCTTTCCCTATTCTGGTTGGGTCTTGCCATTTTATCCAGAGCTGCCCATAGCAGGCAAGCACGTTGCATGAGGAATTTTTATCTAACAGTAATGAAAGCTTCCTTTTTCAAATATGTCTTGTATAGTATACCTGATAGGATTTCATGTTTGGAAATAAAATAAGATAGTTATGCACTCCATTTGAAATCTTATATTTTCCAGAACAGCCCTCTGAAATTCAAGACTATCCTGGAAATAATGTTCTTAATTTAGATAAAAAGATGTAGATAGTCCCTTGTATGAGATATGTGAATGACATAGGGGCCTGCCACTTATGTGATGGTTTCTGGGTGGAATATTAGCAGGGTAATTTGCCATTGCTATCCCTAGTCATCACTGCCCCTCAGCTAAGGCCAGGTACTCATTTACAATCTAAAAGTGGATGGATGGCAGAAATGACCAGGGGCTGGCTGCCTAGTAGAAAGCCCAATGTGGGATTCAAACTCAGATTGTGAGTGCAGTAAGCAACCAACCTACCAATTGCACTGCAAGGCCTCAATTGAAAAAAGAGGTGTGTAGATGGAAAGTGAGTAAAGTGCAGAGTGCAACACAAAGAAGAATGTGAAGAACTTAATTATCATTTTGAGTATCATGTATATAGAGAGAGTACCACAAAAGTCAAGTTCACCAAAAGGACTCTTCTCTACACCGTGCAGTTAGACAGAATGCCAAGTACAGTTCACAGTAACTACTGTCAACTATTTATTTGTATCTTTGTAAGGTGCAGCTGTCTGGCATTGGATAGATAGCGGCAGGAAAAGAGGAGACTGCAGCAGCAGCAGAAGCCAGTTTCCCAGTGACTCAGTGGGCTAGTAGTACCTGCAGCCATCCAGTACAGAAACATATATAAAAGGTAGTGCCAGTCTGCTCACAGTGAGGCCAGGTGTTAGTCAGCCCCAGTCTGGCAAGACAACCAGTGATTTATTTTCAGACTTGTATCCTAGTGGGATGCAGTAGCTACAGTATCTAGTCTGTCAGTGAAACAGTATGCTACCATTCAGTGTACACAAACACTTACACTAGCAAGGCTGATGGTGCCAGCATGATTGGTATGGCATAAAATAAGCACTAGAACCCCCAGAAAAGCAGCTTAGAAAAGAAAGCATAAGAAAAAGGCTGGGCCACAAACAAGTACAATTATAATAAAAGCTCTTTCTCTGAATTTACGTTTGGGCATGTTGAAATTGTTCTAGCAGGATCTGCACAAGACTGTGTGTTGCCTGAGGTAAAGGAAGAGATGCTCCCCTCCCCCAACCCCTCAGGCACTCACTAAAGAATATGCACACATTTTTATTGGAATAAAAATGCATTTCTTTATCATTTTTTTAAGACTGGCATTTCTCTCCTGGGTCTTATTAGGAATGGGCAGCTAGAAAATGTTTTGTTTCATGTACAGAACATTTCATTTTATTCTGGTTTTCTTGGCAATTATTTTAATTTCTAATCTTTAAGCCCGTTACATTAACGGGTGCTAGAGTAGATGTCTGTCTGTCTGTTTTGGTTTTTTTTCTTTGTCTCTCTCTCCTTGCACGCTGCCTGTCTGTCTGTCATTTTTTCTGTCTTTGTCTCTCCCTATGTCCTTAGTGCCCTCAGTGCCTCCTTCCTATGTCCTTAGTGCCCCTTCCTATGTCCTTAGTGCCCCTAGTGCCTCCTTCCCATGTCCTTAGTACCCCTTCCTACGTCCTTACCTTAGTGCCCCAGTGCCTGCGTACTGTGTTCTTAGTGCCCCAGTGCCAGCGTACTGTGTCCTTAATGCCCCCAGTGCCTCCTTCCTATGTCCTTAGTGCCCCCAGTGCCTCCTTCCCGTGTCCTTAGTGCCCCCAGTGCCTCTGTCCTGCTTAGTGCCTTCAGTGCATCCTATGTCCTTAGTGCCCTCAGTGCCCCTTTCTATGTCCTTAGTGCCCCCAGTGCCCCCTTCCTATGTCCGCAACATTATCTTCCAGACTTTGTCCCACCCCCACCCCCGATGCCAGCCTGCCTGCCTGCCTCCCATCCCCCTGAGCAGCATGTTTCCATTTAAACCCCCCCATCCACCCCCAATGCCAGCCTGCCTGCATGCCTCCCATCCCCTTGAGCAGCATCAAGTTTAAAGTTTATTAGGATTTTATATACCGCCTATCAAGGTTATCTAAGCGGTTTTACAATCAGGTACTCAAACATTAAAACACCCCCCCCCCCCGCACGTCGACTCTACCCAACACACCCAAAATCCCCGTTGACCCTCCCAGTCGACCCTCCCACCGCTAGACGGCCGACAAACCTCCCAGCTCCAGCAGCGTCCGAGGCACAGTAAACACGCTGCTTCGCGGTCTTCTACTGGCCTAATTTCCTCTGCTGCGTCTCTGATGATGTCATCAGGGACATGGCAGAGGAAATTAGGCCAGTAGAAGGACACGAAGCAGCGTGTTTACTGTGCCTCAGACGCTGCTAGAGCCTGGAGGTTTGTGTTCGTCTCGTGGTGGGTCGGCTGGGAGGGTCAACGGGGGTTTCTGGTGTGCCGGGTAGGGTCGGCGGCGGGTGGGGGGGGAGTCACGGCGGGTTACCTGTTGCCGGTCCTTAGACGCGTGCATGCGTACTCTTACCTGCCACAGCCCGACAGATCAGGGATCAGGGAACACGGGATAAGAGTGTGCATGCGCGCTTAGCATTTTATTATATAGGATAGCAGCAATGTTGTTAAGAGAATGCCTGTTTTGTAACTAGTGCAATCTATCCCCCTAATTCTTAGAGCCTAAGGGCTCCTTTTACAAAGGTGCGCTAGCGTTTTTAACACATGCACCGGATTAGCATGCACTAGCCAAAAATCTACCGCCTGCTCAAAAGGAGGCGGTAGCGGCTAGCACACATGGCAATTTAGCATGCGCTATTCCGCGCGTTAAGGCCCTAGCGCGCCTTTGTAAAAAGAGCCCTAAATGTATGAACCATTTGTGTACTACAATTATAAAATATTAGCACTTATGTATGTGAATATTCCAAGGCATTCACTCAGCAGTATTCTATACTGTACAAGTCATATAAAGCCAGATTCTATAAATAGCTCCAAAAATTAGCCACCGGGAAAAATCAATGCTCAGTACTATTCAATAAAGGATGCTCTGGGTTGAGTGCACTTCATTGAATAGCAGCACAGATTTCTGCGCTCAACTTTGGGCACAAGGACTTATGCCTACTGAAATCTGATATAAATCCTGGGGTGTAAATCTCCATTATTCTATAATACTGTGCCTAAATCTTGTGAACATCCCTGATTTATTATTTTTTTTATTTTATTTGGTTTGTTTAATATTCCGTCATAAAAACATAAGAATAACCTTACAGGGTCAGACCAATGGTCCATCAAGCCCAGTAGCCCATTCTCATGGTGGCCAACCCAGGTCACTAGTATCTGGCCAAAACCCAAGGAGTAGGAATATTCCATGCTACTGATCCAGGGCTTCCCCCATGTCTTTCTCAATAACAGACTATGGACTTTTCTTCCAGGAAATTGTCCACACTCTTCTTAAAACCAGCTACGCTATTCACTCGTACCATAACCTCCAAGTCCTCCCCGACAAGCTCAGAACGAGTTACAAGTTAACATACATAATCTACCAATCCCTCCCATGGCCACACCCCCTTTAGAATTGGCAAATTAGGCACCCATTTTTATAAAATAGCACACAGCCAGATCCATGAACAAATCATAATTAGTGCCAATTAATGCCACTAGCTGAATATCAGAGAGAAATTGCTTACAAAAATTGACTCCAAAAAGTTTCAAGTTCAAGTTTCAAGTTTATTTGTAGCTTGATATACCGATCATTACAAGTATCTGGTCAGTTTACAATAATAGAAATTAAAAAGATATTTAAAATTGCTTAAAGAAAATAACAAATTGGAAATTTAAAAAAAAAATGGGGGGATTGCGGCCAAGACAAGGACATAATTGAAACGGGTAGGTGACGAGAGGGAAAAGGGGGAGAGGAAGATTTTTAATTACATTATGTAAATAAAAAAATAAAAGGAAGGAAAGGGGAGGGATAAAACAAGAGGGAAAGGGGAATGTGGCTTTTTGAAAGCGTTTCTCTATTTATTCGTTTTTATTTTCCCTTTTTTCGGGTTCTCAATTGGAATTTAGCTAGGCGTCTATGAATAGAAATGTTTTAAGGTGTGTTTTAAACTTGTTTAGAAAATTTTCAGAGCGGAGGTGGGGTGACATTGTATTCCAGAGCGAAGGCGTGACAGTGGAAAATATAGGTCTCGTTTTACTAAGCTGCGCTGTTTTAGCGTGTGCTTAGCGCACGCTACAATGCCGCACGCTCTAGACGCTAACGCCTCCATAGAGTTGGCGTTAGTTTTTCTGCGTAGCACAGGGGTTAGCGCGTGCTAATCTTCAGCGCGCGCTAAAAACACTACCGTAGCTTAGTAAAAGGAGCCCATAGTGTTTCTAGTATAGTAAAAGTCCTTGATTGAGGAGACTATCAGTAAATTCCGATTAGTGGATCTAAGGGTCCTAGCAGGGGTAAGTGGGATTAGATATTTGTCTAGAAAGGCAAGCAGGTGGGAGGTCTTAATTTTGAAGACTAGAAGGAGGATCTTATAAGTTGTTCTGTGAGAGGCTGGTAGCCAGTGTGACTCTCGAAGTAGCGGGGTATTGTGGTCATATTGTGCCTGGACAAAACCTAGCATCGAATATCCAGGTCTGATTTAGCCGATGGTAGTCAGCGCTACCTGAATATTGATCCATAAATAAAATAAAGTATAATATAAACTAATAAAAATGTAACATTCAAACACTATCTTAAAAAAACAGTGAGGTCAATATTTAGCCAGTGGTGCTCAGCATTTTGCTGACTGCTACTGACGTTATTCACAGATATTCAATGTCAGAATCTGTCTGGGCTTTATGATTGAATATCTAGTTTTGAAGAGCCAGCTAATGCACAGCCAATCAGCACATAACTGGTTATAGGTTACTGCATATCCTTTTATCAAGCTGCGCCCTTTTATCAAGCCCTTTTATCAAGCTGCGCTAGAGGTTTATAGCGCAAGTCAGCAAGGTAAATGCTCCAACACTCATAGAATTCCTATGAACGTCAGAGCACTTACCTCACTGGCCCATGCTAAAATCCTCTAGTGCAGCTTGATAAAAGAGGAGGATAGATAGGACAGCCTTTTATGCAGTCCTATTTATCCAGCTAACCTGGCCGATTAGGTGCTGGATATAAGCACTTAACTGACCACTTGCCGATTCCATCCCGGGAATACTCCCAAAATAGCTGGTTTGTATATGGTGTCAACCAGTTTTTTTTAACATCACTGATTAAGTGCCACTGCAAATTAGTGGCTAGCCCCAAACAGGCAATTCAACTGTCCAAGAGCTGTTTCTGGCTGATTAAATCGTTTTAAATATTGACCCCCAGCAGACATGATTTTCAGAGTTAGCTATCCAGATAGCAGGTATTGATTCAGAACCAGTCAATGATTTTCAGCAGAATAAGCTGGATAATGCCATAAAAATTCATCTCTGACCACCTCAGCACTGTTCATATGGTGTTGGGAAAAGTCTAGGGGAGGACTTAATGCATAACTCTGCCCCTCATCGACGCTCCAGCCGCTGAGCCAGTTGGAGGGCTCAGTGGGAAACCTTGCTTGCTTTAAAGTTCCCCTTTCCTTTGGTTCTGCCATTTTGTTCTTTCCGGAGCAACTGAGGATCCCATAGGGCATGGGAGAGCACTCCGCCCCTCACTTATGCTCCAGCCGCTGAGCCAGTTAAAAAGTTCAGCGCCTAATGGCGCGCAGCCGTTCAGTACACCATCTACTAACTGTACAACCTGTACAAAGATACAGTCTCTACCTGCCTGACATAGCCCCGCAGTGACGCCTCTGAATATACGACTACTCATCAGGCCCAGTGGAGACCGATGAACATAATTCCAGCACCTCAACAAGAAAAAAAAGGAGGAAGAAGTCTTCTATTTTCCCCTCTGCCCTGGGCCCAACTTTGCCCCACAGAAACGCAGATTAGCCTTAACCTTGACTACTCCAGATCACCCGGACCCTTTTTCAGCCCCAACCACACTCATAATCACACTGAAATCCCAATCACTTGCCACCAACAAACACCTAGCGAAAGATCAACTATCTAACCCCCAGGAAATCACCTACAATCTCACTCCCACCAACCCCCTACCACAATGAAAGCTATATCACAAATACAAACTATCCTACTGATCATCTTGCTCCTAACCAACTGGAAGGCTACAGCAAATAACATCTCCCCAATACCAATTATTTCAAATACAAATAGAATTCACCATCCAGCCAGGAGAACCATTACAGACAGAAACATAAACTTCCAGACCTGCATACATCACATCATCATACCAACATGGAGGAGAAGACCAACAAACCCTTCCAGGACTAAACCACACCCTCAACCAAGATCACTTGTCTACCCAAAAGCCACAAATAGTGTGCAAACAGAATACATCACACTAACATGTGCCTACATAAACATTAGAACTCTAGGCCCAAAGATAGAACACATAAAAGACTGGATAGAAACCAAAAATCTAGACTGCCTCTTCCTCACTGAAACCTGGTTAACCTCAGACTTGGACCCTAGGATAACGGAAGTTTGCCCAAAGGGATACAAGATAACAGTGGTCTGCAGGGAAAAAAAAAGAGGAGGTCTAGCCATCTTAGTTAAAAACTTAAATATGCTAGACAAAACGTCCACCCCATACATGGATCTACTAGCCTGCCAACTTTCATACACCACACTAAAAGGGTCCATAACCTGCATGCTCTGCTACATGACACCAGGGAATTGGAACACAGCAAGACCAGAATTTGAAGATTTTATATACCAAAACTCACTAACGGCAATTTACAACCTAATCCTAGGAGATCTAAACCTCCATCTTGAAGATAAAACCTGTAAGCAAGTAGAAAACCTACTATCTTACCTCAAAGCCTTAACCTACAAGATCTTAGACCCACAAACCACACATCAGAAAGGTCACCAATTTGACATTGCAGCCTTCATGACCCAACAGCCCATTCTACCAGAGATTCAAACCTCTAATGGAAAATGATCCAGATCCATCTGTTCAGACCATTACACATACACCTTAAATATCAACTGGGCCAAAGGCAAAACCAAACCAAAATCCCAAAGCTTAACCTACAAATCATGTACATATATCAACCCCTCCAAATTCTGGAACAAAACAGACGCTACAGTCCAAGAATGTGACCCCAAAGACTTCATCTCACAATTGTGCAATATAAGTACAACTACCCTAGACGAGATAGCTCCAGTACAAACAAAAACCAGAATCAGCAGACGATCAGACACATCCCCTCCAAATTCTGGAACAAAACAGACGCTACAGTCCAAGAATGTGACCCCAAAGACTTCATCTCACAATTGTGCAATATAAGTACAACTACCCTAGACGAGATAGCTCCAGTACAAACAAAAACCAGAATCAGCAGACGATCAGACACATGGTTCGACAACGAACTACTCCTACTCAAAAGACTAGAAAGAAAATGGAGAAAAAGTAACCAAGAACACACAAGAACAGCATGGAAAAAACTAAACCAAGAATGCAAACTAAAAGAGAAAAGAAAGACATACTACACAAGCCAAATAGGCATAGAAGCCCAAGATACATAAAAACTATTCCAATTACTAAAAGAACTCACTGACACCAAACCCTCCCTAGCCAAAAACGACAACATTCCCCCTTCAGCTACCCTTTTAGCTGAATACTTTAAAAACAAAATTACAACTGCCAGGACAAACTTCGAAGGAGCCCCAACCCACCCAGAAGAGATCACAATGCCCCCCACAGAAAAAGAATCAGCTGCAGCAGATAGAACCTGGTCCCACTTATCCACAATACAGTGGTCCGACCTTAACAAACTCTATAAAAAATACAGCCATGCAGCTTGTGACCTCAACCAATGCCCTCTATACCTATTAAAAACCTCCAGCCTAAAATTCCACACTCTCCTCATGTAATGGATACAAACCATGCTCATAGATGGCCTTTTCCCACAAGACCTCTCGGAAATCATTGTCACCCTGATCTTAAAAGACTCAAAAGGAGCAATAGATCAACCATCCGACTACAGACCATAGCCTCAATTCCACTTTATGTCAAGCTAATGGAAGGCCTCATAGCTAAACTCCTCACCAACTACCTAGAATTAAGAACCAACTTCAGCACTGAGACACTACTAGGCTCCCTTCTGGACACAGCTAGACAACACCTCAGCACAGACAAAAAAAATGCTGATTATGCATTCAGCCATTGGGTTCCTGTATTGTGAAATATTTGCTGTCCACATTTGCTGTCATAGTTTTCCAGTGCTGTTTTCTCTGCTGGCTATGTTTTTTATGCTTGTTTTGATCCTGGTTGTATGTTCCCTTTGCAATTGCTAATAAAGACAATTTAAAAAAAAAAAAAAAAACAACTAGATCTCACCGCAGCATTTGGCCTGGTAGACCACGACATCCTGCTACAAATACTAGATACAATAGGAATCATAGGCAAAGTACACACATGGTTTCAAGGATTCTTACAATCCAAGACCTACAGAGTAAAGACAAACAATGAAAAATCAGAACCATGTTTAAGTTTTTGGATACGTTGGAGAGTAGCTGGGTCATGTTGGTGATTAGACATATGTTGTAATTCTAATGTTTTAATAGAATTTTCTAAGTCTTTTTCCTTTATCATGGACTGTTTCTTTTTCCAAGAGGCAATTTTTATCAATTCACCTCTAAGGGTTGCTTTGTATGCTTCCCAGACAATGGAAGGACAGACTTCAGGATCTTTAGAGTTATTTTCAAAAAATTCCGCTGTGAAAGAATTGATTTGTTCAACAGTTTCCTCATCTAGGAGTAAAGCGTTGTTCAGCCGCCAAGAGGGGGATTCTTTGCGTGGAGCCGAGATGGAAATATATAAAGAGACGGCAGCATGATCCGTGAGAGAGATTGGATATATGATAGTATTGGTAAGATCTTGAATAAGAGAAGAGGATAGGAGAAAGAAATCAATTCTCGAGTAGGTATTATGTGGTGGTGAAAAGTAACATAGTAACATAGTAGATGACGGCAGATAAAGACCCGGATGGTCCATCCACTCTGCCCAACCTGATTCAATTAAAAAAATTTTTTTTTTTTTTTTTTTCTTCTTAGCTATTTCTGGGCAATAATCCAAAGCTTTACCCGGTACTGTGCTTGGGTTCCAACTGCCGAAATCTCTATTAAGACTTACTCCAGCCCATCTACACCCTCCCAGCCATTGAAGCCCTCCCCTGCCCATCCTCCACCAAACGGCCATACACAGACACAGACCGTATAAGTCTGCCCAGTAACTGGCCTAGTTCAATCTTTAATATTATTTTCTGATTCTAAATCTTCTGTGTTCATCCCACGCTTCTTTGAACTCAGTGTGTATTCTCTGCCTTTCGGGTGAAGTAAGCGCCAAGGATCCACAAGGGAGAAGGCATCATTTAGAGCATGAAGAGCTATGAAAGACTTGGATTTGGAGGGTTTGCAAAAAGAAGATCTATCAATATATAAGTCTTGGATTTGATTAAAATCTCCTCCCAATATCAGAGAACAAGAACCAAATTCAACCAGCACCAGTTGAATCTCTTTGAAAAAATCCGGGTGATCTTTAACCGGGCCATATATATTGAGAAAAACAAAATTCACTGAGTGCACCGCAGCATGTACCAGACACCATCTTCCCTCCGTGTCTGTTTTAAAAGAATGAATAACGGGAGAAAGTTTATCATTGAGAAATATTGAAACACAATTTTTCTTTTGATGAGTTGCAGGGGAATATAAGTGAGTGGAAAATCCCTTTAGTTGGAATTTCGTGGCAGCAGCGGGTAGGAGGTGGGTTTCTTGCAAGAAAACTACATCAGGGTGTTTGTTGGACACATAATTAGCTATCTTTTTTCTTTTAATGGGATGGTTCAGACCATTCACATTAAAGGAGAAAACATGTAAATCAGCCATAGTATATGATATGCAGTGGTGAAACAGAGTATATCTCCTCTGTCTAGAAAAGATAACTGATATTCAATGCCCGACAACATGATGCACGACCTACTCCTACTGGAGCGATGGTCTAGGACATGGCAACTCAACTTCAATGCCAAAAAATGCAAAGTTATGCACCTGGGCAACCAGAATCCATGCAAGTCTTATACCCTTAATGGCGAGATCCTAGCAAAAACGGTATCAGAACGAGACTTGGGGGTAATCGTCAGTGAGGACATGAAGTCTGCCAATCAAGTGGAGCAGGCTTCGTCCAAGGCAAGACAAATCATGGGCTGCATACAAAGGGGTTTCGTCAGTCGTAAGGCGGAAGTCATTATGCCATTGTATAGATCCATGGTGAGGCCCCACCTGGAATACTGTGTGCAATTCTGGAGGCCGCATTATCGCAAGGATGTGCTGAGACTGGAGTTGGTGCAAAGAATGGCCAACCGGATGGTCTCGGGACTCAAGGATCTTCCGTACGAAAAACGGCTTGACAAATTACAGCTATACTCGCTCGAGGAGCGCAGAGAGAGGGGAGACATGATCGAGACGTTCAAGTATCTTACGGGCCGAATCGAGGCGGAGGAAGGGATCTTCTTTTTCAAGGGTCCCATGACAACAAGAGGGCATCCGTTGAAAATCAGGGGAGGGAAACTACGAGGTGACACCAGGAAATTCTTTTTCACTGAAAGAGTGGTTGATCGCTGGAATAGTCTTCCACTACAGGTGATTGAGGCCAGCAGCGTGCCTGATTTTAAGGCAAAATGGGATCGGCACATGGGATCTATTCACAGGGCAAAGGTAGGGGAGGGACATTAGGGTGGGCAGACTGGATGGGCCTTGGGCCCTTATCTGCCTTCTATTTCTATGTTTCTATGTTTCTATATATTTGTAAGGTCAGGCAGACACTCCTGTCTAAGAAGAAAAATAGAAAGAGCATGAAAATAAGAGAAAAGAAGTCAGTAATATCAGCATAATGTATGGTCAGAAAAGAAATAGACCACATTATCATGCATATTTTAAAACATTTTAAGGGTGCTCCTGTGAGCACGGAAGAGTAACACATATGGAACAACTAGCAAAATCCACACCTAATCAATAATAGAAAACATGAGATTAATGTGCTTAACTTAGCAGACTAAGCAATATATGTATTTCATTACATAGCATGGTGAGATAAGAGCTTCTTGGCACAATCTGGAGTACCAAGTCTAGAATTGATTTGAGCAAGCAGACCTCAAAGGAAACTGCACGGTTGATGTCAAGTAGAATTAAACCGCTGGTTCCATCACTGGGGTACCGCTAGCCACTATCACAGGCATAGAGTCTATAAATTGTTGTGCAGCTACTCTGTCTATGAAGGTATGTGATTTCCCATCACTCCATATGCGTAGAGACGCCGGATACACAAGTGCAAACCGCACTCCCCAACTGTGAAGCGTGGAACATAGCGGCACCATCGCCTTGCGAAGGGTGGATACATGTAAGGAATAGTCATTGAATAGTAGCAGTTTTTGACCTTCATATTCAAGTCGACCAGATTTATATGAATATAATACTTTAGTTTCATGTACAGCCAGGCGTGATATCTTCATTTCCAATTCTGGTCATTATATGGGAGATAATCTTATGGGTCGCCCTTTGGCCAGATACCTTAAAATTAAATCCAAAAGACTACATATCACGGCTATTCAAGATCCATCAGGTCAATTAGTCAAAACCAGATCTTTAATCTCCTCTCAATTCGAAAATTTTTATGCTTCATTATACCAATCCGAATTTGCTGCTCCTGAATCAGATATAGACTCCTTTCTTTCCTCCTTAACTTATCCGACCATATCGGATTCTGTTAAATTGGAACTAGATTCCCCGATAACTATATCAGAAATAGAAGCTGCCATATCTTCCCTACCTGCTGGGAAAGCCCCTGGCCCGGACGGCTTTACTAACGAATTCTTTAAACAATTTCGCACCATCTTAGCCCCTCATCTCCTTACATATTATGATTTCCTCTATTCCACTCCGGACAAACAATTCAATTTCACTGAAGCCACCATTGTAGTAATTCCTAAACCTGACAGAGACGCCACCTTGGTTAAAAACTTCTGCCCTATCTCTCTCCTTAACTTAGATTACAAGGTAATGGCAAAATTACTTGCATTAAGACTTACCAAAGTGATTTTTCTTGAGTCGTTGTTTCACCATGGCTCTCATGCGATCGTATTTGCCCTTTTTAAAGTTAAAGGTTTTGGTTAAGGTTTTGGCACGTTTTCTATTCCCGATGTCAAGCTTAAAGTTTATCACATTGTGATCGCTCGTCCCCAGCGGTACCGTAATTTCTACTTCTTTTGTCGGTCCCGTGAGGCCATTTAGTACCAAGTCCAGGGTGGCGTTGCCTCTTGTCGGCTCTTTTACCATTTGTTCCAGGAAGCAATCCCCTAGCACCTCCAGGAACTTGGCCTCCTTGCCGCAGTTGGAGGTTCCTAGTTTCCAGTCTATCCTCGGGAAATTGAAGTCTCCTAATATTATTACATTGCCAGTCTTGCATTCTTGTTTGTTTTCCTCTATCATTTCTGAGTCAGTTTCCTCCGCCTGTCCTGGGGGACGATAGTAAAGGCCAATTTTCGTGTCTGCGCTGTTTTGGCCAGGAATCTTGACCCATAGGGACTCTAGCTTCTCTTTCGTTTCCGTCGTAGCCACTTCAACAGATTCTATTCCTTCCTGAACATATAGGGCAATACCTCCACCTTTCTGCCCTACTCGATGCAGCAGAGCAAATCAGGGCAGTAGAAGGGCTCGAAGCAGCGTGTAAAGACTGCTGCACACGCTGCTTAAATTGCCAGTCGGGCCCGTGGGAAGGGAAGGGGGGGAGGCAAAGGACTCGGGTTCCGAGCAGCGGAAAGTTGCTGGGCTCCTCAGTGGGGGTGCTGAGCGCCCGCGATCCCTCTCCTCCCAGACCCCCCCCCCCTCTCCGCTGGAGGAACGGAGATCGGCGGATAGCTGCGGTCCCGGCTTGTGGAGGCGATCGGGGCTGGTGACGTATAAGCGCGCATACACACTCCTGCGACTACAGACCTACTGATCACGGAAGCACGCAAATAGGATTGCGCATGCGTGGCTAGCCTTTTATTATATAGGATAATACTTTTTCAGAACATTTTTGATTGGAGAGGGGAGTTAGACAAGGATGTCCGTTTTATCCTTTGCTTTTTTATATTGTTTTGGAACCCTTGTTATTGGCTATTCAACAGGCAAGGGAGATTCAGGGTATTCCTTATGCAGGTCGGGAATATAATGTCTCTGCTTATGCAGATGACATTTTGCTTTATTTGAGGAATCCTGAATCTACCATCCCGCAATTACTGGATTTGATTGACCAATTTGGCAAATTTTCTGAATATAAAATAAATTGGAGTAAATCGGAGGTTCTTCCGCTAAATGTGTGGAGGGGCATAATCAAAAAAAACGTCTAAGTTCTCTTTTGACCTAAGGCCTTAAACGTTGAAAGTAGAAGCAGGGAAAATGTCCATAATAAAAAAAAACGTCCAAATGGAGGTTTTTTTTTATAATGGCCTGCCTCTACATTTAGCTATTTAAATGCCCAGACCTCCACTACGCCTACACTTATACCCCCACGACGTCTACACTTATACCCCATAATGAACCAAGAAAAGCCTAAGCCCCAAATGTCCAACACAAGGGCTTTTAGGCGAAGGAGGAGCCAGTCCTTCACCTAAAAGCTGGATTCTGTAACCAGTGTCTGTCAAAAACAACACCGGTTACACAATCCACACCAACCCCTCCCCCCTACACGACATCGGGGCAGGAGGGAACCCAAGCCCTCCTGCCACGCGGCACCAACCCACCCTCCCCCCGATTACGTTCGGGGCAAGAGGGAGTCCAAGCCCTCTTGTCCCATGGCACCCCGACGTCATCGAGGCAAGAAGGAGCCCGTCCATCCGGCCAACATTTTACAGGTATGGGGGTGGGATTGGGGGTGGGGGGGTCATGGGGTCAGCGGGGGTTCAGGGGGATGGTCATTGGGGGGGTTTGTGTTGAGGTCCGCCTGAGCAGGAGGGGTTGGGCTCCCTCCTGCCTGATCGTATAGGGGGGTGGGGGTGAGAGGCCAGGAGGGCTTGGGCTCCCTCCAGGCATGATCGTAATCGGGGGTGCTGCAGGTGCCCAGGGCAGGAGGGCTTGGGCTCCCTCTTGCCCCGACGTCATCGAGGAACATCGGGGTGCCACGGGGCAAGAGGGCTTTGGCTCCCTCTTGCCCCGAACGTAATCGGGGGAGGGTCGGTGCCGCGGAGCAAGTGGGCTTGGGCTCCCTCTTGCCCCGATGTTGTGTGGGGGGTGATGTATCGTGGCAGTAGAGATGCCTCATCTCCCCTACCGCGATGCCATCACTCCTCTACCCAAACTGCCGCGACCTGCGGCAGGAGAGAGAGAGCATCTCTCCTGTCGTGGGTTGCAGCAGTTCGGGTAGAGGAGATGAGGCATCTCTCCTGCCGCGATCATTGCTGTAGGGGGTAGGCAGGTTGCTGGGGCCACTGAGCTGATCGCAGCAGCCACGATCAGCTCAGCGGCCCCTTTTTCGGCACTTAGACCTGTTTTGACATCGTCTAAGTCAAAACGTATAAGTGCCGACTAGGCAACCTGCCTAAGGTTTTGGTTATACCTGCTGCACGCCTAGGTATAGGTTGGCCCACCTCCCGCCCACCACCCGCCCTTTCCCCTCCTCTAAACACGCCTCTTTTCTCTCTGTGCGTTTAGTGGCAAGGGAAAGGCCTAAACTGGTTTTAGATATTTCTAAAACCAGCTTTGATTATGGGTACTTGGACAATCAGGCTTTTTGATCATCCAAATAGCCATTTAGGCCACTTTCTAGATGTTTTTTTTTTTTTTTATTATGAACCCCATACAGATTCAGAAAGGGGTGCAAAAAGAGTCGAATAAAGGACGTGGCGTGGATAACCAAAACAGTGAAGGAAGCGATAGGCAATAAGAAAAATTCATTCAGGAAATGGAAAAAGGACAAAACTGAGGGGAACTGGAATGAGAACAGGAAGTATCAAAAAGAATGTCACCGAGTGGTTCGAAAAGCCAAAAGAGAGTATGAAGAGAGGCTAGCCAGGGAAGCAAAAAATTTCAAACCGTTCTTTAGATATGTTAAAGGGAAGCAACCGGCTAGGGAGGATGTGGGACCGCTGGACGATGGTGACAAGAAGGGAGTGGTGAAGGAGGAGAAAGAAGTGGCAGAAAGACTTAACGCGTTCTTTTCATCTGTATTTACAAACGAAGACACATCCAACATTCCGGAACCTGAACAATTCTTCAATGGAAATCAGGCAGAAAAATTAACAACCATGGAAGTGAGCCTTGAAGATGTACACAGGCAGATAGATAAATTAAAAACAGACAAATCCCCGGGTCCGGACGGAATCCATCCAAGGGTTCTGAAGGAATTAAAAGAGGAGATAGCAGAACTACTGCAGCAAATTTGCAATCTATCCCTGAAAACAGGCGTGATCCCGGAGGACTGGAAGATAGCCAATGTTACGCCCATCTTTAAAAAGGGATCAAAAGGTGACCCAGGAAATTACAGACCGGTGAGTCTGACCTCGGTACCGGGGAAAATGGCAGAAACACTGATAAAAGAAAAAAATTGATGAACATTTTGAAAAAAACGAATTGCTGATGACCAGCCAACACGGGTTCTGCAAGGGAAGATCATGCCTAACTAACTTATTGCACTTCTTCGAAGGAATTAACAAACGGATGGACAACGGAGACCCCATAGACATCATATATCTTGATTTCCAAAAAGCCTTTGACAAGGTGCCCCATGAACGCCTACTCCGGAAACTGAAGAACCATGGGGTGGAAGGAGATGTACATAAATGGATCAGAAGCTGGTTGGCGGGTAGGAGACAGAGGGTGGGAGTGAAGGGCCACTACTCGGACTGGAAAAAGGTCACGAGTGGGGTCCCACAGGGCTCAGTACTAGGGCCGCTGCTATTTAATGTATTCATAAATGATCTAGAAACAGGGACGAAGTGTGAGATAATAAAATTTGCAGATGACACTAAACTATTTAGTAGAGCTCGGACTAAAGAAGACTGTGAAAAACTGCAAAGGGACTTGAACAAACTAGAGGAATGGGCAACGAGATGGCAGATGAAGTTCAATGTTGAGAAATGTAAAGTATTACATGTGGGAAACAGAAACCCGAGGTACAACTATACGATGGGAGGGATGTTTTTAAATGAGAGTACTCAAGAAAGGGACCTGGGGGTGATAGTGGACTTGACAATGAAGCCGTCGGCACAGTGCGCAGCGGCTGCTAAGAAGGCAAATAGAATGCTAGGCATCATCAAAAAGGGTATTACAACCAGAACGAAAGAAGTTATCTTGCCATTGTATCGAGCGATGGTGCGTCCGCATCTGGAGTACTGCATCCAATATTGGTCGCCGTACCTTAGGAAGGATATGGCGATACTCGAAAGGGTTCAGAGGAGAGCGACACGTCTGATAAAAGGGATGGAAAACCTTTCATACGCTGAGAGATTGGAAAAACTGGGACTTTTTACCCTGGAGAAGAGAAGACTTAGAGGGGATATGATAGAGACTTACAAGATCATGAAGGGCATAGAGAGAGTAGAGAGGGACAGATTCTTCACACTTTCAAAAAATAAAAGAACAAGAGGGCATTCAGAAAAGTTGAAAGGGGACAGATTCAGAATGAATGCTAGGAAGTTCTTCTTTACCCAGCGTGTGGTGGACACCTGGAATGCGCTTCCAGAGGGCGTGATAGGGCAGAGTACGGTACTGGGGTTCAAGAGGGAATTGGACAACTTTCTCCTGGAAAAGGGAATAGAGGGGTATAGATAGAGGATTACTGCACAGGTCCTATACCTGTTGGGCCACCGCGTGAGCGGACTGCTGGGCACGATGGACCTCAGGTCTGACCCAGTAGAGGCATTTCTTATGTTCTTATGTTCTTATGTCCAAAAGGATTATTTGACTCATGCCCTTTTCTTTGGAAAGAAGATGGTATAAAATATTTAGGCATTTGGATTCAAAAAACATTGGAAGACACAATGAAAATAAATGAAAAATCTTTATTGCTAAAGGTCTCAGAAATGTGTTTGGAACCCCTTACATCTGTCTTGGTGGGGGAGAGTTCAAACAGTTAAAATGATGATTTTGCCTGTGGTTTGCTACCAAATGGGTATGTTGCCAGTTTATTTTCAGGGGTCTGTTTATAAAAAATTGAATAGTATTCTCACTAAATTTATTTGGCTGGGTAAAACTGCTCGAGTTGCTTTAATATCTTTACAAAAACCAATTGCGGCGGGTGGGGTAAATTTCCCAACTTTTATAGGTACCATCAGGCCTATATACTGCGTCAGGATATGTATTGGATCCTTCCTGATCTCATGGAGCTTCATCCGGACTGGCTTTACTTGGAATGGCAACTCATGTCTCTATTGCGTTTGTGTCATGTTTTAAGTATCAAGTTTCCTAGGCTTTATAAGGACAATAGAATTTTAGTTTCCACATGGCAAACATTAAAATGTATTAATAACCTAACACCTATTCTGATTCATCAATCCACTTGTCAGTCCTTATGGTTGAACTCCAAGATTCAAATTGGCGGGTTTAAGATCATCTGGAAGCATTGGATGCAGGCAGATATACGTACACTGGATGATGTGTTATCAAATGGGAGACTGCTTGAATTTTTACAATTGCAACTATCATTTGGCATCGCAAAGTCTCAAAAATATAAGTGGTTGCAGTTGAAGCAGGCCATTCAGAAGGGGTTCCCTGATTGGCAAAACTTGAAAACTCAATATAGTTTGCCGGGCCTTTGCTTTAGAGAGCTGCACGGGAACGGGGACCCGCGGGATCCCGCGGGTTCCCCCTTCGGGTCACGGGATCCCATGGGGACACCCCCTAGGGTCACAGAGATCCTGTGGGGATGCCCCTCATGATCTCGGGGATCCCACGGGGTTCAATGCCATTCCTACCTGCCCTGCTGCGAGGCCTCATCTTCCATTTTCTTCCTGCCTTGCTGCAGCACACATAGCCAATCGGAAGTCTTCCCCGATGTCAGCGCTGACGTCGGAGGGAGGGCTTAAGCAAAGCCCTCCCTTCCTCCGACGTCAGCGCTGACATCGTGAAGACTTCCGGTCGGCTTCAATACTTCAGCTGCTGTAAGAAGGTAATTTAGATCTGCGGCTACAGGGCAGGGAGGTTTGTCCAACCGGGCTGTTCTGTTGTCGGTCGGGTGGGGAAGCACCACAAAGGTAAGGGGCAGGGAGGGAGAAAGGAAGGAAAGGTGGAGTGGAGAAGAAAAGACGCTTAAGGGAAATGGGTAAAACTGGGGGGGGGGGTGAAGGATGCTGAAAGCACTGGGGAAGACAAAGGGGTGGAGAAGGACGCTGAAAGGACATGGGGAGGACAGGAGGGGGGAGAAGGACTCTGAAAGCACATGGGGAAGACAGAGGGGGGAGAAGGACCCTAAAAGGACATGGGGAGGAAGACAGGGGGGGAGAAGGACGCTGAAAGGACATGAGGAGGACGGGAGGGAGGGAGAAGGACACCGAAAGCACATGGGGAAGACAAAGGGGGGGAGAAGGACCCTGAAAGGACATGGGGAGAAGACAGGGGGGGAGAAGGACGCTGAAAGGACATGGGGAAGACAGAGGGGGGAGAAGGACACTGAAAGGACATGGGGAAGACAAAGGGGTAGAGAAGGACGCTGAAAGGACATGGGGAAGACAGGGGGAGAAGGACATGAAAGCACATGTGGAAGACAGAGGGGAGAGAAGGATGCTGACAAGACATGGGGAAGATGGAAGGGAGGAGGATGGTGAAAGGAAATGGGGAAGAGAGAGTGGGGAGAAGACGCTGGCAGGGAAGAAGACAGAGATGCCAGACTATGGGGGGAGCGGAGGAAAGAAGATGGGTGCCAGACCAATTTGGAAGGGGGGAGAAAGGGAGAGGCACAGTAACAGAGCAAATGGAAGACACAGAGAGAAGAGAGACAGTGGATGGAAGGAATTGAATGAGAACATGAGGAAAGCAGAAACCAGGCAACAAAGGTAGGAAAAAAAATTCTTTTTTCTTTTTTTTTTTGCTTCAGGATAAAGTAGTTTATTAGTTGGGTTGATAAAAATGTATAAACATTAGAGGCTCTGGTAGAAACCCGTTTACAAAGTATGTATTCTTCCCAATGAATATTTCCAAATTAATAAAGTCTTTTTGCTTATTTTTAAATGGGTTTCTACCAGAGCCTTTAATACCGTAGCATAATTAACTGAAATAACTATTTCTGAAGTTTATAGGGACGGGCGGGGATGTAGGGGATTCCTTGTGGGGACAGGCAGGGACGGAGGGGATTCCTCGCGGGGATGGATGGGGACGGAGGGATTCCTCGCGGGGACGGGTGGGGACGGGTGGGAGTCCTCACGGGGACGGGTGGGGATGGGTGGGACTTTGACGGGGACTGGTGGGGACGGGTGGGATTTCTGTCCCCGCGCAACTCTCTACTTTGCTTCCAGACAGATTTCCTAGGGCTGCCAAGTAGTACAAATTAATATCAGAATATTTGAATAAAAAACCTAAAACGGGCTTAAATGATATTTGGAGCATTAAGATTAAGCAGCAGATTTCTGTGTCTCAATGGCCACAAATTTGGACTTGGAGGATGAGATTTACAGCGTCAGCATCTATGAGACAAACATGGGTTTGTTTGTTTTTGTTGCATAGAAGTTTTTGGACCCCTGTTAGATTACAAAAATTAGATAGTTCTAAGTCAAATAGATGCTGGCATTGTCATCTTGATATAGGGACACTGGATCATTTGCTTTTCTTTTGTCCCTTGATACTTAAATTTTGGCAATCCATTTGGAGTCAAATCAATAGAATTCTGGAAAATCCAGTGGCATTGACATATGATACAGTGCTGTTTGGCATGTTAATGAGGACCAAGAGTCCAATAACTTCACATAACAACAAATTACTTTTCATCGTGACAGGAGCCGCTATACAACTTATTCTGAAAAACTGGAAAAATTGGGATAGATTAAACTATAGTTTTTGGTGGGAATCCTTGTGCCAAACTTATAAATTTGAACATATGAGAGCAATACAATTGGGACATTATAAAAAAAATTTAAGGATGTTTGGGACCCATTGACAAAATTTTGTAAAGATTGATTATTGGATTTAGCCCTTTGATTATACACATCCAAGATGGGTGGATGGGAGGGGGGTATGTAATTAATTTATTATTGGATTGCAAGGCTTTTTTATCTTGTTCATTTACATTATATTAAAAGTTTTTACACTTTTAGGAAGGATGGGTGGGGATGGGTTGGGGGTTATTTATTTATTGTATCATTAGAAGGAATTGAGTGCTGTCTGTTGAGTTAATTCATTGATAATATGTTGCACTTTATGCTGGTTTTAAAATGAATAAAGATTTAAAAAAATAAAAAATCTCAGCCAGTACCTTAATAACTTCCAATGGTCACTTTATACCCAGTTATTCAGTGACAATAGCTAGATACCACATAGTACAGTCTATCTGGGTATAACCTTAAACACCATGATCTTTGTGTTTTAAAGCAGTGTCTCACTTCTGGCTCACCACACAATTGTTTCCCACGTACTCACTTTTATAGGACCCCCAGGGACCCCTGAAGAAGACTTTTTGTCGAAACACGGACCGTATTGGGTCCTGTATCCCTAGCGGACTAGGTCCTTTAAGGCTCTTATCTGGATGATTTATTTTTATGTGGATGGAATTATTTTATGTGGATGATTTCAGTGTACCTTTGGAACTTTGACACTTTCAAATAAAATCCATTTAGGAACATCGTCACTCCACAGAGTTTTTTTTTTTGTTTTCTTTAAAGCTATGCCAGCCATGGAGATTAAATATTGGGAAATTTACCCTTACAAGACTTGGGAGAGCTAGACAAAAAAAAAAAAAGAGAGAGAGAGATTGGATTATGAAATAGAGAGGATTAGAAATTGGGGAGTATATTAGACACTTGAGAATGAGAAGCGTGGGAACTGCACAATAGGAAAAAAAAAATGGAGGGTGAGAACTTGCCTGATAGAGATTCTGATGAGGAAATTAGAGGGTGAAGAGGAGTAACAGGTAGGAGGCAGAAACAGATGGAATACTGGAAGAGGATGAGAATGAAGGATGGTAAAACTAGAGGGAAAGGAGATTATGAGCAGCATAGGAACAAGGTATTACAGTAGTCAGGGCTCACAGGAGGACAAAGTGTACTCCAACCACTGCTTTGATCTTCCCTCCCCATGCAAAGTAGCACTAGAAACATCTGGGGCAGTCAGAGTCTCCCCGTCCTAGTTTTGGCTCTAATTATGAGAGATGAAGAAAAAGGAGACTCAAAAATAAAGGGGGACTGCAAGGATAAGAGACTGGAAAATTTCATTAGGCCCATGTTAGAAAGGAGAAAGAAGAAAATGAATGAAATAGAGTGGAAATTAGGATACAAAAGTGGAATGTAAGAGATGAAACACAAACTGGAAGGAAGGAAGAGATAAAAACTGGAGGAAGGGAAAGAAAGAATGAGAAAAGAAATGCATATGAGAAAAATAAAATGAGCAAATAATTACATATGAGAAAAAGAAGCGCCTTTGACAGAAGAGAAACAGATGACGATAAGTGTGGGTGATAAAAGGAAGTAGTAGAAAATATGGAATGATAAGTAACAGAAAAGAGGAGAAAACTAAAACAAAGATTGAAAATGAAAGGGGATATCTTTAAAACAAGATTTTATTCAATAAAAATTTATTTTGCTATATCTGAAAAATTGCATACAAATATGGCAGAATCTCTCCTGAAGCTGTCTCTGGAAAACAGGGAGCTTTGAGCATGATATAAAAAGTCTGTATGTGTTGCTATTACAGAACAGTATGAAGCATAATATACAACTGATGAGTCATCAGTTGTATATTATGATGACTTAGCAGAAAAGAATTGGAGAGGAAATTCATCAGTAATGGAAAACTTTAGATCTTTAGATTTTGGTGGTAAAATAATACAGTAGAGTTGGGCTGGGCTGGCAAAATTACAAGCTTAATTGCTTCTAGAATTGGATCAGAGATACAGCTATGGTCATCCATAGGCATATGTGATGGATAGTCATTGATGCAGCTGGTTTGACCATCAATCTTTAAAGGAAAACAGTGACTACTACACACACACATCAGCAAAATGACCAGATAATAAGGATAAATAGAACAATCTGACTTTTTAATTCACTTTCTAAGTACTTTAGCTGAATTAGGACATTTGATGAACATTAATTCAGTTGCTAATTAATTATTTCAGAAATGGTAAAAAGTATAAATTGTTTTTGTTTTCAGATGATCAATATCATTCAATAACTTACAATAATTAAGGATGAGTTATGGCCAAGTCTAAGGCTGCTAAGAGAGTATAGCCTCAGGCCCAGTCCCTCCTATGTGGGATTCTGTAGGAGTTCAATAGTAGAAGATATATGGGTGAAGTGAATGCATGGTTATATGAACATGGGTTACAGTTGAATGTTGGGAAATCAGAAATAATGATTGTGGGTGATGAAGATGTGGAGAAGCTTCCAATAGAATTTACAGTTCAAGGTCTGCAAAAAGATGTTGAGAGATGGTAATTTTAGGTTTTTGTCTAAACCAGGGGTGCCCACACTTTTTTGGCTTGCGAGCTACTTTTAAAATGACCAAGTCAAAATGATCTACCAACAATAAAATTTTAAAAACACAAAGCACACTGTACGCAGAGAAAATGATAATTATCATTTATATTTCAATTATCATTTATATTTCAAATAGGTCATGACAGATGACTTTAAAATATGCAATGTCACCTCAGTAACAACTATACAAAATAGACAAATATACCCCCTCCCCTTTTACTAAACCGTGATAGCGTTTTTTTTTAGCACAGAGAGCTGTGCTGAATACCCCGTGCTGCTCCCGACGCTCATAGGCTCCCTGTGCTAAAAACTGCTATCGCGGTTTAGTAAAAGGGGACCATAGTGCAAAACATAGACAGCAGATATAAATTTGGACACATTTTGATCACTAAATTTAAAATAAAATCATTTTTCTTACCTTTGCTGTCTAGTGATTTCATGAGTCTCTGGTTGCACTGCCTTCTTCTGACTGTAAATCCAATATTTCTTTCTTTCTGCCTTTCTTTCTTTCTGCCTCCTACATGCTTCCTCTCCTCCAGACCTCATTCCATTCCCCAACCATCTCTCTCTGTCCCTCCCTGAGTCCAACTTTTTCTTCCTCTCTCCCTGCCCCTCCCCTTTCTTTCTTTCTTTCTCTCTCTCTGCCCCTCTTTCTTTCTTTCTTTCTCCCTGCCCCCTCCCCTTTCTTTTTTATTTTAACAAGTTTTAATTAATTTTCACAATGGCAAATACAGCACAAAATAATACAACCAATACACCAGATAGCCAAATCCACACCCCAAAACATAAACAGTCATACTGATACTCTTCAGTATAAGGCAAAACTATCCAACCCAAAATTTTCCCCCTCCCTCTCTTTTTCTTACTTTCTTTTTCTGTCTCCCTGCCCCCCTTTCTTTCTGTCTGTCTTTCTTTCTCTCTCCCTGCCCCCTTTCTTTCTGTCTATCTGTTTTTCTCTCTCCCTGTCCCCTCCCCCCAACCAACCACCGCCACTGATTTCTCCCTGCTTCCTCGACGCCAGACCAGGCAAGTACAAGCGCCGGGCCCACAAGGCTTTCCCCCCCCCCGCCCCCTCCCCCCCCACACACACTTCAATTCTGATGTCAGAGAGGAAGTTCCTAGCTAGCCAGGTAGTGATTGGCAGGCCTGGAACTTCCTCTCTGATGTCAGAATTGACGTCAGGGGGGAAGGCAGTGGGCCTGGCACTTGTACGTGCCTGGCCTGGCATTGGGGAAGCAGAGAGAATAGAATGCAAAGGCAACGCGAGTCCAGGATGGGCTCCGTGATCGACTCACGTTGCCTTTGCGATATACTAGTCAATCGCGATTGATCTTTTGGGCACCTCTGGTCTAGACTATGCACCGGGGCAACAGATACTCAAGGTTGTCTAGGAAGGCTATTTGCAGTTGTGCACACTTTATCGGTTGAGACCAAATCTTCTGCCACATGACTTTCGGTCTGTGGCTCAAGCATTATTACTAATGTGATTGGATTATTGTAATATGCTCTATCTAGGTCTGCCCAAAGCTAAATGATAAATTTAGCGGCAAGATTGACTGTGGGACTATCAAGGATTGCACATATTACACTGGTATTAAACCAATTACAATGGCTTCCAACACCATGAAGAATTTGTCATAAAGTGTTGTCTACTGTGCATCAGACCATATATGGGTTAGTTCCTTTAAGTTTCCACTCACTTTGGAAGGTATATCAGCCTGGTATAAAATTAAGTTCTGAAGGAGGGAGAGGCTGATTTCCATGAAGGAAAATAATGTTCGGTGTATAAGATCTAAAGCAAGGGAAGTTGGGATGGAGGGAGAGAAGGAACGGCGGGCAAAATCTCGAAGGTGAGACCAGGAAGAAGAAGGGGGAAAACATGCAGGACTTCAGGGGGGAAAGTGTCAATGGGCCCTGGTGCAGAAGTACACAGAGGGAGGGAAGGAGGGGTCCAAACAGACGTGCATATGCTGGACTGAGGGTTGAGGGGAAGGGAAGAAATAATGGGTCTAAAACAGAGGAGAGGGAGAGAGATGGTGGACAATGGGATGGAGGGAGGGAAGGAACAGAAAATGAGAGAAGTTGGTCACAAGGGATGGTGTGGAGGGGGTTGAGAGAGATACTGGAGGGTAGTTGGGAAGAGAAAGGAAGAGATGGTGGATCCTGGGGTGGTGGTGAAGGAGGGAGAGATGCTGGATGAAAGGGTAGTTAAGAAAAGGAGAGATAGTGGATCTGGGGATGGTAGGGTTCATCGCTGCAGCTGTGGGGGTGAAGATGAAAAAAGGAAAGATGCCAGACCTCTGGGGGAAGGAAGGAAAATGGAAGGGGAGGACAGAGATGAATGGTTAGCACAGAGAAAGAAGAAAATGACAAATGGGCAGGAGATCCTGGCAAGCGAGTTATCAGAAGACAACCAGAGCCTGGGCCCAACATGATTTGAATAATGACCAGACAACAAAAGGTAGAAAAAAATAATTTTATTTTCTGTTTTGTGATTATAATATGCCAGATTTGAAATGTGTATCCTGCCAGAGCTGGTGTTAGAAAGCAAGCGTGAACTAGGACCTAAAAGAGAGAGAGGAAAAGTCTTTTTTAAGGTGCACATTTAGCACATGCTAAATTGCTTAGCATACCTTAACAAAAGGACCCCTAAGTATCTTAATAAAAAATTTGACCCGCAACTTAGCCTGTGTTTTAAATTTTGACCTCTTATGTGATTGAGTTTGACACCCTTGATCTAGAGTAGGGATCTCAAAGTCCTTCCTTGAGGGCCGCAATCCAGTTGGGTTTTCAGGATTTCTTCAATGAATATGCATTGAAAGCAGTGCATGCACATAGATCTCATGCATATTCATTGAGGAAATTCAGAAAACCCAAATAGATTGTGGCCCTCAAGGAGGGACTTTGAGACCCCTGATCTAGAGCATCAATACTTTCCATAGCTGGGGTGAGGATTTAGAATTCCCACCCTGAAATACTGAGGATTTGAAAGATAATCTGCAATTTTCAAAAAATGCTGAAAACACAATTATTTGTTGACACTTTTTATGAAATAGCATTGAAGAATGATTCAGTGTTAGTTTATATTGAAGAGAACTTTGATGGTTATGTACTTTTGCACTTTACTAAGAATGTTATGTTTATGTGTGACATAAGGAGGGATCTTAAGCTTGATGTTATGTTGAGCTTATGCAATAGAAATAACATGTGCAATGTATTGTTTGATGAAATATTATGTTTTATATGGAAACCACTTAGGTTTAAGCGGTCTAGAAATTTTAAAATAAATAAAAGATGCAGGAGGCAATTGTTTGGGTCTTGGACAATATTTTGAAGCTTCATGGTGGGAATTTCCTGTAAATTGTTGACAATGCCATAATGATTCTGCATTGCTCCATGGTGCAACTGCACGTGGAATATTATATGCTGGCTTTTACAAGCTGAAGTAGAGGTTTCTACCATGGGCCAATAAGGTAAATGCTCAGATGCTCATAGAATTTCTATGAGTGTTGGAGCATTTATTTATTTATTCATTCAATTTTCTATGCCGTTCTCCCAAGGGAGCTGAGAACGGTTTACATGAATTTATTCAGGTATTCAAGCATTTTTCCCTGTCTGTCCTGGAGGGTTCACAATCTATCTAATATACCTGGGGCAATGGCAGGATTAAGTGACTTGCCCAGGGTCACAAGGAGCAGAGTAGGTTTGAACTCACAACCTCAGGGTGCTGAGACTGTAACTTTAACCACTGCGCCACACACTCCCCTCCTCGATGGCTCACAGTAGAAACCTCTACCATGATTTTGTAAAAGGAGCCCATAGGTAGGGGATAGGGTTTGTGGGATACTGCAGGGACAAAACTTGATTTCCTTTTTTGTAACATATCTTTAATGCCCAACTAGTCTACTATTTTAAAGTTTACAAATGAATTTAACTGCATATTTTTACTTATGATTCCTGAATATTGTGCTTTATTTAACCTTGCTACTATTAGTCTAAGCATAACAGCCCTATTCAGGGGTATGCAGGTCACAAGAGTCACTAAGTTGCATTAAGTGCTAGCATGCTAATAACACAGTATCGTATGATAATTCCACTAGATTGTCCAACATTTTTTTCACTTGATCCCAAATGGATCTCCAAAGCCTAAGTATCAAGGGACAATAGTACAGTAAATGATCCAAAGTTCCTACACCAAGATGACAGTGCCAGCATCTATTAGACTTGGATCTATCTAATTTCTGTAAACGAACAGGGGTCCAAAAAGATCTATGTAACAAAAAAAACATGTTTGTCTCATAGATGCAGACGCCTTACATCTAATCCTCCAAGTCAAAATTCATGGCCATTGAGACGCAGAAATCTGCTGCTTTAACTCAATGCTCCAAATGTCATGAAGACATTTCTTATTCAAAAAGTCAGATATTAATTTATACCAATGGGCAGTCTGATGCCCTAAAAAATCTGTCTGGAAGCATAGGACTGGCAAACTATACTAATTTTTAAGATTTTGTCAATTAGGGGACCCATTCTGATTGGCTTGCTTCAACTGCAACCAATTATAATTTTGAGACTTAGCAATATCAAATGTTTGTTGCAGTCGTGAAAAGTCAAGCAACTTTCCATCTGATACATACATCATCAAGAGTACGTATGCCCGCCTTCATCCAATGCTTCCAGATGACCTTAAACCCGCCAATTTGAATCTTGGAGTTCAACCAAAGGGACTGAAAGGTGGATTTATGAATTGGAATATATGTTAAATTATTAATAAATTTTAATGTCTGCCATGTGTCTAATAAAATTATATTGTCCTTATATAACCTAGGTAAGTTGATACTCAACACGTGACACAATCTCAATGGAGACAGGAGTTGCCATTCCAACCATAACCAGTCTGGAAGATTTTCCATGAGCTTTGGGAGGATCCAATACATACCCTGATGCATTATATAGGCTTGTTGGTACCTATAAAAATTAGGAAAATTTTAACCCACACACACACAATTGGTTTTTGTAAAGATACTAAAGCAATTCTCGCAGCTTTTCCCAGCCAAATAAATTTAGTAAGAATACTATTTAATTTCTTGTAAAAGGACCCCTGAAAAAACACTGGCAACATACCCATTTGGTAGCAAACCACAGGCAAAATCATCATCTTAACCATTTGTACTCTTCTGCACTAAGACAGATGTAAAGGGTTCCATTGCTCACACATTTCTGACCTTTAGCAATAAAGATTTTTCATTTACTTTCTTCATTTCTTCCAACGTTTTATGAATCCAAATACCTAAATATTTTATACCCTCTTTCTTCCAAAGGAAGGGGAATGAATCAAATAATCCTTTTGGACAATGTACATTTAGTGGAAGAACCTCCGATTTACTCAAATTTATTTTATACCCTGAAAATTTCCCAAATCTATCAATCAAATCTAGTAAATGTGCAATGGTAGTTTCAGGATTCCTCAAATGAAGCAAAATATCATTTGCATATGCAGAGACCTTATATTCCCGACCTGCATAAGGAATACCCTGAATCTCCTTTGCTTGTTGAATAGCCAATAACAAGAGTTCCAAAACAATATCAAAAAGCAAAGGAGATAATGGACACCCTTGTCTAACTCCCCTCTCCAGACAGAAACATTCAGAAAAAGTATTATTAATATATAATCTGGCAGAAGGGGAACTATACAAGGTTTGAATCATTTGTATAAATCCGGAACCAATACCAAACCAATCCATTGCTTGATACATGAAGGTCCACTCCACACGATCAAAGGCCTTCTCTGCATCCAAGGATACAGCGAAGACCGTATCTTCCATGGCTTTTGTTAAATTTAACATGTGGAAAGCCTGTCTGGTGTTGTTTGAAAAATGTCTTTGAGCAACGAACCCCGTTTGGTGCAAACCGATAATATAAGGGAGAACCTTGGCCAAGAGTAAAGCTAATAACTTAGCCAAAAGTTTTCCATCTATATTAATCAAAGAAATAGGCCTATAATTTGAAACCAACATAGGATCTTTATTTGGCTTCGGCAAAGGTTCTGCCATAGTACCTATATAAGTCAGTGAGCCTGATATAAATTTAATAGATGGGGCAATAGGGTAATTTGAAATGATTTGTAAAACTCTACTGTGAACCCATCACCACCTGGAGCGGATCCAACTCTAAGGGACAATTTTAAAAAATTAATTAGCTGGTAAATCCCTAACTCTGTTACAGGGAAAATAATTTGAGTCATTTTAAAAGTAACTTAAAGAGTTTCCTTTCTAAAGATGCTTTTAATCTTTAAATTATGTTCAAATTTCACATTAGTTTCTTTCAGGTTTCCATTTTTCCCTCCCTAATGTTCTCTCCTTTTATGGTTCTCTTCTGTACTTTAAAATATTGAATTGTAGTTCTATCCCTCTTTACCTTGTGTATTGATTAGTCTGTAAGTCTGTCGGTCTAACCTATTATTTTAAATTTTAAACGATATGTTTAAATATATGCTTTTTTAAAAAATTAATGTATCTCGCTTAGTAAAACTAAATAAGCGATTCATCAAACTAAAATAAAACTTGAAACTTGAAAAACTACTGGCGCCTGTTAATTGAAGAATGTATTAAACATGGCAAAAAAAAAAATGGGAAGGTTGAAGCGCCTACCAGCACCTAAATAAAAGGCACTAGAATCGCACTTATGTTTGTGCTTTAGGCCACAAAATGCCAAAGTTGGCATAGCCAATCCCGAAAGTATCGTTAGGCAGCCTAAAGTGCCTATGTAGGTATGATTCATGCAAAGATAAGCACTGGAAATATAGGCCCGGAAAACCCTGACCTAAATTTCCAGCGCCTATCTTTGCTGAGGAATCCTGAAAATAGTCCATAGTTTGCCATCAGCTGAGCCAGCAGGACTCTCTGAAACCATGGATTTGGGGAGTCCTGCCAGCTCAGCTGATTGGGAATTCCTCTGCCAAAATTAGCTGAACCAGCAGGGAGATCCCTGATTCCTCTCTCCCTCTCACCCATCCACCGACACCCCCCCAGCACCCTTCCAATGAGAGCCCCCTCCCACTGAGCCTGATACCCTACACACCCCTCCATATACCCCAGGCATTCCGACACATTCCGACACTCCCTTGTACCTTTGGATGGAAAACCAGCAGAAAGGATGCCCACTCCTTCCTGCTGGCAGGCCCACTTCTTCAAACTGGCAGGTCTTTCCCTTCCTAGTGGACGCTGTGATACACTGGGAGGAGCATAAGACTCTGATTGGTCCAGGCACCTAAGGGCTCTCCTACGTTGTTACCCTATCAATTGTCCTACCAATTGTCGGGATCCCATGTACTATTGCACAGGACACAGTTATAGCTTGTTACGGCCCTGATCCTACTGTCTTGACAATGATGACATTGTGCTTGGTTCTGCTTCTTTCCTAAACCATGAAGTATGGGTTCAAATATCAGGGGATTCCTATATGAAGGATTTTTTTTTTCCTTTAGCACATACAGCAGTGGGAAGCTGTTTCTAACCATGTACTGTGTACTGGTACTGTGATGGGTTTCAGATGTCACCTGTGTTTTTCTCAGCAATTTGGAACTCTTGTTCTAGCAGCTTTCTGCAATTGTCGAAACAGAAATATATTGCAGCACTTCTCTCTGCAAAGAGTACAGGATGTCTGATCTGTACATTTGTGTTTTAATCTTTATACAGATACAATATTTATAAGCAAATTAGATTGCTCCATTTATTGACTCTTGAGTCTAAGTATGGTACTGATTTTGTTTCCTTTGGGCAAAGTATTACTTGAGACCAGAATATACAGGGAAATTCTATGTAGCTTAACTGGGTAAATGCATGTGTAAAAGTTAGTCTTAAGCATATATACAAGCCATAGAAAATGCTGAAGATATACACATAAGTTATGATATTTTAAAAGTTATATGTGTAAGTGTGAGTCCCATTCATGCTCCATACTGGTTCCATAAAAACAGAAATAAGAAGGCAAATAAAGGATAAATGGCCCATCCAGTCTGCCTGTCCACAGCATCCTCTGTCTCCTCCTCTCCCTAAGATAGTGGTCCCCAATCTTTTTGACTCCAAGGACCGCTTTTATAGAAGCAAATTTTTCCAGGGACTGGTAAGGTGAGGGGGGGGGGAGGATTCGGGGAGAGTTCATAGGGTAGCTTTATACACAATATGCATTACATTTCTATTATTATTAAGTTATAATATCATAATAGAAATTATACAACTTACCGAATCAGTGGGAGCCCTGAGCTTGTTTACCTGCAACCAAACAATCCCATCTAGGGATGATAGAAGAAAGTGACGCGCCGGGCCACAAGAGATCCCCTTGCGCAACATCTTTCCATCCTGCACAGCAGAACCCCGCCAACCCTCCAAGAGGCCAACATACCTCTGTTCCGAACAACAGCAGCAGCAGCACTGAACAGGCTGCTTCACTGCCTTCCCCACTGGGGCCTTCTATCGCTGCTGTGTCACTGATGACATCATCAGATATCTTTCCATCTCTTCCTCCCATACCCCCCGTGCAGCAGGACCCCGCCAACCCATCCTCTTGTGCAGCACCTTTCCATCTCTCCCTCCCATCCCCCATGTGCAACAGAACCCCAACGACCCCGCCAACCCATCTCCCTGTGCAGGCACCTTCCCATTTCTCCCTCCCATCCCCCACGTGCAGCAGAACCCCGATGACCCTGCCAACCCATATCCCTGCGCAGCATCTTTCCATCTCTCCCTCCCATCCCAATGTACAGCAGAACCCCAACGACCCCGCCAACCCATCTCCCTACGCAGCACCTTTCTATCTCTCCCTCCCATTCCCCATGTGCAGCAGAACCTCGATGACCCTCCGACAGCGAGGCCCTGACATACCTCCATTCTGAAAAGCAGCGGTGCCGGCAACACTGAACAGGCTGCTTCGCTGCTTTCCCTGCCAGGGCCTTCCCTCTGCCACCGCGTCACTAATGATGGCATCAGTGATGTGGCGGCAGAGGGAAGGCTCCAGGGAAGGCAGCGAAGCAGCCTGTTCAGTGCTGCCACCGCTGCTACTTTTCAGAATGGAGGTATGTCAGCCTCACGGTTTTGCTGTGCGGGAACGAGGGATGGATAGATGTTGCACAAGGTGTTCTCTCACAGCCCGGCTGTCAGATGGCCGTGGCCTGCTAGTGAGCCGTGGACAGGGGGTTGGGGATCTCTGCCCTAAGAGATCTCACATGCCTGTCCCACGCTTTCTTGAATTCAGACACAGTCTTGGCCTCCACCACCTCTACAGGAGCATATTCTACACATCTACCACCCTTTCTGTAAAAAAAAGTATTTTATTAGATTTTCTGAGCCTATAACTTCTTAATTCACACATTGCACGTAGCTGACCCAGAAACCTCTCTGACGTCAGAGCTGATGTCAGAGGGAAGGCTTGTAGGTCAGCCACATGCAGCCTGCACATCCCTGCAACGATAGCCACTGAAGGCAGAAGGAACGAGTGCAGCTCAAACAAGTAAGGAGAGATGATCTTTCTGGGACAAAGGGTGAAAGGAGGGGGTGGAAAGGAGTGCATTGGGACCTTGTTAGGGGCATGATTTTGGGACAAAGGCAGAAGACTGGGAGGGGGCATGAACTCAACCCAGAAGGAAGGGAGAGGGCATTAACATGGGACAGAAGGGAGGGAGGAAGTAGGCACTAACTTGGGACATAGGAAGGAGGTAATAGAAAGGGAGAATTGTTGGACATGAGTGTGTGATTGAGAGGGAAAGAGATGGTGCACATGGGGAAAGGAAAAAAGAGGAAAATTGGACATAGAGAAGAGTGAGGTAGAGATGCATGGGGAATAGAAGGATGAGAGGGAGAAATATTGGATATGGTGATGGAGAGGGAACAGAGGGACAGATTGAAGGGAATGCAAGGGAAGAAATGCTAGACATGGTGATGGAGGGAGAGAAGTGGCATGGTGCTGGAGAAGGGTGACAGAAGGAGAAATGGTGGGGCTGGTGGGCAGTGTTGAAAAATGCTGCACATGATCCAGGGGATGAGAGAGAGAGAAATGTTGGATGTGGCAGTAGAGGTTGATGGGAGAGATGCCTGGTTCTCTCAAGACAGATGGACAGTGAGAGAGAGGGAGACATGTTGCCAATGGGGGTGGAGGAGAGAGGAAGAAAAGTTGGACTCATGGAGAGACAGAGAGATGTTGGTTGGAAACTTAGAAATGAGGTCCAGAGGACAGGAAGCATGCAGCAGGCAGCAGGCAGAAAGAAAGAAATATTGGATGGACAGTCAGAAGAAAGTGCAACCAGAGACTCATGAAATCACCAGACAACAAAGGTAGGAAAAAAGATTTTATTTTCAATTTAGTGATCGAAATGTGTCAGTTTTGAGAATTTATATCTGCTGTCTATATTTTGCACTATATTTGACTAATTTTCTATAGTTATTCCTGAGGTGACATTGCTTATTTTAAAGTCATCTGCTCTGCCTTCTTTGAAAAAACAAACAAACTAATATAAATGATAATTAAGATTTTCTCTGTGTACAGTATGCTTTGTGGTTTTTTAAAATTTTGTGGTTACCATTATGTATTAATAAGATTATATTCTGTATATATGAAAAATGGATGGAAGAAATTACATTACAATTAATACTAATATTATGGGGGTGGGGATCTGGGGCAGAGTCTTGGTGAGTCTGGGGCAGAGCCTGGGTTGGGGTTCTTGGTTGATATTTATTAGATCTATAGGGTATGTGGCTTGAAGAAGCTGAGAAACACTGCTGTAGCCCACAGTCAGGCCTTGACTTGGAGCCAATTTCTGCATCAAACTTTGGGCATAAAAATTTATACCAACTGAAATCCTGGCACATAATTTAGGCTTGGATCCCTGGTATTCAGTAATTCTGAATGTATCTTAAATGAACAACCCTGACCCACCCATGCCTCTCCCATGGCCATGTACCTTTTTGAGCTGCAACTATAAGATTTGTGTGTGGAACTTTACGGAATAGTGCGCAGCAAGATGTACTTGCAAATCCAAATTGTTGCCAATCATTGATTGTTAGCACCCAGTTCAAGAAAGGGATAAAGACCATCCTCTTCACAAACTAATAATGCAACATAGAGGAGATATCTGGCTAGTCCCCACTAGGAACACAATAGGGTGAATACATTAGAGATACCTAGAATTGCTGAGGATATGATAAACAAAGTACAGATAACTAGAATTGTCAGAATGTATGTAAATCTAAGATGAACATAGAACATGATACAGGTAATATATGTGCAAATAACCAGTAAGAATATAGTACATGATATCAGTATTATAGGTGTATATACATAGGATGATTAATTATGGTATAAATGTGTCTGTATTGAAATCCATTTCAGAAAATGCTAACTCTGCATTGTAACATCATTACAGAAGCCCATGTAAACTGTTCTGAAATGACTCCCTAGTCATTGGTAGCAGTATAGAAGCTTTCAATAAATAACGAACAATTATTAGCACTAATTGGCTCATTAGCCAATTTAGTGCATATGCATTCAATGGCATAGCAAGGATTGGTTGTGCCCTGGGAAGTGGTGCTCCCCACTTCTTCTGCACTAACCCTCACTCCTTCCGTGTCACCCATACCTCTTTAAATCTTCACCAATGTGAGCAGCTTCTCCGGCCTGCTGCTCGTGCCGGTTTTGGTTTTTCCTCTGATGTTATTTCTTCACCCCATGACCTGGAAGTGATTTCAGAGGGAGCCAGGCTGGCATGAACAACAGGCCAGAGTAATTGCTCATGCTGGTGAAAATTTAGAGAGGTACAGGGAGGGGGCGGGGAAGGGAGGGCACAAGTGTAGTGTGGGGATGGAAAGATGGTGGTGCCCCCATCACGACAGTGCCGGGGGCAGTCCATTGCTCCCCCCCCCTTATTATATCACTGTGTGCATCTCAGGATAGTGTGCAACTTTGCATGCAAAAATTGCAGCCATTTACAGAATCCAGGGAAATGTGGTGTCAATGTTAGTGCCTATTTTAACAATGCAACTAATATGGACTTTGCAGGTTTTTGAAATAAGCCTTTCAATTGCACCATTTATGGCTTGATATCTAAATAAACTAATCTAAACTAAAACTTAGTTTTATAGACCGAGTCATCAACCAAGAGTTGCTAATCGATTAGCGCACCTTAGTAAAAGAGGGGGTTAGTGAGTGCTAACAGCATTAGCATGCACTAAAAGGTAAGAAGCTCATGTTATATCTATGGGTGTCTTAGCATTTAGTGCATGATAATGTCACTAGCACATGCTAAGCTTTAGTAAAGGGGCCCCAAAGAGAACTAATACCTTTTTTTTACAATATTAAAAGAGCATGAATGAGCATGAGATACCAAGTACAAGTTTCCTTTAAAAAAAAACTCTCATCAACCCACTGGATAATCTGCAGTTTACAGTTTATTAAAAATGTGCTATACTGTTATATATGTGCTATACTATTTTACATTAATAAGAACTCAGCTGTTTACAATATTAAATAAAAAGGAAAGGGAAAGAAACTACATGAAATTGAAAGGACAGAAAACACACAGAACACTGTGTCAACTACAATCTAAAAAGCCATAGATCAAGGACAACTACAGTAGTAACTAAATAACTGCTAGGTAGTGCTGTCTCAAATGCTAAGGTGGAAATGGGCCTTTAACATCCAATATGTGGTGACTTTACAGGGGCACCGCTTCAGAGAATGATGGACATGTGCAGAAAAGAGGTGAGCTATAGTGCAATCGGACAGCTGCATGTCTTTCCATTTAAAAGCAACATGAGAAAGGTAAAGAAAGACTGGGGAAGCTGATACACATACAGTCCAGTTTATGCAATAATTTATATTTTAGCTAATGTTCTATTACAGCTCACAAAGTCTGACAGATTAGAGCTGAAATCATGGCAATGACCTATACTTCTGTATTATTTAAAAAATTTTGTGAACCACATTGAGCAACTTTGCTAATAAAATAATCTAAAATCAATAAATTAAATGACATTAAATTGCAGTAGAAAGGTTTCAAACTTGTCCTAGTTTAGGGCTCCTTTTACAAAGGTGCGCTAGCGTTTTTAGCGCATGTATCAGATTAGTGCGCTACCCGAAAAACTGCCGCCTGCTCAAGAGGAGGCAGTAGTGCGCGCGGTATTTCGCGCATTAAGGCCCTAATGCACCTTTGTATAAGGAGCCCTTAGTCTTTTCTTGTTAGTCATGTGCACCATATAGGATGTGTGTTTTTTCTGTTTCAATTCATTAAGCAATACAGTTTCTCTAAAAATTAAGGGGTCCTTTTACTAAGGCGCACTAGCCATTTTAGCGCATGCAAAATAGTAGCATGTGCTAAACGCTAACGTGCCCATAGACTATAATGGACAAGTTAGCGTTTAGCCTAAAATGGCCAGTGTGCCTTAGTAAAAGGACCCCTAAGTTCCATAATTAAAACTATACCACCAAGCAGTGGCGTACCTAGCATATGTAACACCCGGGGCCCATCATTTTTTGGCACTCTCCCCCATCTGTACGAAAAACATGATTTTTAGTAACAAGCCACAAGTCACACATGAGTACCTAGGCAAAGGCAGCATCTTACATACTGCAGTGAGCAGTACAACATCAATACACTCATTGTAAAATTAAACAAGCCAGACTAGTACAGATCAATCCTACACCATCAATCCTAACAGAAAACCATGTCTTTCGAACACACAGAACACAGAAAACACCTTCGTCTAGTATAGAATATGTCATCACAAACTAACCCCTCCCCCTTTTACAAAACTGTAATGTGGATTTTAGCCACGGTGGTAACAGCTCTGACGCTCATAGAATTCTGACCATCAGAGCTGCTACCACCACGGCTGGCACTAAAAAATGCTCCACGGTTTTGTAAAAGGGGGGATAAAAAAAAATACATAGACAAAGGTTAAATTGAACCAGCAAGAAACTGGACTCTGCATACAATGCAACACCACAGAAACAGTGACACATGTCTCCTAAAGCAATAAATAAATAGAAAATTTTTGTTCTACTTTTGTCTTCTCTGGTTTCTGCTTTCCTCATCTTCTCATTCGATTCCTTCCATCCACCATCTATTTTCAAGTTTATTGACTTTTAATATACCGACCATTAACAAGTATCTGGCCGGTTTACAATAACAATTTAAAAAGATAAATAATTAAAAAATAATGAAAGTGCACACCAAGGACGTAAACTGGACAAACATGAAAGTGAGGGAAAAAGGGAGAAGGGAGGGAGAGTTACATGTTAAAAGAAGAATGGAGAGAGAGGGGAGAGGGTAAAACATATGGGGCGGGATCGCTTTATAAAAGCGGTTTGCTGAATAAGAAAAGAAGAAAATAAAAAAGAATGAAAAGGAAGAAAAAAAAAAAGAAAAAATATAAAACACATAAAAAGGTGTCACTAAACACAAGAGAAGGCGTCGCTAAATAAAAAAGTCTTCAGGCTTATCTGTGTCTTCCATTTGCTCTGTTACGGTGCCTCTCCCTTTCTCCCCCCTTCCAAATTGGTCTGGCACTCATATTCTTCCCTCTGCTCCCCCCATAGTCTGGCATCTCTATCTTCTTCCCTGCCAGCGTCTTCTCCCCACTCTCTCTTCCCCATGTGCTTTCAGCGTCCTTCTCCCCCTCTGTCTTCCCCATGTGCTTTCAGTGTCCTTCTCCCCCACTCTCTCTTCCCCATGTCCTTTCAGCGTCCTCCCCACTCTGTCTTCCCCATGTGCTTTCAGCGTCCTTCTCCCCCCTCTGTCTTCCCCATGAGCTTTCAGCGTCCTTCTCCCCCCCTCTGTCTTCCCCATGTGCTTTCAGCGTCCTTCTCCCCCCCCCTCTGTCTTCCCCATGTGCTTTCAGCATCTAATAATACTTGTCATTTTTATAACACTACTGGTTGTATTCAGTGCTGATAAGTATCCAGGTACAGTATGTTCCTATCCTAAACATCTTACTGTAGGGATGTTTCCTTATTTGCACCTGAAGGTTAGGCCTCTCTCACATCATAAAGCCTGAACCATTTTTTGCAATAAATCATTCCAGCCTGAACCTAGCAAGAAGAGAAAGAAGAACTTGTGAGCACGTGGCTACGTGCAGCTAACAGAGAGGGTTAGCAGAGGGCAGAGCGGAGGAGACAACAAGCCGGTGCAGAGAGGAAAACCGGAGAGAGAGCTAGCAGGGAGAGAGAGGAAAGAGCAGGCAGCGGAGGAGAGTGTAGAAGCAGAGCGGAGGAGGCAGTTAAAGCGGAGAAGGCAGCGAGTGGAGTGGAAAGAGGAACGGAGTAACAGAGCAGACCGGGAGAGAGGCAGACGGTACACGGAAGGGGGAAGAGGCGAGAGTTAGCTCCGCCTACCCCCCGACGTCACCAGACTAACTCCCCCCATAAAAGGGGAGGAGCCAACGGCGGAATCCACAGCGCTGGGCCAGCAAAGGAGTTGCGGGGAGAGCTGAGCCTTGTGAGCACGTGGCTACGTGCAGCTAACAGAGAGGGTTAGCAGAGGGCAGAGCGGAGAAGACAACAAGCCGGTGCAGAGAGGAAAACCGGAGAGAGAGCTAGCAGGGAGAGAGAGGAAAGAGCAGGCAGCGGAGGAGAGTGTAGAAGCAGAGCGGAGGAGGCAGTTAAAGCGGAGAAGGCAGCGAGTGGAGTGGAAAGAGGAACGGAGTAACAGAGCAGACCGGGAGAGAGGCAGACGGTACACGGAAGGGGGAAGAGGCGAGAGTTAGCTCCGCCTACCCCCCGACGTCACCAGACTAACTCCCCCCATAAAAGGGGAGGAGCCAACGGCGCGCAGCCGTTCGGCGCGTGGCGAAGGCGAGCGCCTTTGCGAAGGAGCCTTGCGAGGGAACCAGAAACGCCAAGTAATTCACTTTTCTCTTTTCTCGTTTCTCCTTTTTCTATTTTCTCTCTCTTACCCACAGCAGGGCACACCAGCACTTCACGAGAGCAATGGAGGACCCAGGAACCCAGAGGTACTTTCCAGTATACTGCACAGAGTGTAATATGTACGACTACCTCCCCTTGGGAAGGCGGGAGTACATATGCAGTCGGTGTCAGGAACTGGAGAGCCTGAGGATGGAGGTCGGCAGATTGAGGGTCAAGGTCCAGGAACTCGAGGGACTAGAGGGACTGAGCAACACAGAGGAGACGAATTGGTCAACCAGGGACACAGACGGAGCAGACCCCATGGTGGACCAGGTGAGGGACCTCGAGAGATTCATCGAGGAGGCCTATAGGAGGAAGGTGGAGGAACAGGACCATCAGCTGCACGGACATATGTCGGCAGACGAGACCCAGGATCCACAAGGCGACACCGGGGAAGGACCTAGCGGAGGAATCACGCAAGAGGAGGAGATCGTGACCCACCGGGAACCCGAGGGAGAGACACCACATTACACTGAGGACACAGACCTGAGACAGAGGAGGTTGCTGAGGAAAGGGAAGTCTGCTATTGTGGTGGGAGACTCGATCTTGAGAGAGGTAGATAGTCACGTAGCTGGAGGAAGGGAGGACCGGCTAGTGACTTGTCTCCCAGGGGCCAAGACACGAGATGTCACTGATAGGATCGAGAGGATCCTGGACGGAGCAGAGACAGAGGAGACTGCGGTGATAATCCACATCGGAACGAATGATGTGAGCCGGAGGAACTTCAGCATGGCCACACTGACTGACCAGTTCAGGGCCCTGGGACGAAAGCTGAAGCGGAGTACCCGGAGGATACATTCTCAGAGATCCTGCCTGTACCGAGAGCAGATGCAAAGAGGCAGGCAGACCTCCAGGCTGTGAATGCATGGTTGAGGAGATGGTGCCAGGAGGAGGACTTCCACTTTGTGAGGAACTGGACGTCCTTCTGGGGAAAGAGCAAGCTCTACCGGCGAGACGGCCTGCACCTGAGCACAGCGGGAACTAGACTACTGGCAGCAAATGTGAGGAAGGAGATCGAGAGGGCTTTAAACTGAGGAGAGGGGGAAAGCCGACAGCTGATCTGATGTTGACGCTTCGGACAACAGTATCCAGAACAGATGCTGAATGGGCTGACTGCAAGGAGGAAGTAGAGAGACCGGTGAATCTTATGATCAGACAGCGAGGGAAACACCAGGTAAAGGGAGCTTGCTGGGAGGAGACTAAGGGGCATAGAGACACAGGGGGACTGGGTGGCACGAGGGCAAAAACTGAGGGCAATATAGGGGTGCCACAAGGCGAGGGGGATCAAACAGAGCCTCAAGGGATGATAGCCCAGGAGGAGACCGGTAGGGCTAGAAAACCCAGAGGAGAAGCTGGAGAGAGGGATGGCGGAAATGTGGGGAAACCGAAAGCTGCGAGAGTAAAGGCTAAGGGCAAAGCAGAAGCACAGGGAACAGGAGAACTGCCCGAAATTCAAGGGGAGGCGGCCCAGGTAAATACGGAGGTGGAGGAAAAACGACGGGACCTGCGGTGCCTATACGCCAATGCAAGAAGCCTCATGGCCAAGATGGGTGAACTAGAGGTCGTAGCCAAGGGGGAGGACCTGGATATAATTGGAATTACAGAAACATGGTGGGCAGAGGAGAATCAATGGGATGTGGCGCTGCCAGGGTACAAGCTCTACAGGAGGGACAGGACCCACAAGAAGGGGGGAGGCATAGCACTATATATAAAGGACTCCATCTACTCGGTCGGGATGGATATGGCAAAGAAGGCAGAGGGGCTGGAATCGCTTTGGGTCAAATTGCCGGGAAACAAGGGTACAGGCATAAAACTGGGGCTGTACTATCGCCCACCTGGTACGCCGGAGGAAATCGGACACGACTTGGAAGCTGAACTGAGACAAGAATGCAGGACTGGAAGTGTAACAGTGATGGGGGACTTCAACTACCCGGGGATTGACTGGAGTACGGGTCACTCCAACTGCACTAAGGAAACAGGATTTGTAGAAGCTGTGAGGGACTGCTTCATGGAGCAACTAGTCAAGGAACCGACGCGAGGGAGTGCTACTCTTGACCTCATCTTAAACGGATTAGGGGGGCCTGCAAGAGGGGTAGAAGTGGGAGGACCACTAGGCAACAGTGACCACAATGCGATCCGATTCACATTAGAAAGGGGGACACCCACAGTAAAGAGGACCGCAACAACTGCGCTCAACTTCAGGAAAGGGAACTATGTTGCTATGAGGGAAATGGTGGGGAGGAAGCTCAAAAACATCCTTAGGATGGAGACTGTAGGAAGCGCCTGGACCCTATTCAGGGACACCCTGCAGGAAGCACAAAGAATGTACGTCCCAAGTTTCAGAAAAGGCGGCAAGAACAAGCGGTCAAAGGACCCGGTTTGGATCTCAACAGAAGTAAAGAGGGCAATAAACGACAAGAAAGTGTCCTTCCGGAGATGGAAAAAGGACCCAACGGAGGAAAATCACCAGGCGCACAGGAAATGCCAAAAGGAATGCCACCGAGAGGTTAGAAAAGCAAAAGGGAAATATGAAGAGGGGTTGGCCAGGGAGGTGAAAAACTTCAAGGCATTCTTCAGTTACGTAAAGGGGAAGCGACCAGCGAGAGAGGAGGTGGGGCCGTTGGACGATGGGGATAGGAAGGGAGTGATCAAGGAGGATAAAGAGGTAGCTGAGAGGTTGAACACATTCTTCTCATCGGTTTTCACGAGAGAAGACACATCTAATATACCAGACTCAGAGGAGCTCATGAGTGGGGAACAGGCTGAAAAATTAGAACACATAGAGGTAAGTAAGGAGGATGTCCTCAAGCAGATAGACAGGTTAAAATGCGGCAAATCGCCGGGCCCGGACGGGATCCACCCAAGGGTTCTGAAAGAACTAAGACAAGAAATAGCGGGCACAATCCAGCATGTTTGCAACCTATCCTTGAAAACTGGAGAGGTACCAGAGGACTGGAAATTGGCGAATGTCACACCTATCTTCAAGAAGGGATCGAGGGGTGACCCCGGAAACTACAGGCCGGTGAGCCTGACTTCAATTATAGGGAAGATGGTGGAAGCTATGATCAAGGATGGTATTTGCGAGCATATCGAGAGATATGGCCTACTGAGAACAAGCCAGCATGGATTCTGTAAGGGAAGGTCATGCTTAACGAACCTTCTGTACTTCTTTGAGGGAATAAGCAGTCGGGTGGACAATGGGGAACCTATAGACATCATTTACCTTGATTTTCAAAAGGCTTTCGACAAGGTGCCACATGAAAGGCTGCTTAGGAAACTGTGGAACCACGGGGTGGGAGGGGATGTGCACAGATGGATCGGGCACTGGTTGTCGGGTAGACTGCAGAGGGTCGGAGTAAAGGGACAATACTCTGACTGGCAGGGAGTTACAAGCGGTGTGCCACAGGGATCGGTGCTAGGGCCGTTACTCTTCAACATATTTATCAATGACCTGGAAAAAGAGGCAAAGTGCGAGGTTATAAAATTTGCAGACGATACCAAACTGTGCGGCAGAGTTAGGTCTAGGGAGGAGTGTGAGGACCTGCAAAGGGACCTGGACAAGCTGGAAGACTGGGCAAACAAATGGCAAATGCGCTTTAATGTGGAAAAATGCAAGGTCATGCATATAGGGAAAAAGAACCCGTTGTTCAAATACAAATTGGGGGGGGCATTATTGGGAGACAGCAGTCTTGAGAGAGACCTGGGTGTGCTGGTGGATGCATCACTGAAGCCATCTGCACAGTGCGCAGCAGCCTCGAAAAAAGCCAACAGGATGCTGGGCATCATAAAGAGGGGCATAACAACCAGGACGAAGGAAGTCATCATGCCATTGTATCGAGCTATGGTGCGTCCACATCTGGAATACTGCGTTCAATATTGGTCGCCGTACCTCAAGAAGGACATGGCAGTGCTTGAGAGAGTCCAAAGGAGAGCAACGAAACTGGTAAGAGGGCTGGAACACTGCCCATACGCCGAGAGGTTGGATAGGCTGGGGCTCTTCTCTCTGGAAAAAAGGAGGCTCAGGGGAGATATGATAGAGACCTTCAAGATCATGAGGGGCATAGAGAGGGTGGATAGGGACAGATTCTTCAGGCTGAAGGGGTCAACAGGCACGAGGGGGCATTCGGAGAAACTGAAGGGAGATAGGTTCAGAACAAATGCAAGGAAGTTTTTCTTCACCCAAAGGGTCGTGGACACTTGGAATGCGCTACCGGAGGAAGTGATCAGGCAGAGTACGGTACAGGGATTCAAACAGGGATTGGACGGATTCCTGAAGGATAGGGGGATCATGGGATACTGAGAGAGGTGCTGGGATGTAACACAGGTATAGAAAGCAAACCAAGTAATAAGTATAGAAATCCAACCAGGTCGTGCATGTGCAAGACCAGAGGGTTAGGACTTCGATGGGAAGATAAGACTCAATGGGAAACCAAGGTGGCAAGGAGGCCCCTTCTGGTGACTTAGACAGGCCGTGACCTGTTCGGGCCGCCGCGGGAGCGGACTGCTGGGCAAGATGGACCTGTGGTCTGACCCAGCGGAGGCACTGCTTATGTTCTTATGTTCTTATGTTCTTAACACATCTTTGCTGTTTCTGCCTGATGCATTCTGGGTATGTACCAGAACTGTATTCTAGTCAAGGACATCCAGCTATGCCTCCATGCTCAGCCTGTGTGAATCTTGGGGGGAAGAATTGCTCCTGTGCTGGTCTTATCTAACAAAGGCACTTCTGTCTCAGCCTGTACGAGACTCTATACAGAAAGGCTATTCATCTAAGTTATGTTTCTGGATTGGTCTGGGGAGGTCATCTGATGAGATCTAAGTGAAACATGCTAATTATAATTTAGTCTGTGCCAGGATGTGAGGAAGCTCGCATCTTATCATAGGTGTTTCCAGCACATCTTATAATAATTAAGACCTAAAAAGTTACCTCTTGTGACACTCTGCCTGAGAGAGAGAACCGGACCTTTAAACAGATCTTCTGGATTCCATCACATCAAGGAAACCTTTGCTGCCAACCAAAGTTACAGCTTCTCCAGTGGCTGAAGAACTCTTTTACGGTACCAAAAGAATTCTTATCTTCAGTGCTGAGTAGAGCACGTCTTCCCTTTCACCTGATTTTGTGCCAAGGCCTAATTGGATGGTGAGAATACGGAATTCTATTATCTTATCAGCTGGGGTTAGATAAATGAATCATATTGTGGTTCAGGATAAGGAGAAGTGAAGCTACTCTTGGTGATAATCTGTAACAGTTTGCTGCTAATCAGGAATTATTATTATAAGGAATTATATAGTGTAAAAATTAGTTTTACTTATTTATCTAGCAAGAGTATTGTAATAATTATGTACTGAGTTTCATATATGTAATCGGATATTTTGTGTATAATAATTAGTTATTGCTGCTGGCTTATGAATTATATTTTTCTATCTAATATAATAAAGAGCTAGCCGCGCATGCGCACTCCTATTTGCGTGTTCTGTGCACTGTAGGTCTGTGGCCGAAGGAGTGCGCATGCGCGGCTAATACGTCACCTCCACAAGCCGGACCGCAGCCAGACGACGATCTCCGTTCCTCCTGCCGCCGCCGCCGATCTCCGTTTCTCCTTTGCCGCCCATCCCCTTCTCTTCCCGCGGGCCCGAATGGTGATTCCAGCAGCGATTCAGTCTTCACACGCTGCTTCGGGCCCTTCTACTGCCCTGATTTGCTCTGACGCGTCTCTGATGATGTCATCAGGGACGTGCCAGAGTAAATCAGGGCAGTAGAAGGGCCCGAAGCAGCGTGTGGAGACTGATGCAAGCGCTGCTGGAATCACCACCTTTGTAGTCCGGACCGCAGGAAGGGAAAGGGGGGGTTAGAGGAAACGCTAATGCTGCTGCACAGGGAACTGGTGGGGGGGGGAGGGGAAGGGAATGCTGCTTTGGACAGACAGACAGAGAGAGGAAGGGAAACACAAAGAAAATAAGAAAGACACAGGGGCAGGTGCACAGGGAACTGGTGTGGGGGGGAGGGAAATGGAGGGGGATGGAATGCTGCTTTGGACAGACAGACAGAGGGAGAAAGAAGAAAGACACAGGGTCAGGGAGATACACAGAAAGACAGACAGGCAAAGGGGGCCGGGACAGAGAAAGACAAAAAGGACAGCGGGAGCCGCGTCAGGAGGGGTGCGGGATGCGGCAGTGGGAACTTTTCCAATGGGTGCAACTGGGCAGCTGTCGGGAACCTCTGATCAGGGGCAGAGCAAGGTAAGAGTATCATAGGGATAAGAAGGAGGAGGGAGGATAAAAAAGGAAGGGATGCCTACTGCTGGACAGGGGGAGAAGGAAAGAGATGCTGATGGACAGGGGGGGTGAAGAAAAAGGAACAGAGGACAGCCAAGGAAAAAGAAAGGCAGAAAGAAAGAAAGCGGCTAAGGAGAGAGAGAGAAAGAAAGACAGACACACACACATATGTTCTAGCACCCGTTAATGTAACGGGCTTAAAGACTAGTTTTCATAATAAAAGTATTTCTCATTAGCCTGGGTCTGGTGTCGTGTAAGTAGGCAAAGATAGCTGAACCTGGAAGAGATATTATGGTCTTCCCTAAAAAACTAACAGGCACGTATTTGTTTATGTAACTGATTAGTGCACCATAAATCTTTCTACATTACAAACTGAGTACATGAGGTAATGGGAGATGACATAAGTGACAAAAACAGGACTGGAATCCCAGCTGGCCTGAATCTCAGTCCATTGCTTTAACCACTAGGCCACTTCCTCTCCTCTGTGAGGGAGTGGGGAACATTCTTTTAAATGAACAGAAATCAAGCCCGTTTCTTAACAGCTACTGTATCAGCAACTTAATTAGAAGGCACACTATTGCTTCAGAGAACAATGTCCATAAGATAAACTGGTCCATATTTCCAAATAGCCTGACAGCATAGCACTGTAACAGAGTCAGATTTCCATCTGAGGCAGTCTTGCCCCTGACAGAGGGTAGGAAATGGTAACTGTCTCAGAGTTTTTAATACTACTTCTGCTACCACGAGTGCCAATATCATCAGGAGGTTAAAATAGGAGAGTTGAGTTGAGGGTTGATTTGACCATGTGAACAGTCATGCTAGACATGTGTTTAACTATAGTTCTTTGTCTTGCTGAATGAATTTTAGTTACTCTCATGTTACTCTTTTCCACATTGCAGCTGCTCCATGGCTACTGGCAGTTTTGTGCTGAGCCAGTCTTGATGATTTTGAATCAGCTTTGTCTATGAAATAGGTGATGCTGCATATGGGCCAAAAACAGCTCAGAATCATTCCACCCACTTGTGGCAGTCACAGAAGCGCCAGCATTGCTGGCATTTTTGTATAGTTTAGGACCTGGTCATGATTTACAGGTACAGTTGTTATAGTGGCTACTATTGATGCAAGAAGAGAGTAAGGTCATATGACAGATATAAGGGCCTGTTTTTAATGAAAACATTGAAATAGGAATTGATATGTTGAGGTTGGAACTTGCTCAGTTCCAATGCTATTTTAAAAGATGATCTATGGCAGTTACAAGCAGCGGGAGCATCCATATTATCACTGTAAACATGAAAAATACCAAGGATGCAACACAGCAACTTAAATGTGTAAGTGTCAACACTTACACATGTAAAATGATCATGACCTACACATGTAAGACTGCCATTGTAGAACCTTGCATGCTTCTAAGTACAAATGCTGCAATTTTTCTGCACTTTCAAATTTGCAGGGGAAAAAAGAATGAGGACTTAAAGAGGAGATCTCTCTTAATATCTCCTTTAAAGGGCTGCCCGAAGCGAGCACTTTGAAAACAATCTATATGTGCCTGATAGCAGCTGTAAATTCCAGTGTTGATATGGTTAAGCATATACTGTACATACACTTCTTTCCAGAAGTAGGGAATTGAAAAATAGATTTCATATCTGCCCAAGCCCCAGTCAATTATGCTCCCCTACTCATTTGCATATAATGCACATTTAAATGTACAAATTTTCTAAAATCTGAAATACATGTGTAAATGCTGGTATTAAGCCAAGAAAAAAAAAAACACAGTGGGATTGGCATCCAAACTTTAATGAGAGAATTGATGCAAATTGTGTTTCAGCGGAACACCTGTGTCAGAGGCCATCAATATTGGCAATACAGTCTGGATAATAACCTCTGTCCTTTCATTCTCAGAAGGCAATGGCAACACATAAAAACACAAAAGCAACGTAGGCAATTTGTTCTAATCATAAAATGCTGCCAAGATTCTAGAACATCAGTTGAATTGGTTTTCTTTCTCAAGGAAGCAAAAAAAATGTTATTTACACATGTAAATCATAACTACTACTACTACTATTTTTCACTTCTATAGCATTGAAAGGCCTAAGCATGGCTATACATTTTGACATTTTTTTAGACGGTCCCTGCACTGAAGAGCTTACAGTCTAACTTTGGACACACAGAAATGACATAAAAGGCTGGGGATGCATAACCTAAATTAAGAGGAGTTAGGAGTTGAAAGCAGTCTCGAAGAGGTGACTAGGGGGCTCCTTTTACGAAGCGGCAGTAGCGGCTTTAACGCACGCGACATTTAATCACGCGGTACCCACGCGCTAGCCGAAAAACTACCGCCCGCTACCGGGCTTCGTAAAAGGAGCCTTGGGTCTTCTAAAATAACCACCACAGTCTATCAAATAAATCGGGGTCAGAATCTTCTATGAATGTGAAAAAGACTGATTCAGCATGGTGAGAGTTGGATCAAACCTTAGGGGATGATACTAAATAGGCAACACCATACTTGGGGTTATCTCTTGGAATAGCACCCCTGGTATTTCTTTATTTATTGGGATTTATTAACTGCCCTTTCATGAAGAGATTCATCCCAAAGTAGTTTACAATATATAAAATAATAATCAGGCATTCTTAAGTTGTTCTCCTGTGCTTTTCTTCTGCTATGGCAAAAGATGAGGCAAAAACATTTGGTTATGTGATGCCCTAAAAATAATTTAAATATTCCTTTGAATGAATAACATAATTATGTTTACTTTTTAATTTATAAAAGCAGAATAAAAATACAAAATCTACTATCACTAAAGTGTCCACCTAAATTCAATTTGTTACTGCTATGAAACTTTCAATTGTAACTAGGTGGTTAAAAAAATTATTTTAATATGACAACTTAAGCCCCTTTGAAATGAAATCAGTCAGGAAAGTTTGTGTTATATGCTTATTAGGGAGCAAAGTGGCATAGTGAGGGTGGGAGGCATCCAGGACAGTAGCGTCCCCCATGCCCTCCTCTTCACCCCCTTTCTAAACTAAACTAAACTAAACCTTAGGTTTGTATACAGCGCCATCTCCGCAAGCGTAGAGCTTGGCACGGTTTACAGAGTTAGGATAGAAAGGAACTCCAATGAAGGGTTAAAGGAAAGGAGCTAAGAAGATACAGAGGGACAAGGGTACCAGAGAGCGAGAGGTGTTAGATTTTTGAAAAGAGCCAGATTTTCAGGTGTTTGCGGAAGAGTTGGATGAAGCTTGAATTTCTGAGCGGGGATGTGAGGTTATTCCAGAGTTCTGTGGTTCTAAAGGGTAGGGATGTTCCTAGTTTTCCTGCGCAGGATATACCTTTTGTAGAGGGGAATGATAGTTTCAGTTTTTGGGAGGATCTGGTGGAGTTGGGGTTTCAGGAGTTCCAAAAGAGTAGAATAACGGGAGGAAGGATGCCGTGTAGGATCTTGAAAGCTAAGCAGGCACATTTAAAGAGGACTCTGGAGTGCACTGGAAGCCAGTGAAGCTTGGACAGGAGTGGAGAGACGTGGTCGAACTTGCCTTTTGCGAAAATATGCTTAGCCGCGGCATTCTGAATTAGCTGAAGTCTATGGAGGTTTTTCTTAAGAACATAAGAACATAAGAAGTTGCCTCCGCTGAGGCAGATCAGAGGTCCATCCTGCCCAGCAGTCCGCTCTCGCGGCGGCCCATCAGGACTAATTGCCTGAACAGTGTCCCTGACTAATTTTGTAAATGCCTCTAATCCTATCCCTAATACCTACCTTAGTTAGGCTTATATAGATGGAGTTGCAATAATCCAGTCTAGAGAGGATGGTGGATTGAACAAGGACGGCGAAGTGAGAATGATGAAAGCAGGATCTCACTTTCCTCAGCATATGAAGACTAAAGAAGCATTTTTTTACCAAGGAGTTGAGGTGGTCATTGAAGGAGAGAGAGGAGTCTATGATGATGCCCAGGACTTTGCTTGAAAACTCAAGCTGAAGAGTGGGGCCGGAAGATAATGGAATGGAGGTGGGTAAATGATCTAATATTGGGCCAAGCCAAAGTAATTTTGTTTTGGACTCATTCAGTTTCATTTGTACAGATTGGGCCCAGGATTGGAGGTTCATTATACATGCGGATATGTTCTCAGCGAGGTTAGTGAGGTTCGAGTCGGTCTTGAGGAGGATGAGGATGTCGTCAGCATAGGTGTAGAGAGTTTCTAGGGGGGATAGATGGAGGAGTTTCAGAGAGGACAAGTAGATGTTGAAAAGGATAGGAGAGAGGGGTGAGCCTTGCGGGACTCCACATATCGGCCTCCAGGGGGAGGATGAGGTACCGTTTATGTTAACGGTGTAGGAGCGGAAGCATAGGAATTTCGAGAACCAATCTAGTTCTGTGGAGCTTATGCCTATTTCGGAGAGTTGAAAGATTAGGATATCATGATGGACGACGTCGAAAGCTGCGGAGAGGTCGAATTGTAGAAGAACAGCAAATTTGTTGCGAGAATGGAATTGTTGCACCTTAGAGATTAGTGAGGCCAATAGGGATTCAGTGCTGAAGTTGGGTCTGAAGCCGAATTGGTGGGGCAGGAGAATAGAGAATCTTTCCGTGCCCCACTCGCCACCTCTAAATCTTTGCCAGAGCAAGCAGCTTCTCTGCCTGCTACTCGTGCTTGCTTGCTGACATCACTTCCTGGCCCCTTGACCTGGAAGTGATTTCAGAGGGAGCCAGGCCTACACGAGCAACAGACCAGAGTAGTTGCTCACACTGGTGAAGATTTTAAAGAGATACAAGGTAGGGTAGGGAAGGGAGGGCACAAGCAGGGCCAGATTACCCAATAAGCCAACTAGGCACGTGCCTAGGGCCCGAAATAATCAGGGAGGCCCGCTGAAGGACAACTTACCATGCCATTTTTTTTCAGACGGCAACGGGCTCCCCCCCTCTTCCCTCCCTGCATGGCAACGGGCCCCACCCAACGTCAACAACGCCAGCCCTCCTCACAGCAACGGTCCCCCACCCGACAACGTCGGCCTCCCCCTGGCATCAACGGATGGCAATGCAGCCAATGAAGCTCCAAGAAGGTGCTTTGATGACTGCATCTGCCAGTACATCCCCCTCCGATGTCACTTACTTCTTCCGGCAGACACAGTCATCGTAGGACCTTCTTCGAGCTGCGTTGGCTGCATTGCCATCCGTGGATGCCAGGGGGAGGGCCGGCATAGTTGTCGTCGAGTGGGGGCCCTTTGCTGTGGGGGGGGGCCAGCATTGTTGTCTTCATCGGATGGGGGCCTATTGCAGTGCAGGGAGGGAAGAGGGGGACCCGTTGCCATCTGAAAAAAAAAATGGCTGCATTGACATTGATGCCGGGGGTTGGCTGCATTGGTTTCCATGGATGCTGGGGGGGTGATGTTGTTGTCATCGTCGATGCCGGGTGGGGGCCAGTTGCCGTAGGGGGGGGGCGCGTTGCCGTTGCTGTGTGGAAAGGGTGGTGGAGGGAGAGAAAGGGGGCATATGTTGATGGAATTGGTGTGTAGGGAAAGGGGGAAGACATAAGGGGGAAGGATACTGGATGGATTTAGGTTGGAGGGAAGGATACTGGATGGATTTAGGCTGGAGGGAAAGAAAGGGGGCAGATGCTGATGGAAGTGGGGGGAAGAGAGAGAGAAGAGAGTGAAATGCCAGACCATGGGAATGTGGGTGTGAGAGGGAAGGGAAGAAGAGGATAGGAGAGAGATGCCAGATCATTGGAGGAGGGAATTGAAGAAGATGGATGCTAGACCAATGGAGGTGAAGGGAAAGATGGAAGGGGGAGGCATACAGTTTCTGGAAGTGGCATAGGACAGAGTAGTTGGGATGAGAAACGGAGAGATGATGGACCCTGGGGTGGTGTGGAAGGAGGGAGAGATACTGGATGAAAGGGTAGTTGAGAAAAGGACAGATGGTGGATCTGGGGATGGTGGGGTCCATTGCTGAAGCTGCGGATATGGACACGAAAAAAAGGAAAGATGCCAGACCTCCGAGGGAGGGAAGGGAAATGGAAGGGGAGGACAGAGATGGAAGATGGATGGTTAGCACGGAGAAAGAGGAAAAGGACAAATGGGCAGGACACCCTGGCAAGCGAGTTATCAGAAGACAGCCAGAGCCTGGGACCAACAAAAGGTAGAAAAAATAATTTTAGTTTCTGTTTTGTGATTACAATATTTATTTTGTTTACATCATAGAGCCGGTGTGGGGTTGGAGATGTTGTAACCCTATATGTCTGCTAAGACTAAGCCTTAGTCACTTAGGGGTCCTTTTATTAAGGTGCACATTTAGCGTGCACAAAATCAGTTAGCGTACCTTAATGAAAGGACCCCTAAGTATCTTAATTAAAAATTTGACCTGCGACTTAGCCTTTTTTAAAGATTTTGGCCCCTTATGTGATTGAGTTTGACACCCCTGATGTAGAGTGAGGCAAATAGGCGATGTAAATTTGGTTATTAATATAGACTTATTTCGGATAGTATTACTGCTTTACAATATATTTGAACGCTTTTATATACATATTAAAAGGGTTCAGAGTTAATGTCCTGGGTAAGTAGGTGGGATGGGAAAGAAGGGGGATTTGTTCAGAGATGTTTGGGGTTGCATAGAAGAAAAACTGTGCACTGGTATGCTAATCTTTGTTTGTTTTGAATGTTAAAAAAAGGAATAAGTGGAAATAAAAAAGTAAATAAGAAAACAGATAAATGGAGGCGGGGTGTGGGCGGGGCATGGGCAGGGCAGGCCCAGGGGGGCCCAGTGTACTTGTGTGTCTAGGGGCCTTCAAAGAATTAATCCTGCCCTGGGCACAAGCATGGCTTGGGGGCAGAGAGGTGTCGGCGCCCCCCACTGGGATGGCACCTGGGGCAGTTGCCCCCTTACTATGCCACTGGGGAAGCAGAGAATTTTTTTTCTGAATCATTTTAGAAAAAAATAATCTCATTACTGCTGAGTCAGTTAATTAATACACATTTGATATCATATTGCATTTCATAAATCAAAAATTTCTCTTGAAGCTGAGCCACAGTACTTTAAGCCTGCCAAAGAACGTTGCATTCACCCAGATCAGAATATGCAACCAACATCAGCACTGAAACATCTCTGGAGGAGAAATGTTCAGAGGGAGAAACTGCTTACAATAAATAACAAGCTTAGAAGAAAAGAAAAGGATATGCATCCAGCTGAGAACTATGCAGGAATCCAGTAAAGATGGTTGTTGATCCTAGAGCTTCATGTTACAATTACATAGAAATGAACAACCTTTGCCTGGAGCTCATGTCTTTGAACAACCGACCCATGTTTGTGTTAGATGGATTTCATCTGTTTATGAAAATTTCTATCTCTTTTTTTACTCAAAATCTTTTTTCTCTTTCTTTTCATTTGGCATATTCTTTTTTCTCTATGTTGCCCTGTAAAGTCTTGTTAAAACTTCCAATCTCATTTCTTTTATCTCCTTGAATGTCTAGACTTATCTGAGTCGGTTATGTAATTGTCCCTTATCATCTTCTTCACTGCTGCCACAGCTTTCTTGCTTTCCCTTTGGCAGCCATATTATTTCCTAGTAATTTTTCTGGCAGCATTTCTCTTGAGTGTGCCTTGTAAAACAGACTCTCAAGATATTCTCACTACTTTTTCACTTTGTCTTCATCTCTGGGAAACGAGGACAAAGATTTCAGCCTGCTGAGATATATTAAAGACAGTGAATGAAAAGCTATCATAGATGAAAATCAAGGAAATCTGCTTTGGGAAGCTGACAAGTGGTACCGTATATACTCAAATATAAGTCGATCTGAATATAAGTCGAGAACCCATTTTTCCCCCCAAAAAGGAGGAAAAATGGTTGACTCGAATATAACTCAGGCGACTTAATATTCAAGTGTCCTACCCTGTCAGGCTTTGCACCCAGCTCCCTTCCCTCCCTCCCCTGTCAGGCATTGCACCCAACCCCTTCCTTCCTTCCCTCCCTCCCCTGTCAGACTCTGCACCCAGCACCTTTCCTTCCCTCCCCTGTCAGACTCTGTACTGTGCCACCCTCCCTGTCCTAGAATCAGGCTCATACCTCTACTGATGATCGGCAGTGGAGGTGTAGCGGGCAGGAGCGAACTTTCCAAGTTCCTGCCTCACTGTTAACTGGCTGCCATGTCTGATCTTCGGTGGAGGTGCAGCGGGCAGTAACGAACTTTCCAAGTTCCTGCCCGATATTAACTGACAGCCGTGTCTTTGGCCACTGAGAAGCAGCACGAGCAGGCGCGCAGTTTTGCACTGCTGCTCAGTGCTGAGCGGCTTCCTTAATGGTTCCTGCGAATTCTAGACCACTTTCAGTGAATCTCTTCATGACATAAAGCAGTAATAATTCCCACTAATAAAATAAATAAAAATCCCCCAGTGGTTGTTGTATCCTCCCTGACCCCTGAAAGTAAAACAGGAATAGGATACCAGGCTCTGTGACAACATTGGATATTTAATCTTATACAAGATTTATGAATTGCTGTAATACAATTTAGTTCAAGGCAATTTACATCAAAAAGAAGCATTAAAAACTCTATGGGAAAATACAATTCCTTGAATAAAAAGATATCATTACAATTCTTTAACTAAAATTACTAACTTTACAATCTATCAAATAAAAATGTTTTCAACATTCTATAAAATTTCTAATAACTAACTTCTGTCCAAATAACAATTGCAGCATTCGTAAAAGAAGAGTTAAATTGACGTTTAAAATGTTTACCGCTAAAGGAAAAATTGCAATAAAAAATGTATTACTCAATCTATTGTATGAATAATGCAAACGTAAAAAGAATGCACTGCGAGTAGGGACTAAGATTCCTGTTAGCTTCCAGTCGGCTGGCCCGCCTTCACTAAAATGGCGGGCCTGCCTCTTCCCAGTACATCCTAATGGATCTGGCCAATCAGAATCTTAAGCCCCTCCCAGTGCATCCCAGCATGCACTGCGAGTGGAGACTAAGATTCCTTTTAGCCCAGGTGCATCATGGGTTATAATCCTTAGGCCCCTGAGCCAATCAGGATCTTAGGCCCCTTCCAGAACCATCCAAGATGCACCGGGAGGAGTAAGGGCCACCGTTATGAAGAGGTGGCCATTCAAGGCAGGAAGGAGTAGGGGTGCCTTTTCTATGTTTTTACCCTTACTATACTGTACATTGATACATGCCCTTAAGTTTACACTAGAATAAAGAGGATGCCCCTCTTTGGGAACAATTTGTGCTGTTTCCTTTAATTTTTGTTTTTGCTGGTTTCTTTATTGTCTGATTGCCTTTTGTTTGAGCTTTTAGGATTAACAATCCAGCAGAAGAAAGACCCCAACTGCACAATCAAGTAGTAGCAGGAAGTAGCGCTATAGAAATAATAAATATCAAGAATGGGTCAGACATTGGTGAAAAAGCTTACGTATAAAGATGCTGAGAACTATATTGATGGAGTTAAGCCCCTGAATTGGACTTCCTAGTCAAACAGATCTCAAGAAAAGTCAAAGAAAGAGTAAACCAAAGGTTTCCAAAGTTGTTGGGTTGTGCTAAAAGTTAGTATATTTTTGTCCGTTTATATTTATATTTTTGAAGTCAATTTGGAGACAAATAAATTTAGTTTTGGCTTCAAATGTTCCACTATCATATGAGGCTATAATTTGTGGAATGATATTACATGTGAAACCCACTCTAGATAAATATAAGAGTCATCTATTTATGATCATGACAGGTATAGCCATTCAATTGATAACGAATAACTGGAAGAACCATGACAGAATAAGTTATACTTTTTGGTGGGTGAACGTGTGCACCACTTACAGATATGAAAGAATTAATGCAGAGTGCAGGGGATTTAGTGGTGTATTTAATAAAATTTGGAGCCCATTGACTAAATTTGTAAAATTATAATAATGTATATTTATCTTATCTTTCCTTTTGTTCATTCACCTTTACACATCCATTGGGGGTGGGGATGGAGGGAGGGGAATAAATATTGATGGTGACTTGGGTAACTTTATTCTTCATTTATACTATATATTATGTTATATTATGTTATTGTTATATGTAGGAAAACTGAAAATCTTGAATGATATATATGTTACCTGTACAAATATTAGTGTAATGTATGTATTACCTACCATTTGTTCATTTGTATGACACTGTTTTAGATTAAAAATCAATAAAGATTAAAAAAAAAGAAAAGTCAAAAAGAGTAAACCAAAGGTTTCCAAAGTTGTTGGGTTGTGCTAAAAGTTAGTAACTTGATCACAAAAAAATGAACTCCTTTATAAACTTCAAAGTAGAAATATCCAGGAAAAGATAAGCAGTAACCATTTTTCCTGCATTTCTGTAATGTGGTTCTTTATGTGCATTCTATTAAGGTGTGAACATGATTGATGCATGTGAAAAGAGAGATATAGACACATCCATATGGTGTAAGTATAGATAGTGTTGGTAAATGAGCATTATGTTCAGTTTTACCTGAAGTACTGTGTTCAGTTTTGAAGGATGTTTCTTGGTAAGGACATTAAAAGAACTTGAAACAATTCAGAGAAAAGCAACAAAAATTGTATGATGCTTCTGCCTAAAGATGTATGAGAAGAAATTTGATGGCCAACATATGTATACTCTAGAGCAGTGTATCTCAAACTGTGTACCTCCTGAGATTTCAGGTGTGCCGTGGTACACTGGGGAGGAGAAGAGGCGCCAGCGCCAGCTGACTGCCTACAGGATGTGCCTCTCGTGGCAAGAGGCACGTCCTGTAGGCAATCAGTGGGTGTCAGCACCTATCCTTCTCTCTGGCCCTCTTCCCTTCTGGCAACCCCCACTGGCGTCGCAGGGCCGGCCTGGAGAGCCTTCACACACACGCGGACCTCGACATGATGATGTCACACATGCATGTGATGTCATCACGGTGATATCCGCGCACTTCCAGGTGCCTCGAGCCAGGGCCACTACCTTTAGTGTGCAACAGCTAAAGAAAGCTTGCGGGACACTGCTCTAGAGGAAAGGAAGGATATGGTGATATGATACAGACATTTAAATATTTGAAAAGTATTAATATACAAACAAATATTTTCCAGAGATGGGAAAGTGGTAGAACTAGAGGATATGAATTTATGTTGCAAAAGAGTTGACTTAGGAGTTACATCAGGAAGTACTTTTCACAGAGAGAGATATGGATGCCTGGAAATTCTCCCCCAACTCTATGGGAGGTAGTGGAGATCAAAACTGTAATGAAATGCAAGAATGTGTGCGATAAACAAAAAGAATTCCTATGTGCCCAATTGTGACTAGATAGCTCTGAATAGCCTAGAGTGGACTTCAATGGAAACTCCAATACTTGGGAATTAAAGCCAGTACTGGGACTGTGAACTGAAAATGGTAAGGATAAATCAAAATCAAATATGCATATGTTATATCACATCATTAGGGGCATTTTCAAAAAACTTAAACATTCAAAAAAACTGCATAAATCTATACTTGGATGTCCTAATCACCAGGACATCCAAGTGCCGATTTTCAAAATCACCTTTTTGGACATCTTGCGAGGCGTGTTTGGAGCAGGCTTAAACTTGGACATTTTGTGGTGATAATCAAATGTTTCCCAACACATCCAGGATGAAACTTAGATGCCTGAGGCTAGACCTGTTTTCAAAGCATCTATGTGCCAAAAAGGTACCCAAACTGACCAGATGACCATTGGAGGGATTACACACACACTCCCCCAGTGATCACTGACCCTCTCCCATCCCCCCAAATCTGAATGCAACAATATATACCTGTCTCTAGAACAACAGCACCTAGTATGCAATAGCATAGGTGAACATCACAAAGGTGTCTTAAGTAGCCTAGTGAGCCATAGAGAAAAGGACCCAGGCGCATAAGCCACTCTAACCACTACATTAATGGTGGAAAGTGTGAGGCCACCAAAACTCACCAAAATCCCACTGTACAACATCTCCAGCGTGTTCAACATGCAGCAATCAGATTAAACGCAGCAATCAAACTAAAAAACCCTCATGCCCATGACCCTGTCTCCCAGGCTTTATCATCGGCTCACTGGCTGCCCGTAGTCAAACGTTGTGTCTTCAAGGGCCCGATGTATTCAAATTCTTGCACAACATGGCACCAGACTACATGACACCAAAGCTTCCTCAATATGTTCCAAACAGGTTCCTAGGATGAAATATACCTCAAAACACCCCCTGGCCATGCCCTTCAACTGCAAACCGCCAAACGAGGCTCCTACTCCCACTTCATACTGACCCACTGGAACCAACTGTCCTTGAAGATTAGATCCCTTGAAGGACTTCTCAACTTTGCAATTTTGTTTACCCTGTCCCTCATTCCCAGCTATGTCATCCCCCTCCACCAGACTTCCGCCATCTTCCTGTTCTGTACTTCTTTACCTTTCAACCCTCCCTTTTTCCTGCTTTCATCACCACCCTTCCCCCACAAACACACTCTCATATATTAATACAGTCCTTAGTCAGCGGCTCTCTCAGGGTTATTAGACCACAGATAAATTCTGTAGCCCCCTCGTGTGATTAGAACATGTTTTAGATCATTTTGGTTGATTCTGTATGTGCTATTTTTTTAACAGAGATACAGTTTACTAAGGTGAAGTAATACCTAGTCCTATGGATTTACTTGAACTGAAATATGTAATTATTTATTCCTTTCTAAAGCAGTTTCAAACCCCAATTATCAAGGGCTCAATAAAGGAAGAGAGCAATTGAAACCCAGACAATGTTGTAAGTTTTTTTTCTTAAAAGATTTTAATTTACCCTTTTTAGTAAGTGTGATATGTCTTGTTCTTACTCATGGGATAATGATGTCTTATTTTATCCAATACAGAAATGTAATATACTAGCTCTGAGGAAACAGGGATTTATGTAAGTAGAGTTTAGACTATTGACTTTTTAAAATAATCCTTAATGTTGCTTATTACACTTAGCCAGAATGGATCATTTTAATCATCAGTCAGCACTTTTATTATATTGTAATCCTTAATTGATTGACGTTTAATCACAGCCTTGTATTTTACTGTCCCCTGTCTAGTAAGAGGCAATTTTGCCTTTACTGTAGTTTAACAGCTGATGAAAAAGATTTAAGGAAACCTATAAACGTAAGATTGGTTAATGGTCTCTTATAAAAAAGAATATTACACTTTTAGGATCCATTGCACAGATGTGATACTCAATTGTAGAAATGTGCATGGGGTTTATTAAATTACCGCACAAATCTTCAGTCTCCTGAATTATTGTTCATGTTGGCATTGTTAGGCAAATGGGGAAAGACATTATTGCTTCCAGTTGCTGTGTAGTAATACAGTTAGAGACAGCTGGCACATTGCTTCAGGCAAGTGTATAGCGAGAGCAGCTGCAGTGTACTAGGCCCCAAGTGAAGGCCTAGCACCGCTGAGTCAGTACTGGGTTGCTCATCAAATGATGTCCAGAAATTAAAAGTGGGAAGATGCTTCTCCCAGTTGCTAAAACACTATGATGTGTGCAGGCTAATTAATGCCAACATGTTCTGGATGCTTCACTTATTTATTTATATTAATGATTTAACCAAAGTATTGATCATTACGACTGCATGTTTCTCTGTTCATTTTGTATTTATAGATTTGCAAATTAACAACCAGGAATACATCTTGATACTGTAAAGGCAGTGAAAAATGCACACAAAAATAACCAGTAAGAAAATAGATTAAGGGCATCATTTTAGAAAGGTTGTAAGGCACCTATATGTATAAAGAACAGTGTTCACACAGCTGCATACATGTATAAATGTTGATTTATATTGCTGTTATTTATAATGTAGATATGTGGAATACATACTGTATATTTAAGGTAGATGAAATTCGGAGTACAGTTGTGGAAGCCAAAGAAAATATACATGTATTTCTCACTTTACAATGAGAATAACACATAAATATCTGTTCATTTGGACCTGGAATCTCTGCCAATGATTGAGGTGCAAGTGTACTTATGTCAGTGGTACCCGATACCCCCTCAAAAAAACTAGTTATTTCACTTAACTCCTTAGTTGTGTCCTCCTGTATGTGTAGTTTAGTAAAATCTGACACTTAAACATTTAAATTCCAGCAAATAAAACCATAAGAATTGCTATACTGGGATAGACTGAAGGTCCATCAAGCCCAGTATTCTGTTGCCAACAGTGGACAACTCAGCTCCCAAGTAGTAAAACAGATTTTATGCTGCTTATCCTGGGTATTCTTGTAAGCAGTGTATTTCCCCAAGACATCTCAATAATGGCCAATGGACTTCTTTTCTCTTTTTTTTTTCTTTTTTTAAACATACATAAAGTGATATTTAAGAACAAGCTCCGAACCACATAGGGAGGAGCGATGACAAATTGGCCGAAGCCTTGGGGCCAATCGGCTAGGTGTAGAGGGGGGGGGGGAAAGGGGGGTAGGATAGATTAGGGTGAGCGGAGGGGAGATCGCCCCTTTCGATCCGGCTTCACACGAGGCGGACGCGGCTTCCTTCCCGCTCACTCTCAAAAAAAAAAAAAATAAATTCCTCACCTCGTTGGTTTCCCTCTCTGGCTCTGTGCCTTGAAGTGAGCGGGAGACGGCCGCGGCTTCATGGTCCCAGCAGCCCAAGCGCTGTAAAGGGATCTGCGGGTAAGAGCGCTGGGGGCTACTGCACAGGCGGACTGGAAGCGTCGCTGGCCCGTCTGTGCCGCGAAGGGGGATTTGCCTCTGTTGCCAGGAGCGCCGGGAGCGGATCGGGGGTGGTATTCGGCCTGGAGCGGCAGCCAACTACTCGCCCCAACGCGGCCGGTTTTAGCTGCGCGGCCCATCTCCTGCTGCGGCGAGGCGGCGGTTCTTGGCGCAATCCCACCCGCGATGCGTGGCTATCTTCCTTCCCCTCCCTGAACAATCCGGCGGTGGGGGAAGGGGGGATGGGGGTCTCCTGCCACGCGGCTGCGGGCCGCGGGCTCCAACGGGGCCCATCGCTGTCTCCCAGCCGCCCGGTCGCAGGGGAACGGTTCGAGGGTGGTCTTCGGCCGGTAGCGGCAGCCAACTACTCGCCCCAACGCGGCCGGCTCATCTGTACATTGGCTAGGCTTATCAGTACATTGGATATGCTCCTCTGTATCAGTACATGGGATATGCTCCTCTGTATCAGTACATTGGATATGCTCCTCTGTACATTGGCTAGGCTTATCAGCACATTGCATGTGCTCCTCGGTATCAGTACATTGGATATACTCCTCTGTACATTGGCTAGGCTTATCAGCACATGGCATGTGCTCCTCTGTATCAGTACAGTGGATATGCTCCTCTGTAGTGCATGTGCTCCTCTGTACATTGGCTAGGCTTATCAGCGCATTGCATGTGCTCCTCTGTACATTGGCTAGGCTTATCAGTACATCGGATAGGCTCCTCTGTGCATTGGATACGCTCCTCTGTACATGGGCTAGGCTTATCAGTACATTGGATACGCTCCTCTGTACATTGGCTAGGCTCATCAGTACATGGCCATAACTTGATTACGCTGAGACAATGAAGTTATCTGTACCTTGGCAAATATATTTGGAGCGCAGTACCCGTGCAGTGGGTTTGCATAGCAAAAAAAAAATAAATAAATAAAAATTTTCTGTACGTTGAGTCGATGAAGTTATCCGTAGTACCTTTGCATACCCATGCAGTGGGTAGCATATAAGTGGGTATCATATAGGCCGCAGCTACAGCACTTGGGGGGAACCCGCGATAAGCGAGGTTTCGCTATCCCGGGTAGTGGAGGGTAAGCACAGCATATGAGTCAACGACATACACCTTTACATTGCTTAGGAAATTGGGCATGTCACCTTGCTTGGACGGCAGGGAGGCCAGGCCATGATCTTCACAGCAACGTACTGCTGATGAGGGGACACATCCTTGAACGGGATAGGTCCAGCGAGCAGGGGAAGCTGTTACGGCAAACCACATTCGGAGAGGATGAAGAGGCATATGCTGTGCACCTGATCATGTGGTGGTCATACCTGATTGGTTATTCTGCTCAATTGATGACAGTTGTGATGTAATAGTGCTGTTATGGCTGCGGCCTAATAAATTCCACACTAGTTGAAAACGCTTGTGTAGTGTCTTTGTTTTCAGGACAGGGGGGTAGAGCACCAAGTGCTGAGTGCACGATTTGTTAATAGACTAAAAAACAAGTTATAAAATTTTTGTACAATCAATTGCATACAGAAAAAAGGTTTGCAATACACATAAAAACATTGTCATACTTGACAAAAGATATGCAATAAATACCTGCCCCAGAAGTCACAAGATCTAGCCAAGACTGTGTATGACTTGTGTATAGGCAAATATTGTCAATGAAAGGGCACGTGTTGAGCAAAAAGGCAGAAGAATCTGCAAGCACACAGCTTGGCTGTTTTTTTGTTGTTTTTTTTCATATATTTTATATTAATTTTATGCACAACATACAGTACATACAGAAAGTACAAGAAATATGGAACAATAAATACAGAGAAGCACTTATATTCTAACATAAAGCCCTAAATGTAAGAATACCTCTCTCCTCCCTTCTTCCCCACCCATTATCCCCAAGTCTGGGAACAACATTAGAATATCAAAAGCAGACAGGAACATACAGCCTTATTAGAACATAAGAACTGCCATCTCCGGATCAGACCCTGGGTCTATCAAGTCCGGTGATCTGCTCACGCGGAGGCCCAGCCAGGTGTAACCTGGCGGAAACTTCGTCACCCGTATCCCTCTACGCGTCTTTCGATTATTATTATTAGAGATCTTTAATACAAGACTCCAATAATCCCCAGATTTCTTAAAATTTTTTGGAATCCCCAGTTTCCTCTGCTAGTATTTTCTCTTAACGATAATATAAACAAAGAGACTCCCACCAAAAGGATAAATTTAATCGATCCCATTGCTTCCAGTTTCTCATAATCATTTGTGAGGCAACACCCTTCATGATTAGAAGGAGATTATCCCTGTCATTAATTTCTCCAGTGTCAGCCTGTTGCTGACCCTGCGCTAACATTTCCTGTTTCAAAGCCTCTCTCCAATCAGGTAGGGTATCCCCAGGAGTAGGTTCCTGCTTCAGACTTAGATCAGTGTATTTCTGGGAAAGTGCTTCAAGTTCCCTTCTCCACTGGGCAACCTGTTGGTCAGTCATATCCATTAGTTCCTTGCTAAGGGTTGTCAGAGGTGTTCAATATTTTCCTCCCCAGGAGGACCACCCTTGGTCTGGCTAACTGGAGCCTTTTCACTAGGTTCTTTTCCCTGAAATTCAATCTATGCCTTAACCTTTCTGGGCTGGGATTTGATATCACCTTCCTGATTTATGTGAGGGCGGCTTGACTCGGTAGAGCCAAACCCTTTTGACCCCCTATCAGTACCCGGGAGCTGCACCCAGCACTCTAACCCAGCATGCCATATGCGCTCACATATCATCTGTGCCACCTTGACTCCACGCTGAACCTGATAGTTGCTGTCACCATGATTAACTAATAGTATGGTGATATTACTCCTGTAGTCAGGATCAATCACTCCCGCAGACACGTCCAGAGAGTGCTGCGAAGCTAATCCCGACCTAGCCCCTATCCTCAGATATGACCCTGGAGGAGGTGAAACTTGCAAATCAGTTTGCACCAGGGCTCTTCATTTTACGGGAACCATAGGCAGCATAGAGATCATACCCAACCGCTTTCGAATATGCTTGAGTAGGGGCTGTAGGGGTGTTTCCTTATTTGCACCTGAAGGTTAGGCCTCTCTGATGTCATAAAGCCTGAACCATCATCAAGCCTGAACCATTGTTTGCAAGAAATCATTCCAGCTTAAACCTAGCAAGAAGAGAAAGAAGAATACATCTTTGCTGTTTCTGCCTGATGCATTCTGGGTATGTACCAGAACTGTATTCTAGTCAAGGACATCCAGCTATGCCTACTTGATCTGCCTATGTGAATCTTGGGGGAGTTATGGCTCATGTGCTGGTCTTATCTAACGAAGGCGCCTCTGTTTCAGCCGGTACGATACTCTATACAGAAAGGTTATTCATCTAAGTTCTGTTTCTGGATTGGTCCGGGGAGGTCATCTGACATGATCTAAGTGAAATGTGCTAATTATAATTTAGTCTGTGTTAGGATGTGGGTGAAGTTGCATCTTATCATAGGTGTTCTCCATGCACTTCTTTTATAATAATTAAGACCTGAAAAGTTACCTCTTGTGACTCTCTGCCTGAGAAAGAAAAACCGCACTTTAAACAGATCTGGATTCCATCACTTAAAGGAAACCTTTGCTGCCAACCTAAGTTAAAGCTTCTCCAGTTGCTGATAGACTGTTCCTAAACAGAAGGATCTCCATATCTGCTGAGCGGAGGAAAGACGTCTTCCAGTTCACCTGATTCTGTGCTATGGCTTAATTGGATGGTGAGAATAAGGAATTATATGTCTTTTCATCTGGGTTAGAGAGGGAATCCTATTGTCTATAGGATAAGGATTTATAAAGCTACTCTTGGTGATAACTGTAATAGTTTGCTGCTAATCAGGAATTATAATAATAATAATAATAAATATTATTATTATTATTATTATAATAAAAGTATTTCATATAGCCTTGGTCTCTATGCTTCTTAGTATAAACTGGCAAAATAACGAACCTTGGGTAAGGAGATTATGGTTTCCCCTAGAAAACTAACAGGCACGTATTTGTTTATGTAACTGATTAGTCATCCATAAATCTTTCTACAGGGCCCGGGAATTTTCAGACAATGGTACCCACATAATCGTGGGATACCACTGTTGACTGGGGGTTCTCCGCCTGGGACACCTTCTTTGCCAACCTCCCCTGCTTTGGACTCTCTTGTTCCTCACTTGGGCACCTAATACCCGCTTATCAAGCTGCATAAGTTCTTCCTGCTCTTTGATCACCAGATTGCCAGCCTGCGCAACTACCTGACCCAGTACTGGCCAATCCCTGCCTAAAATCAAAGGGAAAGGTGTAGAATCCAAAATGGCCAATTGTATGATATAGGACTTACCCTCGTGTCTCAGGATCACTGTGGCTTGGGGGTACTCTTTCCTATCCCCGTGAACAGACACCACTGAACTTTATCTGTGTCTTCTTTAACTAAAGAAGACCCACAGATTTGCTCTCATATCTGACATGACATGACAGACTGTTCAGCCCCTGAATCAATCAGGGCCCTCACCTATTTCCCTGCTAACAAACTCAGGGGCGGAAAATTTCATGGCGATACCAGAAAGTATTTCTTCACAGAGAGAGTGGTTGATCATTGGAACAAGCTTACAGTGCAGGTGATCGAGGCAGACAGCGTGCCAGACTTTAAGAATAAATGGGATACCCATGTGGGATCCCTACGAGGGTCAAGATAAGGAAATTGAGTCATTAGGGCATAGACAGGGGGTGGGTAAGCAGAGTGGGCAGACTTGATGGGCTGTAGCCCTTTTCTGCCATCATCTTCTATGTTTCTATATTTCTATGTATTTGACCCTCCTCCCTATCCTTTACTCCAAGGCCCCAAGAAATAACAAAATTTATTTTCTCTGGGCAGAATCTTTGAGTATGTCCTACCTTCCCATGTCTATAACATTTCCTTTCACCTCCTTGGGTATTAGGCCTGGGGGAGGGGGCATAAGGATCCTTTGGTGTGGGTTTACTAGACCACCCCTTGCTCTGATCCCCTGATTTCTGTTTAGGTAAGGGTCCTTGCACCGGGCCTGGGCCTTCCCCAGAGGGTTCCTGGGCATCTAGGTAGGCCTCCATTACTTCTAGGACCTGTCCTAGAGTTCTGCAATTCTGTCTCTTGATCCAAGATCTTAAGTTTTTAGGGACATAGAAACATAGAAACATAGAATATGACGGCAGAAAAGGCCTGTAGCCCATCAAGTCTGCCCACGCTAATGACCCACCCCCAGACTTCACCCGGCTAGAGATCCCACATACATATCCCATTTCTTTTTGAAATCGAGCACGCTGCTGGCATTAATCACCTGCAATGGAAGTTCATTCCAATGATCGACTACCCTTTCGGTGAAGAAATACTTCCTGGCGTCGCCATGAAATTGCCCACCTTTGATTTTCAGCGGATGACCTTTTGTGGTTGAAGGTCCTTTAAGAAAGAAGATATCGTCTTCCACCTCAATGCGGCCCGTGATATATTTAAAAGTCTCAATCATGTCCCCCCTCTACGTTCCTCGAGCGAGTATAGTTGCAGTTTATTCAGTCTTTCCTCATATGGGAGGTTCTTGAGTCCCGAAACCATCCTGGTGGTCATTCGCTGAACCGACTCGATTCTCCGCACATCTTTTTGATAATGTGGTCTCCAGATTTGAACACAATATTCAAGATGAGGTCTCACCATGGATCTGTACAGGGGCATTATGACTTCGGGCCTCCGGCTGACAAAACCTCTACTGATGCATCCCACCATTTGTCTAGCCTTGGATGCAGCTTTCTCCACCTGCTTGGCAGTTTTCATGTCTTCACTAATGATTACTCCCAAATCACGTTCTGCCCTAGTCCTAGCTAAGGTCTCACCATTCAGAGGCTAAGTTCTGCACGGGTTTTTGCTGCCAAGGTGCATGACCTTACATTTTTTGGCATTAAAGCCTAGCTGCCAAGTCGAGAACCAATGTTCCAATAAGAGCAGGTCCTGTTCCATACTGTCGGGCAAGGTGCTGTTATCTACTATGTTGCATAGTTTGGCGTCGTCGGCGAATAGTGTTATTTTACCTTGAAGCCCTTGAGTCAGGTCTCTTATGTATATGTTGAAAAGGATCGGTCCCAAGACCGATCCCTGTGGCACTTCACTGGTCACCTCCGATGTATTGGAGGGGGTACCGTTAACCACTACCCTCTGGATTCTACCGCTTAACCAGTCATTGACCCATGTCGTCAATATCACTCCCAATCCCATCGATGTCATCTTGCTCAACAATCTGCGGTGTGGGACGCTATCAAAAGCTTTGCTGAAGTCCAAGTACACGACGTCTAGAGACTTCCCCATATCCAGTTTCCTTGTAACCCAGTCAAAGAAGCTGATCAGATTGGATTGACAGGACCTTCCCTTTGTGAATCCATGCTGCTGGGGATCCAGTAGATTCTCCTCGGTCAGAATCGTATCTGTTCCTTCACTATCTCAGTGAACAGGGCTCTCACATCGTTCAGAAATGGTTGCAGCCACTTCTCAGATAGCTTCATGATTCATTGAAGTAAAGCCTTGGGCCTTTCTGAATGAAACACCTGGGTCGCCCTAAACTTCTGTCTATACTGTTCAGTAGTGAAGCCAAGGTAATCTAAAATATGAGTCTTTACTACAGGGTAACTGTTAGCCTGCTCAGGACTTAGTGTCTGAAAGGCAGCTAAGGTCTCGCTGGCTAAGTAGGGTAATAGCCTGAGGCTAGCCTACAGCCATAGCAATTCACTTAAAAGAACTGAGAAAGTCATCAGGGGCATCTCCAGGTGCTATCTTACACAAGTTCAAGTGAGTAAGCTTGTTAAGTCTTACCAGAGTTAAGAACATAAGAATTGCCACTGCTGGGTCAGACCAGTGGTCCATCATGCCCAGCAGTCCGCTCACGCAGTGGCCCTCTGGTCAAAGGCCAGCACCCTAACCGAGATTAGCCCTACCAGCGCCCATTCTTGATCAAAAGGAACTTGTCTAACTTTGTCTTGAATCCCAGGAGGGTGTTTTCCCCTATAACAGCCTCCAGAAGAGCGTTCCAGCTTTCTACCACTCTCTGGGTGAAGAAGAACTTCCTTACGTTTGTACGGAATCTATCCCCTTTCAACTTTAGAGAGTGCCCTCTCATTCTCCCTACCTTGGAGAGGGTGAACAACCTGTCCTTATCTACTAAGTCTATCCCCTTCAGTACCTTGAATGTTTTGATCATGTCCCCTCTCAATCTCCTCTGTTCTAGGGAGAAGAGACCTAGTTTCTCTAATCTTTCGCTGTATGGCAGCTCCTCCAACCCCTTAACCATCTTAGTCGCTCTTCTCTGGATCCTTTCGAGTAGTACCGTGTCCTTCTTCATGTACGGCGACCAGTGCTGGACGCAGTACTCCAGGTGAGGGCGCACCATGGCCCGGTACAGAGGCATGTTGGAGTTGGAGATGTTACACTCGGTAGCGATTGTCCTGTCGGTTATGTGGCAGACAATTGTAAAATCTGTGTGAACACTTTATCTTGCTCCTGCATAGATGCCATCAGTTCTCCATGCTGCCGCCTCATGGTCTCTTGATTTGCCTACCAGCGTTCTTCGCTGGTCTTCAGGATCCCTCTTAGCTCTTCTTGCCGGCCAGCGTTGCTAACATCTGGACTTGCTCCATAGCAAAGTCCTAGAAAGCAAACAACAAAGAAAAACAATCCAAGTGTAGATGTATCACAAGAGCGTCCTGCCTTTGTAACTTTCCCAGACTCCATGCCTCCCCCAACCAGCACCACTTTATCCTCACCAGCCAGTACCCAGGAACTTTTACCCAATGTACTGGTGAGTCTTCGCCTGCGTGCTGTTTGGGTGTACCACTCGTGCTGTCACTGGTCTGGAACTGGGCTTTGGCTCGGTCCACCGCCAAGACTGGAACAGGGCTCCTGCTTGATACACCACCAGAACTGGAATGCTGCTCCTTATCAGTACTTCCTCCTTCTGGTTCCGGTCACTCTGACTCTGCCTCCGGATAGATCTCAGGATCAATACATCAGTCAGTTGTCAACAAAAATTAATCAGTAGCTTAGTAGTCTTTGCAAAAAAAAAAAAAGAAAGCAACTCCAATGGATAATCACCAAAATCCACAACATATCTTCAGCATTCAATCCACCAAAACAAAACTTACTTTTTTTCCCCCTTTCAGTTCCATAGTTCCACCTGCAGGAGGTGCTATATCCTACTCCCAATACCAAAACTTGTAGCCAGCACCAGAGCCTTAGGACGGAACTCTGCAGTGCCTCCAGTGGCCACAGACCAAAATTACACCGGCATGTGACTGAATGAAGTCACCCTGCAGGGCTTACAGGAACTAGACAAAAACCACCAACAAAGTTCCAAGATGGTAACAAAAGAAAATTTACTAGTCAAGTTAAAGTTCAGAATTGCTCACATTTCCATCATACCGAAAATACATACAACAAAAATGGCCAGAAGGAAACTCTGGCAGCATTCAGGATTTTAACTCCTGATGCAAACAGTTCTCCCTGTGTTTTATTTCTTCACAGAGCTGTTCTCCACCAAAGACTCTATTCCCAAGTCTGCTCCTAGCAGAGTTCAGGTAAGTACAGTTCAGAGAACAAAATTCAGTTCCTGGAGAATATATTTTATCATTCAAACATTCATAACCAAAACACAAAAAGCCTCCAGCCTAAAATAGAGAAGGGCTGAATAAAGAGGAGTGTCTCAAGTTTGCTTGACAAAAAGCACCAACAGCTTTTCAAAATTCTCACCCAGATGAATGAAAACTTCTCCCCATTAATAGAACACTCACAGCTTTACAGAATAGTGCACAGAAACCAAAATGAGAATAAGCAAAAACACAGTCCAGGAAGTCCATTAATGAGACTGGGAGCAGAAAAACAAACTCCCATACAACAATAGTCAAAAAAAGAAAAAAAAATAACAACTCACAGTCCTTGTGCTTAGCAAGTGCTGGTTGCCACTTCTACTTCCATTCCCTCAAGAGTGTTGCAAAAATCCTCAGCAGCTAGTTCCACTAGCAATTCCATTGGCATTTACTGGTCAGTTGCAAGTACCTCTGAAGTGACTTCTTCTCCATCCACTTCCATGGGAGCACAGGCATTACCCTCACTTGAGCCAGGAGGTTCCTCTTTAGGGAGAGCTCTGAGCCTTCTCCATAACCTTCCTAACAGCTTGTTCAGGACTGCTGGCTTTTCAAGGGGGGAGACACGCCCTGTTCTACCTGAGTTAGTACCCAGCTGATCCTCTCTTTGTTTCCCCCAGTGGTGAATTGGATAATAGTCACTCTGCCTACTCTCAGGTCTGGCTTTACACTCCAGGGTCCTAGCTCTGCTGTGTTCATGTGAAGGCCGGAGTAAAGTTTTCCCAATCCCAGGCTCTGGGTTGCTAGCATGCTTAGGGAGGTCTAAATCACAGTTCTTCAACCGCCGGTCCGCGGACCGGTGCCAGTCCACAGAAAATTCCTGCTGGTCCGCACAGGACCGGCGAGATCAACTTCTTCAATTTCCTGCCGGTTCGCGCAGGACCGGCAAGATCGAGGAGCTGTCCTTCGCGCAGGGTCGGAGAGATAATAGGGAGCTTCACACTGTGCTTTCTCCGCTCCCAGCGGCCCTCCTTACAAACGCAGCGATTGAAGAAGGAAGCCTTGGAGCTTTTGCTGAGTCGGGCCGCCTCTGATGATGCAACTTCCGCTTTCCTCAGAGACGGTGCGACCCAACAAAGGACCCAAGGCTGCCTTACTGAATCGCAGCGCTGGCAAGTAAGGAGAGTTGCTGGGAGGGGAGAAAGCTGCAGGGCATGGTGAAAAAAAAAAAAGGGACAGCTGCTACTGGACCTGGATAGGGAGAAGGAGAGATTCTGGTGGGAGGGGGAGGGAAAGGAGTCTGGGAAGCTGCTGGGTAAGGGGAAAAAGGGACAGCTGCTACTGGACCTGGATAGGGAGAAGGAGAGATGCTGCTGGGAGAGGAGGAGGGAAAGGAGTCTGGGTAGCTGCTGGGTAAGGGGGAAAAAGGGACAGCTGCTACTGGATCTGGATAGGGAGAAGGAGAGAGGCTGCTGGGAGGGGAGGAGGGAAAGGAAAGGGAAGAGAGTTACTGCTGGACAGGGGGAGGAGGAAAGGGAGAAGAAAAAAGGAAGGAAACAGCTTGCAGGGAGATTAGAGGAGGGGAAGGGGAGAGACAGGAATGAGATGGGAAGGGGGGTCAGCAGAGAAATTGAGAGGGACAAAGATGCTAGATCTGGTATAGGAGAGATAAAAATGAAGAGAGCAGTGAAGCTGGAGTGAATCGTGTAAAAAGGAGAGTGGGGCATAGGCTGGATGGAAAGGGGAGAGGGGCATAGAAAGAAGACAAATACTATATGGAAGGGGGAGAGGTCAGACAGTAGATGGAAGGGGCAGATGCTGGATTGAAGAGACAGAGAGGGCAGACACTGGAAGGAAGAGAGTGAAAAGAAGATGAAAGCAGAAACCAGAGACAACAAAAGGTAGAAACAAATAATTTTATTTCTATTTTGTGATTAGAATATATCAGATTTGAAATATATATCCTGCTAGAGACATAACTGGGGACTGCAGTATTCTGTTAGCATGATATTTCTATGAACTTGGCTTGCTCAGTTTTCTTGATAGTAGAGGGGATATATGTGAAGGGGAGGGGAGACAGGGGTTTTGTTGGTCCGTGCTCTGTATATTTGTATTTATAAAATCACAATTGTTCAGAATATTGTTTCTTTTTATACTTTAATAAAATACGTTCAATATAAAATCATAATTGCGGCTTGTGCAGATGGGATCAGATGGTTTGCGGGGACCGAGCTTGCGGAGATGGGGCGTAAACGGGGTTTTAAAATTTTAGTCCTAGTAGTTTGCCGGTCCACAAAATAATTCTTTTATTTCTGCCGGTCCACGGGTGTAAAAAGGTTGAAGAACACTGGTCTAAATAGTGGAGTGGCCGGGCTCTGGGCACCCCCTTTTTGGGTCTCCTATCTCATTTTCTACCGGCACCCACAGGGACCTTGGCAGGCATGGAGCCTGACTGGTCACAATATGATATATAAACCACTTTGATTGCAATTATAGAGAGGTAGTATACCAAATCTCATTCCATTTACCAATAATTAATTGCTAATAACTCAAAAACGAATTTGCTCATGGATCTGAGATCCATGCCCACATTTAGTCAACCTTTATAGAATCTGGAGGATAGTGCCTAAATTTAGATGACCAGTATAAAGAGCAATTCTATAACTGGGCACCCTCATTTACAGTATACAGTATAATCTAGAGAAGAGGAGGGACAGGGGAGATATGATACAGGCGTTTAAATACTTGAAAGGTATTAATATACAGTATACAGACTACCAGCACATGCGTGGATAAATGTATTCTTAGGATTGGCAGTAAAGCAACTGTAAGAGTTCACGTAAGTGACAAAGAGTGCATATGCAGGGGGGTCATTCATTTGGGTAGAACATGGAAGGGATTTGGATGGTGCTGCCACTTATACATACAACTTACAAAATGCTGTAACTTATATTCCCCCTTAGGCACCACAGTTATACCAGCTGATATATCTTTGGGCAGCTAAATATAAGACACACTGATATCTGGTTACTCTAGTATTCTATAACAGAATCTGGGGGCCCACATGCCCTTATAGGGTAAATTTGATTCTGATGGCACATTCACCCATTTTCTCTGACCCCAAGCCCTCCCATGACACACTCACCCTGTTACTCTGCTCTCAATCCCCCGTATCACATTCACCCCCTCTATTCTTTCCCCAGTCCCCACCCCCTGGCACATGATTCACCTCTTTGCTCTCAAACCCTCATTGCACACTCACCTTTTTTTTCTAACTCCGTATTTTCAGCCATTGCAGTAGCTCTGCTCACTCTCTCTTCTCTCCTGCTGAGCTCCCGCAACAAAGAGGAAGTGACCTACTACACACTAGGTTACTTCCTCCTCTTTTGCCGACCTGCTTATGTGAACTGCGAGATCAAAGGTCACATACTGTACAGTCAGTGTAAGCCAGCACAGGAGGGGAAAGTGACATGCTGTGCAATGGTTTATTTCTTCCTCTTCTTGTCGCAGGAGCTTAGCGCTGGAGGGGAAAAGAGTGAACAGAGTCGCTGCTGCCTGTGCTGTGCCTGCACTGAATTCTGCACATGTGCAGAATTCTGCATGTCCTGTGGAAATGAGGAATTATGTACAAATTCTGTGTGCGCAGAATTCTGCCAGGAGTAAATAATCCAGGAGACTTATGATCAAGGCATGCACAAGAGTTATAAGTGCAGCTTTATCTAAAAGAGGTATAATTGATCTAATATGCTGAACTGCATGAAAGCAGGCCCATGGGAAAGATGAGATTTCATCATTAAAGGTCAGATCAGTATCTAAATGGAAACTTAGAATTGTGTTACTGAAAATTCATGGGTAAGGGGGTTATATATTTAGTAGCTATTACTACACTTGTAACCCTTTTGAATATTGGAACAGTAGTAGTGTCAATCTTGTCATAAAAAGAATTCTATGCCTGATGTCTGATTTTTTTAAAGAGGAAATGGACTACATTTTATTATTCTGAAGAAGGAAGTATATGGTTGGATAAATATCTACTAAAGGAAATTAAAGACATGAGACATAAGAATTGTCATACTGGCTCAGAGCAAAGGTTTATTTAGCCCAGTATCCTGCTTCTAAAAGTGGCTACGCCAGGTGTCAGGTACCTGTCTGAATCCCCAAACTTAGCAAGATTCCATACTATCTACCTCCTAGGATAAGCAATAGTTTTCCCCAGGTCTACTTTAATAATGTTTTATGAACTTTACCTCTAGGAATTTGTCCACACCATTTTTAAAGACATTAGTTGTTTTTACAACATCCTCTAGCAATGAGTTTAGCTATGTGTTGGGTGAAAGCGTATTTTCTCTTGTTTTGAAAGTATTACTATATAGCTACATGGCACGTTCCCAACTGCATAGTGTGTCCCCATGAAGTATCTCAGAATTACCTGTTTATATACATATCATGGGAATCATATTAAGGTGAGACTTTCTTTAAATATTCAAAGCATCTGAGGCTGGTGCATGTATAACATAATAACATAGTAGATGATGGCAGATAAAGGCCCGAATAGTCCGTCCAGTCTGCCCTTACCCTCTCTTTAAATTACTGATTTAATTTAAATTTTCCTTCTTAGCTCTTTCTGGGCCAGAACCTAAAGCTCTGCCTGGTACTGTACTTAGGTTCCATCTACTGAAGTCTCCATCAAAGCTCACTCCAGCCCATCTAAACCATCCTAGCCATCGAAGCCCTCCTTAGCCATCCTCAACTAAATGGCCATATATGGACTAAAAAGTTGCACAGGGGCAGAAATCCCGCCCATCCCTTCCCGTCCCCGCCAGGATCCTCTCCGTCCCCACCCATCCCCGCCAGGATCCTCTCCATCCCCACCCGTCCCTGTCAGGATCCTCTCCGTCCCCACCCATGTTAAGCAAGGAATTACCTCCATCCCCATCCATCCCCATAAAAAGCAGCAATTACTTCTGACAGGATCATCAATTCCATAGTTTCTTTTGTGTTTGTGCTGCTGTTTTCCTTGTGGAATCTCTTTGGTGGAACCCTTTTGTTTCCTGTTCAGGTAATTAACTTATAATCCCCCTCTTTTACTAAGGCTGATGTGTTCATTATATTATATGGACAAACCCTGCTTCCAAAGCCTTCCATCCCCGTGGGAGTCCCGTGGGCCAGAAGGGGGTCCCCGTGGGAGTCCCGTGGGTTAGGGGGTATTCCCACGGGACCCACGGGATTCCCACGATCCCCGTTCCCGTGCAGACCTCTAATATGGGCACAGACCCTATGCAAGTCTGCCCATTATTTTCTGATTCAAGATTGTCTGTGTTCATCCCACGCTTTGGGGGGATGAACACAGGGATATGGATGTATTTGTTTTTGCAATTTATAGTGTCTGATATATCTTTATGTATGCATAAAGGTAATATTGAATGGCCACATTTTGGAAGGAAAGCCTCATTCAGGTTTTCTTCAGAAAATTAGCTTTACTGACAGACAAAACTTTCCCAAAGCGTGGGATGAACACAGACAATCTTGAATCAGAAAATAATGGGCAGACTTGCATGGGGTCTGTGTCCATATTAGAGGTCTGCACAGGAACGGGGATCGTGGGAATCCCGTGGGTCCCGCGGGAATACCCCCTAACCCACGGGACTCCCACGGGGACCCCCTTCTGGCCCACGGGACTCCCACGGGGATGGAAGGCTTTGGAAGCAGGGTTCGTCCATATAATATAATGGACACATCAGCCTTAGTAAAAGAGGGGGATTATAAGTTAATTACCTGAACAGAAAACAAAAGGGTTCCACCAAAGAGATTCCACAAGGAAAACAGCAGCACAAATCCTGTGGATTTTTAAAAATTATTCCTCACTGCATTTTTTTTCTTGGAAATTATGATTGGACAATGTCTGAATTGATATTATGATTTGTTAATTTTTGTTTCAAGATAGTATTATTTGGGGGGGATGGGAAATCTGTGTTTGTCTTTTGTTTTGTTTCAAATGTTAAGCAACTAATGGGCGAGCAGGATAATATGTATGTAGCAAATGTGTAAACCGCATAGTTTTATGCGGTATATAAATTGTTTAATTAATTAATTACATTTTATAGCCACTACATCCACAGTTATAAGTGTTTTACATAACAACATTCATAATAACTAATGTCAAACAAATATTCAGCATACAATTAAAACATACTAAAATGTACACTTTTTCTTGTTTTTACTATACAGTATATATAGAAACTTTAAAAAAAAGGTCTGCCTGCCAAAAAGTCAAGAAAAAATCAATTAATTTACATTTTATATTCCCTTTCAAATAAAGTTTTAATGTGTTTTCTAAATTGCATCACATCTGAAGACTGCTTAATTTCAATTGGTAGCACATTCCACAGTACTACTCCTTGAATTGACAGCATAGATTGACGAATTCTCGTTTATCTTACCACATACAATGACAGAATTTCAAGTTTCATCTGATTCTCAGAGCACAAAGTTCTCTCTGGCTGATAAAAATGAAACAGTGAATTCAAGACGACAGGACCTTTATCATTCAGTATTTTGAAAATCAAGCACAAAGTTTTGAATTCAATATGCAGAACAACAGGAAGCCAGTGTAAGCTGTATAAAATTGGTGTTATAAGCTCATATCTGGGAGCTCGAGCTATAGTTCATGCTGCAGCATTTTGTGCAAGCTGTAAAGCATGCAACATATACTTAGGCAAGCTTAAAAAATGCATGCATTATTATGGACCTGATATGAACTTAAATGTTAACATTGAGGGCTCATTTTACTAAGGTGCGCTAGTGTTTTTAGCCACGCACAAGATTAGCGCGCATTAGCCGAAAAATTACCGCCTGCTTAAAAGGAGGCAGAAGCGGCTAGCACACGTGGCATTTTAGCATGTGCTATTCCGCGCGTTAAGGCCCTAACCCACCTTTGTAAAAGGAGCCCTGAGTCTAACAGGACGCCCAAGTATTTACATTGATGAAGAACAGGAACCTCAGTCTTATCCAGCATTATAGTGGACAGAAATCTTTCCAACTGCTCTTTCTGACCCACATATAACACTTCGGTTTTATCAACATTCAGCTTTAACTGATTTGATGAAGCCATGTTTCAACAATTTGGAAACAATTCTAAAGGTGTATCAGTGCGTCAACCATCAATTCATGTACTGAAATCATAAATTGTATGTCATCAGCATATACTCTGAAGCCCACATCTAATTTTCTTAATTCTTTACAGAGGGGATCATATATATATATACCGTATTTGCCGGCGTATAAGACGACTTTTCAGTACCTTAAAATCCTCCCCAAAGTCGGGGGTCGTCTTATACGCCGGGTACTGTTTACATGCCCTTACTTTACATGCCCTAACATCTCCTTCCTTACCTCCTTACGGTGCTTACGGTACTAGTAAACCTGCCGGGACATCAGCGGGTGCCAGTTCAAAAAATACTTTCCACTTTCAACGGTGCTCAGAATCCAAGATGGAATGTAAGAACTCAGAGTGGGGGATTAACCCCTACCAGAACTCTTGTGGTATCTATCATTGCACCATGACTGCTGTGAAAAGTTGTTTTGAAACATTGAATAAGATAAGTGATACTTTGTAACTTGCACACTTTCAAATTGCTTATAATGTATGAATGATTCAAAGGTTAAGTAACTTAGCTGAAGATTGCTGCTAGCGTTAGTTTGGCTGGGTCCTGACGCGTTTCGCCTTACTCCAAAGTATACAGATTGAGATCTTTAAGTTTGTCCCCATACATTTCTGGCAGTATTTTATAAAAGGCTCTGCCAACTATGGCACCTTTTGTAAAATACCTATAGAGATAGGCAGAAGTGCAAATGTACAGGAGCATTACATGCCACAAAAGACCCCATGCAATGTATCCTCAAGTGCTCCTGTTGCATTCTGCCCTGTCCACTTTTATGACATAAGTAAGGGAAGTCAATTGACGGTGCACAATTTTGATACTCTGTCTTCCCTTGTGCCCAATGCAGCTGCATAAGTCACCCATAGCTAGCTATGATCCAGCATATGAATTTGCTGGGCCTCAAAAGGAGCCATTAAATATCCTATATAATAAAATGCTAGCCGCGCATGCGCACTCAGACCTGCGTGATCTGTGATCCATGTTCCATGATCTGTAGGTCCATGGCCAGAGTGCGTATGCGGCGGTCAGACAAAGCGCGAGAAACAGACTCGAGCGCCGTGGCCGACTGAGGATCATGGGAGGATGCGCCGGAGGGGGAGGTACATATCGCTTCTGCACATACCGGTACAAACCTCCCTCCAGCGTTGGCCGCCGCAGCACAGTTAAACAGGCTGCTTCTCGGCTTTCTCCTGCAGTTGAGTCCCTCTGCCGCGTCACTGATGACGTCATCAATGACGCAACAGAGAGACTCAACGGCAGAAGAAAGCCGGGAAGCAGCCTGTTTAACGTGCTGCGGCTGCCAACGCTGGAGGGAGGTTTGTTATTAAAAGTCATCTCGCTGGGAGGGTCGAAGAGTCAGCGGGGGTTGGGCTGGGAGGGGAGAGAAGCGTCTGCCTCGGGTGCTTCAGGCAGCAGCAGCGTTTACAATTCGCTGCTGTTGGGGCTTCAGGCCTTCCTCTCTGGCAAGTCCTGCCTACTTCCTGTTTTCATGAAGACAGGACCGGCCAGAGAGAAAGACCTGAAGCCAGAAACAGCAATGAATTGTGAATGCTGCTGCTGCCCGATGAAGTAGTTCAAGGAGGAAAGGGAGCAGAGGGGGAGATAATGGCTTGGACGGAAGAAGAGATGGCAGGGCATGGAGGGAAGGAGGAAGGTATGCCAGACCAAGGGAAAAGGAAGGAGGAGATGGAGAGAGGCCATATGGAACAGAGAGAGAGAGGGTGGACACTGGATGGAAAGAGAAGAGAGGGCAGTGAATGGAAGGGGCAAGACAGAGGGTGAATAGTAGATGGAAGGGGTAGAGAGAGGGAGACAGACACTGAATGGAAGTGTGGAGGACAGGGGGAGCAGCATGCAGAATTGAGGGAAGAGGATAGAGTTAGAAATAAAGATAGACAGGGGGCCAGGAAAAGACACAGACAGAAAGAATGACAGCATCCAAGGAGAGAGAGACAAATAAAAAAAAAACAAAAACAGACAGACATCTACTCTAGCACCCTGCACGCATAAAATGGTCCCTGCGGTCTTGCCGGCTCCCCCTCACTCACAGTAAGTAATTTCTTTGTCGGCAATCCCCCCTCGAACCCCTCCTCGAAGCACCTGAACCCCCGTTGACCCTTCCATCGCGGTCTGACCCTCTCATCCCTTCCCGCCGTCTGACTGACTCACTTAGTCCCTTGACGCCACCCTTCCCTTCCCGTGGTCCTGACCGTTGACTCTCCCATCACGATATGGCCTTCCCATCCCTTCCCGCCGTCTGACTGACTTAGTCTGACTGACTTAGTCCCTTGCCGCCCCCCTTCCCTTCCTGCGGTCCCGACAAACCTGCCCACTCCAGCAGTGTCCAAAGCACTCTACACATGCTGCTTCAGGGTTTTCTACTGCCCTGATTTGCTCTGCTGCATCTCTGATGATGTCATCAGGGACGTGCCACAGTAAATCAGAGCAGTAGAAGGCCCCGAAGCAGCGTGTGTAGAGTGCTGCGCTGCTTCAGTCGGCAGGTTTGTCGGGACCACGGGAAGGGAAGGGGGGGCGGCAAGGGACTAAGGGAGCCAGCCAGACCGCGGGAAGGGAAAGGGGTGGTAGGGGAAAATGCTGCTGCTGCACAGGGAAGTGGTGTGGGGGAAGGGAAATGGAGGGAGAGGGAATGCTGGTGCGGCTGCTATATAGGGAAGTGGGGGGAAGGGAAATGCTGGTGCGGCTGCACAGGGAAGTGGGGTGGGGGGAGGAAAATGCTGCTGCTGCTGCACAGAAAAATGGAGGGGGAGGGATAGAAGGAAAGACAGACAGTGGGAGGGAGGGAGACAGAAAGAAAAGAAAAAAGATACAGGGACAGGGAGAGACACAGAAAGACAGAGACAAAGGGGGCCAGGGAGAGACAGACAGAAAGAAAAACAGTGGGAGGGAGAGACAGAAATAAAGAAAGACAGATAGACATAGATTCTAGTACCCGTTAATGTAATGGGCTTAAATACTAGGGGCCCACAAAGAGACAGTCAGGGAGGGGGAGAGGGAAAGGGGGCTGCTTTCTAGCACCAGTTAATGTAACGGGCTTTAACACTAGTATATATATATTCATGTAGAAAAATATGTGGCATGAACTTGGCAGCTTTCACATGGAAATGTTGGTAGCTTCCACCAGGAAGTGGTAATTTTAAAACATCCACATGTAAGTGCTACTGTTTGCACATAATGTTTATAATGGGTCAGTTATGCTCAAAAATTGGCTTTTTTGAAAATTTACTAGAGCTGAGTGAGCAAATTTTTGCTCAAAATTTCCTTAAATTCTTAGGGCCTGTTTTACAAAGTCGCGCTAGCGGCTGCAGCGCGGTAACGGCCCCGAAGCCTATAGAGATTTAAAGGGCTTTGTTGCTGTTGCCGCGCAGCTTTGTAAAACAGGCCGTTAGATTTAGGAACTGCTGGGTTGGATTTAAAGCAGTGAAAATAAGCTAAGAGCTTATCAGGCCAATATTTATGAACATAATATATATATTTTTTTCTGAAATATTTTTTATTAATTTTACCAAGTAAATACATCAAATACAAATAACACTAGCAACATAAATTAATTACATACAATAATACACTATTATATTACATTACATTAGGGATTTCTATTCCACCATTACATTACATTACATTACATTAGGGATTTCTATTCTGCCTGTGCCTTGCGGTTCTAGGCGGATTACAATAAAGATGATATCTGGACATTTCCAGTAGAATTACATTACAGGAGAAGAGTAGATTACAAGTAACAGTGAAGAGTTACAATACATTCAATATCGCAGCAGATATAACGTAGCCACGGATTACAATAAGGAAGATATCTGGGCATTTCCCGTAGAATTACATTACAGAAGTGTTAATTACAGGTAATAGTGAAGAATTACAGTACATTCAATATCACAGGAGATGTTACATAGCAACTGAGTCAATTTACAACTGGTGGAGAATAAGAATTACAATATATTCTAGATTATAAAGGATGTTACATGAGATGAGTCAAGTTTCTTCGGATGGAGAGTAGCATCATATGCCTATATGTGGAGGTGTATTTATTGTTTTGATGATTGCATGATGTTGGTTAATTAATGTTGATGATATGGACAGTAGGGGTGTTTAGTTTGGGTTGGATAAAGAGATTCTATTCCCAAAGGAATTGGTTGGTAACTCATTAGATGGCGGTTTAGATTGATGGGAGGTATTTTTTGAACAGTAGTGTTTTTATTTCTTTTCGGAACTCTTTCATGTCTGTAATTTCGATCAGTAATTTTGAGATGTCGGAGTCAATATTAGCTGCCTGTGTCCCTAGTAGGTTATCATAAAGTTTCTTACGTCGAGTACCATTGAGAGGAGGGTAGGTGAAAATGTTCTGTGTTCTCCTTCTTCTGGATAATAGATAGTAGTGAAAGCGGTTGTTTAGGTAGCTGGGTGCCGCTCCGTGGGTTACTTTGAATAGGAGACAGTAGAGTTTGAATTGTATTCTTGCTTTTATTGGTAGCCAGTGAGATTCTGTGTATGCTTTGGTAATGTGGTCGTATTTGCTGAGTGAGTATATGAGTCTGAGGGCTGTGTTCTGGATGGTCTGTAGTTTTTTTATTGTGTTGATTGGGCAAGGTAGGTAAAGGCTGTTGCAGTAGTCTACCATACTTAGCACGAGGGATTGGACAATGATTCTGAATTGGTCTTTATTAAAGAATTTTCTTATTTTTCTCAGATTTCGCATTGTGAAGAATGCTTTTTGGATGATTTTATGGATTTGTGTTTGCATAGTGCAGCATCTGTCTAGTTGTATTCCCAGGATTTTGAGGGAACTCTGTATTGGGTATTTGATTGAGTTTACTTCCAGTTCTGTTAGGGATGGTTTTTTGTCCTTCTCTAGTAGTAGGAATTTAGTTTTGTCCGTGTTCAGCTTCAACTTATGATTTGTCATCCATTTTTCTGCTGTTTCCATTGTAGTTTTCAGGCGTCCTGTGGAGATGGGGTCGTGGATGTCGAATGGAAGGAGGATGGTTATGTCGTCCGCATAGCTGAATGATGTTATGTTTAGGGCATCTAGGGTGCTGCCTAGGGAAGCAATGAATAGGTTGAAAAATATGGGAGAGAGGGGAGAGCCTTGTGGCACTCCGCAGGGGTTAGACCATGGTTCTGATAGTATTTCTTTTGACTTGACTCTATATGTTCTTGTTTTAAGGAAGCCTTGGAACCAGTTGTGCACTTTACCTGAGATTCCTATTGCGTCTAGAATCTGGAGAAGTAGGGAATGGTCCACTAGATCGAAAGCCGCTGAGAGATCAAGTTGGATGATTAGCAATCTGTTTCCTTGGCTGAGGTGTCTTCGGGCTATATCTAGTAAAGATACCAGGAGAGTTTCTGTACTGTGGTTAGTTCTGAATCCGGATTGGGATGGATGTAGGATGTTGTGGGCTTCTAGGTACATGGATAGCTGTTGAGCCACTAGACCTTCTATTATTTTGACGTATGTAGGGATAGAAGCGATTGGCCTGTAATTTGACGGGTTATTTATTAGACCTTTGGGGTCTTTCAGTATAGGGGTTATTATGATTTCTCCAAGGTCTGGTGGGAACTGGCCTTCCCTGAGTGTGGTTTGCAACCACAACGTGTAGCTAGCTTTGAAGTTGGTGGAAGCTGTTGCTAGTAGGTATGATGGGCAGTTGTTCAGGTCGCATGAGGACTTGCAGTATTTTTTATATAGCCTGTTCAGTTCTGACCACTGGGTTGTAGGGAAGTTGGTCCAGGACCTGTCTGCTGAGATGGCTTCGTCTGTTGTGGGTTTTATTAGGATATCTTCTATGTTGTTTTGTGAGTTATTGAATGTTGTTCTGATTGTAATGATTTTATTTTTGAAGTGATCTGCTAATTGAGAGGCTGTTGGTGTTAGGTTTCCCTGGGTGGCTAGGCATGGTTTGGTATCGGTGAGGTTTCTTACTAGGTTGAAAAGTTTTTTTGTGTCTGGTTTGTCAGTGCCAATGAGATTGGAGTAATAGTTTTTTCGTTTTTCCTTCAGTTTGATTTTGTATTGCTTGATTTGGATTTTCCATTCTGTTTTGGTGTTATCTTGTTTCTGTTTTTTCCATGCCCTTTCTAGTTGTCTACATTTCCTTTTTAGATGTAGGAGTTCTGTGTCAAACCATTTGTCTGATTGTCTACATATTTTATTTTTTGGTTTTAGTGGTGCTAGTTTGTTCAAGGTCTGTTCGCTGATAGACCGCCAGGTATTTATGAATTCACTAGGGTTGCTGGAATCTATTGCAGGATCTACTGCTCTCCAGAATGTGGTGGGATCAATTTTCTGTCTGAACATAGTGCTTATTTTGGGAGGAGTGGGTTTATTTTTATTATGCTCCCATTTGATGGTGAAGTTGTATTTATAGTGGTCCGACCATAGGGTGGGCTGCCAGGTGCCGTTGGTGATTTTGATATGTTGTGTGTTGAGATTAGGGGATGAGTATGCTGCAATATCGAGTTGATGACCTTTTTCGTGTGTTGGTTCTGGGTTGAGGATCTGGTACGATAGGGTATTGAGGTATGATAGCATTTCTACTACTTGTTTGGAGGTGTGGTCTTCTAGGTGGAGGTTTAAATCTCCGAGGATCAGATTATTTGTAGAGGAAAGAGAGTTCTGGAGGATGAACTCTTCTAGTTCTTGTTTAGTGGTGTTCCATTTTCCTGGGGTGATGTAGCATAGAAGGCAGTTTAGATTTCCTGTCAGTGTGTTATCTGAAAGTTGGCAGGCTAGTAGGTCTAAGTGAGGTGTGGAGTGCTTGGCTAGGACTTTGATATTGAAGTTGTTTTTTACTATGATTGCTAGCCCTCCTCCTCTTCTGTTGTCTCGGCATACTAATTCAATTTTGTATCCATTTGGACAAATTTCGATGATGTGAGGGTCTGTGTCTGCTGTGAGCCAGGTTTCAGCAAGGAAGAGGCATCCTAGGTTGTCTTTAATTAGCCAGTCTTTGATTAGTTCTGTCTTTGGGCTTACCGATCTTATATTTAGGTATGAGCATGCTATTGATGTGATTTTTGTGAGAGGGATAGGGGTAGGAGCTATATTTGTGAGTATTTTTTGTGATGTCTGTAGTCTTTGTGAGTTTGTCTTGGTATTTGTTGTATGTCTTTTTCCCCAGATTGAGGGTATGCTTGTATGGTTGGATGATGAACAGAGGATTAAGGTTCTTGGGGTTTGGAGTTTCCTGGTTTGTAGGAAGGGTTTGTGTGGTACTGTGATGATTGGGATTGATTGTGTGTGGTATCCTGCTGTTTTCCATTTGTCTGTGAAGAGGGAAAGCAGTAGTAGGGCCAAGATGAGTTTGGGTGTACTCGTATCCATTGTGTGAGTGGTAGAGAGTGGTTGTTGTAGGGTTTGCTGGTACTTTTGAGGGCCTTAGTAGTTAGATTTCTAGTTAGTGTTAAATTTAAGTGGCTCCCTTGCTGGGCAGGAGAGAGGCGGAGCAGGGCTTCCACGCGCGCCTCGTGCAGGCAGGGCAGGCAAAGGCTCCCGATGGAGCGATTCAGATGCAAAATCCCGGACTCGGGGGAGGGGCGGAGCGGGGCTCACACGCACACCTCGGCGGCAGGGCAGGCAAAGGCTCCCGATGGAGCGTTCAGAGGCAAAATCCCGGACTCGGGGGAGGGGCGGAGCGGGGCTCACACGCGCACCTCGGCGGCAGGGCAGGCAAAGGCTCCCGATGGAGCGATTCTGTATCAAAATCATCAGAATAGAGGAAATAACCTAAAACAAATTAAAACATAAAATAAAACAAAATGAGCATAATATTTAAGTTCCCAAATTTAAGATAAATGTTCAGCTAAAAAATTTAACTGAAAATAGGGCACAAAAGCCCCCTTTTACCACAGGCCAGCGAAGTAAATGTTCTGATGCTCATAGGAATTGAATGAGTGTTGGCACATTTACATTTACAAAGCTCTACCGTGGTTTGATAAAAGGGGCCCAAATATAGAAGGCTAATTTAGGAGCATAAATTAAGGAACCCAGCATATTGAGCCCAATAATAATAATGTAGCTGTCCTATTTTTCAAACTTAACATGTAAGTGACTGCAGTTAAGTTGTGAGTTTGCAATTTTTATTTTTCTTTATTTTGGAGGCAGAAGTAACCAGCAGGGAGATTAAAATAGGATTAATCCCTTAATTTTTTGTATAAAGTCCTGTTCAAAAGCACTTGTTTAAAATATTTTTGTGCTCTTAAGATGGTATGAAACCTGAGAGGAAATTCTTTCCTAAAAACATATATTCCCTTTATCAAATGGGAAATACATGTGTAAATTTTTACCTTGTCTTCTAACCTATAAAGGATGGTCCTGCATGGTTGTAGTGATACTGTTGTGTGGGACTTCCTTGCTGCACTAGAACCTGGACAGCATGACATTAAAAATGGAATCAGGAGTTTTACTTTATATCAGAAAAATCTAAAGAATAATGTCAGGCCAGCCATGAAGTCAAACTGAATTGAAAGTTGGTTGTGCAGAATGGCTTCAGAAGATGATATTTGTGATCCACTGAGCGAAAAGGCACCACAGGGTAGGGTTACAAATAACAGAGATAAGGTTATAAAAGTTGGAGGGGTAAATAAGGTTTGTGTACTATAATTGGACTATGCAAATTTTTTTGCACAACTATTTTTGTAATATCCTACAGCCTACCAACTGCAAGTGCTTAAAAGACAACTGAAGTAGGGTATGTGATTTGGGGGTTAATTACCTTTTTTATTGAGAAATGTTTCTCATTTTTTAAAAAGATGTAATTTATCCACATCTGAGGCTAAAATTTGGCAGGATTAGGCTGTTCATATCCTTTTACCTTGTAATATAAATAAATCACATACTCTACCTTTAGTACTTTTTCACTCAGCGGGTCAAAAGTTTTGTTCTGGACTGGTAATTAAAACCTACTGAAATACAAGAAAGCTTTGCACCCCTCCCCCCCCATACCCCTTGAAATCTGTGTACTATAGATTTCTTTATGTAAATAGCAATTTTGGGAAATCAATACACTGTATATACATGTATGTAACCTATATGTATAAATGCCACTATTTATATGTGGAGATTTTCTATAATACTATCCATACTGTATATCACAGTTCTGAGCTATAAGGATTTTGTTGTAAGAAAGAACAAGGAGGTGGCTAATCCATGTAGAAATTGACTTCACAGGCTAATGAATGAAGCAATACGTTGCTGTGTTATCCTATGTGTATACTTGGAAATAAAAGACTACAAATAGGTTGTTAATGATATCTTATTATTAGCCTCAGATAATACATTTTGTCTAGATTTCAGATGTTATACTTGACCACCTATCTTCGCCTCCTGCATCCCATCCTTCTGCTAAATCTATTTAGGCCCTTTGAAACACACACTGATTAAATATAACCTACAATGTAATTCTCTATCAAGGCTACATCATCCTTGGTTCACTTTCTACTGACCTAATGAAGAGTATACAACTTTTGAAAATTAATCATAAATAACTTTCTAAAAAGGGGATTGCCTGCTTGATGGTCTTTATTTTTTTTAATGAGAAATGAAATAGATCTTGCTTATATAGTCAAAGGGCATTTCTTAATCCATTTTGAATATTCTAAATAATACTACAATTCACTAAAACAGGTTATTGTTTCCAATAGGACAGTGGTTCTTAAATCTGTCTTGATGGAAAGAAATTTGCATGCCTACTTTATAAGCAAATCTTGCTAATGCATATTCATTAGGGATATCTTGAAAATCCAACTGGCTGGGGGTTCCCCAGGACAGGTTTAAGAACCACTGCACTAGGGTTTAAAAACGATTCAACACAATTTAGTATAAATTATTAGCAAGAAATTAGTGCAATACAATAAAGAAAACTGTATGTAGAATAATATTAAATGTCTAATTTCACTGACTGTAGAGAGGGTAATTATAAAACAGTACACCTATATCAGAGTAGCAAAATTAAAATTATTTTATAAAGGTAAGCACTAATCAAATTGTTCCTTTAAATGATTAATAAAAACACAGCACCAACAATAATCCCCACAAAACCAAGGACTTAATGTAGGCCATGCTCAGGTATCCTGTGATGGTTTTTAGATCAGCAAGCATTGTCCATTTGCTAAACAATAGAATTGAATTTTTAGCACTGGGGCAGGTCAGAGATTAGCATGTGATCCCTTATTGCCTACAAGTTAGGTGGCGATAGGGCAGTGGCGTACCTAGGGTATGTGGCACCCGGGGCCCATCATTTTTTGACACCCCCCCCCCCCCATGTAAAAAAAATTTTTTATTTTTTTTTGCAATAACCATGAAATGGAATAAATGGTCAGAATAGAAACAGGCAGTGAAAATTTTCTTTTATTGAACCTCATATATGTAACCATTATTCCAAACATAACAAAACATAAATTATGTCTAAATTGTCATGACATTAGAAGTACATATGGAGTAGTTGCAGACAGTGGCGTACTTAGGGTATGTGGCACCCAGGGCCCATCATTTTTTGACACCCCCCCCCATCTATATGAAAAATATGATTTTTAGTACCAATCTACATATCGCACCACAAGAGTGTACCTAGGAAAAGGCTGCATCTTAAACACTGCAGTGAGCACTAGAACACCAACACATACATTGTAAAACTAAACAAGCCAGATCCCGCACAGTCAATTGGTCCTGTAGTCAATGCCAACTGAAAACTATGTCTTTTTCATACACACAGAACAGAGATACACCCTCGCCCAAAATGGAATAATCACAAACTAAAAATAGAAATATGTAGACAAAAGTTAAACTGATCCGCCAAGAAACCAGACCCTGGATACAATGCAACACCACAAAAAACAGTAACACATGTCCTCTAATACAGTGCAAAATATAAAGACAGTAGATGTAAATTTGAAAAAACTGATACATAACAATCACCACTTTATAAATTAACAAATAAAAATAAAACAAATAATGAGATATAAAAAAATACAATTTTATTGGACTAATCCCCGTAAGCTCGGTCCCCATCCCCGCAAACCACCTGATTCCATCCACACAAGCCTTGAATTCTTTATATTAAAGTATAAAAAGAAACAATATTCTGTACAATTGTCAATTTATAAATCAGCGTCTTCTCCCCACTCTCTTCCCCATTTCCCTTCAGCATCCTCAGCCCACTCTCTCTCCACTTTCCTTCAGCGCACGCACATAAAAACAAGCAAGTAATTTTATATCATTTTCATTCTATTCATTCATAGAAATTAAAGTCTAGATAATGCCAGTCACATAACAAAACATGATTTTACAAAAATAATTCCCTGCAGTCAAGCCTGCAAGGATTATTAGATGTCTTTCAGCAGTTCCCCTCCCTCCCTCCCCCTTACCTTTGTGGCCAAGTCAAAATGATCTACCAACAATAAAATTTTAAAAACACAAAGCACGCTGTACGCAGAGAAAATGTTAATTATCATTTATATTCTGCGGGTTTTCAAAGAGGTCAAGGCAGATGACTTTATGCAATGTCACCTCAGTAACAACTATACAAAAATAGACAAATATTCCCCCTCCCTTTTAACTAAACTGCGATAGCGGTTTTTAGCGTAGGGAGCTGCGCTGAATGCCCCACGCTGCTCTCGACGCTCATAGGCTCCCTGCGCTAAAAAAACTCTATTGCGGTTTAGTAAAAGGGGGCCATAGTGCAAAATATAGACAGCAGATATAAATTTTCAAAACGGACACATTTTGATCACTAAGTTGAAAATAAAATCATTTTTCCTACTTTTTTGTCTGGTGATTTCATGAGTCTCTGGTCCTTCTTCTGATCCTTCTTCTTTCTCTCTCCCCCTGGCTCCCCTCTTTATTTCTGCCTTTCTTTCTCTCTCCTCCTGGCCCCCCTCTTTCTTTTTGCCTTTCTTTCTCTCCCCCTTGACCCCCCTCTTTATTTCTGCCTTTCTTTCTCTCCCCTTGGTCCCCCTCTTTCTTTCTGCCTTTCTTTCTCTCTCCCCCTGGCCCTCCTCTTTCTTTCTGCCTTTCTTTCTCTCCCCCTTGACCCCCTCTTTATTTCTGCCTTTCTTTCTCTCCCCTTGGTCCCCCTCTTTATTTCTGCCTTTCTTTCTCTCCCCTTGGTCCCCCTCTTTCTTTCTGCCTTTCTTTCTCTCTCCCCCTGCCCCCCCCCCTCTTTATTTTTTCCTTTCTTTCTCTCTCCCCCTAGCCTGCACAAAGCCATCGTGCCGATTTCTCCACTTCCACGATTCTTTCCCTACCCTCACCCCCAAGCCAGCAGCCGATTTCTCCCTGCTCCTTCCCCGATGTCCTGATGTCCTGAACTTCATCGGGCAGCAGCAGCATTCACAATTCACTGATGTTGCCCGCTTCAGGCCTTCCTCTCTGTCGGGTCCTGTCTTCATGAAAACTGGAAGTAGGCAGGACCCGGCAGAGAACAAGGCCTGAAGCCGGCAACAGCAGCGAATTGTAAACGCTGCTGCTGCCCGAAGAAGGTAATGGAGCACCGAGGCAGTCCGCTTCTCCCCCCTCCCAGCCGAACCCCCGCTGACCCTCCTATCTCCCCCCCCCCCGTGAACCTTTCCGACCTTCCCAGCGAGAGCAGCAAACCTCCTTCGCGGCTTTCTCCTCCCTCTGCCGCGTTACTGATGACGTCATCAGTGATGCGGCAGAGGGAGGATAAAGCCGACGCTACTGGAGGGAGGTTTGCTGCTTTCGCTGGGAGGGTCAGAAAGGTTCACTTGGGGGGGGGAGAGAGATAGGATGGTCAGCGGGGTTTCGGCTGGGAGAGGGGAGAAGCGGTCTGCCTTGGTGCTCCAAGGCCTGGCGCCATTACCTTTTTCGATAATGGCGCCGATGCTGCTTTCGCTGGGAGGGTAGGAGCGCGATAGGGACCGGGCCAGCTGTGCACCCCCCCTAAGGCGGCACCCGGGATGGACCTCCCCCTCGCCCCCCTTGGTACGCTACTGCCCTGGGGAAACAGCCTGCAACAAGATCGCGCGATGCCAGAGATCTTTGCCTGCTTCGGCTGTTTCCTCCGCCGCGGTCCCGCCCCTCCTCTGACATCAGAGGAGGGGCAGGACCGTGGCGGAGGAAACAGTCGAAGCAGGCAAAGATCTCTGGCATCGCGATCTTGCTGCAGGCTGTTTCCAGACGCGACACCCGGCGCAGGGGGGGGTAACTGGACCGGACCGGGAGCACCCCCTCAGGGCTTGGTACCCGGGGCGGACCGCCCCCCCCCCCGCCCCCCCCCCCCTTGGTACGCCACTGCGATAGGGGTTTACATGCTAACAGCCAAGCACTAATGGGAAAATTAACACGTGGCCATTAATAGAGAAAATAGAAAATATTGCCATTTTATTCCTGCAGTAAAATCGACTGTGTAAGGATGTATTAAAGGCCACTTTTTACCACAGTTGGTGAAAGAGCCCCAAATATACTTGTAGCTTTAATATACATTGTTTTATTTTTATTTATAGTTCATATAACAACCACAAGCATACAAAAACTTGTTAAAGAAACATACCCCCCCCCCTTTATGAAGCCACATTAGGCTTTTTTATCGCCGGTCGTGGTGGTATTAGCTCCAGCACTCATAGGAATTCTGCGAGCATTGGAGCTAATACTGCCGTGGCCACCAATAATAAAGCCTAACGAGGCTTCATCAAATGGAGCCACAGAAAGAAAAGACTTTAAGAAACATAAATATTCACTGCTGATTACATCTTCCTTAGACCCCAAAAAGAAGAAAATGGGGGGAGTGAAACTATACTATTTAGCCTAAATCTCGGAGATCGCCTCTCTATCAAAGCACACCAGCAACACCAGACACAATTTCATGTTTTGAGCAAAACTCTACTTAAGTGGAAAATCATCACATATTAACAGAATGTCAACATAAATAATGTCCATTTTATAATCCATCAGGATTCCATTGATTTTCTCAATCACTCCAAAATGAAATTTAATGGCTTCAGAATGTCTTAAAGTTCACTCCACTGAAAATCCTATGGACAAATCATCCAATCACAATCTAGCTTCAACAAATCAATATTACCCACTCAATTCTTTATGCAGCTCAGTGGATTGAACTGAAACCAGAATAAAAAAATTAAAATATTTCAGAGGGACAATATCTATCATTCTCTACTTAAGATCATCTGCATCAAGTATGCTCTTGCTTACTGTATTCCATTGATAATTATTTGCAGGGACTAGATAGCAAATAATGGAATCTGGCTACTGTCGCTGGCATTACAGTATACAGACAATACTGTTCTGTATATTCCAGGCCATATTATATCAGTGGCAACTTTTCACCTAAAAAATTTTCATCAGCTAGAACTGATGTAACACACAGAACCTTGCCTTGTACTCTAGTACAAAGAATAGGTTGACCTTGCTACTCTGAGTTCAGGGATTTCCCTGAATTCCAAGAATTTTATCTTCCAAAACTTCAATCTTCAGGCACTGTAGCAAACTTTTTACCTGAATTTGCTCACTGGCTGGAGCTGGACTTTTGAGTCATGTGCACAGTGCCCTGTAAAGATGATTTCACTATTCTAGGGATAAAGTCAGGGACTATCCTGACTCTTCCAGTGTCTGCGCAAATGCGATTCAGTTGCCTTTTTTGTAGGTACCTTGCAGCACCTATTTTTATTTTTATTTTTTTTGCTTAATTAGTTTTTAATTGGTTTTTAACAGTGCAGTCAATTACTGCACCATTAATAGCCAATTAAAACAATAAGGTGCCGTTTGTGCGCCTACCAGCACATTCCAAATGGCGCTGTTTTGAGAATCTGGGCCATTGTGTCTTTTATTTTCCTATGTGTTCATGTTTGGTGATTATAATTGCCTGAAAATAATAAGACTTTATTTTTATAATAAAGGGCTGTGTTCATTGCTTGTCAAGATAGTGTAGGGATAAGAATGCAAATCTGATCCTTGGGGAACATAAATAATAAGTTCTGAGTGCTAAATAAATTCCATTACACATTCATTTTTCCCCTGCACTATCTCTAATAAAAGATGGTTGCCTGTAAGCGGTACCTGTACTCTATTTACACCCTATTTATACTTACATGGTTAGTGATAATAACGTCAGTTTTCTGCATTGCCCATAAATGTGGTTGAAATTTTGTGCATTGTTCCACAATGCACATATATTTTGTTGCACTAAAATAAACTGGCTGATATTCAGAGCTATTTAAATGGCCAGAATGGCATTGACCAATTAAATATCATTGAATATGCACAGTTAGTGGCTAAAAGTTAACTGGCTATATTGGATGATAACTACTAATTTTCAGCACTAACTGACACAAATAGCAGTCTTATCTTTGGCCACTATAAACTTAACCAGTCAGTGCTGAATATTAACTTAGCTACTTATGTTTATGCCAGCCAAAAATAAACTGGATATTCAGTGCTGGTCACTGGAAATAGCCCAGCATTGAATATTCATGGTCACTGCCAACTGTGGGAGCTAGTAAGACTGCCTTCTCCAGTCTGAATATTGGCCAGAAAGTGTTCCCAAGGGCCTCCTTAGTTATGGAAAATAAATGCATGTACTCAGCTTGAATTATCAACTCTATCCATGCACTTGTCCAGCAAAATTCTAGACAAGCAGGTGTGAGTAACTTTACATTTTATACAGTCATTCACATTTTATAACAAATGTACATTCTTTTGCTCTGAGAACAGGTACAAAATCTGTGGATAAACAGTAGGTATGGTTTTTGAAAATGGACAAAACATATTTTTAACCCAAAATAACAGGGAAAAATCTGATATTTTGTTTTTTCCTCAAAGCATTAATAATAAAGAAGAATGATCAATAGATGAATAGTGGAGTGCTAATTAGGTGCCCATTACAACTTTCAACAAGCACCCTTTTTCTGCTTCAATAGGTACCTACTAAAGGGCTCACATTCACTAACCTACCTCTCCGTGCCCGATCCGTGCCCGATTGCATGTAGGCCGATGAATTCACTAAAGGCCTGCATGCAAATGGGGATGATCGTTGGCATGCCCCCCACCAACTGCATGGATCGCTGGAGATAACATAAGAATTGCTGCTGGGTCAGACCAGTGGTCCATCGTGCCAGCAGTCCGCTCACGCAGCAGCCCCTAGGTCAAAGACCAGTGCTCTAAATGAGTCCAACCTCACCTGCGTACGTTCCAGTTTAGCAGGAACTTGTCCAACTTTGTCTTGAATCCCTGGAGGGTGTTTTCCCCTATAACAGAATCCGTAAGAGTGTTCTAGTTTTCCACCACTCTCTGGATGAAGAATAACTTCCTTACATTTGTACGGAATCTATCCCCTTTCAACTTTAGAGAGTGCCTTCTCGTTCTCCCTACCTTGGAGAGGGTTAACAATCTGTCTTTATCTACTAAGTCTATTCCCTTCAGTATTTTGAATTTTTCGATCATGTCCCCTCTCAGTCTCCTCTTTTCAAGGGAGAAGAGGCCCAGTTTCTCCAATCTCTCACTGTACGACAACTCCTCCAGCCCCTTAACCATTTTAGTTGCTCTTCTCTGGACCCTATCGAGTAGTACCGTGTCCTTCTTAATGTATGGCGACCAGTGCTGGACGCAGTACTCCAGGTGAGGGCGCACCATGGCCTGGTACAGTTGCATGATAACCTTCTCCGATCTGTTTGTGATCCCCTTCTTAATCATTCCTAGCATTCTGTTCGCCCTTTTCGCCGCCACCGTACCTTGCACGGACGGCTTCATCGACTTGTCAATCAGAACTCCCAAGTCTCTTTCCTGGGAGGTCTCTCCAAGTACCGCCCTGGACATCCTGTATTCGTGCATGAGATTTTTGTTACCGACATGCATCACTTTACACTTATCCACATTGAACCTCATTTGCCATGTCGCTGCCCATTTCTCGAGCTTGTTTATGTCAAGTTGCAGATCTTCGTAATCCCCCTCTGTCTTCACTACTCTGAATAACTTCGTATCATCTGCAAATGTAATCACCTCACTCGTATTAATGGCCAGATCATGTATAAAGATGTTGAAGAGCATGGATCCAAGCACCTAGTCCTTTGGCACCCCACTGGTGACGCTCTTCCAGTCTGAGTATTATCCATTTACCCCACTCTCTGTTTCCTATGATCCAGCCAGTTTTAAATCCATGTATTTCACCCTCGATTCCATGGCTCGCAATTTTCCGAAGTAGTTGTTCATGTGGAACCTTGTCGAACGCCTTCTGAAAATCCAGATAAACAATGTCGACTGGGTCGCCCTTGTCTATCTGCCTGTTTATTCCCTCAAAAAAGTGCAGCAAGTTCATCAAACAAGATCTGCCTTTGCTGAAACTGTGCTGGCTGGTCCTCATCAGACCATGTCCATCAAGGTGATCAATGATGTGGTCCTTTATCAGCGCCTCTACCATCTTTCCTGGTACCGAGGTCAGACTCACCAGACTGTAGTTTCTCATATCTCCCCTCAAACCTTTTTTGAAGATTGGCATAATATTTGCCACCTTCCAGTCCCTTTCAGTTCCTTGATGACCCTCGGATGGATGCCATGTGGTGCCGGGGATTTATCACTCTAAAGCCTATCAATCTGCCTGCATACCTCTTCTAGACTGACTGTCAACCCTGTCAGTTTCCGGTCTTCATTTCCAACATATAGCCTGATGAGTTCCGGTATGCTGTGTATATTCTCTTCGGTAAATACAAAAGCAAAAAATGTGTTCAGTTTGTCGGCAATTGGTTTGTTCTCCTTTAGCACTCCCTTTATTTCATGGTCATCCAGCAGTCCCACTGCTTCCTTCGCGGGTCATTTCCCCTTAATATATTGAAAGAATGGCTTGAAGTTCTTCGCCTCCTTAGCTATTTTTTCCTCGTAGTCTCTTTTGGCCCCTTTTACCAACTTATGGCACCTGCGTTGATGTTGTTTGTGCTTATTCCAGTTTTTGTCCATTCTTGACCTTTTCCATTTTTTAAACAAAGTTTTCTTGTCTCTGATCACTTCCCTCACCTCTACAGTGAGCCACGCCAGTTCCTCGTTCTTTTTCCTCTTGGATCCCTTGTTGATACGCGGTATATATAGATTTAAAAGGGGCCAAGCTTGCTCTAGCGTTTTTACAGTATTTATCCTCTTTTTCCACACCATGAGTCTAATCCCATTGTAATTCCCTTTTCGGAAGTTCAGTGCCATGGCCGTCGTTCTGGACCGATATTTTGCCCCTGCGTCCAGGTTGAAGTGGATCATGTTGTGATCGCTGTTTCCCAACGTCCCTTCTACTTCTACACCTTGTGCCAGTCCTCGCAGTCCATTTAGAATTAAGTCCAGAATTGCATTTCCTCTTGTATTTTCCTTGACAAGTTGTTCCAGGAAGCAATCACCCACAGCATCCAGGAACTTAGTCTCCCTAGCGCAGCCAGAGGTGCCTAGGTTTCAGTCTATCCCCGGATAGTTGAAGTCACCCATGTAACTACGTTGCCTCCCTTGCAGTTGCGTTTAATCTTGTCTGTCATTTCTCCATCAATTTCTTCAGATTGCCCTGGGGGTCGGTAGTAGATGCTGATCTTCGTTTCCAGTCCATTTGTTCCTGGAATTTTGACTCATAGAGGCACTAACTTATCCATCGGTTGTAGCATGTTCTCTCCGGTAGATTAAATTCCCTCCTTGACGTATATGGCAATGCCCCCACCTTTTTGAGCCACTCTGTCTCTGCAGTATAGTTTGTATCCCGGTAGCACAGTGTCCCAGACGTTTTCCTCAGTCCACCATGTTTCCGTAATGCCGATGATGTCCACATTATCTTTTTGTGCCATAGCTTCTAATTCACCCATCTTATTCCTTAGGCTCCTTGCGTTCATGTACATACACTTGAGTTTGCAGCCTGTTCCTTTCTTGCATTTCCTTCCCTCTTGTGTCCCTTTTGATCTGTCTTGCCTGTGATCAGGTGAGTCTTCCCCTCTATCTTCCTGCACGATATCCTCCGGGTATACCGGTTCCCGAACCATCAACTCTCTCTCTTGGTCGACTGTCGGCTTTCCCCTTCTTCTTAGTTTAAAAACTTCTCAACTTCTCTCTTGATGTTGCTTGCAAGTAGCCTCATTCCATCTCTGCTGAGATGGAGTCCATCCTTCCTCAATAGCTTTCTCTTCCCCCAGAACGTCATCCAGTTGCACACAAAGTGGAATCCTTCTTCCTCACACCAGCGCCGCATCCACGCGTTGACTGCTTGCAGCTTCATCTGCCTGTTCTCGTCGGCCCTGGGTACCGGCAGGATCTCCGAGAATGCTATCCTCCGCGTTCTGGTTTTCAGCTTCTTTCCTAGCATCTGGAACTAGTCCTTCAGTACTTCCCTGTTGTAGTTCCTGTTGCTCACGTTGTTTGTCCCCACATGGATCACCACCACCGTATCTTCTTCTTCCACACTGTCGATGATCCTGTCGATATGGCTCACTATGTCTTCTACCTTGGCTCCCGGTAGGCAAGTCACCAGCTGATCCAGTCTTCCTCCCGCTATGTGGCTGATGACTTGTCTGATGATGGAGTCCCCCACGACCATTGCTGACCTCTCTATCTTCTCTTGATTCTCCAGCTGCAGGTCCGTGTCCCTGGTGTATGTCCATCTCTCCAGCCGTAGGTCCATGTCCTTCATTCCCATCCAATTTCTCTCATCCTGGCATTGGCTTGCACCGGACTCATCTTCTTGTGGATCCCCTCCGCTGTTTCCAGATCTCGTTGCTGTGTCACCCATTTCTTCCTGGTGGTTGTCCGTCGGGTGGTCCACACTCTCTGTAGGTGTATATCGGCAGTTCCACTGTTGCTGGTGATTTTCCACGGCCTCCTTGTATGCCTCCTCTATGAACTTCTCCAGCTTTCGGACTGCTTCCTCGATGGTATCCACTGTCTTGATGTTCTCTGCATCTCTGTCTTCCTCCTCCACTGCTTGAAGTGCCTCCAGTTCCAGTATTCTGCCCTCCAGGAGTCTGACTTGTTTCTTCAGGCTCTCCAGTTCTCTGCATCGAGCACATACATAAGACCCCCTCCCAGAGGTGAGGTAGTCATATTTATGGCAGACGGTGCAGAAAAATGGGTAGCTCAACATCCTGTTTCAGTCTTCTGCTTTCATTGCTGCCTGCTTGCCGGTCTGCTGTGGATGTCTTCTGTGTCTACTGTGGCTGTCCACTGTCCCTGCTGTGTCCTCTGTGTCTGCCTGGTTGTGTGTCCTCTGTACCTGCTGTGTCTGTCTGGTTGTGTGTCATCTGCACCTGTTCTCCTGTAGCAGTGGCTCGTCTTTTCTCAAGGCCCTTTCGCAAAAGCACTCTTGCTAAGGCCTTTAACACTCGCCTTCAACGCATGCCGAATGGCTGAGCGCCGTTGGCCCTTCCCCTTTTAATGAAGCTCCGGTGGATGATGCCAGGGGGTAGGCGGAGCTACCTTGCGCCGATGCCCCTTGCTCTCTCCTGCCTTCTGTTGCTCCTTCTTTCCTCTCCTGTTCTCTGCTCTGTTTTTTTTTCCTTCTGCTTTTCTCTGCTTCTCTTTTCCTGCCTCCTGCTTGCTTGCCAAAGCCTGTTTAACTGAGCTCCGTTGGCCCTTCCCCTTTTAGGAGGAGCTCTGATGGATGATGTCAGGGGGTGGGCGGAACTACCTCTCACCAATGCCCCTTGCTCTCTCCTGCCTTCTGTTGCTCCTTCTTCCTCTCTCCTGTTCTCTGCTCTGCTTTTCTCTCCTTCTTCTTTTCTTTCTCTCCTTCTCTTTTCCTGCCTTCTGCTTGCCTGCCCAAGAGCCCAAGAGCGATCCTTGAGCATGCGTAGACCATCTTCCTTGATTGTAGATGGTCTGCGCATGCGCTGGCCCTTCGTGCCCGGTTATACTTTTTTTACTAGCTGACTGTTTTTCTACTTTGCCAGCCTGTGATTTTAACTCGCTTTAAACACGCGAGTTAAAATCATGGGCTCGCACTGCGGGGAAGGGCAGGTGAGTCGGGGCTGAACAGAGCAGGAGATTGGGGCTGAGCAGGGCGGCAAGACAGAGCTGGACGTTAGGGGCTGAGGGCAGGAGATCAGGGCTGTGATACAGAGCTGGAAGTCGGGGGCTGAGGGCAGGAGATCGAGGCAGAGAGCAGAGAAGCATGGCAGAGAGCAGGAGAGCCGGGTGGGGCAGAGAGAGGGTCAGGGATCAGAGAGCAGGTCACAGCAGAGAGCGGGTTTATTTCATAGCTGCAGGGCTATCAGCACAGTCAGAAAGGAGGTGAGCGACTGGTCCCCAGCAGTCGCTTATTGTTGATCAGCCAGCCCAGTCGGTGTTCAAGATTTTTGTTTAGTGAATCGTGTCCCTGCCTACTTTGCATGCCGTTTTCCTCATTTGCATGCACAGATCGGAATCAGTTTGGTACAAAGGTTAGTGAATTGGTTCAGAGGGAAATCGAGTCACAAAGGGCTCACAAACCGATCGGTACACGATCAGTTTGCTTAGTGAATCTAGCCCAAAGTGATCAGAAAGTGCTTGATGAGGAATAGTTTGTCTTTGGGGAGTAAATTTATAAGGAAATGCCTAATATTAGATAGCAGAAATGTGTATTTATGGTGGTATTCTAGTCACTTATGCATTTAGATAAAGGGCCTGATATTCAGCCAGCAATGGTGAATGTTTTGCTCACTGTCGATGGAGTTGTTCCCAGATATTAAAAAATAGGACCTGTGTAGACTTCATCTTTGAATATCTGGTTATTTTTAAGCTGGCTAACACATAAGCTGGCTAACTAGAGCATAAAAATAAAATAGACATTTATGCAGTCCCATTTATGAACTAAACCTGACTGCTTAAGCGGTCAAATGCTGACTCCTCCCTACAAACTTCCCCAACATAGTCAGGTTTGAGTTAGGCTCTAATCTTGAATTTTGACTAAAAAATTATTGCCTAAATCTGACCAAGTGATTTAATTGGCCAGTTAAATTGCCCCCGACTTTTATAGAATACCAGCTAATAGAAAAGTACACACCATGGTTTGTTCCAGGACATTATTTGCCAGTGTGTGCATGCATAGTCAAAGTTCAGTCAGAGAGCATAAATATGTGCATAAATTTTAGTATTTTATAATTTATTTACATTCTGGTTAACATCTAGGCTTTAGCATTTACACTAGCCATAGGGCTGGTGTAAGTGATTGTGCTTTAATTGTAGGCTCACTTTCTTACACTTGTGCTAGTATTCTCTAAAGAGGTGCCTACTTTTCTTTATAGAATAGTCTTGAAATAGGCACATGCTTATGCTCTTATCCTAGGTGCTCCTTTATAGAATTACCCTCTAAATCCTCATCCTATAAGAGATCGCTTAAAGTTAGGCACCAATTGCACATGCAAGTTAGAGAATACTTATGCTCATGGCTGTTGGTATGTAAATGCTAACCATGCACTCTCAGTGGTATTCTATAACTTACAAACAATAACAAGGGGGAGGAGCATGTGTAGGATATGGGCATATCCAACATTTATGTGCATAACTTACAAAATACTGTTGGTTACTTATAAGGTGACACATTTAGGTACACACATTTATACTGCTATTGACATGGCATAAGTGGGTATCTACGGTATTGTGGCAGGGAGCCCCGGCAGGGTGATAGAGATCCTGTGCCAAGCACCCGACAAGTCCCTATTCCTTCCACCAAACCTAGGTTTAAACCAGAAACATTGCCGTACAGAAAACTACACATTCCAAGAGCCTCTAGTTTTCCCTGAGCCGAGAAGAAAGAGCAGGGAGGAACTCTTGTTAGAGGGGTATGGTGTCTTTAAGTTTTCACTAAAGCAGCAGTGAAGGAGAAGACGGAGTGTGAGGTAAAAGGAAAAGTCCCAGCAGAATCTAGACCTCATTCGTCAGAGATAAATCTTCCAAAATTTCTGTTGATAATTCTCTTCTTATTTAGAAATCCAGACAGACAACTTAAGTGGTTCTTAATCTGTATCTTTATTGGATGAGTATTGCTTGCCCCAACATAAAAGCCCGACGGGACCCGCTCCTGCTCTGGGACTGTGAGGACCTATTAAGAGTACCCCCCTGGAACCCTTGAAAAAGCCTTCTTCAGGCGAAACGGGTCTAGATTCTGCTGGGCCTTTAAGTTTTCCCCTGTGTCTATTCTCAAGCCTAGAGCAGTGCAGCTGGGGGAAAGTTAAACAGACTTGTGCTGCACCTTTTAATCCTGTCCCTTTAAGAAGAGACAGAAAATTACCTTGGCTTCAAGCCAGGAAGCCTCTGCTGTGCTCACTGTTAGTAATTATGGGGAGGAGCCTGACACGTGTGAGCCCTTATCCTCCAGCAAAGCTAGGACAGTGAAAGGGGGGAGGCTGATGAGGAACAGCTGAAAGAAAAGCCAAGCCGACGAGGCAGGGAGGAAAATAGTCCTCATGCTTTCCAACCCCAGCTGGGAGACAGGGAAATGGACGAGGCTAGCTCAGAGGCAGGGAGCCCTGAGGAAGAAATTCCCATATAGGATTCCATGCAATGGGATAGCAGCTCACCTTCAGAGCTGGCAGCTGAGGATCCCATGGAAATGTAGCTTGCACTACAGGTGGGAGAGTTCTGGCATTCAAGGTTATATTTTTGCCTTTTGTTTCTTTCTATGTTTCCTCTGCGGGGAAAGTGTGTGACCTAAAAAGGGGTTACAAAACCCGGACTGGACTTTTTAAACTAAGAGCCTTGTGGAAAAGGAGAACCCTGGGGAGGGCTCCGGGGAAAGAAAAAATATTTTTTCTTTTGCTGTTTGTTTTCTAAGGTTGAGAACTATTACCTCAATATTACCTAGCTTGCTGAATTGTTTAGAAAAGACTGTAGCCCTGAGACTTTCAGGATTGGAGGGAAAGTTTCTTTACTCAGCCTACCATTTTCTTCAGGGAGAAACAGCCTGGCCAGTTGGACTAGGGCGGGGCTGCTCTTCCAGCACAGCCCTAAGGACAAACGAAGTTTTGAAGTTGAAAGTTATTTTTGTTCTTGTTCTAATTTGGTGAAGTTATAAGAAGTGCCACAGCTTTAAATATTGGGTTTTTGTTTAAGGACTGGGTTTGACCTGGAGTCACCAACTGGTTTGTACAAGTGCTCAATTATGCCATCTGACCTGACTATGAATACAATTATCATTATCGATTAAATCCAGCACTGGCTGTGTTTTGGGAAAACTCAGTGTGTCTTATTTCTTTTGGTGCTAAGTGGAAAAGCTTGGTTGGAGTACACCAGTGAACCTGGGAGCCACTGGCAGGATCCAGGTCACAAACAATCTCTATTCCTTGTAGTACAGGGCCCCGGGTATGTCACACCGGCCTAGCCCAAGCGCCCCAGCCATAGTATCTAAATCTAAAAAGTATAATCATTTAGTTTGTGCAAACTGAGGATGATTACTCAACTGACTAACAACTATATCAGCAATTTAAAGAAATGGAACCTCAACACTCTAAGAAGTAACTGTATCAAGTCTTTTTATACCTCAAATAACAGAATCACAATTATTATCATTGGTTCTGGTTAACCCTCAGAGAAAAAAAACCAGCAGAAAAAACTACAAATTGGAGAGAAACAGCTGTGCAAAAAAAATAAAAAAAAACCCTTGGGGTTACAATAGTTCTCAATGCCCACACCCTCCTGCCAGAACCCCCAAACCTTCCCATGGAAGTCCCGCAGCAAGAGGGAGACCCACTCCCTCCTGCCACCAGGCCCTCCCAAACCCATGACCCCCCAATCACTAACACCCCAAACCCCCCACCCTGACACCCCCCAAACTCCAAACCCCTACCCTAGTATTCCTAAGCCCACCTGACTCCAACCCCCATATCTTTTGTAGTAAGTCCAGCCAGAGGGATGTCCACTCCTTCTGGCTTGCAGGCCCGCCTCTTCACAATGGCAGGCTTTCCCCTTACCGGTGCATTCTGGAGCACTGGGGAGGGACCTAAGGCCCTGACTGGCCCAGGTGCCTAAGGCCCCTCCCAAAGGAGGAGCCTTAGGCACCCAGTCTAATCAGGGCCTTAGGCCCCCTTCCTGGTACATCCTGGGATAAGCCTAGGACTCCCATTATCCTCTTCCAGTATATCCCAGGATGCACTGGGAAGAGGGCCTAAGACCCTGATGTATAGGAAGCAAGTCTCTTTCAATTAAAAGGAAACTCTGAAATGAGGGATCATAGGATGAAGTTGATAGAGGAAAGACTCAGAAATAACCTGAGGAAATAGTTCTTCATGCAAAGAGTAGTGAATTTGTGGAACAGGCTGTCAATGGAACTGGTAAAGAAGAAAATTGTACCTGAATTTAAGAAAGCTTGGAACAAGTACATAGGATTTGTAAGGGAGTGAACAGAAGAGTAGACAGCATAGATGGATGGACCATACACCATGCTCTTTATCTGCCTTTATTTTTCTTTGTTTCTATTTTTAAAAAATATACATATATTTATTGAGCTCACACTTTTTTCATTAACTTATATGGAGGTACACTAGATATTTTTCTGTTTCCAGAGGACTTGCAATCTAATTTTGTACCTCAGGCAATAGAAGGTTAAGTGACTTGCCCCAAGTCCACAAGGAACAGTAGTAGGATTTGAACCTGACTTTTCTGGTTATTAACCACAAGACTACTCCTTTACTCCTCATTCGGTCTCAGTTCTACATACTTTTGACCCCCAGGAACCCCTAAATGTATATCATACAAAAGCATATCCTGTTCATCTATACCAATCACTTTTATATTCTCTACTGGCAGAAAGCTGTTCCATATGTGTATAGGCTACTTATAAAATTAGCCCCTTGGTATCAACACACATACTTTCTCTTAGAAAATTTATATAAAGTACTTGCACAGAATGTATACATATACGTGCCTGGGCTCATTGATAATTGCCCCCGTATTGCTTCATATAGTCAAAAAATGAACATTAAAAAACACAAATTCAGAAGAGATGTGGATTTCTCAAACTAAAGGCCAGCTAACTGCAACAAAAATAAAATTACTTGATATCTAGGAGTCCATAGAGAATTAACCTACTTGTCCCATTCAGCAATGTGGCTGGCACAGCTCAATCAATGCAGGGATCATGCCACCATCTGGTTGCAGAGCATATGACAGCTACACTGATTAAATAACTTGTACAAGAAAGCATCAACATTACATGCAGGTCCTGTGTTTAGATGGGAAGCAGCAGTCTTATTATTCGTTCTGCGTGTTCTTTTCCTGAGGGATGGTATTATAGTAAAAATACATTCTTGAAATGTGCTTTAGCAATTCCCTGAAAATTTCAGCTTGACAAAAGCTTCTCCCCTGAGTAATGGTATATAAGAGGCTAGAGATATTTTATTGGACATGTTGAGCAGCTATAATGTTTCCTTGCCGTTTCCTTCCCCAAGTTTATGTGAGAATGGAACTGATTTCTTACTGATAGATTCTCACTCTATGGAAAATATAAGAACCTAATAAAGCCAAATGTATTCTCTGTATTAATACTTGTTTGCTAAAGCACAGGATGCCATATCATGCATTAAATTTTAATGGAAAAACTTAGTTTACAAAGCCACACTGTCCAGTTGTATAGTAGTATTTCCCTTAATCAACATGATTTTATATTTCTGACTTTATCTTGCAATCCTGATGCATATATCTACAATGGTGCACAATAGTTCATGAACCAAGAGAAGCTAAGAACCTTATACTGAAGGGAAAAATGCTTGAGTACCTGATTGTAAAAACCGCTTAGATAACCTTGATAGGCGGTATATAAAATCCTAATAAACTTGAAACTTGAAACTCTAAAGTGAATAGCAGAATGTACAAGAAAATAAACACACCAATGTACACAAGCATCTACCATCAATGAATTTCTTATTCCGCAGAGATGAGAGAAGGCAAACTTGAACAATATAAAACTGAAGTGTATTATGCTTCTAGAACTGCATTGTACCTGTGCCTGTCTTCAGAAGGACCAAATCAGGACCACTATTTTCCCTAGTACAATAGGATTTATAAAGAATACCAGCATACAAGGGTGTGCTGAAAAGTTCTCAGCCCAACCAACCAGCTTCTTAAATTCTGAGAATTATTTTTCCACTGTAGCTGAAAAGAGTGTTATCTTATTTCATTAAGTGCCAATTTGCAGAAATGAAAATCTATGCTTTGATATTATTTCAGATCATTGATTGAACCATATTCACATCATTCTCTTCTTGGTTGGGCTGAAACTTTTCAGCACCCCCTCATGTAGGAAGGCAGCTAGGAATGCTCTGTGGCCTGTGGTTTCTCCATTTACTTTCTACTCCATAAAGCCACATGGACCCCTCTTCTCTCTCATAAAATTGACTCAGCATTGTCGCCTAATTGCTGGTCCTGTCAACAATAGCCAGGCACGTTAATGCACCTTTATGTACTCATCTCACAGACTACTGTTCCAAGGTTTGGAGCACTATAAGTTCCATCTTGGGCATTGAAGAAACTCTATCCTTTCCCGTAATAATCTTTATGGTACAAGGCCTCCACACTCAGCTATGTGCAAGATTAAATTGTTTACCCTTTTAATGGTATTAGCTATTCAAAATATTCTTTACAACTGGAAAGATCTATCTAAGGTTGACTTCCACACTTGGTGGAACTATGTTTGTTTGACCGGAAAGTATGTTAAAGTATTAGCTGAAAGAAACAATAAACTTCTCCAATATAAACTTATATGGTCACCACTTTTAAGATATTGTGAATCTTAATATAGCGCACTCTCCCTTTAGACTTTGCATCTTATATTACCGTGTTCTAACATTTCCTTTATTTCCTTGTATTATACTGTAAACTGAACTCACCCATGTATATGCTTTGTTAATATATCTTTCATGTACACAGTGGTTTTTTTTGTTCTTTACAACTGTTACATATTGTTGTACTTTCTCTTTGAAAACCAATAAAAATATTTTGAACAAAAAAATATATATTACACTTATATGCTGATATTAATTAGAAAGAGCTAGATGTCAGCCCTATAAATAACCTCAGCCATGCAGGTTTGCAGATCTGTGGGGAAAACATTTTCCCCACTGATTTTTAATCATGTAGCAAGCCTACTAATGTCCCAGTGTGGACGACAGTGCTGCATTATAGTTCTCAAACATTGCTGTACTGCTTTTACTAAGATTACTTGCACATTCCTTATTTGTCATAAAATTGTATCCTCAATTTAGCCATCCACTCTTAAGAGAGTGGTTTGAAAAGTTTGGTAAAAAAGCAAATTAAATAATGTAATATCCACTGAGGGCTATACACTTATTAGTGAGTTTCCAATTTGTTCGTATCATAGGAAAAATAGTTTACAAAAAAACTCTTGAATGAGATTATGTTGTTTAACTTGCTTTTTTACCAAACTTTTCAAACCACCCTCGTATTTATCCTAATACTTTTGTCTATTGGTATCAACTATACGTCGGCCTGGATTCTATAAATGGTGTCTCAATTGTAGGTGGCCAACTGCTGCCTAACCAGCCAATTGGACGCACTTTTTTTAAAAAAAACCTCCCGAGGCAGACCGCCTACATTGCAGGTGCCTCCAGGAGTCTAGGGAAGCATGTAGGCCCACCTAAGCTCCCATGGGTGGTGGCCTAAGGGATCTGGCTAATCGGAATCTTAGACCACTCCTAGTGCCTGAGCCAATCAGGGCCTAAGGCCCCTCCCCAGTGCATCCCACGATGCACTGGGAAAGGGCAGGCCTACCATTCATGAGAAGGCTGGCCTGCTGGCTGGAGGCAGGAAGGATGCCTTCAGCCAGCCAACATTTTAAGGTGGGGGGTTCTGGGGAGGCTGGGGGGTCCAGGGAGGGGGGCTGATGGGTCCTAAGGGTGGAGGGGGGTCTTGCAGGGGGGATGTCCCTGATGTTTGGGGGGTGGGAGAGGTCCCAGTAGGAGGGAATGGGCATCCCTCCTGCCGCGCAATGTTCGGGGGGAGGGGTTCCAGCAGTCTTTATCTCGCAATACCCGGTAGTCTTCACAGGGGGGGATGGGTTGCTACTAATCTTATCGCTATAAGCTCAACAGCAACCCAATTCTCTAACCAGCGCCTATGAAATGGACGCCAGTTAAAGAATCGGGTTGTTAGGTGGGTTTAGGCATCTGTCTGTGAGTACAAACGCGATTCTCTATAGAACGCCCATAATTTGCACCCCAGAGTGCTTAAGGAATTGAGAGATGTCCTGGCAGAACCATTAGCCACGCTCTTCAATCTTTCTCTGGACATGGGAAAAGTTCCATTAGACTGGAAAACAGCTAACGTCATTCCGCTCCACAAAAATGGATGTAGGTTAGACACTGCAAATTACTGACCAGTAAGTCTCACGTCAATAGTGTGCAAGCTTATGGAAACATTGATTAAACACAAATTAGACATGGTTCTGGACGACGAGCGACTGAGGGATCCACACCAGCATGGATTTACAAAGGGGAGAGCCTGCCAATCCAACTTGATCAGCTTCTTCGACGGGTTAACAAAAGAACTGGATAAAGGAGAGTCCCTAGATGTGTTGTATCTGGACTTCAGCAAGGCTTTTGATAGCGTCCCACACCGTTGACTTTTGAACAAGATGAGTTCAATGGGGCTAGGAGAAATATTAACTACATGGGTTAAAGACTGGCTCAGTGTTGGCATCAGAGGGTGGTGGTAAACAGTACCCCCTCTGAAAAGTCAGAAGTGCACAGTGGAGTACCGCAGGGCTCGGTCCTGGGTCCAATCCTATTTAATATCTTCATACAAGATCTGCCTCAGGGACTTTGGGGTAAAATTGCATTATTTGCTGATGATGCTAAATTGTGCAATATAGTAGGCGGAGATACCATGCCCGATGCTATGACACAGGACATACTTTTTCTGGAGCACTGGTCTACTCTTTGGCAGCTGAATTTTAATGCCAAAAAGTGTAAGGTTATGCACCTTGGTAGCAGAAACCCATGCAGAACCTACACTCTGAATGGTGAGACCTTAACCAGAACTGTGGCAGAACGAGACCTGGGAGTAATCATTAGTGAAGATATGAAGGCAGCCAATCAGGTGGAGAAAGTCTCATCTAAAGCTAGACAAATGCTGGGTTGCATCCGGAGAAGCTTTGTCAGCCGAAAGCCCAAGGTGGTGATGCCGCTGTACAGGTCCATGGTGAGACCACATCTGGAGTACTGTGTATAGTTTTGTAGGCCACACTAACGGAAGGATGTGCTAAGAATGGAATCAGTTCAATGATTGGCCACCAAGATAGTCTCAGGGCTCAAGGATGTCCCTTATGAAGAACAACTAGGTAAGTTGCACCTTTACTCTCTCGAAGAACGCAGGGAGAGGGGTGACATGATAGAGATGTTCAAATACGTTACTGGCTGCATTGAAGTGGAAGAAGATATCTTCTTACTTACAGGCCCTACGGCAACAAGAGGGCATCTGCTGAAAATCAGGGGCGGGAGATTCCATGTTGACACTAGGAAGTACTTCTTCACCGAAAGGGTGGTCGACCGTTGGAATGATCTTCCACTTCAGGTAGTTGAGGCCAGTAACATGACTGACTTTAAGATCGAATGGGATCAACACGTGGGCTCACTTCAAAGAAGAACTTAGAGGGGAGGGTTATTTGAGTGGGCAGACTTGTTGGGCTGCAGGCCCTTTTCTGCCGTCATATTCTATGTTTCTATGTGCGATTCTCTAAAGCCATTTAGGCAGATTCTGAGACTGTGCTTCCTATACAGAATCCAGCCCATCCCCTCTGGTGCTTGTTAAAATGTTTCATTGTATTGTGCAAACATGTAAAGCATCACACTTTTTCTTTATTTCTTTATCTTATTTATTTTTACAGTTTATATACTGCACTATGCTCCATACTAAGTGGTTCACAATGATTACAGACATAATTACATAAAATATATAGCATAATTAAAACAAAGATTGAACCAGGCCATGGTCTATCTAAGTTTCTAATACAAAAACTTCTAAGTTTCTAAATTAAAAGTTTGTTTATACACTGCTGTTTGATGTATCGGTTCTCTACTTTCTGCTCAATAAAAATTATTAAAAAAAAAAAGCTTCCCTAAATAAAAATGCCTTTAAATGTTTCCAAAATTGTGCAAATATTGTCAGAAAGCAAGTTTATAAATGTTCTACTTTGCAGCTTATTAAGGTGTTTCATTTGTATTGTGCTGATGTATCATATTTCTGTTTCTGTATGTTCTACTGTTCTGTATTAATGTGTATGTTACTGACAGTGTATCATGTTACTACTACTACTACTTCTATTAATAATTTCTATAGCGCTTCCAGGCATACGCAGCGTTGTACAGAGTCACAAAGAAGACAGTCCCTGCTTGAAAGAGCTTACAATCTAAACAGACAAGACAGACAAACGGATATCATGGATACAGGGGAACGGTTAATCTGCTGGCTGGGTTGGTGGGCAGTGAGGAGTAGGGTTATGGCTTGAAGGCTATTGGACTTTATGCTGACATAGTTAGGCTGTTATTATGAGGGGCCGCAGAAAAGTTCTCAGCCCAACCAACAAAGTTGGGGCAGTATCCATTGAGGGGTATACACTTAGTCCAGCAATTTTCAACTTTTTTCATTCCATATTATTCCAATGGAATGAAAAAAATTGGAAAATCAATGGACTATGTATATAACCCTCGATGGAGACTACTCCAAGTGTGTCGGTTGGGCTGATAATTTTTCAGCAACCACTCATATAATGTAAGTTGCCTATGTCAAGCTATGCCTATTGTACAATATATTACCTTTGGTGAATCTCTTCATAAAGGTACCTAATAAATGAATAAAATTTTCTTTTTAAAAGTTGAAGAAATACTTAAATCCATTATAACTAAATCTGCTCCTGCTATTTTAAAAACTGTATGATATGAACTATAATATGACTATCTTACAGAGCTATTTCCTATATAGATTTCCTTATTCAAACTGCCTATATGATATTATCATTCATTTATTCAGCAGCATGGCATGGCTCTGTCTTGTTCTGAATACTTAAATTAAAGCTTAAATGTAAGATTTATAATAAAGTCATAATCAGCAACATCTTGTAAATTAGCCCTAATTTCTACTTCATTGCAATGTGCATCATTGTTAGGCTCTAAATATTCTCGCCCGTTTGTGTACCAGTGTTACTGCTTTAGTGTCAGCACAGATGTGGTAAAAATGAGCCCCAGGGACTCCAGAAACTGAAAATAGGTGTTCTTCAATTTTGCCCTTGTTTAATTGACAGCAAACTCACAGAATAATTATAATAGTTCTCTGACCTGTACAAGTTTCCATTATAGCATATAAGGAGAAGATTCTAGAACATTATCTTATCAATAATGACTTGCAGCTGACATTAAAAAAAAAACCATTGGGAATGCTTTCCACAACAGCATTACTATTTCTGGTGCTATCTATTCCATCTGTCTGTTCCAGCTCTGAACAAAATTTATTATGAAGAAACACCTAATATATTGCTGGTCTACTATTGTGGAATGAGCTTCTCGCTTACATCAGAACAATAACTGATATAGTCGCAATCAGGAAACTGGTAGAATTGTTATTTACTAAAATGCCTGCCAGCATTACATAGTGATTTGAGAGCTCTTCCTGTAGATTAAGGGCTCTTTTTACGAAGGTGCACTAGCATTTTTAGCGCACACACTGGATTAGCGCACACTAGCCAAAAAAAACTACCGCCTGCTCAAGAGGAGGTAGTAGCAGCTAGCGCGTGCTATTCCGCGCGTTAAAGCCCTAAAGCGCCTTTGTAAAAGGAGCCCTAAATAACAGTAGATCTGTGTAAAAATTGAATGGTCAGTTTCTACTATGAAAATATTGTTATTATTTTAGCATTGTTTAATTTTTTGTTGATAGTTTGTTAATGATGTTTTTAATGATTTTACAGTATGTTGTGGGGCTCATAATTGAAAGAGAAAAACGTCCAAAAACCAGCCTGTCGGCACTTGGACGAACATTTCCCAAATATGTCCAAGTGCCGATAGTAAAAATGGGTTTTGGACGTATTTCTAAATGACCTGGGCCTTCATAGTGCTGCTGAACAACCAAAGCTAAATGGGGCATTTTGGGAGGAGTCACAAGGGTGGGAGTTGGGCGGTACGTGGGCCGGCTTAGACTTAGTCGTACAGCATGTATAACCGAAAGTTATTCAGCCCAGGATCGACGGAACTTGGATGTTGTGACATAGACCATGTAAAACATGGTCTAAGTCACAAAAACCCACCCAAAGTCACCAGATAAGCACTGCAAACACATAAAACAGACCCCCACACACTACCCCAGTAATCACCGACCCCCCCCCCCCACACCCATAAAAATATTAATCATACCTTTAAAATTCAGCCTCCAAACCATCATCACCAGGCAGCCTGGTATAGGAAAGCCTAGTCGTCCAGCACAGAGGCGGTTTAAGTCATCTTGAGGGTGGGTTAGGGACCCATGGAGAGGAGGACCCATGCCCATAAGCCCCTATAATCACTGCATTGATACTTAAACATGTGCACTCCCCTATACATCCCCCAAACCCTTTTGTACTGGTATATAAGTGGCTCCTGCAGCCATAATGGTTGTTAGGGCTATTAGGTGGGTATCTGGAATGCGTTTCCAGAGGAGGTGGTAGAGCAGAGTATGATTTTGGGTTTCAAAAATGGGTTGGACAAGTTCCTGAAGGAAAAGAGGATTGAAGGGTATAGTTAGAGGGGTACTATACAGGACAAAATGTCTTAAATAAAGGATCACTTACAGGTCACTGACCTGGGGGCCGCCACAGGAGCGGACTGCTGGGCACGATGGACCTGTGGTCTGACTCGGCAGAGGCGATGCTTATGTTCTTATGTTCTTAGGGTAGTAGATAAGTGGGGCTAGGGGATTCTGGAGGTGGTTTGGGGGGCTCATCATGACCTATAAGGGAGCTGTAGTGAGGTGAAGACATGGCACACTTTTTGTGAAGTTCACAACAGTGCCCTGTAAGGTACCCCACTATTTAGGTGCCATGTCTGGATGTTCAGTCCATCACTTTGCAGACTCCTCCCATGTCCAACAGGGCTTGTTCTAGGCGTTTTTGACTTGGATGAAAAGTTGGACAATGTGGTATAAAAATGAACGATTTAGCGACTTGGCCAATCAGATCGGCAGGACGTATAATTAGACGATTTTTGAAAGAAAAAAAATTTGGGACGTATTTTTCGAAAATGTGTCCTAGGCTGTTTTTTACTTTGGTTGACTTGCAAGTTAGACGAAAATGGACTTAGACATCCGTTTCGATTATGCTCCTCTATGTCTTTGTTATATGTGGAGAGGCATTTTGGATAGAACATTTAAGTCCGAATTTGGACGTTTCCCACTAAATGTCCAAATTTGTGAGTGGAAAAATGGCCTTTTTCGAACAGGACATATAAACTTTTTTTTAAAAAAATAACCTACTTGGACGTTTTAACTGCCAAAATATCTAGACTGCCAGGACGTCTATTCACCATGTTTTACTACAAAAATATCCAAGTTAGAAATGTCCAAATCAGCTCCATTTGGATGTGGGAGGAGTCTGTATTGTAATAGACTGGACACATAGACATGCCAGAAGAGCAGTGGGGCACTACTGTGAACTTTACATAATGGGTGCCAGATATACTTCTCTCCATAACCTCCTTATAATTTATGCTGAGCCCTCCAAAACTCCCCCCAAAACCTACTATACCCCCTGTTTATTACCCTAATAACCTTATGGCTGCAGATGGTACCTATATGGCAGTAAGGTAGGGCTTTGGTTGGTTTTATAGTGGTTAGAGTGGCTTATGGGCCTGGCTCCTGCTCTCTGTGGTTCACTAGCCCACCCACTAGGCTACATAAGACATCTGCGAGATGCTCTACTAGAATTTCCCATACCAGATACTATTGTTCTACAAACAGGTAAGTACTGTTTTATTTAGAAATTTGAGGGGTGGGAGGGGGGTCAGTGACCACTGGGGGAGAGGGGATTCATTACATAATCCCTCCAGTGCTCATTTGGTCAGTTTAGGTCCCTTTTTGGCATTTAGATGCTTCTAAAACAGGTCTAGGTAAGAACGTCTAAGTTCCATCTAAGACGTCTTGCAAAAGGTTTGATTAGCACTGCAAAATATCTAAGTCTAACCTGCCCCAAAGCCTACCCAAAACATGCCCATAACATGACTCTTACATGTCCCAAGGCAGAATAAAAATAAGCCCTTAAACCTTTATTTTTTAATTCAAACAGAATACAATAATGCTTTCAAAGTATTTTCAGTATTTCATTTCGATATGAAGAGGGAGTTAGTCATCACCTTAATATTTTCTTTGGTTGGGTTTTCAGATGTAGTTTGAGAACCGTATACTTGTGATGGCATATGCATTGAGACAGTGATGCATCTCCCATAAAGCAAAAAATAAATAAATAAATATAATTTTTTTCTACCTTGTCTTCTCTGGTTTCTGCTTTTCTCATCTTCTTATCACTCTCTTCCTTTCATCCACTGTCTACCCTCTCTCTGCTCCTTCTATATGGCATCTTCTCTCCTTCTATTCCCCTTCCAGAAACTTTATGCCTCCCCCTTCCATCTCTCCCTTCACCCCATTGAGCTGGCATCCATCTTCTTCCCTTCCCTCCTCCAATGGTCTGGCATCTCTCTCCTCTCTTTCCCTGCTATGCTCCTTTCTCTCTCCATCGAAATCAGCAAGGTCCCGGATGACTACTTCTGCTGCCTCTGCTCTGGAAAAAGTAAGTGTTGTCGTAGGTGGGCTGGGCTGGCAGATGCAGGGAGTTGTGGCAAGGTCCCGTGATGACTGCGGCTGCCGGTTAACCCCCCCCCCCCCAATGTCACTTACCTCTTCCAGAGCAGAGGCAGCAGAAGTAGTCATCGCGGGACCTTCCTGCACTTCAGCGCAGCTGCCGACTCTGCTCTGGATTAAGTACAGCAGCCACGCTGAGGTGCCGTTTTGAACAGCGCGGGAGGTTCCGGACCCAGCCGGCCGTGCACCCGGGGTGGACCGCCCCCCCTCTCCCCCTTGGTATGCCACTGCCATGATCCCTAGTGGTTATCTTGTGGTATACCCACAGTACCATGAGATTACTGCTAGGAGTTATGACTAGAGAATGACACGGTGGTTGTTACTCATGGCTAGCCGCGAGTAACCGCGGGTAACCCACCAAAACAGGGAAAGAAAAAATAGTAGTTGCTGCAGAAACAGGGACAAGGCCATTCACTGCCCCGTGGAGCGGTGAATGGTCTTGTCTCCACAGTGAGACAATCAAGGATCGCGCGGTCCAGCAGCCCCACCCGTCCAATCACAGCATTCAGCCAGCTCCCTCCCTCCACCTCACCTTATATGCAGAGTTTGCCGGCTTTCTTTTTCGCCCAGCCACACGCTTTCAAAAAGCTGCGCACACGCGGCTGCTCAAGTTGATCAATCTTCTCCTCTACTGCAACTTCCTGTTTCCGGTTGCGTCAGAGCAGAAGATTGAACAACTGAGCAGCCGTGCGTACGTGGCTTTTTGAACGCATGCGGCTGGGTGAAAAAGAAAGCCGGCAAACTCTGCATATAAGGTGAGGTGGAGGGAGGGAGCTGACGGAATGCTGCAATCGGGCAGGAGGGGGCTGCTGGACCGTGCGATCACACGTGTTCCCGGCTCACACTAGGAAGGAGGGAGTGAAAGGGAAAGAGATTCTGGGCCAAGGGGATGAAGAGGGAGAGAAAGAAACCCACAGCAGGAAAGAAAGGGGAAGACAGGCAGGTGAGCCAGATGCTGGAAGCAGGGGGGGGGAAAGAAGCTAGATTGGGTTGAAGAGAAGAGACACATTGGTGTGGAAGAGGAAGATAGGGGAAATCTGGACACAAGAAGGTAACAGAAAGTGGGGGAAATTATGTGCATGGGGCATAGGGACAGAGACATAAAGGGGACATGCCATGGGAATGGTATATGGACACGGGGGGGGGGGCAATGCCAGATACATAGGGGAGATATTAGAAATGGGGAAAATAGGAACACAGAAGTGAGATTGTTTGGGGACCAAGCTCGCACGCTCCAGTGGCTTGCACAAATTACATTGTAAGGGAGGGAGCAAGGTAGATAGGCCGCGTGAGAGGAGCTGAAGGGTGGTAGAAAGGAACAGATGGTAAAGGAGAAGGGGAAGGGTGGTGGTGGAAAGGAATAGAACAGACATTGAAGGAGGGTAGAGAGGAACAGACCCTGAAGGGAAATATGGAAGACAGAGTGGGGAGAAGACACTGGAAGGGAAGAAGACAGATGCCAGACTATGGGGGAGCGGAGGGAAGAAGATGGATGCTAGACCAATTTGGGGGGGGGTGAAGGGAGAGGCACAGTAACAGCAAATGGAAGACGCAGAGAGAAGACACACAGTGGATGGAAGGAATTGAATGAAAAGATGAGGAAAGCAGAAACCAGACAACAAAGGTAGAAAAAAACAATTCTATTTATTATTTATTTTTTTTTTCTTTAGGATAAAGTAGTATATTAGTTGTGTTGATAAAAATTTATAAACAAAGCCCTGCCAGCTGAATATCTCTTTCTCTAGTTCAGCAGCCAGAACTTTGATTTATAAGGAAGGAATAAGCTAAATATTGCAGTACTAAGGCTTATATGGATGCTGTGGGGACGGTGACAGGGTGGTGAATGGGATGGGAGTGACGGTGACGGGGCGGTGAAGGGAATGGCGGTGATGGGGCGGTGAAGAGGATGGGCGGTGAAGGGGACAGGGCAGTGACAGGGATAGATTTTTGCCACGTGTCATTTTCTAGTTATGACCATTTTGGCTCCCGAAGCGGTGGCTCGGGACAACGGGACGGTCGGTCCAATAACGAGATGGTCCCATTGAAAACGGGACGTATGGTCACCTTACCCATATCCCACTCTCATTAGTACACTTGTGGTAGAAAATGTGAGCCCACTAAAACCCACCACAAACCTACTGTACCAACATATAGGTGACTGCAGGCATAAGGGCTGTTGTGGGTGAGGTTTGGAGGGCTCACCATATAAGGGGTTAGGGTGAGGTAAGTACCTGAGACCTTTTAGGTGAAGTTTACTGCAGCGCCTCTAAGGGTGGGATGTCTGTGTGGACAGTCTGTTAAGAATGCTGGCCCCTCCTATGTCCCAATGGTTGTTTTTTGTGCATTTTTCATTTGGACAATATGTTTTTAAATGATTCAAAAAGATAAAATCACTGAGGGCAAACACATCTAGGAAATGGTCATTACCAAATAAAAAGATAGATGTTTCTCTTGTTTGAAAATACAGGTAGTCATTTTCTCTACTGGATATTTGGACATTTTCCCAAAATGTCTAAACTCAGATTTATACATCATATTGAAAATGCCCCTCAATGTATCTTTAAACACAGAAATTTTTATTCAAACAGAATGTATCCTGTTGCTTTTTGTTTTTTTTATTTTGTATTAGAAAATTGCCTGAGCCTGTGTGGCTGAAAAGTGCACTCATACATTGTCAGACGTCGTACAATGACTTACCCAGAGCACAGCAGCATGTCTGGTTTCTAAGATTCCTTGATTTTCTGTTCATCCTTTATTAGAGAAGCTACATGGGCTCCCGATAGAATTAAGGGTTCAACTGAAAGTTTAGGGCTCCTTTAACGAAGGTGCGCTAGCATTTTTAGCGCACGCAGGAAATTACCGCGCACTACGCTTCTAGAACTAACGCCAGCTCAATGCTTGCGTTAAGGTCTAGCGCACGGCAATGTAGCGCACGCTATTCCACGTGTTAAAGCCCTAGCGCACCTTCATAAAATGAGCCCTTAGTGTCTGATTTTTCAGGTTTTACATAATGAGGATCCTATCTGTTCCAAAAGTTACTGTTAGTCTTGTACTCACCTCTCCATTCTAGTCAAGTTTTACTGTTAGTAGTTCCATTTTTACAGCATAATGGAAGTACTTGTCTGAAAGACAGAGCTTTCTCTGTAGGTGCAATAATTTTTCCTCCTGCGCGCCACAAATTTGATTGTAGGAGTTTTAGAAAAGCTTTAAAAACCTGGTTATTTCCATGTAGAATGTTAAAGGGACTATTGGCTGCTCATTTCTACCTGGAGCCAGCTAGGGGGTGAATATTTAAAAAGAGGATCAATATTGTGGTCAGATAGAGAAAATACTTTTGTTGTTTAGTATTAGGGTAGATTCTAGTAATTTGTGCTCTATTTTTTTGCTTCATATACAGTACTGTAAGTAGGAAAGGGGTCTTGGGAGAGTTTGTGAATTGGTGGGTGGAGAGAAGTAAGGTGTAATAATTCTATATGACTTTGAAAGATTTTGTTAAGGAGTAAAAAAAATAATATAAATAAATGCTGAATCAAAGCAAATAAGTGACATAGAGGATTATGCAGCAAAGGGTGAATAGTGGAATGAAGCAGCTATTGCTAAGTTATAACCTCAAAACTATAACAAACTCCTTAGGACAAGGAGCAGTAATGTGCTTTAAAGTATTACATGAGAGGTTATTTGTGTCCCTGAGATTTCCATAGGCAAAAACAGGGGAAAAAACAAAACCACAGACACAAATGTACCAAAGGCTGAGTGGAATTGTCCAGATCAGAATGATGTGCACTAATGAAAGTGTCCTCCAATGAATCTGATAATATAGGAATCTTTATTCATCCAATGACATAAAAATACATCCAATGACTCGACATGCACATGTTTCGGCCAACAGGCCTTCCTCAGGAGTCTATAAGAAAATATACGGACATATAAAAACATTGAAAGCATTATATGAAATACATACATAAAAAATTATGAATAAAATGAAAATGAAGAATAATTCATATACATAAAGAATAATTCATATACATGATTAAATATTGAACAGTGCAGCTGTGTTGATAATTTAATTTATCAACAAATATAATGTAGTGAAATTTGTCACCAAATATAATGTAATAAAATATGTAATCAACAACTACTATAACCATAAAAACATACAATAAAATCAATATTTAAATTAAGAGAACCCAAATGGAAACCCGTGGAGGGGCATAATCAAAAAAAAATATCTAAGTCCCCTTTTGGCCTAAGGCCTTAAACGTTGAAAGTAGAAGCAGGGAAAATGTCCATTATTTAAAAAAACGTCCAAAAGGAGGTTTTTTTTTATAATCGCCTGTCTCTACGTTCAGCTGTTTAAACTCCCAGACCACCACTACGTCTACACTAATACCATATAATCAACCTAAAAAAAAAGCCTAACTCCCAAACGCCCAAAACAAGAGCTTTTAGGCGAAGAAGGAGCCAGTCCTTCGCCTAAAAGCTGGATTCTGTAACCAGTGTCTGTCAAAAACAACACCGGTTACAGAATTCCCCCCCCCCCTACAATGATCTGGGCAGGAGGGAGTGCAAGCCCTCCTGCTCCGCAGAAACCCCTGAATCCCCGACACAATCCAGGTAGGAGGGAGCCCAAGCCCTCCTGCCCCGCGGCACCCCCAATCCTCCGACATGATTCGGGTAGGAGGGAGCCCAAGCCCTCCTGCCCTGGTGAGCCGCGACCCCCTCGTTAACATCGGGGCAAGAAGGAGCCCAAGCCCTCTTGCCCCGTGGCACCCCCGAACTCCCGACATGATCAAGGCAGGAGGGTGCCCAAGCCCTCCTGCCCCACAGAAAACCCCTACCCCCCACCCCCACTATAATACAGGCAGGAGGGATCCCAGGCCCTCTTGCCCTCAACACAACCCTCCCATGACCGCCCCCCCAAACCCCCGATCGGCCCCACCCCGCAACCCCAAACCCGTACCTGAAAATTATTGGTCAGGTGGACGGGTGCCAAGCCCGTCTGTCCGACAGGCCAGCCATCCCCGGAATGGCTGGCCTTAAGACCTGATTGGCCCAGGCGGCTCAAACCCCACCCACAGGTGGAGCCTGAGGTGCCTAGGCCAACCGGAATAGGCCCAGTAGCCTTAGGCCCCTCCTATGGGTGGGGCCTTAGGCTCAAATTCTATATAAAGCACCTAAAGTTATGTGCTCGTGCACAGTAAGGGGTGTGGGGGTGTGAGCGGAGGGCAAACCACCCTGGGCACTGTCTTAGTGGGGGCACCTCTCCACCCCCATAACATGCTTGTGCCCTCCCTTCCCCCCACCCCCCTATCTCTTTAAAATTTCACCACTGCAGGCAATTTCTCAGGCCTGCTACTTGTGCTGGCCTGGCTCCCCTCCAAAATCACTTCCGGGTCACCGGGCCAAGAAGTGACATCAGAGGGATTGCCAACACTGGCATGATCAGAAGGCCGAAGAATCTTCTCGTGCTGGCAAAAATTTAATGATGTATGGGGGAAAGGAGGCTGTAAGTGCAGTGTGGGATGCACGGAAGGAACAGGGGCCAGAGAGGACGGTGCGGGAGATGCCATCACCCCAGATACCTTCTACCCTCCCTGAACCACTGCTTGTACATCAAAGTATGTAGCCAATATATGTGTATAACTTAATAGGCCTAATCAGCACCAATAATTAGCAATTAACACCTCATAATTGATGCTAACTGGAATGAATTGAAACTTGTGCACACAACTTGGTAGGCGCGTAGCACAAAATGTTATGCATTATGTGCAGTGTGCATATCTAAAAGTGGGCATGGTTATGGTCAGATCATGGGTGTTTTTGGAATTATGCATAAATTTTTTATTTATATGCCTTAGTTACAGGCATTTAGGCCAAGAGAACCCTAGTATCAGTGTATGCGCCTAACAGTTAAGAAGCACAGCAGCGCTTAGGCGGTGCTAAGCCTGATTATGGGTGAAGAACATAGAGCAGACCAAATGAATATATGGAGCAAAAAGAAATTAAATCTAACATGTGCCTGACATGGCCACATGTTACCCGAAGACTGCGTCAAAGGCAAAACTAGAGAAGAAAAACAGACAGCAAGCTTCTTTCCAGTGTAACAACTTACCAAACAATCCAGAGTATTTAAACACAAAGAATGCACTTCTCACTGGTACAACAATTTAGCGGCAGCAATCCTGTTGCAATACTCCTTCAACCACTTCCCGCTCTTTGTTGTACCCCCGAATCATTGCCGATCATCTGCCTCTCTTATGCCCCTCTAAGCATGATTATATACAATGCTCATAACTTGTATAGAATTATGCTTAGTGCCACACTAGTTGGTGCTGAATTTTAAGTGGCATATATAAAATTTGGGCCTAAGGTTAGAGAATACCATTAGTTAAACATGCAATACTAACATTTAATCATGAACATTTACACCAACCATTGATATGGTATAAGTAGCCATGCCTAAGTGTTGATGCATAACTCCTGACTTCTGTTAGTGTTCTGTAATGGCAATTATGAACATAATTAGAAATATGATGGCAGATAAAGGCCAAATGGCCCATCTAGCCTGCCCATCCACAGTAACTATTATCTTTTTCTTTCTCCGAGAGATCCTACGTGCCTATCCCAGGCCCTCTTGAATTCAGACACAGTCTCTGTTTCCACCACCTCTTCCAGGAGACTGTTCCATGCATCTACCACCCTTTCCGTAGAAAAGTATTTCCTCAGATTACTCCGGAGCTTATCACCTCTACATTTCATCCTATGCCCTCTCATTGCAGAGCTTCCTCTCAAATAAAGAGACTCGACTTATGCACATTTATATTACATAGGTATTTAAACGTCTCTATCATATCTCCCCTCTCCCGCCTTTTCTCCAAATTGTGCTAGAGTGCATCATCCTAGTGTCTAACTTTAGGAGAGCTGTACAGAATTTAGTCCTATCTGTAAAGTAGAAGGGCTGAGCAAGAGCAGAACAGCAAAAAATGGTAATAGCAATTTTAGCAGGCTTAAACTAAAGAGATAACCTCCCATCCTGCTGCTGCTAAGAGAATAATGTTATTTGGTGCCTCTAACTATACACGTAATACAGCTGATTGTACCAATTAATTTAAAATAAGCCATTGACCACCACCGAAAATTAACCCACTATGGGGCCCTTTTATAAAACTGTGCTAGAAAGTGAACTGTGCTATTTTTAGCATGCGGGTTTCCCAAGTGCTAAGGTCACTTAAATAACTGCACTTAAATAAGGGCACTTAAATAAGGGCACTTAAATAACTGCAATTTGGAGTTTCATATTAATGGCCATGTACTACTTTTAAAATTAGCATGCGGCCATTAGCGTGTCAGCCCTTATCATCACCTATTATATAGGTGGTAAGGGCTCATGCATTAATCTTGTGCTAATTGGTCAGCCTACACCAGTGCTCATGTGCTAACCAATTAGCACAGGGCATGCCTATTCTACACCCCAAATGGTACTGCAAGCAAGACTTCTCAAAATATGTAGAACTTAGAGTATAAATATATAAAATACATCTATACAATCTTCACATACACTCAGAAAATGTGTAATCCGACCAAGAGCTGAGACTCCTATAGCCGAATACACCGTCCCATCACCGTGTATGGCTTTGGTGTAAAAATGCTGACTAGGGCAAAATGCTCTTTAAATGCTGATAATAATAATATTTTTCAGTGGCAAAAAGAGGAAAAGATATTATCACTTAACTTAAAGGTGTCTTTACAGGTCCCGACATGGACCATGTTTCGAGGGTCTTTTTCAAGGAACCCAAGGGAAGAGTGATTTGGACTTCAGATGCCAAAGAAAATTGCAGTGTGATACGGATGTAAAGTTGGTCTCATTAGAGATGTGCTGTTCCCTCCCCCATAAGGCCCGCTGCACCTCTGGACCATCAGGCATAGGCAGAGAATAGAATGGACAGGGCAGGGAGGGGGGACAGGGTGCAGAGCCTGGGAGAGAGAGAAGGAAGGAAGGGGGCTAGGTGCAATGCCTGATAGGGGATGGAGGGAAGGGGGCTTGAATATTAAGTTACCCGGTTTATATTCGAGTCGACCATTTTCCCTCCTTTTGGGGGGGAAATGGGGGCCTTGACTTATATTCAGATCGACTTATATTCAAGTATATACAGTATTCTCTCAACTGTCTCTTTCTTTAAAAGGAACTGTGGATCTGAAATTGTGATGAGTAAATAATCGATGATATTAGAACTCTATAAATCCAGCAGAAAGTAGAAAAGGCTCTCAAGAGCTCAGGAAAGCACAAAGACAAAAATCAAGCCTGTTTTAGTTAATCAGTGTTTTTGGAGTAGTTAAATAGGTTTGTTTGGCCCTCAGTTGATATTTTCTTTCAAGAGAGTTGTTGGCCTGATGGCATACTAAAATGCCACTGATCTGTAGCCTCAGTGTTATGTCGTAACCCATTTACAAGTTATGTTACCTTGGCACCCGAATTATTGTGGTCTAGTTAGTGAATGTTAATCAAGTAATTTTTTAGCTACTGTATAGCCTTCAAGCTCTACCAATTGCACCAATCAGTTGACTATCACATTTAACACAGGCGACAAATTGCCCAGAAGATCCATCCCTGAGTGTGATAAAATCAAGGGCCTCTCTCTGCTTTGGAACTTCTCCCAACCAGACAATTAACTGAACTAATTTGAGAGTGCCTTTGCAAACTGTTATAGCTTTTGGAATAATTGCTGTGCTTAGAGAAGCACTTTTTAATCTTTATACTGTCAAAACTTTTAAATCCAGTGATTTCACTTTGGGAACAGGTCAGCAGCTTTTAAAGGGTTTTCATGCAAAATCACAGTTTTTCCTAATACAAGTCTTCTATGCAGAAATTAATTAACAGCATGCCCTAGAGAGAATACTATTTTATTCATATTTCTTCCCAAGAAAAGTTTCTGTACATGTTGTTCAATGAAACAACTAATGAGATAATAGAAAATGCAGTTGTATAATACTGTAGCACAGGGAGTTAACATCTTCTGTTAGTGTATTAAACATACTCAATATCCTAAGACATTACAAGCAAAACAATTTCAAAGTTTATTCATTACTCACCCCAGTGGAGACTCACCTTTTTACAGTTCTGTGCCTGAGGACTCGGGTAGGAATGTCTTAATACTATCTTTAAGTCACTATTGTTTCATTAGACAGTAAAAAGACTTCCTCTGTCATATCAAATCCATTTCTATTTGATGTGATATTATTGAAAGAGGGGCCTTCAGAGTTGACATCCAAGAGTATCCATCTGGCTTCCTAAATGCCATGATGTCTCTTTTGTTTTCCCAAGTCTCTGATGAGATGATGTTTGTCATTTAATTGCTGCTGAGGATCACAGATGATGGTTTATAGGTTTAGGGAAATTGCAGGCAGTACTTTGTTAACAAATGGAAGAGCACAAAGGTATTTCCTAATTAGCCTACAGAGCTCAATTGGCCCTTAACGGCACCTTCATGCACAGCATTAGGGAGCTGTGTTTCAACAGAAAAGCTCCTTCCAGTTAATTAACCTGTATGCACTTGTTACAAATGAAACCTATTTGTTTCCACTTAATATATTTGCAGCCGGTTTAAATATTCATTTATTATTGTGCTTGTTAAGTAGGAAATAGAAAGGTAGAGTTTAGCTAACTTCCCTTAACTTGCAATACACAGAGAAGTTAAACTAAGAGACATACCCCCAAATACCACCCTTGCTTCTTTCTTGTTCCTTTTGGGAATTTATGTCAAAGTTTCCTCTTTTCTGTCTGAAATTATTACTGTATTTGCATAATTCAGTTTTAAATCTGTCCTGATTCCAATTGTTTAATATCATTCCTGAGTCCATTTTTCATCTTCTTTGAGCTGTTTCCTTTTCTCACATCTGTCAGTGTATTTTCTCACCGAGTTCTGGATCACAAGAGCAGCCTCAGAGTTACTTTAGTCCATACTATTAGGTATAATTAAGAGTGTTCCACTTACAGAGAAACCCCGAGATTCTTTACATGTATACTGTATGGTATTCAAAATTGTGCATGGAAATTTGGACATGTTCCCAATTTCCGCATGCAATAATGAACCAATTAGGGCCAATAATTGGGTGCTAATAATTATTGACACTAATTGGCAACAAATAGAATTTACATGTGAATCTTGTTAGGCATATTCTAGTGTACAGATCTGAAAAGGCGATAGACCTTGGGAGGAGTATGGACAGGTCATGGGAATTCCAAGAATTTGTACACACTGTAACAGAATACACCAGATCTACACCTAATTTAGGCGTAAGGATTTATACCAGGTTTCAGCTGGTTTAAATCCTAACACCTAAAAGTTAGGCACGGATCCCGGTGCTAGGTGCTAATCTGTAAACAGAGCCCAACTCGGAGGACCATTGATAGAATAGCACTTAGGACCAAACTTTGCAAATGGCCTTTGCTATTGCCTTTGTGAGCAGAGCTCTTTGTTGGACCCCAATTTCCTTTTCAACATGGATAAACGTAAGGTTAAAATGCAGCTTTTTCATTTTGAACCCTCTACCCTTTTGCTGAATCAGACAACTATGGATTGCCTTGTGAGCTCAGCTGCTCAAGACATGGCCTCCCCTTCGGTGCAGCATGACTTGGGAGTGTCTGCTGTTAGCTTGGATATGATTTCACTAAGCCTGGGAGAAAACTATGCACTGGCATGAATCAGTGGATCTGCTATGGAGTTTGTGCAGAGTGCCCTGAGAATTACAGAAATTAAAAAAAAAAAAAAACAGATCAGCTTTTTATGCCTTACATCAACTGCAATCTTTGCAGTGCTTGTTGGAACAACAGGCACTCCAAACCCTCATCCATGCATTTGTCATTTCACATCTAGACTACTGTAAAGTGATTTATGCAGGATTAACCCAGTTTGAATTAAAACAACTACAAATTCTTCATAACACAGTACTACTACTCATAGGCAGCGGAACACTTTTTTGTTTGAGGGGGCCCCAAAAGCTCTGCCCCCAGACCTGCTCAAACTCTGCCCCTGACTCCACCCCCATAATAATAATACTGATTGTAATGCAATTTCTTCTATCCATTTTTCATATACACAATATAATCTTATTAATACATAATGGTAACCACAAAATTAAAAAAAAATATAAAGCACACTGTATGCAGAGAAAATGTTAATTATCATTTATATTCAGGGGGTTTTCAAAGATGTCAAGGCAGATGATAAAATATGCAATGTCACCTCAGTAAAAACTTTAGAAAAAGAGACACATATAGTGCAAAATATAGACAGCAGATATAAATTCTCATAACTGACACATTTTGATCACTAAATTGAAAATAAAATCATTTTTCCTACCTTTGTTGTCTGGTGATTTCATGAGTCTCTGGTTGCACTTCCTTCTGACTGTGCATCCAATATTTTTTTCTTTCTTTCTTGTCCAACATTTCTTTCACAATCCAGCCCCATCTCCTTTGGGTCCAGGTCTCTCTTTATTTTCCCTCTGCTTACCCTCCCCAGATCCAGTGTCAGTTCTCTTTTGTACCTACCACCACCTTTGTTCCAGGTCTTCCTCTTTCTCTCTCCCCTGCTATGATCTTCCATCTCTCTGTTCTTCCTCAGGGTCTCTCCCCCTCTATCTGCACCTCCAATAGTCCAGCATCTGCCTCTTGTCTTTCCCCTTTGGTCCAGGCCTTTTTCTCTCTCTCTTTCTTCTGCTTACAACCCCCCTCCCTAGTCTTTCTCTGCCTTTCTCTCCTTCCTTCCTCCCTCACTCCTTCCTATGTCCCCCTCACTGCCTTCCAGACTCTGTCCCACCCCCAAAGCCAGCCTGCCTGCCTCTCTTCCATGCTGAAGCCTGGCCTATCCGCCGCCAATTCTTTCTTCCCCCCGGTCCACTGCCAAAACCAGTCTGCCTCCCTCCCTCCTTGCTGCGTCAAAGCTTGGCCTACCTGCTGCTGATTCTTCCTTCCTCCCGGTCCACAGCCAAAGCCAGTCTGCCTCCCTCCATCCCTCCCTGCCGCACCGAAGCCTGGCCTATTCACTGCTGATTCTTCCTCCCCCTCATGGTCCGCCACCGCTCACCTCCCGCTGCTGCAGCAAATCCAAGAAAGGGAAGAACCAAGCGCGTGCAGCGGCACCAACCCACAAGCCTTCGCCCAATGTCAATTCTGACGTCGGAGAGAAGGTGCAGGCCAGCAATTGGCTAGACCGGATCTTCCCTCCAATGACAGAACTGACGTGAGGGGGAGGCTTGTGGGCAGCGGTGTGCATCGGCTTAACACGCCTGGCCCTTTCCTTCCTGCAGTTACAGCAGCAAGCAGTGGTGGGCAGGGAGCAGCAGCAGTGGCAGTCAGCCCGCGTACCCTCTGACCTACAGGATGGGCAATTTTTGGAGAGGCCATGTCCCCCCCCCCCCCCGTTCCGACACCTATGCTACCACTACTATTTATCATTTCAATAGCGCTGAAAGGCATACGCAACACTATGCTTTTAACATTCAATAGACAGTCCCTGCTCAGAAGAGCTTACAATCTAATTTGGACAGTCAGACATCATATCTTAGGGTTGGGGAGTTTTTAGCAGATTCAACGGGTATAGGTATCTGATGATTAGTGGGAGTTAGGAGTTAAATACAGCTTCAGAAAAAGTGGGCTTTTAGCTTGGATTTGAATACTGCTAGAGACAGAGTATGATGTATTGACTCTAGCAGCCTGTTCCAGGCATTTAGTGTGGCAAGAAAGAAGGAATAGAGTCTGGAGGAGAAGGGTACCGATAAGAATGAAGTTCACAGGGGGGCACATAGAAAGAGATAAGTGAGGAGAGATATTGAAGGGCTAAAGAGTGAGTCAGTCAGAGGAGTTTGAACTGTATTCAGAAATGGATGGTGAGCCAATGAAGTGACTTGAGTAGAAGAGTAATGTGAGTGTGGCGCCCCTTGCAGAATATGAGTCATGCATGATTTCTCTTTAACACTAGTCAATTCAATCAATGAACCCCGCTGGCTCCCCATACATTACTGAAGCCAATTGAAGTTCCTCTGTTTCACCTACAGTGGCATACCAAGAGAGGCGGGGGGGGGGGGGGGGTGAGGGGGCAGTCCGCCCTGGGTGCAAACCATGAAAGAGTGCTCTTGGGGTCGGCATCATGATTCGGGAACTTTGCTGCTGTGCTGGCATCGGGCTTTTCTCTCTGCTGGGTTGTGTCTTCATGGAAGCAGGAAGTAGGCAGGACCGGCATAGAGAAAGGCCTGATGCCATCAGAGCAGCAAGTTAAGGCTGCTGACAAAGAGAGAACTCAAATACCTCTGAGCCTGCCTTCTAAAGCAGCAGCAGTGGTGGCAGTGGCCAGCCGTTGGAGGCAAAACTCTGAACAGGCTTTTTGTGGCCCGGCCACTGGGGCCTTACCTCTGCCACATCACTGATGATGCGGCAGAGAGAAGCCCTAGTGGAGCAGACTACAAGCAGCCCATTTGGCACTACTTCTAACTGTCGTCGACCACCACCACCACCACTACTGCTGCTGCCTGAAGGAATGTCAAATGTCAGGGGGGTCAGTTAGGTCCAGAGGTGCTGCACAGGGGAATGGGAGGGAGGGATGGAAAACTGCTACACAGAGAAATTGGAGGGAGGGATGGAAAGCTGCTACACAAGGGAGGAAAGATGAATAATTGTTGAACATGGCCTGGAGAAGAGGAAGGGAGATGCAACAAAGAGGTAGAAGGGGTGAGAGGGGAGGGATACATGCATGGAGAATAGAGAGGGAGAAATGTTGGGCATAGGGTGGAGGGCAGAAAGAGATGGTGCATGGAGATAAAGAAAGAAATGTTGCACATGATAATAGAGGGGAGGAAGAGAGAGATGCTGCATGGAGGGGAATAGAGAGGTTTGACCTAGGGCACAAAGCTGGAAAAGAGAGAGAGAAAAATTGTAGACAGTGAGAAAGAAACAGAAATGTTGGTATGGCAATGTAAGGGAAGATATAGAGATGGGAAATGAATGGTGGGCACAGAGAAAGAATAAAATGTCAAATGGGTAGGAGACTCTGGTGAACGAGTTAACAGAAAACAAACAGAAACCAGAGAAACATGATTTGAATAATAAAATAACCAGACAACAAAAGGTAGAAAAATAATTTTATTTTCTATTTTATGATTACAATATGAAATGTGTATCCTGTCAGAGCTGGTGTTAGTAACTGTCAACTAGAAGAATCCCTATCCTGCATATTATTCTATGTCCCACCCAGTGGCGTACCTAGGGTATGTGGCACCCGGGGCCCATCATTTTTTGACACCCCCCCCCCATGTAAAAAAATATTTTTTGTAATGACCATGAAACGGAATAAATGGTCAGAATAGAAACAGGCAGTGAAAATTTTCTTATATTCCAAACATAACATAACATAAATTATGTCTAATTGTCATGACATCAGAAGTACATATGGAGTAGTTGCAGGTGATGCTTGGGACAGTTCTGATTGTGTTAGTTCGGTTTTATGTGTTTTTTGAATAGAAGGGTTTTTATTTCTTTTTTGAAGGTTTTGTAGTTTGTGGTCGAGGTCAATAGGTTGTAGAGTTGGGGGTCGAGTGTTGCAGCTGGAATGGCTAGGAGGTTGTCGAACAGTTTTTTTCTTTTGACGTTTTTGGTTGGAGGGTGTGTGAATGGTGCGTGAGTTCTCCTATGTCTGTTTGAGGTGGATTGAATTATTTAGCTGAAGAAATTAGTTACTCCCTCATCCAACACACATTAATTCTCTTCCATTTTTGTTCCCATTATAAAAAACACTGATAATTTCCCAGAAAAAAAATGCATTATAATAAGAAGTGAAAATAAAGGCCCCTACAGATGAGAACATAACATAAGAATAGCCTAACTGGGTCAGACCAATGGTCCATCATGCCCAGTAGCCCATTCTAATGGTAGCCAATCCAGGACACTAATACCTAGTCAAAACCCAAAGAGTAGCAACATTCCATGCTACCGATCCAGGGCAAGCAGACACTTCCCCCATGTCTTAATAACAGACTATGGACTTTTCCTCCAGGAATTTGTCCAAATCTTTCTTAAAACCAGCTACACTATCTGCTTTTACCATAACTTCTGGCCACTTCATTTTTAAGTTTAGATCTTTCCTTTCAAACAGAGACCTTGCTAGATGTCAAATACAGCACAAGGTAACTTCACATGGACTTAGCTGTGCAGGAAATGTGAATCTCCTCATACACCCACCATATAGTGCAAAAATGTGCAAAGGTCTGTTTTTTTCTTTCGATCACTACATAGCCTAATGCCACACAAGCAGCGCTGTTACAAACATATTCTGTAGGTCAATGCTAAGGATAACAAAGTTTCCTTCCTTGGACCAGAAGGAGATACTGATAAACCACTGGAAGAGATCCCAAAACAGCACCCAAAGACCCACTCAGTGTGTGAAGCAGTTGAGTGGAGTGGACTAACTGGGGGGTGGAAATGGGCCCGGAGTTTGCTCAGCAGAATTTCCCAGACCACCTCTTCCTCTCAACATATTGACACGCTGCCACCACCACCACTAGGAACACCTCACTGGGTAGGCCAGCTATGCTATAAACTTTATAAAACACATTATTATATTTTCTTATAAAGCACATATTTTAACTGAACTCTCTGACATCCTCAGCCTTTCCATTCACAAAAATAGAAGGAAGAAAAGTTCCCATTTCCTGCTGTCTCATGTCCCCGGCCTATACAATATTTTTTTCTGCAGACCCTTCAAAAGTCTGACCAAATCCTCGTTTCATTTGCATTATAAAGTACTGAGGATGCCATCTCTCCCCAATCCCAGATCCTAAAGTCTAAGACAGTAGCGCAAACTAATGCTGCCAGATTCAGGAAAAAAAATTTTGATTCGAAATTTCGATTCGAAATTCGACCCCCTTTGAATTGGTTTTTCAATTCAATTTTCCTGCTCAGTTGGGTGATTTTTTTCAAAAGTCCTGGTGGGTTTTATAGCTTTTTCACCCCCTTTGGCTTCTCCTAACCACACTGGCGCTGTGGTGTAAATAAAATAAAGAAACAAAAAGGACTTTTCCTCTCTCTGTTAAATCCTAGCTCACGTTTGCAGTCCAACACCAGCTCTGGCAGGATACACATTTCAAATCTGACATATTGTAATCACAAAACAGAAAATAAAATTAATTTTTCTACCTTTTGTTGTCTGGTTATATTTCAAATCTTGTTGGTCCAAGGCTCTGGTTTTCTTCTGATAACTTGTTTACCAGGGTCTCCTTCTTTCTTCTTTCTGCATGCTAACAATCCATCTGCCAACTCTGTCCTCCCTTTCCATTTCCCTTCCCTCCCCAGGAAGTCTGGTATCTTTCCTTTTTTTCATCTCCCTCCACAGATCCACCTTTTCTTAACTACCCTTTCATCCGGCATCTCTTCCTCCTTCCCCACCACCCCAGAGTCTACCATCTCTCCCTTTCTTTTCCCAATTACCCTCCTATCCAGTATCTCTATCCCTCCTCCACACCATCCCTTGTGTCCAATTTCTCTCCCTTTCTGTTCCTTCCCTCCCTCCCTAAATCCCATGGTCCATCATCTCTCTCCCTCTCCTCTATTTTCAGACCATTATTTCTTCCCTCCCCCCAAAGTTTGGCATATGCACGTCTCTTTGAACACCCCCTTCCCTCCGTGTACTTCTAAACCAGGGTCCCCCCCAAAGGCCTGTCCCCCTTAAAGGTCTGCCTGTCCCCCCTTGAAGGCCTGCACCCCCCTTGAAGGCCTGTCCCACCCCCTTGTAGGCCTGTCCCCCCCTTGAAGGCCTGCCTGCCTGTCCCCCCTTGAAGGCCTGTCCCCCCTTGAAGGCCTGCACCCCCTTGAAGGTCTGCACCCCCTCCTGAAGGCCTGCACCCCCCCAAATGCCTGCACCCCCCCCGAAGGCCTGTCCCCCCTTGAAGGCCTGTCCCCCCTTGAATGCCTGTCCCACCCCCTTATAGGCCTGTCCCACCCTCTTGTAGGCCTGTCCCACCCTTTGTAGGCCTGTCCCCCCCTTGAAGGCCTGCCTGTCTGTCCCCCCCTTGAAGGCCTGTCCCCCCCTTGAAGGCCTGCACCCCCCCCTGAAGGCCTGTCCTCCCCCTTGAAGGCCTCTCCCAGCCCCTTGTAGGCCTGTCCCACCCCCTTGTAGGCCTGTCCCCCCCCTTGAAGGCCTGGCTGCTCCCCCCTTGAAGGCCTGCACCCCTTGAAGGTCTGCACATCCCCCCAAAGGCCTGTCCCCCCCCCGAAGGCATGCCCCCCCCCTTGAAAGCCTGCCTCCCCCCTTGAAGGCCTGCCTGTCCCCCCCCCCTTGAAGGCCTGCCTCCCCTCTTGAAGGCCTGCCTGCCTGCCTATCACCTCCCTCCCCCTTGAAAGCCTGCCTGCCTGCCCGCCCGCCCCACCCTGAAGGCCTGATGCCCCAACCCACCTCGAAGGACCGCTCGCCCCCCTGGCCTCCCCGCATCACCTATGAAGCAGCCGCAGCAGGATCGCGACATCAGCGATCCCTGCGCTGCTTCCTGCGCCACGGTCCCGCCCCTCCTCTGACATCAGAGGAGGGGCGGGACCGCGGCGCAGGAAGCAGCGCCCAAGCAGCTCAGGGATCGCTGACGTCGCAATCAAGCTGCGGGCTGCTTCATAGGTGGTGCAGGAAGGTCAGTGGGGCGAGCGGTCCTTCGGGGGTGGGGGAGGACTGAACGGCAAGGCCGGGAGCACCCCCTTAGGGCTGGTACCCGGGGCGGACCGCATCCCCCCGCCCCCCCCCCCCCTTGGTACGCCACTGGTCCCACCAAAAAGCTGGCCAAAAGCCAAAGAAGACTTCTTTGCATTTGTCCTAAACAATTCAATCGGTCCTTCTTATAATATCATCGCAGGCGACATAAACCTACACCTAGATGAAGTGGACAACACAAATGCGATAGAGTTCAAAAACTTTCTATCCCTACTCAATTACAATCTTCCTCTACCCACACAAACACATGAAAAAGGCCATCAATTGGATGTGGTAGCCATGTCCACAAAGGATATCCCAGACCCTGCCATTTCGCTACTTAAAGGCACCTGGATTCATGATATCTGGTCTGACCATTTTACTTATTATTTCCAGCTATTCTGGTCTTATCATAAATCTAAAACACGCCCAATTATAAAAAGAGAACATCACACAAGAGGCTATATTAATCCAAAAGAATTCTGGTCACAATATGAATTGCAAACAGGGATAGATGAAGGAATCAATTTTTGGGATCACTGGACGACAACCAGCACATCCATTTTAAATAAAATCACCCCTATACGTAATAGCAAAAGCAATTCAAATAAATATAACAAATGGTTTGACATCGAACTTCTAAAAATGAAACAACTAGCTAGACGACTGGAAAGAACTTGGAAAAAAACAGGAGAACTAGCCGACCGTAACAACTGGAGAGCTAACATAAAAATCTACAAACAAAAGTTAAAAGACAAACGTAAAGCATTCTACTCCACTAAAATCAACTCATCTTGTAATGGTTCACAAGGAATCAATACAAAAGAGCTATTCAACCTGATCACAAATTTATTTGACACCACTCGCTACACCTCACCCACACACAACATTAAACTACCCTCTGCAAATGACTTAGCTCTGTACTTCGATTCTAAAATTAAGAACCTTAGAATCCATTGTTCAACAAACGACTCTTGTGATCATCAAATAGCGAACACCCAAGGAAATGATATACCGGCAGACATGATCTGGAGCTCCTTTCAGGATTTAGAGTGGAATGATTATATCAGATTATATAACAAATACTCTAGATCCTATTGCGTTCTGGACTCATGCCCCCCAGAAATTATGAAAGCAGCACCTTTAGAATTTAAATTATCACTGGCTTACAACCTAAACAATGGGAAGTTCCTCTCTAATAATGGTCACATTATTATAACCCCAATTCTAAAAAATCGTAAAGTATCCTCAGCCCTAATATCCAACTATAGACCGGTAGCTTCCATTCCGTTTATTATAAAAATTGTGGAGGGATTGGTTCACACCCAACTGATGGGTTATCTTGATCAATTCACTCTCCTCCATGAAACTCAATCTGGTTTTAGGCCATTATTCAGTACGGAGACAGTAATTGCGGCTATCTTAGACAATTTGCACCTACTGTTTAGTAAAGGCCTTAATGCCCTGATAATGCAATTTGATATGAGTTCTGCCTTTGATCTAGTGGACCACATGAAACTGCTGCAATGCCTAGATGCCATTGGTATCCGGGATAAGGTGCTGAACTGGTTCCATGGCTTCCTTATATCCCGCACCTATCAGGTTCGTTTTAATTATGAGCTTTCCGACACCTGGAGCAATCCATCCGGTGTGCCCCAAGGCTCTCCACTATCCCCATTGCTCTTCAACGTCTACATGTCCTCACTGGGCACAAAGCTAACCCAGCTGGGGATAAAACTATTTAGTTATGCAGATGATTTTACGATTATCATCCCATTCACCAATTCTGTCTCCGAAACTATTCCCAAAGCTTCAGAAGCTATAAACATGATGGAACAATGGATGACAAACTTTAGGCTCAAACTTAATTCAGATAAAACGACTTTTTTCATTGCTTCACCACATCCACTTGACATTAAATCACCCCTCTGTATTAATAACCTTAGTTACCCTATCCAGCCCTCCATAAAGATACTAGGTGTAACTCTGGATCAATGCCTAACCATGAAAGACCAAGTAGATTCCTTAATCAGAAAAGGATTTTTCACTCTCTGGAAACTCAGATCCCTTAAAGCTTATTTTGTTACATCGGTTTTTAGAATCCTAGTCCAATCCCTCGTACTAAGCCTGCTTGACTACTGTAACATCGCCTATTTGGCAATTTCCCAAAAAAATATGCGACGCCTACAACTGTTGCAGAATGCGGCAGTTAGACTAATCTTTGGACTAAGAAAATTTGACCACGTGACACCCTACTACCGGCAGCTACATTGGCTGCCGATGAAGGCACGCGTAAAGTTCAAATTTGCCTGTTTCTGCTTTAAAGCATTACACGGACTTGCCCCCAAATACATTACTGACCTTTTCTCCTTCTCAACCAACAGACACAAGAGAAGTTCACATTCCAACTTCGTTTCCCCCCCCTTCCCTCCCCCCCCCCCCCCCCCCCCCCCGGTGAGAGGTTGCAAACTGAAAAAACACCATGAATTCCTTCTCTCACACCAAGCAGCATCATGGGGTTAAGACCTAGAACAATTACTTTCGCCCTCTACTTATGAGGAATTTAGGAAACGTCTAAAAACACACCTGTTCCTAAAACATCTTGACAACTGATCCACTTATCTCTTTCCTCTCAATAGCGACCTACTGTCCTTTTGATCACTTTTCTCCTCAACAATGAATTTCCTGTATAATTACTTCTCTTTCCTCTTCCCCTCTTGAAGTCAGTCAATTTGTACCTTTGCTTAATCTTTTGTAAACCGAATAGAACTTCACGGTATTGCGGTATATAAGCTGTTATTATTATTATTATTATTAGACAGCAAGCATGAGCTAGGACCTAACAGAGGAAAAGTCTTTTTTGTTTTATTTACACCACAGCGTCGGCATGGGGTTGGAAAGATTGTAACCCTATGTAATGTTATATTGTAACACTGTGAATGTCAAATTGTAATGCATTCTGAGCTCTCTGGGGAGGATGGGCTATAAAAATAAATAAAATTACTAAAAATATTTTTATATGGGGGGTGTTAATAATTATCGGCCCCAAGTGTCAGATACCCTAGGCACGCCACTTCTCACACACAAGGCTCTTCATATCAATGCTCCCTTTTACCTCTTCAATATAATTATGGCTTACACTTCTACCAGATCTTTCTGTTCGCTAGACACTCATTGCTCAACTATTCCTCTACCATTGAATAATAATAATTTATTTCTTGTATACTGCCAAACCAGTAAAAGGTCCTAGGCGATTCACAGCAAGATAAGGCCGAACATCCAGCCGATTTACAATACAAGAAAAGCTATTTCTAGAAGATACATAATGCCTATAGATTAAAAGCATTAACATTAGAACACTTAAGTTACAAATTTATCAAATAGTTGTATTTTTAGTAATTTTCTAAATTATAGTAAGATGGAACTTCTAGCATAATTTTGCCAAACCAGGTATTTAATTTAACTGCCTGAAAAGCAAGAGTTCTCTCTAAAAATATCTTAAAATGACATAATTTGACAGGAGGGTATGTAAATAACTGGACTTTACGTGTAGGCTTGTAAGAGTAATTTAAGGAGAAATGGGAAACAAGATAACCTGGAGACATACTGAAAATTAATTTGAAGCAGATACATGAAAATTTGAATAAAACTCTGGCCTCTATCGGTAACCAATGTAATTTTTGGTAATAGGGAGTAGTAACATGTTCCCATTTTTTCAAACCAAAAATCAATCGAACAGCAGTGTTTTGAACCACTCTTAGTTTTTTGAAAATTTTCTTATAGGCAGCCAAGTAAATTATATTGCAATAGTCAAAGATACTCAAAATCGATGACTGAACCAACAGACGAAAGGAAACTGTATCAAAATATATTGAAGGAGGCCTACTCTGAATCAATAAAAATAAAAAAAACAAAGGGATGGCGAACTACAAAAAAACAAACTAAAAATGCATAGAGTAGAATATACTAAGGACCCAACACGGTCTGTGTTTTGCCAGCCTATACCTTCCTCTGGAATTCATGTATCGTGCTGCACCATATAAAATTGTGTAAATAGGGTAAAAGCCAGGTTTATACACACAATAGTGCATTAATCACCTGCTGCAACCCACAACTCTGCATTTTTCTTTCTTTATCCAATAATTTGGAACATACTTTCACATCCTCTCAAGAATCTGATATTATTCCCTGTTTTTAAAAAAGCGCTGAAAATGTATTTATTTTGAACCAGCCTATCCTCAAAAGACCAAATTCTATAAATGGTGTGCTAGTTAGGCACTGTTAGGTGCCCTAATGGCACCAGTTTTAATTGGTTTAATTGCCTTTAATCGATGTGATAATTGATCATGTTGTTTAAAATCAATTTAAATGTAATTTTAAAAAAAGAGGGAACCTCCACAAATGGCGCTGGAATCATGACTACAGTGGTGCCTAAGGGTAAAATAGGCATGGTATCGGTAAGTACCTCTGTAGTCCTGATTCATAGAAACATAGAAACATAGAAATAGACGGCAGATAAGGGCCACGGCCCATCCAGTCTGCCCACCCTAATGACCCTCCCCTGCCTTTACCCTGTGAATAGATCCCACGTGTCGATCCCATTTGGCCTTAAAATCAGGCACACTGCTGGCCTCAATCACCTGAAGTGGAAGACCATTCCAGCGATCAACCACCCTTTCGGTGAAAAAGAATTTCCTGGTGTCACCGCGCAGTTTCCCGCCTCTGATTTTCCACGGATGTCCTCTTGTTGCCGTGGGACCCTTGAAAAAAAAGATATCCTCCTCTGCATCGATGCGGCCCATGAGATACTTGAACGTCTCGATCATGTCTCCCCTCTCTCTCTGCGCTCCTCGAGCGAGTATAGCTGTAATTTATCTAACCGTTCTTCGTACGGGAGATCCTTCAGTCCCGAGACCATCCGGGGGCCATTCTCTGGACCGATTCCAGCCTCAGCACATCCTTACGGTAATGCGGCCTCCCGAATTGCACACAGTATTCCAGGTGGGGTCTCACCATGGATCTATACAAAGGCATAATGACTTCAGGCTTACGGCTGACGAAACCCCTACGTATGCAACCTATGATTTGTCTTGCCTTGGATGAAGCTTGCTCCACTTGATTGGCAGCCTTCATGTCCTCACTGACGATCACCCCTAAGTCTCGTTCTGCTACCGTTCTTGTTAGGATCTCGCCATTAAGGGTATAAGTCCTGCATGGATTTTGGGTACCCAGGTGCATAACTTTGCATTTTTTGGCATTGAAGCTGAGCTGCCATGTCTTAGACCAGTTCTCTAGTAAGAGTAGATCATGCATCATATTGTCAGGCATTGAATTTTTATCCATTGTGCTTTTGCCCACTACATTGCTTAGTTTGGCGTCATCGGCGAATAATGTTATCTTACCTCAGAGCCCTTCTGCCAAGTCCCTTATAAAGATATTGAATAGTATCGGGCCCAAGACCGAGCCCTGGAGCACTCTGCTGATCACCTCCGTCATTTCAGAGGGGGTGCCGTTCACCATTATCCTTTGAACCCTACCTCTAAGCCAGTTCCCAACCCACTTCGTCAATGTGTCGCCCAATCCTATGGAACTCATCTTGCTTAGCAACCTGCGATGAGGTACGCTATCGAATGCTTTGCTAAAGTCCAGGTATACGATGTCCAGGGACTCTCCAACATCTTGCTTCCCCGTCACCCAGTCAAAGAAGCTGATCAGGTTGGATTGGCAGGATCTCCCCTTAGTAAATCCATGTTGACGGGGATCTCGTAGGTTCTCTTCATTCAGGATTGTATCTAATTGGTGTTTGATTAGAGTTTCCATTAGTTTGCTCACTATTGATGTGAGACTCACTGGTCTGTAGTTTGCTGCTTGTGTCTTGGAGCCTTTCTTGTGGAGTGGAATGACATTAGCCTTCTTCCAGTCCAACGGGACGCTACCTGAACTAAGGGAGAGGTTGAAGAGCGCTGACACAAATAGGCGCTGGGAATGTAGGCAGGGCTGCCATCAGAAATTTCTTTGCCCCTTACTGAGCAATCCTGTTGGGCCCCCCCACGCACCCCTTTCCCCCCCGACCCCCCCCTTCTTCCATGGGCCGAATACACACATACTTTTCTCTGTCACCGCACTCTTTGACCAAAAGATTTGTAAGCCTGCAACCACGTCAAGGTAGACTCTTTAAGCAGGGCCCTAACCTAACCTAAACTAAACTAATCTATATCTATCTATTCTAAACTAACATATGTCTAATACTGAACTAATAACAAACTAACAAACATCTGCATAATAAATAACTAATAAATAATAGTGCTAGTAGCTATAATTCACTTTTGAATGTAAAATCTCAGTTAAGGATTTCTTTTGACCTTTGTAGGCCAGAAGTAGATCACAATTGCACAATATTTTTTGTAACAAGTATTAAATGTGTTTTTATAAATACTGTAAGCTTAATAAATATATCAGAAAAAACTACACATCTGAGCGCATATCTAAACATTCACATCTGTATGATCCCATCCTCCTCAGCTTGCCTATAGCTGCATCATGCATGTTAAAAATGTACGATATGTTGATATGTGCACCTTCCTTCCTTCCCATCCATCCTCCTCAGCCTGTCCTTACACATCCACAGCTGCATGTTAATGATGATGTATATGTTATGATGATAAATAAGTGCAGATGAGCACATCATTAACATGTAGCTATGGATGAATATATAATGATGTTATGAGTGTGCACCTCTTCCTTCCCATCCTCCTCAGCATGTCACATACAGCATGTTACATTACACAGACTTAAGCCCTCCCTCCGACATCAGCACTGACATCGGGAAGACTTCCGTTCGGCTGTGTGCTGTGGCAGGGCAGGTAAGGAGAAGGAGAGGAGACTATGCTTGCGACCCTGGGGAGCCCGGGCCCCCTGTCAGCTCCAGGCCCCTGAATGCAGGACTGGTAGTACTGCCCTGATGGCGGCCCTGAATGTAGGCCTTGAAAACCATGGTCTACATTTCTGGTGCCTATCTGTGATGTAGCCATGATTCTATAAATGGTGACATCAAATGACTGGCACACAATCGGCGCCATTTTTGTAGGCGTCTATCATGGCGCCATTTATAGAATCCGGGTCAAAGCTCTTAGGGACAGCCTGGAGGATCCTCAAGTAAAAAGACCCTTGAATACAGAATGTTATGAACCTCTGTGTTTGTATGAATGCTGCTTTTCTTTTCTAATTTTTATGGAGTTTCCTTCTTCCTTTTATTTTAGGCTGTACACTGCCTTGACCTATGGAAAGATGGTATAGCAAATCTTTTAAATAAACAAAATAAACTTCCTAGTGGAGGCAATGTTGCAGTTCGTGCCAGAAGGAAAAATGTCAGTTGGCGTGCCTGTACCAGACTCTGCAGGTTTGAAGACTGATTCTGGGAGTGTGATCAGGTTTCCTCACTTTTGCAGGGTTTGCTGGTAACTCCATTCTTGTTTGATTCACCTTCATCAGTAATTGCATTGCAGTCACTGTGACCTGCCATTGTCTCAACTGAGGAATCTCCGTCTGTTAATGTTGATAAATTTTTGAAACTAACAAACAAGTGCAATAACAAGAGCAAAAATTGAGTGAAAATGGAGGGACAATCCAGGATTTGGATTTAGAAAATTCACAAATCCAAGATTTAAATGCAAGCTTGGTGAAGGATAAATTAGTACTGTACTCTACAGGAGGATCGAAACCCTTGAGAATCAGGGAAGGTGCTTGAACATGCACTTTTTAAAAACTTCTCCAAGTCTCCTTTTGTGTCACTTGAAGTTATACTGAAGAAGCATTATTTAGAAATTCTCAAGATCTCTGTGGAGACCGTTCTTCCAGTTACCTTGCAGGTAAGTATTTCTGAGAAGTCTCTATTATGGTTCCATTCCTACTTACATCATAGATATAATATGTGCTAATTCAGCCCAATTAGCTATTTAAGAGCCGCACTGGATATTGGCCAGCACCAGTATAACTTTTTTTAAGACCTGAAATCCCCCTCTCACCCCAATCCCCTCATGCAGCCTTCCTCCTTCTCTTCCCCCCATGAGTCACAACTCACCCCCGCTTAGAATGCCTCCTAAACCCCCAGTCCAAATAGGTCCTCCCAGGCCTACCTTCCATCCCTGGTGGTCCATTGGGATCAATGGGGACAGACGAAAGGCCCACATGCTCCTGTTGCTTCAGGCTGCCTACAGAAAATGGCTACCATGACCTCTCACAGCAGCTTACTATATAAACAATTGACTTGTGTTTACTGTTTCACTTAACTCAGGATTTTATAGACCATAATAATAATAATAATTTTATTCTTATATACCGCCAAAGCCATAGTAGTTCAAGGCGGTTTACAACAAAGAAGAGCTGGACAATCAGCAAATGTAGGTACAATGTAAAGTCATCAAAATACAGGTAAGCAGGATACAGATGTAATGCATAGGAGATCTTGGGAGACAATTCGGTTAGAGTTGAAGAGATGAGGCTTAAGAGGTCTTAGGTTACAAATCGGTTAAACAAGTTTGTTTTTACTAATTTTCTGAAACTTAGGTAGGATGAGGAGTGTGTGATAATATTGCCTAGCCATTCGTTCAGTTGACCTGCTTGGAAAGCAAGTGTTCTGTTCAGGTATCTTTTGTAACGGCAGGCCTTTAGTGTTGGATGGTTAAACAGATGTACTCTGTGTGTGGGTCTGGAAGAGCAATCTAAGTTAAAATGGGGAAACAAGTACATGGGGACCGAACCAAGAATGAATTTGAAACAGAGACAGGCAAATTTGAACAGCACTTTTGCTTCAAGGGGCAGCCAGTGGAGTTTTTAGTAACAGGGTATTATGTGTTCCCATTTTTTTAACCCGAAAATCAATCAGATTGCCGAATTTTGGATGATTCGGAATCTTTGAAGGTTTTTTTTTGAAAGACCCCAAATAAATGATATTACAGTAGTCGTGTATGCTTAGAATGGAGGATTGCACCAGTAAGCGGAATGAGATTGCATCGAAGTACTTTCTGATGGTTCTTAGTTTCCATAATGTTGAGAAGCCTTTTCTGACCAGTGAGTCAGTGTGTGCTTCAAAGGTAAGGTAGCGGTCCAGAGTCACTCCCAGAATTTTTATGGAATTTATAATAGGAAAGACTTGACCATTCAAGGAAATTTATGAATCTTTGATTTTGTCATTCGGGCTAGCCAGGAAGAATTTGTTTTTTTATTAATTGAGTTTCAATTTGAATTCGGCCATCCATAGGTTGATTTGCATTAAGATAGATGCCAGGTGATTCTTTGTCTCGGGAGTTAGATTTCTTAGGGGAAAGACTATGGTGATGTCGTTGGCATAGATGTAAAATTTGATTTTTAAACTTTGCAATAGATTCCCCAGTGCGGCCAGGTAAATGTTGAAGAGTGTAGGGGATAGGGGGGAGCCCTGCAAGACTCTAATGGGTTTACCCAGCTGAAGGAATGAGTATTGTCACTGTAAACTTGGTATGATCGTTTACTCAAAAAACCCTGGAACCATTTTAACACATTACCAGAGAGACCAATTGACTCCAAACAGTCCAAAACAATAGCATGATCAACTAAGTCGAAGGCATTACTTAAGTCAAATTGCAGGACTAATGCACTTGAGCCCTGGCTAAATAAGCTGTGGAGGGAATTTAGCAGAGAGGCAATAATAGTTTCAGTGCTTTGTCCGGGACAAAAGCCTGACTGGCTGTCATTTAGTATGCTGAATTTATCCAGATAGATTACTAAATCTTGGTTAACCAGACCTTCCATCAGCTTAACAAAGAAGGGAATGCTCGCGATGGGTCTGTAATTTGATGTCAGCTTAAGAGATTCTTTGGGATTTTTTACAATTGGTGTGATCAGGATCTGGCCTAGGACTTCAGGAAATGTACCCGACAGAAGTAGGGAAGAGAGCCAAGTGTGTAACTTGGTTTTGAAGGAGACCGGGACAACTTTCATAATATTTGGTGGGCAACAGTTTAATTTGCAGTGGGAATCAGCGTATTTTGAATAAAACTTGCAGAATTGTTGCCAGGTAGGGGTGGTAAAATTGTTCCAGATCATATCTGCCCTGGGTTCGTCTTTGAGTTGAGCAACTGGGTAGTTCAAATGGTTGGTTGTGACGGCCGATAGGGTGGATCTCAGATTGGAGATTTTGTTGTTGAAAAACTCAGCCAGGGCATTGGCCGAGGGTAGGGAGTCTAAGGTGGGGCGGGTTAAGGTCTAAATATCATAAAGATTGTTGACTATTTAGAAAAGATTTTTGATGTCAGTGTTTGGAGTACCGATTTTTTGTGCGTAAAAGTTAGTGCGTTTAGATATTATAAGTTTTTTATACTCTTAATTTTGTTCTCCAATTCACTCTCTCTTTACTATCTCCAGATTTCAGCCATTGTCTTTCAATATTCCCTTTAAGCAACTTTGAGCTGTGCGAGAATCTTCAACCAGCATTCCTGCCAGTGGAGGGAGGTGAGATGATATCCCACTTTCATTTGCAAGGGGCAAGCAGATACCTCATTGATTAATTCAAAGCAAGTTACATTCAAGCTATGTAGGTATTTTCCTGTCCTTGGAGGACTTATAAACTAAATTTGTACCTAAAGCAATTGAAGGTTAAGCAAATTACCCAAGATCACAAAGAGGGGCAACAAGATGTTATTTATCATATTTATATCCTACATTATCTATGTAATCTAAGAGGACTACAATAAAAGGTTCATAAAATTAGAACAATACATAAATATATCAGACAATTCAAAATATTTAGGGGAGAATTCATCAAGGGATGCTGGTTTAGCATGAACTAATCATTAGTGCATACTAAATGCTAAGATACCCATTCTATTCCTAAATCAACCAAGCCTATTATCCAGCCCCTAAGCATGCTTACTTTTCAGGTAGGCATCGTTAGGCATTGGAAAGTGTCTCCACTTAGGGCTAGATTCACTAAGCAAACCGATCGTTTACCGATCGGTTTGCAAGTCCTTTGCAACCTGATTTCCCTCCGACCCAATTCACTAACCTGTGTCCCGATCATCCTCCCAAGGTAGGAGCCTGAGCCAATCAGGGCCTTAGGCTCCTCCCCGTGCATCACATGATGCAATGGAGCAGGGCCTAAGGCCTCAGAGTTGTCGCGGGAGGCATTGGAGCAGGAGGGAGTTGGCATCCCTCCTGCAGTTTGTTTTTTGGTGGGTGGGCCCGGCCCAGCCAGCCGGCCAGACTAGATTTTGCAACAGGGTGGGCCCGGCCCAGCCAGGAAGGGTTTAACATTGCAGGAAGGAGTTGGCATCCCTCCGGCCTTTTGTGGGGCATCGGCGTGGGGGGGCATGCGTCTGAGCTGCGACTTTCTTTTTAAAACACTTTTTCCTTTTTTTCGCTTTTTTGTACGCCAGAGCGCCCGTGGTTATAACCCACAGGTTAAAACCACGGGCTTTCAGTGTGGGGATGGTCAGGAGAGATTCAGGGTGAGAGCGGTGTGGCAGGAGAGATTCGGGGCGAGAGCGGGAAAGTTGGGGAAGGCAGATTCAGGGCAGTAGAGAGCAGGCTGTGGAGCAAATTTTTTGTGGGGTTCGGGGCACTTGTGAGGAGGGGGGGTTAATTTTTTAAAAAATCAGGCAGATATTTTACGTGTGTAAAACACGCAAAATATCTGTTCGATTAAAAAAAAAATTTAACATCCTGCAGAAGCCCTGACAGCAGTGACAGGAGGCTGTTTCTCCTGTCACTACTGTCAAAGCTTTAGCGATCCGTGCAGTTGGCTGGGGGCGTGCCTACGATCGTCTCTATTTGCATGCAGGCCTTTAGTGAATTCGTCGGCCTGCATGAAAACAGAAACAGATCACACACGGATCGGAGGGTTAGTGAATCTAGCCCTTAGTGGTTAGCTCCTGTTAACACATGCTAATGTGCTTAGGGCCAGATTCACTAACCTACCCAATCGGGCCCGATTCCGGCAGGTCCGACGAATTCAGTAAAGGCAAATATGCAGATGGGGGCGATCGGAGAAATGCCCCCATCTGCATGCACGGATCGCTGTTGTGCGATCCGCACGCATGCGCAGACCATCTGTAGATGGTCTGTGCATGCCCGTCCGAGCCGGGGCTGTTTGTTTTTGGGTTTTTTCATAACAGCCTAACCTGTAAAAGATTGTCAGTAACCCCAGATGTGTCTCTTTTACAATTCTTCGTTTGCGTTTGAAGCTGGAGCACCTGCCTGGCCGCGGAAGACCTTGCCTCCTCTTGCCCTGACTCTCCTGCTCTCTGCCACCCTTCCCCCCAGTGCAGCCCTGCTTTAAAACCACAGGTTTGCACTGCGAGGAAGGGCAGCGGAGAGCAGGAGAGTCGGGGCAAGAGGAGGCAAAGTCTTCCGCGGCCAGAGTGGAAAAAAAGGATTTGAAAATCATTTTTGTGCCGCTGCTGATTTAGCACTCAGGCAGCAGAGATGGTAGAGAGCAGAGTCGGGCAGCAGAGAGCAGGGGAACCTCAACTGTCAGCTTCGCAAGAGCTGTATTGTTCCTTTCATATCAGTTTGGATTTCAGGGCAGCATGGAGCAGGAGAGTCAGCAGGAACGTGAGCGACTGGTCCTCACCAGTTGCTTGGTTTCTGATTGGCCAGCCCAGTCAGTGTGCCTGAAAAATGTTGGTGAATCGCTGCCTTGCTAGATTTGCATGCCATTGCCCTAATTTGCATGTGTGGATCGGATCAGGTGCGGCCAGAAGGTTAGTGAATCGGGTCAGGGTCGTAAAGGTGTCGCAAACCAATCAGTACACGATCAGTTTGCTTAGTGAATCTAGGCCTTAGTGCCCTTTGTTGAATCCCCCCCCTCCCCCCTTAGTGTGCTAAATTATATGTATTATTATTGTTGAAAGGCATGATGAAATAGGTATGTTTTCAACTGTTTTCTAAATGAAAAAGAGAGCCTATCCAATGGTGTACCTAGCATATGTGATATCCATCATTTTTTTGACACCCCTTCATCTATATAAAAAACATGATTTTTAGTAACAATCCACACATTGCACAACAAGAATGTTCCTAGGAAAAGGCAGCATCTTATATACTCACCCACTATATAAAACTAAACAAGCCAGACTAATACAGATTGATCATGCATAGTAAATGCTAATAGAGAACCATGTCTTTTGTACACACAGAACACACCTTCACCCAGTATGAAATATGTATCACAAACTATCTTCCCCCCGTTTTACAAAACCATAGCATAGTTTGTAGCATTGACCTTGGTAACAGCTCCAGAACTCATAGAAGTCCTATGAGTATCGGAGCTGTTACCACCTTGCTATGGTTTTGTAAAGAGGGGGGGGGGGGTTAAAATAGAGATTCATAGACAAAAGTTAAACTGAACCACCAAGGAGTTGGGCTCTGCATACAATGCAACATCACAGAAACAGTGATGCATGTCCCCTAATATTGTACAAAATATAAAGCTAGCAGATGTAAATTTTAAAAAACAAAGAAATAGCAATCATCACCTTACAAATTAACAAATACCCCCCCCCCCTTTAATGAAGCTGTGTTAGGGTTTTTTTTATTACAGGCCATGGCAGTAAAAGCTCTGACATTCATATGAATCCTATGAGCACTGGAGCTTTTACCGCCATGGCCAGCAATAAAATCCTTCCTTCTCAATTTATTTCTATATCAGTCTAGATTAAATTCTTACTACCTAGTCCTCATTTCCCTTTTCACTGAAGCTGCCTACAGCTTGTCACCTTGTTCCCTCACCTCCTCCATTATTTCACTAACTTTATCCTCTTCCCCTCATCCAGCATGTGGCCTCTTTCTCTACATGTACAAATACAATAAAGGGTGTTCAAGTAAATAGCCAACAGCAAAGGCACTCTATGGTGTCAAGCACTCAAAGAACTTACTTAACTCTAGGAATGGGCCTCAGAGACCTGAATGTCAGGAAGTAGACTGCTAGATGTATGTGTAGGTCTATGTTTCAATCATTGGCCCAAACCAGGTCATTAAATATTATTTTTTGTTGGTTTTTTAAAAAAAAATTTTGTATGTCAATAAACTTTTTTGTATATCAGTAAATTTTTTTTAAATTTACAAATATGCATGTTAAGTCATTTAGAGTGCCTATAATTTAGAAAAGCACTTATCCGCCGGATGCAGGAAGTGTTGGTTGCGGCGGCGGCAGCTTCTCCGTTGGAGGCTCTCGTTGGTGAGCAGGAGGCGGTCTCCCCAGGCTTGGAAATCTCAATAAGCCCCGACACCAGAACACCACCCTCTCTTCCTCAGAACACCAGTTCCCCTCGGGTAGTAGAGTCATCAGAGGTCGGTGTGCTCCTACCCTGTGAGGTTCAAATATTAGACAGGGGAGACTGGATTTGGACTCCTGCTTTGAGAGTCTGGTGTTGGCTGAGGCTCTGAACAGTAAGAGGGAAAGCAGCTTCCAGGAGAACAGCACTCAGGAGGAGAGGTCAGCTTTTGTAAATTTTCCTACTCAGCTTGAACAATCTATTGCAATAGAGAAACCTAGAGAAATAACTCTTGAGGCGATATGGGATCTAGTGGCAGACTTGGCAAAATCAATTAAACCCCAAATTTTTCAAATTGAATTAAAGTTAAACACCCATGAAACAAATATTAAAGGTTTGCAAACTGATATGCAGGACCTTAAAGATTCAAATGCTACCACTAAACAACTTAATGAAACACTAAAAGAGTCCCACTAGTTTAGACTGGTGGGACAATAACATTAGATGAGCATAGTCATTTGAATGAGGTTAGGGATTAGGTAGGGGAGGTGGGGGGGGTGAGGGGAGGGAAAGAAGAGAGGATGAGGTATGAGTGTTGTAAGGAAAAGGGAAAAGGGGATTGGAGGGTTGATTGAGACTGAGGGGTCTTTGTAAGAAATATTATTGGATAAAGGGGAAGGGGAGTGATTGGTGGAGAGTGTGAGGAGTTTGGGCGGGAGTCTCATTTTCGGGAATTGAAGGGAGGTGGGAGGTTTGTTGGTGGTGGTGGGAAAGAATTTTGAGTGTGAGGAGTTGAATTTTGAAAGGTTGTGGGGTCCGGGGTAGGATATTGGCGGATAAGAAGTTAACGGTGAGCACTTGCGATAGTACCTGGTGGAGGCAGGTCCCGTACTGAGCCGTTCTGGTCGGCAAATTGGAGGCGGTGTCCGAAGTGGTGAGTAGGCTTGCGGCGGTTTTCAGCCTAATTTTCTGGGGATTCGTGGCGGCCTGCAGAGCAGAGCGGGGGACCGTTTTTCTTGTTTTAGCGTCGGCCCCGCGTTGTGGCTTCCTGATAAGGGCGCGCCTTTAGCAGTAGTTAAAAAGGGGGTGCGGCTGCGTCAGCGCATCAGAGCGTGTGGTGGGGCTGAGCCGCTTCCCTTCTAATCAGCTGAGCCGGTGAGCCGGAGGAGTGTGGGAGCGTCGTTGGTGGACCGACGGTTGGGGACTGCCTCGTGGAAGTGTGTTTAATCACTGCAGCTGTGGTGTCAGCTCCCTGCACAGGGTGGGTGAGTTTGGAGGATTCGCTCTGTGCTGGCTGAGCTGCAGGGCTGTGTGTGGTCAGGGGTGTTTGTGAGCTTGGGATTGCTAGAAACAAAACTTATTTGAGAGGTTTTGGGCAATGGATTTTTTGATTGGGATTGTTGGTCTGTTGGGGATTGGTGGGGAGGAGAGTGCAGTATTTTAAGGGTGGAGCATTTTAATTTTGGGAAAGGCATTATGGCTCCTCGAAAGCAGCAGTCCCAGAATGCTAGTAGTGGTAGGGGTAGGAGTGTACAAAAGGGGGCTGTACGGGGACGGGCTAGTGCTGGTGGTCAGAGCAAGGTGAGAACTCCTAGGCATGACAGAGGAGGTACGGCATCTCAGCCTGGAGGCGTCAGAGGACGTGGAATACCCAGAGCGACTTCAGCTTTTGGACATGCGCAGCGTATCCGGTCTGAATTGCCAGTTTGTCCTGAAGCTGATCCTAGCGGGCCGGTGCAGACTGTGGATGACCAGGAGGTGCGTCCAAGTACTTCCCAAGCTGGCAGTGTCAGGAATCCAGATGGTGAGTTATTTTCTGAGGTGGTGCATGCTTTAGGTGCTGTGTTCGGTGAGAGGGGGCAAGGGGCACGGAGTGAGAGAATGTCAGGAACAAAAGTTAGCAGCTCCAATAAGCAGTCTTTGACAGCGAGTTTACGCAATCGCAAGTTTTTAAAACGTTTGCGGCATATAGTTAATAGGTTGCGGTCGGATAAACAACAACGTCGCCAAGTATCTGGGGATCCTCTGAGTGTTTGGCAGTCCTCTGATTCTTGGGATTCGTCCGATTCCTCCTCCACTTCGTCTTCAGAGTGTGTAGTTGCCCAGTCACAGACTGAGGTCTTGGGGCAGGCTACCCCTTTAGCGGGAGTGACGCCTACAGTTTCCCGACAGGGTCATACTTTATGTGCTATTGCTCCATTGGACTGTATTATTTCACAAAAATGGAGGCAGAGGATTTTGAAAGGACGGTATATTGACTTTTTTGCGTTGCTGGCTCGGGATGTGGATGGTGGGGATCATCAGAAAGAGAAAGGAACTGAGGGAGGAACGAAAAAAGTGAATCGAGTTCCCAAGACAATCTTCAATTGGTTGTTGGGATTTAATGTATTTGCTAGTGTTCTTGGGGAGGAGAAGCCATCTTTATATCCAGGGCTATTGCGGTATTCTGATCTCATTCTAAGGGCTTATAGGACTTATGGAGGTTGGTCTTGGCTCAATTATGATGAGCAATTTCACAAGAGTGTAGCTCGGGATAAATCTGCAGTGTGGGGAATGCGGGATGTTGATTTATGGCTGGCTGAAATTACTCCTGCACGTGGTTGGTCCTTTCGATCTGGTGCGGCCTCCTCGGGAGTTTCGGAAGTTGGGGCACCTTATAATACTTGGCAGGGAGCAAGCGGTAGTCGGCAGGGACTGTTTTCAGGGACTAGAGTGCCTCCCGGAGCCGGTAGAGGTGTGCCAGGCAGCAGTTTCTGTTTTCAGTTCAATACAGGGCGATGTACACGCCTGGCATGTCGTTTCAGGCATGCCTGTAGCCAGTGCTCCGGTAGTCACCCAGCCTTCCATTGCCCGGGTGTGGGGGTTGGGGGACAAGGTATGTTTTTTCGAGGGTCCGGAGGTACCGGTGGGGGTTTGGTTCGTTAAAACTCCTTCCCCTATTAGGTTGGAGGCCCTGCAACTGTGGTTGCCTGTATATCCTAATCAAGGAGATGCTTATTTATTGTGGGTAGGGTTTTCTGAAGGTTTCCCAATTCCATACGAAGGTCCTTGTTTGATGCACAAAGGGGTAAATGCAGCTTCGGTTGCTCGGTATCCTCGGTACGTGAGAATCTGACCAAAGAATTGAGTCTGGGTCGTATTGCGGGCCCATTTCCTTCGTCCCCGTTGTCCAATTTGATTTTGTCACCTTTGGGAGTTATTCCGAAAAAAGCGCCAGGCTCTTTTCGCTTAATTCACAATCTATCATTTCCAGAGGGCAACAGTGTGAATTCGTTCATAGATCCTGTCTTCTGTACTGTACAGTAAGCGTCTATTGATGATGCTGTCGCATTGTTGCAACGGTTAGGACCTGGGGCCTTAATGGGCAAAACGGATATTGAGGCAGCTTTTCGTTTGCTCCCTGTGCATCCTTCATCCTTTTATTTACTGGGTTTTCAGTTTGCGGGGCAATTTTATTTTGATAAATGCATGCCAATGGGCTGTGCAATTTCTTGCGCCTATTTTGAAGCATTTACTACTTTTATTCATTGGGTAGTGCAGATGGTTAGTGGGGTTGATTGTATTGTGCATTATTTAGATGATTTCTTTTTTGCGGGACAGAGTAATTCTGATCACTGTAGGGTATTAATGCATGCCTTTAAGGATGTTGCTGCTGAATTTGGTATTCCATTAGCAGCTGACAAAACTGAAGGTTCGACTACATCTTTAGTGTTTTTAGGTATTGAGTTGGATTCTATTAGGATGCAATCTCGCTTACCTGTTGAAAAAGTGGCGGCTTTGTGTGAAGTGATTCGCACAGTATGTACATGAAACAAATTATCCTTAAAGGAAATTCAATCCCTTGTGGGCCATTTCAATTTTGCAGCTCGAGTGATACCCATGGGGAGAGTTTTCTCTAGGCGGCTTGCTTTGTTGTCTGCAAGTTTGAGATGTTCTCATTTTAAAGTGCGTTTGCCTAGAGCTGTAAAGGATGACTTAGCTATTTGGTTATCTTTCCTGGAGTCCTTTAATGGGGTTTCTCTTTGGCAGCAGCCGGTAGTTTCAGCGGTGGATTTGAAATTATATACGGATGCTTCAGGAGGTCATGGCTTTGGGGCTTATTTTGGGGGGCAATGGTGTGCGCAGCCATGGCCGGATTGGTGGCGAGACAGGGGCTGGTGTCAGAATATTGCGTTGCTTGAGCTATTTCCTGTGTGGGTAGCTTTATGGATATGGGGTCCTTGCTTGAGTAATAGGAGGGTCTTATTATATTCTGATAATACTGTAGTAGTGCAGGCAATTAATAGTCAGTCAGCTAAGTGTTTGCTATTACTATTACTACTGCGGTTAATTGTATTGTGTTGTCTTCATTTAAATGTGTTTTTGTCAGCTCGTCACGTGCCTGGCAGTATTAATGCATTAGCTGATGCGCTTTCTCGATTCCAGTGGGCTTGCTTTCGGGCATTGGATCCAGAAGCAGAGCGACTTCCTGTAGATATGCCAGTGATCTTATGGAGCATCTTCCGCGAAGCGGTGGAGCGCTGTTACAGCAGGCGTTAGCCAACAGTACTTGGAGAGCTTATAATTCTGGATGGCGCAGATTTTCTTCATTTCTGAATAGCAGGGGCATCCAGTGTGCCTTTCCAGTTTCTGAAGAGTGCATTGTTCGGTTTCTGTTTTATGCGGTGGAACATAGTTGGTCCTATGGTATGGTGTCCCAATCGTTGGCGACCCTTGGATTTTTATCCAAACTTTGGGGATGGCCAGATAACACTTCTTCATATTATGTGCGTAAGCTATTGGTAGGATACTCCAGGCAGGGATTCTGTAGTCGCCCTCGTTTGGTGCGCCTGCCGTTTGACTATAACAAATTGATGGCCTTGTTTGGAGTGTTATCTGTTGTTTGTGCCTCCGCGTATGAAACAGTGCTGTTTAAAACAACTTTTGCGGTAGCGTTTTTTTGCTGCCTGTAGGATTGGGGAGTTAGTAGCCCCCTCCCGTTTTGTTCAAGGGACTACGGGACTACTTTTGAATGATGTTGTCTTGGAGCAGCGAAAGCTTTGTTTATGTATTCGCCGGTCAAAAACTGATCAGGTGGGAAAAGGTGTATGGATATCTCTGCGCAAAAGTTTGGATTTGGAAGCTTGTCCAGTCAGATGGGCGCATACATTTACAGCGATTCGTCCGGTGGGAGGTTTATTTTGGCTCATCCATGAAAATAAGGCTCCGTTGACGAGATATCAGTTTGCAGCTGTTTTTAAAAAAGTTTTGACAGCTGCTGGTTTTCAGCATAATGAATATGGGACTCATTCATTCCGTATTGGAGCAGCTACTGATGCTGCTCATAGAGGGGGATCGGATTCTTTGATTTGTAAAATAGGACGTTGGAGATCTGCTTGTTTTAGAACTTATGTTCGACACACTTGATTGTTCAATTTTCTGTTGATTCTTTTCTTTTTCAGTTGTTCTCCTAGATCAGAGTCCAGCTCCTACACCACCTGACATTTGTGTGTGGACATTCCTATGTCTTCTGGGCGCATTAGCATGCTGTTGAATCCAAGTGGGGAGCTAACTTGGGCCTGGTTGACAATGGAATTCGCATCAGATGGTTGGGTATTCGGGGAATGTTGTGGGATCAACTGTTGCCGACTTTGCATCAAGCGAGTCGTTTTTCTTCACCTGTACTTATTGTTATTCATTTGGGTGGGAATGATTTGTGTTCAGTTAAAGGGATGGATTTAATTCAGCGCATGAAGAGGGATTTGTGTTCAGCTGTTTGTTTTTTCCCAAATGCCTATTTCATATGGTCTAAAATTATTCCAAGAAGAGCGTGGAAGGGAGCCAGGAAGGTGGCAGCAATTGAACGATTGCGGCGTAGGGTCAATGCTGAGGTGTCAAAGTTTGTGTGTATGATTGGAGGTTTAGTGCTGCAGAATGAATTGCTGACAGCTGATTGTGTGGGATTATATCGTCCTGATGGGATACATTTGTCTGATATAGGTTTGGATATTTTTCTGAATGGGCTTCAGGATTTGTTGGATGACTGTTGGAAGAGTGGCTTGGCCGCAGTTAGAGAGGACTTGGGGGGAGAGCGGTGACAAGCAGGTAGCTGTCACCGCTTGTGACCGAATGGACAGAAAACAAATAGTATGAAATGCAGCTGGGGGATTGAATTAAGATATATTGAAGGGGGAATTGTAATGGACAACTCATGGGCGGCACTGCCATGAGATGGGTGAGAGCGGTGATCTGACGATACCGTAGGTCTTCATAGGAAGGAAGTTGGAGGGGGTTGATAAGAGGGGGGAGTACCTTCGTTACCGAATAGCTCATGGAAAACGGGGTTTGGGGGATTGCCGCATTGGGAATTTAAAAATGTTAAAAGTTTAAGTATTGAGTTTTTGAGCATTGTTTAAATTATTAAATAAAGCTGTGGCCAGTTATTTATGCCACAAGAACAGGTTGTATGTGTTTTATTGAATGTTATAGTCAAGGTGTAAGATGACTAAGTGCGAATTCTAATGTTAAAGGGTCCCACTAGTTTAGACTGGTGGGGCAATAACATTAGATGAGCATAGTCATTTGAATGAGGTTAGGGATTAGGTAGGGGGGAGGTGGGGGGTGAGGGGAGGGGAAGAAGAGAGGATGAGGTATGAGTGTTGTAAGGAAAAGGGAAAAGGGGATTGGAGGGTTGATTGAGACTGAGGGGTCTTTGTAAGAAATATTATTGGATAAAGGGGAAGGGGAATGATTGGTGGAGAGTGTGAGGAGTTTGGGTGGGAGTCTCATTTTCGGGAATTGAAGGGAGGTGGGAGGTTTGTTGGTGGTGGTGGGAAAGAATTTTCCCTGCCCACCCACCCGTTTTTGATGGATAATGGGGGGGATTCTTGGGAAGGGATTGGGGGTAAATTAGTATATGGTTAAGGGAATCGGGCCTAGGAAGGGAGGGCGGTCGCAGCTTGATATTGGGAATATGGGGCCGAATGGACAGAAAACAAATAGTATGAAATGCGGCTGGGGGATTGAATTAAGATATATTGAAGGGGGAATTGTAATGGACAACTCATTGGCGATACCGCCATGAGGTGGGGAATCAATGGGGAGCACTCATGGGCGGCACCGCCATGAGATGGGTGGGAGCGGTGATCTGACGATACCGTAGGTCATCATAGGAAGGAAGTTGGAGGGGGTTGATAAGAGGGGGGAGTTACCTTCGTTATCGAATAGCTCATGGAAAACGGGGTTTGGGGGATTGCCGCATTGGGAATTTAAAAATGTTAAAAGTTTAAGTATTGAGTTTTTGAGCATTGTTTAAATTATTAAATAAAGCTGTGGCCAGTTATTTATGCCGCAAGAACAGGTTGTATGTGTTTTATTGAATGTTATAGTCAAGGTGTAAGATGACTAAGTGCAAATTCTAATGTTAAAGAGTCCCACTAGTTTAGACTGGTGGGGCAATAACATTAGATGAGCATAGTCATTTGAATGAGGTTAGGGATTAGGTAGGGGGGAGGTGGGGGGGTGAGGGGAGGGGAAGAAGAGAGGATGAGGTATGAGTGTTGTAAGGAAAAGGGAAAAGGGGATTGGAGGGTTGATTGAGACTGAGTGGTCTTTGTAAGAAATATTATTGGATAAAGGGGAAGGGGAATGATTGGTGGAGAGTGTGAGGAGTTTGGGTGGGAGTCTCATTTTCGGGAATTGAAGGGAGGTGGGAGGTTTGGTGGTGGTGGTAGGAAAGAATTTTCCCTGCCCACCCACCCGTTTTTGATGGATAATGGGGGGGATTCTTGGGAAGGGATTGGGGGTAAATTAGTATATGGTTAAGGGAATCGGGCCTAGGAAGGGAGGGCGGTCGCAGCTTGATATTGGGAATATGGGGCCGAATGGACAGAAAACAAATAGTATGAAATGCGGCTGGGGGATTGAATTAAGATATATTGAAGGGGGAATTGTAATGGACAACTCATTGGCGATACCGCCATGAGGTGGGGAATGAATGGGGAGCACTCATGGGCGGCACCGCCATGAGATGGGTGGGAGCGGTGATCTGACGATACCGTAGGTCATCATAGGAAGGAAGTTGGAGGGGGTTGATAAGAGGGGGGAGTTACCTTCGTTATCGAATAGCTCATGGAAAACGAGGTTTGGGGGATTGCCGCATTGGGAATTGAAAAATGTTAAAAGTTTAAGTATTGAGTTTTTGAGCATTGTTTAAATTATTAAATAAAGCTGCGGCCAGTTATTTATGCCACAAGAAGAGGTTGTATGTGTTTTATTGAATGTTATAGTCAAGGTGTAAGATGACTAATTGCGAATTCTAATGTTATGAGAGATAATATGAATATGAGAAGAAAATTGGAAGCTTTGGACAATATTTCTCGCAATAATAATCTCAGGTTAATTAAATTCCCTAGAGTGGCAACAATACCTCCGAGAGAAATGATAAAAAGGTATATGATAGAAATATTGGGTATATCAGAAGAATTGCTTCCACCTTTTACTCAGGTTTATTATCTGCCCACACGAAGGGTTGAAGGACAAGAACCATAACAATCATCATCAGAGGTCCAACAGAACTTAAATGTTTCATTGATGTTGGAACAGTCGGATAAGGAAATTGCGACACCTGCAACTTTACTTCTTACTGTTGCCTTGGCACCAGATAAAAACTGGTTGCTGAGACTTTACTTTAAAAACAAGTCAAAAGAATTTTTGGGATTTAAAATACAAATATTTCCAGATCTGGCACGAAACACCCAGAAGCGTCGCCATGAATTTTTGATTTTGAAGCCGGGAGTTATTGCTCTTGGAGCCTCCTTCTTTTTAAGACACCCATACAAATGTGTGATATTATATCAAAAGCAAAAATATGTTTTCTTTGATCCTATACAAACGACACACCTGAAAGCTGGGATAACAACAACAATATGAGTGCTCATTGTTTGATTTGGTCACTTCCTCAGCTATCAGTATCCCTGTTTTTCCTTTTTCTTTATATTACTATGATTTTCTTACTGGCTCACTACTTTACATCTTGGATCTATGAATTGAGGACTTGAGGAGGATATTATGATTATTTTTGCCTTGATTATAATTAATATTTACTTGGAATGTGTATTTTTCTTTAATGCCTCTCCTTTCTGTACAAGTATATACTTGATTGTTTATTTGAAAATTGATAAAGAAAAAGAAAAAAAGAAAAGCACATATCTTGGTGAATGCCGTTGAAGAGTGTCACCAAGATAAGTGTTTTTCTAAATTATAGACACTATCTCTAAATGATTTAACATGCATATTTGTAAATGTAAAAAATATTTATTGATATACAAAAAAGTTTTTTAAAATTTTTTTAAATAATATTTAACGACCTGGTTTGGGCCAATGATTGAGATATAGACCTGCACATACATCTAGCAGTCTACTGCCTGACATTCAGGTGTCTGAGGCCCATTCCTAGAGTTAAGTAGGTTCTTTGGGTGCTTGACACCATAGGGTGCCTTTGCTGTTGGTGCTCTTTCTCTGCCCCTTCCATCCAGCATCTTCTTCTCTCTGTCCACTTCCAACCAGCATCTGCTCCCTCTTTCCACTTCCATTGTCTGCTTCCCTCTTTCTCTCCTCCCCACTTCCTTCCGGCATCTGCTCCCTTCTCTCTCCCAGCCCCACTTCCATCCAGCATAGGCTCCCCCTTCCCACTAACATCCGATGTCTACCCTTTCTCTCTCTCCATCCACCCTTCTTCCATCAGCATCTGCCCCCTTTCTCTCCCTCCAACCCAATTCCATTCAGTATCCTTCCCCCTTCTATCTCTCTATCCCTCTCCCTGCACACCAATTCTATCAGCATCCGCCCATTTCTCTCACTCTACCACCCTTCCATACCAGTGTCCTGCTCCCTTCTCCCACCCTCCACCCCAATGCCATCAAGTATCTTGACCCCTCACCTCCCCATCACCATTACCACTGTATACATTTCTAAACCAGTAACAGTAGCAGCTGTTAACTTAAACATAGTCATCACGGGACCTTGCGGCACCTCCCCGTAGTTGCCAGCACTGCCCTGGAACAAGGAAGTGATGTTGGAGGGGGGTGGACAGGCAGCCACGGGGAGGTGCAGGAATGTCCCATAATGATTCTAATTTTTACTGTCACTGCTGCTGGTTCAGGAAAGCAGTAGTGGCAGAGTAGGGTGAGAGGTTCCGGACTCAGTGTGCTGGCTGTGCTCGGCTGTGCACCCCCTTAGAGTATTGGGACATCCTTTCAAGCCATTGTAATTCAATCATTATCCACCTAGGAACAGAGAATGGATTCTATTTTTAGGACAGGTCTCAACCCTATAAATATAAAGTGGAATCCGTTCTCAGAAGGGAAGATGCTCACTCTCCCTCTGGAACCTGCCTGGATCAAGCTGCAATTCTCTTCTTCCCTGGATCACCATGCTGTTTCATTAGGCCATGCGGCTTCTGCTCCATTTTAAGGACTATTAACATTGCTAGTAACTTTTTGAATCCAAATAAATTATTCCTTCTGCTTTAGCAACATTTGTCTTGTGCAATCTTATTGTCTTTGCTCAAAAGGTCCTATCTGTAACAACTGCCCACCTGCTTGATTAAATTTTCATTTTGCTTAGAAATATTCTGAGGCTTGATCCTTAAATATATATTTAATTGTTATTACAGAGCTGAGTGTTAATCAAGCGAGCAAACTCCCCCCCCCCCATTAATATTTCTTTATAAAATATATTCCTCTCTATGAGAGTGATATATTTTATTAGAAGAGATTAATAATAATTTTTATAACACCATTTGAAATGGCAAATAACATCAAATTTAAAGCACCTACTAGCACCTAAATAAAAGGTGCTGGAATTGTGCCTTTTTATAGAATTTATAAGTACAGTTTATAGAATTTCCCTCTAAGTGCCCACATGCTTACTCTGCTCTATTCAATTAGTGTGTAGCAATGTCTCATACATGGATTAGCACTGTCACACCCACTCTCCACCGCCAAACATACCCACTTAGAGTAAATTAAGAAAAATTATGTTATGTAAATATATGTGTAAGTTAAATCTACATATATTGAATACCTGTTGCTTGCAAGCCAGGATTATATGATTTACCCAAGTCACAAGGAGTATCCATGGGATTTGGACCCTGGTTTTCCTGGTTATCTCATTCATATTCATTCTAATAATCCTAAAAACCTGACTGGCTAGGTGTGCTTCCAGGAGAAGGTTAATAAACACTGCAATAAAGCTATCACCTACATCTTAAGGTTTTTATATTATGATATACTAACAGATGGTCGCTAAACTAGTTCCAGATAGTTTAGCGTGCCAGTATTTTACCAGCCGATTATCAGAATGGCCTTTTCCAAACTTCCTGGCAGTCTCTGACTCTGCCATACAAATGTAGAGCAATGAAGTCATTAATATTAACAAGGTAGTAAAATGGGCTCATCAATATTTAAAGGAGCACTCTGAGCGATTCTCTATCATAACAAGGTAATCCCCTAACCTCATTGTGCCACATTTGCGGACAAAATTTTCTGACAAGGTTTGAGCCATTGTAGTTTTACTTTCTGGTCATTATCTAAGTGCTGATTGGCTCAGGCACTGATAGAAAAGTAAGGCTTGACAGCTCAGACCCCCTTCTCACCAATTAAAAAAAAGATCCCCAAATTGAAGGATGGCAGGAGGGATGCCCTCTCCATCCCAATGCCAGGGTCCCCATCCCTCTAACACCCATGGCAGGAGGTATGCCCACTTCCTCCTGCTGTCGGTGATCCCTAACACCCCACTCACAACACCCCCAGCAGGAGGGATGCCCACTCCCTCCCACCACCAATGATCATCGACACCCCCGACAACCCACCCCCAACACCCCTGGCAGAAGGCATGCCTATTCTCTCCCATCACCCCCAACACCCCTGTACCTTTTCAGTGAAGGCTGGAGAGAGGGATGCCTATTCTCTCCAGCTAATAAAATATGGCAAATTTGTAAATGAAGTGTATCCAGTGCAGACTTAAAAATCTTGAAAGTGTGAAATTGCTGTATGTCTGGATGTCAAAGTTATTATTTGTTTCAAAACTGACGCCTCAGCCCCACCACTCCACCGCTTATGTTATTTTATACCACGGGAAGCATGTTGTGGTGCTTCATCATTGGCTGCCAAGTTTAGAAAAAAGTTTTTTAAGCTTTAAACTTACTTTTATGCTTATTTCACTTATTTGTCTAATTGGTGCATATCACAATGATTATAGATTTGTTTCCCATCATCTTATAAGTTTTAAAGATTTTAGAAGTAAATGGTACTTATCCTCAGCCAAAAGCCCAGGGAGCCAGACCCGACATGTTTCACACGTAAGTGTTTTTTCAAGGGTCTCCCTGAAGAGTAAACAGAAGAGTTGTTACATATAGTAATGTCCTACAATTCATGAAAATATATAGCAATGTTTTCCACAACGTTTCAAAATGTGTGCTTACCAGGGGTGCCACTGTCATCCGACTCCTATCATTTGTGAGAAAAAGATGGCGGCGGCGTCCTCAGGTCCCGATTTAAATATTCCCTTCAAACTGAGAAAACTCCACCCCCTACAGCCGATTGGACCTGGCTAGAGTTGCAGTGATCCCCATTCAATCTCACTGTTTAGCCCACGCGGTGTAACAGTGTCCAACATAAAAATAAATCTTTGTTCGTTTTCATTTAATTTAACAGAATCTCCCCCTCCAGCCCACCCTGTCACTTTTTTTATGACACGCCATCTGAAATCATTGATGGTATGCTTAAACTTTACCCAATGTTCCACCAACGGTGCATGCATGATTTCATTAAGAACACGAGATTTGTGTTCGGTCAACCTTGTTTTTATTTTTCTATTTGTACGCCCCACGTATATGAGGTTACAGGGACACACTATGGAATAAATAACCCCCTGTGAATTACAGTCTGTGCTCTGCTCAGATTTTAAAATAATAGATCTCCCTGGGACCTCCCAAGAGGCCCCTTGAATAGCAGAGGGACACCATTGGCATCGGCCGCATATACCGTGGGTTCCCACCTCCCTCTCTTCAGGGCGAATACCATATTTTTGGAAGTTACATCTTTGACCTAACGTAATCCCTCGTGTGTACGCTATCCTAGGAAAAACTTCTAGGGATTTGTGGGATTGCACTAGAAACCAGTATTTCCTAAACATATCCACTACTGTTTTTACTACCCTTGAATATGGAAGGACACAAGTGAGATTTTCATTTATTTCTTGTTCATTTGTGGGTTCCTGTAATAATAGATCTCTTTGGGCAAATTTAGCCCTGTATAAAGCCTGTTTTATGGCTCTCTCAGGATAGCCCCTGTCGCGGAGGCGATCCCTCAACTTGACAGCTTGTATTTTGTATTCTTCCACCGTGGAGCAAATCCTGCGTAATCGTAGGATTCCCGCGGTATAAAATAACATAAGCGGTGGAGTGGTGGGGCTGAGGCGTCAGTTTTGAAACAAATAATAACTTTGACATCCAGACATACAGCAATTTCACATATTCTCTCCAGCTGGCAGGCCCTCCTCTTCAAAATGGGATACACTGGGGAGGGGTCTCTGACTGGCCCAGGTGCCTAAGGCCTAAGGCCCCTCCCACAGGAGGGTCCTTAACCACCTGGGCCAATAAGAGCCTTAGGCCCCTCCTGAGTATATCCCAGGATGCACCGGGAAGGGGAAGGCCTGCCATTTTGAAGAGGTGGGCCTGCCGGCCGGAGGGAGTTATTCATAAAGCTTTGAAAAACCTATTAAAAATGCATTTTTTCAACAAGCTTTTGGAATTGATTCCTTTCCAAATGCTGAGAGGTTCGCAGGCAACCAAACTACAATAAGATACTATTTTATTGATTGAATGGATTTGAATGTATCGCAGATATATATGTTTAGAACAGATATGTATGTTTAGAATGTATCTCAGATATGTATGTTTAGAAATGTATGGAGTTCTTTTCTGTTCTTATTTGTAATTTTTATGTAATCCGCTGAGAACTACTGCTAGATTTGGCAGAAAATCAAATTTTAATAAACTTCCCTCTGGCTGGCTTCGTCAAAAAGGTACAGGGGGTGTTGGGGGGGGGAGGTGTCAGGGTACAGGAGACCCCTGTAGTGGGAAGGACTGGATATCCCTCCTGCCAGCAGTAGGATCACCAGTGGCAGGAGGGAGTGGGCATCCCTCCTGCCGGGAGTGTCAGGGGGCTGTCAGGGGTGTCAAGGTGGTGGTAGCAATGGAAAGGGACCACGGTTGCGGTGGATGCTGCAGGAAGGAGTATGCCTCCCTCCTACCGATCTTGTACAGGGTGTTTGGGGGGATCTGGGCAGCAGGTGTCAGTGGGAGGGGGAAGCTTCTTTCTGCTGCTCTCCCTGCCAGTTAATCAGCTGACTGGCAGGACTTGGGGAGACCTGTTGCTTGGGTCAGGGAGAACAGCTTTGACAGAAGGGAGAAGTTGTGCTTAGCGATTGCTCTTCTGAGCAAGCACCGAACACAGTTTCTCCCACTCCCTCCCTCTCATGCATATAATTTGCATGCTATTATGCAGAGAATTGCTCATAAAATGAAAGTTGCTCCCACTACAAGCATTACATAGATTTGCCGGATTTTACCGGCAAGTTTTGAGAATCCAGCTTTTAGTATGTACTAATCAATAAAATGCACTAAATCCATTAGCACACTTTAGTAAAAGGAACCCCTTGTTTGTTATCCTCTATTTTTACAAATCCAAGAAAACCAGCATGGCAACTGCAGTAATTAATTGAATATTTGTAGTATGACTTCTAGTAATTGTATCCTCCCAGTATGGCACTAGCAGAGACATTAAATAGATTTCTAGGAAAAGAATCGCTTAGTGCCAGAGATTTTGGTAAAAGTCCACTAGAAAATAAATTGTTTTTGTACTTCTGAGCATTTTTATCTTTTCAGAATTATCATTCTGCTTTTCTTATTCGCGTGTGCTCTGCTTCTATCTATTTATTCCAGCAATAGTGAAAACAGTTCTGAAGACACTGTAGTATTGATGCAGGAAGCATAACTACTGCCACTGATCAATTGCTTTGATTATTCTCTTTTAAAATTGGGCCCAATAATGCATTTCGGAGTTGGTCGATACAGCCTGCTACATGGAGTAATATGTCTAATTTGTTTCCATTCATCATCTCTTGGACACCCATGTATTTAAAATTTCCACCTGCCACTGACAATCAGTGATGTGCAAAGTCAAGAAAAAAAATAATTTAAAAGAAACAGCCAGATGTAATATCAAGAAGAGCTATTTATAGCACAGCACAAGCATGCTTCCTTTTCTCAAGGGCATCTTTTTAGTTTTTATGATTGCCAAGTATTTTGACATTATCTAAGATCATTTTAAAAAATATATTAAGAACATAAGAATAGCCTTACTGGGTCAGACCAATGGTCCATCAAGCCCAGTAGCCCGTTCTCACGATGGCCAATCCAGGTCACTAGCAACTGGCCAAAAACCCAAGGTGTAACAATATTCCATGCTACCACTACAGGGCAAGCGGTGACATCCCCCATGTCTTTCTCAATAACAGACTATGGACTTTTCCTCCAGGAACTTGTCCAAACCTTTCTTAAAACTAGCCACGCTATCCATTCTTACCACATCCAATAAGCATTAATATACTGATGTTGCTATTTCATTAACCCTCCCTTTTACAAAACCGCAAAAGTGTTTTTTACTTCTAGCTGGCACGCTGAATGCTGTGCGCTGCTCCAGTGCTCATAGAGTTCCCATGAGCGTTGGATCAGCGCACAGCATTCAGCATACCGTCTGGCACTAAAAATCGCTTTCACAGTTTTGTAAAAGGGGGAATAAGTGAAAATCTTACTAGCACATTCTGTCTAAAATGTTCTGAGCAGGAGCTGTAGATATAGTAGTTATTACAAAAAAATTATATTGTTAAATATTCACATTTTTTCAAGAAAATTCTTGATTCTCAATACAAGTGTTTCCATTGCTACAGTGACACTGTCCCTAACAATAGTTAAACCTTCAACTGTTTTTATTTTGGCCTTCTAGTTTTACAAGAGTAATGGGCCTATGAAGAATTTTTGGTCTAAGATCTTTTAGTTACCAAATCTTTTGCCACCAGCTGAAAATTCGAAGAAAAAAAAACAAAAAACAGTGGAACACATTTATCTAGATGAATTTTATTATTTTCATACACAAATGAGTCTGCAGTTGTTATCACAAAACTGCACTCTATATCATAGAATGAGAAAATAAATTTAGTGAAGTTATGTAGCTTGAGTTTTGATTTTTCAAAGATTATCAATAAGAATATTATGAGCTCCTATTACTAAGGTACGCTAGCACTTTTAGCGCACGCAGGATTTTAGCGCACGCTAAACCCGCGCTATGCTTCTAGAACTAATGTCTAACATGCACGGCAATGTAGCGCATGCCATTCAGCATGTTAAAGCCCTAGCGCACCTTAGTAACAGGAGCCCTATGTATTATTGCAAAGTATGGTGATGTTCTCTCTCTCTTTAAAAAGTATCACCTCATTGTAGAAATTATATACATTAAATATGAAGGTAACATACAGATTTTGGTGCATTTATACATATCTATCTATACCTCTAGAGACAAATATAAACGCAAACTCACACACACTCACAAAAATCTAACCCCCCCCTCCCTCCCCCTTCTACAAAGCTGTGGTAGTAGCTGCCATGTGGCAAACACTCAAATGCCCATTATATCCCTTTGGACGTCAGAGCGATTTGGCAGCCGCTACCACGACTTTGTAAAAGGAGCCCAAAATGTTGCATTCATGCATACCTAGTCTGCAGTAAACCCATAATGGAAAAAGGCCAAATTAACCAGTGATTTCCAATTAAAATGTCTGTTTTCAAACATGCAGGCATGTGAACAATTTGTCCTTATAAATGCAATTTCAATTAAATTGCCATATTAGCAAAATGTAGAAGAGATTGTTCAGACCTATTGTTAGCCTGTTTATAGCTGAGCCAAATGAGCTCTCACACACATCTATTTTGACTGTCAAATGGTCAACTGATCCTTTAGTTCTGAAGGTGGTAAGTGCCTTACAAATAAACCTTCATTTTCCTCAGTTTTGTTAAGTGGCTAATTATAAAGGTTCACAAAAGAACTGACACAAGGGAGGAGGGGAAAGAAGCACTTCTATCAGCAGCCCCTTGAGACCTGTACAAGTGTCATTTGTTAAACAGCACAAATTAAACAATGGCTATAATAAGCTGCTGGGAACTGGTGGATAATGAAAGGGAATATCCTTTGTGACTGCAAAGCCCCTCTAAATGGGTTGTTTGCATGCTTAACAATAAGGTCCTTAAATGTCTCTGTTCGTGTATTAGTGACTGAAATAAAGGTGATGGTCTTTACTGAAGTGTATCACCATGGGACAGAGCCAAATATCCCTTGAGCTGGCCCAGATATCTTCTGGTGCAGCATAAGAAAAAAAAAAAAAATGAAGATATCCTCAGGGTATTTGTCATTTGCCTGACTCAGGAATTTAGCAGGGAAGGAGCCAGTGTTTCAGGCTAGATATACATATCACAGAGCCAAATAATTAATTTACTAAGGCTTTTCCAGCCTAAATCCTGATGTGGATTAAGAAAAGCATGAAAAACAGTAGTTGTGGCTTCTCCTTCATTAAAAGTTATTGACAGGATTGGGCACCTTGGGAAGGGCTCGGAACCATGTGCTATAAGTCTGGTGGCAGAAACAAGATATAGCAACATTTGAGGCTAGATTCACTAAAGATAGCAACTCAATCGCTGTTGGCTGATTCTCTGGTCAGTTTTCCAACAGCGATTGATTCACTATCAAGTTTGCATACACACCCACCGACGCAATCGCTCAGTGAGCGATTGACAAATGGCAGAGCCTTAACAGTAGTGACAGGGGAAGCAGCCTCCTATCACTTCTGTCAGGGCTTCTGCTTTGTTTAATGGAACAGATGTTCTTCATGACTTAAAAATGCACCATTTGTCCCATTAGAAAAGCCCCCACCCTCCCTTCATTAGCACCCCCAAACCCCAAAAGGAGTGGGCATCCCTCCTGCCAGGAAAGACCTCCCCCCTACCCTACCCCCCTGAAGAAGAAGACAGGAGGGATGCTCACTACCTGCCATGAAGGCACCCGCTCATTCCCCCCACAACCCCCCCCAAAAAAAAACAGCAGGAAGGATACCTACTACCTCCTCCCTGGAAAGACCACCCCCTCCCCCCAAAGAAAAAGGCAGGAGGGATGCCGACTTCCTCCTGCCACTGGAGGCCCCCCTCTAGGCCCCGCGCTCCATACCTTAACATTGGGAGCAGGAGATACTAAAAACACCTCCTGCTCCTGCTCTTCCTCCTCTTCACAATGATACTGGGCCTTAGGCCTCTCTCCGGTACATCATGTGATGCACACGGAGGGGCCTAAGGCCCTGATTGGCTCATATACCTCACACTCCTCTCTTGGGGGGGGCCTTAGGTGTCTGAGCCAATCAGAGACTTCCTTAGGGAGGAGCCTAAGGAAGACACTGATTGGCCAAAATAAATGATCAATCAGGGACTTCTTTAGGCTCCTTCCTCGATGACACTGAGCCTTGGGCCCCTCCCCAGTGCATCATGTGATGCACAAGATGGGGCCTAAGTCCCTGATTGGCTCAGACACCTCAGGCCCCTCCCATGGGTAGGGCCTGAGGTATCTGAGCCAATCAGGGACTTCCTTAGGAAGGAGCCTAAGGAAGTTCCTGATTGGCTCAGATGCCTCAGGCGCCTCCCAAGGAAGGAGCCCGAGGCATCTGAGCCAAGCAGCGCCTTAGGCCCCTCCACATGTATCCCTCCTGTCTTTTTCTTTGGGAGGAAGGGGAGGTCTTTCTGGGCAAGATGGAGTGGACATCCCTCCTGCCATTTTTTTTTGGGGGGGGAGGGAACGGGCATCTTCGTAGCAGGAGGGAGTGAGCATCCCTCCTGGCATTTGTTTTGGGGTTACCGTGTTTGTCAGGGTGCTCATGCAATTGTCGGGGGTTGTTGGGGAGGGTGGTGTGCAGCGGTGGAGGTTTATTTTCATTTTTTATGGGGGGAGGGAGCAGGCGCCTTCGTGACTGGTGTTTCTTTTAGGGTCACCACATTTGTTGGGGGGGATCGTGTAATTGTCGGGGGTCGTTGGGGAGGGCGGTTGGCAGTGGTGGGGGATATTTTTATTTTTTTTATGGGCATATTTTGCTTGTGTAATACACGCAAAATATCTGTGCCATTGAAAAAAAAAAGAAAAGAAAAAAACAGGCAGATCTGTCGGTAACACAGCAATCTACAGCAATCGGATTTTAGGATCGGTAAAGCCTGATGTTAAATAGCCAAGGAATGTAAGCGAATCAATTGCTTGGCTATTATGCATGGGGTTTTATTAATTTACATGGGCAATTGAGAGGAAAAGCATGCGGTGGGCCATTTAGTGAATCGGGTCAGTTAGCGATTGTCACTAAACCTATGAAAACAGGTTTAGCGACAATCGCTGACTTTAGTGAATCTAGCCCTTAGTCTATAGGGAATTGCTAATTCTTGATTGTCATTGCTGGAATTAGAGAGAAAGAAAAATGGATGGACCCTACCTTCTCTCCTAAATCCCACACTTATGGGACGATACTCAGAACATCAGCGCTGTAGGGAGCAGTGCTGAGAAATACTGCAAGAACAGACCAGAAAAAACTTCCCAATACTCAGCACTAATAGTATGCAAACTATATGCATGCTGTTAGTGTTAAGCATTAGGAAGTTAAGGGGGAGGAATGTGCCTGGCACGGTTCATAGTCTAAAGCGCGCGAGGACAAAGGCGCACCGACAACTGAGCGCGGACAACTGAGCGCAGGACTTCATTGCGCCGAAGAAAAATCGTATTTTAAAGGGCTCCGACAGGGGGTGTTGGTGGGGAACCCCCCCCACACACACACACTTTACTTAATAGAGATTGCGCTGGCGTTGGGGGGGTTTGGGGGTTGTAACCCCCCTCATTATACTGGAAACTTAACGTTTTCCCTGTTTTTTAGGGAAAAAGTTAAGTTTTCAGTATAATGTGGGGGGTTACACCCCCCACACCTCCCCAACATGGCAGCATGAGGCAGCGCGATCCCTATTAAGTAGAGTGGGAGGGTTCCCCCCCCAACACCCCATCAGAGCCCTTTAAAATACGGGTTTTCTTCAGCACGATTAAGCCCTGCGCGCAGTTGTCCGCGCTCAGTTCTCGGCACGCCTTTGTCCTCGTGCGCTTTTGACCCGTTACCTCCTGGCACATGTGCATGAGTTTTGAGGTAAGCGTGGCTCTTGTGCACAAGTGAAGCACACATTTGCACCATTCCTCTATGCCTTTAAATATAAGCTTTTCAAAAATTTTCTTCACCCGAAAAACTTATATTTACTGTAAGTGCTAAAAACAGAAACCAATATGTGCTTTTACTTTCAGGTTTGCTCTGACTTGCACACATTTGTCTCACTACCAGCACTTAGGGTCCTGCATGGGCTTTCTTCGGCTTCCAAGTTAAATACAAACTGGCACATTTTAGAGAAATAACTGTGGAAATCTTTTCTTCAAACACCCTATCACCAACTCCAAGCTAGCATTAGGTTTCCAGCAGTAAGGACAGATTTGTTATGCGCACTGTTCTCTGAGCATTAGGAGGGACTAGGAAATTACTTCATTAACATCCATTTGACTACATTTGAATGCAATTTGTGCATGTTGTTTCCTGAGTCACAGCTTTTGAGCATTCTGTGCGGTAGTGTGGCGGTTTGAGCATTCTGAACGATAATGGTGGTAGTGTGGCGTTAATCACCTCTAACACCAATGTTAGATTTTGAGCATTTTCCTGTTAAGTAGGCAATGATAGAATGCAGATGTAAATAGATTAATTAGTCTTTAAGGTCACTCATATGATGTCTAGGTTAATTTCTCTATTATGATATTTTAACAGCATTAACAGAATTCAGGGCACAGGCACCTTGCCATTAATCTTCTCTTACTCCTCTTTCAACCCGTCACTCCTCAACTCAGAATTTTGAAACTACATACATTAAGACTAGCATCTAGTTCAGATTCAAATTTGTGGCAGCCTCATGCAGCCTAGCTGTGCCCAAGAAACAGGGATCTTTGCTGACACTACCACTCCAGACTTCACAGAATTTGTAGAAATCTACAAAGAACCTGACAACAGAAAATGGCGAGTCATGAGCTGCATGGCGAGCATGGCCTCATGTAACATAGAGCTGCAATACTCAGGCCCCAAAGCACAAAAGGCATTCCATATCAGTAAGACTCATTAAACCCTTCTCCCAGTGCACAAAAGGGCTCTCTTTGGCTGCTATCGATCATCATAGCAGCCACTTAGAATCCTATGCTAATACATTACAAGGAGCTGATTAGTATTCTAATGAGCATCTGATGTAACACACAGCAGGAAAATGTGTTGTTTCCCATGCAAATTTTAATGGCAGGGTCTGAGCTGTCATAGCCTTAGTTTCCTATCAGTGCCTGAGCGCTGATTGGCTCTGGCACTAACAATAAAGAAAGGCTTGACAGCTCAGATCCCCCCTTCTCCCCAAATTAAAAAAAGACCTCAATCCCTCCCTCCTTCCGTTACTCCGATCCCCCCAGCCATCCATAATCCTCTCGTCTCTCCCTCCCTTAACCCCATCCCAATGTTGGGATCTCCCACCAAACCCCCCACCCCAAGAAACCCTGGTGCTCTAGTGGCTAGGCCCCCCATGCCGGGATCCCCCCAACAACCCCCCTGACTACTCCCCTATACCTTATTTTGAAGATCAGCTGGAGGGATGCCCACTTCCTCATGCCAAGAGGCCCACCTCTTCAAAATGGTGGGCTTTCCCTTTCCCGGTGCATCTTGGGATGCACTGGGAGGAGCCTAAGGCCCTGATTGGCTCCAGAGCCACTGTCGCTAAGCTGGAAGGGGAAGCTCCAAACAGTTGAGTGACAGGGAAAGCCCTAAAGTTGCCAATCCACAGGTTTGGGGAGTCCTGACAACTCAGTTAATCAGAGATTCCCCTGCCACAATCAGTTCAGCAGGCAAGGAGAGCAGCAGTCAGGATCAGGCGAAAAAAGGGCACAAATTTGTTTATTTTTTGGACCTGACAGCAAACTGACTTCTCTGTGGGGAGAAACAAGGTCAAATGGAAACCACTGGTGCACCCCCAAAAGGTGCTGATACCACCACTGCACATCAAATTGGCCCAATGAAACAATTTATCAGCAGCCTTCAATTAAGTTCATGACATCTTCCCTAATCTGTCTGAGGCAAAGGTCAAAACAAATAAGAAGATCTTGTATATAATATGTAAACTGCTTTGATTGTAACTGCAGAAAGTGATATATCCTATCCTCTTTCCCTAAATTTCATTTGTCATTTGGATGTCCAGTCTTCCAGCCTCCCAAGGTCCTCCTGCAATTTCACAACTTTGAATAGTTTTGTGTCATTTACATAAGTGATCATCTCACTCACTATTCCCATTTTCAGATCATTTGTATAAGTACCAATCCCAGTACAGATCCTTGCAGCACTCCATTATTCACCTTCCTCTATTGAAAAAAATGGTTATTTAACCCTACCCTCTGTTTTCTATCTTTTATCAATTCCCAGTCCACAATACCATACCATGCCATATCATATCATATCATACCATTTCATATTGTTTCTTATACCCTGCAAATGTTAACTGGGAATCATTGAAGCTTACATAAGATTAATACATTTAGCAACATAGACATTATGAATCATTGGAAGACTATAATGAAAACAGATGCATTTTTAGCACCTTCCTAAATTGAAGAAAGGAGAAGGTCTGACATAAGCAGGACAGGAGGCAGTTCCAAATTTTGGGGCCTTGAAACTCAAAGGTGGATTCGAAGAATGATTTCCTCTGAATTTGACGTGGAGAGGGAAGAGGTACTTTATAGCGTTGAGTCATTCTTTAATTATAGAAGGAATGTGAAACTTGGATGGCTGAAGTTAGCCCAGTTGAGCTTTCTCCATATATAGCCCTGTAAACCATACATGCAATTTTAAATTGAATTCTATATTTGACTGGCAGCCAGTGTAGTTCTATCAGCAGTGAACTGGCCCTCTCAAATGGGGCCTTACGGAAAATCAGTCTCGCCGCTGTGTTCTGTAGTAGCTGCAACAATAGAACATTTCCTCCAATTCTATGGCTTCTTAATTTTCTCAGGAGTCTCACTGCATTTTATTGCCCTTGTTATGCTTCACATGCATGGATCAGTCACTTTTCCTTTGAATTTTGTTTTTTCACACTTTCAACTTTCACATATGTTTAGGACATTTTGGCACAATTTCTTTTAGCTTCCTGCCACATATGGAATTTATACTTGTACACTTCTATCTTCCAATTCAGTCAGGTATGCAGCATTCCCTTAGCTTTAAATGAGTATGTTCTCAATAGGTTTTTTAAGTACTCAGCATTATTCATACATAAAGTTAAAAGCCCAATGCAATTTAATGAAGCCATTTTTCTACCACTCATTCATTTTATGAAATTGTTTTGATATACATCCTCAATAGATAATTGCTTTTTCCATCATATAAGTCTGCCCTCTAGGGGTACTTTATAAGCAATGCAATGGGGGGGTGGGGTTCTTTCTTTTTCATTTGTTGATTTATTATCATATCTTTTTTGCAAAGAATCTCATATTGAAGCATGTCTTTTTTTAAGAAAAACATTTTGAGTTTGTTAAGTATCTGTTGTCCTTGAAGCCTGACTATAGACATTTTTAATTTTATATAAAAGGTTTGTTTGTTTCCTTTTGGAATGTTGTCAGCTTAAAGCCAAAGGTAAAAGATTAATACCATTCATTAACAGAGGTTTGCTTTCACATATTTTTAAGTTAATTTAAATATTCTATACAAATTTCATTGTAGTTGTAGAATTATTTAATCGTTCAACATTCAATACAATTTATATTTTTAGTAGTTTATTTAAGCTTTGCATATGCAATTTGATATTTCATTTTTGTGTTATTAATTACTTAGGGGCCCTTTTTTAAAGCTGCAGCCAAAAGTGGCCTTAGCATGCCCTTACACAGGTCTTTCCCACGGGCTATGAGCGTCGGGAGCAGTGCAGGCCATTCAGCGTGGCTCACCGCGCTACAAACTGCTAGCGCAGTTTGATAGAAGAGGTTCATTGTGTCAAAGATGGAAAATGGCTTATTTTCTATTCTCTGATTTAATGGTGCCATTAGCACACAGCCATTAACAAAAAATTAGTGTGTCAGCCCTTACTGCCACTTATTTTGTAGATGATAAGGGTTCACATTCTAATCCTGCACTAATCAGCATGCAGCAATGCCTACATACTAAAGGCCCTTTTACAAAGCCGCAGTAGCGATTCTTCTGCAGTAAATGAACCAAAGCCCATTCAATTCCTATGGGCTTTGTAAAAGGGGCCCTAAGTGATTAGATCAAAAGCACCCACTCTCCACCCCCAGGAACCTCTTCACAGCTAAAAAATAAAAAAATACTTTTTAGCACGTGGATAGCATGCACACATTTGCAACTTACCACAGGATACCTCGGTGCATCCTTTAGTAAATCATTTTAAGCTATGGTAAGCACACATTAATGATGTACCATGGCAGTGGCGTACCTAGGGGGGGGGGGGGGGGGCGGGCCGCCCCGGGTACCAGCCCTGAGGGGGTGTTCCCGGCCTTGCCGCTCAGTCCCCCCTCACGCCCGAAGGACCGCTCGCCCCACTGACCTTCCAGCACACCTATGAAGCAGCCCGCAGCAGGATCGCGACGTCAGCAATCCCTCAGCTGCTTGGGCGCTGCTTCCTGCGCCGCGGTCCCGTCCCTCCTCTGACGTCAGAGGAGGGGGCGGGACCGCGGCGCAGGAAGCAGCGCCCAAGCAGCTGAGGGATTGCTGACGTCGCGATCCTGCTGCGGGCTGCTTCATAGGTGTGCTGGAAGGTCAGTGGGGCGAGCGGTCCTTCGGGCGTGGGGGGGGCAGTAGCTTAAGGTAGCCCGGCGCAGGAAGCAGCTCCTAAGCAGCGCAAAGATAGCTGACGTCACGATCCTGCTGCGGCTGCTTCATAGGTAGTGCGGGGAGGCCAGGGGGGCGAATGGTCCTTCGGGGTGGGTCGGGGCATCAGGCCTTCAGGGTGGGGCGGGCGGGCGGGCAGGCAGACTTTCAAGGGGGAGGGGGGTGACAGGCAGGCAGGCAGGCCTTCAAGGGGGGGTGCAGGTCTTCGGGGGGGGTGCAGACCTTCAAGGGGGTGCAGGCCTTCAAGGGGGGGGACAGGCAGGCAGGCCTTCAAGGGGGGGACAGGCCTACAAGGGGGGGGGGGGGACAGGCCGACAAGGGGGTGCAGGCCCACAAGGGGGGGGGACAGGCCTTCAAGGGGGGACAGGCCTTCAGGGGGGGTGCATGCCTTCAGGGGGGGTGCCGACCTTCAAGGGGGTGCAGGCCTTCAAGGGGGGGACAGGCAGGCAGGCCTTCAAGTGGGGGGACAGACCTTCGGGGGGGGTGCAGGCCTTCAAGGGGGTGCAGGCCTTCAAGGGGGGGGACAGGCAGGCAGGCCTTCAAGGGGGGGACAGGCCTACAAGGGGGTGGGACAGGCCTTCAAGGGGGTGCAGGCCTTTGGGGGGGTGCCAACCTTCAAGGGGGGGTGCAGGCCTTCAAGGGGGGGGACAGGCCTTCAAGGGGGGACAAGCAGGCAGGCCTTCAAGGGGGGGACAGGCCTACAAGGGGGTGGGACAGGCCTTCAAGGGGGTGCAGGCCTTTGGGGGGGTGCCAACCTTCAAGGGGGGGACAGGCCTTCAAGGGGGGACAAGCAGGCAGGCCTTCAAGGGGGGGTCAGGCCTTCAAGGGGGGGACAGGCCTACAAGGGGGTGGGACAGGCAGACCTTTAAGGGGGGACAGGCCTACAAGGGGGTGGGACAGGCAGACCTTTAAGGGGGGATAGGCCTTCAAGGGGGGACAAGCAGGCAGGCCTTCAAGGGGGGGTCAGGCCTTCAAGGGGGGGGGGACAGGCCTTTGGGGGTGCAGGCCTTCGGGGTGGGTGCATGCCTTCGGGGTGGGTGCAGGCATTCGGGGTGGGTGCAGGCCTTCGGGATGGGTGCAGGCCTTCAGGGGGGGACAGACCTTCGGGTGGGGGGTACAATCCTTCGGGGAGGGTGCAGGCCTTCAGGGGTGGGGTTTAGGCGTTCAGAGGGGGACAGACCTTCGGGTGGGAGGTAAAGTCCTTCGGGGGGTGCAGGTCTTCAGGGGTGGGGTGTAGCCCTTCTGAGGGGGGACAGACCTTCGGGGGAGGGGGGTCCTGGTGTAAAAGTACACAGAGGGAGAGAGGGAAGGGGGGGTTCAAAGATACGTGCATATGCCAGACTTTGGGGGTTAGAAATAATGGGTCTAAAAACAGAGGAGTGGGAGAGAGATGGTGCATAATGGGATTTAGGGAGGGAAGGAACAGAAAGGGAGAGAACTTGGAAACAGGGGATGGTGTGGAGGGGGGATAGAGATACTGGATAGGAGGATAGTTGGGAACAGAAAGGGAGAGATGGTGGATCCTGGGGTGGTGGGGAGTTGAGAAAAGGTGAATCTGTGGATGGAGACAAAAAAAAGGAAAGATGCCAGATCTCCGGGAGAGGGAAGGGAAACGGAAGGGGAGAACAGAGATGGCAGACGGATGGTTAGCACGGAGAAAGGAGACCCTGGCAAGCAAGACAACAAGAGCCTGGGACCAACAAGATTTGAATATTGATCAGAGAACAAAAGGTAGAAAAAATAATTTTATTTTCTGTTTTGTGATTACAATATGTTAGATTTGAAAAGTGTACATGAGACAGCTTGAAATGGGAACTTTTCTATTTTTGTGAATGGCAAGGCTGAGTTCAGTTAAAATATATGCTTTATAAGAAAATATAATAATGTGTTTTATAAAGTTTATAAGCATTGCTGGCATACTCGGTGAGGTGTTCCTACTGTTGGTGGTGGTGGTAGCATGTCAGTGTGTTGAGAGGAAGAGGTAGTCTGGGAAATTCTGCTGAGCAAACTCTGGGCCCATTTCCACCCCCAGTTAGTCCACTCCACTCAACTGGTTCACACACTGAGTGGGTCTTTGGGTGTTATTTCTGGGTAGTTGTTTTAGAATCTCTTCCAGTGGTTTGTCAGTATCTCCTTCTGGTCCAAGGAAGGAAACTTTGTCAACCTTAGCATTGACCTTCAGAATATGTTTGTAACAGCGCTGCTTGTGTGGCATTAGGCTATGTAGTGATCGAAAGAAAAAAACAGACCTTTGCACATTTTTGCACTATATGGTGGGTGTATGAGGAGATTCATTTCCTGCACAGTTAAGTCCATGTGAAGTTACCTTGTGCTGTATTTGACATCTAGCAAGGTCTCTGTTTGGAAGGAAAGATCTAAGCTTAAAAATGAAGTGGCCAGAAGTTATGTTAAAAGTAGATAGCGTAGCTGGTTTTAAGAAAGGTTTGGACAAATTCCTGGAGGAAAAGTCCATTGTCTGTTATTAAGACATGGGGGAAGCGTCTGCTTGCCCTGGATTGGTGCACTCAGCAGCAACAAATACTAGTTTTGGCTGGCTCTTTCCCCGCATTTCTCCTCTCTTCCCCACGATTTAATATCCAGTTCAGGCAGTAAGTAAATGCATCGGCAGGGGGGGTCTGGTAAGTCTTGGGGGCTGGGGATGGAAGGTGAGAATCAGTTCTGTAGGCTATCAGAAATTTGCTTAATTATCTACTCACACAGAAAAGCAGTAAAGTCAATAGGTTCTCTGAGTGGGAACAACCTGTTTGATCTTGCACTCTTGTGATTGACCAATTGTTTATCACTGTTTAATTTATCACATTGATTAATTTGAGCACACCTGAGGTGTCCTATGATGGTGTGCACTGCAGGCAGAGGAGCCTTATTGTGTAAAGCACTGGAGAATTCTCTCCTCTCGCTTACCTCTCACGCTGAGGACACCCTGCTTCAGTATAATCATTTATATGATTTATCTTATAAACATTATTACGTGGTCTTTTCCTCAAGTGCTGAGACATCAGGTTGTTCCCACTTGGAGAACCTATTGACTTTTACTGCTTTTCTGTGTGGCTTTAACATTTTTGCTATTCAGTATACCTAAACTATTATTCAGTAGAAAAAATATGGTTTGTTCAATCAAATCCTGTGTGGACATTGGACTTCTATGAGTGAATGTTCTGCTTGATTGAACAAACTAAATTTTTTCTACTGAATAATAGTCTAGGTACAATGAAAGTAAATAGCAAAAATGTTTGAGTAGATAATTAAGGAAATCTTTTTCATATTGCTTGCTTATGGACTGGGAAAAAAGACTGTTCAAGCAAATATCTCCAGAACTGCTTTAATGGAAAAATGTGATTTTTTTTTTTTTAAGTACTTTGTGAAATTTATTGTTGTTGTGAAATTTATTGTTATACTTTGTTTAAACTTAAAAAGCGGTGTCATTAACAGTGAATCTAATCGAAAAATCGATTCAACAGGGTGAATCGAATCGAATGAAATATTTTTCTCTGAATCGGGCAGCACTATTGGCTACCATGAGAATGGGCTACTGGGCATGATGGACCATTGGTGTGACCCAGTTAGGCTATTCTTATGTTATGTTCTCATCTGTAGGGGCCTTTGTTTTCACTTCTTATTTTAATGTATTTTTTTCCTGGGAACTTATCAGTGTTTTTTTATAATGGGAACAAAAATGGAAGAGAATTAATGTGTGTGGAATGGGGGGGTAACTAATTTCTTCAGCTAAATAATTCAATCCACTTCAAACAGACATAGGAGAACTCACGCACCATTCACACACCCTCCAACCAAAAACGTCAAAAGAAAAAAACTGTTCGACAACCTCCTAGCCATTCGAGCTGCAACACTTGACCCCCAACTCTACAACCTATTGACCTCGACCACAAACTACAAAACCTTAAAAAAAGAAATAAAAACCCTTCTATTCAAAAAACACATAAAACCAAACTAACATAATCAGAACTGTCCCAAGCATCACCTGCAACTACTCCATATGTACTTCTGATGTCATGACAATTCCGACATAATTTATGTTATGTTATGTTTGGAATAATGGTTACATAAATGAGGTTCAAGAAAAGAAAATTTTCACTGCCTGTTTCTATTCTGACCATTTATTCCATTTCATGGTTATTGCAAAAAAAAAAAAAAAATTTTTTTCCATGAGGGGGGGGGGGGGTGTCAAAAAATGATGGGCCCCGGGTGCCACATACCCTAGGTACGCCACTGTACCATGGAGCCCCTTATTGATTTGTTATTTTGATGACACATTAAGGTTAAGCAGTCTTTAGGATTATATTTATGTTTGTGTTCACCAGTCTGGCTTATTTTAGGCATTTTACTATGTAATTATGTTTGAAGTAGGTGTTTTTTTAATTTGTTTTTAGATATTTCATCCTGATGCAGGCATCTGGCAAAACCTTTCTGCATCGGTTTTTATTTTACAAATAAATTCCTTCACCATATTGGTTTCTCCTGTTGTCTGTTTGGCCATTCTGGGGTCTGTGTTTTCTTTCACCTTATGGTTGGATCACCTCTCTCCTTGTATCTCATGAGGGACTTTATCAAAAGCATTTTGAAAATCTAAGGGCTAGATTCACTAAGCAAACCGATCGTGTACCGATTGGATTGCGACCCCTTTGTGACCCGATTTTCCTTCGACCCGATTCACTAACCTCTGTCCCAATCATCCTCCGATCCGCGCATGCAAATGAGGGGGAATGGCATTGAAATGATGGCAGGCAGCGATTCACAAACAAAAGCCCTGCAACACCGACTGGGCTGGCCGATCACAAACAAGCGACTGCTGGGGACCAGTCGTTCACAGCTTTCTTACTGCCATCTCTTGCTTTGCCTGCTGTCTTTCCAGCTCTCTGCCCCCAACTCTCCTGCTCTCTCTGCCCCAACTCTCTGCTGCGATTTTCTCCTGCCACCCTGCTCTGTCCCGAATCTGCTTTCCTGCTCCTTGCCCTGACTCTCTGCCCCTGAATCTGCTCTCCTGCTCCTTGCCCTGGCTTTCTTGCAGTGCGAGCCCATGGTTTTAACCCGCTGGTTTAAAAACAGGTTAAAACCATGGACTCGCTGGGCTAGTAAAAAAGTTTTTTTTTTAAAGTTGCGGCTCTTAGATGCATGCGCAGATCATCTACCCCAAATCAGCCATTTGGCTATGCTACTGAATTCAATATAAAACCATCTGTGATGCACATATCCAAAAGCTAACATATTCCAGTTAATAAATGCAAAATAAAACACTTTTTTCTACCTTTGTAGTCCAGACATTTTGTTTTTTGATCATCATGATCCCAGTTTCTTTTCTGCTAATTCCAGTGTCTACTGTCCATTTTTCTTTTCTCCTCTCTTCTTTCTTGTTTTATTTCCTTACTATGCCTGTTTCTAAAATATTGATTTTTTTCATTCAGCTATTTTCTCCTTTTTTTCTGCCTCTGTGCACCCAAACTTCACTCTCTTTCTCACTCTTCTCCATCTTCTTTTCAGCTACCTATCAATTTTCCATCTCCGCTCAGTCCCAAATTCTCCCATTTCCTACCTCACTCATTTTCCAGCTTCCTATTTCCTTCCATCTTCTCCCTATTGCCACATTTCTGTGTTCTAGATGTGGTGTATTTAGATTTTAGCAAAGCCTTTGACAGTGTTCCACACAGGAGTCTATTAAATAAATTGAGTACCCACAGTATGAGCCCCAAAGTGATGGGCTGGGTCAGGAACTGGCTGAGTGGAAGGTGACAGAGAGTTGTGGTTAATGGAGATCGCTCTGAGAAAAGGGATGTTACCAGTGGTGTGCCTCAAGGTTCAGTTCTTAGGCCTGTTCTTTTTAACATTTTTGCAAGCAATATTGCTGAAGGGCTGTCAGGTAAGATTTACATATGGATAACATGAGGAAGGACCTAGCAAAGTTTGAAAAATGGTCTGAAATTTGGCATCTAAGATTTAATACTAAGAAATGCAAGGTCTCACATTTGGGCTGTAAATCTCAAGGGAACAGTACAGTTAGCAGGTGAAGAACTTTTGCATACAAAAAAGGAGCAGGACTTGGGTGTGGTAATATGTGATGATCTTAAGGTGGCCAAACAGGTTGGAAAGGTGATGGTGAAAGCTAGAAGGATATTAGGGTGGATAGGGAGAGAAAAAAGGCTAGTAGGAGAAAGGATGCCCCTGTATAAGACTTTGGAGAGCCCTCATTTAGAATATTGTGTACAATTCTGGACACTGCTCCTTCAAAAAGATATAACAGGATGGAGTCAGTCCAGATGGAGGCTACTAAAATGGTCAATGGTCTTCATCATAAGGCATATGGGGACAGATTTAAAAATCTCAATATGTGGGTGGAAAAAAGCAAGATAGCGCTCGAGCAGAACACAAGTTGAGAGAGCTCCCATTGTTTTAGGGACTTTGCCTCTTAACTACAAGTTTGAATTAACTGCGTTATGCCTAAAAGACGGGGAAGGCCGAGGGGCAATCCTCCAGCTGCTCCAGAAACCTCAACGCTGCAACAGACTGTGATAACAGCGTTCACAGTCCATCAAACCTCTGCATGCGTTTCTGCTGCTTTGCCAGGGAAAGTGCATAGCTTAGACAGCAATCTTTCGCTGAGCCCGCATGGACCACATACTCCCCCTATGCCCGGAGATGCTGAGACAGGACAGACGAGTTTGGAGGACTCACAGACTGGATCTGGAGAGGAGCGTCCCTAACATCCAGCTAACCCGGATGTCAGCACATTGTCCTCGACTCATGTTTTGGAGCCGATGCAAGCTGGGAGTTCTCTCTCACTTGAACCGAGTGGTGGTGAGAGTGAGGGAATCTGTTGGCTGTGTCCCACAGAAGGAGCCATAATCCAGCTGGCCGATTTTTCCCCCCTCAAGCCACTTGTGAAGCCACCAGCGGTGACTCTGGACTCAATTTGGACCGCGATAGAAAATCTACATGTAGTATGTACTAATTTGTCACTAATACCTTAAACCTATCTGCTAAGATAACCCATTTGGAGACAACTGTTCAACGTCAGAAGGAAGAATTATCTAAATTGGAGAAAACAACAAAGGAAACAAAGACTTTGCTTGTTCAACAATCTACTGATAAAATACTATTAATGAGGAAAATAGAAAATCTGGAGAACCAACAAAGAAATTTAAATTTAAGTCTTTTAAATTTTCCTATTGCTAAATATTTGTCCCCTCTAGAACTTTAAAAAAATTTTTGGTAACGGCATTGAAAGTTCCAGACTCTAATTTACCACCTGTGCAAAAAGTTTACTACTTAAAAAAGATTTCAGAGGATACTCAAGAGGAGAAGACTGAGTTAGATGTCTCTGCACTTTTGGAATCTTCTGAGATAGAGGTGCTAGGCTGTGCTGCATTGTTAGTTACATATGTGTTTCTACAAGATAAAGAAACGTTACTGAAGTTATATTTTAAAATGAAACAGGTCTCCTATTTAGGTAAAAAGGTGAATATATTTCCAGATGTTTCTAAATGGACTCAATCTCGCAGGAAAGAATTTCTTACATACCGTACAAGAGTGATTTCTTTAGGGTCAAGTTTTCAATTAAGATTTCCTTGTAAGTGTCTTATTTCCTATCAAGGGAACAAGTATATTTTTTTTTAACCTGCCCAATTGGGTTTCTTTTTGGAAGGTAAAGGGCTTCCTATCATGATCCAGACTGGAACAGTATAACTGTGATCATGGAATGTTAGGAATAATGTATGCTCGAGTAATTCTCCTCTTTATTATATTTAGTTAACCCTTGATTCCCACAAGGTGGTTTCTTGAAGCTTTGTCTCCCTCCACAGGTGGACTATGTTTAGAGATATTTCTTCTTTCTTTGTTTCATATTCATTTATCTTTTGATGAATTGAAGAGATGTATTCAGTATTTCCTATACAATTGTGTATATAATTATTTGAAATGATAAATTTTAAAAAAATTTTAAAAATCTCAATATGTATGCTTTGGATGGGTAGCCAATGTAGTTCTTTCAGAAGTAGGATTACCCTGTCAGATTTCTTAGTGCCAGGAGTTTGGCAGACACGCCTTCATACAGGCATTTGCAGTAATCCATGAATGGTAGTAGGATAGCTCTATAATCCGGAAGCTGATGGGATCTAAAGAGGATCGGACGGATCTCAGTTGTCTCATTTTAAAGAATGATTTCTTGAGTACTGATGTGATTTGGTCTTCCATTGTTAACCTGGCATTCAGGATAAAGCCGTGTACTTTTGATTTATTTTCTTTCTGAAGCAATTCACCAGTACTCAAGGTGAAGTTCAAGCCTGGGACATTTTCATTGTTACTGAACCATACAATGTTGGATTTTTGTTTGATCAATTTCAGGAATTTATCTTTGGCCCGGGAAGGTTGTGGGCCCAGCACGGGCCTGGCTTTTGCAGCGTCAGGGAAGCAGGGAGAAATTAGTGGTGGTGGCTTGGAGAGCAGGGAGAGAGAAAGAAAGAAAGGGGGGCAGGGAGAGAGAAAGAAAAAGACAGAAAGAAAGGGGCAGGGAAGAGAGAGAAAGATAGGGGAGGGGCAGGGAGAGAGGAAGAAAAAGTTGGACTCATGGAGGGACAGAGAGAGATGTTGGTTGGGGAATGGAATGAGGTCTGAAGGATAGGAATCATGCAGGAGGAAGAAAAAAGAAAGAAAGAAAGAAAGGGTAAGTGGTGATCAGTTTTAGGAATAGAATTCATGAATTATTTTAATAGTGGATTAGATATTTTTGTGTTTATAGTCCTATGCAAGTTTTAATAGCTATATTGAAAACATTTTTATATTAATTTTGAAAGAGTATTTATTTTTTTAACCATGTTTTACTACAACTGTTTTATAAAGTTTTAAAGATATATTTATGTTCATTGGCAGTTCTTATCCCCTGATGCAGCCTAATTATGGGTGAAATACGGCCATGTTGGACAAGTTTTGATTACTTATTCTTCAATAAATCAATTTGGTACTTGCATCATTTGTTGTGTATGGTCTGCTCCTTGTCTGCATGGCTTATGTGCTCACATATCTATGCCTCTCATCATTGCTAGTAGTTGAGAAATAGGGTATACAAGTGAGGTCATTCACAATTTTACATGTTTTGTTACAAAAGGTCTTTTGAACATGGAACCTTTTACGAAATATGTATAAGCCATACTAAGAATACACATAACATAATATGTATAAGATATACTAAGAATACACATAAATTACAAAATAATTACAGGGAACAGCCGTTTCACAAAGCAATACATCCAAAAATTGTACCATCACTCAATGGAGAATTCTATAAATGATATCTACATTAGGCACCCACCTAATGAAGCCTAAGTTTGGGATCAGCGCCTAACTTTTAATTGGCTTAATTGATATGGTAAATTGGCCGGTTTTACAGTCAATCAAAAAAACCATTAATTAAACAATTTAAGGATGCTTTGCAACACTTAAATGGAGGTGCCCTCCTATGCCTATAGATGCCTATTGATGCCTATTTCAAACAGTAGACATGGTTATGGGCGGAGAATAGGCGTGGTTGAGTTAGGTATTGTTAGGCATCCAATGTAGGTGTCGCCAAATTAGGCAAGTGAAAAGCTGGCCTAATGGAGTGGCACCTATGTTTAGGCACTGTTAGGCATGATTCTATAAATGACACCTAGCAGTTGATTGACAACCACGACAAAAAGCACCTACAATGTAGGCACCGCTAGGTGCCATGTATAGAATCTGGCCCTCAATGTCTTTCTTGTCTAAGTATCACAATACCATATAACTACTGATTTTTAATTATTCAGGTGTTAATACTTGCAAGCGTTGGGAGATTATATGATACTAGAAATCCAGAAAGAGTCAAAGTAGAAATCAAGCAACCAAAATCTGGAATTAGGCTAAAGAAGAATTTTGATCATGTTTCAACCATATTATGAGTTTATTGAGTCTGTGTGGAATTGTAGGCAATATTGGAATAATATTATGAGGATGACATTGTATAAGGCAGGGGTAGGGAACTCCGGTCCTCGAGAGCCATATTCCAGTCGGGTTTTCAGGATTTCCCCAATGAATATGCATGAGATCTATGTGCATGCACTGCTTTCAATGCATATTCATTGGGGAAATCCTGAAAACCCGACTGGAATATGGCTCTCGAGTACCGGAGTTCCCTACCCCTGGTATAATAATAATAATAATAATAACAACCCGTCGACATCATTTACCTCGATTTCCAAAAGGCTTTCGACAAGGTTCCACATGAAAGGCTGCTTAGGAAGCTATGGAGCCACAGGGTGAGAGGGGATGTGCACAAATGGATCGAGCACTGGTTGTCGGGTAGACTGCAGAGGGTCGGAGTAAAGGGCCAATTTTCTGACTGGCAGGGAGTCACGAGCGGTGTGCCACAGGGATCAGTGCTGGGGCCGTGACTCTTCAACATATTTATCAATGACCTGGAAAAGGAGGCAAAGTGCGAGGTTATAAAATTTGCAGACGACACCAAACTGTGCGGCAGAGTTAGCTCCAGGGAAGAGTGTGAGGACCTGCAAAGGGACCTAGACAGGCTGGAAGACTGGGCAAACAAATGGCAAATGCGCTTTAATGTAAAAAAATGCAAGGTCATGCATATAGGGAAAAAGAACCCGTTGTTCAACTACAAAATGGGGGGGGGCATTGTTAGGAGAAAGCAGTCTTGAGAGAGACTTGGGTGTGCTGGTGGATGCATCACTGAAGCCATCTGCACAGTGCGCAGCGGCCTCGAAAAAAGCCAACAGGATGCTGGGCATCATAAAGAGGGGCATAACAACCAGGACGCGGGAAGTCATCATGCCATTGTATCGATCGATGGTGCGTCCTCATCTGGAATACTGCGTTCAGTATTGGTCGCCGTACCTCAAGAAAGACATGGCGGTACTTGAGAGAGTCCAAAGGAGAGCAACGAAACTGGTAAGAGGGCTGGAACACTGCCCATACGCCGAGAGGTTGGACAGGCTGGGGCTCTTCTCTCTGGAAAAAAGGAGGCTCAGGGGTGATATGATAGAGACCTTCAAGATCATGAGGGGCATGGAGAGGGTGGATAGGGACAAATTCTTCAGGCTGAAGGGGACAACAGGTACGAGGGGACATTCGGAGAAACTGAAGGGAGATAGGTTCAAAACAAATGCAAGGAAGTTTTTCTTCACCCAAAGGGTCGTGGACACTTGGAATGCGCTACCGGAGGAGGTGATCGGGCAGAGTACGGTACAGGGATTCAAACAGAGACTGGACAGATTCCTGGGGGATAAAGGGATCATGGGATACTGAAAAAGTATAGTGGGATACTGGGATACTGAGAAAGTATAAACCCAACCAGGTCGAGCATGTGCAAGACCGGAGGGCTAGGACTTCGATGGGAAGATAGGACTCATCAGGAAGCCAAGATGGCATGGGGGCCCCTTCTGGTGATTTAGACAGGTCATGACCTGTATGGGCCGCCGCGGGAGCGGACTGCTGGGCTTGATGGACCTATGGTCTGACCCGGCGGAGGCACTGCTTATGTTCTTATATACTGCAGGACTGTGAAGTTCTATGCGGTTTACAATGATTAAAGATGTTACAGATTGAGTGGAATTAACAAAGTATAGACTTGGTGATTGACAGTTTTAGAGATCATTTTTTGAGGACTAAGATTGTATAGGCTGGTTTCCTAAGTATTTCAGGAATAGATTTGTTTTTAGACGTTTCCTGAATTCCCTATAGGTAGTAGGCACAAGTAATTGTTATAGGTCTTTATCCCACAGTGGTATAGGGCATCTAGGTCAGAAAATGCATGCTTAAGTCTATGCATTCAAAAAGTATTTTATAAAAGACACACTGAACATGAAGAGCCATATTCTATAAATGATGTCCCAATTGTAGGCGGTGGTAGGCGTCCTACTGCTGTCTAACCAGCCAATCGGGACACTAGTTTTTAAAAAATAATTTAAAAAAAAAAAACCCAAGGCAGGCTATCTACACTGTAGGCAACTGCCACGGGTGCAGAGAGGCGCCTAGGAGCACATAAACTCACCCAAGGATGGATATGGGCGTTGTTTCACCCAGAAGTGGCCTTAGGCGAACTTAAGTGGCCCTAGGCATCTCCCTAGGGCCGTGATAGGCACCTACATTTCAGCAAGGAAATCTCCCTGTCATAATCAGCTGAGCAGCCACAGCAGGGAACCCCAGAAACCTACAGCAAGCTGGCCAGCAGGAGGGATGCCCACTCCCTCCAACTGCCACTCCAAACCCCCCAAACTGTCCGCAGCAGGAGAGATGCCCAATCCCTCATGCCACAAACCCCTAAACAATTCCCAGCAGGAGAGATGGCCACTCCCTCCTGTTGGCACCCCCCAATATCCCCGGAAGGAGAGATGCCCACTTCCTCATGCAAGCAACCCTCATCTGAACCCCCACTCCCCAAATCCCACCTAAACCCCCCAGACCTATAACAAGAATGCCAGCCGGAGGGATGCCTATTCCCTCTAGCCGGTAGACCTGACTTTTCAGAATGCCGGGCCGTCCCCTTCCTGATACATCCTGGGATGAACTGAGTAGGAGGTCTAAGGCCCTGATTGGCCCAGGCGCCTAAGGCCTATCCCATAGAAGGAGCCATCCAGAGTTCAGGATTCCTTCCCAGTGCATTCTGGGATGCACTATGAGTGGCCTAAGACTCCTACTGGCTAGATCCCTAAGGTCACTCCCATGGCAATGGCTTTAGGTATCTGGTCAATCTGAGTATTAGACCACTCCCAATGCATCCCAGAATGCACTGGGAAGGAGGCCTAAGACTCCTGTTGGGCCAGATGCCTAAAGCCCCTCCTATGGGAGAGGCCGTAGGTGTATGGGCCAATCAGGGCCTTAGGCCCCATCCCGGTGCAATCCAAGATGCACCAGGAAGGAGAAGGCCCGCTATTCTGAAGAGGCAGGCCTGCCAACTGGAGGAAGCAGGCATCCTTCCAGCCAAGGTACGGGGGAATCCAGGTGGGCTTTGGGGGGTGGGTGTTCAGGGGGATGCCAACAGGGAGTGGACATCCTTCCTGTCAGGGATGTTAGGTAAGGGTACCGGCAGGATGGAGTGAGCATCCCTCCTGCAGGGGATGTTGGGGGAGGGTGCCGGCAGATGGGACTGGGCATCCCTTCTGCAGGGGTTGTTGGGGGGAGTGCCGGAAGGAGGGAGTGGGCATCCCTCCTGCCGGAGATTGTTTAGAGGTTTGCATCAGAAGGGATTGTGCATCCTTCCTGCCGCAGATAGTGGGAGGGGGGTTCGGGGGTTTCCTATCACTGCCACTCAGCTGATCATGGTAGGGACATTCCTTTGCTGCAATCAGCTTAGTTGCAATGTGATTCTTTAAATGGCATCTGTGACATGTATGCCGGTTAGAGAATCAGGGTGGTTAGGTGGGGTTAGGTGTCTGTCTGTTAGGACAGACATGATTCTATATGGGATGCCTATGTATGATTCTCAAAAACTGCTTAGGCAGCTGCTGAGACCAGGCATCCTATACAGAATCAGGCTCAAAGTGTATTATAAAATATGTACCAGATCCAGACGTTGCCTGGAGTTGAACTGACTCCTAGGGCTAGATGCACTAAAGATACTGACTCAATCGCAGTTGGCCAATTCTCTAGCTGATTCTCCAGCAGCAATCAATGTGCTATCAAGTTTGCAGGCAAATGATTTGTACGGAGGTGTAAATCATTTGCATGCAAACACAACCGATCAATCGCTCAGTGAGCGATTGACACATGCTCAGAGCCCTAACAGCAGTGACAGAGAAAGCAGCCTCCTGTTAGGGCTTTTATTTATGGCACAGATGTGTGTGTGTTACACAGGCACATGTGTTACACATTAGAGAATGACATGGGGAAAAAATCTGTCCCCGTCACCGCCCCGTCACCGGCCCACCATCCTCTGCACCGCCCCGTCACCGCCGATCCCTTCACCGCCCCGTCACCGTCACCGCTGCATCCATATAAGCCTTTTTCCTTTCACTCCCTCCTTCCAATTTGAGCCGGGAACACTAGCGATCGCACGGTCCCCGCGGCCACTACCTGCCTGCCCGGTCGATCCTGGTGTTTGGCCGGCTCTCTCCCTTCTCCTCACCTTGGTTTGTGGGTTTTCTTTTTCGGCAACCTGCGCGCTTTCCCAGGGAGCCGCACACGCGCGGCTGCTCAGTGTTCGATCTTCTGCTCTGCTGCAACTTCCTGTTTCCGGTTGCATCAGAGCAGAAGATCGAGGCTGAGCAGCGGCGGGTGTGCGCGGCTCTCTGGTAGCGTGCGGGTCGCCGAGGAGGAGGATCTGCGGACTGGGGTGAGGAGAGGGGAGAGAGCTGGCTGGACACTGGAATCGATTGGGCGGGCGGGTGTGAGCTGCGGGGACCGCGCGATCCTTCATGCCTCACTGCGGGGGACAAGACCATTCACCGCCCCGCGGGCGGTGAATGGCCTTGTCCCCGTCGCCGCAGCGACTGCTAGTTTTCTTCCCCGTTTTCGGCGGGTGACCCGCGGCTAAAATGCGGTGGCCGTGGGTAAACCGCCACCGTGTCATTCTCTATTACACATGCACAATCTGTCCCATTAAAAAAAAGAAAAAAGCCCCCCACACACACCAGGCACCTCCGAGCCACTACCCCCCCAAACCCCTCCAAAATGGCAGGAGGGACGCCCACTCCCTCTTGCCATTCTGACTGATCCCTGTGGCAAAATGGGAGGAGGGATGCCTACTCCTTCCTGCCATACCAATTACACCCCCGCAACAAAACTACAGGGAGGATGCCCACTCCCTTCTGCCACAAAGGCCCCCTGCACCAATTGCCCCCTCCAAATCATCTCCTACCCCCCCAAAAAAAAAAATTCAGGAGGGATGCCCACTTCCTCCTGCCATGAAGGCCCCCCACATCAATCTCCTCCTGCCAATCATCCCCTACCCCCCCCCCTCCAATAGCAGTGTGCATGCAGTCCACAGACCCTTGACCGCTTCAGCACCCCTATAACTCCCTATGATCTAGGTGGGCTGCCCCTACTACTCCAGCCTTTGTATGCTAAAAATGTTTAGACCTTTGCTTTCAATAGTTATTAGGAATTTATAGCTTGTTTCAATCAGGAATTTGCATCCAAACAGAAAGATGAAACTGCTTACAACAGTCCTAAGGTCTTTCTCCAGGAATACATTTATTATAATAAAGTCAGGATCCTTCATTTTCCTGGATGAGGACTGCATCTGTGCCATTTTTAAGGCATCTAATGACAGTTTACTCATTTTAGATAGATCATGGAACTGCAAGACAGATGCAGCATTCAGAATCTTCTTGATATTGTTCAAGTCATTGTCTTATGCTGCCATCCACTGCCATGTTGCATGTTTGCAAAGTGGCACTCTCAGTTTGATGTGTGAAGAGTTAGGTAAGGAATGAATTTAGAGACAGAATTCACTGTTTCTGTTATTCTCTATGGGGCCTGTTATTCAAAACATTTTAACTGGACAGGAAAGGTTCCTACCCAGTTAAATCACACTGAGCAGGTCAGGAAGAAGCATTCAGCAGTACTTAACTGGGCAGTGCCACTGAGTAGCCTCTCTAATTGGCACAGAACTGTCTGGGTAGTACTGGGGTGGTCTGGGGAGTTATATAAGTAGTATAAGGCAAGAGAACAGATTAACCACTATTAACAAGATCCCGAAAAGGTTAATCTACCGAAAACTATAGACCATTAAATATAATGGTAGTTTTACAAATGAAGGAAAGATCTCAGAGTTGCCACTCCCAGGATAATATTGTTATTGTCCGGAAGGGAATTGTGGCTTGTGGTATCTTTCATTGATCAACCTTCATTGTTAATTTGTAGTGATATAATTATTCTTTAAATCTACTTTAAAAATTATTAAATACTACCACTCTAAACTATTTTCTCATTTTCTTTAGGGAGTATTTATCCTATATATTTGTTCTTAGTTTTTTCTTATTTTTTGTGCAAAAATGCAAATATTTCCTAAAGTGGCTAGTGCAAATCTAGCTTATTTATCTAAATATGCTGTGCAAAATAGCAAAATAACAAAGATAAAGCATCATGAGAGAGGCCTAAAACTGGCACTTATCTGTTAAACATGATGTATCAGAGAAACGGCACATTCATCTAGCCGTAAGAAACCCGTGTATCCCAACCAACGGGAACCCGTTTCTCCGCACTCGAGCGGCTTCCTCAGGGTAATATAAGGCAAACGGGTTATATCACATAGCAATCCGGGCTGTTGTGACTGCCACCAACTCAATATTGATTCGTGTATGTCTTGCTGGTGATTTGGTTTGGACATCTGGTAAACAGCTTTTACGGCACTTTAGTTTGATCATGCTTAACATCATATTTTGCCATTTTTTCTTTTGCACTTTGAAACATTCTATGGTTTTAGCTTGTTTGTTTAGTTGTATTATCAATAACGTGACCATTTATTTTTTTCCATCAAAATGGGACATCTATTAATTGTCAGACCTGCTCCCAATCCCGCCCTAGCCCCACCCCCTAATCCCACTCCAAATTTATTCCATTCATTTTGCATGTACACATATAATATCTTATTAATTCATAATGGTAACCATAAAATTTTTTAAAAACCACAAAGCACACTATACGCAGAGAAAATGTTAATTATTATTTATGGGCTCCTTTTCCTAAAGTGCACTAGGGCTTTAATGTGCAGAATAGCACGTGCTACATTGCCGCTCGCACTAGACCTTAACGCCAGCATTGACCTGACGTTAATTCTAGACGCGTAGCTTGCAGTGTAGCGCGCGGTAATTTCCTGTGTGTGCTAAAAACGCTAGCACACCATAGTAAAAGGAGCCCTATATTTGAGGGGTTTTCAAAGATGTCAAGGCAGATGACTTTAAAATATGTCATGTCACCTCAGTAACTATAGAAAAATAGACAAATATTGTGCAAAATATAGACAGCAGATATAAATTCCCCAAACTGACACATTTTGATCACTAAATTGAAAATAAAATCATTTTTCCTACCTTTGCTGTCTGGTGATTTCATAAGTCTCTGATTGCGTTTCTTATGACTATACATCCTGTCACACCCGTGCTCTCTGGGGACACCCTGAGCTGTCCGGTAGTGACACGATGTTTGCTATTGGCGTGGTCCCTTTAGAATTAGGGTGTCATTTCAAGTTGGCCGCCACTAGGCCAAATGCCTAACTAAGCTTACTGCTGAGGGCTTTGAAGAAAACACATTTGTCAGAATGGCTTTGGTGCAAAAACATAAGCTTTTATTTGGCCACCGGCTGTAGAATCACTGTGCCACTCCAGGTTTCCCTGGTAGCATGAACATAATACAAAACCAAAAAGAAAAAGTTCATTTCACTCACTATCACTCAGGAATCAACTTTGAGTTTGTTTGGTAAATCATATTCAGTCATTTAGCTCTTCATAAGGCTTAGAGGTGAAACAGCTGGCAAAAATAACTTTTCACTGTAGAGCTACAGAGGAGACATTCATATTCATGCCTAAGAGACATTCTGTGTTTTTCCTATAGTGCACTCCCTCTCTCCAGCTGGGCTGGACTTTCCACACAGAAAGGGGGCAGGCTTTACACTGAGAGGATTAATCTCCTTTTCCGGAAGCTCCCCCGCTGATGAAAATGTCACCTCAGAGCGGCTGACGACTCTGCTCTGAAATATGTACAGCAGCCGCGCTGAAGTGCAGCAAGATCTCGCGATGACTACTTCTGTTGCCTCTGCTCCGGAAGAGGAAAGTGGCATCGGGGGAGGGGGGTAGACGGCAGCTGCAGTCATCGCGGGACCTTGCTGCAAATCCCTGCGTCTGCTGGCCCAGCCCCCCTCCGACATCACTTACCTCTTCTGGAGCAGAGGCAGCAGAAGTAGACATCGCGGGACCTTGCTGATTTGGATGGAAAGAAGCATAGCAGAGTCGTGGAAGGAGAAAAATGGGGTCAGGATGGTATGGAAGGGTGTGGAGGTTAAGAAAGGGGTTCAGGGTGGTATGGAAGCATGGTGAAGGGTGAGAAATAGGGTCAGGGTGGTAAAGAACGGTGTGGAGTGTGAGAAAGGGGGTCAGGGTAGTATGCAGCATGGTGAAGGGTGAGAAATGGGGTCAGGGTAGTATGGAAGCATGGTGAAGGGTGAGAAAGGGGGTCAGGGTGGTTTGGAAGCATGGTGAAGGGTGAGAAAGGGGGTCAGGGTGGTATGGAAGCATGGTGGATGGAGAGAAAGGGGCAGATGCTGATGGAATTACAGGGAAAGGGGAAAGAGACATAAGGGGGAAGGATACTAGATGGAATTCGGTTGGAGAGAAAGAAAGGGGGCTGATGCTGATGGAATTGGTGTGCAGGGAAAGGGAGGGAAACATAAGGGGGAAGGATACTGGATGGAAAGAAAGGGGGCTGATGTTGATGGAAGTGGGGGAAGGGAGAGGAGAGAGTGAAATGCCAGACCATGGGGGTGGGGGAGAGGGAAGGAGAGGAGAGGAGAGAGATGCCAGACCATTGGAGGAGGGAAGGGAAAAAGATGGATGCCAGACCAATGGGAGTGAAGGGAGAGATGGAAGGGGGAGGCATAAAGTTTCTGGAAGGGGAATAGAAGGAGAGAAGATGCCATATAGAAGGGTCAGAGAGAGGGTAGACAGTGGATGAAAGGAAGAGAGTGACAAGAAGATGAGGAAAGCAGAAACCAGAGAAGACAAGGTAGAAAAAAATTATATTTATTTATTTTGTTTTGCTTTAGGGGAGATGCATCGCTGTTTCTGTGGTATTGCATTGTATGCAGAGTCCAGCTTCTTGGTGCTTCAATTTAACCTTTGTCTACGTATTTTTATTCTATCTCCCCATTTACAAAACTGTAGAGCGTTTTTTAGCGTTGGCATCTGAGCTGTTACCACCATGGCTAAAAACCACACTACAGTTTTGTAAAAGAGGGAGGGGTTAGTATGTGATTACATACTAGGCGAAGGTGTTTTTCTGTGTTCTGTGTGTTTGAAAAGATATGGTTTTCTGTTAGGATTGACTGTGTAGGATTGATCTGTACTAGTCTGGCTTGTTTAGTTTTACAATGTTTAGTTGTACTGCTCACTGCAGTATGTAAGATGTTGCCTTTTCCTAGGTACACTCTTGTGTGAAGTGTGGATTGTTACTAAAAATCATGTTTTTCATACAGATGGGGGGGTGTCAAAAATGATGAGCCCCGGGTGTCACATGTGCTAGGTATGCTACTGCCTACACATATAGGAAGGCTATAAAGAGCACTCAAGAATTGGTGCTCAACAATTTTCACTCAACTTTAAGCACCATTTATAGAACCCCACTTAGCAGCAGCTTGCATGCCAAAGTAAATGGAGGTAGATCAATCAGTGCAGGAATTTTCATGCTGATATTCCGGGTGGATAGTGCCACTGATGTCACTGTGTAACGTGTGATGATATAATCTGTGCAAGAACAGTAAGAAAAATGGCATCAACCTAAAGGCAGCCAAAATTCTCTAACATAGTAACATGGCAGATATAGACCCAAATGGTCCATCCAGTTTGCCCAACCTGATTCAATTTAAATTTTTTTTTAAATTTTTCTGATACCCTCCAGTTGGCCAAGTTAATTCTAGAAAAATGAAAAAGACTGTTCATGATCCCTGGCCACAGGAGGAGGTCTAATTTGCAGTACAGGAGAACTATGAGGCATCCTTCCCTAGGGAGGTAAGTACAAGGCTCTGTATATTAACTGTGATGCCAGTACAACAAAAGCACTGTTTGCTTGCTAATTTTTTTAACGATAGCAAAGGGTGGTGAAGTAATGAAAACAGGCAGTGGTGGGATATGAACCAGCTACTCCTGAATATCAAAGCTACTTTTCTAAACACTAGGATATTGTCTCCTTTCCACAGCATAATGTGCCAGGCATATGTACCGTTAGGGGTGCAACATGTTAATTTAAATGTATGATATTCATCAACACATATGTTGTGACCTGGAAATAAAATCACTGTTGATTAGCAAGGTAGCATTGTGAAACATCTTTCATGTAACTGCCACTCAACCTCCTGCTGAACCAGAACGTACACAGGTAGGGCTAGTCTCAGTTAGGGCACTGGTCTTTGACCAGAGGGCCGCCGTGTGAGCGGACTGCTGGGCATGATGGACCACTGGTCTGATCCAGCAGTGGCAATTCTTATGTTCTTATGTTCCCCCTCTCCCTTCCCACCCTTTGTCTCGATACAGATTGAGGATTTGAGGAAATGGGTATGTTATCTGCCACAGAATAAGGCAGAATATCTGTCTGTGTGTGTGGTGGGGGGACGGGGGAGTTTAGACTCCAGCTGTAGCCACAGGCAGGTAACTAACACTGCAGTATCAAATGCCCCTCTCTACTTCTCCCTTACCTTTATGGCAGCCAAGTGGTATCAGAAAGTATAGGAAAAGGCTGTTTCCTAACACCCATATACTATGATCAACTCCCAGACTACAATGCCCACCATAGAATATATAATGGTCAAATGGGCAGCTGATGGAGAGCATGAATGTAATCAAGATCTACAGTATGTTTCTCAGACAACAGCAGTCACCACACCAACTACCTCCCCCCTACCATCTGCTCACCCCAGACGCCACCCCAGGAACAGCTAGACGAGCCTCAGAAAGGGCTTATAATATCTGAAAGAGAGGACAATAGCTTCCTGCATTTTTCTCCATACTCTCTAACACAGAGCTGAGGCTCTAGTACAGGGGTGCCCAAAAGGTCGATCGCGATCAACCAGTAGATCGCGAAGGCAACACGAGTTGATCGCGGAGCCCATCCAGGGCTCCGTAATAGACTCGCGTTGCCTTCACGTTCTACCTACATCCTGATGCCCTAAACAGGATGCAGAAGCATCGGGCCCGATCAGAGAGGAAGTTCCAGGCCAGCCAATCACTGCCTGCCTGGCCCGAAACTTCCTCTCTGACGTCAGAATTGACATCGGGGAGAGGAATGCTGGTCGGCCCGACGCTTTTGCATCGGAAAGCAGGGAGAGCTTGGGACTGCGGTGGCTTGGGGGGCCTGTTCCCCAATGGCGGCGGCAGTGGCTTGGGGGAGGGAAAGGAGAAAGAAAGAAAGGGGGCAGGCAGGAAGACAGAAAGAAGGGGGCAGGAAACAGAAAAAAAGAAGGGAAACAGAAATAAAGGGGGGACAGGGAGACAGAAAGAAAGAAAGAAAGAAGGGAAACAGAAATAAAGAAAGGGGGCATGGAGAGAGAAAGACAGACAGAAAGAAAGGGGGCATGGAAAGAGAAAGACAGAAAAAAAGTGGCCAGGGAGATAGAAAGAAAGAAGGGAAACGGAAAGAAAGAAAGGGGGGACAGAAAGAAAGAAAGACAGACATAAAGAAAGAAGGAGGCAGAGAGAAAGAAAGAAAGGGGAGGGAGGCAGGGAGAGAAGAAGAAAAAGTTGGGGGAGGGAATGAGGTCTGGAGGAGAGGAAGCATACAGGAGGCTGTAAGAAGGGAAGAAATATTGGATGCAGAGTCAGAAGAAGAAAGTGCAACCAGAGACTCATGAAATCACCAGACAACAAAGGTAGGAAAAATGATTTTATTTTCAATTTAGTGATCAAAATGTGTCCGTTTTGAGAATTTATATCTGCTGTCTATATTTTGCACTATGGTCCCCTTTTACTAAACCGCAATAGTGTTTTTTAGTGCAGGGAGCCTATGAGCATCGAGAGCAGTTCGGGGCATTCAGCGCAGCTCCCTGCGCTAAAAACCGCTATCGTGATTTAGTATAAAGGAAGGGGGTATATTTGTCTATTTATGTACAGTATAGTTGTTACTGAGGTGACATTGCATAAAGTCATCTGCCTTGCCCTCTTTGAAAAAACCCCAGAATATAAATGATAATTAACATTTTCTCTGTGTACAGTGTGGTTTGTGTTTTAAAAAATTTTATTGTTGGTAGATCATTTTGACTTGGTCATTTTAAAAGTAGCTCGCAAGCCCAAAAAGTGTGGGCACCCCTGCTCTAGCAGTTCCAGGGGCAGCTTGAGCTGCAGGTACAGATGTACCTATCCCTGCACTTGCCACTAGAACTGAAGCTGAGCTGGAGAGGATAGGGTAAATGCTTGAGGTCATTGACTGGTGATAAAAAGCCCTGGAAGCTGGTCATGAACAGGCTCAAGCATACTCTAGGGTACATCTTATCTGGGATCCTGGGATCTGACTCCTCCCAGGACCCTTAGTCTTCCCCACCTCCTGAGTCAGCTCCTGCTGCTCTTGGGGTGACCCCCCTCCCTTTCCTCCCCTCCCTCTGCCCTCAATGATCCTTCCCCCTTCCCTAACCCTTTTTGTTGTCAGTAATTGGATATATTACTTTTTATGAATATATTACTAATACTTATCACTTATATAGTGCTGAAAGGCATAGGCAGCACTGTACATTTTGACATTTATAGATGGTCCCTGCTCAGAAAAGTTTACAATCTATCTTGGACAGACAGACATAAGGGTTCGTTGTTGATATGAGTGTCCTTTGTTTTCATTTCAATTACCTTGGTTGTTCTAATATCAAGATTATAAGGGTACTACACAGGTTTCCTGCTTATAGTGAAGAGCAGGAGAGAGGGAGCGAGAGATAAGGAATATTGACATTATGCCCAGTGGTGTAGTAAGGAGGGGGGGCAGAGGATGGACCTCCACAGGTGCCATCTTGGTGGAGACACCAGCGGCTCTTTGCCCCTCAAGCCATGCTCGCACCCTCCCTTACCTCTTTAAATCTTCAAAAGCGTGAGCAACTTCTCCATCCTGCTGCTCATGCTGGCTTGGCCCCCTCTGAAATCACTTCCTGGTCATGAGGCCAATGCCGGTGTGGGGGGTGGAGAAGGAGCGGGAGGCGCCATCACACCAGGCGCCTCCTACCCTTGCTATACCATTGATTATGTCCTGTCTGATGTATGTATCACTTGCAGGGTTTACAGGTATTCTCACATTAGCCTACATACTGGATCCAAGCATGGAGTGAACCCCTATGATGTTACATCCACATTTCCCTGGAAATAACTACTCAAATGACTATGTCTTGTATGTGGACTACTGGCCAAAGAGCATACCCTAAGGCGCAGATCCCCCCAAATTCTATAATACTGTGTATATCTTTCAAGAATATTCCTGACCCACCCATATTCCTTCCATAGCCTTGCCCCTTTTCTATTACATGCTAAAAAAGTTATGCGCACATCTTTATAGAATAGCAAGTAGCAAGTTACATAGAAACATAGAAACTGATGGCAGAAAAGGACCATGGCCCATCTAGTCTGCTCATACCAATGTCCCACCCCCTAACTCCCTCCGTGAAGAGATCCCACGTGCCAATCCCATTTTTTCTTAAAATCTGGCACGCTGCTGGCCTCAATTACCTCTAGTGGAAGACTATTCCAGCGATCAACCACTCTTTCAGTGAAGAAATATTTTCTGGTGTCACCATGAAATTTTCCACCCCTGAGTTTCAACGGATGCCCTCTTGTTGCCGTGGGACCTTTAAGAAAAAAGATATCTTCCTCCACCTCGATACAGCCCGTGACATATTTGAACCATGTCTCCCCTCTCTCTGCATTCCTCGAGTGAGTAAAGCTGCAACTTATCCAGCCGTTCCTCATACGGGAGATCCTTGAGTCCTGAGACTATCCAGGAGGCACTTAAAATTGTTGCCAATTAATGCCAATAATTCATTGTTAGAGGCCAATTATTGGCACAGATTGGCTTGTTAGGCAATTAAATTGCACACAGAAATTGAATTCATGCCCAAATAGCTGCGTGCAAATTTTAGCATTATATATAGAATTCAGGGGATACTGTGCATCATCTACATACTACAATCGCATGAAGACCTTCCATCAGCCTTAAACAATGCAGTAATTCAATAGGCATGTCTGAAACATACTGCCTATATTGGGTGTTAGAAACACCAATCAAAAATGGTTTTTAATCAAGTGGAACACACCACAAACCTGATGATGCATCCAGCCAGGAATATATTTTTACACTCTCCAATTTTACCAGTAGGTGTCCACCAAGGCAGAGTTTGGGTAAAGAGTGGGTAGAGTTTACAAGTACACAAACAGAGGAGCAGGACATTAGGCAATGATGACAGCTAGAAGGACACTTGGGTGCATAGGGAACGGAATAGCCTATAGGAAAAAGGAGGTGATGATGCCCCAGATTTTAAGAACAGATGGGATGCTCATATCGGATCTCTATGAGGGAAAGGTCATCAGAGAGCGATTAAATAGGGGGATGGGTCAATGGTGTGGGCAGATTCGATGGGCCTCGGCCTTTTTCTGCCGTCATTTTCTATGTTTCTATGTTTCTATATAAGACTCTGTCTCTGATGAGACCTCATTTAGAATATTATATACATAAGAACATAAGATTTGCCGCTGCTGGGTCAGACCAGTGGTTCATCGTGCCCAGCAGTCCGCTCACGCGGTGGCCCTTAAGTCAAAGACCAGTGCCCTATTTGAGTCTTGGGTATGTTCTGTTCCAGTAGGAACTTATCCAACCTTGCTTTGAATCCCTGAATGGTGCTTTCCCCTATAACAGCCTCCGGAAGAGCATTCCAGGTTTCTACCACTCTCTGAGTGAAGAAGAACTTCCTTACGTTTGTATAGAATCTTTTCCCTTCTAACTTTAGCGAGTGTCCTCTCGTTCTCTTCATCTCTCTTTCTCTACTAAGTCAATTCCATTCAATATCTTGAATGTTTCAATCATGTCCCCTCTCAGTCTTCTCTTATCAAGGGAGAAGAGGCCCAGTTTCTCTAGCCTCTGGTTGTACGGCAACTCCGATGAAAACAAAAACAAAAAACTGTGGATACAGATGTTCTGGAGATAATTTATTATACACTGACATATAAAAACATGAAAATACAATGATAAAAAATACAGTGGTAAAAATCCAACCGGACCCTACACTGTCCATGTTTCGGCGAACACACCTTCCTCAGGGGTCCTAAAAGGAAGAGGTAATAATGAATAATGGTAAAGAGAAAGATGAAAAGTAAAGAGGTGACTGTGATGCCAATCTGGAGCATGAATATTAGTGTCTATACTCGACTGCAGGATAAAACGAGTGAGCCAAATGTGATCATGCTATACAGAGAGGCTTGAAACATCAACAAGAAACATAAGGGAAAAAAAATTGTGCCAAAAAAGGCGGAAAAAGATAAAGTGCCATGGTATGTATTAGAGTTTAAGATTAAGCACTAAAATCTATAAAGTGCCTGAGAGAAGCCATAAGAATGAAAAGTTAATAGGATAAAGCAACCATAGTGCATATCTGATTTTGAAAACATGAAGAGGTAAGTGGCACAATGTAATAGTGAGAAGACATTATACATACCAATTGTTTGCAAACTCACATATACAGAATTGGACTGAAATCAGTCTATTGTCTTTAAACTATATAAAAAAAGACATCATATTCAAACATGAAAAAGCCATAATATGAAATATGTGAAGGATGGTCGTGATGAAGACAGATAAAATATAATGCACCCATAAAATGAATGAAACAAAAATGTGAATGGATTATGTATATGAACCAATAATAAAATAGCAAACTGAATGATCATATTCATGAACACTCTAAAGGCAATGAAAGTAAGACATGATAAATTGAAATCCATATATAACAGTGCATTAACAACCATGTGAGGTAAAAATAATAGTAACAGGTGCAAATATGGCAACTCCCCCAGTCCCTTAACCATTTTTGTCGCTCTTCTCTGGACCCTTTCGAGTAGTACTATGTCCTTTTTCATGTACGGTGACCAGTGTTGGACGCAGTACTCCAGGTGGGGATGTACCATGGCCCGGTATAATGGCATGATAACCTTTTCAGATCTGTTTGTGATCCCATTCTTAATCAATTCTGGAGACTGCATTTCAAAAAGACATAGACAGGATCGAGTCAGTCCAGAAGATAGCTATTAAAATGGTCAGTGGTCTTAGTCATAAAGCATATGGAGACAGATTTAAAGATATTAATATTTATACTTTGGATGAAAGGCAGGATAGGAGATATATGATAGAGATGTTTAAATACCTACAAGGCATAAATGCACAGGAGGTGAGTGTCTTTAATTGAAAGAAAGCTCTGGAATGAAGGGGCATAGGATGAAGAGGAAATACCTCTTCATGGAAAGCATAGTAAATTTGTGGAATGGCCTTCCAAAAGAGATGATGGAGATGAAAACTGTGTCTTAATTCAAGAAAGCTTAAGAACAGGTGTAAATGCTTGTGCTTGCAAGGTTAGGATTACCAGACATCCAGGAAAACCCAGACATGGCCTCTTTTTAGAGGACTGTCCGGTTTTTTTTCTAAAATGTTACTGGATCTCAATACATACTGACATGTATATCCCAACATGTAAATGTTGAGATGTACATTTGTTCATTCCCATGTACAAAGCACAAACAAAGGATGATGAAAATGGCACTCCACTTGTATTAGTAAGTTTTTAAGATATTGACTATATAGGAGATTAATATATTAGAGCAAGGGTGTCAAATTCAAATCACATAAGGGGCCAAATTCTAAAACACAGGCTAAGTCATGGGCTGGATTTTTTATTAAGATACTTACCCCTTCCTTTGCTGACGCACAGTGTGGGCCCCAGCGCCGGTGGTGGCTCTGATGCTCACAGGACTTCTGTGAGTGTCAAATCAATCGCTGCCACCGCAGGTACAAAAACCCATACTTTGCACCAGCATAGGAGGGGGTTAGTCTTAGTAGAAGTATAGGGATACAACCTCTCCAATCCCACGCCAGCTACAAAATAAATAAAAAATACTTTTCCTCTCTTTTAGGTCCTAGTTCACACTTGCTGTCTAACACCAGCTCTGGCAGGATACACATTTCAAATCTGACATATTGTAATCACAAAATAGAAAATAAAATTATTTTTTCCACCTTTTGTTTGGTCATTTTGCTTTCAGTCCCAGTTTCTCTTTCTGATTTTGTCTATCTTCTAATTCTCTTTCCAGTGTCTGCTGTCCATTTTTTTTCTCCTCTTCTCTCTTGCTCCAGTTCCTGTCTCCAACATATTGATTTTTCCCTTTCAACTTTTCTCCTTTTTTCTTTTCTGCCTGTGTCCACTCAAATCTCGCCCTCTTTCTCATCCTTCTCCTTTTTAAATTTTCAGTTACCTATCAATTTTCCATCTTCTCTTATTCTGTAGCTCTCCCATTTCCCAGCCTCCTATTTCCTTCTATCTCTCCTCCTCTATCCTCTTGGTCCAACATTTTGCTCCCTCTCTTTTCTGTTGTTCTTCTTCCCTCCCTTTGATGCTGAACAATGAGATGGAAGGGGAAAAAAAGAGATGCTGCATCTCTCTCTTCCTTCCACCCCCAGGCCTAACATTTCTCCCTCCCTTCCAACTCGAGATACAACTTCTCTCCCTTTCTTTTTCCAACTGCCCCCATCCCATCTCTCCCCCTGTATGCCTGCCTCCCTCCCTCCCTCCCTGCAGGTCCACCATTTCTCCCTTTCTCTTCCCTTCAAGCATCTTTTTCCCTCTTCCTCCACACTACCCCAGGTCCAACCTCTCTCCCGCTTAGGCACTGCTAGGTGTGATTCTATAATGGTGCTGCACAGATGATTGACAATCACGCCAACCAGTGTCAAGTTAGGTGCCCAAAGTGTCTGTTATATTAGCTCTATGCAACATCTCCAGTGTTTCTAGGCTGAAAATGGTCCTATGTGTATTTGGTTCCATTATGGGCTCTATACAACTTTCCATTTCAGGGTTAATTCACAGTTACCAGTGATAGCTATCAAGCTTTCTGCATAGAACTTTAGATTCATTTTTACCAAATGCAGTCCCAGTTTTGGCTTCAATTTTAAATAGATGTTATCTATTATTAGGTTGATTTGAGCATGAGTATCAATCTTGTAATTGATTAATATCCTATTAAGAAGTATTGTTTCAAACTATTCTGCATAATGGTCTCCAACCATATTCCGTACTAATAGAAACTCTGAAGACATTTCAACCACCTCTTATTCATCTAGCTCTTCAGTATGAATTGTTTTTAGTAGCTTTAAACATCTTAATCCTTTGGTTATGCTTTCTACTTTTATGGCATTTCTGTCCAAAAGTCAGGCATCACTTATACTGTAGTCCAGTGGTCTCCAATGCACAGCCCCCATAGTCTTCCATTATGGCCCTCAAACACCAGACTGAAATGCTATTCAAGTCCTGCAAATGTATTAATTTCAGTCTTGCCCATTTGATATAATAATTGCAATTTCTTAAGTGTGTTGCTCAGGTGTTTCATTTATGGAATTTGCTACTATAGACAATCCAAAATAAAGTGAATTTTAAAAAATATCCTTGAAGTATTAAAGAATCAATATTAGTATTAATTTTTAATGTTTAATACCAAAGACTGAAAAAGCAGGTCAAGGCAGTTTACAAAAGTATGTGTATGCTTGAAATCTTTTGGTGGTTCTCAGAGCTTTCTTGTATTCACACTGCGTCCCTCTCCTTAAAACATGTTGGAGTCTATAGGCATGTTTCATGCAACATCAACTGCACTGTTTAGACACTTCACACTGGCTTTGAATTTTTCTGTCCTTTCTGTCTTGGCTTCATTTACACATTTCAGTTGCTTAGTCCTTTAGTTACTGTCAGAAAATAAACACCATCACTTGTAGCATATCAAAGGCAGAGTGATCTGCCTGGGTGCAGGGAGTTGGGAAAATGTTAGGGTGGTTGTTGGGCTGCGGTCTACAGGCGGGAGGCTGTCTGTCGGCTCCACCGGCTCTCACCCCCCTCTGACATCAACTTCCTGTTCTGGGGATGGAGATCAGCAGAGCTGATACCCACACGCATGCAGACAGCAGCCACTCCATGGACCTCTCTACTCCCTGAAGGAGGGGGGCTATCTAACTGGAGGAGCCAGGTAGCCAGCAAGACAGATACATCACTGACCATGATAAACTGTTACTTGTTATTTTTATCTGTGAATGAGTTGCCTCCGCTTCTTTGCATTTGTCACCTACTTATTCCAATGATGGGTCAGCTTTTCATCATAAAGACTCCTAAACTCTTTGGAGCAAATTCTATAAACAGCATCCCGATTTTAGGCAGCCTACTGCTGTCTAACCACCAATTGGGGTGCACATTTTAAAACATAAATCATTTTAGGCAGGCCACCTACATTGTAGGCACCTCCGTGAGCCTAGGGAGGTACGTAGGGCCACCTACGCTCGCCTAAGGCTAGGCGTGGGCATGGTTTCTCGGAAGTGGCATAGGGGAGCTTAGGAGGACCTACACACCTCCCTAAGCCCAAAATAGGCATCTGAAATATAGGACAGCAAAATGCTGGCCTACATTTCAAGCCATATGATTCATTACAACTGTGACATTTGTGCTACCACCATTGAAGGTGAGGTTTGGATTCACCCGAGGACGCACAAACACTATCATTTGAGAGGTATCACGGACAGTAGATCCACTTGGACCATTTATGTATTGATATGTCCTTGCCAGTTATTATATGTAAGGGAGAACTCAACGTACAGTCCGTACGAGGCTGATTGAACACCGCAGTAGGATCAATACTAAAACGGAGAGTGCCCCCATTGTCCCTCATTGTTTACAGCATGATCACCAATTTGCCGATTTGCACTGGTTTATTATAGAGAAAATATCGGACGATTTCCAAGGAGATAAAGCTGCTCGTCTAGCCCTGAGGGAACAATTCTGGATTTTTGAACTTCAAACAGTGTTTCCCCATGGCTTGAATGATTATATAGAATGGAACTGTGTTATTTAATTTGTAATTTTCTTTCTTTTTTTCATCATTACAGTTATTTATTATCTTTTGAAGACAATATTCCTTTTATTGATTTTGCATGGGTGCGTGGGGTCAGCTGTTTTGACACCCCAACATAACCCTTGATCTGCAGTTTTAAAGCGTATGGGCATTTCCCTCTGGCAGTTCCATTTTTCAAACACTCTTACCACAGCAGATTGATTTTTGCTTGGTTAAGCCGCTCTTGGTTCCTGAGGAAGAAGGTTCGTCCTTTGAAATGGAGTCCGTTGAACTTTAAGGCTGAGCGTCCTTTGGTGTCTGGGCTATTCATTTCACAGATACCCGAAGATAAGTACCATTTTCGTCATGAACCATTTTCCCTGCTTTGGGGTCAGTACTCTGCTTCAGCAGTGACTGTTTTATTGAGTTAGTCGCTGTATGAGTCTAGCGACAGCAACGATTCTTGAACTACTTTATTTTGCACTATTTGTTTGGCTGTTTGGCACTTTTGTGCACCATCACTTGGTGGGTTAGGACCTGGGGATGTTGCACAGGTTACCCTTTTGGGTTTCATTTTGTAACAACTTTCCTTTGAGGAGTTTTTTCTATCCTGTTGTGAAGTTGTGTGAACTGAGGGTCCACCCCACCATTTAATTATTTATTTAATTACTTCATAGTTATTTGAACTATTTTGGGTGGTTCTTTGTTGTTGCTGTTGCTACACCATTAATTTCCATTTTTGGAGAGATCCTTTTCTCATTGATTAGCCATTTCTCCTACTGGGTTTATTTTGATTTAAAACTACATTTCAAGCAGACAGGCCGCTGAGCTTATCACGGCAAGGGATCTTCCTGCCACGATAAGTTTAGCGGACATAATCTGACTGCACAAAAATCACTCGTAAGGTCAGCAAGTAAACTGCAGCCACCCCTCCCCCTTTATTTTGAGTTCGCTTGTGCAAAGAGCAAGCACATGTGCAAATGGCATCTACAACAAACAAGGATAATCTGCACAAGCGTCTCGATCGCTCTTCAGCGATCCATGGGATCGCTTGTGGGCATGCATCCGATCAGATCATTTGCATGCTGAATCTGTCTCCTCTGCTGTGATCCTGCCTCTGACGTCAGAGGAGAGGCGGGACAACAGCAGAGAGAAGACAGCTCCAAAGACCTATGGCAGCTTGCAAAGATCGCTAGCACTAGCGATCCTATGCAAGCTGCTGAAATTAGGTAAATTGATGCCGGGAGGCCAGGGGGGAAGCCGGACGCCAGCAGGGAAGCCAGGCACCAGCACTTCCCAACTGACCCTCCCCACTCGCCCTCTAAAGCAAGAGTGGCAGCGGCTGGCCAGCAAGAGGCAGCGCTGCCGCCCCTGCTGTAGGGGCAAGGGGGAGGGTCAGTCACCGAATAGGGAGGCTGATTTTTTGTCGTTGTAAATCGATTCAAATCGATTCACCTGAAGTGAATCGGTGAATCGATTTGAATCGTGAATCGGGCAGCACTACTCAGGACCATGCTGCAGCATAGAAGGGCTGTGAATATATCCGGATGATCCAAATAGAAACCACTCACCTATTCCAAGAACTATTAGATCTGTAATCATATAATAAAGGGATGAGTCCCATGGAGGTAGGCACCTTAGCTCCCAATAGCCCAAATACCTCTGCTATCCCAAATGAGATCCCCCAGCTTAAATACAGTATAATGGTATCCTTATTATGCTAGTATACTATAAAGGAAAATAGGTATATCTGGGTATTGAATACTTTAGGATACCCATGCTGCACATGAAAATTATGGGGGCTTACTATTTAGCAGTGGCATGCAGTCAGGGCCTTCAGGGGATTCACCGAACCCCCTGACGTCACTGAGGGCACTGCTCTGCATTTGATCAATTAAGCAGGCAGAAGCTGAAACTGCTCAACCAAGGCCTTCATGGGGTTGGGTGAATCCCCAGTCCTAAAGCCCTGCTTCTCTTTTTCTTTGCTTACTTTATGCTTGATGCAGTTTGACTGGCTGAGGAGACTGCCTGCTCAACAAATCAAACTGCATCAAGCAAAAAGTTAGCAAAAAAATAGTAGGGCCGTAGAACTGAGGATTCACTGAATCTCCTGTAAACCCAGACCTCATGCCACACTGTTATTTAGCATGGTTTAAGCCGCTAGGAGAAGCGCCTGCCCAATTAAATCATACTGAGCAGGGTGAGAGCTGATACCCTCTGGTTGTAGCTAATGCTGGGGTGGTCTAGGGATAAATTAGAGAAATTATGCAGGCATCAGCTATATTCAATGTAATGGACTGGAATACTAGTCTTACCTAAATAATTTCAAGGTGCCACCGCTGACCCACATTTCAAGTGCTAATGCCCAGAGATGGCCCAGCACTAATATCCAACAAGAGCAACCAGTGTTTAAAGAAAGACAGAACACCATAGGCTTAATATTGATCAGCATATTTTCAGAGGATAATCTATAATAATAAAATGGTAAGCACGCATGCGCACTCGCGCTGCGTGTTCCCTGATCTGTCGGGGATGTGGCGGCACAAGTGCACATGCGCTACACCAGCACTCGCAGAGCGTCGGCTGCCAGGAGAAGGGCTTTGAGGCAAGGCAGCTGTCGGTGGAGGGCAGACGCCGGGCCAGGACAGTCTGCAGATAGACGACTTGCTCCAGCTCACACCGCCTTCAAAATTAAAAATAAATAGCCCCACACCGCCTCTCTGTTCGCACAGACCTCCATCAAGGAAAAATAGCACTACTGGCCGAAGTTTATTTTAAAGTTTAAAGCCGCTGCGGCGGCTCCTCTCATCAGCCACACCTGCGTTGAAGAAGGCTTCCGACGCAGGCAGCGATAGTGCGAGGAGCCGCCGCAGCGGCTTTAAACTTTAAAATAAACTTTGGCCGGTAGAGCTGTTTTTCCTTGATGAAGGTCTGCGCGAGCTCTCCTAGAGCCTGGCCCGCACCAAGATGCGCTCCTACGGAAGTATGGCTAGCGTGACGGTGCCTCTGGCCGAGAGCTACGTGGAGCACCGGGTGGGCAACGGCGATACGCTGCAGGGCATCGCGTTCAAGTACAGAGTGACGGTAAGGTGCGTTAGACCAAATACCCCCCCGGAGGCACTTCCCCTGCAGTGAGGGAGCCCTGTGGAGGTCCTGGACAGCCCACCTTCAAATTATTGACAGCGGTATTTTGAAGGGCTACAGAGGCTTCCTAGCGCTCTACAATCACACCGAAGTGGCCTGTTAACAGAGAGAGATGCTGGTTTTGCCTGTGGGTTTTAGTTTATTTAAGATGCTTATAAACAGTCTTCCAGGGTAACTACAAAGGTAGAAGTAGACTTGGTTACCCAAGTGATCACCTCCCCTCCCAACCCCCCCCCCCACTCTCCCCCTCCTCCCCACAAAAAGACTGGTGTTAACTTTTGTCAGATCAATCTGTTTCTTGAAACATTGCCTTTCAATGGCAGGAGTCATATGCCTCAGATGCAGGAATGTCAGAGCTAATTTGCTTTAGTTAGGTTGGGGGAAGAAAAACAGACCAGTGGCTGGATAACTGGGGGCAAAACTATTCTCTGAAAATGGAATGGAAAGGTACCAAATTTGATGTGGTTAAAGCTACTGCCTCAGCACTGTGAGGTTCTAGAGCAGTGATTCCCAACCCTGTCCTGGAGGAACACCAGGCCAATCGGGTTTTCAGGCTAGCCCTAATGAATATGCATGAGAGAGATTTGCATATGATGGAAGTGATAGGCATGCAAATTTGCTTCATGCATATTCATTAGGGCTAGCCTGAAAACCCAATTGGCCTGGTGTTCCTCCAGGACAGGGTTGGGAACCACTGTTCTAGAGAATGACACAGTGACAGAATTTGTCCCCATCCCTGCGAATAACCTCAATAAACCACCTGCATTCTTTCAGGAGAGAGGGAAAAATCAAGAGTATGAATGGACACAACCACTGACCCTCAAGCCTTGCATTGAAGAATGCTGGTGTAAAAGGACTGAAGTTGAGATAAATACTAAAGAATAGCATGGGATGGTTTCCCACAGTTATGTGTGGGGACGGTGGTAGTGACGGATTCTGTCACCGTGTCATTCTCTAGAACCTCACAGTGCTGAGGCAGAGAGAAACAATGACAGATGGAGCCAGAGAGACAGACAGAAAGAAAGACAGACATCTATTCTAGCACCCGTTAATGTAACGGGCTTCAAGACAAGTATATCATAAGAGCTGCTCACATAGATATAACAGCCACACTGAACCTGCCATCTGGTATGACCATCTAGGGAAGCACGGCTGAAAGGCAGAATCCTCTACCCCTCTAAATAGATAAAATAATACAAGTCAATCCTCAGTTTGACATAAAAAAATTCATGCACACTGTGCTCAGCATTAAGGGTTAATTCTAAAAGGTGGGTGCTAAATGAATATATGCATAAATGATTATTATAAGGGCATAATGCACAAATGAAAAATCAAAAAATAAAGAGGAACTGTAGAGAAATATCCAACTCAATAAATTAGTAACGTCCATTATATACGCTGGGGAAATGCTCAAAACTTGACCCCTTATGACATGGCCAGCTCAGAGTTTAAAAGATGCTGGAGTGCCATTTTTTTCCTTACCCCGTAAGACTCTCAGCGTCATTATATTGAAGGTATTGTAGGCTGTTGCACTCTTAATGAGATATTTTGAAAATGTTTTTCATGGTTTTTGTTTTGGTTTGTGTCCTCCTCAGAGCCCTGATGAAATTATTTTCAAATCATGAAACGTTGACCTTTGTTGGCTATATTTGTGAGGAAGTCCCATTTCGTGCTTGCATCATGCTATGAAATTTTCACGTCGATCTTGAAGCAAAAGATAAGTGATGCTTGCACTTTTTTGAATTATAGTAAATGTTTAAGAAACTTGAATGGGTTATTTTCGCCTATGATAGAATGTTGGAGGGGAGCTAATGAGCTACTTAGGTGCCCTTCCATAGCTCCAGAGCAGAGCTTGCCCTACAGCTTCTGAGGCGTTTTTTCCCCTGGATGTGTTTATCCATTGAATTGAAAGTATAGGACAGATTTTCAGTAACATAAGGGGTCAAGTTTTGAGCATTTCCCCAGCGTATATACTGGAGATTACTAAAATATGCACAAATGTGCATAAATGCCAAACTTCAGCTGTTCTGTATTTACATATATATTTTACATAGTGTATATTTTGTAGGCAGGTGTACACATACTGTAGGTGGAGCCTAGGTAGAGGACAAATTGGAATCACACACATGTAACTTATAAAATTCTATAAGTTACACGTGCATTTCTGGCATTTAAAGGTGAGCATTTATACCAGCTCTATAGCTTACATTATAGATACATATTTTATTTATTATGCTAGCATTCTATAAAGGAAAATAGGTGCCTATTTTCCTTTATAAAATGCTACTTAGGTATCCTGTGGGTGCATAGATACAAGAGCACTATTATAGAATTGCCCTCTATATTTTTTTAAACACAGGGACAATATATACCACAGTCTAATAGCTGATGGTAAAACAAAGACCATGCGTGCAAGGCATCTTTTATCCTTTCCAAAGATTTCCTTTGCTCTAGATGAATTCCAGATCACCTGAGACCTTAAACACAGATATAGGGTCATCCAGAGGACTCCATCCAACCTACTGCAGCAGCTCAGGCAGGAGATTACGGCGAAAGAACCATGCCTATTGTACATCAATATTAGAAAATGAGTAACTTTTTTGCTAGTGATGGCAGCAAAGCATTAGGACAAGAACTGATCTAGGCTATTATTTGCATGTTCACACCATACCGCTAGTGTAATGACTCCTTATAAGGTATGCACAGAGCCACAACATTGGCCTGCACTCGCTTCAGAGAAAAAGAGCTGCCAATGTAGCTCTACTCATCCATCAGCTCCTCAACTTAATGATTGCACATAATCTAGGATACAAAATTAACCTGCAGCACCTAGAAGTAACAGCATTTACAGCCTTCCATATACACCACAGAGTGTCTGAATATAGTAACTGCCAAATCAAGCACATATCCTAAAATTGATCACCTGAAATGAATCTATATATTAGTCATTCAGTTAATGCTTTCAGGAATCTATAGAAAGTCCCTCTGGCCAAAGTCATTGTTGCTGGTAATAGTTGGAAACATGGCAGCTGACCTTGATGTGTGCCCACTGCCATAGCTCCAGTTCCAAAATTCAACTGTTGCTGTTTATTTTTTTTTTATTATTAGAATTAATTTAATGCTTTTTTGAAGACATTCACCCAAGATAGTATAAAGCAAGAACAACTTATAGTCAAATAAATAAATAACAGTTATAAAATAAGGAAACTAACTGAAAGAAAGTTGTATGTCAAGTCAGAAAGGTGTATGAATATGATCTCAGTTAGGGTAGGAGTAGAAAAGCAAGTCATGCTACATTATGTGCAGCTGGTATTAGTCTATGTGTGTGTGTGACTAGCTTCTTCCATTAAAGGATTGAGAGAAGAGCCAAGCTTTCACCTGCTTACTGAAGTAACGATAGTCTTTCGTTGAGTGAAGCTTTTCAGGGAGTGCATTCTAGAGAGTTGCGCGGGGCTCAGAAATCCCACCTGTCCCCATCAGTCCCCGCGAGGAATCCCCTCCATCCCCACCCGTCCCCGCGAGGAATCCCTTCCGTCCCCACCCGTTCCTATTAACTACAGAAATAGTTATTTCATTTAATTATGCTACTGAATTAAAGGCTCATAAACAAAAAGACTGTTATTAATTTGGAAATATTAATTGGGAAGAATACATACTTTGTAAACGGGTTTCTACCAGAGCCCCTAATGTTTATAAATTTTTATCAACACAACTAATATACTACTTTATCCTGAAGCAAAAAAAAAAGAAATAGAATTTTTTTCCTACCTTTGTTGCCTAGTTTCTGCTTTCCTCATGTTCTCATTCAATTCCTTCCATCCACTATCTCTCTTCTCTCTGTGTCTTCCATTTGCTCTGTTACTGTGCCTCTCCCTTTCTCCCCCCTTCCAAATTGGTCTGGCACCCATCTTCTTCCCTCCGCTCCCCCCATAGTCTTGCATCTCTGTCTTGTTCCCTGCCAGCGTCTTCTCCCCACTCTCTCTTCCCCATTTCCTTTCAGCATCCTTCTCCCCTCATCTTCCCCATGTCCTGTCAGTGTCCTTCTCCCCCCTCTGTCTTCCCCATGTCCTTTCAGCGTCCTTCTCCCCCTCTGTCTTCCCCATGTCCTTTCAGCGTCCTTCTCCCCCATCTTCCCCATGTCCTTTCAGCGTCCTTCTCCCCCATCTTCCCCATGTCCTTTCAGCGTCCTTCTCCCCCTGTCTTCCCCATGTCCTTTCAGCATCCTTCTCCACCCCATCTTCCCCATGTCCTTTCAGCGTCCTTCTCTCCCCATCTTCCCCATGTCCTTTCAGCGTCCTTCTCCCCCTCTGTCTTCCCCATGTCCTTTCAGCGTCCTTCTCCCCCCTCTGTCTTCCCCATGTCCTTTCAGCGTCCTTCTCCCCCTCTGTCTTCCCCATGTCCTTTCAGCGTCCTTCTCCCCCATCTTCCCCATGTCCTTTCAGCGTCCTTCTCCCCCATCTTCCCCATGTCCTTTCAGCGTCCTTCTCCCCCTGTCTTCCCCATGTCCTTTCAGCATCCTTCTCCACCCCATCTTCCCCATGTCCTTTCAGCGTCCTTCTCCCCCATCTTCCCCATGTCCTTTCAGCGTCCTTCTCCCCCTCTGTCTTCCCCATGTCTTTTCAGCGTCCTTCTCCCCCCCCCGTCTTCCCCATGTGCTTTCAGCATCCTTCTCCACCCCTTTGTCTTCCCCAGTGCTTTCAGTGTCCTTCTCCCCCCTCAGTTTTACCCATTTCCCTTAAGCGTCTTTTCCTCTCCACTCCACCTTTCCTCCCTTTCTCTCTCCCTGCCCCTTATCTTCGTGGCGCTTCCCCGCCCGACCGACAACAGAACAGGCACGGTCCGACAAACCTCCCTGCCCTATAGCCGCAAATCTAAATTACCTTCTTACAGCAGCTGGAGTATTGAAGCTGCTGTAAGAAGGTAATTTAGATTCGCAGCTACAGGGCAGGGAGGTTTGTTGGACCAGGCCTGTTGTCGGTCGTTCGGTCGGGAGAAGCACCACAAAGGTAAGGGGACCTGGCCGGCTGTGCACCCACCCTAAGGTTGCACCCGGGGTGGATCACCACCCCCTTGGTATGCCACTGCCTTTCCCTACCTGCCCTGCCTCAGCACACAGCCGACCTGAAATCTTCCCAATGTCAGCGTTGACGTCGGAGGAAGGGAGGGCTTTGCTTAAGCCCTCCTTCCGACGTCAGCGCTGACATCGTGGAAGACTTCCGATCGGCTGTGTGCTGTGGCAGGGCAGGTAGGGAGAAGACGAGCCTCGCGAGTACATCCAACCCCGCAGGAACCCCGTGACCCTAGGGGGCATCCCCATGAGATCCCCGCGACCCTAGGGGGTGTCCCCACAGAATCCCCTCGACCCAAAGGGGGAATCTGCGGGTCCCGTGGGATTCCCGCTGTCTCCGTTCCCGTGCAGCTCTCTAGTGCATTCCAGAGCACAGAGGCTACTCTAGAGAAGGCTTGTTTGCAGTTGTCACATTGTGTGATGTCCTTTGGAAAGGATGTGATTAAGGATGTTCCTTGGGAACATAGGAGTCAACTTTTCAAATTATTGGGGGTGTTAAATTCAATGGAAATTACCTGTCTCTGTACACAGTGAAGGAGTTTGCTCAATATTGGGGGTGCTGAAACACCCACAGCACCCACAAAGCTGGCTCCTGTGCTTGGGAGGGCCTTTGCAACTAGGAGGTGTGTAGAGGGAGATCCTGTTCTTCATGTACTCTGGCTCATTTCATTAATGTCCTTGGAGATCATATGTAAATTTTAAAATTTAGCCCTGTATTGTACTGTAGCCGCTTTTGTCCTGCACTGCGTAGGAGCTTTCGTAGTTTGTTCAGCTGTTTAAATGCTAATTCCAGTTGTTATCCATCAGGTTTCCTATATATGATACCATTTAGGACCCCTGAGGAAGGAGTGTTTCTTCAAAACTGTGTCGGGTCCGGGTTCATCAATCCTTTTGGATACAAACTGTTTTATGACTATCTTTATCTTTTTATGATTATTTATTAAAGACTTGGTATCTTGTATATTATTTATTAAAGACTTGGTATATTGCATACAACCTTCTATCAGTTTTACTGCCATATTCGGAATTGATTGTTGCTGGTGAAAATCCTTTGTAGTCAGTGTTGATACCTCTGTGACAAGACTTACCTTGTCAATGTATGGAAAGAGGCAGCAAAGTTTTTGTTACAGATGATAGAAGCAGATCCTGAAAGTTGCTTGAATTTGGAGGATCTGCATAAACGTTGAGTCTAGTTGCATTCCTATATTCTTGGAACTCATTTCTACTTACACACACTGCTTAGCAGCGTCCCAGTTCTTTCTTATTTTATGTTTGACTTGTCTTTGTAACCTGCTTTGACCTGTATTGATTTGGTGGTATATCAAGTCCCAATAAATGATAAATGATGTATTTTAGCATAGGATCTGCCAACATAGAACCTGTTGGAAAATACATGAGAAATGGACACCCAGATGCTGATGATATCCAGAATGAACTTCCATTTTACAAACTGAAACATCCAAATTATGAACAGGGCAACTTAGATTATAAACTCTTTCAAGCAAGGACTGTCACTTGTGTGTTTAATGTACAATGCTACGTGCAGCTGGTAGCACTATAGAAATAATATATAGTAGTAGTAGCATAGGCATATCCATATTATAAAATAGCCATGTTGATGTCCATGTAGAGCAGAGAGGTAGCTAAAGTGTGACAGAAAAATTCCTACTATACTTGAACGCAAACTACTTCAATAACCTTCAGGTTTGTAGATTTCTTACTATTAGGCCACTCCTCAATTCTATATGGAGATTTGTTTAAGAAGAGAGGCAGAGATCAACAAAGCTATGAGCAACACATACACAGAGTGGATCACCAAATAGAAGGCATAGGTGGAGTAGAAGTTTCAAAATTTTAATGCATAAGTATAATCAAACCCTGACACGGCCACATTCCACCTATACAGCTGTGTCAGGGGCAGCTGTTAAACATAACGATAAACATCAGTGAACATACAAGGGTTCTTCAAAACATTTCCACACTTTAATTTTTTTTTTTTTTTTTTAAATTTTCAAGCACCCAAGCTTTATTAAAACAATCCAGATGCAGCTTCTTTAACGTTTTCCACCCACACGAGGTGCTTGCATTTTCACAGGCTTAGCAATTTTCTGCTTGGGTGCAGCCTTTGTGGGAGCCTTAGTAGTGGAGGGGGCGGCCTTCTTGGTAGCCTGCTTAGCCTTCTTAGCTTCCTTGGCAGCTCTGATGGCTTGCTCCCGCTGCGCTTTTCGCACCTCAGGCTTCTGGCTTCTCTTGGCCATTATTTCAGCCAAAGATGCACCAGTGATAGCCCTCTGAAATTTGACAGCACGGCGGGTACGCTTCTTTTGTATTTCTTCAGACTGTCCTTTTTTGTGTTTGCGCCTGTACAGAACAGTCCAATTGATCTGGCGGGGATTCCGCTTGGAAAGAAATGCAGACTCGCATTTTGCATTCAGGAACTGGAAAACCTTCCCGTCTGTCCTAGCGTACCGCCGGCCATGGCCCGGGTATATCTTGTAGCCACTGAAACTGCAGAGTTCGACCTTCATGGTGACTGCCAAGATGGCGAAGAGGATTTTTATTTTTATAAACAATATTAAATATCTCAAAAGCAAATTATATCACTTTTCCACATAATTACACTGTTTTGTGATACTTTTTCCCCAGTATCCTACTAACTTCTTAATGCTATCAGAAAAGAATGTTTTTGGTTGAGCCACCGAAAATATTAAAGCGCCTTGGGAGGAGGATCAATAAACATCTAATATAATAAAATGGTAAGCTGCGCATGCGCACTTCCTAAGTGTGTGCCGGTTTTCCGTGAGCTGTAGCGACACATAGGAAGTGCGCATGCGCAGCTTACGATTCTTTGAAAGACGCGGCGGTGGCTACTCTCAAGATCCCCGCCTGCGTCGGACTTCATGAGAGGAGCCACCGCCGCGTCTTTCAACTAATAAAAAAAAAAAAACAAGGAGGATGTTGGCCCGATGGCTGGAATTCACCGCTGAGTCCGGTGAGGAGTGCTTCCCTCAACAGGAACCGTCGGGTCTAATTCAAATACTCCCGGCAGGTCGGGAGGGGGCAGAGCAGGCTCGCACGCCTGGCGGGGACCGGACAGGAACTAGACTCCCTGCAGGAGCCAGCCTGATGGCTGGAGATCACCGGACTGGACAGGGGGAGCAGGTAAGGGGGTGCTGCAGTACAGGAGGAGCAGGGAAGAGGTGATTCTGGACAGGGGGGGAGGTAACAGGAAGGGAGGCCTACTGCTGGATAGGGGAAGCAGGGAAGAGGTGCTGCTAGACGGGGGGACGGGGGAAGTAAAAGGAAGGGAGAAGGGCTCCTGCAAAGGAGAAGAGCTACTGCTGGATATGGGGAGCTGGAAATTGGGTGATGCTGAACAGGGGGAGATAAAAGGAGAAGGGCTACTGCTATATAGGGGAAGCCGGGAATGGGTAGGGGTGCTGCTGGACAGGGAGGAGGTAAAAGAAAGGGAGAAGGGCTGCTAGCACCCGTTAATGTAATGGGCTAAACAACTAGTAGGCTATATTAGCAACTGAATTTGAGGATCTGTTTTTCCTCTGGTCTTTCTTAGAAGATTTTCTTATTTTATATGCCTTTATTTTTCTTTTCTTTTTTTTAAGAATGCTTTGTAAACTGATTTTGGGGTAATATTGTTTTCTGGAATATTTGAAAATTTGGGTTTTCTTTCACTTGCTGTTCTTCTAGCTAACATTAAAAATGAAGGGAAAAAAATGCAAATAGAGCTTCTAAAATAAGAGAAGATGAACACCTCCATGGTTCATCTAGTCTGCCCAACAAGCCAGCTAGAGCCGCACCACCACCCTGAGTAGGTTATGCGCCTTCATGATTATATCATCTAGCCCTCTTTCCAAGTCAGGTAATGTTCCTATGCTGTATCAGATTTTGTAGACAAGGCTAGTTATGAGAGGTTGCTGAAAAGTTCTCAGCCCAACCAGCTTCCTAAATTCTGAGCATTATTTTGCCACTATAGCTGAAGAGAGTATTGTCTTATTTCATAATGATATCGCAAAAACTCAAAAAAAGAGGGAAGAAGCTCAAACAGGAGAAAGACCAATCTTCCCTAACCCTACAAAAAGGATGAAGGGGAGAGACTCTGTAGCCACAAGAAGTAACAAAATATCAATCAATATAATATAAATAGTGTGGATTAATGTATGGTAAGTGGGGAGTCCTCAATAACACAGCAGATAAGCCATTCGGCTGCCTAGAGACTTGTGCCACAAGAGAGCTAAGTACTCCTTTCAACTGTTGGCTTGTTCTCTTGCCCTTGCCGTGTTGGTTGATTTTGGTCGCTCTTTCACCCTCGGATGAGGGGTAGAGACAATGTATGTCACTTGTTGATTATTATATTTTTGCATGTTTAGCACATTTTTGGTGCACTAATATACTGTAATTATTTGTGGGTGAGCCTGAGGATGTTTCAAAGTTTATGCCCGCATGGGCACACTGATGTGACAGCTGGTGTATCAGGGGTTGAGTGATCCCCGTTGCTCGCTGTGTTACTGAGGACTCCACACTTACCATACATTAATCCACACTTTTTATATTATATTTATTGATATTTTGTTACTTCTTGTGGCTACAGTGTCTCTCCCCCTCATCCTTTTTGTAGGGTTAGTGAAGATTGGTCTTATTTATTTCATAAAACATAGAAACATGATGGCAGATAAAGGCCAAATGGCCTATCCAGTCTGCCCATCTGCAGTAACCATTATCTCTTCTCTCTAAGAGATCCTACGTGCCTATCCCACACTTTCTCGAATTCAGGTACAAGTGTGTCACCCTTACAATAACGTAAGTGCCAATTTTCAGAAACAAAATTCTATGTTTTGCTATGGTTTCAGATCATTGATTGAACCATATCCTACCATCATTTTCTTCTTGGTTGGACTGAGAACTTTTTAGCACCCCCCTAGCAGTGGCATAGTAAAGGTGAGTGGTGCCCGAGGAGGTGGTGTCCCTTCTCCACCCTCTTCCCTGCCCCTCCTGCCACACGTGCAACCCCTTTTCTTTCCTCATACCTTTTTAATTTCTCTGGTGTGAGCCGCATGCCCAATTCAGTGTCAACTCACCCTCTGACATCACTTCCAAGGTGCAGGTCCCAGAATTGATGTCAGAGAGAGCGCTGATGCCGACACGGGTAGCAACCTTGCGCCAGAAAGTCAAAAAGGTATGAGGGAAGTCAAGAGGCATGTGCCCATGGCAAGAAGAGGAGCGGGGGAGTACAGAGGAGGAAGGGGTACCATACTCTTAGGAAGACCATGCCCAGGGCAGACCGCCACCACCCCTTACTATTCCACTACCCTATCATATACCTCAGGCTTATTATCTTACCCATTTGGGACTGGACAAAACACTAACCTGACTCAGCTGATTCCAAACCAGTAGAAAGAAATGTAAACTAAATTAGGATAAAGTACTGTGCAGAATCAGAATGATATTTACAATTTTTTTTCTATTAAAATTTAAAACCAGCTTTTATGATATAAATCCAGACGTTATTTGAAACTTAATAATAAAGGAGCCCTTTTACTAAAGCATAGTGTACGCTAAGGGAATTAGTGTGTGATACATGCGGAGAAGTCCATAGGTATAAAATGGGCTTCTTAGCATTTAGCATATGGTAATTCTGTTAGCATATACTAAGGGCTCCTTTTACAAAGCTGCGCTAACGGGTTTAGCGCGCGTGACTTTTAATCACGCGCTAACCCCTGCGCTGGCCAAAATACTACCGCCTGCACAAGAGGAGGCGGTAGTAGCTAGCGTGGCTGGCGGTTTAGTGCACGCTATTACGTGCATTAAATTGCTAGCGCGCCTTTGTAAAAGGAGCCCTAAGCTTTAACAAAAGGGCTTCAAAAAGGCTTTAGCAGGTTTTTGCACAGATAAAAGCAATAATTAAATACATAAATAATATATATGATAAATACTTTGAAAATAAACTCATCTAATGCTGGGTTTTACTAAATGGAGGTAGAGGTTTCTACCATGAGTTAAATACTCCAACACTCAGAATTCCTATGAGTATCTGAGAATTTACCTTGAAGCCCACGGTAAAAACTTCTACTGCCGTTTAGTAAAAGGAGCCCTAAATTCTTACAGATTTAAAATTCTTTTTCTAGACTAAGGCAAGTGAACTAAAAACAGATAACTTGAAACCCCAACAACTTAGGACTTCCATACTTTATCAGATAAGTACAGTCACTTTTACCTTCAGGAAAATACTTAATTTCAATTCTGTTATAACAGTACTAATTTTTTGTGCATTATTTTGTTTTTCAGGATCCAGAAATTCAAGAACCCCAGAACCTTCTACCTTGCTGCACCATATGCCTGGAATAAACTGCCTGACTCAATAAGTCAGGCTCCATCTGTGGCAGTATTCAAATCCAGACTCAAAGCCCACTTATTCAAAAATGCTTTAAATTAACAAGCTTCAACCCAACTTATAAGCCCCAATATCTATATTATCATTTCCTCTGTAATTTCTTCACCTGAGCACAGTGTATTGATGCACCTTCTTGCCAGTTTGTCTGTCTTGACTAGATTGTAAACTCTTTTGAGCAGGGACTGTCTCTTCTGTGTTTGATGTACAGCACTGTGTATGTCTAGTTGCCCTATAGAAATGATTAGTAGTAGTAACATCACTCAGATAAGGACTTCTGTGTCTTTCTCTCTCACAATCTCTCTATCCTTTCCTTTCTTCCCTTTTCTCTATTTTATTTTTGAATTGGTAAAGCACTTATCTGCTTATTCTTCTCCTTTTCCATATAGAGTCTCTTCACCTTTCTTGAAGATAAGGCCTTTGAAGCTTTAGGCTTTAATCCAGCACTGCTCCCTACCTTAGAAAATCAATAAAGCATAACCTTCTTTTTCTGCTACTGCTGCATCTAGATGCATTAATTAATTATTATTTAGCCCTATTCTAGAAAAACAAAGCATATTTTTTTATTTCCCAAACTAAATTACTTTCCTGTTCTTATATTAGTAAATACTGTATTAAAGAAGAGCCTTTTCTTAAGTTTCATATGTACTTCCAATTCACACCAGCTTTCATTCAAATGACTGTTTTCTTTTGTTTCTCATAAACCAGTTAAGTGTCTCTTTTATCAGCCAAAGCAAGGCCTGGCTTAGTTAAGTAATTCACTGATTCTAGATTTATCATGTGTTATTCACTGAACATCTATTCTGCACAGTTTAAGCTATGGAAGCTGACTGCAAATTGTCAGAAAGTACACTGATTTTAAAAGGCAGTAGTTTAACCTTTCAGACCTTAAAGCTCTATTACCTTGTTTTCACAAATTAAGGTTTTTCAACATAATCTAGCAAATCTCATTCCTAACATTCCTCGTATTTTGTATACCGTATTTTTCATACTATAAGACGCACCCTAGATTTAGAGGAGGAAAACAAGAAAAAAAACATTCTGAACCAAATTATGTATTAAAATATACCAGGCTCTGCACTCTGTCCTCCCTCCCTGCCAGGCTCTTCACCCAGCCCCCTTCCCTCCCTGCCCTACCAGGTTATGCAGCCAGCCCCTCTCTCTGCCAGGCTCTGTACCCTGTCCCACTGCCCTGCCCTGTACCCTGCCCCCCTTCTGGTGGTCCAGTGGTAGGCTGGGACAGAAGGGATCCATCCCAGCTGACTAACAATTTTTTACACCCCCAGTACCTTTTTAAATCATCCCCCTGTACCCACCAATACTTTTAAATCATTCTCCCAGTACTTTTAGATCATCCCCCAACACTTAAATCATCTTCCCGTACCACCCCCTCCCCCCCCCCAGTACTTTTAAATCATGCTCCCAGTACTTTTAGATCATCCCCCCCCAAGTACTTTTAAATCATCCCCCCCGTACCTGGTGGTCCAGCATGTATCCCTTCCTCGCTAGAAGCACACAGGTCAGGAGCGCGGATGTCAGGAGTGAGCTTTCCGCATTCCTGCCTGGCCCCGTGCCATTTTCTAAATGGCTGCTGTCAGTTCTTGTGAGTCCTGTGAGAACTGACACCAGCCATTCAGAAAGCAGGGCGGGTCCAAGCAGAAGCATGGAAAGCTTGCTCCTGACATCCGTGCTGCTGACCTGTGTGCCACTAGTGAGGGAGGGATACACGCTGGACCACCAGGTACTACAATGGCAGCGGCAGTTTTAAAAGGTGAAGCAACGGCAGGCAGGTAGGTAGGTGGGTGGGTGTTTTAAAAGGTGTGGCGACGGCAGGTGGGCAGGTTGGTGGATGTTTTAAAAGGTGCAGCAGCGGGGAAGTGATTTAAAATGGTGCTGGGGGGTTAAAAATTGTACCTTTGCTCCCTAAGATTTCCACCCACTTTTGGGTGGAAAAAAAGTGTGTCTTATGGAGCGGAAAATATGATAATTTGTTGTTTTTTTATTATGACATTGTCCATGTTTATTTTACTATTTTTTTATGTGTGTATTTACCTTTGTATGATTTTTATCTTTGTAAACCGCCTAGAAGTCTGATTAGGTGGTATAAACTTGAAACAGTTTTAATACTCACAGAATTAAAACACTTTGAGAAACCTGTTTTCTCAGTCTTTCAGATAAATACACAGCAAATACAAATTTATGTCACCAATACGATAGCATGAGAGCCATGGTAGAAAAACGACTCGAAAAGAAGGTGGACAAACTTGAAACGGTAGATCAGGCATGGTCCCTACTGAAAAATACTATCACAGAAGCACAAGATCTCTACATTCCGAGGATTTCCAAAGATCGGAGATCAAAGAGCAAAAGAGAACCGGCATGGCTTACCAAACAGGTGAAGGAAGCCATAAAAGAAAAGAAGGACTCTTTCAAAAAATGGAAATACATAAAGACAACCGAAGCCTGGAACAAACATAAAGATGATCAGAAGAAATGTCACAAGGCGGTGAGGGATGCAAAACAGGAATATGAGGAAAAAATAGCCCAGGAGGCCAAAAACTTCAAGCCCTTCTTTAGATACGTGAAAGGGAAAAAACCTGCAAAAGAGGCAGTCGGACCCTTGGACGACCAGGGAAGAAAAGGGTACATCAAGGAAGATAAACAAATCGCAGACAAACTAAATTCCTTCTTTGCGTCCGTCTTTACGAAGGAGGACACCTCAACAATACCTGAAGCGGAGAAAGTGTTTGCAGGAGAAATAGAAGACAGCCTCACCACAGTTGAAGTGGACTTAGACCAGATATACTATCAGATCGACAAACTTAAAAGTGACAAATCCCCTGGACCGGATGGAATTCACCCGAGAGTCTTCAAGGAATTGAAGGTTGAAATCGGAGAGTTATTGCAAAAACTTGCAAACCTGACAATCAGAACTGGACAGATACCGGACGACTGGAGGATAGCGAACGTCACCCCAATTTTCAAAAAAGGATCGAGAGGGGAACCGGGCAACTATAGACCTGTGAGTCTTACGTCTGTCCCCGGCAAGATGGTTGAAGCACTGATCAAGGATAGCATGGTCCGGCACTTGGACGCACATGACTTGATGAAACCCAGTCAACACGGATTCAGGAAAGGGAAATCATGTTTGACGAATTTACTCCAATTTTTTGAGACCGTGAACGAGCAAATTGATAGTGGGAAGCCGGTGGACATAATATACTTGGACTTCCAGAAAGCGTTCGACAAAGTTCCACACGAAAGACTTCTCAGGAAACTACAAAGCCATGGCATAGAGGGGGATATACAAAGATGGATAGGCAAATGGCTGGAAAACCGAAAGCAGAGAGTGGGCATAAATGGGAAGTTCTCCGACTGGGAGAAAGTGACTAGTGGTGTATCCCAGGGCTCGGTACTTGGGCCGATCCTTTTTAATATTTATATCAATGATCTGGAGGAAGGAACATCCAGTGAGATCATCAAGTTTGCAGACGATACAAAACTATGCCGGGCGATCAGATCGCATGAGGATAGAGAGAAACTCCAGAGCGACTTGTGTCGGTTAGAAACATGGGCGGAGAAATGGCAGATGAAGTTCAATGTGGAGAAATGCAAGGTAATGCATTTAGGCAATAAGAATAAGGAATACGAGTATACAATGTCAGGTGCAACTCTGGGGAAGAGTGAACAAGAAAAGGACCTGGGTGTACTGATAGATAGGACCCTGAAGCCGTCGGCACAATGCGCGGCAGCGGCAAAGAAGGCAAATAGAATGTTGGGCATGATAAAGAAAGGAATCTCGAGTAGATCGGAGAAAGTTATAATGCCGCTTTATAGGGCAATGGTCAGACCACACTTGGAATACTGCGTCCAACATTGGTCTCCCTACCTAAAGAAGGATATAAAACTGCTGGAGAGGGTGCAGAGACGAGCAACAAAACTGGTGAAGGGTATGGAGAAACTGGAATACTAGGACAGACTTATAACACTAGGATTATTCTCCCTTGAGAAAAGGAGACTGCGTGGGGATATGATCGAGACCTTCAAAATACTGAAAGGAATCGACAAAATAGAGCAGAGAAGATTATTTACATTGTCCAATTTGACACGGACTAGAGGACATGTAATGAAGCTAAGGGGGGACAGGTTCAGGACTAATGTCAGGAAGTTCTGCTTCACTCAGAGAGTGGTTGACACCTGGAATGCCCTCCCAGATGAGATTATTGCGGAATCGACCGTCCTAGACTTCAAGAGCAAACTAGATGCATATCTCCTTAAGAGAGGCATGTAAGGATAAGGTGGACTATAAATTACGACAGGTGTACACCTGGCAGGGCCTCCGCGTGTGCGGATCGCCGGACTTGATGGACCGAAGGTCTGATCCGGAGATGGCATTTCTTATGTTCTTATGTTCTTATGTTCAAACTGTTAAAATCACACATCATTTATCATTTCTCTATCATGCCTCACACACCATTTGCTCCATTCACAGATCCAGACACTTTTGATTACTTTTCTTAACAAATGGCATAACAATAGAAAAAAAATGGCAGAAAATAACCCACATGGTTCATCCAGTCTGCACAACAAGGTGGCCAGAGCTGCCAATCTACAGAATACAGGCCCTAGTCACCTAGTTTCACTTAGAGAATAGTTAAGCTCTGGAATGCATTGCCAGAGGTTGTGGTAAGAGTGGATAGCATAGCTGGTTTTAAGAAAGGTTTGGACAAGTTCCTGGAGGAAAAGTCCATTGTCTGTTATTGAGAAATACATGGGGGAAAGCCACTGCTTGCCCTGAATAGGTAGCATGGAATATTGCTACTTCTTGGGTTTTGGCAGGTATTAGTGACTTGGATTGGCCACCGTGAGAACTGGGCTTGATGGACCATTGGTGTGACCCAGTAAGGCTATTCTTATGTTCTTATGTTTCAGTGCTGATTGTCAAGTCT